>NC_090442.1:453105781-455505781 GCF_031143425.1 Pleurodeles waltl
AGTGACTACCTGTAGATTTTGGCCTCTAGCTCAGCCGGCACCTAGGGAAACCTACCAAACCTGTACATTTCTGAAAACTAGAGACCTAGGGGAATCCAAGGAGGGGTGACTGGCGGGGCTCGGACCCAGGTTCTGTTACCCAGAATCCTTTGCCAAAGCTCAAAAATTGGCTAAAAAAACACATGTTCCTCACATTTCTGTGGCAGAAAGTTCTGGAATCCGAGAGGAGCCACAAATTTCCTTCCACCCAGCATTCCCCCACGTCTCCCGATAAAAATGATACCTCACTTGTGTGGGTAGGCCTAGCGCCCGCGACAGGAAACGCCCCAAAGCGCAACGTGGACACATCACAGAAAACAGACCTGTTTTTAGCAAAGTGCCTACCTGTAGATTTTGGCCTCTAGCTCAGCCGCCACCTAGGGAAACCTACCAAACCTGTGCATTTCTGAAAACTAGAGACCTAGGGGAATCCAAGGAGGGGTGACTGGCGGGGCTCGGACCAGGTTCTGTTACCCAGAATCCTTTGCAAACCTCATATTTTGGCTAAAAAAACGCATTTTCCTCACATTTGAGTGACAGAAAGTTCTGGAATCTGAGAGGAGCCACAAATTTCCTTCCACCCAGCGTTCCCCCAAGTCTCCCGATAAAAATGATACCTCACTTGCGTGGGTAGGCCTAGCGCCCGCGACAGGAAACGCCCCAAAGCGCAACGTGGACACATCACAGAAAACAGACCTGTTTTTAGCAAAGTGCCTACCTGTAGATTTTGGCCTGTAGCTCAGCCGCCACCTAGGGAAACCTACCAAACCTGTGCATTTCTGAAAACTAGAGACATAGGGGAATCCAAGGAGGGGGTGACTGGCGGGGATCGGACCAGGTTCTGTTACCCAGAATCCTTTGCAAAGCTCAAAAATTGGCTAAAAAAACACATGTTCCTCACATTTCTGTGGCAGAAAGTTCTGGAATCTGGAGGAGCCACAAATTTCCTTCCACCCAGCGTTCCCCCAAGTCTCCCGATAAAAATGATACCTCACTTGCGTGGGTAGGCCTAGCGCCCGCGACAGGAAACGCCCCAAAGCGCAACGTGGACACCACCAAAATTTTTGGAAGAAAACAGAGGTGTTTTTTGCGAAGTGACTACCTGTAGATTTTGGCCTCTAGCTCAGCCGGCACCTAGGGAAACCTACCAAACCTGTACATTTCTGAAAACTAGAGACCTAGGGGAATCCAAGGAGGGGTGACTGGCGGGGCTCGGACCAGGTTCTGTTACCCAGAATCCTTGCAAAAGCTCAAAAATTGGCTAAAAAAACACATGTTCCTCACATTTCTTTGGCAGAAAGTTCTGGAATCTGAGAGGAGCCACAAATTTCCTTCCACCCAGCGTTCCCCCACGTCCTCCCGATAAAAATGATACCTCACTTGTGTGGGTAGGCCTAGCGCCCGCGACAGGAAACGCCCCAAAGCGCAACGTGGACACCACCAACATTTTGGAAGAAAACAGACCTGTTTTTAGCGAAGTGCCTACCTGTAGATTTTGGCCTGTAGCTCAGCCGCCACCTAGGGAAACCCTACCAAACCTGTGCATTTCTGAAAACTAGAGACCTAGGGGAATCCAAGGAGGGGTGACTGGCGGGGCTCGGACCAGGTTCTGTTACCCAGAATCCTTTGCAAAGCTCAAAAATTGGCTAAAAAAACACATGTTCCTCCATTTCTGTGGCAGAAAGTTCTGGAATCTGAGAGGAGCCACAAATTTCCTTCCACCCAGCGTTCCCCCCACGTCTCCGATAAAAATGATACCTCACTTGTGTGGGTAGGCCTAGCGCCCGCGACAGGAAACGCCCCAAAGCGCAACGTGGACACATCACAGAAAACAGACCTGTTTTAGCAAAGTGCCTACCTGTAGATTTTGGCCTGTAGCTCAGCCGCCACCTAGGGAAACCTACCAAACCTGTGCATTTCTGAAAACTAGAGACCTAGGGGAATCCAAGGAGGGGTGACTGGCGGGGCTCGGACCAGGTTCTGTTACCCAGAATCCTTTGCAAAGCTCAAAAATTGGCTAAAAAAACACATGTTCCTCACATTTCTGTGGCAGAAAGTTCTGGAATCTGGGAGGAGCCACAAATTTCCTTCTACCCAGCGTTCCCCCAAGTCTCCCGATAAAAATGATACCTCACTTGCATGGTAGGCCTAGCGCCCGCGACAGGAAACGCCCCAAAGCGCAACGTGGACACCACCAAAATTTTGGAAGAAAACAGAGTGTTTTTTGCGAAGTGACTACCTGTAGATTTTGGCCTCTAGCTCAGCCGGCACCTAGGGAAACCTACCAAACCTGTACATTTCTGAAAACTAGAGGACCTAGGGGAATCCAAGGAGGGGTGACTGGCGGGGCTCGGACCAGGTTCTGTTACCCAGAATCCTTTGCAAAGCTCAAAAATTGGCTAAAAAAACACATGTTCCTCACATTTCTTTGGCAGAAAGTTCTGGAATCTGAGAGGAGCCACAAATTTCCTTCCCCCAGCGTTCCCCCACGTCTCCCGCTAAAAATGATACCTCACTTGTGTGGGGTAGGGCCTAGCGCCCGCGACAGGAAACGCCCCCAAAGCGCAACGTGGACACATCACAGAAAAACAGACCTGTTTTTAGCAAAGTGCCTCCTGTAGATTTTGGCCTGTAGCTCAGCCGCCACCTAGGGAAACCTACCAAACCTGTGCATTTCTGAAAACTAGAGACCTAGGGGAATCCAAGATGGGGTGATTTGTGTGGCTCGGACCAGGTTCTGTTACCCAGAATCCTTTGCAAACCTCAAAATTTGGCTAAAAAAAACACATGTTCCTCACATTTCTGTGGCAGAAAGTTCTGGAATCTGAGAGGGGCCACAAATTTCCTTCCACCCAGCGTTCCCCCACGTCTCCCGATAAAATGATACCTCACTTGTGTGGTAGGCCTAGCGCCCGCGACAGGAAACGCCCCAAAGCGCAGCGTGGACACATCACATTTTTTCATTGAAAACAGTGCCTACCTGTAGTTTTTGGCCTGTAGCTCAGCCAGCACCTAGGGAAACCTACCAAACCTGTGCATTTCTGAAAACTAGAGACCTAGGGGAATGCAAGATGGGGTGACTGAGGGGCTCTGACCAGGTTCTGTTACCCAGAATCCTTTCCAAACCTCAAATATTGGCTAAAAAAACGCATTTTCACACATTTCGGTGACAGAAAGTTCTGGAATCTGAGTGGAGCCACAAATTTCCTTCCACCCAGCGTTCCCCCAAGTCTCCCGATAAAAATGATACCTCAGTTGTGTGGGTGGGCCAGGTGCCTCCAACAGAATAAGGCCCAAAACTTGTAGAGATACAGGGGATAGTACTGCGAGTTTATAAGGACATATTCTTTTATACATCTTTAGACTGACTCTGCTTTGGGGACCCACATACGTGAGGTGTCATTTTATTTGGGAGACTGAGGGGAACACTGGGGAGTAGGAATTTTGTGCTGGAGTGGTGATCGTACGAAGAAAAGTCAGGAAAATATGCTTTTTTTAAGCACATTTTGAGGTTACAGAGGAGTCTGGGTAAGAAAATGTTGGGGGATCCACGCAAGCCACTCCTCCCTAGACTCCTTGGGGTGTCTAGTTTAAAAAAATGTCTGGGTTTGGTAGGTTTCCCTAGATGAAGGCCGCACACAGGACCAAAAACATAGGTGCCCTCTCCCCCCCCCAAACACAGGTAGTTTTGTAATATATCGTTTTGATGTGCCCACATACGTCCGTGATGTGCCAAACACTAAAATTTTGAAAAGAAACACACTTAGGTTATGTGAAAAAGACCCCTCACCCACCAACCAAGTTGGTGGCATGCTTCATCATCGGGGTCCCCACCTGAGGCACCTAGCGTGTCATAGGTGTGCTGCGACGCTGATTACAGCGGAGCAGGTTTGGTCATTTTTACCACACATACTGGTTGGATTTGGCACGAGGGTGAGTGATGGTTCAGTGGATCAAATTTTACTAACAAGAGCTTTCACAAAAATGAAAAGCACTGTTAGTAACTGAAAGGCAAAAAACTGAACCAATGACTCACAGCTCGTGAGCTGTAAAGCCGCGACAAGGCACCAACCGCTTTACAGTCCATTCACACAACTTTCATACATGACACACACAAGGCCATTCACACCGCCAGCCACGGCCCAGCACATTACAACACTCACATCGACAGACAGCGCCACTCAAGGGCCCATCACTTACATACGCCCACATGCTGATACAACAATCACACCAGCTGATGGGAGTGTGTGGACTGGTGTTTGGCTTGCAGTGTGTTGCAGTAGCCAACATCAAGTCAATATGTACAGTCTCAGCCAAGCCCCACTCCACACACAATGGCATCATATTTTTTTTTTTTTAACAGAGGAACCCCTAACTAAGTAGAAAGAATTACAAAACAACAAACACAAAAGCTCTAACTAACAACATGACAGAAATGCTAACCATGAAACTAAACACATGAAAATACAAAACAGACATGAGTTTACACTCATGGTTGTTCCCAGAAATTCTTCTGGGTGTGGTAATTCTTAAAACAAGCACCGACACACAGCCCAGGCTTTGAAGGACAATCTGGGCAGTACATTCGAGTCTCCCTCCGGATACCTCTTCGAAAACACACTCTACATTTCTTAGCTGGAAAGTCTTTTTTGGGTGTGGGAGGAATGTGCTCAGCAAAGTGGCGATCTTTCAATCTAGCCACATCCTCCACCACTGCTTCTCTAGGAACTCTGGCCTGTTCCACCACAATAAGGCTCTCTATCACTGACTCCTGAAATTTCACAAATGTCATCTTTGAGTCTGGAGACCTATCCCTAAACACAATAAAAGCATTGAAGGTTGCTAAGTGGAAGAGGTGAAGTGCTAACTTCTTATACCAAACATAAGACTTACGAATAGCAGTATAAGGTTCCAACCTCTGGTCAACTCTATCTACACCTCCCATGTGCTTATTATAATCTAAAATGCACACAGGTTTGCGCACTTCAGCAACCTGGCCCCAAACAGTCACAGGGGAAGTACTCTCATCATGGATGGTACTTAGCATGTAGACATCCCTCTTGTCTGAAAATTTCAAAGCTAGCAGCTCCTCGTTCCGCAAGGCACAGCACTGTCCCCTCTCAAGTTTTTTACACACAAGCTCCCTTGGATAGCCTTTCCGGTTAGAACGGATTGTGCCACAAGCAACTGTGTCCACTCTAAACAATTCCTTGAACAACTGCACACCAGTGTAGAAGTTATCTACATACAAATGGTGACCTTTGTTGAACAGTCGTCTACCAAGATCCCACGCTATTTTCTCAGTAACTCCAAAAGTGGGAGGACAACCAGGGGGGTCAATATTGGAATCCCTACCAGTGTACACACGGAAACTATACACATATCCTGTCCTACTTTCAGACAGCATATACAATTTAATTCCATATCGTGCCCTTTTGCTAGGAATGTACTGCCTAAAAACCAAACGACCCTTGAAGAGGACCAAAGACTCGTCCACACTTATCTCTTTGCCTGGAACATAGACCTCCGAAAACCGATCTACAAAATGATCAAGGACAGGCCTAATCTTAAAAAGACGGTCAGAATCTGGGTGATCTCGTGGCAAGGCTAATGCATTGTCAACAAAATGCAGCATCCTAAGAAGAAGCAAATACCGATTACGACTCATGGTAGCTGGAAATATAGCTGTTGCCATCAAGGGACTAGTAGACCAATAAGAAGCCAGTGACGGCTTCCTTATCAACCCCATCAAAAAAGTCAAACCCAAAAACTTTTTTAGCTCCTCCAAATTTGTGGGAATCCACTGGGCAGCTCTAGAGTGTGGCCTAAGTCTAGCAGCGTTGTCCCTCAAATGCTGCTCCGCATACAAATTAGTCTGCTCAACAATCTCTTCCAAAAACACATCATCCATGAATAACTCAAAGAAATTGATAGGCATAAAGTTCTCTGTATTGGCGTTACACCCCGGGAGACCAGTAAAGGCAGGCAACTCTGGCTGCTCCATGTTTGGGGCAACCCAGACATCAGGTCTTCTAACGGGAAACCTTTCAGCCCCAGGTTGCTGCACTATTGGCACATCAATGTCCTCCTCTAAAACAGAACCTTCATCTGCACTGAGTGTGGCTTCATCATCAGAAGATTCCCCTCCAACAGAAACATCACTGCCAGAATCTCTGACTTCCTCCTCTGCCTCAGATGCAGAGTCCGTCTCATAGTCATGATCAGACTGTGACTCAAAAGGCATACCAACCACCTGCTGAGCGGTCATCCTGCGGCTAGCCATGATCTCTCCTGCTAAAATTAACTGGACAAATTCACCACCAACAACTAGCACTGTGTAAGACAAGTAACAAAGTGTAGCTTTGTTAGTAAGAGTTACAAACTCAAAAACTATACCGCTCACTTGCCTGAAAAAGCTTGATTCACCAGCAACTACACAGCAATCACCAATGATATCCCACTAAAAAGAAAGAAAGAAAGGCAAATTAGAAATAAGACAAAACAAATATCATTGTGCACAAACCTAAGGACAATTTCACACACAATCCTGCATTTAGTACACCCCCTACAAACATGTCATTCATGCATGGCAACAATACTCCTTTGGAGTAAATTGTTTTTACTTACCTAAAACATGCAACTGTGCAAACTGCAGGTCAACCACCGCCAAAACCGCAAGGAGCCACAGCAAATAAAGCAAAAGCTTTGAACTAGAACAAAAAGGAGGAATTTTTTTTTTATCACAAATGCAAAGACTTCTTCAGTTGACAAACACCCCACCATCAAACATTTTAGAAATTGGTGCCTAAGTGGATTCTGTCATAGGGGCAGATGGGCCTACTAAAGAAATAGGCCTGTCTGCCCCAAGGAAGCCAGAAAATACCTTTAGTACTGTGTCCCCATGGAGAGCGACCCTTGCCAAAGGGGACAGCCCTCAAACAAAAAAAAACAAAAAAAACACACACAACACTATCCCTGGTGCCTAAGTGGCTTCTGCCCCCTTGGGGGCAGGTGGGCCTAAGAAAATAGGCCCATCTGCCCCCAGGGGGTGTAGAAATGGCCAACAGGTCAATGCCCCCCTTGGGGGGGCGCCCCGTGACCAAGGGGACGCCCCCCCACAAAAATAAACAAATAAAAAAAAATCCCTGGCGTTCTAGTGGTTTCTGCCCCCCTTGGGGGCAGATCAGCCTAAAAATAATAGGCTGATCTGTCTCCAAGGGGTGCAGAAATGGCCTGGGTACATGTGCCCCCAAAGTGGGGGGTGACCCTTGCCCAAGCCCCCCCCCATCCACTAACACACACACACACACACACACTATCCCTGGTGTCTACGTGGCTTCTGCCCCCCTTGGGGGCAGGTGGGTCTAGAAAAATAGGCCCATCTGCCCCCAGGGGGGGCAGAAATGGCCAACAAGTCAATGCCCCCCTTGGGGGGGCGCCCCGTGCCCAAGGGGACACCCCCCCACAAAAATAAACACATAAAAAAAAATCCCTGGCGTTCTAGTGGTTTCTGCCCCCCTTGGGGGCAGATCAGCCTAAAAATAATAGGCTGATCTGTCTCCAAGGGGTGCAGAAATGGCCTGGGTACATGTGCCCCCAAAGTGGGGGGCGACCCTTGCCCAAGCCCCCCCCCATCCACTAACACACACACACACACACACTATCCCTGGTGTCTACGTGGCTTCTGCCCCCCTTGGGGGCAGGTGGGTCTAGAAAAATAGGCCCATCTGCCCCCAGGGGGGGCAGAAATGGCCAACAGGTCAATGCCCCCCTTGGGGGGGCGCCCCGTGCCCGAGGGGACGCCCCCCACAAAAATAAACACATAAAAAAAAATCCCTGGCGTTCTAGTGGTTTCTGCCCCCCTTAGGGGCAGATCAGCCTAAAAATAATAGGCTGATCTGTCTCCAAGGGGTGCAGAAATGGCCTGGGTACATGTGCCCCCAAAGTGGGGGGCGACCCTTGCCCAAGCCCCCCCCCATCCACTAACACACACACACACACACACTATCCCTGGTGTCTACGTGGCTTCTGCCCCCCTTGGTGCAGGTGGGTCTAGAAAAATAGGCCCATCTGCCCCCAGGGGGGGCAGAAATGGCCAACAGGTCAATGCCCCCCTTGGGGGGGGCGCCCCGTGCCCAAGGGGACACCCCCCCACAAAAATAAACACATAAAAAAACATCCCTGGCGTTCTAGTGGTTTCTGCCCCCCTTGGGGCAGATCAACCTAAAAATAATAGGCTGATCTGCCCTCAAGGGGGGCTGAAATGGCCCTAAAAGACATGCCCCCCAAAGGGGAGCGACCCTTGCCCAAGGGGGCGCCCCCCCATCCACTACACACACAATCCCTGGTGCCTAAGTGGCTTCTGCCCCCCTTGGGGGCAGATGGACCTAAAAAAAATAGGCCGATCTGCCCCCAAGGGGGGCAGAAATGGCCAGCAGTTCTCTGCCCCCTTGGGGGGGGCGCCCCTTGCCCAAGGGGGCACCCCCTCCCAACATACCTGCACAGAAAATATAAACCCCTGGTGATCCAGTGGTTTCTGCCCCCCTTGGGGGCAGATCCGCCTAAAAAGTAGGCCAATCTGCCCCCAAGGGGGGCAGAAATGGCCGTAACTAATTGCCCCCACAAGGGGAGCGACCCTTGCCCAAAGGGCCGCTCCCCGCCAGCAAGAAACACGAGCAAACATAAAAAAAAACAAATCTCTGGTGTCTAGTGGGCATTCCTGCTGCCCGATCGCAATGCGATCGGGCAGCAGGAATGCTCAAAGAGACACCGGGGGAAAGGAAAAGCCTTTCCTTTCCCCCGGTGCCTCTTTAGCCCAAACCCCCCACCCACCGGGAAGAGGAACTCACCTCTTTCCTCGTCGCCGCACAGGAAGCAAATGGCTTCCTGTGCGGCGAAATCCCCATAATGAAGTCAGCGCGCGATCGCGCGCTGACGTCATTATGGGGGGGTGGGGGGGTCGGGGGTGGAAGGGGAAGGGCTTCCCCTTCCATCCCTGACTTTGGGGGGGTGGGGGGGAAGCACACAGAGGGAGCGAGAGCGCTCCCTCTGGGCTGTGTGCCGAGGACGTAGTGGTTACGTCCTCGGCACAGCAGCACTGTGCCGCGGGACGTAACCACTACGTCCGCGGCACAGAAGGGGTTAAAGTGGTGTTTTAAAAAAAATGTGTTTTTGCCGTGACTGTGTGAATTGCCTTGCTAGTTTGTGGCACATAAACCCCCACTCCCACCCCTCTTTTTTCTTCTAAGTAAAAAGCCTACATACATTTTGCAGAGTGTGTTTTTAGGGGACTGTTTTAATCTGTTTCTGTGATTTAAATTGTGTTTAGAAACTGTCTGCCCCCCTATTTTTTGCCTTTAAAAAAGCCCGATTTCAGAGTGCGCGTCCAGCAGTATTCCATTGTTTGTTTCTTAAACAATCTCTCCCTTACCTGGAAAGTAGACTCTGCTAGCTTGGAAGTGTGGATTCAGCCTGTCTGTATCCAAGGAGATTCTGAATAGAGCAGCAGCAGCCTTTCTCCCTGCCCACAGGGACTGGACTTAGCTGATTGGCTCTCTGAGTCCCTGTTGCACCTGAGCCCTCCACCCCACACCAGCTGTGGCCCCTTAAGTTTGTGGAGGGAAGCTCAAGACAGCCACCTCCATTTTGTGAGCCTCAGCATCTTCCCTGTGTCCTAATGCAGCCCACTGTTCAAGGATTGCAAACAGACCTAGGTAAGGAGCCCCCAGATATTTCTGGGAAAATAGTGTTATTTGTTCAAAAGTGTTTATTTCAGCTATCTGTGTCTGTTTTACTGTGGACTCTCTATGTTTCAGGCAGCCTGGCCTCTTTTAAAGTGGTGTTTTTTTTTTAATGTTTTTTTGCCGTGACTGTGTGAATTGCCTTGCTAGTTTGTGGCACATAAACCCCCACTCCCACCCCTCTTTTTTCTTCAAAGTAAAAAGCCTACATACATTTTGCAGAGTGTGTTTTTAGGGGACTGTTTTAATCTGTTTCTGTGATTTAAATTGTGTTTAGAAACTGTCTGATCACCTGTTTTTTGCCTTTAAAAAAGCCCGATTTCAGAGTGCGCGTCCAGCAGTATTCCATTGTTTGTTTCTTAAACAATCTCTCCCTTATCTGGAAAGTAGACTCTGCTAGCTTGGAAGTGTGGATTCAGCCTCTCTGTATCCAAGGAGATTCTGAATAGAGCAGCAGCAGCCTTTCTCCCTGCCCACAGGGACTGGACTTAGCTGATTGGCTCTCTGAGTCCCTGTTGCACCTGAGCCCTTCCCCCCACACCAGCTGTGATCCCTTAAGTTTGTGGAGGGAAGCCCAAGACAGCCACCTCCATTTTGTGAGCCTCAGCATCTTCCCTGTGTCCTAATACAGCCCACTGTTCAAGGATTGCAAACAGACCTAGGTAAGGAGCCCCCAGATATTTCTGGGTAAATAGTATTATTTGTTTAAAAGTGTTTATTTCAGCTACCTGTGTCTGTTTTACTGTGAACTCTCTGTGTTTCAGGAAGCCTGGCCTCTTTTAAAGTGGTGTTTTTTTTTTAATGTGTTTTTGCCGTGACTGTGTGAATTGCCTTGCTAGTTTGTGGCACATAAACCCCCCACTCCCACCCCTCTTTTTTCTTCTAAGTAAAAAGCCTACATACATTTTGCAAAGTGTGTTTTTAGGAGACTGTTTTAATCTGTTTCTGTGATTTAAATTTTGTTTAGAAACTGTCTGCCCCCCTGTTTTTTGCCTTTAAAAAAGCCCGATTTCAGAGTGCGCGTCCAGCAGTATTCCATTGTTTGTTTCTTAAACAATCTCTCCCTTATCTGAAAAGTAGACTCTGCTAGCTTGGAAGTGTGGATTTAGCCTCTCTGTATCCAAGGAGATTCTGAATAGAGCAGCAGCAGCCTTTCTCCCTGCCCACAGGGACTGGACTTAGCTGATTGGCTCTCTGAGTCCCTGTTGCACCTGAGCCCTCCCCCCCACACCAGCTGTGATCCCTTAAGTTTGTGGAGGAAAGCTCAAGACAGCCACCTCCATTTTGTGAGCCTCAGCATCTTCCCTGTGTCCTAATACAGCCCACTGTTCAAGGATTGCAACCGGACCTAGGTATGGAGCCCCCAGATATTTCTGGGTAAATAGTATTATTTGTTCAAAAGTGTTTATTTCAGCTATCTGTGTCTGTTTTACTGTGGACTCTCTATGTTTCAGGCAGCCTGGCCTCTTTTAAAGTGGTGTTTTAAAAAAAATGTGTTTTTGCCGTGACTGTGTGAATTGCCTTGCTAGTTTGTGGCACATAAACCCCCACTCCCACCCCTCTTTTTTCTTCTAAGTAAAAAGCCTACATACATTTTGCAGAGTGTGTTTTTAGGGGACTGTTTTAATCTGTTTCTGTGATTTAAATTGTGTTTAGAAACTGTCTGCCCCCCTATTTTTTGCCTTTAAAAAAGCCCGATTTCAGAGTGCGCGTCCAGCAGTATTCCATTGTTTGTTTCTTAAACAATCTCTCCCTTACCTGGAAAGTAGACTCTGCTAGCTTGGAAGTGTGGATTCAGCCTGTCTGTATCCAAGGAGATTCTGAATAGAGCAGCAGCAGCCTTTCTCCCTGCCCACAGGGACTGGACTTAGCTGATTGGCTCTCTGAGTCCCTGTTGTACCTGAGCCCTCCCCCCCACACCAGCTGTGGCCCCTTAAGTTTGTGGAGGGAAGCTCAAGACAGCCACCTCCATTTTGTGAGCCTCAGCATCTTCCCTGTGTCCTAATACAGCCCACTGTTCAAGGATTGCAAACAGACCTAGGTAAGGAGCCCCCAGATATTTCTGGGAAAATAGTGTTATTTGTTCAAAAGTGTTTATTTCAGCTATCTGTGTCTGTTTTACTGTGGACTCTCTATGTTTCAGGCAGCCTGGCCTCTTTTAAAGTGGTGTTTTTTTTAAAATGTGATTTTGCCGTGACTGTGTGAATTGCCTTGCTAGTTTGTGGCACATAAACCCCCACTCCCACCCCTCTTTTTTCTTCAAAGTTAAAAGCCTACATACATTTTGCAGAGTGTGTTTTTAGGGGACTGTTTTAATCTGTTTCTGTGATTTAAATTGTGTTTAGAAACTGTCTGCCCCCCTGTTTTTTGCCTTTAAAAAAGCCCGATTTCAGAGTGCGCGTCCAGCAGTATTCCATTGTTTGTTTCTTAAACAATCTCTCCCTTATCTGGAAAGTAGACTCTGCTAGCTTGGAAGTGTGGATTTAGCCTCTCTGTATCCAAGGAGATTCTGAATAGAGCAGCAGCAGCCTTTCTCCCTGCCCACAGGGACTGGACTTAGCTGATTGGCTCTCTGAGTCCCTGTTGCACCTGAGCCCTCCCCCCCACACCAGCTGTGATCCCTTAAGTTTGTGGAGGGAAGCCCAAGACAGCCACCTCCATTTTGTGAGCCTCAGCATCTTCCCTGTGTCCTAATACAGTCCACTGTTCAAGGATTGCAAACAGACCTAGGTAAGGAGCCCCCAGATATTTCTGGGAAAATAGTGTTATTTGTTCAAAAGTGTTTATTTCAGCTATCTGTGTCTGTTTTACTGTGGACTCTCTATGTTTCAGGCAGGCTGGCCTCTTTTAAAGTGGTGTTTTTTTTAAAATGTGATTTTGCCGTGACTGTGTGAATTGCCTTGCTAGTTTGTGGCACATAAACCCCCACTCCCACCCCTCTTTTTTCTTCAAAGTTAAAAGCCTACATACATTTTGCAGAGTGTGTTTTTAGGGGACTGTTTTAATCTGTTTCTGTGATTTAAATTGAGTTTAGAAACTGTCTGCCCCCCTGTTTTTTGCCTTTAAAAAAGCCCGATTTCAGAGTGCGCGTCCAGCAGTATTCCATTGTTTGTTTCTTAAACAATCTCTCCCTTATCTGGAAAGTAGACTCTGCTAGCTTGGAAGTGTGGATTTAGCCTCTCTGTATCCAAGGAGATTCTGAATAGAGCAGCAGCAGCCTTTCTCCCTGCCCACAGGGACTGGACTTAGCTGATTGGCTCTCTGAGTCCCTGTTGCACCTGAGCCCTCCCCCCCACACCAGCTGTGATCCCTTAAGTATGTGGAGGGAAGCCCAAGACAGCCACCTCCATTTTGTGAGCCTCAGCATCTTCCCTGTGTCCTAATACAGCCCACTGTTCAAGGATTGCAAACGGACCTAGGTAAGGAGCCCCCAGATATTTCTGGGTAAATAGTATTATTTGTTCAAAAGTGTTTATTTCAGCTACCTGTGTCTGTTTTACTGTGAACTCTCTGTGTTTCAGGCAGCCTGGCCTCTTTTAAAGTGGTGTTTTTTTTAAAATGTGTTTTTGCCGTTACTGTGTGAATTGCCTTGCTAGTTTGTGGCACATAAAGCCCCCACTCCCACCCCTCTTTTTTCTTCTAAGTGAAAAGCCTACATACATTTTGCAGAGTGTGTTTTTCGGAGACTGTTTTAATCTGTTTCTGTGATTTAAATTGTGTTTAGAAACTGTCTGCCCCCCTGTTTTTTGCCTTTAAAAAAGCCCAATTTCAGAGTGCGCGTCCAGCAGTATTCCAGTGTTTGTTTCTTAAACAATCTCTCCCTTACTTGGAAAGTAGACTCTGCTAGCTTGGAAGTGTGTATTCAGCCTGTCTGTATCCAAGGAGATTCTGAATAGAGCAGCAGCAGCCTTTCTCCCTGCCCACAGGGACTGGACTTAGCTGATTGGCTCTCTGAGTCCCTGTTGCACCTGAGCCCTCCCCCCCACACCAGCTGTGGCCCCTTAAGTTTGTGGAGGGAAGCCCAAGACAGCCACCTCCATTTTGTGAGCCTCAGCATCTTCCCTGTGTCCTAATACAGCCCACTGTTCAAGGATTGCAAACGGACCTAGGTAAGGAGCCCCCAGATATTTCTGGGTAAATAGTATTATTTGTTCAAAAGTGTTTATTTCAGCTACCTGTGTCTGTTTTACTGTGGACTCTCTGTGTTTCAGGCAGCCTGGCCTCTTTTAAAGTTGTGGTTTTTTTTTTAATTTGTTTTTGCCGTGACTGTGTGAATTGCCTTGCTAGTTTGTGGTACATAAATCCCCCACTCCCACCCCTCTTTTTTCTTCTAAGTAAAAAGCCTACACACATTTTGCAGAGTGTGTTTTTAGGAGACTGTTTTAATCTGTTTCTGTGATTTAAATTGTGTTTAGATACTGTCTACCCCCCTGTTTTTGCCTTTAAAAAAGCCCGATTTCAGAGTGTGCGTCCAGCAGTATTCCAGTGTTTGTTTTTTAAACAATGTCCCTCTTACCTGGAAAGTAGACTCTGCTAGCTTGGAAGTGTGGATTCAGCCTGTCTGTATCCAAGGAGATTCTGAATAGAGCAGCAGCAGCCTTTCTCCCTGCCCACAGGGACTGGACTTAGCTGATTGGCTCTCTGAGTCCCTGTTGCACCTGAGCCCTCCCCCCCTCACCAGCTGTGGCCCCTTAAGTTTGTGGAGGGAAGCCCAAGACAGCCACCTCCATTTTGTAAGCCTCAGCATCTTCCCTGTGTCCTAATACAGCCCACTGTTCAAGGATTGCAAACGGACCTAGTTAAGGAGCCCCCAGATATTTCTGTGTAAATAGTATTATTTGTTCAAAAGTGTTTATTTCAGCTACATGTGTCTGTTTTACTGTGGACTCTCTGTGTTTCAGGCAGCCTGGCCTCTTTAAAAAAAATTGTTTTTGCCGTGACTGTGTGAATTGCCTTGCTAGTTTCTGACACATAAGCCCCCCACCCCCTTTCTTCTTCTAAGTAAAAAGGCTACATACATTTTGCAGATTGTGTTTTTAGGAGACTGTTTTAATCTGTTTCTGTGATTTAAATTGTGTTCAGAAACTGTCTGCCCCCTGGTTTTTTGCCTTTAAAAAAGCCCGATTTCAGAGTGTGTATCCAGCAGTATTCCAGTGTTTGTTTTTTATACAATCTCTCCCTTACCTGTAAAGTAGACTCTGTTAGCTTGGAAGTGTGGATTCAGCCTGTCTGTATCCAAGGAGATTCTGAATAGAGCAGCAGATGCCTTTCTCCCTGCCCACAGGGACTGTACTTCAGTTAACTTGCTCCTTATGTAAGTTCCTATTGGTTGTTGCATTTGTTGTTGTGATAGGTTGTTGGGAGATGGTCTTTCCATTAGTTGCTGGCTCCAGGGCTGGGATTATGATTGGTGGATAGGGCTAAGAATCTGATTAGCTCTTGGTTCTAGGGCTGTGTCTGATTGTCTGTTGGTTTGAGGGCTGTGATTGGTGGATATGGCTGAGAATCTGATTGGCTGTTGGTTCTAGGGCTGTGTCTGATTGGCTGTTGGTTCCAGGGCTGTGATTGGTGAATAGGGCTGAGATTCTGATTGGCTGTTGGTTCTAGGGCTGTGATTGGTGGATAGGCCTGAGATTCTGATTGGCTGTTGGTTCGAGGGCTGTGATTGGTGGATAGGGCTGAGATTCTGATTGGCTGTTGGTTCTAGGGCTGCGATTGGTGGATAGGGCTTAGATTCTGATTGGTTGCTGGTTTTAGGGCTGGGGCTGTGATTGGTGGTCAGGAATAGGGCCATGATTGGTGATTAGGGCTGGGTCTCCCATTAGTTGTCAGAATCAGGACTAGAAATTGGATTGGCTATGGTTAGGACCAGCTTTTTATTGGCCAGTAGGGCCATTTAAGCCTAGGACTCAGGGCGTCTCAGCCCGGGCGTCAAGGCAAAGGGCGGAGAGGGCAAGGGCAGTTGCCTGTTTGGGCCTGTTCGGGACAGGTAGGGACTAGGACCAGAAATGCTGCCTAATTCTCAGTTGACCAGGAATGGTTTCAGTCCCTACACATCCCTCAACATGCAAACACATATTCTGCAAAGACATCCAACTCATGCATCACAAACTGACCACAGACAGATTGGAATTTCCCATCAGCCAACACAATACCCTTTATACAACACATATACACATATCCTCCACAAATACAACAGTCAAACAACTTCATTCTCACAGCAAACACTACTAAGTCCACTCCCACTAACACAACCTGCCATCACCCATACAACACAAAACTACAGTATACATTTCTCTCAGACCCAGCCTTCCAGATACACACTCTCTGCTCATACTAACCAACAACACTATACGCTGTTTGCTCCACACAGACCACCTGTCATCATAACAATGCCCAAACCCTGCCTTCAAACACACCATCTACAAACACTCTTCCCCTCTCTTCACCAATTACACACAACCATACAATCCCCACATTTCACTCATCCCCACACATAATACCTCTTCCAGTCATCACAACTAACACTAACTCCCCTGACACACATCCATCACCTCTTACACACCTCGTACATTCATCTCCAAAACACGTCAACACCCCATCTAACACTCAAATTCCACTCACCAGCACTAACTCACATACAAATCCCTCACCAAAAACAACTACACCAATATCCCCTCTCACTATTCCACAAAAACAATACAGACCACACACATCAGCACATCAAATCAACACAAACTTACATTACACTTATCGTCATACCCACTCCCACCCTCAGGACTACACAAAGAATTCAAATTCCATCCTATCTTCACCCCTACTTTCTCACTCTTCACAAATACCTACCACAAGCACCCCAACCCAGCAACGTTCATTCACTCGCCTCTCCTCCATTGCACAATTTAGAGCCTTACATCATGATCCACATGCTCCTCCACCACACCTAACCCATACTGCATCCACACTAAACAAACGCAAACAAAATAAAAAAACATGCCACACTTAGCAACCTTGCATCCCCTTGTCTATTACATAATAAGACTACCCTACAAAAAACAGTACACTCTTCATGGCTCTCAGCCACCAAGTCCATCACTCACACACACAGACCCAACAAAATGCCTCCTTAACCTGCTGGAAGAGGAACACTATATTGAAAAGCAAGACTATTGTGAGCCTTAAACAGTTATCACAACTAGCAACACTCCTGCTTCAAGCTCATATTATACTACTTACCCTTTTCCTAAACAAAACAACACTACCACTAACACACCTTTTCTAAACTGCCAGCTCATAAATGCTCGATCACTCTCAAAAACAAGCACCACATCTACGCCCTGCTCACAGACACACAACCTGACTTACTATTCATAACTGAATCCTGGTTGGGAGATGACATGGCCCCAGTGTTGCACAAAGCCATTCCTCCAGGCTATCAAACCATCACACAAAACCGTATAGGCAAGAGAGGAGGTGGACTAGCCATTATATTCAAGCAGGCAATGAATCTCAGTAAAACAGACAACATCTCCATACAAGGTTGAGAAGCCCTCCTTACCAGATGCCACCCTATTCCAACTTCCTCCTGTAACTTTCTCCTCCTTTACAGACCTCCACCTAACAACTCCACATTCCCAGATGCTTTTCTAGGCGCAGTCTCAAACCTTATTACATTATACTCCAACCTATTCATTCTTGGGGATCAAAACATTTGGTTTGACAAACCCAATATGCCCCATCCAACAGCTATCACCACTGGCCTAGTCGCATTGAACCTACATCAGATTGTACACAATCCCACACACATCGCTGGACACATCCTAAATGTCATTTTTGCCAAGCCTGAACTAGTTACTATTCATAGCATCACCCCAATCACTTGGTCAGACCACCATTTGATAACTTTCTGACATACAACTCCACAAATCAACACACCCCACAATAACTTACATACATGCACCTATAGACCATGGAGCAAACTCAATTTGGATGACTTAGAAACACAACTAACAGCCAACACAGATCTAGATACGATTAATTCTGTGCCAAAACTGTATGAGTGGCTAGAGGAAGCTTTTGATATCCTAATACCACCCAGAAAAACTAAACATGACAAAAGAAAACCAACAACTTGGAGAAACACAGAACGGAAAAAGATAAAGCAACAAATCAGAAAGTTGCAGCGGACCTGGCTCAAAACAAACAACAGTCAAGACAAACTGCAGCTACACAAACTTAACAGAATATACAAATCATCAATCAAAAAAGCTAAAAAAAGGTACTACTCAGACAGAATTCAAAATGCTCAATCTACAACCAAGGAATTTTATAAAATTCTCAATGAATTTCGAAAACCTACATGTATGGAAGGAAGTCATCCCACTACTCAAGATTTCACAAACAAATTGGCAACTCACTACACAACCAAGGCAGACACATTGGACTCCTATTTAAAACAGAAGAAAACCATCAGCACCAAACTCTTTCCTTAAAATACCCTCTAAGAATCAACCAACCCAACCTCTAGAGTCCTTCAAACAAATATCCCAAGGTCGATTTATGGATTTGGTCAAAGCAAGCAGACCTTCCGGTTGCCCTTCTGACCCTTGCCCACCACAAATTTTCAAGAACATTCTTCTAGCTACTTCTGCTGCCACACCTGTAAGAAGAATCGTCAACAACTCTTTAACTACAAGAACTTTTCCTGTAGACCTGAAAAAGGCATACATACGGCCGTTATTAAAGAAAACAAACCTAGACCCACAAGACCCCAACAACTACAGACCAATCACAAATGGACCTTTCCTGGGCAAATTGATAGAAAGAGCAGCATTCGCCCAGATGTCACAATTCATTGAAGACAATTCTATACTTTCAGACTTCCAAACTGGATTCCGCCCAGGAAGAAGCACTGAATCGGCACTCATAGCAATCTGGGATGATCTTAAAAACACAGTCGACTGCAATGGAGTTGCTGCACTACTTCTCTTGGACCTCTCGGCTGCCTTTGATATGGTTGACCATGACACCCTAATTCAAAGACTCCACGAAGCCGGCATACAAGGGATTGCTCTTGACTGGATTACTTCCTATCTTCAAAAAAGATCTAATATCATCCACTCGCCCCCTTTCTCGTTCGAACCCTACCTCACAAAGCAGGGGTCCCCCAAGGATCAATCATCTCACCTTTGCTCTTCAACATCTACATGATATCTTTACCAGAACTGATCAATGATTTCCATCTCACATGCTACAACTATGCAGATGACACACAAATACTACTTAAATTAGAATGCCCCAAAAACACTGAAAACTCACAAATCTTCAGTTGCCTCAGAGCCGTTGATCAGTTAATGACCTGGAGCCATCTCAAACTAAATTCCTCCAAAACAGAAATATGTGGTGACTAGAAAAGTTATGACCCTCTGTGCGTCTGGCCTGACGATCTCGGACCACCTCCTCAATTATCCAAGGAAGTTGAAAACCTTGGAATCACCATGGATTCCAAGTTAACTATGAATGCCCAAGTTGACAAATTAGCACAAACAAGCTTCATCACCTTGAAGACTTTACGACGCATCTTCCCCCACCTCAGATTTCCACACAAGGTGCAAGCTACTATCTCGTTTGTACTATCCAAACTGCATTATGCCAATGGCCTCTACCATGGATCACCTCTATCTATTATGAAAAAAACTACAACGTATCCAGAATTCCGCAGCCAGGCTACTATTACATGTAAAGCCGCAAGCCCACATCTCCCCTGCCTAGAGAGCACTACACTGGTTACCCCTTGCCAGAAGATACACTTTCAAGCTGCTTTGTATCACCCACAAAGCTATACATGGAACAGGACCACTTTTTCTCAGAAACAAAATAACCAAATACATCCACCAAAGAAACCTCCGCTCAAGATTGGCACCCTGCCTTAGAACACCACCATACAAGAAAAAGACTATAGGTAGTACATCCTTCTCCGTTCAAGCAGCCAAACTATGGAATTCATTACCCCCAAATATAAGAGCCACAGATAACATTCTTGTCTTCAGAAAACTACTCAAGAGTTGGCTCTTTCCTTCATGACCACCATATTCAAACAACTATGGGCTGCATATGCCTATGTTGTGAATATTTTTTCTGATTATGTGTATATTTCTAGTTATGTATAGTTCTTTAGAAAATATGTATCATTACTATGTCATAACAATAAAATACACACACACTCTTTATAAACCTGTTTGATTAAGTATATTTACTCATGGTTCTAATTATGTATTGTATGTTCATATATGTGTGTATATGTGTGTGTATTCATGTGTGTTTGTATGTGTGTGTGTGTATGTGTGTATGTATATATATATATATATATATATATATATATATGTATGTATGTGTATATGTTGTTTCTGTGCTTGGCATGTTCGTGGGTCATTGCATGGCTCCTGGGTGGGTTGTTATACTAGATATCTACGAATCCCTGCTCTCATCTTATCACACTTATCTACCCATCATCATATGTCATGTCTCTATCAAACTATTCTCCATTCCCACTCTGACTCATCCCAAATCCTTCTACTACTTTCATCTCCTAAATAACTCTGCCTAAGCTCTTCCCTCCGCTTCCACATCTAACTCACCAAACCTCACTCTACTTCCATGACCTCCCACACAACCCTACTAAATTCTCCCTCATTTGTCACACCCTCCTACTATGCTCTCCCTAACCCTTCTACAGACTCTTCCCTCCTTCATCCCCCTTTACTCACCCCAAGCCTTTGGATTGAGTAAATGAGGGATATACTCACAATTAACACTTCTGGATTTCTTTCCTCCTCCACCCCTCCATTACTCCAGTCAATCTAACTAACAAACTCTCATATTCACGGCTCAAATTAACTCATAATAATACTAAAACTGTACTCATTATTTCCCGATACTGATCCATCACTAATTCTTGTTGGGTTCCAGAGTAGGGTGCTACTCACCGAAAAGTGCTTCAGGGGTAGTAAGCGCTTAATAAATACTATTACAATACAATACAATACAATATAGTGCGCAAAAAGTATAAAACAACGTTGGATATTCCCAACGGGTTTTTCTGACAAAACTTAGCACAAGGAAGTAGGGACCTGAGTGCATTCTCATTTGGCTCACAGAAACGCTCTTGCTGTTTGCCCCAAGGCTATAAGAACAATCCAGGACTGTTTTCAGCCTGTGCAACATCAATACTACATGATTTTGATCCCAAGGCGCTATCCTATGTGGATGACATCTATCTCACAGACGACGACCTCCTCACCATTCATCTTGTCAGGGTCGATTGGATTATTTTAGGATTTTCAGCCCTCGGTTACAAATATAACTTTAAGAAAAGTAAGATAGCCTTTCTCAGTGGATTGTTCCTGGGATATGAGCTATCAATTGAGAGGAAGAGCCTGACCCACACTTCCTAGAGAAATGTGCATAGTTGCACCCACCTAACACGCTCAAGAAGCTACATTCGCTACTCGGCTTTTTTAATTGTGGCAGAACCTACATTCCTGACTATGCACAATGTATCCAGCCTCTTCATGACTTGATACTCCCAGATTTTTCTAGCAAACGCTGGTCAGTTGAACACACACACATCCTTAGGGAATTGCAACAGGACATGCTTGAAGCAAAACGTTTACACACACATGATAACAAAACAAATTTGGTCATCAGAATAATTGCTGGTGCCATTGGGTTTACTTAAGTCACCTTTAATGAGGGCTACACAGTGCCCATAGCGTATAAGTCCCATTTATACTCTAATGCAGAACAACGCTTTGCACCTACAGAAAAAGTTCTAACTGCAGTTCAAATGACTGTCATTAAGGAGAGGCCACTAGTCCAAGGGAAACACATTATTTTCATTACCCCAGTGCCAGCCTTAGAGGCTGTCACTAAAGCAAGTGTTCCTAAGGCTAAAGCACTACTTCCACAATGGATTCAGTGGGTTACCTCCCTGACTGCCAATGATGTTGATTACATCTTTGACCCAAAACTTCAGACACAAGAATATCTCCAATATGAACACCTCGCTCCTCTGGATATCTTACCACTTGACAGATCCTGTCATTTATATTGATCTTCAGCACAACCAACTGTAGGTACTAAACATCAATATTCACCTGCTTGTGCAGCCGTGAGTGGAGTGATGAAGGATGGAGTTTTCCACCCTCATAATACATACATGCAGCCCCCAGGGGACTGCACAGCTCAGCTGCCTGAACTTAAAGCACCTCTTCTAGCTCTAGAACACGCAGAGCCAGGATTTCTGACTTTGATTGTCTGTGATTCATAGTACTGTGCCCAGTCCTACAATGATTACCTTAATCATTGGAAGCTGAACAGGTTTAGAGATTCCCAGGGGGGTCACCATAAAACACAAAACTTTGTGTGGGAGGGTGGCTGATCTTAAGGATAAGCTACAGTGTGTCCATGTAGTACATACATTGGGCTACCAATGTGTAGGAGTACATGTTATAGGTAATACTTTGGCTGATGAAGCAGCCAAATCCACAGTAGCTATGGCTTCTGTGGCTGCAGTGACCTGTTCTCAGACGAGATTGGATAATGAAATACTGGCTGCCGGGCCGGCTTCGGCTGAAGACAAGCCCCTCCCAAAAGCATACCCTACAAAATATTCTTACCACATTAGTGCACAGAATGTTGCTTATGCAACAATTCCTGGGGTTGGAGATCGGGCGATCCCCAACGAAGACCAGAGAGTAGATCTAATGAAAGCAGCACATGAGGGTGTTGCTTCTGCACATGCTGGTATTTCGGCCACGGCAACACTCTTAGAGAAATTATTCTGGTGGCCAGGTCTATACAAAAAGACGAAATGATACATCCTTTGTTGTGATATTTGGCAGCAAATAAAGGGCTCTAGTATCAAACGCCCTCCGCAGACATCCCTCTTGGTGTCCAGTAGGCCACTACAATGTGTGTACCTGGGCCATTGTGGGTCACTTCAACCTGATAATGCATACAAATACATCTTAGTCGCTGTAGATTTTTGTTCTAGATTCCTGTGGGTATGGCCTCAGTGGTCGGCTGATACTCGAACTGTTATAAAAGTCTTGCTGACCTTTATCGGTACATATGTGGTTGCGGCATTCCATTCGGACCAGCGCCCTGTATTTGCCTCTAAGGCATTCAGGGACACCATGGGGACTATGGGTGTTGACCTCCATTACTCCTCACCATACCATCCCAAAGGAAATTTGGTTGTGGAGAGGCGGAACAGTGCTCTAAAAGCAGTCCTTAAAAACCACAGTGTTAGGTTCTGTCCGCAATTGGCTTCATCACCTATATGGGGTCCAGAGAGCACTGAATAATCTGCCAAGATGGTCCTTGGGGGGACGCACTCCTTATGAGGTTCTCTTTTGTATACCTACGTATGTCCTAGATCTTGATGGCCCTGGGTTGGTGGCAGCAGACACACCGTTTGACATAAATGAACATCTCACTGTCTTACAGGAGCTTCAGCAATTTTGTGATGATAAATCATCCACCAGTGCTACCAGTTTAGGAATAATAATAATTGTCATGGATGACGTCAAAGTTCACCATGTGGCTGACCCTGCTCAGTAGACCCCGAGGTCCCTTGGGTAGTCCCTGATTCACTCTCACTACCCAACAGGACATACCTCTTCAAAGTAGAATTAACAACACTACTTCATAACTACATAACAAAGTCAAACGATGTTTCAAACACCTCCTTGACCATGGGGAGGGCGGAGAATGAGCTCTTGCTGATTCCAGTTACCTAATCAACCACAGCACCTGTCCAAGAGTTGGCTGTTTTTTACACCAACACTACACTGATGACACCGTCTACCATGAGCCTCCACTTGAAGTGGATCAATCGACAAGTAATGCACTTGCTTCAGCTTTTGCAGTGACTGCCTCTGGTTATTTTGTTGACATTGATGACTTTTCATCAGACTCATCCACTCCAGCAAGTGAAAATGAATCAAAGACACGTAAGCTATACATTTGGCTTAAAAATAACTATTTTATTCGCAAATAGAACTATTTTTGGCTGTGTTTGACATTTTTGCCGTTGTTCCTATGGATTGGGTTTGTAACTGTTTTCTTTTTTACTCATAAATTGTCATTACCTTCCTGACTGCTCCTCAGTTGAGCTCGTGGATGAAGTCTTGACTCCGTATCATTCCTCACATAAGGTCCGAAGAGACTTGTCCCTTGTGAACATTTCAGCTGTACCAATTCCTGATGGTATTGTGTGGGACAACGTTCCATTTGAAATATACGGGCATACTGAGGTCATTCAAATTCCATATTTGTTTAAAATTTCTATGACAGATGTCACTACACCTGATGTGGTACCTGATGATTGGGATGTCCAGACAGTTGATTCTATGTTAACTGAAATGAAGGACTATTCAGTGTTTGAAAGTGATGATGTATATAGAAATACAATTAATTATGAGGAATTGTTCTGTTATAATAAATGGGGACATTACTACCTGCACCGTGCTACTAGGCACAAACCAGTATTTAACTTCACACAGTGGAAACACTGTTCTTTACCACCAGTGGGGAGCCCAAAACACTATTTAGAAAAATTCACTGACATCGCTAAGCATGACGCCAAAACTTCAGCGGCATATTATTTCAAATTGCCTCCTTCGAAGATTAGGAAAATTTTGCTAACTGATACTAAACTGATTTATTCAACTTCCTTTGTTTCCTGTCTTACAGTTGAAGGTTATGAATACTGGAAGAACACTGTTGATTTAAAAAGTGTATGGGGAACACAAGATTAGCAGATACAGGGTAGGGAAGCTTTGTTTAGAGCATGCCTGATTCCTGTCCAGATGATCTTTTTAAATGAGACCATTCAATAGGTATCCAGTCTGGGGTTAGCAGAAGTTAAAGAAATGAACACGCCCAGTATCCCCACACCTGCGAAGTTTATCGATTGGCAATCCTTCTTGAATGTCACTGAGGAAGAGCTAGATGCAAAGGTTCAGGCTGGTACTTATAATTCTTCACTTTCCAGTTGCGGTGAGTGGTTAATCTGACCAATTGACACCAATGGATGTCAGGCACATTTTTTTAATTCCTCAAGGGGTTTCAAGATGAGTCGGTCAGACTCTCACTTTATCTTGGGTCAACCCACAGGTATAGTTACAACATATAGTGTGGGTAAGCTGTGCCAACAATGGGTACAGTCTAACACGTTAGCTACAGTTAAAGAACATTCTAACACTCTTTCTGAAGATGTAGACTTGCAGGACTTTTTGCTAGGTCCTAGGAAGCCACGCTCTAAAAGATTCATACATGCTATGTACAATGAGATCTGGAAGCTTTCTCAGATGGAAGCTGCTGTGTGTTTAAGGCAAATAGATAAGGAAAACTTGGAAAAGGCTTTAGCTGTTGTCGATAACGGCATGGATACAGAATTTATTCACTGACAAATATAGTGTCATCTGCAATAGATAATATTCAGACAGACATGTCCCGTTTATATCATGGGTAGAGTAAGCTGTGTTCCATCATGCAGTTCAGTTGGACGTTACAGACATTGAAAAATGGCCGAATTCCATGGAAGTATGTTAACAGTAGTGAATTGTTCACTGTTTTTAATTTAACCAAGGAACAGCAGACAATGGCTAAAAGGGAAGCGAGTTTCACCATGCTCCATGTAGAGAAGTTAGGAAATCTGCCTTTCATAGTTGCAGAAAGTCCTTCAACAGTATGGCTCATACATGGCATAGTTAATCTGCCCATTTATACTTTTAGCTTTTTGAAATGCATGCAACACCTTGCCGTGGGCAGGCACGAGTGACTGGATGATAGCTATATTAAGGAGGAGTGGGAGTTGCCCTTTTATTACAAATGTCTGAATGGGGAAACAGATGTCTTTCTTTGCGGAAGCGAATGTGAGACTACTGTTAGTCATTCCAAGATTTTCAAACAGGTGTCCCTTCACGGCCTTTGCAATGTGGAGGTCGCGAGCTACTTGTTTTCTGAAGGGTACTCCAGTCTCTTTGATTCGACCAGCATTTCATGTACTTTTGAATGGAATTTATGTGGTGCTAAGCGACCAGAATTGTTGCGGTATGCGACCAGGAATTGCCTACGCAATTTCAATCTCTAAGGTCGTTACTTGCTGTGGACATGTTTTATTCCCCCCATACAAGAGATAGAGGTATCAGACATGTGGCCTCACATTAATACTGTTAATGTAAATTATGACAGCAGACTAAAGGCACTATTGTTTCAAAAACAGGACACGTTGACATCAGCAAGAGAGACGTATACTCTGCAGATTGCAAGATCATCAGCCGAGATACAATCCCTATTAAATACCAACTTTCCCAAGCACTTTGGAGAATTGGTGTCCAGAATTTTCAACACCTCGAGCACAGTCGGGATTGTACATTTCTTTAGGGTTGTTGGGTCTGGATTTGTGTCCATCTTCCAGACTATCTTCGGAGTCATCCCATCGGCCATCCATTCACTCTTTTCAAGTGTGTTTGGCGGCTTTCTACTTATTTTGACATTGATTGGCCGGATACTGCTGCTATTTTTTCTGATTGACAATGGTTGTGTCTTTTCAGCTAAACACAGCAATGGAGCCACTGCCAGCAGCTCAACTGTGCCGTGAACGCATGGTTCAAATCTTCAAAGCTTCCTTACTGATGGAATTGGAGCATGATTGGTCATTGACATTTTGACCACTCTTATGGTGCGTGCAACCAGTCTTTCACTGCACATGGTGCCTCTGTGAATACTTGCCGACAGTGTGCCTTGCTTTTACGCTGCTGCCTCCTGTGGACCAAGAACTGCTGATGTTCACGATGAGGGTTCATTCACAGTTGTGCCCCTTGAGACGAAGGCCTTCCATGCTCACCGAGTTGGCCCGCTACACCATGGAGGATGAAACTACTGCGGGAGCAGCTGCACAAAAGACTTCTATGAACTACTGCTCCATTGACCCACCTGCCTATCCCATGATCGATTTAACATCCAACGATGTGGCCTCTTTCTTGGGGTCCTTTCCGTTTCATGACTCCGGGGATGCTCTTTTAGATCACAACTATTGTAAATAATTAGATAATTGGCTTCAATTTAAATTCAAAGTATAGCTCTATTGTTCTTACTTTGGCCTGCCTTGCTTGTCATGGTCGACATTAAGGCCCTCATTACAACCCTGGCAGTAAATCCTGCTTACCGCCTTGCCGACGGGCGCCAACATACCGTGACCGCGGCGGTATTCCGCTACGGGTATTATGACCCACACAGAGAATACACCCACAATACAGACACCCACACAAGCCCGCCACACCAAAAGTCAGTGATAAACTGGCGGTACCAAAACCCACACCGTCACACCAACAGGAATATGCCCACAGTATCATGACCCATGAATCACCGCGGCGGTCTTTCAACCGCGGTAAACCATTGGTGGTACACACCGCCACGCTCAAAATACACATACATATACAAAACACAACCACATTGGACAATTCAAACTACACACACCTGACACGCATACACACACCACACCCACACCACTATAAAACACACAACCACATTACCCACAACCCTATCAATGAACAAATTAGAACAAGCAGAGAGAGAAAATCAAAGACCACACCTTCACCCAGAGGCACAGAACACCATCACTCATACACCATCCACACACATCACATTATACATCACAACACAGCATCCCACACATCACCTCACACATTTCACTCACTCCACATCATGGAACCTCAAAGACACCCCAGGTTTTCTGAGGAGGAGCTAAGAGTCATGGTGGAGGAAATCACCCGGGTAGAGCCACAGCTATTCGGATCACAGGTGCAGAAGACATCCATTGCTAGGAAGATGGAGCTATGGCAGAGAATCGTCAACAGGGTCAACGCCGTGGGACAGCATTCAAGAACCAGGGATGACATCAGGAAGAGGTGGAATGACCTACAGGGGAAGGTGCGTTCCGTGGGATCAATACACCAGATAGCTGTACAGAGGACTGGCGTGGACCCCCACCTCCTCCCCCATAACTAACAACATGGGAGGAGCAAGTCTTGGTGATCATGCATCCTGAGGGCCTCGCAGGAGTAGCAGGAGGACTGGACTCTGGTATGTCAAATCTTTACTACTATATCCCCCACCCTACCTGCATACCAGCACATACTCCTACCCCTACCCTCACTCCCATCACTCCACCACCTCACATATACCCCACTATCACAACCCCCCACATCCAATACCAAGCCCTGCATGCTACACCAATGCATGGACCCCCATCACAGACCTGGAGGGACACCCATCATCACAGCATGCACACTACAGAAACTCACCCACCCCACACAATCAGCAATCACACAAGGCCAAGGTGACAGGGAAAGCACAATTCCATTAGGGAAACACGCCCATTGCACAAGATGGGACACACAGATACAATAACAATACTTTTGCATCCCAACAGGACCCCTATCCAACGTCACTGGACAGGAGGTGACAGCTATATTCAGCCCCCCCACAGAAGAGGCCCACAATGATGACAGCAGCTCTGCACGCCTGGATCAGGATGACCAGCCTGGCCCTTCTGGGACCTCTGGACAGTTGGTTCCCCTGCCACAGTCCCAAACCACCACAGAACCTCCCCCCTCAGGAAACACCAGCACAGCACCCACCCACCGGGCCAATGCCACTGTCCCCAGGACACGTCAATCAGCAGTGTGTCCACCACTACAGGGACCCCAGGCAAACCCACTAACCCAGGACAAGCAGGGACCTGGGGTCAGTGGCAGTGGGCACACGGTTCAGGGGACAGAGGCACAGGACAACAGGGAAGCTGGGAGGACATCTGTGCGACAGGGGGAGAACAGGCCCAGGGAACCCACTCTCTGCGAGGCTCTCTCCAACATCATGGGAGCATAGCACCATTCCCAGGAGACCATGGGCACGGTACTGGCCAAATTTCAGGAGACCCAGGGGCTGCAGGAGGGACAGTACATGGGGATCAGGGATGACCTCACCAAAATCTACACCATCCTGGTCACCATAGCAGGGGTGCTGGCTGATATGGGCAAGACCATGAGGGGGGCAGTGGCTTGACAAAGGGCCCCTGACAGTAGCCAAACCGAGGAACAGCCTTCCACCTCCGCGGGGCTAGTGGACAGGAGGCCCCGCCACAGGACCAACAGGCCACCGCACCCCCCCCGCAGAAGGAGAACCCCCGGCAAACGGTCCCTGCAATCCAGACAGAAGACAGAGAACATTGCCAAGTCCCCCGCCAGGAAATAGGACCCTCCTGATTGTCACCCTTCTGTCCCACTGTGTCACCCTGTCCACACTGAACTGCCATTGCTCCCCTTCCTAGGCCCCATTAGACAATGCACCTGTGATACCAAGAGACTGGACTCAACCATGGACTTTCCTCCACCGTCAACCCAGCCCCTTGCACATACCACTATACCCATTAGCACCTAAATAAACACCCTTTCATCAAAAATCAATCTGGAGTCAGTCTCATGATTCACAAGTGTATTACTACAACATTAGTAACAAATTGCAATGTATATGTTCATTTACTCATACAAATGTATGACAGTTGTTGGGCAAGAGTATACATAGCAGAAGCCAGAATGGGGTACACAGATCTGGAAAAGGAAATCCAAAGGGAACAGTCAGTGTCCAAAGCCAGAGGTTCAGAGGCTGCCATGTACAATGTCCTTAAGTAAACTGATATGTAAAGAGGAGTTACAGTCTCTTACCTGTGTGTCACTGGAAGTACTGTATTATGATGTTTGTTCTGTTGTCAATATCTTCCTCCTCTGCCTCCTCTTCCTCACTGTCCACAGGCTCCACCGCTGTCACAAGACCATCACCAGGCTCATCTTCCAGCAGAAAAGGCACCTGGCGTCTCAATGCCAGGTTGTGCAACATACAGCATGGCACGATGATCTTGCACACCTTCTTGGGTCAGTAGTACAGGGAGCCACCTGTTAGATGAGGCACCGGAATCTGGCCTTCAGGAGCCCGAACATCCTCTCAATAATGCGCCCAGTTCGCCCATGTGCCTCATTGTAGCGTTCCTTTGCCCTTGTCCTGGCATTGCTCACTGGGGTCAGTAGCCATGACAGGTTGGGTTAACTAGAGTCACCTGCAAATTTCAAGGTATACCTGTTAGACACACACTAACCCTTAGAGACTACCGCATACCCAGACACCTACTCATACTGTGTGGGGACCTTGGGCTCACCTATTAGCCAGACCCGGTGCCTCTGGAGTAAGGAATACTAATCACATAAGGGATACTGCGATTCCTCAAGATATAGGCATCATGCACAGAGCCACGATACTTGGCATTCACATGGGAGATGTACTGGTCCGCCAAACGCACCATTTGCACATTCATCGAATGGTAGCTTTCTCTATTTCTGTACACTTGTTCATTTCTGCGGGGGGGACAAATGCCACATGTGTACGATCAGTGGCACCAATGATGTTGGGGATATGTCCCAGGGCATAGAAGTCAGCATTTACAGTGGCCAAATCATCCACCTGGGGGAAAGCAATGGAGCTGCACATGTGTTTTAGCAGGGTAGACAACACCCTGCTCAACACGTTAGAGAACATTGGCTGAGACATCCCTGATGCCATGGCCACTGTTGTTTGGAAGGAGCCACTTGCCAGGAAATAGAGCACTGACAGGACCTGCACAAGAGGGGGTATACCTGTGGGCTGGCGGATAGCTGACATGAGGTCTGGCTCCAATTGGGCACACAGTACTTGGATTGAGGCACGATCAAGTCTGTATGTGATTATGATGTGTCTGTCTTCCATTGTTGACAGGTCCACCATGGGTATGTACACCGGAGGATGCCACCATCTCATCATCTGCCCCAGCGGTTGCAGCCTATGGAGAAGAACGGTGAGAAGAGGGTCCTTTACCACACAGATAGCACAACTGTGTCTGAACTAATGTTACAAAATCCGTGTGTGAAATCGTCAGTCCGTTTATGTGTCAATATGTGCCGTGACGCAGTTAGGTGCCATGCCATGGGCACCCCTGAAATGGCGGCTGCTTGATTTGTGAGGAAGGACAAGGGGAAATTAGTAACTGCCCTGGCGTTGTGCAGCGTTGCGGTAGGCCGTCGAAGACCGCTGAGCAACTCCGCATTGGTTATCATTGGGCCCTATGGGTTCCAGGAGCCAATGGCGATGTACGCCGGCAGTGACGGTACGCACCGCCGCGGACGTGACTGCCATTTTCTATCTCTTCACTCACTTGATACCTGACCATCAACAGGAGAGGACCTACACTGCAAGTGCTGCTGTGAACTGAGTTTGGAAGCGACAATGGCTACAGTGTCTGGGGAAAGGGCCCCTGCCTTCACTACAGAGGAGTTGGACAAACTGGTGGATGGGGTCCTCCCCATTACACTCTACTCTACGGTCCTCCAGACAAACAGGTGAGTACACTGTGAGCATGATGTGTGGGCAATCCCTGTTTGGAGTGGTGTGGATATAAGCCACATGTTGGGGGGTGGCCTGAGTGCAGCATGTGAGGATGGTAAGTGTATGTGCGTCAGGGCATGGGGGGGAACTGGGGAGCAATGAGTATGACGATCTGGACAGGTGAGTAATTTCCTTTCCTCCTGTCTTTTCCCTCTAGGTCAGCGCCCACCAGAAGACAGGTATTTGGCGTGCTATCGTCAAGGAGGTGCGGACTCTGGGGATCTATCACAGACGGAGCACCCATTGCAGCAAGAGATGGAAGGACTTGTTCCACTGGAGCAAGAAGATGGCGGAAGCCCATCTGAGGCTGGCCTCCCAACGTGGAAGAGGTGCCTGTCGCACCATGACCCCCCTGATGTTCTGCATCCTGGTGGTGGCCTATCCGGTGTTGGATAGGCAATTGAGGGCATCACAGCAGCCACAAGGGGGTGAGTACAGTTTCAGAAAGCTGACTCTGCACGGTTTAAGAACTAGCTGGGTGGGGGGGTGGGCTGTGGGTGCCCCTAGGCCAGGGCGATCATGCCATGGCAGGTCTCTTGTTTGCAGGCTCTGAAGCACCCCTACCCCAAAGGTACAATTGGGCAGCTACTAGTGTGCAGGGTCCTGTGGGTGTCAGGTGTACATGTGCTGGCGTTAGGCATTTACCCCATGGGTGGTGACTACCATAGTGACTGGTTGGGCAAGGCCTAGTGCATAGGGCAGCTCAGTGTGTGTTGTGTCTGCCAACAGTAGTGGTGTTGCTGGCATTGACAATGTGTCTCCTCTGTCTCTCCCCTCCTTCTTGTTTTGTCACCCTGTCCTTGTGTGCATTAGCATCATCTGGCGGAGGAGCTGAGACACCGGCGAAGGAGGGAGCAGCATCGCAAAAGGCCCAACAGGGTGAATCCAGGGAGGGTGAAGGCACCAGTGGGACGGAGGGCGAGGGGAGCTCCACGACAGGAACAGGAGGGGAGACCAGTGACAGAGACTCCTCCTCTGATGGAAGGTCCCTGGCAGTGGCGGACACCTCTGTGCCCACCCCAACTTCAGGTACAGCCACCCCCCCTACCAGCACCACCCTCCCAGCAGCCCCTCAGCGTGTTTCCTGTGCCTGCTTACCCAGGAGGGTGGGCATCTCCTTTGCCCTAGGCACCTCAGGCCCAACCCCAGTCAGCCTTGTTGCCCTCAGTGACGAGGCTATTGACCTCCTGAGATCCCTCACTGTTGGGCAGTCAACCATTCTGAATGCCATCCAGGGTGTCGGGAGCCATTTGCAGCAAAGAAATGCATACCTGGAGGGCATTCATTCTGGCGTGGCAGCCCAACAGAGAGCAGTTCAGGCTCCGGCCTCAGCACTGATGGCAGCCATTGTCCCTGTGTTCAGCCGCCCCCTCAAACGTCCACTTCCCCGACCCAATCCCCTCTACCTCAGCCTATCCCAAGCACACCTTCAGACCAGCAAGCACACACATCAACACAAAAAAGTGGCTCACGAAAAAATAAGCACAACACATCATCACACAGGCACTCACACAAGCACCATACCATGCACACATACCAACATCCACTTCCTCCACTGTGTCCCCCTCCTCCACATCCTCCACCTCCCTCATCTCCACTCACACCTGCATGCACTATATCATCAGCCACTTCCTCCATCACCAGCACATCCATCACAACACACCGCTCACGTGCAATCACCACTCCCACAAACATTCACACATCCCCTGTGTCCTCTCCCAGTCTGTCTGTGAGCCCTCCTCCCAAAGTACACAAATGCAGGCACACACCCATTCAACAGCCATCTACCTCACAACAGCCTCCAGCCCATGCACCTTCACCCAAACTCAGCAGACGTACACCTCCTACAACCACTACCTCTTCCTCCACTCCCACTCCCCCTCCATCTTCCCGTCCCAGTGTGTCTAAAAAACTTTTCCAAGCTAATATTAACCTCTTCCCCACACCTTCCCCCCACATGTCCCCTAGGGCCAGGATGTTTAGATCCCAGCCCAGCACCTCAGCCACCACATCTGCGTCTGCTGTGATCCGTGCAAGTCCGGGTGGATCAAAGGGGGCACCCATCAGAGCTGCCAGTGTGCCACCTACAGATGTGAAGGACCACCCGATTCCGCCACCTGCTAAGGTCAAGAAGGGGCCGGCATCCAGCAGGGGAAAGTCGCACCACCCACCCAGCACGGCCTCATCCAAACACAGAGAGGGCAGTGCCAAGGTCCCAGCAGCGACTGCCAAGATGGGGAAGGGACATAAGACAAAGGGCAAGTCACCTCAGGGCACGATGCCTCCTGGTGATGCCAGCGACCTGTACCTCAGTCACCACCGCCGCAACGACTGCCACTTGCACCGCCATCTCACTGCCGCTGCCACAATGTCAGTCTGCAGCATCCTCGCCAAGGATCAGCAATCCGAGGCTGCCGGAGACGTCTGGTGTCTCCCTCCACCACTCCAGAGACCTACACCACGGGCAGCACCGGCAGCATCTCCGCCGCAGCCACCGCCACCTGCACCACCATCTGCACCATCACGTGCCCTCCCCAACCACTTGAGAGACTTGAGAGACTCTGGCGTTGCACTCCCCAGGACCAAGCAGTCGGCAAACCACCCACTTGAGAGATGAGAGAGACTGTGGCCGTGCACTCCCCAGGACCAAGCAGCGGGCAAACCACCCACTTGAGAGACTTGAGAGACTGTGGCTTTGTACTCGCCAGGACCAAGCAGTGGGCAACCCACCCAGTTGAGAGACTAGAGAGGTTGTGGCTTTGCGCTCCCCCTGGACCAAGCAGTGGGCAAACCACCCACTTGAGACACTAAAGAGACTGTGGCTTTGCACTCCCCAGGACCAAGCAGTGGGCAACCCACCCACTTGAGAGACATGAGAGACTGTGGCTTTGCACTCCCCAGGATCCAGCAGTGGGCAACCCACCCACTTGAGAGACTAGAGAGACTGGCTTTACACTCCCCAGGACCAAGCAGTGGGCAAACCACCCACTTGAGAGGCGAGAGAGACTGGGGCTTTGCACTCCCCAGGACCAAGCAGTGGGCATGTAGCCCCCTCGAGGTGCAGTGGCGTCGTACCATCTTCCGACTGAGGTGCCCTCCTCCCCTTCCACCTGAGGTGCCTGTGTTTTTTTGACCTTGCTCCTGCAGTGTTCTCTCCGTTTTGAGGCAGGTGTCATGTGTGGGCTCCGCTCATGCTTTTTGGGACCACTGGTCCACAGACATTTACAAGGGACAGTGTACGGCCTTGTGTATATAATGTAAACTTTTGTATATACTGATTATTGGAATTTCTATTGCTATATCGGAATGTTCCAATATAACACTGATTAGACTCATTTCCTTTTGTCCTTGCATTCTTCCGGGGGGTGACGGGGTGTATCAGTATTGTTGTTGGATGTGTTAGTGTGTATGTTGTTGTGTGTGAGGGTGGGAGATGGGGGTGTTGCATGCCGCGTGTGTGTGTGTCTCTGTTTTCCCTCCCCCTCACCCTTGTGCTATGTGCAGTACTAACCATTGTCACCGCCGTCGCCTTCTTTCTACTTCCTGGTGTATGAGAAGATACACCAACATGGGAAGGATCTGCAATTCGGACTCCATGGCGTCCTGGTTCTTCGTGGAGTGTTGAAAGGTGAGTGGTTCCCCCTTTGAAGTGCTGTGTCCACCGTGCTTTTGATGTCGTTGGTACAGCCCTGGAAAAGCTGGCGGATTGGCCTCTCATAATAGTGTGGGCGGTACATTGTCCTCCACCTGTCAGTTGGCGGTGTTTGTTGCTACCGCCGTGGCGGTCAGAGTGTTAAAGTGGCTGTCTATGTTAGCGGTTTCCGCCGTGGTCGTGATCTCATTTTGTTTACCGCCAGCCTGTTGGCGGTGTTACCGCCACTTTAACACCGACCGCCAGGGTTGTGATGAGGGTCTATGGGGGTGATTCAGACCTTGGCGGACGGCGGAGGCCGTCCGCCAAGGTTCCGCCGCCGAATCACCGCACCGCGGTCAAAAGACCGCGGCGGCCATTCAGACATTTCCGCTGGGCCGGCGGGCGCTCTCCAAAAGAGCGCCCGCCGGCCCAGCAGAAATGCCCCTGCAACGAGGACGCCGGCTCAGAATTGAGCCGGCGTAGTTGCAGGGGTGCGACGGGTGCAGTTGCACCCGTCGCGTATTTCAGTGTCTGCAAAGCAGACACTGAAATACTTTGCGGGGCCCTCTTATGGGGGCCCCTGCAGTGCCCATGCCATTGGCATGGGCACTGCAGGGGCCCCCAGGGGCCCCGCGGCACCCCCTACCGCCATCCTGTTCATGGCGGGTTTCCCGCCATGAACAGGATGGCGGTAGGGGGTGTCTGAATCCCCATGGCGGCGGAGCGCGCTCCGCCGCCATGGAGGATTCATTGGGGCAGCGGTAAACCGGCGGGAGACCGCCGGTTTACCCTTTCTGACCGCGGCTGAACCGCCGCGGTCAGAATGCCCTCGGGAGCACCGCCAGCCTGTTGGCGGTGCTCCCGTGGTCGGTGACCCTGGCGGTCACCGGCCGCCAGGGTCAGAATTACCCCCTATATCTCTTGATATGTTTTTTAGCTATTCTTATTTACAAATTTTTAAACAACAGTTTTTTTAGATTGTTTTTATGGTTTTAGCTTTTAGTACTGAGCATCTTAGCTTTTGGGATTTATTTCGCCCGCGGTGGCATCCAGATACAGCGTCATAATTGTTACGGGAAGGTGTGGTGAAGGTGTGGTGAATCCTGGTTTGTTTTAATAGGGATACAGGAGTTAGCTTAGCCGTTGGCTTGCAGACTCGTGCCCCCGTCACCTAGTGACTTTTACCCTACTTAGCCAGCTCTGTTTAAGCACATTTATTTAATTATTTCTTTTATGATGGCTACCTTGTTTTGACTTAGGTCCATGTTTTGATGTTCCTTATCAGTGCCACTGTGCTAAGCCATCAAGATCAGGTGCCAAATACAAACAAACTGAAGGTGTCCGCGTGAGGTACTTTCCCTCTCCAAGCTTTCGAGGGAATTGTTTATACTAATTACCGTCTCAAGCATGCCTTATTACCTATTGTTTGGGAACTAACCCATGTCAGGGGTCCAGGCAGATCTGTATATATACTCAACACTTTATCAGATAGACAGAGGGATTCCGACCAGATGCCATTGCTGCTATTGCTGCGGCAAGTCGACTTGACACTAACGAAGTCTTCGTGTTCCTGCTGAGTCTGAGTAGGAGACCTCATTCCAAGATAACGAGGGTTCGGGGCTCTTCTCATGGACATGGTACTGGCAGGTTGAGGTTTAACATACCTAGCTCTCTTCTGGATTAGAGGTTAGGCCTACAGACTAGGGTATTAGGACATATCGCACACTTCATGATATTGAGCGATATTGCAAGATGGTGGGGGTCTTTGTGTTAATGACTCTTGTCTTTACAATTCTGTTCCTTGCATTGTTCATTATCCTAATCAATTCAGCCCATGCGACTTATTGCAGATTGCAGTTTTGATGAAATAAATATTATTGAAACTTTACTGCATCTTCTTTATTGCCTGTGTGTGATTGAGACATGTTAATGTGAGAAAGGGGTAATCTCCGTTTAACCACGCTGCTCCCTGAGATGTCACGCTTTTGAGTCCATGCGTACAGGCTGCCACAAATCACCTTTAATAATTTGGGGTTTAGGTGAGGTGCTGCTTGTGAGCCGAAAGGGTTGGGATGACAGTTGTGTTTTGTTGTAGGATTGGCATAGTTGCCTACAAACATACTTAGGGGGTCATTCCGACCCTGGCGGTCCATGACCGCCAGGGCGGAGGGCAGCGGAAGCACCGCCAACAGGCTGGCGGTGCTTCCTGGGCGATTCTGACGGCGGCGGTAAAGCCGCGGTTAGAAAAGGGGAGACGGCGGTTTCCCGCCGGTTTCCCGCTGGCCCAGGGAATCCGCCATGGCGGCGCTGCTTGCAGCACCGCCATGGGGATTCCGACCCCCTTCCCGCCAGCCTGTTTCTGGCGGTGTTCACCGCCAGAACCAGGATGGCGGGAATGGTTGCCGTGGGGCCCCTGGGGGCCCCTGCACTGCCCATGCACTGCCCATGCCACTGCCCCCTAACAGGGCCCCACAAAGATTTTCACTGTCTGCTTTGCAGACAGTGAAAATCGCGACGGGTGCCACTGCACCCGTCGCACACCTTCAACTCCGCCGACTCCATTCGGAGCCGGCTTCATTGTTGAAGGGGCTTTCTCGCTGGGCCGGCCGGCGGTCGCCCGCCGGCCCAGCGGGAAAGCCGGAATGGCCGCCGCGGTCTTTCGGTGGGAACCGCTTGGCGGGCGGCGACCGCCGACCGCCGCGGTCAGAATGACCGCCTTACTTCCATCATTAAACCAGCAGTCTTGACTAGAGCAAGATTCCAACTATGACACTTGTCTATCATCCTTTAGTACTATAATCTTCAATTTATTCTTCTGGCTCTAAGCATTTGCCTGTCTTTGACCCCTCAAATTATTATTGTTTAATCTGATGTGTGGCATATAGGGGGTCATTCTGACCCTGGCAGTCATGGACCGCCAGGGCCAACGACCGCGGAAGCACCGCCAACAGGCTGGCGGTGCTTCTGGGGCCATTCTGACCGCGGCGGTACAGCCGCGGTCAGAAAAGGGAAACTGGTGGTTTCCCGCCGGTTTCCCGCGGCCCCAGGGAATCCTCCACGGCAGCGCTGCAAGCAGCGCCGCCATGGGGATTCCGACCCCCTTCCCGCCATCCTGTTTCTGGCGGTTTTCACCGCCAGAAACAGGATGGCGGGAACGGGTGTCGTGGGGCCCCTGGGGGCCCCTGCAGTGCCATTGCCGCTGGCATGGGCACTGCAGGGGCCCCCTAACAGGGCCCCATTAAGATTTTCAGTGTCTGCTTGGCAGACACTGAAAATCACGACGGGTGCAACTGCACCTGTCGCACACCAGCAACTCCGCCGGCTCCATTCGGAGCCAGCTTCCTCGTTGCTGGGGCTTTCCCGCTGGGCGGGCGGGCGGCCTTTTGGCTGTCGCCCGCCAGCCCAGCGGGAAAGTCAGAATGACCGCCGCGGTCTTTTGACCGCGTTACGGTCTTCTGGCAGTTCCCGCCAGGCGGGCGGCTTCCGCCGCCCACGGGGGTCAGAATGACCCCCATAGTGCTTTGTCCATATCTAAAGCCTGCACTAGTCCACGAAGCAAGAGTAGCTACCATCTAATTGAAAACCTAAGAAATATGTTGTGTCCAGTGTTTGCAGCACAAACATTAGATATAGTAGACTTCTCAAATCCCACCTTAAAGATCAGCGTTTGAGACCTACCACCCTCACAGGTTATTTCTCTCATGTCTTCCCCTACGTGATTTAGTTCACAATATAGCAGAACCTCAATCTTTCAATGGTCCAAGATGAAAAACTGATGGAAAGCCATTGAGACTTCTTCTGAAATCAGTCTTTCAACAAGGGGTTCTTCTGTATACAACAGGCATCACTTTCCAAATGACTCTACAGTTCAGGAACATATTCCTTCATATCGGGATAATGGGACTTTTACATTCATACTAATCCATTTAAAAAACAGAGTAGTCATGGTCAAAGCACAGTCACAGAACCGGGCCTTTGAGCATACCTTGGAAATTATTATATCTGGGATATTGCAGGCCCTGACCTTGAAGCCCTCAACCCTCTTCCTGAACAGGAAATATAAATCCCACAATTACCCCTTCTGAACTAAGTATCTAAACAAACAAACAAAATAGAAGCTACAGCTTGCTACAAGTACACCCTGCCCCTTGCAAATAATCATCCGAAGCAACAAAGACTACCTATAGGGACAAAAGATCATTAAGGCTCCGATTTAGAGCTAGCATCTGGCAGTTCAGCCTGAGGGACCCTTCGAGCCACTGACTGATCTCTGGGGATTTAAAGAATCTTTTTTTCTGCAGCCATGTCTTCCAGGGATGTTTGTCTCTCCACTTACTGGTCTGCACTTCGTGCCATGAGTTCTCTGCACATTGTTGTTACTTGTTCTGCTTTAAGCTGCTGTTTTGACCATTGCATCCTCAATATTGTCTAAAATTGTTCAGCTTCTCAATCTTTCAAATGTTCTCCAATGTTGACAGTGAAAGATTAAGGTGAATGGGTACTGTAATTGTTACAAGATTGACTGCACATGCACAAGTCAGTTATCTGTTTTAAAATCTCTTCACTGCAGAGTAGTGGGTAACAGATCTTGCTAGAGCTGCAGTTTGCAGCCATGAAATGTCAACTCGCCCTTCCCCAGGGCTTTGGCCATGATATCTTCCTTGATATCATGAAAATGGTCTCTTGTCAAGATGGTGCCACTCAGCCCAATCTCCCCTGCCAACTCCATCTGTGCAGTTCATACATACGTGGCTCTCCTCAGATTTGTCCCTAATATGGTACAACAGTTCCCCAATGAAAGCTTGTAAATCTTCCATTTCTGCAATGCACAGTAAACCTCAAATTAAAATGTTGTTCCAGCGTGACCTATTGTCCATGTCTTCCAGCTTCATTTGGAGATCTATGGTTTGTTCTCGTAGCTCATTAACAGACTTCCTACATTTGGTGGTGTCCTTAAGGGTGTTCATCAACTGCTTTCTCCAGTTTGTCAGCTGTATTAACTATTTATAGCAGGTCCCCATTTAGTCCTGTTAACGCTGAATTTTACTAATGAATATTCATGTATTCTGAGTGTTGAATTTGCATAGAAAATGAATTAATGTAGAGAAAAATAATGCACACATTTGAAGTTACGCCCACCTGAATGGACGCTAGTGTTCACAAGGTGTACTTATCAATAGCTTGTTAATATGAAATGTTGAGCTTATGTTTTATTAATGTAGTAATATGTCACGTTGAGGGTATGCATTATGTATTAGCTTTATTAATTTGTAAGCCTTAACTTAGTGCGGTCTTGGGCCTAGTTGCAAGGCCTCATGTCAAGCTGCATTTCTTAGGTGACTTATAAAATGGCTGATTAGAGAATTAAATTGTGATTTCCCACTGTGCTGACCAAGTGCTCGTAGCTGAAAGTCTTTCTCATTAGAACTGCTTGCTAGAAGATGATGTACTAGATAGGATACAATGTTTAATGTAGTATGTGTAAAACTGACCTTCCCAGGAGAAGACAATGGATGCACTGGCTAGAGTATAAACTGGAACAATATTGATACCTCACGAGCGCAATGACGAGAACAGGAGAAGAGGAGCCAATCATCGACATGTGAACTGTGTACCAGTGAGACTTGTAGATTTGGGCTTTTATTTTCATTGGACTAAATGCAAACATGTAATTCTTTGACCAATAAGGATGTGGGAAGTAGTTTTAGGAAATCTAACTTAGCCGGACTGCACTGAGAGGAGATGCACCATTCTCCCCATTCTTCTTGAGAATGTGGACCATTTTTCCATTCTCCACTACGCCATTATTTTCTTGACCATCCCGACAAGAGACGTGCTTAACTTTATTGTTTAGAGCGACTTTACTTTTTCTGAACTTTAAGGCTGAATCCTGATGCCTTGCTGACCGAACTGATGTTCAATTTATGAAGACTGTCACAGCTTGCTGAACCATATTAAGGACAGGTATAAGAAAATGTTACTGATTTTGATAGAACTACAGTTAAATGTTTTCCAAATTTGTGTTGACTAAATTTTTTGCAGGAAGTCCAAACATGCCATTCTAATCTGATGTTAGTTAGGGTTCTCACTGATGATGTTTGTTACACATAATAACAGCTGATGTATTTTCTTTGCCAAATGCTAAATGTATGTTATTCCGTTTGCGCAGTTATTTGTGTTATTAATTTGTACTGTAACGTTAGAATGTGTAGTGGCTCAAGCTTTGAGTAGATTGCGATTCTTTCAGCTCTTTGGGCAGCCAGTATTGTTTCTGTATGCTTATCATTTGATTTTGAGACTAAGTTACGTGACATTAGCATTGTTAATATGGGGAAATAAACATTTGACGTTTTACATAAAGGTGTGGTTATTCATGGCCGTGAGATCATGGTGTGTAAAAATTACTGACTCCCATTGATTATTGATATCATTGATTGTTATTGCTATTGATTTGTATTGGTACAAGGTTACATAGTGGAACCTACTCGAAGCGCAGTCATAAGGTCCATCGGCCTATTCACATCCCCTTGTAAGTTCACTTAATAAGGCCTGACGCGCAAACAGAGATGGTAGCAGAGATATATGGTTTGTCTCCTTAAGAGCCCATCATAAAGGCCTGGTATGTGGTTAGACTCCTTAAAAGCATATCATGGAGGCCCAGTACATGGGTTGTTTCCTTAAGAGCCCAAGATAAAGTTCAGAGATAGGAAGAAGAGTATTTGGTCCCAGAGATTGTAAGCGAGGAATAACAGGTGTTCCTAGAGATGATAGTAAGGTAAGGGTTAGTATCCTCCCAGAATCTTGGAGCTTGCCAATGGTGGTTTGAGGATGTTCTCGGCGTTCTAGTGATGGTGTGAATGAAGTAGGTTTGGCACTTGCACAGCTTATGCAATTCGTAGGTCAATTGTGATGTTTGTGAGGGTTTAGGGAGTTTGCGTACTTCAAATAAAGTTGTAAAATGAGTTTTCTTATTCCTGTGAGAGTAGGGATGTCATCAAATGTCACGTGTGTGGCGCTTTGTGCTCAAAAACTGTCCACGTGGTTCTTGGTATACGGACACTGCGTAGTCTAAGACTCAGGAGTATATTGAAAAGTGTATGAGACACTTGGCTTTTGTTGTAATTTGTCTGGTTTAATAGGTCGATCGGGCATGGTTGACAAGTCAGAGTGTGAGTCAAATTTTTTGACTGAGATCTGGGAAGTCCTATGTGCACCAGGACAGACCCACTGATCAGTTGAAAGTGAAATTTGTGGGTCGAATTTTGCTTGCGAATCAGGGAAACTGAGAAAGAAGGAGTAGCTGTTAGAGTAAAACGCCGTCAGTGAAAAATCCATAATGTTTCTGAATCAATTGTGTTACCTTACCTGTAGTAAACTGACAAATTGGGTTTTGATTTTGTTTAATGCTCACAATAATGTTGCATTAGTTTCATGTGAATCTGAGTTTGGGAGGACAAGACTTTGTCAGTTGCAGTACGTGTGAGTGTGATGACTTAGGAGCCACGCAGGGATAGGTTGGTTAGTGAGAAGGATTATGCATGGATTAGCAGACGACCGGGAAGCGCAATAGGGTGAGAAGGTGGGTGAAGAGAATTCTGGGATTAAAAGTCAGTTCCTGATTTATAATAACATAAAGGTTGCAAAAATGAAATTTTCAAAGCTTTAAAGAGTGCTTTAAGGGGGGATGTATACATTACAATGAGTACAGGGGATATTGCACCACCAGGAGGTACACCAGCTTACATAGTAATCAAAGAAAAGGGTGCTGCACAATGTCTTTGGCTAAAACAGCAGTGCAAAGTGACAGAGAAAGATGGGAGTCTAGCGTTTCCTGCGCAGGGAACATTTAGCTTGAGTAGCTTAGAGAATCTGATGAGGGTGCTGTATGATCAATAACCCCCTCCGAGACCTGCACAGTTCGAGGCATTATCGATGTGGGAATTAGTAGCCAGCCAGACAGCAACAGAAGTTTGAGAGGAGAATGAGAAAGGCAGAGAGGACACTAGCGGAGGCCAGATGGGATAGTGATCAGAGATTTTGAAGAAACAAGACTTTACGGGGATTAATTTGTTTCCAGAGATTACACAGGACAGCGAGAGAGAATGAAGGAAAGCCACCAGATAGAAAATAGAAGCCCTTCCGAGAGTAGGGAGCAGAGAGCAAAGGAGTCTAGAGGATCCAGATGCGTCAGATGATGATGAGATTATTTTGCAGTCATTGAGAAATCGTCCCCCACCATATGCAGCACAAGAGAGTGGTCCGAGCACTAGTATAAATCCTTCAGCTCCGACACAGGTTAACATGACAACTCGTCCAGTGCAGATTAATCCTAGTATGACACAGAGCCCAATGCAGAGCAGTCTTAATGCACCTATTACTTTGGTAGCGCAAAATCAGGTGCCACAGTTGAATGTCCCGAGAATTTACCCTGATGTACCTATTGTGGAAACTGCCACAAACCTATTAGTGCCAACAGGACAGGTTTTCCTGAAATGAATAGTGGTTCAGACAGAAACAAACCCACTTTTACTGCCCCAGGTGCAGTCACAAGTAATACCAAAGTACACTCCGATAATAGGGACACAGTCAGATATGCCTGCACTGATCAGCCAGAATATGAGAATTATGCATCCACAGAACTTGAGTGTCAGACCAAGCCCAAATGCTATATCTGTACCTGTCACCATTGGTCCAATTGTACTTTTGTTTGCACAAGAGAATAACAGTGCAAGTGGACAGGGAGCCCTAAGCCAGAGTGCAATGAGGGGAGGACCTAATGAGAATATCTGAGTAGTCTCTCTTATGGGACAGACCTTTGACGGATCGAGATCATTGCCAGACCTTAGTCCATTCGGAGTTTCTCTGGGTACTGTCATAGGGAAGAAGGTCAGTCGGAGCCTGAAATTACTGACACCGCAGTCCCCAAATACAGTTGTTTAACCAATACCAGATGCCCATGTTAAAACATTTTGCTGCAAGGTTTGACTGTCCAACAACTGACTGACTGGTTAGACAAGGTGAATACCCCGGAGAGTGCTCCTAGGGGAGTGCAGTACTTGAATTATATGAGACTAGGAATGGAAGTGGGTGAGCTCATCAAAGTAACTATGGGTGTGAACAGACTAGAGTTCCACACAGAAGCAGAATTGAGATATCTGTGCCCAAACATTATGAGGGAATTGAGCAACATACTTCAAAGGCTAGTAGACCTGGCAGAGAAGTACAGCATAGAAATAGAGAAAGCAAAACATTTGAAAAAAAGCTACAGGTTAGATTTCAACACAAAAAGATTTTGAACATATGAGATCTGTAGGAATGAAGGCACACCTTAGGGAGTTACCTCAAAGTGTCCAGACATGGGGAGCATTAGAGAAATGGTAAGGCAGATGGGTAAAGAAAAGAGAAAAAGGAAAAAGGGATTATGTGGAGTTAACTGCAAATGTGCGGCAAAGTAAGGATCCAGTGAACATTTTACCAATGAGAGAGATTCTGGGGGGGGGGATTTGTTCATGTCCCTTGGAGCAGAGGTGACATTCTGTCCTTTACAAATGACCATCCTAGGTTGAGAAAGAAGCCATTAGAATTGTATCACCAGACAGATAGGTTTGTTAAACTTGCAAAATGCCTGTGGGAGGACTTGAAAACTCTATTAGAGATAGTAGTTCCAGCTGATAAGTGGATGGAGTGCAAGAGGAGTATATATTTGGCTGACAAAAGAACCAGAGAGTGATCCAACTACAGTTGCGCCGTCTCCTGAGGTAATGAAATATTATTACAAAGTGACTGAATTTTTTAAAACGAGAATTTTTCCCGAAAACATTGACTGTCAGAGAATAGACAGGACGACTCAGGAAGCAAAAGAGTTGATCCATGCGTATTATGAAACATTGTTGCAGATGTTTAAGCATTACATGGTACAGAGATAATTGAGCCGAAAGACATGATTCATTTTGTGTTTAGATTTGGGGAAGGATTGAGACCTGAAATTAGCCAGATGATTAAGAGTTATTTGATTTGCTGGCAAGCAAAGCTGATTGATAAGGTGTTGCAGTATGCAAAGTACTATAGTGACGAGATTGAGTTGAAGCAGAGAAAGCTGAAAGAAAAGGTGATGGTGATGCACACTAACGAGGCACAAACAGGGATGCAGGGACATTTTACACAGTAGCAACAGGAGGGAAATGTGGTGTTTCAAAATCAGATGAGCGGTAGAGGTCGCAGAGGTAATGTAAACCGAAGTCCCAACTTGGGTACTGTAATGGTCAAGAATGATGTGCAGGGAATGAGGAGATTGTTGTCTTGTCACGCTTGCAGAACTGTCGGGCATTGGAAGCGGGAGTGTCTGATGATGGTACAGGAAGGTGTTGTTCAGCAAACAGGTGACATCAATTCATTCCAAAACATGAGAGGACCAAGAATGAGAGGTCATAATCCAAATGTTCATAACAAGGTGAATCAGATGCAACATTTTCAACCCATGCAGCAGGTGCAAATGCAACATGTTAAATAACACAGTTGCATCCAATGCATCAACAGGTTAAATGGTACCTAGACAAATTCAAATACCTCAATCCCCAACGGAACATCAGCAGGTGATGCTTCCTCAACAGGTCACTGGTCAGAAGCTAAACCAAAGTAATAACACTGTACATCTATTCCTGTTACACATTGAGAATGGAATAAACGATGATTGGGTGAGCAAAAGTTCGAATGAAGAGGAATGTGTGCTTGCAACTTCGTTTAGAAGTACATTAGAAAGGCCTATATGTGAAGGGGAAAGTCATGGGTCACAGAGGTTCATTCTTGGTTGACACTGGAGCTACACACTCTATGAGCTTCTGAAGTCCCAAACGTGCCCCATTCAGGAAAGACAGTACAGATAGTAGGAGTAGCGAATCAGTATTTGACCAACCCGATTACAGATCCAGTTCAGGTTAAAATTGGCAATGTTAAAGGATTGCACAAATTTGTAGTCTGTGATTCAAATACGGTATCCCTATTGTGAAGAGACTTGCTGTGCAAAACCAGGTGCTCAATTACTTGTTCAAATGACGGAATCAAGATACAGATGAACAGTGATGATGAGGATGACCCAGCTCCAGAGACAAAGTGTGAGACTATAAATGAAGAGTACCCCCTGATTAATTTATTTCTCGTATTCACAGTGAAAGAGCTCCCTCCTGATTTAAAGGGAATGGTTTAAGAAAATGTATGGTATTTGACAGAGAAAGAGATTGGTCTGATAAAGGGAGTTGAACCAGTTAAGGTTCCTGTAAAACCAAATTCAATTTTTCCCCAGATTCCCCAGTACAACATGCCACAGGACATCCTTATAAAGGTTGCTCACATAATTGCAGTATTTGTAAACCAAGGGGTTTTAAAAGATGTGCACAGCACCCCATTTAATTCAACAACAATAGGATTGAAAAAGCCGGTGGGAAAGTTCAAATTGTACAGGATTTGGGAAAAATAAATGACATTGTGGTTAAATGTTGTCCGTGGTGCCAAATCCAGCTATGATAATGTTTCAGATTCCATGTGATGCTGAATGCTTCACCATCATAGACTTGTCACAAGCCTTCTTTTGTGTGGCTCTTCATGAGGATAGCCAATTTGTCTTTTGTTTCAAAATTTTTATACAAATATTTTGTTGGTGTAGAATTCATTAAAGGTTTTTAAGAATTACTTTCCATATTCAATCAGATCTTGAAAAATAATATGGAGTCGTTGGGATTGCCTTTCCAATCGACATTGGAACAGTACATTGATGACTTGCTGATAGCATCCAAAACAAAAGAGGAGTGCAAGTATGACACGATTCCCTTATTGAACCATTTGGGAAAGAATGGTCATAAAGTATCTTCACTTAACTTACAATACTGTCAGAAAGAGGTGAAGTACTTGGGTCATCAGGTTGAGAAGGGAACAAGGAAAATATCCTTAGAAAGGGTCAGAGCCATTTTGCAGATGAGTCCCCCAGACACACAGAGAGATGTCAGGATGTTTTTAGGGATGGTAGGCTACAGTCGCCAATGGATTCCCAATTTTTCAGTCCTTTCCATGCCCTTGCAGAAGCTTACCCCAAGGAGATCACTGTTCCCCTAGTGTTAAATCAGGCTTGTATGGAAAACATTTTCTGATTTGAGAAAGAGTCTGTGCAAAGCTCCGGCTTTAGGTATGCCTGACTACACAAGGGCCCTTATTATGACATTGGTGGAAAATCCTGCTTACCACCACTCTGACGGCCGCCTACTTACCAACGCAATGGCGGATATCTGTTCACCATATTACGACACAGACACACCAATCTGATAGAATACAGTCACATACACAAATCCGCCAGACCAAAGGTCAGTGCTAAAGTGGCCGTCCCAAAACCCATACCGTTACGCCAACAAAACAACGCCTACCACATTATGACCCACTTATCACCACAGCAGACATTCAATGGCAGTAAACCATTGGCGATACATACCGATGTGCTCAGAATGAACAACCACATACAAAACAACACTACATTGGCCAATAGTAAAAACACACACCTGACACCCATACACACCCACACCACTATAAAACACCCACCCACAGTACCCACAACCCCTTACAAACAACAATTGCCACCAGGAGACTGAAAAGAGGAGCACAGAGACAACTAGACACACACACCACTTACACCCATACACCCATCACGCACTCCACATCACACACCCCACCACATTATTCAAAACACCCTCACCAACATACATCACACAACACCCATGGCACCACAAGGCACCCCCATTTCACTGAGGAGGAGTTAAGGGTCATGGTGGAGGAAATTGTTAGGATAGAGCCACAGCTCTTTGGAGCACAGGTACAGCAAATATCCATTGCACAGAAGATGGAGCTATGACAGAGAATCGTGGACAGAGTCAACACCGTGGGACAGCACCTAAGAACAAGGGACGACATCAGGAAGAGGTGGAATGACCTACGGGGGAAGGTACATTCCATTGCAGCAAGATACCAGCTCGCCATACGGAGAACTGGCGGTGGACCCCCACTTCCTCCCCCACAGCTCACAGCATTAGGGGAGCAAGTACTGGCAATACTGCATCCTGAGGGATTCACTGGAGAAGCCAGAGGACTGGACACTGATAAGTCACCATGTACTACCTATCACCTCCCCGTACCTGCATGCCATCACACCCCTCACCCTCACTTCCATCACTCTACACCATCCCACACACTGCACCCACACATATGACTAACCACAATGCCAAGCTCTGAATGCCATACCAATGCATGGACACCCCTCCCAGCCCTGCATGGACACCCATCACTAAAGCATGCACAGCAAGGGAATAACCATAATACATCACCATACACAACCAAAAGCTGGCAGGGTAATACCAACTATAGAAAGGAAGCTAGGGAAATACAAATGTCATACACTTGAAGCATAATACATCATTTACATCCCCACAGGTACCCCAGCCAATGTCAGTGGAGAGGATGTGCCACCACTATGCAGTCCCCCAACAGAAGAGGCCCCCAGTGATGACAGTAACACTGGACATCAGGATCTGGAGGACCTACCTGGCCCATCAGGGACCACTGGAAAGTCGGTCACCCAAGCCCACTCACAGACCACCACAGAGCCTCCCCCATCAGGAACCAACACCACAGCACTCATCCAGCGTACTTACACATCTGTCCCCAGGACACGTCAATCAGCAGTGTGCCCACCTGTACAGAGACCCCAGGCCACACCTCGCCCCCAAGACAATCATGGACCTGGGATCAGTGGCAGTGGGCACACGGTTCAGGGGACAGAGGCACAGGCCAACAGGGATACTGGGAGGACTGCTGTGTGCCAGGGGGAGTACAGGACTCTCCAGGAGGCACTCTCTGAGATCCCGGGAGCCTACCAACATTCCCAGGACATGATGTGCCAGATCCTTGAAAATGAGCAGGAGAACAGGCGGCTGCAGGAGGGACAGTATCAGGGGATCAGGGAGGAATTGCAGGCCATTAACAACACCCTGATCTCCATGGTATGGGTGCTGGCAGACATGGCCAATATCATGAGGGAGGCAACAGCACACCAGAGGGCCCCTACCACTAACCAGTCAACTGAACAGCCCTCCACTTCCACTCCTGCTAGTGGCCAGGAGGCCCCATCACAGGCCCCACCGGCCATCAGCACCCCTCCCCCTGCAGAAGGTAACTCACCCCGCAAACGTTACCTGTGAACTAGACAGAAACCAGAGACACTTCCCAAGACCACCACCAGGAAATGAGACTTTCCTGATTGTCCCCCTTGTGTCCCACTCAGTCACCTTGTCCACCTTGAACTGCCATTGCTCCCCTTCCTATGTCCCCCTTGGACACTGCACCTGTGGTACAAACAGACTGAAACAATACCCTGGGCTTTCCTCCATCATGACCCTATTCTATTGCACTTTCCCCTCAATATCTTAGTACTACAATAAAAACCCTTGGACAAACTGCGACTACTAGTATTTCATGTTTTGCAAATAGGTATTAATTGAAACAGCTACATCCATTGCAAATGAACTGTACATAATGAGAGCATAGAATGAATGACCTGTTGCAGACTGTTGTGATCAAATCAGGACATTGTAGTCATATCACTAACATCTGTAAAATTACAATCCATAGGTGACAGTAAGTAGAGGAGACAAGTGGGTAATGCCAGAATGCCAATGCCACACAGAATACAACAATAGTCATAGAAATGTGAAGTTGCTCTGTCTCACCTGTGTCATTGGAAGTACTGACAGATCACTAATGTTTTGTTGTCCACATCCTCATCCTCCTCATCCTCACTGTCCTCAGGGTCCACTGCTGCCACAGGGACATGTCCAGTCTTCTTCTCCTGCAGAAAAGGTACATGGTGTCTGAGGGCCAAGTCGTGCAACATGCAGCATGCCACTACTATCTGGCAGACCTTCTCAGGAGAGTAGCACAGTGATTTACCTGTCATATGGAGGCACCTGAACCTGGCCTTCAGGAGGCCGAATGGTCTCTCAATTATCCTTCTAGTTTGCTCATGTGCCTCATTATAACATTCTTCAGCCCTGTCCTGGCATTCCTCACAGTGGTCATCACCCATGAAGGTTTGGTTAACCAGAGTCACCTGCAAATATTGAGGGACAACATTTAGCCACACACTATCCTATTTGGATAACAGCAGAGGCATACGCCAACATACACTCGGTGGGGATCAAGGATCACCTATAAGCAACAACCTGTGTCTCTGAAGTTGGTCCATCACATTTGGGATGCAGCTATTCCTCAGGACAAATGCACCATGCACCGACCCAGGATACTTAGCACTGATGTGGGAGATGGACTGGTCTGCCATGCACACCATCTGCACATTCATAGAGTGGAAACTCTTACGATTCCTGTACACCTGTTCATTCTGCCGGTGGGGCGGGACAAACGCAATATGTATCCAGTCAATGGTACCAATAATATTGGGGATATGTCCCATTGCATAGAATCCGGCCTTCACAGTGGGCAAATCTTCCACCTGGGGGAAAGCAAGGTAGCTGCACATGTGTTTTACCAGGGCGGACAAGACTTTTGCCAGCACTATTGAGAACATTGGCTGTAACATTCCTGCTGCCAAGCCCACTTGTCACTTGAAAAGAACCAGTTGCCAGGAAATGGAGCACTGATAGAACCTGCACAAGAGGGGGGATCCCTATGGGATTACGGATAGCTGATATCAGGTCAGGCTCCAACAGGGCAAATAGCTCTGTGATTGTGGCCCTGTCCAGTCTATAGGTGAGTATTATGTGCCTGTCCTCCAGTGTAGCTAAGTCCACCAGTGGTCTGTACATGGGGTTATGTCTCCATCTCCTATTCATGCTCAGCAGTAGGTATCTAAGGTACACAAGAGTGAGTAGGCTGTCACAATTTGAACAACTATACCACAACAGCATTCCACACCATGCAATCATGTTTTGGGACAGTGGAATTTAAAAGTATGTGCCTATTTATCCTGTGATGCAGCAATTATCAATAGGCCTGTTCCCCGCCCTGAAATGGCGATAGCCTGTCTCATGTGTAGGGACAGGTGAAGTGAGGTAATTCCACCGACATAGTGCACCGTGGCGGAAGGCGGTCGTGAACCGCAGTGCAATTCCTCATTGGATAATATTGGGCCCTAGGTGGTATAGTGGCCATTGGGGATGTACGGCCCTGGTGCCGGTATACATCGCCGTGGACGTGACGCCATTTTATTTCTCAATCATCACTTGTTTTCTGACCTTCCACAGGAGAAGACCTACACTGCATGTGCTGCTGTGACCTGTGTCTTGAACCTACCATGGCCCGTGTGACCAGGTAAAGGGCACCAGCCTTCACTTCTGAGGAGTTGGAGTGACTGGTGGATGGGATCCTACCCCAGTACGGACTGCTGTATGGGCCTCCAGACCAACAGGTGATTACACTGTGGGCACGATGCATGTGCCATGAATGCATGGAAATGTGTATGAAGACATTGTGTAAGGGTGGGTGGGGGATGGGGGATTTTCTCTTCATGGTGTACATGTTGTGAGCTGGCCTATGTGTGTTGCAATGTTGATGGGATCCGGTATAGTCAGCCATGTGTGTGACAGGCTGGACTGTTAGTTTAATGGAGATCTCCTGTGTGTATTACTTCTGCAGGTCAGCGACCATCAAAAGAAGGGATTATGGCGTGCCATCGTCAAGGACGTGCAGACACTGGGGTTCTATGGCAGGCAAAGCACCCACTGCCCTAAATGGTGGGAGGACCTCAGACACTGGGCATGGAAGACGACAGAGGCCCAGCTAGGGATGGCCTCCCAATGAGGAAGGGGTGCCCGTCAGACTCCGACCCCCCTGATGGCCTGCATACTGGAGGTGGCCTACCCTGAGCCGAGTGGGCACTGGAGGGCCTCACAGCAGCCACAAGGGGGTGAGTACAGTGGGTATCATTACAATTTATGGCTGGTGGGATGGTATCCGGGTGGTGGTTGTGTGTTAGTTGGTGCCCCTAAGGCCAGGCCAGACCTAGCAGCGTAGGTCCTCTGGAGGGTAATGGTTGCATGGCAAATACAGGTAACCTAGCTTGTTAGTGTTCACTTCTAGGCAGGGCTGCGTGGGTCCCAGGTGTGATGCAGTTGGCGATGTGTGCTCCTCCTCATGCCTTGGTGACTAGCCATTTCACTGGTAGTGCAATGCATAGTGCGTAGGCCTGTTCCCTGTGTGTGAGGGTGCTGTGTGTGCTAATATTGGTTTTGGTGCAGTCACTGACCCAGTGTATCCTTTGTCTCTCTCCCCCCTTTCTTGTTTTGTCATCCTGTCCTTATGTGCATCAGCATCATCTGGCGGAGAAGCAGAGGCACCGGCAACAGAGGGAGCTGCATACCACAGGACCCTGAAGGCAGAGTCCACTGACGCCAAGGGAACCAGTGGGACGGAGGGCAAGGGGAGCACCACAGCGAAGACTGGATGGGACAAAACAGACTCTGATACATCCTCCGATGGGAGCTCCCTTTTGGCAGAGGACACCTCTGTGACCACCCCAGCTGCAGGTACAGCTGCCACCCCATACCAGCACCACCAGGAGGGTGGGCATCTCCTTAACCCCATGCACCTCAGGCCATGCCCCTGTGAGCCCTGCTGCCCTGAGTGAGGAGGCTATTGACCTCCTGAGATCCATCTCTGTAGGGCAGTCAACCATTGTGAATGCCATCCAGGGGCTGGCATCCCGGATGCAGCAATGCAATGCATTCCTGGAGGGTATTCACTGTGGATTGGCTGCCCAACAGAGATCGATTCAGGCTCTGGCCTCCTCTCTGATGGCAGCCATTGCCCCTGTTTTAACCACCCCCCTCCAACTCCCACTTCCCAGTCTCATTCTCCTCAACCCCAACCTATCCCAAAGCACACAAACAGACCAGCATACACACAAGGCAACACCCAAGAGTGGCGGCACAGGCAAACACAAGCACCACACTTCATCCCACAGGCATTCACACAAACACCGTACCATTGCAGACACAACAACATCCACAGCCTCCACTGTCTCCCCCTCCTCCACCTCCCTCCCTGTTACATGCACACTCACACCTGCATGCACTACATCAACATCCTCTACCAGCATCACCCCACCAAGCAGAACACACACCTCCCTGGCAGACAACTCCACAACATCCATGCACAAATCCCCTGTGTCCTCTCCCACTGTGTCTGTCCCCCCTCCTAAAAAACACAAACACAAACACTCAGACACCCAACAGCCATCCACCTCATATCAGCATACAGCTCATGCATCTGCACCCAAATCCAGCAGACATACACCTCAAACAACCACTCCCTCATCTTCCACTCCCATTACTCCTCCCTCCTCCCACCCCAACGTCCCTAAAAAGATTTTCCTTGCCCAACTTGAACCCTTTCCTACCACTACCCCGGTTCTGCACGTATGTGCAGGGTACCAAGGACACAGCCCAGCATCTCAGCCAAACAGTTCACAGGGACAGTGGTAGCATCACCTACTCATGGTGGTAAGGATACAAGATCTACGACACTGAAGGGGAAGGAGCCAGTGCCAACAGGGATGAAAGGGAAGAGTCCTGCACCAGCTGGGAGGAAGGGGAAGGAGACTACACCAGCTGTGAAGAAGGGGAAAGAGCCTACACCAGCTGTGTGGAAGGGGAAGAAGCCTACACCAGCTGTGAAGATAGGGAAGAAGCCTGCACCAGCTGTGAGGAAGGGGAAGGAGCCTACATCAGCTGTGAAGACGGAGAACAAGCCTGCAACAGATGTGAGGAAGGGGAAGGATCCTACACCAGCTGTGAAGATGGGGAAGGAGCCTGCACCAGCTGTGAGGAAGGGGAAGGAGCCTGCACCACCAGACAGAGAGTAGAAGAGCCCATCCACCCCTGCCAGGAAGGGTAAGGGATCCTAGACCAATGAACAGGAGGAGACGAGGCACACTACGCCAGCGGAAGCTGTCAGGCTAACACCGCCACCACCACCAGCTGTCACAGGGCCCACACCACCAGCTGTGGATGTGCAGCCATCAGTGAGCGGAATGGCTGCCCAAGAGCCTCCCCCAACCTCCACCACCATGCAGGCATCAGTGAGTGCAGGGGCTGCCCAAGAGCCTCCCCCAACTACCACCACCATGCAGCCATCAGTGAGTGCAGGGGCTGCCCAGGAGTATCCCCCAACCACCACCACCATGCAGCCATCACCGCCAGCAGATGCCATGTAGCCTACCCTTCAGGGGCTACTGTGTGGGCTGCCTCTACCAGAACCAGTGGGCAGGTCACCCACTTGAGAGACTGTGGCTTTGCACTCCCCAGGACAAAGCAATGGGTGTGTTTCCCCCTCCAGAACCAGTGGGCAAGTCACCCACTTGAGAGACTGTGGCCTTGCACTCCCCAGGACAAAGCAATGGGCATGTTGCCCCTCCAGAGCCAATGGGCAAGTCACCCGCTTGAGAGACTGTGGCCTTGCACGCCCCAGGACAAAGCAATGGGCATGTTGCCCCCTCCAGAACCAGTGGGCTTGTTCCCGCATCCAGCTGATGTGCCCTCTTCCTCCTGTGGTTGTGGTGCCTGCTTATTTGCAAACTGATGCCCCTGCAGTGTTCTTTCCCGATGTGCTCAGGATTCGAGTTGGGCCTTAGACTGTGCCCTATGGCCATGTGGGCCCTTTAAACTTTGGAATGGGCAGTATCCTTTTTTTGTACATGTGTACATATCTGTTTCATTGTCAAATCTAATTATTAATTTTGATGTTGATCTGATTACACTCTCTTTAGTCAATTCCTGTTGTCCTTGCATTATTCTGCCAATTTTCGGGGACAAATAGTTTTTTGTGTACTGCTGGTTGTGTGTATGGTATGTGTGTCGGGTGTGTGTCATGCATGTGTGTGTCACCGTCGTTTTCCTCCCTCCCTCCCTTGTATGCTAGAAGCCGGTACTCACGGTCATCATCTTTGTCCAGGTGGAGCATAACGTAGAAGATCATGGGGAATACTTGCAGTTCGGGTTCCATTGCGGTGTGGTTCTTCCCTGTGTCTCCAATGGTGAGTCCTCTCTCTTCTGTGATGTGTTTCCACCAGGCTTTTGTTGGCGTTGGTACTGCCCCGGACAAGGTGGCAGTTTGCAGGGTCAAAATATGGTGGGCGATACTTTGTCTCCAGCCTGGCTGTTGGAGGCTACTGCCGTGGTGGCTGTTGTTTCCGCTTTGGTGGTTGCTGTGGTAGATTGGCTGTCTAGGGGAGATATCAACGTCATGGTCATAATTTGGTGGTACTTACCACCAGCCTGTTGGCGGTATTACCACCACTTTATCACCCACTGCCAGGGTCATAATGAGGGCAAAAGTCTTTCACGTTGTTTTGGCATGAGCGTGATGCAAGTTCGTTGTCTGTCTTGACGCAGGTCCACGGAGGTACAAACCACCCGGTAGCATATTTTTCACCTACTTTGGACCCAGTTGCAGCAGCTTTACCAGGTTGTCTGTGTGCAGTTCCAGCAGTTGGACAGAGCCTCACACAGTGTGAAGGCATAATGATGGGACACTCTTTGGTTATCATGGTCCCTCACTCCATTGAGATCCTACTTACAAAAACGAAAACCCAGTACATGACACGTGCCAGATTGACTCATTATGAGATGAGTATTTTAGGATCACCGAATGTGTCATTGAAAAGATGTACATTGCTTAACCTGGCAACCTTACTCCCAAATGAAAATATTGAAATTGAAAAAGTGGAAGACATAGAACATGATTGCTGTGAAGTAACTGATTTGTGCACAAAACTAAGTCCTGACATTAAAGACATCCGATTGGAAGAAAATGACCAAATTATCTTTGTGGATGGTCCCTGTCTAAGTGACAATGCGGTAACACTGACAGCAGGATATGCTGTGTGGACAATTTCTGATATACTGGATGCATCTTGGCTTCAAGGAGTATACTCTGCACAAGTAGCAGATACGGGAAGCCTTTACTAGAGCGTGCCATGTCTCTGCCAAGCTTAAAGTTACCATCTATACGGATAGCCAGTCTGGATTTGGAATAGTCCATGACTTTGGCTGGTTGTGGTCACAGAGAGGTTTCATGACCTCTCCTGGTACACCAGTGAAAAATGGTGAGAGAATTAAAGAACTGTTGCAAGCTATCCAAATGCCTGAAAAGATCTGGGGTCTATTTGAGCCACACTGGAAGAGCAGGAGGTCCATTCAGCAGAATGCAAATGGACTTTATTGAAATGCCTCTGTGTGGAGGGTTGAGATATGTGTTGGTGATTGTCTGCATCTTTAGTCATTGGATTGAAGCACACTCTACATGAAGAAATGGCAGCCTCACAATAGTGAAACCACTGCTTAGGGAAATGATACCATGTTTTGGGTTTCCAATCTCTTTAGAGTCAGATAGGGGAAGTCACTTAAACAATAAGGTAGTCTAATTACTATGTGTAACCTTAAACATTGAGCAGAAGTTGCATTGTAGTTACCTCCAATAAGCATCAGGACTGGTGGAACAGATGATGTATACCTTGAAGTCGAGAATGGCAAAAATGTGTGCATCCACGAATCTGAAATGGCCAGACGCATTGCCTTTCGTTTTGATGGCACTAAGAAACACACCCAACAGGAAGACAGGATTGTCACTCCATGAAATCCTCATGGGCATGAGGTTGCCAGCGGTTCCTGCAAATGCTCTTGTGAACATAACAGATGATATGGTGTTGTACCACTGCAAAGGTCTGGCTGATGTGATTCGCTCTTTCTCTCAGCAGGTGGAAGCCACCACAGTGCCACCAATCCAAGTTCTAGAACACAACCTGAGAGGTGGTGACTGTGTTGTGGTCCCAAAACACGCAAGGAAGATATGTTTCGAATCTAGGTCCAAATGCCCTTTCCAGGTAGTTCTGATCAATACCACAGCCGTGAAGTGCGCTGGAGTTCCGAACTGGATACACACCAGCCACACCATAAAAGTGGCATGCGCTCTGGATGATGGAGAGGAGTGGATGAGAGTACCAACAATAACCAGACAAGCATCAGAGCCGGAGGGGTCAGAAAGAGGATCTGAGACCGGATCTGAGCACGTTGGCAATGATTCAGTCACTCCTGTAAGAAACGAAGAAGAAGACCTCCAGGAGGGTGACAGTGAGCCAATCTCAATTGAAGCAGCAGGAGAGTCTAGTCAGAGGAGGACTCTCTCAGAAGTAGACAATTTTGAGAGACAAACAAAGCAAATGCCAGACCCAGATGGGGAAGGAGTTGAGGCAGATCAAAGCCAATGTGATTTGACTCCTCCTGAACCAGTTGCAGGTATGTCAAGAGAAAATCCTGCAGAGCAAGAAGAAGTATCAAGTTCAACACTGAAAAGAGCATTGACCAAAGGTCCACCGAAAGGAGATAAGTGGCTAGAGTCACAAGCAGAGAGGAAGAGGTAGATACGACAGGGAGAGAAGATCTGAGTGAAGGAGAATTGAATGGAAATCAAAAGTTGAAAAAAAAGAGAATAACAAGTCGAAGATACGCTGGTCCTGAATGGGGGTATGCAACAACAAGTGAATGGCAAAGAAAATGTTTGTCTTTTTTGTTGTGATCAAGAAAATTCAGGTCAATATTATGACATAAGGAAATTAAAGAACTGAACTGTTGAAACAAAGAAAAGAGACTGTTGGAAGTAACTGGAAAAGACTTTTGAAACCTGATTTGACAAACATAACCTGATTTAACAAGATGCTAAACCGATTTTTGACAAAGGATCTTGGAAGTGAAACTGAAAGCTGTAAATAACTGCTGAAAGAAGATTGAATATTTTTGTTTTGTGACTTTTGCTGCATAGTTTCTACATTTTTCTCTTCTACTTTCTGATTCTTTACAGACCATGAGTAACATTAGCCAGAAGGGTAAAAAAACAGGATGCTGTAAATACATGAGTATTGGTTTGGCAATTATGTGTGTGATATTTATTGTGGGTATGACTGTTATTGACAAGAGTAAAGCCAACCATACTTCAGCTTTAGAGTAAACTACTGCATTAACAGCGATACAGAAGTTTAGGATTGATGAGAAGTATCTACATGTAGATAATGCACAAGGGGAACTTTCTTTTATTGTCTTTTATAGCTTATTGAGTGAATATGTTGAGGCGATGAATGCAAAGAATTTTTATGTGTGTACTCAGATTCTTTCATTAGTCAAAGAAGGAGTTACCTATCATAGTTTGCCCCTTACTTGGATAAGTTATAGACTCTTCTTTACAAGATTCTATTACCAAGAGTACATCCAATATTTCTATTCCAACCACATTGTTGTATTTTCATTTGTCCCCATAATTAGATACCTGAGTAGAATAGCTAAGGGCAATGACATAGAGCAATGAGATTAGTGAGAGGTTTCTTTAAGCCTACATTAACTTTTGGCACAGCTTATGCGCACGGAAACAACCTGACATGGTTGCTTACACCTTTAGAAAAGAGCTTCTTAGATCAGGCAGATGAACAGAGAAAGGATTTAAAGGATAAATTAGAATAGGGTTTGGAGAAAGGGACTTTTAGAAATGATTATGCTTTTAGTGAAATAAAAACACAAGGGAAATTAGCTTTATGTGCGCGATACGTAGAAAAGCTTTGTGTATACAGACCTAAATCTAGCACTGATGCTTTATTTGTGGGAACAAGTGAATGTAGACAAGTTTTTGTTTCAGAGTAAATGGACATTTATGTTGAATGGACAGGATCCAGCTATTCCTGGTATATATTACATTTGTGGACCTATTGCCTATTACCGTCTTCTAAGAGGATGGTATGGCACATGTTATTTGGGCATATTTTCCCAAAGATATTTCAACTTGATGACTTGAAAAGATTGCCTAAAATGACTGAAATACATCACACTCGAGAAAAGAGAGAGTCTCCTTCTGGTATAGGGGGAGATATATTTGGAGCAATGATTCCTTCAGAAGGAATTTTTCTGAATTCTATGAAGATTTGAAGGTTGTCTACTATTGTGGATAACATGTTGACAAATTTTCAGGAACCATGATTCTAATAGATACAGAATTGGCTGCGGAACAATCTATGACTCTTCAGAACTGCTTTGCGTTACACATTCTTTTAACAAAAGATGGCAGAGATTGCAAAATGCAATGAAGGAATTCCCTGGCACTGATAGTGCCTACCGCCATGGTTTCCATGACGGTAGAGAAACCACAGAGACCATGGCGGTGGGCGCGGTCAAAATGCCATGAGTGGCCTAGTGACAGCCGTCGGGCTGGAGACTGAAGTCTTCATCCTGGGGGTTGTTACCGCCGTGGAGGTCAGTGTGTTGACTTGGCAGTTTGGCTTTAGCCAAACCGCCAATGTCATAATAGTGGAGGTAGGTACTGCCAGCCTGTTGGAGATAATACCTCCACTATAGCACCGACCGCCGGGGTCGTAATCACCCCCTTAGTGTCATGACACATTTAGTCATCAGAGGAGGGATTGTTAACGCTGAATTTTACTAATGAATATTCATGTACTCTGAGTGTTGAATCTGCATAGAAAATGAATTAACGTGGAGAAAAATGATGCACACATCTGAACTTTGCCCATCTGAGTCGCCACCAGCGTTCACAAAGTGTCCCTATCAATAGCTTATTATTATGAAATGTTGAGCTTATGTTTTATTAATGTAGTAATATGTCACATTGAGGGTTATGCATTATTTATTAGCTTTATTAATTGTAGGCCTTAACTTAGCAAGGTATTAGGCCTAGTTGCACGGGCTCATGTTAAGCTGCATTTCTTAGGTGATTTATAAAATGGCAGATTATAGAATTGAATTGTGATTTTCCACTGTGCTGACTAAGTGCTCGTAGCTGAAAGTCTTTGTCATGAGAACTGCTTGCTAGAAGATGATGTGCTAGCTAGGATACAATGTTTAATGTGGTATGTGTAAAACTGACCTTCCCAGGAGAAGACAATGGATGCACTGACTAGAGTATAAGCTGCAACAATATTGATACCTCACAAGCGCAATGACGGGAATGGGAGAAGAGGAGCCAATCATCGACATGTGAACTGTGCACTAGTGAGACTTGTAGATTTGATCTTTTATTTTCATTGGACTAAATGCAAACATGCGATTTTTTGAACAATAAGGATGTGGGAAGAAGTTTTAGGAAATCTAACTTAGCCGGACTGCACTGAGAGGAGATGCGCATTCTCCCCATTCTTCTTGAGAATGTGGACCATTTTTCAGTTCTCCACTATGCCATTATTTTCTTGACCATTCCGAGAAGAGATATTCTTAACGTTATTGCTTAAAGAGACCATGCTTTTTCTGAACTTTAATGCTAAATCCTGATGCCTTGCTGGCCGAACTGATGTCCATTTGACAAAGACTGTCACAGCTGCTGAACCATATTGAGGACCGGTATGACGATGTTACTGATTGTTCTGTCTATTTGCTTTTGTGTCTAGGTACCAACAGCTAATTTTGATAGAGCCATAGTTAGATGTTTTCCAAATTTGTGTTGACTAAATTGTTTTGCATGGAGTCCAAACATGCCATTCTAATCTGATATTAGTTAGGGTTCTCACTGATAATGCTCGTTACACATAATAACAGTTGATGTCTTTTCTATGCTGAATTCTAAATGTATATTATTTTTGTTTGCACGGTTATTTGTGTTATTAATTTGAACTGCAACCTTAGGATGTGTAGTGGCTCAAGCTTTGATTATACTGCGATTCTTCTAGTGCTTTGGGCAGCCAGTATTGTTTCTGTATGCTTATCATTTGATTTTGAGACTGTTACATGACATTAGCATTGTTAATATAGGGAAATAAACATTCTAACTTTTATATAAAGGTGTGGTTATTCATGGCCGTGAGGTCATAGTGTGTGGAAATTACTGATTCCCATTGATTATTGATTTCAGTGATTTGTATTGCTATTGGTTTGTATTGGTACGGGGTTGCATGTTGGGAACTACTCGAAGCGCAGTCAAAAGGTCCATCGGCCTATTCACGTCCCCTTGTAAGTTCACTTAATAAGGTCCGACGCGCTAACAGTCCTTTAAACACAGGTTTTATGTTTTGTTTGCTTTTATACCTTGGGTTTGCTATCAGCTGGGACTTGTTGTAAGAGATCTTTTGTCACAGCGAAGGTGTTGTCTGAGAATTTTGGCTATTTGGATGTGAGTCAGGCATTGTGGAACCCCTGCCATCCTGTTGCTTGGCCTGCTTCTGAGGTAGCATACATTTCATTCTGAGGTCTCTATTGCTTTTCTTGTGTACCAGTATTAGCTGATCAGGCATGACACTCTGAGCAATGTTGCTGTTCACAGATAACCACTTCACAAAAATGTGAGAACTAATTCAAGTCACAAGCTCACCTGGTGCCAGGATCTACCAGTTTAGTTACTCTCTGGGGATATTACATCACTTTATTCTTCATCGGAGGGCAACTTTATATGGTCTTTTGCCTTATCTGTAGCCCAAGATGGGCCTAAGACCATAGCCCACGCCCTATGGCACTTGTAGGTGGCCTCTGTCCTGGTTGCAGTCTAAAGCAGGAGTCTGGTGTGACGCCATCTAGGGGATATCTTCCACTAAGGCCTCAGGCTAGATGCTCCGGGAGGTGGGGAGTCCAAGCAGGTATTCCAAGCTCCTCAGCTGGTTTTGGACCCCCCCAGGCCCATTGGCCACCATCACTGCCATTCTATTCAGGCTTTAGTGTCACTGTTACTCCTGCCTGCCTCCTGTGTTGGAGTTTGACTTCTTGTTCTTCCTTGCTGTTCGGTTGGGGATCTTCCGGCACAGCTCTTTGTCATTTCAGTATTATCAACACAACATCTTTCGTGCCTGGGGTCAATCGCTCCCTAAACGGTCTGCTCCATGGCATGGGCAGGTACCATCACATTCATTGGAACTGAACCTCTGCTTTCAGTTGAGCAATGTCTGCCTGCATTGCCATGTGTGACGAATAGCCAGGCAACTGGAGACTTCCACTTCATGACCTACTCTATTTTCACTGCAAGAAAGAGCTGCCACTCTCAATTCTAATTCGGCTGTCAAGTAATCTCCTCAACAGAGGTGCTTAAAAACAGCATTAAATATGGGCTTGTAAGGAGCTTCGCCAGTGTCTATGCCTACTCTATTCCTGTCCCTTTTCTCTATTAGAAAACCACCAGAATTTTTTCAAATCAGTTTTAAGGTACTGCTTAACTTGATCATTCATTAATTTGAGTTTTTGTATTAAGGTTTTGCCAAGGGTCCATGTAACATTGTCAACGGAAAGAAAGTATGCTTTAAATGTCAACTACCTACTTCTGAAGGAGGTGCAAACTGAGCATTAACTGGGGAAAAAACCTGACTGGCCAGAGTATAAGCTGTAACTTGACTCTGTTCAAGGAATATAAGATCCAGTGCTAAACGGGAAGAGTACCTGATGGCAAGCCATGTTCAAATAACTTGAGAGGTGCGGTGCTCCCCATTAAAGAGAAACTGTGCAGGCTATTGAGAGGACTGTAGTAGGTTGATCATGGGATCTTATTACTACTTTGTCTTCTGATGAATGTGTGGCATTGCATAATGCTTTGTCCCATTCTAGAGCCCCTGGCACAATCCAATAGAAATGGTTGCTGTCACTGTAATTGACATTCTGTCATGATAGTGTTCCAATCATAATACTATCAGAAATATCCCTACTCTGCATCAGCTGGAATCCCCCAAAAAATCCCATAATTATATAATACACCAGCACATGTTTGACTGCTCTTTACTGTATAATCAACTCAATGCTTTCAAAACTTCTGTGTTTGCTTTTGTAACGTAACCATGGCAATTTTTTCCATTTGCAGCACATTTGCTAATAACCGATCAGCTGCAGCAATTGAGATTAAGAGAACCAAGTCTTGAAGACATTATGGATGATAAATAGAAGATAGCATATACACTGTGCACACCACTGAAATTGATCTCTTTGTTCCAGCCATCTTAGTTATCTAGAACAGGTGGGATCTGAGTTCTTCCTTAAACACTATTTGACATAATGTAAGAAACAGTGAATTCCAAAATGTAAGCTCCTGAAAGGACAGGGTCCTGACTGCTCTACTTTTGAGTTTTTCCCAGGATAATTGCAATCAGGTTTTCCCTGATGGTATGTGTCAGGCTCTGCTGCATGCCCTACAGAACTACTGTAAGAAACTGGGCCATTGGTTGAGAGAGGTGAAAGTCCGTCTCAGCAACAACCACAATCTTTGCTAGAGTGAACTACAAAAGTCACTAAATTAACCTATGCTTCTTTGGTAGCTTAGCACAAAAACAGTCAGGCTTAACTGAGCGGCAATGTGTAAAGTATTTATGCAGCACACAAACAGTAATACAACTAAAGAAAATTCCAAATCAATTCAGAAAAAATAGAGTCAATCTTAATGAATAAAATGGTGACAGAATGAACAAAATCCAATTGGTAGAACCAGAGCTATTAAATTTAAACCTTTTTGGTGAAAATATCACAAAGCAGCAGAAAGTGACAATTGTTGTTATTTGGTCACAGTAGATAAGGGGGAAATTCACAAGTTCAGATCAACCTTGATGTAGCGTAGGTTGGATACAGGGACCACATTAGCCACAATGAAGAGTTACCTTCTAAAGCCCAGTGCAAAGAGTTCCATTCGCATTGAAGGAGACCGCAAAAAGGAGGCTTTTGGTGTAGGAGAAGGTTGCTGCATAGCACAAAGAGACAATAATTACTGCTGCTTTGTGTTAGCAGTCAATGGGGGCTTTTGTTGCTGTATGCCAAAGTGCAGGTCTTGCATTGCTGGCCGTCGTGGATGGTCTCAGTTGATGCTAAGAGCAGGCCAAGCTGAGCTTTCATATTGGTGGTTGTCATGGTTTGCAGGGTCTCAGCACAGACGGGGCTATTTGTGGTCATGAAGGGCACAAACTTCAGCATTTAAAACTTTTTCTTCTGGAGGTGATCTCAATGATGCCAGCCAAGGGTCCAGGACCTGGTGGGGATCTTTTTATGGGATAAAGACTCACTCCAGCAGAGGCCCTCCTACAGCTCAGGCCAATTCAGGCAGGTCCAGTTACTGCTAGTCAGCTAGGCAATTGCAGGGAGGCCTGTGAAAACATGTTATGTCTCTGTAGCTTACTTCACAGGTCATCCAAATTATCCTTCAAGTCATTATGGGTAGCTGGGGATCAGAGAAATCAGATTCAATCTTCCTTCTTCAGACAGCAAGGCAGTCCTTCTTTCTGAATCTTTCACAGGTGAAGGAGTGTTTGGAAAAGTGGTTTTGATGGTCACATTTTTAGACCTGGTGCCAGATGTTGTGTATGGAACTTCCATGACCTACCCTCAAAATTAGTTCTGGTAAGTTCTTTCCCTTCCCGACTCCATTTGGCCCCTGTATCTCACTAAGCCCTTTATGGGCTTCTTTCGACCAAGGCGGTGGGATAAAGAAGGAGGAGCCTTGCATGCACTGCCACAAGCACACCTCCATTCATACAGACACAAACACTCACACTGACACATGTATACACCAGCGTGTCCAGAGGTAATGGTATCCTGTTTCCAGCGGCAGTATCAGCAGCCCTAAGTTGCCAGAAGGGTCAACCTGCAACAAAGAAAAGATAGTCAAAGCTAAGTACAACTTTGAGCAAAGAGCATGTACACACAAATCTTAGGCATTCAGAACTGTAACCTAAAGACTCAAACGCGAGTCAAAGGCTCAAGCTGATAGAGACTCAGAATGCTCACATTCTAACAACTTCTAGGGAAGTTTCTCTTGCCGCAATATCTTTTCAATACTTCGAGGGCCACTGAATATCAAGTGAATTGCTTGAAGGGGCTGGCTAGGGGAGCCTCAGGCACGCCGTCTCTGCCAGCCTCCACATGGTGGTGAAACAGCTGTGTAAATGTCAGCAAAGAGAGGGGTTGTAATCCCCAGGGCAGCGATGCTTGCAGCGCTGCCCTAGTGGATAGGGACCGATGGCACTGCCGGTACCGCCAGGCCGTCAGGTGGGTGAAAAATAGTGGTGCTGGCGGTCCGACTGGGGCGGTAACACCACAGTCATAATGTCACGATCGGATTGGAGCCAAACGCGAGGCTGGCGGGCTGAAGACCGCCAGCCTCATAATGAGGGCATACTGGTAAGCTAGTGTTAGTCATAACTGTGATCTCTTTTCCCTAGGATCTCAGCAGTTTTAAAGTCCCTCACATTGGGTCTTGACACAGCGCTACCGAGCTGGCAATATAGAAGGTGGACATTGGCAGAACTGAGCTATCACTCATGAGCATTCTCTTTTCCTACTTTCCTTCTTTTCTTCCCCCCTTTCCCCTCAGCTCTTCCTCCTGATGAGCCATTTGAATGCTCATCAGGGTCAGCACAGTTGATCCTTGGCGGATTATTCCTCCTGAACATTGCTCCTCCTGGATATGACAAGCTAAGATCAGTGCTTCCTATATTTCCAGTAGCATTCCACTGAATTGCCTATAAACTATGTAGGGCACAAAGTAAAGGGCAGGCCTGGTGGCAGGGCCCTTCGTGTGCATTGTGGACAAGGGTCTTAAAACTTCAATCACAGCAGAGTAAGTCTCCTCCCCAGTCACCCAGCCACAAAGACCATCTCCTAGCTACACTTAGGTCCCATTGTTCATTGTCAGGGCCCAATACACATTCTTGATGTGAAAACCATTAAAAGGCCAAGGATGCTGGAAATTCCTAAAAAGGATTCATAAACTTTGGGACAGGAAAACCCAACTTTATAATAGGGGTATTTTCAAAATTATAATCTAAAATCTGACTTTACCAATAAAGAGGATTTAAAATTACAATTCATTTTAATGCAAATAGCATATCTCTATTTGTTCCCAATCTGAAGTTAGTACTTAATAAGCATAATAAGGTAACCCAGGGTTAGCTTATGGGAGAGATAGGCCTGACAACAGTGAAAAACAACTTTAGGATTTTTTCTCTGCTATAACATGTAAAACCTAACCACACATGTCCTACTTTTTAAACAGTATGTGCTCTGCCTTTGAGATTGTTATGACCTAACTTATGGGGGTCATATGTTTTAAAATGGAAGGTGTAGGCCTGGCAAAAGACGTATTTACCCAGGTTGAAAAAGCAGTTTAAACTACATTACAGACTGAAGTGGTAAGCCTGAACCATTTTTTAAAGGGCCACTCTAGAGGGTGGCAGAATGAGTGCTGCTGCCACTACTAGTATTTGATTCATCACATCTAACACATCTACAATCCTATATTTGCTGAGTTCCCCTTTCAGCCAACCATTACATTGACAATGTGAGTGGGCACATTCTGTTGAGCAAACAAAGGGTCTTTTCACAAAAGGTGTACCTCAAGGTCTCTGATGTCAAAGAGGTCCTGAAGTCATCCTCACAGGCCAGGTATGCTTTCATCATCGGCTTCTTTCCCTGTGTTAGCCCTGTCACCCATAGGGTGGTCTTCCCCCAAACCTTTTGACTCTTTGACTTTTGATTTTTGACTTTTGATTTTGCTGAACCTATTTATGCAGGCCTAAGGACTCTGCACACTTTACCACTGCTAACCGCTGCTAGAGTACTTGTGCCCTTTCCTTAAAACATGGTGGAGTTGGCTTATACTCAATTGGCATATTTAATGTACTTGTGAGTCCCTATTAAAGTGGCACTGCATGTACCCAGGGCAATGCTACTAGTGGAACTGGAGCACAGGTTGTGACACCCACTTAAGAAACACTGAAACATGTGTTCCAGACCAGCCATTGCAGCCTGAATGCAATTTTAAACTACCATGCCGAATTGGCATTTAAACCTCTTTGCCAATCTTTAATCTACCCTTTCATTACATATAAGTTACCCCTCCAGCAGGCTCTATGCAGCCCATGGGGGTATGGGTGCTGTGTAATTAAAAGGATGAGCATGCAATCTTATATTTTACATGTACTGGTAGTAAAAAAAAACTTCTAAATAAATCTTTCACTATAGAAAGGCCTACCCCTCCTGTAGGATAACACTGGGTGTTCCTTATTACATTTAATGATATAATTTCCAATTAGGAGCTGGTGGCTATTTTATGTCTGATATCTATGAAATTGTAAAGATAAAACCTTTTAATGGTAAAGTTGGATTTTTCATTACTATTTGTAAATTCCACTTTCAGAAAGTTGCCATTTGTTCTTAGCCCTTTCAGTGCCTGTAACCTGTCTTGGGCCACATGACTGGGTGTTGCCTGCATAGCCTGACCCCCAAATGGTGCCTCTGAGTCCTGGTCTCTTGTGTGGCTCATAGGCTCTTGAAATCTAGCTTTTGGGCTCTTCATAACTGCAAATGGGCAAGTTTGCACAGGAACAGCATCACTCACACCAAAATTCAGTATGAGCCACTGCCAGCCAGTGTCTCTGCACAGCAAGTGCAGGAAAGTACCCTCTTTCTTGGCACGGTTACCCCCATTTTCTGCATGTTGTCAGTGTGTTTCACTGTGTTCACTGGGATCATGCTAACCAGGACCCTAGTGAATATGCTCTCTCCCTTCAAACTTGGTTACTTGAACCACTTAAAGCCCACATTTGGCATACTGGTGCCCCATGTGAATCCCTGGTATATGGTACACAGGTACCCAGGGCATTGGGGTACCAGAGGATCCCTGTGGGCTGCAACATGTATTATGCCACCGATGGGGAGCCCATGCAAATTGTATCTGCAGGCCTGCCATTTCAGCCTGCGTAAAAGGGTGCATTCATACTTTTCACTATAGGTCACTGTACCAGGTCAATGTAAGTCAACCGTATGGCAGGCCCTCGTAGCCCAGAGGGCAGGGTGCAAGTACCTCTGTGTAAGGGCATCCCTGCATTACCAGAGGTGCCCCCACAAACTCCAGTTCCATTTTCCTCGACTTCGTGAGTGCGGGGATGCCACTTTTATGCGTGTACTGGCATAGGTCACTTAGCATGTTTGATATCAAACATGTTGAATTCATACCCCAAAACTATTGCCAGTATTGAAAGTTTCATTCCATGCTCTCTGGTGGCTCCTTAGAGGACCACCAGCATTGCTTCTACCAGCCATCTGGGGTTTTCCAGGCAGCCCAAGCTCCTGCCTCTCCTCAGACTGGTTTTTGCCCACCTGCTTCTTGAACAGCTCAAGCCCAGGAAGGTAGAACAAAGGATTTTCATTGGGAGAGGGGGTGACACCCTCTCCCTTTGGAAAAAGGTGTTCCATGGTTTGGGAGGATAGCCTCCCAAGCCACAGGGTTGCTTTTAAGCGCACATTTGTTGCCCTCAATGCCTAAAACAGTCTACACCAGTTCAGGGACCCCCAGTCCCTGCTCTGGCACGAAACTAGGCAATGGAAAGGGGAGTGACCATTCCACTGTCCATAAAACCTCAGGGGTGGTCCCCAGAGCTCCTCCAGAGGGTCCCTTGGTTCTGCAATATAAAACACGGGTCTCTGGAGCATCTCAGTGGCCAGATCAGGCAGGTGACGTCAGAGCCCTCTCCTGATAGGTGGTCACTTGGCTAGGTGACCAATCCTCCTTTCAGGGCTATTTAGGGTCTCTCTCTTGGGTGGGTCTTCAGATTCAGCTTGCAAGATTCCAGCAGGACTCCTATGCAACTTCTGCTTTGTCTTCTGGCCATTGGAACCGTGACTGGACCCTCCAAGGACTGACGATCTGCAATCACAACAATAAGGACTCTGCTTGCAACATTGTTTCCATGACTCCTTTCAGCATCTCAAGCAATTCTGCTGGCTGTGCATCCTCTGAGGGCAGCAGGTCTTTGAGAAGGAAGAAGGAATCTCCCTTGGAGTGAAGGAGTCACTCCTCTGCATCCACAAGGACTAATTGCAAAGACAACTGGCTGTGTGGATCTCTTCTCATCCTGAGCTGCATGGTTTCTGCTTCATGGGTGGTGGTCTGGAATAGTCCTCTTGGTCCACTATGCCAGCTGGCCAACTTTGGTGGAGGTAAGCCTTTACCGTCCCACTCAGCACAGTACCCTCATGCACCATGTCTCTTGCAGCTACCAAGTCTGGTTGGCATCTCCTCCAAAGGAGCTTCAAGCTCCATGAAGCCCCCTCCCTCAGCATTCCTTCCTGTGACGCACAGCCCTCTGCGTGCTTCTTCTGCTGTGTGGGATCCTTCTCCAATTGTGCTGCATGGGCTCCTCCATGTATGTATGTATGTATGTATTTGGTATTTATAAAGCAAGTTCCGGCCGAAGCATCAAATCGCTCAGAGGAACTGAGTGAATGCCAGATCGAGTCAAAAAAGTTAGAAACCTGGGTTAACGTGGGAAAAGCCAAGTATTGACTGACTTTCTAAAGGCCAAGAAATTTTGTTCCTGCCTTGAAGTCTGAGGGAGTAGATTCCAGCATTTGGCAGCAGCTACTGTAAATACCTTGTCCCCCATCTAACCCTATGGGTGTGAGGGCCCTGAATCCAGAAGGCTTCCGTAGATCTAAGCTGCCGGCTGGGACTGTACCAATGTAGTCTTGAGGATACTTATTCAGATCCCCTACCATGCACAGCCTTACAGGTCAGAAATAGGGATTTAAACCTAATGCATTTTGCTACTGGTAGCCAATGCAATTATTTCAAACTACCACTGGCAGACGCCGAGCAAGGGAGGTTTAAAATAAACCGGGCAGCTGTGTTCTGAATAAGCTGAAGCTTCCTAAGTGAAACATTGTCCAAATTAAGCAACAGGGCATTACATTAATCTAATTTGGATATTACCAATGCCAAAATAACTGTGACTCTGCATTCCCTTGTTAGATAAGAAAAGATATTTTTCAACATTCTCAAGGTCCAAAAGCAGGTTTTAACAACATGGTTAACCTGCGACTTAAAGGTGAGACAACTATGGAAGATGACACCTTCATTTTGAGTGGCCGCAATAGGCATTGGAGGGACTCCACATTCTGATGGCCACCAGCGTGAATTCCATAATTCTTTGCCAGGACCGAAGTACAGAATTTCAGTTTTATCTCCATTTAGTTTAAGCCAATTTAAGACCATCCACCTATTGACTTCTTGCATGCAGTTGTTAAAGCGGTCTGCCACTTCCTCCCAGTTCTTAGAGACAGGAATGATCAGTTGAGTGTCATCAGCATAGGAGGTAGGCGTGAAACTAAATGTACGAATAAGTCTGGCTAAAGGTACAATGTGCAAATTAAATAATGTGGGGCTAAGTGAGGAGCCCTGAGGGACTCCACATGGTACGGAATATGGCGGTGACTTGAAATCTCCGCAGCTCATCGTGATTGATCTATCTCTTAAGAAAGATTCAAGAATCTTCAAAGCATTGTCTCTAATCCCTGCTTGATAGAGGTGGGATAGCATGATCTGTGGTGAGATAATATCAAATGCTGCAGATAAGTCCAATAGGACTAATATAGCTCCTTGTCCCTCATCCACCAACCTACGAATCGTATCCGAAGCGGTGATAAGCGCTGATTCTGTGGTATGAGCCTGCCTAAAACCATGTTGAGAGGGGTCCAATCCTCCTGATGCAGTTAGAAAATTTGCTAAATCTGTATTAATATGTTTTTCAAAGATCTTCGCCTGAAAGGGAAGTAAGGAAATAGGCCATAAATTTATTTTTCAGAGGGATCACAGTTGCGTCCCTCCACGAAGGGGGGAGGCTCCCGCGGCTAAAACTTCACAAAAAAACGGGGCTAACACAATTGAAACAGGGTCAGGGTCCTGTTGCAGAATATATGGAGGACAGGGATCTTTAGGAGAACCTGATTTAATTCCTAACATTATTGTTTTAATTCTCTCAGGAGGTAAAGGTTGAAAATTAGTTAACAGAGGATAGTCCATATCTGTATTTCTGTTGGCGGTGTCAAATACACCATCCATCTCTTCAGTGTGATTGAAGCTCAACTTAATTTGTAGAGCTTTATTTTTGAAGAAGGTGGCCACCTTCTTACAAAACTCTTTAGAGTTCTCCAGCTCCGAAGGAGGTGTAGGGGTTGTCAAAGTACGTACAACTCTGAAAAGTTCTCTAGGGGTGTTGGATGCCTCCATAATCTTCTCAGTGAGATATTCAGATTTAACTTTAAAAATCGCTTCTTTATCATTTTTTAGAGCATCTCTTAGTTTTCTTTTCTCAGTCAAATTGGGGTCTAACTTCCATCGTCGTTCTTGTTGTCGATATTTTCTTTGAAGTGCCTTAAGATCCTTAGTGAACCAACGCTGTTTGCCTTTTTTTGTATCATGTGAAACAAAGGGTTTAAATGGGGCCAGTTGATTAATAGCAATAGATATTCCCGATTGAAACTGTCAGAAGCTGACAGAGACAGATTTTTGGTGACAGCCCAGCGTGTCTCCAGAGCTGTTCCTAGCTCTTGATATGGTTTCAATGTCTGACCAATTTCCCCTTGGAATTAGGTAGCTTAGAGAGACATACCTATGTCTATGACACCTGGTTCCTCTTCAGTGGGTCTCCTGTGGGGTTGCCGCCTCTTCTGTGGACTCTCTACCTTGCTGTGAGTCCCCCTTGGACACCAGGGGTTGAGTCCTCCTGGGCCTTGCTGGTCCCCGACAGCTCCACTTGTGCTCCACAGCGACTTCTGCCTTTGTCAAGGCTTGTTGGTGGCTCTTCCACGCCACTGACCAACTGTAATCATCCATCCCACATGAGATGTCGACTGCATCCTCCAGGAACTCTTCACCTGCTCCTGGGCTGCATTCCGGACAGTCTTTGTCCTACCATCAACCAACTCCTGAAACCACAAATTGGTGGCTAGTAGCGCTTGTCCCCTCAGGACAGTGACTGCTGGACTTGGTCCCCTTCTTCCACAGGTCTTCCTCTTCAGGAATTCACGGTTGGTTTCTTGCAGTGTTGTCTTAGAGTTGATTGTTCTTCATTTTCTGTCTTTTTGGTGGTTTGGGGAAAAACCTGTAACTCACTCCTTTCTTACTGGTCACTGGGGGAGCACTGTGGTACTTAACTTTGGGGCTCCCCTCTACACATTCCACTTACCTAGGTCGGGGTCCTGCATTCCATTTTTTTTAGTATATATTTTGGTTGCTCTCTAGGGTCACTCTTGTCTATTTGCACTTGCACTGTTTTCTCTCACTTTCTATGCCTATTACTGATTACTAGTGTACATATGTGTGTGTTTACTTACCTCCTATTGGAGTATTGCCTATCTAGTGTTTTGGTACTGTGTTACTGTAATGAAGAACCTTTATTTTTGTAACACTGAGCGTTTTCTTCCCTGTCTGTAAGTGCTCTGTGACTTCAGTGGTGTTGCATGAGCTTTGCATGTTTCCTACATAAGCATTAGCTGCACATCCACAGCTACCTCTAGAGAGCCTGGCTACTAGACATTGCCTACACTACACTAATAGGGGATATCTGGACCTGGTATAAGCTGTACGTACTTTAGGTACCCACTGCACACCAGGCCAGCTTCCTACAGCAAGCATCCTTTCTTGCTATGGACGGGCAACGTGAGGCTCCTGTCTGCCCACTTGGAATGTCCGGCCTGCTCTTTATGCCATCTGACCAATGTTCGTAATGCTCTCCTTGCTCCCTGTGACCCTCTCCAGACCAAACAGGACTCTTGGCAGAAAACATGTGAAGGTAAACCTTTAGCGTGGTTAAACTGGGACTGTATGCAAACTGGGGTCCATTGTGGTTGGGCTGAAATTTTGACTTTGACCCCACCCAGCAGTATCAGGTAGCCGCAGTTGGCACTTTATGCTTTTTCACAATATTTTTTTTAATTCATACCTGAGTGGATTTTTATAATTTTGGGCCTCTTGTATTTTTAAATTTTACTCTGTTTCAGTGGTTTCCAATCTGTGTCTCAGGGGGTCCATGACTGCTTTAAAGCATATACAAATACAGTGGCTAAATGTACAATTCCAAATTCCAAACGTAATGTAAATGTCAAGGAATTTGCAATTGGAGACTAAAAAGTAAACTTGCATCCTCAGATTGGTTTGTAAGAGCAGTACAGGTGCATCAAACAGAATATACTATCAGCAATGTGTGGCTTCGATTGAATTTTAAAAAGCTCCAACATTCCTATTAATTTTTATTTTATTTATTTGCAAATTAAATAAATTGTGTTATCATGTAAATGTGTATTTTTTAGAAAATGCTTGTTTCTGTATGTTTTGTGCATTGTTTTGTGTCTCAAGATCATTAACTATGTATGGGCCTGCATCCCCGGCTTCCAGTAATTCCTGGATTCTAGTAATGATTCAGTGGGGGTCCCCGGGTTCCAGTAATGATTAAGTGGGGGTCTAAAGGTTGGGAACCACTACTCTATTTGTCTAACTTGACGTGGGATCCCCTTTGTGTGGTATCTTTCACTTTATTAGTGAGTAAAGTGTATAAATACTTTACACATTGCCTCTAGGTTAAGCCTGATTGTTTTGTGCCAAGCAATAAAAGTGTTGAACACAGGTTAATTTAGGGTGGGCCTGTGCCTCACCCTGACATAGGTTGTGGTTGCTGTTTGACCTGGGTTCACACCCCAGTCAACTAACAACCCAATTTCCAACACCCCTTCTGAAACTGACAGCCATTGTCTATATTAAAGCCCTACCTGGTCTGCCTGTCTCATGTCACATTAATAGAGCAGCTCTAGAAAGGCATACTCACTGCCAGAAGCACACTGTATATTCAATCTGGCATAATGGCAATCCTCCCCAAAAGCAGCTCCCAAAGAACAACCTATAGCAGTGAGACTGCCTCAAAGGTTAATCTCAGGTAGTGAACGTGATACGAACTTCACTTACTCCAGAAAATTCTAGAAACAACTCCGGAGTACAAAACACTAAATTAATATATTTATGTTTGCAACAGACATCAATTTTAGAAGGAGAGAGAATGTTTAAATGCCAAACATATGCCTAAACATAGGAACTATACGCAAAAGTAATAGCTCTCGAGTCTGCCTACAAGCCGTTATGAAGAGTCTATAAATTCACACCTCCTCTACTGTTACAAAGACATGGGGACTAATGGTTCTTGCTTCTATATAATATAACATCGCCAAAGGATCCATGCTTTCCATATACTTGACACTTAAGCAGACGATGCAGACGAGAAGTTGCTGACAAATAAGTGAGGAGGGTGCTACTGTACAAAAAGTGAACTTTTGAAGGACTAGGTTTGCTGATTACCAAGATCGAAGTCTGAGGACAATTTAAAGTCTCAATTATAAAGCTGGCTGACACAAAAGTTTCAGTGCCTCTCAAGACATAAAGATTCCTGTGTGATGTATTATGAGGCAGGCAAATCTGGAACACAGAAAAAACACATTACTGCAAGTGAATGAATGAATTAATGTTATTGATAAACTACTTTTGTGACCGCAGTGATCATGCAGATGCTGACCTTTACTCTAAAGTAGGGAACATACATAATTTAAAGTTGTGGATCAAAGCGAGGTTTGAAAAGCCTATTAAGAGCATTATGTGACTTTTGGTACCTCACAGAAAAGGTGGAAGGAATTTCCAAAGGTTTGCTATTACTCGACCATAGGGTGGAAGAAGGTAAGTCATCTTTAAATTTAGAAACAGGAGGATTTCCTCTGGTTGTAAAAGTAACAATCTGGACACTTTTCTGGAGGCTACCATGCATATTTCAGGAGAATGCACAAATACACCTAGAGTTAGTTAACGGCTGATTGCTTTGAGCACTTAACTGTATTGATTCTCTGAAACCTGACATCTCATGTTGTAAAAAACATACTGTTCCATGGATTACTCCAACATTGGCATCTGCTAAACGGGCCTGTAAGCCGTTAGAAAGGGCATTTACCGGAAGATAAAGCATGCAGCTTCAGTACTCGCTTATACAAGGCAAAGTATATTAAAGAATTTGTAAATCCTATCAGCATCGAACATAATGTTATTCCAATTTGGAACTTTGCAATTCTCTAACCTATCACTTCCAGTGCAACAAGAAACAGATCCGGTTTTCAGCATCTGAAGAGTATGTGACAAATGATTCGCTTATGTCTGTGGTATCATCTCTACCAATCCACCAATCTAATGTAGGTTACCAATACCCGAGAAGGCAGCCAACCTGATATCTATTATCAAATATGGCTCTTCGGGTGGTCTCTATCAAGCTCAGATCTTTTGATTATTAGCTTGGTGAATTCGATTGTGTCAGGTTTGTTCTGGTTTCTGGTAGCGTACTGCCTAGCAGACGTCACATCTTTAGCTTACTTCTCTTCTGAAGAAACCCACACAGAAGACATCAACACCAAGAAACATCCAACCAACCGTCCTTCAGCTATACTGTGTACTACTAGCAGGAATAGCGACCTAATTTACTAAGGCCAAAGTTCTTAATCACTTTCAGTCCGGGTTCTGTTCTCTTCAAGAACAGTGGTTGCACTGGTTGCTGTTCTTAGATATTATGTTAGGTAAGGGTGGCGCCTCAGCACCTGTAAGTCTTGATCTCCTTCCAGCCTTTGCTATGGTATGCCAGAATGAAAAGGCAAACCAATGTTAGGATCAAACGTATAGCACTGGCCTGGAATTACTCTTTCTTAACTAAATAAAGTTAGACTGTGTACCTTCCACCTTTCAAGTCAACGCCCAAAAAATCTTTTTATGTTGTTCCTGGGGGTCCTTACTATCTTGTTACTTTTGTAGACACCAGTCTCTCGCTTCATTGTATTCTGCATATGCTATGCAGAACATACCTAACTGATTCTACAGCTATAGGGAGAGAGAGAGACAGACCAGGTGGCAGTGTGAGAGCGTGAAGCCTTATCTATTTAGTTATAATAACTAGTAAGGAGACGCGTCCTTAGGCTGATGAACCTTTTGACTCGTTTGAGATGATCACACCATTATATCACACAAATATCACCATAATTAAACAATTCAATCCATTAGAGTCAGTAATTGTATGCATTCGACCACGAATAACCACACATTTTAGTATCACTTTAAATGTTTATTTCCCTATATTAACAATGCTAAGATCACGTAAATTAGTCTCAAAACCATACGATAAAAATACAGAGACAGCATAGGTTGACCAAAAAGCCTAGAGGATCTTAATTTTATCAAAGCTACAACAACTATGCCCTCAATAGAGACAGTACAAATCAATAGTAATAGTAATTATGCAAGGGTAATAACGTACATTTGATTAGCAATTGAATGTTATCAGTTAATTGGCAAAAGACAAATGAAAAGAGAAAACACCTCACTAACTCCAGATAAGCCTTAGCACGTCGGGTTTCAGGCAAACGTTTTGGTAACATGAATTAAAAATAAAGAAAGAGAAAACAACAATAAACATTGCAGTTTTTACACCTATCCTTTCCCGTTTGCTGCCAGGCCTTTTCCCCCTCAGGTGCCAGGCCTTTGTTTGCTATCTGGGGCAGTTCGCGCTTAGGCCCTCATAACGGTTTGTCCACATAAGCTACTCACGCCAAATTTGCGTCCTCTTTTTCCAACATACCAGCGATTCTTAAGTGTACCCATAGTTTGTGAATTCCCCTGAAGGAGACCAAGTAATTAGCCAAAATACAGTGAAAAATTTGTTTCTTTAAAAACAAAATGGGAAAATAGGACTACAGAAGAAGGTTTGTGTTTTTTTCCCTGAAATGGGTGTCAACAAAGAGTTTGCAGTGCTCTATTTACCATCTTCCCAGCTTTCAGGAACAGGCAGACTTGAATACGAAAACCCAATTTTTCAACACAATTTTGGCATTTTACTAGGACATACACCATTTTTGCTATTTGTTGTGCTTTCAGCCTCCTTCCAGTTAGTGACAGAAATGGGTGTGAAACCAATGCTGGATCTCAGAAAGCTAAACATTTCTGAAAAGTAGACATAATTCTGAATTCAGCAAGGGGTAATTTGTGTAGATCCTACATGGGTTTTCTACAAAACAGAACAGCTGAAATAAAAAAATATTGAAATTGAGGTGAAAAAAACAGCAATTTTTCTCCACATTTTACTCTGTAACTTTTTCCTATGATGTCAGATTTTTTAAAGCAATATACCGTTACATCTGCTGGACTCTTCTGGTTGGGGAATATATAGGGCTTGTAAGTTCATCAAGAATCCTAGATACCAAGAGCGAATAAATGAGCTGCACCTTGCAATGGGTTTTCATTCTATACTGGGTATGCAGCAATTCATTTGCTGAAATATAAAGAGTGAAAAATAGGTATCAAGAAAACCTTTGTATTTCCGAAATGGGCACAATATACGGTGTTGAGAAGCAGTGGTTATTTGCACATCTCTGAATTCTGGGGTGCCCATACTAGCATGTGAATTACAGGGCATTTCTCAAATAGACGTCTTTTTTACACACTGTCTTACATTTGGAAGGACAAAATGTAGAGAAACACAAAGCGCAATAACACTTGTTTTGCTATTTTGTGTTCCCCCAAGTCTCCCGATACAAATGGTACCTCACTTGTGTGGGTAGGCCTGATGCTCGCGACAGGAAACACAACATGGACACATCAGATTTTTACATTGAAATCTGATGTGTTTTTTGCAAAGTGCCTAGCTTTAGATTTTGGCCTCTAGCTCAGCCGGCACCTAGGGAAACCTACCAAACCTGTGCATTTTTTAAATCTAGATACCTAGGGGAATCTGGGATGGGGTGACTTGTGGGGCTCTCGCCAGGTTGTGTTACCCAGAATCCTTTGCAAACCTTAAAATGTGGCCCAAAAAATGCTTTTTCCTTAAATTTCGGTGACAGAAAGTTCTGGAATCTGAGAGGAGCCACAAATTTCCTTCCACCCAGCATTCCCCTAAGTCTCCCGATAAATATGGTACCTCAATTGTGTGGGTAGGCCTGGCGTCCGTGACAGGAAATGCCCCAAAACACAACATGGACACATGGCATTTTCTCAAAGAAAACAGAGCTGTTTTTTCCAAAGTGCCAAGCTGTGGATTGTGGCCTCTAACTCAGCCGGCACCTAGGGAAACCTACCAAACCTATGCATTTTCAAAAACTAGACACATAGGGTAATCCAAGCTGGGGTGACTTGTGGGGCTCTCACCAGGTTCAGTTACCCAGCATCCTTTGCAAACCTGAAAATTTGGCCAAAGAAATGCTTTTTCCTCAAATTTCGGTGACAGAAAGTTCTGGAATCAGAGAGGAGCCATACATTTCCTCCCACCCAGTGTTCTACCAAGCCTCCTGATAAAATTGGTACCTCACTTTTGTTAGTAGGCCTAGCGCCCATGACAGGAAATGCCCCAAAACACAATGTGGACACATCACATTTTTCCAAAGAAAACAGAGCTGTTTTTAGCTAAGTGCCAAGCTGTGAATTTTGGCCTCTAGCTCAGTCGGCACCTAGGGAAACCTACCAAACCTGTGCATTTTTTAAAACTAGACACCTAGGGGAATCCAAGATGGGGTGACTTGTGGGGCTCTCACCAGGTTCTGTAACCCAGAATCGTTTGCAAACCTCAAAATGTGGCTCAAAAACAGGTTTTCCTCACATTTAGATGACAGAAAGTTCTGGAGTCTGAGAGGAGCCACAAATTTAATTCACCATGTATCTCGATATAAATGGTACCTCACTTGTGTGGGTAGGCCTATTGCCCGTGACAGGAAATGCCCCAAAACACAACGTGAACACATATGATTTTCCCAAAGAAAACAGACCTGTTTTTTTCAAAGTGACTAGCTGTGGATTTTGGCCTCTAGCTCAGCCGGCACCTATGGGAATCTACCAAAACTGCACATTTTTGAAAACTAGACACCTAGCGGAATCCAAGATGGGGTGACTTGTGGGGCTCTCACCAGGTTCTGTTACCCAGAATTCTTTGCAAACCTCAAAATTTGACCAAAAACACACTTTTTACCTAAATTTCAGTGACAGAAAGTTCTGGAATCTGAGAGGAGCCACAGATTACCTTCTACCCAGCATTCCCCCAAGTCTCCTGATACAAATGGTACCTCACTTGTGTGGGTAGGCCTAGTGCCCCTGACAGGAAATGCCCCAAAATACAACATGGACACATCACATTTTCCCAAAGAAAACAGAGCTGTTTTTTGCAAACTGTCAAGCTGTGGATTTTGGCCTCTAGCTCAGCTGGCACCTAGGGAAACCTACTAAACCTGCACATTTCTGACAACTAAACAGGGGAATCCAAGCTGGGGTGACTTGTGGGGCTCTCACCAGGTTCTGTTACCCAGAAACCTTTGCAAACCTCAAAATGTGACCAAAAAACACATTTTCCTCACATTTCGGTGACAGAAAGTTCTGGAATTTGAGATGAGCCACAAATTTCCTTCCACCTAGCATTTCCCCAAGTCTCCCGATAAAAATGGTACCTCACTTGTGTGGGTAGGCCTAGTGCCCGCTAAAGGAAATACTATGGGGGTCATTACGATGCCGCCCGCCAAGATCTGACCGCCATGCGGCGCCCGCGGCCATTTGGAGATCCCCGCTGGGCCGGCGGGCGGAAACTGGTTTCTGCCCGCCGGCCCAGCGGGGATCGCGGCCGCAACATAGGAGCCGGCTCCAAATGGAGCCAGCGGTGTTGCGGCCGTGCAACGGGTGCAGTTGCACCCGTCGGACTTTTCACTGTCTGCCTAGCACACAGTGAAAAGCTGCATGGGGCCCTGTCAGGGGGCCCCTGCACTGCCCATGCCAGTGGCATGGGCAATGCAGGGGCCCCCAGGGGCCCCACGACTCCCCGTTCTGCCAGCCTTTTCCTGGCAGTGCAAACAGCCAGATAAAGGCTGGCAGTCGGGGACTCGTAATCCCCTGGGCAGTGCAGGCGGATTAACACCGCTGGGGCAAAAGTGGCGGAATACTGCTGGCCTGGCGGTGCGACCGCGGCGCTTCCGCTGCGGTCGTACTACACCTGGAAGCACCGCCAGCCTGTTGGTGGTGCTTCAGTCGTTTTAGCCCTGGCGGTCCCGTACCGTCAAAATGACCCCCTTTGTGGACACATCAAAATTATCAAATACTAAACTACCAGTTTTTGCAGGGGGGACCTGTGTTTTTGGTCCTGGGCTCAGCAGCCATCTAGGGAAACCTACCAAACCCAAACATTTCTGAAAACTAGAGACCCGAGGGAATCCAGGGAGGTGTGACTTGCATGGATCTCCCAGTGTTTTCTTACCCAGAATCCTCAGCAAACCTCAAATGCAGCTAAAAAATCTAATTTTTCCCACATTTCTGTGTGGGATTACCGCACAGGGACAAATTTCCTACCACCCAACATTCCTCTCAGTCTCCTGGTAAAAATCATACCTCACTTATGTAGGTGGGCCAAGTGCCTCTGACAGGAAGAACCAAAAACATGTTGAAATTGAGGGGGAACCATAGTGGGTCACAAAGGGGAGTTTGAAAAAAATAAATTTTTAGGCTGACAAGTGCAGCAGAAATTTTATCGGTATAGATGAGACAATGCTGGGTGGTAGTAGGAATTTTGCGGATTCCTGCAGATTCCGGAAAGTTCCATCATAAAAATATGGGAAAAAGTGTGATTTCCAGCAAAGTTGGAGGTTTGCAGGGCATTGTGGGTAAGAAAATGGTGTGAGGTGCATGAGAAGCACATCACCCTGGACTCACCCAGATGTTTAGTTTTCAGATGTGTCTAGGTCTTGTGGATTATTCTACATGGCAGCATCCCGAAGTCCAAAAAGTGCAACTCTCACCATTCCAAGTGGGACGATTTTGAGAGTTAGCCAAGCTCTCATGGCCCAAATGTAAAAGCAAAATCCAAAATAATCAAGGGCCTGATTAAAACTTTGGAGGAGGTGTTAATCCGTCCCAAATGTGATGGATATACCACCAGCCGTATTACGAGTTCCATAGGATATAATGGACTCGTAATACGGCTGGTGGTATATCCGTCACTTTACCGTCACTTTTGGGACGGATTAACACCTCCTCCAAAGTTGTAATCAGGCCCCAAATGTCCTCTTGCTTGTTGTGGGATAAGATGTTTTAGTGTGCGGGGGAGAGCTGAAAGATGGGATAAGATGTTTTAGTGTGCAGGGGGAGAGCTGAAAGACTGTTACCCCCTTCAGTTGGGATGGGGGCATAACCATGCCCATACTGGTTAGTAGCCACCACGCCACTATTTTTTTTTTAAATTCCCTGGCATCTAGTAGACTTTCTGACTCCCCGGGGTGTGGATTGGAGGTAATTGCCCCATCTACTCACTGATGAAGAACTCTGCCCCATTTATTCGGGGTGGGGGTATGGCCATACCCCCACCCTTTAATTTTGAAAAAACTAAATCTTCCCTGGTCTCTGGTGGGCTTTCTCCCCCCTTTGGGGGCAGATGGGCCTTCCACAAATAGGCTAATCTACCCCCAAGGGGGAGCAGATATGGCCACAGTAATGTGCCCCCATGGGGAGAGACCCTTGCCCAAGGGGCTGCCCCCCCAAACAAAACACACACATACATACACATACATACACACCAATCCCTGGTGCCTAAGTGGTTTCTGCCCTCTTGGGGGCAGATCGGCCTAATAAAAATAAGCTGATGGACTAAATACAATTTTCTCCGAGAGGAGTGACCCTTGCCTATGGGTGTCGCTCCCCATACATAAAAATATCAAGTAAATAAAAAATATATATATATATCCCTGCTGTCTAGGGTTTTCTGCCCCCCCCCCCACCCAGGGGCAGATCCCCCTAATTTGAATAGGCCGAACTGTCTCCAGGGGAGGCAGAAAAGGCCTAAAAATATGTTGCCCCCCTGGGAAGCGGCCTTGACACCGCTCCACTCATGTGTAACTATAAAAAAAAAAAAATCCCTGGTGTCTAGTAGTTTCTGTCCCCCCTTGGGGCCAGAATGGCCTAATAAAAATAGTCTGATCTGCCCCCAAGGGGAGCAGACATGGCCTAAATACAATTTTACCCCAGGGGAGCGACCCTTGCCTAAGGGATCACTCCCCATACATAAAAACATAAGTAAACAAAAAAATATATATTTCCCTGGTGTCTAGGGGTTTCTGCCCCCCCGGGGGCAGATCGGCCTAATTATAATAGGCCGATCTGCCCTAAATATATATTTCCCTGGTGTCTACCGGGCATTTCAGCTGCCCGATCGCATCCCAATCGGGCAGCAGAAATGCTTGCAGAGAAATTAAAGGAAAGGCCTTTCCTTTCCTTTCATGCCTCTGCCTGCCCCTCCTCCTGAGCAGAAGAGAAATGCTCAGCATTTCTCTCCCGCATAGCGCTGGAAGCATGCTTCAGGCACGATGGGAGGTGACCTCTGGTGAGGTCAGCACGCGATCTTGTGCTGATGTCATCAGACATCACTCGGTGGGGGGTCGGGGATGGAAGTAGAAGCAATTCCCTTTCAATCCCCGACTGGGGGTGTGGAAGGGTGGTCCACAGGGGGAGCGCAGGCGCTCCCACAATGGGCTGGATGCAGGATGAGCTGGTCTTGTTCCCGGCACACGGGAGCCGTGTGCGAGGACGAGACCAGCTCGTCCCATGCACCCTATGGGTTAAGGATCAGCAAGTGGCGTTGTCTTCATCATGGGGACATCAGCATCAGGACAACAGGGGATTTGGGAAAGGGAATGATGGTTTAGAATTCGGGATCTAAGTTCTCTGAACCATCAAGTTGTCTAAAGCAGGCAGCTACAGGCTCTAAGCATCATGCGCTAAAGTAAGCACCAGAATCATTGCATGGAGCATAAGAAATAACTCAAAATAATAAATTACTAGGGCGTCAGTAGACAGGTTGGCAGGTGTCACAGTAACAGAGAGTCAAAATGACCGGGTGAATCTCCGAATGATGGTAAGAAATTATCCTCTAGAACTCCAACAGCAGTGCTGTTAAGTTAAAGTTGTCCCACATTTTCCATTGGTCAGAAGAATCTTGAAATGATAATTGTCTAATTAAAAAATGACTATATATCAGAGAGATACTAGATAAACATTCACATGTTGATGATTGGTTCTTCTCCGCTTGCAAGCATTCAGTCGATACAATAAGAATCAACTTGCGGAACCTTCTGTCCATTGCTTATTGCATTTCCAATATACTTCTAATCAACAGTTGCAGTGATGTAGAAACATTTTAGGGTACACGCCATTTCCTCAAATGAAATACATTTCATTAATACAAGTTCTGAACCAGTTTGAGATTCAAACAAAGGGTTTGTTTTGCAGCAGACATGAGATAATTCTACTAACGTTACATTTTGTAGTATTTGGCAGGCATTCAGTTTTAGCTTCGGACTTGCTAGCTTGAGGCCTTTTAGTTAGCACTAGTAAAGTTCATAATATTTAGCTGTAGGCATGACAGAACAATGCATTTCCAAACACAAATAAACTCTTAATACATATAAATGCATTATTATTGAATAACCCCACATAGGATGGTGGCCAATCAAGTCCGCACATTATGGGTCACACATTATATTTCTCTGCTAATACATTTTAAATGTTAAAAAGAAATACGGTAATACAATTTCTCCGCTAATGACTATATATGTCATCACATCTATTTTTCAAATAAATTCATTTATTTTGTTGTACAGTTTTTTAAAATTTTGCCTCTCGCACATTTTTGTTTATTCTTTTCCCTTTGAATTTTCCCTAAATAATTTATACATTCTAATTTCCACCCTCCTCTGATTCTTTTCCAATCCTTTCATTTTAATCACATGATATAATTTACGTATTATCTTTATTAAGACTCCTTTTCCCAGGTTGCCAAGCCAATTCCCCAAAGAAGAAAATCTTTTGCCTGCTTTTTCCCATAAAGTAGTTGCTGTTAGTTCTTTCAAATCAAATGTATCTTTGTTTAGATTGTTAATAAAGCCTCTAATTGCTTTGCTGTTATCCGGTATATATGAACAACAATGTTGCAGACTTAACAATTTACAAACTTCACCTTCCTTCACTAAAAGAATGTCTAACGCAAGGTGGTTCTGAAGAGTCATAGCTCTTACCGCAGCCATCTCTGTATCCATTAGGACAATGGCTCCTGAAAAATCTGTCAGCATGTTATCTACAACAGTAGACAACTGTAAAATTTTAATAGAATTCAGAACAATTCCCACCAAAGGAATTATTGCTCCAAATATGTCTCCAATAATACCAGAAACTGATTCTCGCTTTAGTCTTTTTGACAGTTTATTCACGTCATCAAGTTGGTACATTTTGGGGAAAACTATTCCCAAGTAACGTGCAAGAACATCCTCTAGGAAGATGGTAATGTGCATTTTTCCCACAGATGTAATAAATTCCAGGCCCTGCTGGATCCTGACATTTCAACATAATCACCCATTTATTCTGAAACAAAAACACATGTCTGGATTCACTCTTTCCCACATATAATCTATCTACAGATGACTGTGGCCTATATATATAAAGCCTACCTACATGTAGTGCATCTAAAGCTAATTTCCCTTGTTTAGTGATGTCAGGAACCATTCTCTTATTCATTTTTGCCTTTAATGCTCTTCTCCTATCTTCTGTGTGATCTAAAAAACCCTTTTCTACTGGTTTAAGTAAGCTAATGTAGGCTCAAATAATTCTCTCACTATTTCCATGTTATTTTCTTTAGCTACCCTATTCAGGTATTTAATTATAGGAACAAAGGAAAACACTAGGTCATAGTTAGAATAAAAATATTGGATATACTCCTGGGTATAAAATCTTGTTAGTAAAAGACTACAACTTATGCCATAGGTTAAAGGCAAACTATAATAGGTTACTCCCTCCTCGAAGGAGGCTGGAATATGTGTACAAACATAAAACTCACTCACATCGATTGTGTCAACATACTCAAGAAAAAAGCGATAGAAAACAATAGAAGAAAGTTCTCCCTGTGTGTTGTCTGCATGCAGATATTTATTGTCTAACCTAAACTTATCTAGGTTTGAAAGTGTAGTATTTGTTTCTATAGCTGAGGTATGGTTAGCTTCATTCTTGTTAAGAACAGTCATACTAACAATCAGTACCAAGCACAATATCACACATACAATCGCCAAACCAATACCCATGTTTTTACAGCACCTATCTTTCTACCCTGCTGGTTAAGGTTGCTCATCATGTATATAGAATCAGAAAGTAAAACCAATAAAATGTATAGCTATGCAGCAAGAATCAAAAACAATCTTGAATCGTCATCAGCAATTATTTATAGCTTTCAGTCTTAGTTTCAGATTTTTTTTTCTCAAAAATCGATATGGTTGTCAAAATCAGTTTTGAGGTTTGTGAAATCAAAGTATTTTTCAGTAAAAACAGTCTCTTTCTTTGCACTTTCTTAATTTACAGTTTTTCAACAGTTCACTTCATCAGTTCTCTTCACATGCCAAAATATTGACATGGAATGCCTTGATCAAAAAAAGAAAAATCAAAACATTTTCTTTCCATTCGTTGGTAGTTACATATGCCCAATCAGGACCTGAGTATCTTCGATTTACAATTCTCTTTCTATTCAACTTTCATTCTTCACTAAATTCACCATCACTCAGATCTTCTTTTCTGGTCGTGTCAACCTCTTCCTGAATTGGTGGTACTGAAATTATCTTCTTTGTCTTTGACCTCGATTCTAGCCAGTTGTCACCTTTCAACGGATTTCCTGTCAGTACTCTTTTCAGTATTGGACACGAGTTACCTTTTTTTGGCATTTCTTCAGCCGGTTCAGGAGGAGTCAAATCTCTTTGGCTTTGATCTGCCTCAGCTCCTTTCCCACTAGGGCCAGTCATTTTTTCGGTCAGTGTTTGAGGACCGTCTGCTTCTGGGAAAGCGCTCCTCTGATCAGGCTCTCCTATTCTTCCAGTTGAAGTCAGTTCATTGTCCTTGTCCTGTATCTCTTCCACTTTGTCTTTAACAGGAGTGGTCAAGTCAGTTGAGGGATGCTCTGGCATCATTTCCAGTTTGATTCCTCTTCTCTCCAAGCCTGGAGTTTGTGTGGATGTTGTTGGTATTCTCAACAACTCTTCTTCTTGCTCTGAAGGCTTAAGTACTTTCCGGGTGTGGCTGGCATGGATCCAGTTCGGAAGTCCATACACTTGACAACCGTGGTAGTGATTAATACCACCTTGTAAGGACCTTTCCACCGAGGCTCCAAACACGATTTTCTCACGTGCTTTTGGATCACAACCCGGTCACCTGCTCTCAGGTTGTGTCCCTGGTCTTGGGACAGTTGCAATGTGGTGGCCTCCACCTGATAGAGAAAGAGCGAACCATATCAGCCAGGCCTTTTCAGTAGTCCAATACCATATAATCTGTAATGTTCACAAGAGCATTTACTGGGACAGCTGGAAAGCTCATATCTCTTCCCATGAGGATCACGTGAGGCGACAATCCTGTTTTCTTGCCAGGCGTACTTCTCATTGACATCAGAACTAGAGGTAATGCTACAGGCCATTTCAGATTTGTGGATGCACACATTTTTGCCATTCTCGATTTCAAAGTACCATTCATCTGTTCTACAAGTACTGAGGCTTCAGAGCAGTAACTACAATGCAGTTTTTGCTCAATGTTTAAAGCTGAACATAGCAATTTTATCACTTCTTTGTGGAAGTGGCTTCCCCTATCTGATTCTAAAGAGACCGGAAAAACGAAACGTGTAATTAATTCTCTGAGCAGTAATTTTGCTACTGTGAGACTGTCATTTCTTCGTGTGGGATAAGCCTCAATCCAGTGACTAAAAATGCACACAATCACCAACACGTATTTCAAACCTCCACACACAGGCATCTCAATGAAATCCCTTTGCATTCTGCTGAATGATCCTCCAGCAGTGCCAATATGGCCCATATTGACCACTCTTACTTTTCCCACGTTCTTCTGCTTAAAGATGATGCACCTGTGGCAAATTGCTTCGGCAATCTGTCTAAATTTTGGATTAAACCAGAACTGTTTAAAAGTTCTGAACACTGCATCCCTTGCCGCATGAGCCTGACCATGATAATATCTAGCCATTTCAGTCAAAAGGCTGTTAGGCAGGACCACCTTCCCTTCACCTGATACCCAAAAGTCGTCATCTCTTTGTATGCATTTGAATTTTTGCCAGTCTCTATGCTCTTCCATTGGGACATTATCCTGTAAGGTTTTTGACTCCTCTACTGTATCTATAATGTGTATTGCATAATTTGTATAGATCTTATCATTCTCAGGTAACAATTCCCACTTATCCTTGAATTATATACCGTTCAAAGCGCAAAACCTTGCGCCTTGATCCGCATATTCATTTACCAATGACATGTAATCCTGTGATCTCTGCACACTGCATTTCACCACAGCAACTTTTTTGGGCAACTGAATAGCCTGTAACAGTTCATGTATTCTTGTGTGTCTTTCGGCTCAATTGTTTCTGTACCACTGTGAAGCTTAAATGCCTGCAACAATCTCTCATAATATGAGTGATTTGACTCTTTTGCTTCCTCACCTGTCCTGTCTATGTGCTGCCAATCAATGGTTTTGGGAGAAATTCTCATTTTCAAATATTCATTCACTTTATAGTAATACTTCATTACTTCAGGGGATGGTGCACCTGTTGCCGGATCTCACGCCGGCTCCCTTGTTGACCAATCTATGCTGGTTTTGCATTCAATCCATAAGTCTGCTGGAGCTACTATCTTTAAAAGAGTGTTCAAATCTTCCCAAAGGCATTTTGCAAGTTTTACAAACATGTCTGTCTGCCGATACCATTCTACAGGTTTCACCCTCAGGTAATCATTTCTGAATGACAAAGTGTCACTTCTGCTCCAGGGGACATGCACAAAATTCCCTCCTGAAATCTCTCTTATTGGTAAAATGTTCACCGGATGCCCAACCTGCTGCATGTTTGCAGAGAGAATGTCAGAATCCTTCTTTCCATTCTCTCGTTTCTTTACCCATCTGCCTTTCCACTTGTCTAATGCTCTCCATGTCTGAATGCTTTGAAGTAATTTTTAAGATGCATTTTCATTCCTGCAGTTCTCATGTGTTCAAAATCTTTTTCATTAAATTCTAACCTATAACTCTTCTTCAAATATTTAGTTTTCTCAATGTCTATGTTGTATATCTCTGCTAAGTCCGCTAATCTTCAATGTACCTCACCTGCTTCTTTTGTCATTTTCAGACACAAGTATTGCAGTTCTGCTTCTGTGTAAGACTCAAGGCGATTTACACTTATAGTCCTTCAACAAGTTCACCTGCTTCCATCCCAAGTCTAATATAGTTGAAGTGTTCTTCTCCATTAGAAGCACTTTGTGGGCTGTTCCACTTATCTAACCATCCAGTCAATTGCTGAGCTGTCAATCCTTGTAGTGAAATGTTATTAGGCTGAGTGCCTGATAACTGTTGAAGAGTCAAGTTTGGAAGTTGGGGTGTCATTAACTTCAAGTTGGGACCAATATGTGACCCTGTTTCAGTATTCGGAGGAGATCTGAAAGGACTCAAATCTAACAGTGACCCTGTTCCATCAATAGTCTATTCCACTGGAGAGACTATCCTGGCATTATCATAAAGTCCTCCTCCCACTTGGCTCTGACTCAGGATTCCCTGACCATTTATGCTGTTGTTTCCCTGAGCTAACAATGGTATAACTGGACCAATTGTGACAGTTACAGACACAGCGTATGGACTTGGTTTAGCACTTGCATTCTGAGGGTGCATCACTCCTGTATTCTGATTCAGCAATACAGACTTGTCTGTCTGTCTCCTTGTTATAGGAGAGAATTTCGGAGTCATTTGTGGCTGTATTTACGGCAGTAAGAGCGGAGTTGACTCCGGCTGAATGAACATCGGTTTCTGGCAAACCTGTCCTGCCTGCATTATTAGGTTTGTTGTTGCATCCACAACAGGCACATCAGGGTAAATCCTAGTAATACTGAACTGAGTAATCTGATTTTGTACTGCAGACGCAGAAGGCAGGTTAAAACTGCTCTGCATCGGTACCTGCACTAAGTGAGGACTAGTCTGTAATGAGCACTGTGTCATGTTAGGATTAATTTGTAAGGAACTCTCAGTCATGTTAAGATTACTCTGTATTGAACTCTGTGACATGTTAACTGGTGTTGGTACAGAGGTATTCACATTAGTGATTGGACCATTCACTTGTGCCACATATGGTGGTGGTCGATTTCTCAATAACTGTGAAATGAATTCATCATTGTCTGACTTCATCAGTAGTCAAAGTCGTCCTAGTCTCCCTTGATTTCTGCTCTCCATCCTCAGATGAACTCCTGCTGGATTTTCTAGAAGCTTTCTTTGCTTCTTTCTCACTGTCCTGTGAAATTGCAGGAAACATTCTAATTCTTTGTAAGGTGTCTAATCTCCAGTGTTTCTGTTCATTGTCCCACCTAGCTTCTGCTAGTGCCTTCTCTGCCCTTTTAATTTTTCTCTCAAATTTTAACTGCTGTTGTTATCTGACTACTAGCTCCCAGATCGCTAATGCTTCAAACTGAGCTGGTCTTGGCAGAGGTTTTCTATCATACATCACTTGTCTCAAATTCTCTAAAATTATCAAATTAAAGGTTCCATTTTCAGGAAACGCCAGACTTCTTTCCCTTTCTTTGATTTTGCACCAATGTTTTAACCAAAGGCATGCTCCCGTACCTTTGTCCTTGATTACGATATATGCCAGAGTACCTTCTGGCAGGCAAATTTCTCAGTCTCATACTGTAGCCTAAATATACTCATTTCCCCTAAGTGCGCTTTTTAAAGCTTTGAAAAACTTAATTTTTGCAAATTTGTGTTACAATTCAATAATCAGGAAGTGACTTTTAATTCCACAATCCTCTACGTCTACCGTGCGCAACCCTTCTCACTAACCAACCTAACCCAGCAAGGCTCCAATGATGTCACACCCACAGTCTAAGGGGCTGACAAAGTCTTGCAGTTTGTCCTCCTAAACTTAGATTCACACCAAACTAATGCAAAATTATTGTGATCACTTCAACAAAACCAAAAAAACAATTTGTCCATTTACTACAGGTAGGGTAATACAATTGCTTCACTCACAGCTTTGGCTCTAACAGCAATTCTTTCTTTCTCAGTTCTTCTGATTCGCAAACAAAATTTGACCCCCAAATTTTACTCTCAATCTGATTACAACCAGAACCAAGTGTCTCATACACTTTTCAATATATTCCGGAGTCTCAGACCTCACAGGGCCCGTATACCAAAAAGCACATGGAATTTTTTTTAGCACAAAGCGCCACACATGTGAAGTTTGCCAACTTCCCTACTCTCACACTTCGGAGTACGCACACTCCTTCTACAACATCATTTGGAATACACAAAAATCCCTAAATCCTCACAAACAACTCAATTTACCTGAAATTTGCAAAAGCTGTGCAAGCATATAATCTACTCCATTCACCCTATCCATAGAATGCCGAGAACATCTTTATACAAACATAGGCAAACTCCAAGGACCGGGGAAAGTCACCTTGGGCGTTTAAGGGTACATCTTCTCTCTATTTTGCATTATTGAGTTTGAAAAAAATCTTTAAAGGGAGCAACCCTAAACTATATAGGCCCTCATTATGGCCCTAGCCGTCTTCTGACTGCCAGGGTTAATGTGGCGGTATCACTGCCAACAGCCTGGCAGTGAAGACCATTATATTATGAGTGTGGTGGGTTGGACGCAGCCAACCCACCACATCTCCATCCTTACCGCCTTGGCGGTATGAACCACCAGACCGGAGATGTTCATCTCCGACCCGGCGGTCCACAGAGGACCGCTGGCAGTACTAGGAGCCGGCCTACCACCATGGTTTCCGTGGCAGTAGCACCATAGCAGTAGGGCTACTGGTGACAGGGAATTCCTTTCCTGTCAGCTGTAGATGGCTCCCCACCCTCCTCAGCAAGCCCCTGAGCCTCTACACCCCCACACACACAGTGCCCCAAAGCCCCCACCCCCTGCTCCACTGCCTCTACTCACATAGCACCCCCAACCCCCTGCTCACATAGCAGCCCCCTGCATACATGTACACAGACACCCACACACAACACGCAAATACCCATTCACCTACACTTCCATACACGCATTCACTCACACAGTCTCACACTCATCCGTACAGGCATACACACAAACAGCCAAACATGCATACTCACATGCAGACACGCACTCACTTTAACATTCATACACGTATTTACTCACATGCATACAACCATGCATACACCACAACACTCACAGTTGCATTCACACACGCACACACATTCAAACACACACAGAGATCACACACTCACACAAAACACCCCCATCCCCCCCACCCCATCAGATAACCGACTTACCTTGTCCGGTGAGGAGGTGATCCGGCACGAATGGTATCAGGGGTTGCCACTGCGGGCAGCGCCCCGCCAGCAGGAACCTCCAGCCCGTATTAATAGTCTTAATACGGCTGGCAGCTTCTTAATGGGGGAGGGGTGCAGGTTGTAGCAACGACAGCACGCCACCACCTGCCAGCATGGCTCATACCGGATATCCGGCCACAATGTGGCAGAAATCCGGCAGTACCCATTATATGCCAGCTGTCTTCTGGCGCCCGTGGCTTTGGCGGACCCACTCAGAGACCACTAAAGTCATAATGAGGCCCATAATGACTTGCTCTTAAAGAGACATAACCATTAAACTCTGATGCCAAATCTTGTGAGCGCCTCAAGCCTTATCTGTTTAGTTATAATAACAAGTAAGGAGACACGTACGTCGGCCGATCAACATTTTGAGTCGTTTAAGATGGTCACACTGTTATATCACACCAATATCACCATAAGTAAACAATTCAATACATTAGAGTCAGTATTTGTACGCACCATGACCCATTCAACCATGAATAACCACACCTTTTAGTATCACTTAAAATGTGTATTTCTCTATATTAACAATGCTCAGATCTTGTAAATTAGTCTCAAAACCATATGATAAAAATATAGAAACCACACAGGTTGACCGAAATGCCTAAAGGATCTTAATTTTATCAAAGCTACAACAACTATGCCATCAATAGCGACAGTACAAATCATTAATAGTAGTAATTGAGCAAGGATAATAACGTACATTTGATCAGCAATTGAATATTATCAGTTGATTGACAAAAGACAAATGAAAAGAGGAAACACCTCACTAACTCCAGATTAGCATGCTGGGCTTCATGCAAAAGTTTTAGTACCATGAATTTAGAAAACATCTAGCTATGGCTCTATCCAAAGCAGCAAATGGTATCTGGAAAACAAAAGACAAAAGAAAGGAGATTTGGTAAAGGGGAGGGCAGTTTAGAATTTGGGCTCTAAGTTCTCTGAACCATCAAGTTAATGTCTAAGGCAGGCAGCAATGTGCTACAAGCTCTAAGCATCAAGCGCTAAAGTAAGCACCAGAATCATTACATGGAGCATAAGAAATAACTCAAAATAATAAAGTACTAGGATGTCAGTAGATAGGCTGGCAGGTGTCAAAGGGACAGAGAGTCAAAGTGACTGGAGGAATCTCAGAATAATGGCAAGAAATGATACTCTAGAACCCCAAGAGCAGTGCTGTTAAGTTAAAGATGTTTCCCATTTTCCATTGGTCAGAAGCATCTTGTGATGATAATTGTCCTATTCAAAATGTACTACTTATCAGAGAGATACTAGATAAACGTTCACATGTCAATGATTGGTTTTTCTCTGTCTGTGTGCATTCAGTCGCTACAATAAGACTCCACTTATGGAACCTTCCGTCCATTATCAGTGGGTCCACTGTTTATTGCATTTCCAAAACACTTACAATCAACAGTTGAAGTGATGTAGAAACATTTTATGGTACACGCCACTTGCTCAAAAGAAATACATTTCCTTAATACAAGTTCTGAACCAGTTTGAGATTCATACAAAGGATTTTTTATGCAGCAGACATGAGATCATTCTACTAACGTTGCATTTTGTAGTATTTGGCAGACAATCCGTTTTAGCTGCGGCATTGCAAGGCAGTAGGTGGTCGAGCCTCTTCATGGATATTTTGTTGGCAGCCTGCTGCTCTATGAAGTAGTCCCTCGCCCGCCAAGATGATGAAAAATCTGCAGGTCATTATTAATTAAGAGCTTTCCATGAAAACAAATATATTTAGGGTATTCAAGCTCACCGTTTTTCCACATCAAATTATTGAGGAAAGGTTATTGTTTGTGACAAACACTTTACATTACTTTATTGTTCAGGCAGTTTTGGGGCCAAGTTTAGGCAGCGCTAATGTTAAGGTTATGCTAATGCTCTTTATCTGACACTCCTGGTGGGATCTACCAACTGCACTTGTAACAATGCAGCAGTGTATTTGAGACTCAAGCTGCCTCTTTGGGCACCATTTTCAAAACATCAACATTTCCTACACAGGTTACCAATAATGAAGGGGTGCTCTTCAAATCCTTTGTATTGGCTTCTAGGCCTTACATGCTGATCACCTTGTCCTTATTAGGAAAATGTTTCCATTGCACTGTCCCACGCTTCAGCTAAGATCTACTTCTGCATCTTTGAAAATTGTATCTAAGATCAAATGAACAAGACATGGGTTAGGGCTTTTTCTTACAAACTAGGTGTGGCATGGAACGCTCTTCCCCTTGAAATCAAGTCCTCTGACAAGCTATACTTCTTCAGGAAGACTGAAGACTTTCCATTGTCAAATCTTGCTGAAATGAGAATATGGGTGGCGTTCTAACAGGAAGAAAGGCATAGTTTGCAGTATTTTCCATTGAGGTCTAAGATAACATAAGGAGTTTGTGGACTTCTGAGGTTTGCCAGCTTGTTATAAAAAATAATGCCTACACATCGACCAGCATTGGAGAGGAAACCATAGAGAAGCCACCAAGCATCTGGTGAAATAGAATAGCCATTGCTGTTGAAGTATGCGTAGCAGTGTGACCTTGTTGACTCAAAAATGTATTGTTTCAATACTAACCCATATAAGTGACCAGCACTAATCTCAACATTGATTTAATGTGATGTGCATTAATTCCAGGTAACAGAAAGACAGTCACTATCTGGACATGTTAACTTTAAAAATACACTGCCCCCTGCCCTTGGGGTTAACTAGGGGCTACCTTAGGGGTAACTTACATGTAATAAAAATGAAGGTTTGGGCATGTTAAACTTAAAAGTACATGTCCAACTTTTTAAATATGTTAGACCAGGTTCTTGGGGCTAACTAGGGCCTACCTTAGGGGTGACTTATGTTGGAACATATCATTTAGTAATACTTTTAGTGACCCAGACGTCAGCAGAAGGTGACAAATTATGTCTCATGTTTGACAGCCTAACGTAGAAAGCTGCATTGACACATATATATCAAATGCGCTCATGTTTTCATTTGCTGGTGGTCACAATTGTGCTTTCCTTATTAAACAATATGTTAGTGAAATAAAAATTATGTTAAAGTATAATTTAGACTCTAGACTAACTGCTAGTTTTCTAATGACTAATGTGTGATTTATAAGTTTAAAGATGTGCAGAAATGTAATAATTGCACTTCGCTGCCACATTTACTGGAATGTACTGATAACGTTGTCATTGAAAGTAAAATGTTATGCTCATACTAATGAAATATTAAAACTGATGAGTTTAAAAGTTTGTATTTTTTCATGTTTTTTAAAATTGCATTGATTAACTGTAATGCAAGTGATTTTCTTATGCTAGCTTAATTGAGGCCTTCAGAGCTCGTATTTTGCAGTCATGCAAACGTGCCGAATCATTGATCTTTCTAATGTGAATTTTTCTCTAGGCTCTGATCTCATGAGAAGCTTTGCAGACATTTAGTTTTGTGGCCTTGCAAAAGAACAACCTGGCCTGTGGACTTACCGTGATTAAAATGTTGCCACTATTCTGTAGATTTACAGTGATGGAAGATAGTCTCAGGGAAAGTCTGAAAATTTGATGTACTGTTGCAACTTTGTAATCACCAACTGTCGATGATTGATTGATGCCCCTTTTGTGTGACCTGATGCCTTTAAGCTGATGAATCAATTTGATTTATCTGTTTTATATTGAGGATGGACTTTAGCCAGCTCTCTCTCTCTCTGCACCTTCCTGATGGCACTTCTGACCGAACTTTGCTGCTGATCCAGATGCTTTGCTAATGAAAAATCCCCGAATGCTGTTCCTTGGAGAGGTATACCCTTCTCAGCTGATTGCCATTGCCCCTTGACATGCCCCTTTTTCTAGAATAGAATCTATCATGCTGATACTTACTTGTATTTGTTTCTAGCTAGTATTCTGTAATGTGAGATATATATTTTCAAATTATTTTTGTTTCCTTTTGTATTTTTGCCTGCATGCGTCTGCCCCCACACATGCATTTCCTAATTTGGTTAGTTGTAGGGACAACCTGTGCCCAGACAAATAATTTCATACTCTCCTTCACTGAGCTTGATAATGTTATTACAATCTGACTTTAGATGTATTTCTGTATCTCAGATAATTTCATTAATGATATGCATCATTCCTCTTGAAGGCTTAATTGTATTAATGCTAATTCATTTGAACCTGTTTCGCCACTTTGATCAGCCTATGGTGCTTATAAACCTTCACAATTAGATTTTTGGTACCGTCTTTATGACACTAACTTTGTGGTTGTATGGTATCTAAATTGTTGGGGTGGTGTTGATGTAATTTTGTGTATGGTTCACAACACTTCTTTCTCAGTCAAAAGGTCTATTGACTGCAGTAAAGCGTTTGATTCCTGCAAATGAGGAAAATGCGCTTGCAGTTTTGGTAGCAGAGGTACGGTTCTGTCCCCTAAGAGGAGGACCCATATTTTAGGTTAAAGTTAGGCAATTAGGATCTACAGAATTGTTAACAGAGTTACTATTTCATCCCACAAGAGAGGGGACCATATTTTTGTTTAGTGTTAGGGAGTTCACATGTCATTGGTCAGTCGAAAATTGACCACCCCGTAGTATGCCCCATGGTTCCAGCATTGTGCCTACAAGAGACAGATGTGTGAGTATAAATAGGGATTTGCACTTGCAATGCTTTTTACTTGAAGATTGTGGTGATGTGTGATGTTGTGAAGTATTTCGCGGAATCATGATACTCAAAGTGATTGTGGAACATTGTGCTAAAAAATGTCAGCGGTTGTTGTTGACTGGTCCATTGAGGCCTGAGATCCTGGGATAATGCACAACTGTAGAAGACACTTGGTTAATTTATTGTCTGCAGTGAGGTATATGTCAAGAGATGCCATTGACAGTGTCATTAGTTTTCCTTGAGCGTGTGTGAGTTGTTGGTTGGTATTAGGTGAATCCTGAGTGCACATGGAGGATCCATATCAACCAGGGTGAGAGTTACTGGTCAAGTTTCGCTTGTTGTGTAATTGCAAAAGCCACAGTCAGAAGTGTAGTCAATACAGCTTTCAAAGTGTTTGATTCCTACCCGTAGTGTGCAGGCAGCTTTTGGGTTTTTGCCTGAAATATTTCACATTTAGTGTATGTGTGAGTGACTGTGTGAGAGACAATCGCGAAGTGACTGCAGCACCAGAATGAAGTGAGTATGACGTCATTGTGTGTTGCATTGGTATAGGTTGATTAGTCTGAAGCCACGCTGGTATTGGTGGACAGTACTGCATTGCTATTGGTTGAGGTCTATGAAATCCAAGGATAATGGGATTAAAATTTTTGTCTAATTTGATTGGAAGTGATGAATGTAATTGAAATTGAGTAAAAATTACTTTTTTAAATCATTAAAGAGTGTGTAAAGAGGAGATGTGTTTGTTCCAGTTGGAGATATGGTATTGAAGCCCCACCAGAATGAACTCCAGGTTATATTATGATGACTGTTAAAGGATGTCAGTATTGTATTTGGTTAGAACGCTGGTGCAAAATTACAGAGGAAGAAGATGCTTTAGCCTTTCCCCGATACACAACTTTTAATTTAGGAATTTGTGATAATTTGAGGCAAGTAAAATATGAGAGGAAACCGCCTCTAAAACCCACATAATTTGAAGCCCTTAGTGTTTGGGAGTTGATTGCTCATGGCAAGATATCCACTAAATATGAGAACAGAATGCAGAAACCTGTTCAGACACTTTCAGAAGATAGAGGGCAGACATATTAAATGGAGTGAGAATGTTTCCAGCCGTTTCAGGTGAACAAGAAGAAGCCACTACTAAGCCTAAGACAAGAAAGAAACAGCTGTGATGACAGATCAGACAGCAGAAAATAATGGTAAAAAGATTGTTGCCTATGAAAGTGATTCAGACGATGAATTCATAAATCAGTTATTGATAAGTCATCCCCCCCTTATCATGCAAATGAGATAGGAATGAGAAATGAAGCAGGACAAAGGCGGTCATTATGAACATGGCGGTAAACACCGCCGACCACAGTGGCGGCGGTGAACAGAAGACCGCCAGTGGCGGTGAATACAAACCCACCATATAATGAACCAAAATAACGAAACCCTCCAAAAATTCACCAGTTCACAAGTCACCGCCAGGAACCTGTTGGCGGAAACGCTGGACCTTCCACCCCGCCCGCTGAGCACACCCACATCCCACCCTCTAAATAATGATGCACAAATCACCTTGGCGGTCAGTGGAAGTCGAATGACCATTGGCGGTGCCGCCCACCACGGGCCTACAAGTGTACCCAATAGCAAGAAGTGCACACATTGGATAAGCTTGAAACCCATACACCTGGCACACATCTACAACACCATAAAACACCCACATTCACACCCCACAATCCTTTGCAACTAAACCAGGACAAAGAAGACACAGAGCGACAGAAGCAGACACCAAACGGCACTATACACGAGACACACCGACCCACAGAAGAGCACCCTCACCGCGATTCCACCCCCGACACCATTCACCACACTCATCATGTCACCCCCCAAACATCCACGGTTCACAGAAAGGGAGCTAAGGACCATGGTGGACGAGACCCTGAAGGTGGAGCCACAAATATTCGGGCCCAGGTGCAGCACACACCCTTCACCAGGAAGTTGGAGCTATGGCAGACCATTGTCAATAGGGTCAATGCAGTGGGACACCATTCACGCACCAGGGACGACATCCCCAAGAGATGGAACGACCTGCGGGGGATGTTCAGGGGCATGGCATCAAGGCACCACATTGCAGTCCAGAAGACTGGTGGGAGGACCACCACCAACACCACCCGAAAACACCGTCTGGGAGGAAAAGGTACTGGCCATCCTGCACCCTGAGGGACTCACTGGAGGAATGGACTCGGGTAAGTCGTCTACAATTACCTCATATACATCACACCTGTAATGCATGCACCACCCCACCCCATCAACACCCACCAGGATCACTATCCCACCCAGCACACAGCCACTGAATCCACTCCCCCTGCATGCCCACAAACCCACTAATAGGCCCACATCCCTCCCCCTGTGCACAGCCACCTACCCCTGCAAGGATTCACAATGGCACTACACCACACACAATGCTACTCCACATCCGAAACAAAATGGAGTGCAAACTTCACAAAGGCACCCTGCATGGCCCCAAAACCTTACACCTGCACAAAATAGCCCAGCCCTGTGCACCCTATCCGATCATGCATTTGCAACAGACATGTCCATTTCCCCCAACAGGCACCACCACCCATGACACCCTTACGGACAGGACAAGGAGTGGGAGTGTCCTCCAGGGAGAGGGAGAGGCACCTCACAGGACACTGGGGATGGATCCCTGGACACTGATGAGCAGCCTGGCCCCTCATACAGTCCTGGACTGTCACCCTCCAGCAGCCCCACCCAGGAAACCACTGATACCCCTACCACCCAGGCAACAACACCAGCCCAGGGCAACCGTCCCCACACCTGTGTATCCAGGCCACAGACAGGTGGAACACGGGTACAGAGGCCACAGTCATCCCCTACTAACAGGCAGGAAGACGATGGCCCCAGTACAAGTGGTACCGCCAGATCTTTGCAGGGGACACAGGCACACGGGGCTAGGCCCAGTGGGAGGGCCTCAGTGGGCCAGGGGGGAAGCCACAGGATAAATGCTGCAGCCCAGGACGTGATCTCAGAAGTCCTGGGGGCCTACCAGCATATGCAAAAAAGAACAAGTGATGGACGGAATGCTGTACAATGTAAAGAATTCACCCCCAAGTACAGAGATATGGGCCTAAATTCATCGTTTTTTCGCTGCCCTTGCCGTTCCAGTTTGGACCCAGCCACATGCAAATCAGCCTTGACCCTGTTCCCCCAGGGGAACAGTCGAGCCCGAACTACCAAGCCAGGTCCTCCCTGGACTGGAAACAAGCATCCTAGGACCGGTTTCAGGGTATCACCCTTCATCAGCCAGGCTAGCTTGATTCCAGTGGCATGGGGAGCATGGGACCCACGTCTGGATATACCCTTCCCACTTGGAGCAGCAAATGCAAAAAGAACAAGTGATGGACGTAACTTTGAACAATTCACCCCCAGTACAGAGATCTGGGCCTAAATCCATCATTTTTGCTACCCATGCCTTTCCAGTTTGACCCCAGCCATTTGCAAATCAGTCTTGACCCTGTTCCCCCATGGGAACAGTCCAGCCCGAACTGCCAAGCCAGGTCCTCCCGGTACTGGAAACAAGCATCCTAGGACCGTTTTCAGGGTATCACCCTTCATCAGCCAGGCTAGCTTGATTCCAGTAGCATGGGGAGCACGGGACCCACGTCTGGGCATACCCTTCCACCTTGGGGCAGCAAATGCAAAAAGAACAAGTGATGGACGAAATGATGAACAATGTCAAACATTCACCCCCAGTACAGAGATCTGGGCTTAAATCCTTTGTTTTTTGCTACCCATGCCTTTCCAGTTTGGACCCAGCCATATGCAAACCAGTCTTGGCCTTGTTCCCCCATGGGAACAGGCCAGCCCAAACTACCAAGCCAGGTCCTCCCTAGACTGGAAACAAGCATCCTAGGATCGGTTTCATAGCTATCATGAACCCCATATAAATATCCACCTTTCACAGATGGTGATTTGAGGGACATGGTGGGTGTAATTATCAGAGTAGAGCCTTACCTCTTTGGAGCGCAGCTCCAGCAAACATCAGTAGCCAGGAAAATGGAGTTGCAGCAAAGAATAGTCGACAGGTCGAATTCTTCTGGCAGCTACCCATGCACAAGGAAGGACATCAGGAAGAGGTGGAACGATCTCAGTGGGAAGGTACATTCCAAGGCACCTGCTGGCAGTCTACAAGACTGGTGGTAGACCACCACCTCCTCCCCCACAGTTCACATCGTGGGAGGAGAAGGCTTTGGACATCCTCTATCCTGAGGGCCTGACAGGAATATCTGGGGGAGTGGAGTCTGGTAAGTCACTACACCAATAATGTCAGCAGTTTTGTCTTGCATGCTCACTGATCACCTTTCCCCACCTCAATGACCAAACCACCCACCACCCCTGTGTCCAAATATCTAAATACCCCTCTCTGGCATGCCACATGTTAACTAAACCTCACCTGGGGCCACAGTGTCTGTGTATGACATGTGAAGTACAGGGACTGACAACACTACAACTCCCAGGAGGCACTGTTCCACCAATAAGAAACCAGAACCATGTACTACAAGTGAAATTGCCTTGCATGTAAAACTAACAATCAATAGAACCCACCTGAATGCTACACAATTGAACAGTCTATGGCAATTACAGCAATGCTACGGCCCACTACCAGTACTATTATAAGCAAACCACAGCTACAGCTGTGTCCCCTATAAAACTGGCCTTTGAAATTACCATCCAAACAATGTCATGTATTTACCTGGAGGGGTAAACTATATGGGAAGCTGGATGTACTTGCTGTACACCCATACAGAGGCCCAGGTTAAATGTTAACTCCCTTACTGTTGGCTAGGTGTGTTACCATTGTACATTATACAGCTGTTACTTGTCTCAGATATGCCATACACCTTACTAGGAGATAAACGTACATTGTCATGTCTTGAGAGACGAGATATCAGTCAATCAACAGTCATCTAACTACCAAGGCACTACAAGAACCTGGAGCGTGGTGTATGCAATTGGAAATCTCTATGTTCCATATAACTCTAACCCAGATTTGAAACAGCTGTCATTGTCATATCAGGGGATCATGTTAAGGCTTTGTGTGCATGTCATGTACCATGTCTAATGGGAACATTTAAAGATTACTTGTTTTATTACTTTCAGCAGCAGCGTGTTCCACTTCTCCCACATGTAACCTTGCCATTCTTACAATGGAGAGGATGCCAGGCAATAACACTACCCCTCTGAATGAAGGCTCCAGTGAGGAAAACATCCCTGGATGCTTGACAATGACGACGAAGCTGGCTCATCAGGGACACCTGGTCAGTCAACAAACAACTGTGAGCCTCACCCTGCCCACATCAACTCCTCCCAGCCCTGTTGCATCTACATCACAGGCAACCATTCGCCCCCAAACCTGTGTCCCAAGGTCATTGTCTTCTATGATGTGCCCCCCAGTACAGGTACCTTAGTCTCCTGTTGTAAACCCAGACAATGGTGGACCTGCCACCAGAGGGAGTGGGCAAACTGTGCCAGAGGCACAGGCACATGGGGGCAGGGTGCATAGGAGGGATGGTGTGGACCAGAGGATTGAGGATCCCAGAGACCCAACTAACCAGGAAATCATCTCTCAAGTCTTGGGAGTTTACAAACAATCCCAAGGCATGTTGGGCTAGGTACTCACCATGATGGGGGAGATCAGACAGCTGCAGAGGGACAACCATGAGGAAGTCATGCAGTAGTGGCAGGCCCAAAATGCCCACCTGGCATCCATTGCTGGGATGCTGAGAGACCTGAATACCACCCTGAGTAGGTTTTTTACCCAATATCTGGCATTTTCCACTAACAATGAAACATCAGGCCCTTCTACATCGGGGGCAGTGAGTGGAATGGAGGCCCTGCCCGGGGAAAGATATGCCTCAGCCATCCCACCCTCTGTAGAGGAAGAACACCCCAAACACGTGGATGTTCCCCCAAACATTCCGGAGGAGAAGATGCCAAGACCAAAACCACTGCCAGGAAGTCAGCCTCTACTGATTGGTTTCCCTTGTGTGGCACAGATATTCTCTGTTGACTGTTCTGAAACCTCCATTTTCCTATGGTATAAGGACACTGGAACTGTGTTCCCAAATGGTGTAGCAGCTACCCTGATGATTTCATCCACCATGACTGAACCATTCACTGTTTACTTTGTGTTGTGTTCACTCAATTAGCTCTGCACTCCCCTGTACATACCACTTAACCACAAATCATGTGCTAGAGTTTTTTTTTATCAAACATATACAACTGTCATTTGACAACTCTTGCACAAAAATGTTCCTCTCAAATGTGAAACCTTTGTCATGTTCATCACACATGTACTGTATAACCAGGCTAGACATTGCATTGATTAATTATGATAGACATTACTCTAATAATTTGAATTAGAATCTCCCACACATAGAGTGGGAGAATGCCAATTATCACACAGAGAAGTATCATTGCTACCTTCAGTATTTTAGCATAGGTGTCATACACTCCCAACCCACAGACTGCTGAAGTTAGGGACATATCAGTCTCTCACTATTTCAGGAGGCAAACATACTGGTTCAATGTATCATCAGCTAAAGAGTTATTGCATACCCATACCATAACTCCCAAATTAACAGACCCCATGAAAGAGACTGAGGTCAGTACTAATGTCCCCAGTCGTGGAACCTTCCACTTACCATGGTCAGGTACCTGTATGCTTGCCACCCACTTATGTCAGTATTCAGACACATGCACATTGGTCTGCAAAGAGGAAACACACTGACAGCTGCATATAAGGTACAAATACAAATCATTATGATGTTAGAGGGTATAGGTACCACATTCTGAGATGTGTCTGAGAAAAATGAACACAGACATGGCACAATTTGCCCTACCTCCAATACCAAACATGTCTTTAGTGTGGAACAGGACACTGCCATACCACTGTCCTGACTTTCTGGGCATAGAACTCTCACACCACACATCTCATGCCTGACAGTACCTGATTCATCCATGTTCACTTCACATGTCAGTCTGCAAATCCCATCTGCCTGTGACACTATCTGATATTGCCAAATGAGGATAGTCCAAAAAAGTAAATCTCAAATCTGTAAATGACAAAGATAAGGTATAGGCCACATTGATAAATATACATACCACAGCCAATTCATATATACAAATGTAACTCTGTGCATTGTGTAAAACCTAAAATATGTTTATGACTTTGTGTATACACGACTCCATGTAACAATCTGCATGCATATCTGAGTCATGGGCTTTGGAGCCACTTATGACCTCTCTGATGGTCATACTACAAACCTTATCAGGCATTCCTAACCACACCAATTCCCCACTGATTCACTTTAATTACATCACATACCTTACGTCAGGTGAAGTACTGAATGATGAGATCAGCCCTGATGTCTCCAGCTGCATCCTCATCATGCTTATTCTCACTTGGTAAATCTACATTTCCACCCGCAGTAACTGCTGGCTCACCCTCATCTGGTATGAATGGCATCTGACGTTTCAGGCCGAGGCTCTGGAGCATGCAGTGTTGTATAGCTATTTTAGCCATATTTTATACACGTTATTTTAGCTACCTACGCCTGCAGTTGTGCACTTTCACCTAGATACACTTTCATCAGGTTGACAGGTGTCACTAGGTGTGGAATTGAACTTAGTACCCACAATCCAGGTGATCCTACTGCCCAAATCCAGTAGCCTCATTCCCATAATCAGAACCTATGTGACAGCAACCGGCAACAATAACTTGGCATACTTTGTTGGGTGAGTAGAGGTGGGATCCTCCATACCTATTGATGCAGCAAAATCTTGCCTTTAGGAGCCCAAAAGGTCTGCTCCATGACATGCCTTGTCCTTCTGTGGGCCTCATTGAAGCAGGCGTCCCCTGGTGTGGCTCAGTACCTCTCTGGTGTCAGCAGCCAAGGACGGTTTGGGTAGCCAGAGTCCCCTGTAAGGAATAGTTACAACAAGCCTCACATAAATCTTGGACATCCACATATCTGTTAGCAGATACGTTACAGACACACATGACATATGTGACTTACCAACCAGCCAGGCTCTCTCTGTGTGTAGTCGTTTCATCAGCAATGGGATATTGTTGTACCGCATGATGATGGAATCATGGACTTGGCCCAGATACTTTGCACAAACTTGTGAAATGTAGAGTTTTCAGCCAGACATGCTAAGCTTGAACATTGATGGAGTGGAATATTTTCCTGTCCCTATACACCTGTTCATTGGCATTTGGGGGAATCAAGGCTACATGGGTGCCATCTGTGGCTCCCACCACATGTGGAATGTGTCCCAAAGCATAAAATACGGCCTTTGCATGGGCCAAATATTCATGTTGTGGAAATCTGATGTAGCTGTCCAGATGTTTCAACAATGCAGCCTTCAAGACAAGGCTGAACATAGGCTGAGACATGAAGTTAGGGCCATTTTATTTTGAAAGGACCCAGTGGCCAGGAAGTGCAGCACTGACATGACTTGTACAATGGGAAGTATGCTATTGGGATTATGAATGGCAGGCATCAGATGTGGCTACAAATGACAACAGAAATACATCACTGTGGGCCAGATGTAGCAAAGGTTTTTACCCATTCTGTGTCTATGGGAAAAAGTGTTCGTACATATGGCCCTGTCTGCCTAACCAGGTGGTAGATTGGAATCACATGTCACTCCTCTACAGTGGATGGTACACTGGAGGTTATCTTGCTCTTCTCATGCCAGAGTAACTATGCAGGAGAACAAGAGAATGTATGTGTGTCACAGAATCTGTATAGCATAAGTGTGATCACACTTATGTCACATTTAATGCTACTTATTGAAAAATGAAACTGTGAAAATGTTGCAGTCAACACATACCTAGGCAGTATTTGGTTTATTACTGCATTCAGATCCTCTAACGCCTATCATGTTCTTTGAATGGATAAACATGTCACTGAAAGTGAATGTGACACTAACTTACTCAACATGTTGCACATATTTGGTACACCTATATCATTTACAGATTGCCATTACTCTGCTGACAATATTATTTCATGTATATAACTCAGGATACATCTATTCAACATCTTTTACATGATACATGCACATTTCTGCAGTGAACACAATGTTGTAGAAACGTTTCACAGTTAGTGACACACCTTTCTAAACATTATTGTTCATCTATGAGCCTCAAAATGGCAGCTGCTTGACCAACAGAACTGGACATTAGGAAGTGGCCTAACTCAGCCGGCGGATGTCGTCATGGTGGTAGGTGAATATGACTGCAGTGGACATTGCCACTGGAACACATTGCTGCCTTTGGCAGACTTGGCCCAATGGTGACGTCCGCTGGCGGTGACGGTCCAGTACATGGCGGTTGTAACCACCGTCTCAAACTTCAACCCTCACTTGACTCCTGACTACTGCCAGCAAGACCTTCACGACCTGAGCTGCTTTGTACTGCCTCTGGGAGCAATCATGTCACGTTCTACAGGTGATAGGGCCCCTGCCTCCTTGCCTGACTAGCTGGACAAGCTTGTGAAGGAAGTCCTACCCCTGTATCAACAGCTCTATGATGCACCAGATGAGCATGTAAGTGCATAGCAATACCAAAGTTTGAATCGTTAAGTGTATGATGATGTTCTGTAATTGTGGTTGAATGAAGGATTGAGGTGACATGTGTGGGGAGATGGACATGTGCACATGTTCATATATAGATTTTAGTCCTAATACATAGGGGGTCATTACAACCTCAGCGGTCTTTTTACAAGACCGCCGAGGGACTGCCGTGCTGAAGAGCGCCAGTGGTGGCGGTTTTCCGCTCAGTGTATTATGACTGTTGGGAGCTCTACGTCGTTTTTCCGATGGAGAGCCGCCAACAGCCATAGTGACGGGCGGCGGGGAAGTGGAGGTTGCTCCACCTCCACCGCCACGCCAACAGAACACAGCCCAGCGAATCATGTCCTGTGTTTTACCGTGGCAGTGTTCTGTTGGCGGTGTGGTGTTGGCGGAGCTGCCCCCATGGCTCCCGTCCCCTCCAGGAGGATCGACGGAACAGGTAAGTCGATCGTCCATCAGGGGAGGGTGGTGGGGTGTGTTGTGTGGGTGCATGGGTTTGTGCGTGGGTGTATGTAGACGGGGTGTGTGAGTGTGTGTATGCTTGCGGGGGTGGTGTGCGTTTTGGGACTGAGTGCGTGTATGTCTGTAAGGATGTCTGTGTGGATGTGCGCATGTATGTTTGAATGTGGGTGTGCGTGTCTGACTGTGTGTGTGGATGTTGGCATGTGTGTCAGTGTGTGTGCGTGTATGTGTGTTGGTGGTGCCTGCGTGCGTGTCGGGTGTGTATGTGTAAGGTAATGTCGGGGGTCGGGGTGGGTAGGGGGGCCCTGCCACCTTTGGGGGGTGGCAGGGGTGGTGGGGGGTGTAGGGGAGGGAGTCGGGGTGGGGGTGGGCGGTGGGGGAGACCCCTATCAGTGCGAGGGAAGGAATTCCCTGGCACTGATAGTGCTTACCGCCATGGATTTCATGGCGGTTCCTACCGCTGGAAATCCACGGCGGTAAGCCGGGTCAAAATACCGGCGGCGGTATTGTCACGGCCGCGGAGCTGGAGACCCAGGTCTCCAGCCCAGCGGTCATCTACGACCTGGCGGGCGGAATGGAGAAGCGGCAGATGACCATGGCGGTAACCGCCATGGCCATAATTCCCCAAAAAAGGCCACCAGCCTGTTGGCGGTCTTACCGCTGCTTTAACACCGTCCGCCAGGTTTGTAATGACCCCCATAGTAGTGAATGTGCGATGTATGTACCCTGACTCACCCACAAACTGTACCACATTGAGGGGCATATTTATACTCCGTTTGCGCCAAATTTGCGTAGTTTTTTTCAACGCAAATTCGGCGCAAAACTAACGCCATATTTATACTTTGGCATTAGACGCGTCTAGCGCCAAAGTATGAGGAAAGAGCGTCATTTTTTTGCGTGAACGCCTTCCTTGCGTTAATGAGATGCAAGGTAGGCGTTCCCGTCTAAAAAAATGACTGCGACGCAAATGCGTCGTATTTATACTCCCGGGCAAAAATCACGCCCGGGAGTGGGCGGGGCAAAAAACCCCACATTTGCGCCTCTTTTTAACGCCTGGGTCAGGGCAGGCGGTAAGGGACCTGTGGGCTCAAAATGAGCCCAGAGGTGCCCTCCCATGCCCCCAGGGACCCCCCCTGCCACCCTTGCCCACCCCAGGAGGACACCCAAGGATGGAGGGACCCATCCCAGGGACATTCAGGTAAGTTCAGGTAAGTATAAAAAAATATATATATATTTTTTTTTGGCATAGGGGTCCTGATTTGTGCCCCCCTACATGCCACAATGCCCAATGACCATGCCCAGGGGACAGAAGTCCCCTGGGCATGGCCATTGGGCAAGGGGGCATGACTCCTGTCTTTACTAAGACAGGAGCCATGTAAATGGCGTCTGGGCGTCGTAAAAAATGGCGCAAATCGGGTGGAGGCGATTTTTTTGCGTCAACCTGACTTGCACCATTTTTAAGACGCCCTAACGCCATTTTTCCCTACGCCGGCGCTGCCTGGTGTACGTGGTTTTTTTCCACGCACACCAGGCAGCGCCGGTCTGCTAGCGCCGGCTAACGCCATTCAATAACTACGGCGCCCGCATGGCACTTCAGAATGGCGTTAGCCGGCGCAAAACTTTTTGACGCTAAACTGCGTTAGCGCAGTTTAGCGTCAACAAGTATAAATACGGGCCTATATTTGAAGGTGGTGTGAAAAATGATTTGACAGATATACCATGTTCAAAGACATGCTTGTGATCTGGTCATATGTTTGAAGGCAACACCTGGTACTGGATATGTATGTTGTTTGACTGTCTCAATGTCACACATGGCCTGACTGCAGATGGTCATTCCACAAAGAAGAGGATGTTGATGAAAGTCTGTGTATGGCTACCTGCACTTACTTGCATTTTCACCCTCCTTGTTTTGGTATGGTGCATATGGACATGACATTCTCTTCTTGTCTGTGTAATCCATGCAGGTCAAGGTCCATCCGAAGAAGGGGATTTGGCGTGACATCACCAAGAAAGTGTGGGCCCTGGGGGTCCACAGGTGGCAGAGTACACTGTCGGAAGAGGTGGGAGGACCTGAGAAGCTGGGCCCGCAAGAGCGCAGAGGCCCAGCTAGGGATGGCCTCCCAAGGAGGATGGAGTGCCCATCAGACCTTGATCCCCTAATGGCCAGCATATTGGCAGTGGCCTACCCTGAGTTGAATGGGGTTTGAGGGGAGCACCACAGCCACAAAGGAGTAAGTACAGGCTCAGCAAATTGTCATTCCTTTACCAGGTTAGTGTAAGAAGTGAAATAATCTAAGCTGTGACAATGTAGTAAGTGCAAAGGGTTTAAAATTCTCCAAGAAATACACTATTGTACAGTCATCAACATTGCACATAGGTGAGCACAACTGAGGAACAACTTACTCACTTATGTGTTCCTCTCTGTAGAGAAGCATGTGATTATGCACATGTGACTGTGTCATATATATTCCAAGCTTTTCATTCCTGGCTGTTCCATCCCACCTGCAGGTCTATACTCCCAATATCATGATGGTAAGTTGTCCTGGTTTCTGCCCTCTGTCCATTACAATGTCCCCTGATCTATGTCTATGTGCAACATCGAGTAAGACAAGTTAAAGTTATCTATACTTTTCATAAGGTTTCTGATGAGTGACAATATCATGTGAGGCTGTGATGTCCATCTGACATTTCACATGTCGTGCTCGCATAACATATTCTGAGTAATTACAAGGTGAACCCCTTTGGTATGTGAGGGATATAGATAGGCCTCTGAGGGGACCTCTGACATGTAGGTTACCCTGGCGATATTGCTAGACTCCTATGGGATCACATACATTGATATCAGAGCTATGAATAATAGTGTAATGTTCATGTTCTGCAGAAGGGAAATGGGTACACAGCTATTTCCTTAGCCATACCGTTGTGGGCATGAATAATAGTCCAAGACCTCTTCTTTACAGTTACAATCAGAACAGGTTTTTGCCAACATCATGTGTACATTGTAAGGTTCTGTTTAAAATCACACATGTACTGTGTCTTAAACATACCTTCTTTTGCTATTTTGGATATGGTTTGAATGTTTTTTGTATGGAAACCTTTTGCTTGCACTGACTACAATAAGGTGCTGTTGAGGGAGTTCACATACACATGATGTTGGAATGGTATGTGTATTCATGCGTTTGGCTTGCATCAAGGTGTATTACCCTATCATAGTCACCCAAATTGCGGTTTGTGTCTCTTATTTTTAAACAAACAAATGTGAGGCTAGTTCTGGCTGATGTGTGGATGGTGATGTTGCCACTCAGTCATTGGGCTATTGATGGAATAATATTATGACATGTTGAACTATATGCCACCTCCCTGCACCTGACAGGTGCCCATTGTATTGAAAGAGTTGTTATACTACCTGTGGTTGTGTGTGGGTAAATGCTGAGGGCTAAATAGTCCCTTAAAGAGTGCAATACTTTGTTTACAGGAGAATGATGACTTGATCCACAAAGCATGTATCATCCCTTCCTACATCATTGCTGATACATGTGCTGCTGACATGTGGTCTGACTCTATCAAACTCCAGATTTGTATATGTCAATTAGAGTAGTTGCATGATTACTGATTTCCATTGTGAAGGATGTGAACTCAGTGACATTAAATGGTTATGGATTGTATGCAACATGCTGTCTTGTGTTTAGCATATGATATTGCCCCTTGCCTGTTACAAATAGGTCAATATGTTAGTATGTGTAGGTTTTGTTTAAGTAATATGTGGAAAGCAATGTTACCACTCTTTCCCATAGATTGGTTATTGGTTGACTATGTTTCTGTGGATAGGGGCCCAGTATAATGTGGGCATGTTAGCTTATCATGGAATGGTTAGTGTGATAGCTCAACTGATATGATGGTACTGTAGGTGTGAGATAGGTGGCTTAGCTGGTGTCTGACAAGGTTTTTATGTAGGGGTGTACATTGTATTATGTTGTGGCATAATGTTGGCACAAAACTGGTTCTATCTGTGGATGTAGTACAACTAGATGTAATGTTATTAATGTGTACAGTGTGTGTAAGTGGTATGTAAAGAATGTGGTGACCCTACCTCACTTTCTGTTTTCCAGCATCAGCAGGCAAAGGAGATGGGTCAAAGCAGAGTGGGAAGCTGCTGGCCACGGGACCTCCAGTCATGAGAACACCGACTCGGAGGGACCCAGTGGAATGGAGGGGAGGGCCACAGAGGAGACTGGATCCACTTCATCATCCTTGGAATCCTCCTCCAGTGGACATATCCCTGGCAGTGGGGGGCCCAACTGTGACCACCCCAACACATCTCTGTCCACACCTCCCTTTCTATCACCGCCCACGTTGCTCTCCACACAGTAGGCTGTGCCCACTCACCCAAGAGAGTAGGAGCCTCCTTTGCCACAGGCACCTCTGCCCCTGCCCCTGTTAGCCCTGCTGCACTCAGTGAGGAGGCTATTGACCTCCTAAGGTCTAACTCTGTGGGTCAGTCAACGATTGTGAATGCCATCCAGAGACTGGCAACTCAGATACAACAGAGTAATACATCCTTGGAGGGCATTCACGGGGCACTGGCTAGCCTACAGAGATCATTTCAGGCTCTAGCCTCCACACTGATGGTAGCCATTCACTCTTTGTCTCCTGCCCCCACTGCACCTTCCTCTTCCCTATCTCAAAATACCCTTCCCAGACCCAGCCAAAGCACACAAACAGACAGACTTGCATCCACCTCAACATCCAAGGGTAGCAGAGACAAACCAAAGCATCACAGGACACACCACCGGCATACACCCTAGCAACATTGAGATGTGCTCACAGCAACAGTCAGAACCTCCATTGACACTCCCACAACCCCCAGCATCACAGGCAGCACACCTGACACACATGCAGACACGAGAGCAATATTCACACATCCAGCAACTACACCTATCCTAGCCACACACAGTACCCTGCAGACCCTCAGGCATCCACCCCAGTCACCACATCCACAGACACCACACCCACATACATGCCTACATGCAGCACATCCACCACATCTGCAGTCACCACCCCAACTGACAGTCACCCACACACCACAGCATTCTCCAGCATCTCCACCTCCCTCAGCCCAAGACACATAAACACCCTCACTCACCCATTCTAACAGACACACACCATCCACAAGCATACTTCCCACAAGCACGCACCCAAGGCATCCACACCAACACCTCTTACAACCACTACCTCTCCCTCCACACCCAAACCCTTTTGATTCACCATCCCCCTGTGTGTAGGAAAACCTTCTTTTCTGAGTTTGTCCTTTTCCCTCCTCCTCTCCCCCTGTGGAGCTCCTAAATGTTCTGTTTCTCTGCCCAATGTCATCCTTTCTACCTCCAAGGCCTCCTCTACCCCATGCAAGTACCCATGACTCTCCCTACCAAGAAGTCTACCCCTCCCAAGATGACCAACCCCTTTCCAAGCCTAAAACAACCCCCCCAGCAAAATCTTAAACCCCTCCCAAGCCTAAGCCCAAACCCCACCTCCTCCACCACCCCCCATCATCCCTGAGGTGCCTGTCTGCCCCCATGATGCCCCTACCTGTGGATGTTACATGGAAGTCAGGGGTCAAGTTGGGGGCACCATATGATGCCTTTGGCAATTTACAGTTGCTTGGATATTGGACTAGCTAATGGCCTTGTATTTATCTATTTCATGCTTCCAAACATATAAAGACACCAACCAGTTGTTGGTTTTCAGGTTACATCTTTGTCCTGCATTTCTTTTCCTAGGTTAAAGTTGTTCCTGACTGACATTGGTTGTGTGCCGGTATTTGTGTGTGTGCAGTGCTTGTGCTTCCTGTATTGTACGGGCAGTATGTGATGGTGTGAGCATTGCTTTTGTCACTCAGATATAGGGTGTGTCTTGTGTAGTGGGCATTTGTTTGTAGCAGATATGTTGTTGTGATGGTATTTTGTGTTGTTTGTGATGACATGTTTGTTGTTGTGTTGTGTGGCCTTGTGTGTTTTGACTGTGTGAGTGTGCATGCATTGTGCATGGAATTATAGGTAAGATGTGATGTGTGTGATGCGTGTGTTGACTGGTAAGCTGTATGATTGCATAATTGTGTGTGTTTGTTGCCTGTTGGTTGTCCATTGTGTTGTATGTGTCATGTGTGACTGAGTAGTGTTTGCTGTGAGTGATTGCCTATCTATTTCTAATTGTGTGGTTGTGTTGTTGTTGTGATGTGTTGTTATGTTTCATGGTATTGTGTGAGACTGGGCCTGTGCTGTGCATAAGTGTGTGTTTTTGATATGTAGTCTGTTTATGTGTGTGGTGGCTGCATTGTGTGTGCATTATATGTTTGGTTGTATTTGTTGTATGTGAGTGTTCATGTTAGTGTACTGTTTCGTGTGGGTGTAGCCCTCACACCCCCTTCCCTATGGTATATTATGCAAGTGTACAAAATTTAACAATATACAACAGTAACAGGTTAGTGTGTGTACTTACAGTTGTTGTTGTCATCGTCGGTGAAGATTCTGTAGTCTTTCAGCGAGCAGGAGCAGTGGGATGACGTCTAGATGTGGTTCCATGGCATCTCCTGACGACTGTGGCTTCCTGAAGTTGAGTGTCTCCTTTTATACAGTTTGTTTCCGCCTGGGTTTCCGTGGTGGTGAGACCGCAGCAGAAATCTTGGTGGTGTGCAGCCTCGTAATAGATCTGAGGGTAACATCGTCCCCGCCGGCCTGCTGGTGACATTATTCGTCTGTAGCGGTATGATCGCACTGGCGGTGCTTTGGCTGTATTCCATGGGGAATACCGCCAAAGTCATAATTTGGTGGTCTTCTATGCCAACCTGTTGGTGGTCCAACCACCATCACCAGCATGGCGCTCCTCGGGCCACCAAACTTGTAATGAGGCCCTAGATGTGAAAACAGTGCCTAGAAGTCCCTAGCAGTCAAAAGTTTACTTGAGGTCATGAGAGACCAGTGTAAATCTAAAACCCAGCATGACTGCGATAGAGCATAGGCCGGCTACAGAACCCATGCAGGGTCAGCTGAACAGTACCTTGTAATGGAGCAGTGAGTCCTTCGCAGTGACACAGTGCTTCAATATTTTTACCGCGCCTGGGGTGCTGCGTGATTGGTGGGCTTTGTGTAGGTGGATGTGATGCATCATTGTCAGTCCATGCAAAGCGTCTTTGTTGGGCAGTGCAGTCTGTGATTCGTAGTCATCAGGCAGCCACTGTTTTGCTGTCTGAGATGCGATGCACTGATTTTTCTGCCATTCCTGGGGTTATGTATCACTTTTTGAGGTTCGCAGCTGCAAAAGCCACTTCTGAGGCCTAGGACTTCAGGCAAGTATAGGACTCATGGGGGCAGACTCCAGCAGCACCAGGAGAGTTCAAAGAAGTCTTTGATGTCCCTGAGACTGCAGAGAACAGGTGGCAAGCCCTTGGAGACTCTTGGGTGCAAGGATGTATAGAACAAGTATAGTCCCTGTCACTGCAAGATGGAAACAGCAAGCCAGCATAGCACAGCAAACAGCAAGTTGACAGCCCCTCCTACAGCACAGCACACAGTAGTAGTAGCCCATACATGAGTGGCAGTCCCTCCTGGCAGCACAGCAGTCCTTCTTCCTGGCAGAGTGCCCTCGGTTCCAGTAGAGATCTGATTTAATGGGGTTTGAGGTCCAGTATTGATACTTTGGTGCGCTAGTTCTTTAAAGTGGGAGAAACATCCAGGCCTTCCTTTGAAGGCCACAAGGTCCCTGTCCTGCCCTCTCTTACTCAAGACACTCTAAATGAGGTTATGAAGCCCTTTGCGTGAGTAGAGGCACAGCCCTAATCAGGAGTAGGGGAGGCAGTGCTAAGCTCTGTCTCCCTCCCCATCAAGCCAGTTAATTGCCCATCAGCCTAGTGATGGGCCATCAGGATGAAAATGTCACACCCCAAGTTCCCTCTCTATGTGACTGTCTACAGGAATTGCACAACGCCCAGCTGTCATCTACACCAGGCGTGTATTCAGAGACAGGCAGAGGCACAGAATGGTTAAAGTAGGAAAATGCCAACTTTCTAAAAGTGGCATTTTTACGCTGACAATATGAAATCCAATTTTATCATAAATTATTATTTTCAAATTGTGAGTCCAGGGACATCAAACTCCACATTTATACCTTTTCCAATTTGGAAATTACACTTAAAAGATGTTTTAAGGTAATCCCAGTGTTATCCTATGGGAAAGATAGACCTTGCAATAGTGAAAAATGAATTTAGAGGTTTTTCGCTAACTGGACATGTTAAACTTAAACGTAAATGTCCAAACTTTTCAATACACTGCACCCTGCCTTTAGGGCTAACTAGATTCTATCTTAGGAGTGCCTTACATGTAATAAAAAGGAAGGTTTGGCCCTGGCAAGTGGGTCCAATTGCAGGTCGAAATGGTTGAAATGGCAGTTTAAAACTGCACATGCGGGCTCCCGCAATGGCAGGTCTGAGACATGTTTGAAAGGCTACTGTTGAGGGTGGCACAATCAGTGCTGCAGGTCCAATAGTAGCATTTAATTTACAGACCCTGGACACATATAGTGCACTTTACTAGGGACGTACAAGTAAATTAAATATGCCAATTGTGGCTAAGTCAATATTGCCATGTTTTAGATAACAGAGCATCTGTACTTTAGCACTGGACAGCAGTAGTAAAGTGTCCAGAATCCTAAACATCACCAAAAATTAGTTGGAAAAATAGGAGGAGGAAAGCAAAAAGTCTGGGTATAACCCTGCAGAAAGGGCGATTTCCAAAAATAATAAACCAGGTTCCTCGTGGGACTGAAAAGACACACACACACACACCTCTTGAGTTACATAGCAAAGGGCACACATGTGGGTATTACTGTCACTGGGTGTCACACTGTAGCACAGAGTTGATGGGAGGAATGCTTGCAAAAGTCGTAGCCACTGCATCCTGTAGCGCCCCATTTCATCACTTTTTGCCCACTGTAAACCTAGAACTGAAATATGCAAATTTGACTTGGCCCTGTGCCAATGGGAACAGTCAAGCCTGGCCCCTTATAGCACCAGTGACCATTAAAATCAGCAATTTTAATTTTGGCAATACGCACAGAAATCTAGAATTCACATAAATGTTAGGAAATAATCCACTACTCTTCAATTTTCTCTTTAGACTGGGATGTACATTTTAACGCTATAGCATGAGATCTATCCCAATAAGAAAGCTCTACAATATTAACATAGTCTATTACATATATGAATGTTCATTAATAATAACATGAGTATTGGATAAATGTTATTATGCTAGCAGATGGCTGTTAATCAGCCGCTCAAGGCATTATTTTCAAAAAGTTATATATCACATTCTAAAGTTCAACTATTAGATCAACCTCCGTGTATGAATAGCATTTCTAAAATATCCTAAAATCACAATAAGGGACGGTACAGTGTCTAGAGTTTCATTGCGGTAATTGATTCACCACCAGTGGGGTGAAGCACTGCCTTTAGTCCTCAGGAGAATTAATACATTTTACTAATAGTGTTTATGCTTTTGTAATTATATGAAGTTGGTAAATTTAAGTGCACAAAAGGATGAAGGACTAATAGTTCTGGGAAAACCCTAAAAGGTGTCCTATTTATGGCTTCCTAATTTAATTATAACTCTAATTCTTGAGAGTGTAGAGAATCTCTGCAACTTAGAAGGTAGGCACTGCTGTAATTACATTTTCATCTAGAAAAGAACTCATTGGTTGTTTTAGCGCATTGCTATAACGAAGCAAAGCGGCAAAAATATACACTTTTATTAATATTTGAAGCAAAATGCTCTTTAAGAAGAAGCGTTATTATACTTTGGCTGCGACAGGTGCTAAGTCTCACTAGACCCTCACACATTCTCCAGTGAGTTCCTGGTAGCCTCTAAATCGGTGGCAACTTGTTATCTCGTTAGTGTCAGAATTCTGCCATTGACCGCGTCCATATTTCTTGGGTAAACCTTAAGGCAAAAACAAGGATAATAGAGTCGGAACGCCAATAAGGGCTTGCGGCCACAGATATAAAAAAACAAATTAAGCATTTAAAAAGTCTATAAAGTAGACACTTTTGATCTAGTGACTCTAAGATTGAGGAATACAAAAAGCAATTTCAAATCTTAATAACGATATATTCTTTAAAAAAAACAAAAAAACAGTTATAAACTAACCCTGTCACCCAAACATCGAATGTAAGAATAAGAAATCACTGCACTCAGCTCTCATTTTAATTCAGTTTCGCTTTCAAAGTTGATCCAGGTACGTAATGATGCAATCCAATGAATAAACAAGTTCTCCTTAACCCCTTTGCAGCCAGGCCTTTTCCCCATCAGGTGCCAAGCCTTTTTTTGGCTGTTTGGGGCAGTTGGGGCAGGTCGCGCTTAGGACCTCATACTTTTTGTCCACATAAGCTACACACGCCAAATTTGCGTCCTTTTTTTCTGACATCCTAGGGATTCTAGAGGTACCCACACATTGTGGGTTCCCCTGACGGAGACCAAGAACTTAGCCAAAATACAGCAAAAATGTTGGTTTTTTTTTTTAAAAAAGGGAAAAACGGGCTGCAGAAGAAGGCTTCCGTTTTTCCCCCTGAAAATGGCATCAACAAAGGGTTTGCAGTGTTGAAATCACCATCTTCCCAGCTTTCAGCAACAGGTAGACTTGAATCAGAAAACCACATTTTGGCATGTCACTGGGACATACCACATTTGTACAATTTTTGTGTGCTTTCAGCATCGTTCCAGTTAGTGACAGAAATGGGTGTGAAACCAATGCTCAATCCGAGAAGTCTAAACATTTCTGAAAAGTAGACAAAATTATGGATTCAGCAAGGGGTAATTGGTGTAGATCCTACAAGGGTTTCCTACAAAAAATAACAGCTGAAATAAAAAAATATTGAAATTGAGGTGAAAAAACAGCCATTTTTATCCACGTTTTACTCTGTAACTTTTCCTGCAATGTCAGATGTTTGAAAGCAATATACCGTTACGTCTACTGGGCTCTTCTGGTTGTGGGGATATATACGGCTTGTAGGTTTATCAAGAACCCTAGGTACCCAGAGCCAATAAATGAGCTGCACCTTGCAAAGGGTTTTCATGCTACACCGGGTATACAGCAATTCATTTGCTGAAATATAAAGAGTGAAAAATAGGTATCAAGAAAACCTTTGTATTTCCAAAATGGGCACAAGATAAGGTGTTGAGATGCAGTGGTTATTTGCATATCTGTGAATTCTGGGGTGCCCATACTAGCATGTGAATTACAGGGCATTTCTCCAATAGACGTCTTTTTCACCCACTGTCTTACATTTGGAAGGACAAAATGTAGAGAAAGACAAGGGGCAATAGCACTTGCTTTGGTATTCTGTGTTCCCCCAAGTCTCCCAATAAAAATGGTACCTCACTTGCATTGGTAGGCCTAGTACTCGCGACAGGAAACGCAACATGGACACATCAAATTTTTACATGGAAATCTGACATGTTTTTTTAAAGTGCCTAGCTGTAGATTTTGGCCTCTAGCTCAGTCGGCACCTAGGGAAACCTACCAAACCTGTGTTTTTTTTTAAATTAGACACGTAGGGGAATCCAAGTTGTGGTGACTTATGGGGCTCTCACCAGGTTCTGTTACCCAGAATCCTTTGCAAACCTCAAAATGTGGCCCTCACATTTTGATGATAAAAAGTTCTGGAATCTGAGAGGAGCCACACATTTCCTTCCACCCAGCATTCCCCCAAGTCTCGCGATACAAATTATAACTCACTTGTGTGGGTAGGCCTAGCGCCCACGACAGGAAATGCCCCAAAACACAACATGGACACATCATATTTTCCCAAAGAAAACATAGCTTTTTTCTGCAAAGTACCTGGCTGTGGGTTTTGGCCTCTAGCTTAGCCAGCACCTATGGAAAACCTACCAAATCTGTGCATTTTTTTAAACTAGACACCTAGGGGAATCTAAGATGGGGTGACTTGTGGGGCTCTCACCAGGTTCTGTTACCCAGAATCCTTTGTAAACCTCAAAATTTGGCCAAAAAAACACTTTTTCCTCACATTTCGGTGACAAAGTCCTGGAATCTGAGAAGGGCCACATATTTCCTTCCACCCAGCGTTCCCCCAAGTCTCCCCATAAAAATTGTACCTCACTTGTGTGGGTAGGCCTAGTGCCCGCGAAAGGAAAGGCCCCAAAACACTATCTGGACACATCAAAATTATCAAAAACAAAACTACGGCCCTCCTTATGAAATCCCACTTGCCGCCATGCTGACTGCCGCCAACATACCGCCGCCACCGTGGATATTCCCTTACCATATTATGACACACACATTCCGATCCGTCACTATGCAGCCACAGACACAACTCCGCCACACCTAAGGTCAAAGATAAACTGGCTGTAGCAAAACCCACACCGTTACGCCAACAGAACTACGCCCATCACATTGTGATCCACAAATCAAAACGGCGTACATTCAACGACGGTAAACCATTGGCAGTACATACCGCCGCACTCAAAATAAACACACTCAAACAAAACAACACCAAATTGGACAATTCAAAGTACACACACATGACACACATACACACACCACACTCACACATACACACCACTATAAAACACACACCCACAACCCTTTACGAATACATACCATTGCCAACAGAGAGACAGCAGGAGCACCCACACATCAAGAGCCACATACCACCATCACCTATACACCACCCACACACCTAACAACACACACCGCAACACATCACCCTACACACCCTCATCCACACCACTCACACAATGCCCATGGCACCACAATGACACCCCAGATTCTCTGAGGAGGAGATGAGGGTCATGGTGGAGGAAATCATCCGGGTAGAGCCACAGCTATTTGGATCACAGTTGCAGCAGATATCCATTGCTAGGAAGATGGAGCTATGGAAGAGAATCGTGGACAGGGTCAACGCCTTGGGACAGAACCCCAAAACAAGGGATGACATCAGGGAGAGGTGGAACGATCTATGGGGAAAAGTACATTCCATGGTAGCAAGACACCAACTAGCTGTAGAGGACTGGCGGTGGACCCCCACCTCCTCCCCCACAACTAACAACATGGGAGGAGCAAGTCTTGGCAATCATGTATCCCGATGGTTGGCAGGCGTAGGAGAAGGACTGGACTCTGGTGAGTCAACTCCCTACTATTTCTATCACCCCCCCTACCTGCATGCCATCACATACCCCCACCCTCACTCCCATCACTCCAACACCAGCCACACACCCCAACATCACATCTCACCCATCCCAAGCCCTGCATGAACCACCAATGCATGGACACCACTCACAAACCTGCATTAGCACCTATCACTAAAGCATGCACACCAGAGGAAACAGTTAGTCCACCAAATAAAAACTCACACAAGGCAAATCTGCCTGGGCAATAACAACCATAGAGGGCAATCCACCCATGCACAATATGTCACACACAGAAACAATAACACTGCATTTACATCCCCACAGGTATCCCTGCCAATGTCACCAGAGAAGAGGTGCCAGCAACATCCAGCCCCCCCCCACATAAGAGGCCCACAGTGATGGCAGCAGTTCTGCTCGCCTGGATGTGGATGGCCAACCTGGCCACAGAAGGAAAACCACCTTGCAAACGTTCCTTGCGACCCGGGCAGAAGGCAGAGACTTTTGCCAAGACCCCGCCAGGAAATAAGACTCTCCTGATTGTCACCCTTGTGTCCCACTCTGTCACCCTGTCCACCTTGAACTGCAATTGCTTCCCTTCCTATGCCCCCTTGGACAATGCACCAGTGCTAAAAATAGACTGGACTCTGCCCTGGACATTCTTCCATCTTCAACCCAGCCCATTGCGCTTCCCACTTTTCTTCAGAGCACTGCAATAAACACACTTTGAAAAAATACAAGTATGGAGTATGTCAAATGATTTAAGCCTGGATACGTTTAACAAGGTTTAAACATTGCAGTTCAACTGTACAGTAATACATACATATTAAAGACCTATAGTTGGCTGCAGCGAATACACCAGGAGCGATAGCGGGTCACCAATATCTGCAAATAGAGATGTCAAAGGGTACAGTGAGTGGCCATAGAAGTAGGAAGTCACAACCTGCCAGTGACAATGTCAAACATTAAACTGTCGATGAAATGTGAAGCTAGACTTTCTTACCTGTGTGTCATTGGAAGTATTGACGTATCACTACAGTTCTGTTGTCCTCATCCTCTGCCTCCTCATCTTCACTGTCCACAGGGTCCACTGCTGCCACACGGCCATCCCCAGCCTCTTCCTCCTGCAAAGAAGGCACATGGCGTCTCAAGGCAAGGTTGTGTAACATACAGCATGCCACGATGATCTGGCAGACCTTCTTGGGTGAGTAGCACAGGGATACAGCCACCTGTTAGATGGAGGCACCGAAACCCTGCCTTCAAGAGTCAAATGTGCATTCAATTATCATTCTTGTTTGCCCATGTGCCTCATTGTAATGTTCCTCTGCCCTTGTCCTGGCATTCCTCACATGGGTCAGTAGCCATGAGAGGTTGGGGTAACCAGAGTCACCTGCAAATATCGAGAGACAACTGTTAGCCACACACTAACCCTTTTGGCCCACACCATAACCATACACCAACTTTCACTGGATGGGAACCAGGGCTCACCTATTAGCCACACACTGTGCCTCTGGAGTTGGCCCATCACATTTGGGATGATGCTATTCCTCAGGATGAAAGCATCATGCACTGACCCAGGATACTTAGCATTGACATGAGAGATGTACTGGTCCGCCAAACACACCATCTGTACATTCATCGAATATCATTGAATGAAAACTTTTTCGATTTCTGAAGACCTGTTCATTTCACCGGGGGGAGGACAAATGCTATATGTGTTCCATCAATAGCCCTAATAATGTTGGAGATATATCCCACTGCATAGAAGTCAGCCTTCACTGTGGCCAAATGCTCCATCTAGACGAAAATGATGTAGTTGCCCATGTGTTAAATCAGGGCAGACAACACTCTGGTCAGCACAAGTGAAAACATTGGCTGTGACATTCCTGCTGCCAAGCCCACTGTCACTTGGAAAGAACCAGTTGCCAAGAAATGGAGCACAGATAGGACTTGCACAAGAGGGGGGATCCCAGTGGGGTGACGGATAGCAGATATCAGGTCAGGCTCCAAATGGGCACACAGCTCTGGATTGTGACCCTGTCAAGTCTATAGATGAGTATTATGTGCTTGTCCTCCATTGTTGTCAAGTCCACCAGGGGTCTGTACACGGAGGATGTCTCCATCTCCTATTCATCCACAGCGGTTGCAATCTATGGGGCAAAAGAGTGAGGAGCTGGTCATTATCTGTACATTGTAACCACTACAGTTCAATGCATGATGTGATTTTAATAATTCGTTAGTGGCATATGTCCTGAATGTACAATTGTGAACTGTGACGCATCTAGGATCCATGGCCTGCCCCCCCCCTTGAGATTGGCATCCGCCTGTCATGTATGGAGGGTCATGTGGAAGTGAGATAATTCCGCTGATGTTGTGCGCTATTGCGGGAGGTGGTCGGAAACCGCTGTGCAACTCCTCATTGGTTATCATTGGGCTCTATGGGGTACAGTGGCCAAAAGTGATGTACGCCAGCAGTGATGGTATGCACCGCCACGGACGTCACCAGCATTTTCCATCTGTGCACTCACTTGCTACCTGACCTTCAACAGGAGAGGACCTACACTGCATGTGCTGCTGTGACCTGTGTCTGGAACCCACCATGGCTTGTGTAACTTGCGAAAGGGACCCTGCCTTCACTTTGGTGGAGTTGGAGAGACTGTTGGATGGGGTCCTACCCCAGTACGGACTGCTGTATGGGCCCCAGACCAACAGGTGAGTACACTGTGAGCACGATGCATGTGGCATGAATGCATGGAGTGGTGTGTGTGATGGCCTCGTGTTGGGGGGGTTGGTGGATGGGCCCTGGGGAGCATGCAGCATTTATGCTGGGCCATGTCTGTGCGTAAGGGGAATGGGAAGGGGTATGGGGAGCAATGAGTGTAACAGACAGGACATATTAACTAATACCTTTCACTGTGTATATTTCCTCTGCAGGTCAGCTCCCATCAAAAGAAGGGTATATAGCGTGCCATTGACAAGGAATTGTGGACCTTGGGGGTCTATGGCAGGCAGAGCACCCACTATCAGAAACGATGGGAGGACCTGAGACGCTGGGCACAGAAGATGGCAGAGGCCCAGCTGGGGATGGCCTCATAACGAGGAATGGGTGCCTGTGGAACCCTGACCCCCTGATGGCCTGCATACTGGTGGTGGTCTATCTGGAGCTGGATGGGCGCTTGAGGGCATCACAGCAGCCACAAGGGGGTGAGAACAGTACCCATCATCATGACTACTTACGCCTGGTGGTGTGGTATCCGGGTGGGGGATGTGTGTCTGTGGGTGCCTCCAGGTCAGGCCTGACATTGCAGAGTAGGTTCCATGTTGGGCAGAGTTCTGATGTGAATTTCCTTCAACCTAGCTAGCAGGCATCCACTACTGGGCAGGGCTATGTGGGTCCCAGGTATGCTGGGGTTGGCGGTATGTATCCCTCCCCATGCCCTGGGGACTAGCATTGTTACTGATAGTGCATTGCCTAGTGCGTAGGGCTGTTCCCTGTGTGTGAGTGTGTTCTGTAAGCCAACGGTGGTGTTGGTGCAGCAATTGACCAAATGTATACTTTGTCTATCCCCCCCTTTTTGTTTTGTCACCCTGTCCTTATGTGCATTAGCATCATCTGGAGGAGGAGCAGTGGCATCTGCAATGGAGGGAGCTGCATGCCACAGGATCCAGGAGGCAGAGTCCCCGACGGTGAGGGCACCAGTGGGATGGAGGCTGAGGGGAGCACCAGGGAGGAGACAGGAGGGGACAGTTCAGACACAGATACCTCCTCATATGGAAGCTCCCTGGTGGTGGCACACACCTCTGTGCCCACCCCAGCTACAGGTACAGCCGACACCCCTGTACCAGCATCTCCCTCCTAGTAGCCCACCCCAATGTCCCTAAGAAACTTTTCCTCTCCACCGTTGACCACTTCCTTCCCCCTCCTCCCCCCTGTCCTTTTCGTCTGGCCAGGGTGTGTAAAGCTCAGGCTATCACCTCAGCCACCCAGTCCACAGGCCCAGTAGTGTCCACAGCGACTCCTGGTGGGAAAGGATCCCAGGCACCAGGCAGCCACACGGAAAGGGGGCCTGCTCCAAGTGCTGTAAAGAAGGGCAAGGTGCCACCCCCAGCTGCTGAAATGAAGGGAAAGATTCCACCCCCAGCTGCTGAAAGGAAGGGAAAGGTGCCACCCCCAGCTACTGTAAGGAAGGGCAAATAGGAATCCCCAGCTGCTGCCAGGAAGGGGAAGGAGGAATCCCCAGCTGCTGCCAGGAAGGGGAAGAAGGAATCCCCAGCTGCTGCCAAGAAGGGCAAGGGGACAGCATCAGCAGGCCGAAAGGACAAGGTGCCTGGTGCTGGGACTCAGTCTGAGCCCACACCACCAACCATGGTGTTGCAGCCATCCGAGGCTGCAGGGGATGGACTGGAGCCTCCCCCCCACTACCAGCTCCACCAGCAGCACCACCACCAGTACCACCACTAGCAGCAGCAGCACCAGTGGGCAGCCGTCCGAGGCTGCAGGGGATGGGCTGGAGCGCCCCCCCACCACCAGCTCCACCAGCAGCACTGCCACCAGCAGCACCAGCAGCAGCAGCAGAACCAGTCGGCAGCCATCCAAGGCTGCAGGGGATGGGCTGGAGCCTCCCCCCACCAGTACCAGCAGCAGCACCACAACCACTGCCACCACTGAGCAGCCATCACTGTCGGCGGACAGTGTGTAGTCCTGTATCCAAAGGGTGTTGTGCAGCCTACCCCTGCATGACACCCAGCTTACACTTCCCAAGACCGGCGTCACAGGGCACAATTCCACCTCCAGAACCAGTGGAGAAGCCATCCACTCACCCCATGCTCCCCAGGATGAAGATCCCAGGGCAGGATGCCCCCTCCAGAACCAGTGGAGATGACATCCACTTACCCCATCATCCTCAGGATCAAGAGCACAGGGCACAATGCCCCCTCCAGAACTAGTGGAGATTCCATCCACTCACCCCATCTTTCCCAGGATCAAGAGCACAGGGAATGTTGCTCCCTCCAGAACATGTGGGCAAGTCACCCACTCAAGAGACTGTGGCCTTGCACTCCCCAGGACCAAGCACAGGGCATGTTGCCCCCTCCAGAGCATTTGGGCAAGTCACTCACTTGAGAGACTGTGGCCTTGCACTCCCCAGGACCAAACACAGGGCACGTTGCCCTCTCTGGGAAAAGTGGATTTGTTCCATCTTCCAGCTGAAGTGCCCCCCTGTTCCCCGTCTCCCTGAGATGCCTGTCTATTTTCAAACTGATGCCCCTGCAGTGTTCTCTCTGTGTTGTTGCAGGAGACAAGTGGGGCCTTGGACTTTGTGTGTCCCACGAACATTGAGGACTGGGCAGTGTCCCTTCATTATTAAATATGTTTATAGTTTTGGATATGGATGCACATATTTCTACTATGTTTATCTTATTACACTCACTGTGATCTATTGTTGTTGTCCTTGCATCATTCCTGAGGTGCATGGGGTGAATATGTTATGTTACTGCATCTGCTTGTGTGTGGTTTTGGCACTCTCTTTTTCTTCCCCCCTCCCCTGTGTGCTAGGCGGCAGTACTCACTGTGGTCGTCTTTGCCGGCATTGATGTTCGTGTGGAGCTGGATGTAGAAGATTATTGGGAAAATCTGCAGCTCGGGCTCCATGGCGGCGTGGATCTTCCCAGAGTCTCCACAGGTGAGTCTATCCCTTCTGTGCAGTGTTTCCGCCATGCTTTTGATGTTGGTGGTACTGCCCCGGAAAAGGTGGTGTATTGATGTGTCATAATGCAGTAGGCGGAACATTGACTTCTGCCTGGCTGTAGGCGGCTACCGCTGTGGTGCCTGTCGATTCCGCCCTGGCGGTCGGTGTGTTAAAGTGGTTGTCTGTCTGAGCTGTTTCCGCCATGGTCATAATTTGGCGGTATTACTGCCGCTTTATCACCTACCACCAGGGTTGTAATGAGGGCCTACCTGTTTTTGCGGGGGGCACTGTGTTTTTGCTCCTGGGCTCAGCAGCCATCTAGGGAAACTTACCAAACCCAGCCATTTCTGAAAACTAGACACCCGTGGGAGTCCAGGGAGGTGTGACTTGCGTGGGTCCCCCAATGTTTTCTTCCCCAAAATCCTCAGCAAACCTCAAATTTAGCTAAAAAAATCAGATTTTTAGGTTGACAAGTGCAGCAGAATTTTTATCAATATAGATGAGACAATGTTGAGTGGTAGGAATTTTGTGGATTCCTGCAGATTCCGGAAGGTTCCATCACAAAAAATGTGGAAAAAATGTGTGATTTCCAGCAAAGTTGGAGGTTTGCAAGGCACTGGGGGTAAGAAAATGGTGCGCGGTGCATGTGAAGCACACCATCCTGGAATCAATGTTTAGCATTCAGATATGTCTAGGTCTTGTGGATTTTTCTACATGGCAGCATCCCAAAGTCCAAAAAGTGCAGCCCTCACCATTCCAAGTGGGATGATTTTGAGAGTTAGCCAAGCTCTGATGGCTCAAATGTAAAACCAAAACACAAAACCATCAAATATCCTCTTGCTTGCCGTGGGATAAGATGTTTTAGTGTGCGGGAGAGAGCTGAAAGACTGTTACCCCCTTCAGTTGGGGTGGGAACATAACCAGGCCCATATTGGTTGGTAACCGCCACCCCACTATTTGTTTTTAATTCCCTGGCATCTATTAGACGTTCTGCCCCCCCAGGGATGTGGATCGGGAGTACCCATTTGACCACTGGTGGGCAGAACAACTTAGGCCCCATTTATTTAGGGTGGGGGTATGGCCATACCCCCACCCTCTTATTTTTTATTTTTTTAAATCTTCCCTGGTCTCTGGTGGGCTTTCTGCCCCCCTTGGGGACAGATGGGCCTTCCAAAAATAGGCCAATATGGCCAACAGTAATGTGCCCCCAGGGGGAGCGACCCTTGCCAAAGGGGCTGCCCCCCCAAACAAAACACACACATACACACACACCAATCAGTGGTGCCTAAGTGGTTTCTGCCCCCCCAGGGGCACATCAGCCTAGCAAAAATAGGCCAGTATGCCCCCAAGAGGGGCACAAATGGCCTAAATACAATTTGCCCCCCAGGGGAGGGAAATCCCTTGATGTCTAGTAGTTTCTGGCTCTCCGGGGGCAGATCAGCCTAATTATATTAGGCTGATCTGCCGCCGGGGGGGCAGAAATGGCCTAAAAATAGTTTGCCCCTCCGGGGAACGACCCTTGCCTAAGGGGCCGCTCCCCTTATGCGTAAGTATAAAAAATGTATGTATCCCTGGTGTCTAGGGGGTTGCTGCCCCCCCAGCGGCAGATCAGCCTAATTATCTTAGAAATTGCCTAAAAATATTCCCCCCTCCAGGGCACGGCCCTTCCCCAAGGGGCCGCTCCCCTTATGCGTAAGTATAAAAAATGAAAATTCCCTGGTGTCTAGTGGTTTCTGTTCCCCGTGCAGATCAGCCTAATTATATTATATTATATTAGGCTGATCTGCACCTAGGGGAGGGGGGAGCAGAAATGGCCTAAAAATAATTTGGCCATCCGGGGAGCGTCCCTTACCTAAGGGCGCCCCACTTATAAAAAAAATATACATATATATATATATATCCCTGGTGTCTAGGGGATTTCTGCCCCCGATTGGCCTTTCCTTTCCTTGCATGCCTCTGCCCACCCCCTCGTCCTGAGCGGAAGAGAAATGCTGAGCATTTCTGTTCCACATCGCATTGGAAGCATACTTCCAACGCAATGGGAGGTGACCTCTGATGAGGTCAGCAGGCGATCGTGTGCTGACGTCATCAGACGTCACTGGGGGCCATGAGGGTGTTGGAGGTGGAAGGCCCTTCCCTGGGGGGTGGGTGGCCCTCAGGGGGAGCCCTAGCTCTTCCCCTGATGGTCGGTACCAGGACGTAATTGTTACACCCGTGGCGTCCATCATGAGGCAGGAGCCATAATCCTGTGTTCAATTTAATTTTATTATTGTTCTCAAGACATCGCAATCCAGCTCAGCCAACATGTTTCGTCCTAGATGGACTTCATGAAGATTAGTCAAATCTTGCTTTTTTTCTTTGTCTGAACTCATAAACCAAGTAGTTTAATATATATTCCTAGCTAGGGGATGCTGCAAAGTAAAGCCGTATGAGCACACCGTGGTAGCCACATAAAAATTCCTCGTCCAAACAGACCAGGGATTTTTATGTTGTTGTATTGCGATGTCTGGAAAACAATACTAAAATTAAATTGAACATCAGATAATGGCTCTCACCTTATGAAGGACTTAAGAAAAGCTTGTTTATTCATTGGATTGTGTCATGTACATAATTGAATCACCTTTGAGTAAAAGAAATTCTTTTGGGCTTCTGAGCGTTCCCTTGAGGTTAGTTTCACTCCGCAGAATTCAGTGGAGTTGTATAAAAATGGAGCAAAAATCCCTGGAATTCCACCAACAGGCAGAAATATGCATCTAATGCTGCACCTTAGTGGCAGTAGTGTGAGCAGTTCTGAAAATTAGCACAAACAGCACCATGCAGTGCCCGGTCATTCAAGTTAATGTCATTGCAACTTAAGTAGAAAATCTACTCAAGCAGCAACAAATCTACTCGAGAAGCAGTCCTCTGACCATAACCGGTCACCAGTGCCCTTGACCACCCATGTTAGAAAATGGTGGTAGGAGACACCAAATTTCACTTGTGCTCACATTTTTGGAGCCTCGGAGGGAAAACCTCTGGCATGTGACAATAGGCAAAATTTGGCTGGAACTTTCCATAACAAGAGTAACGTAGAGTGACCATATGAAACCTTCCACCCACCCCAATCAGTGAGCTTGTTGACCATTTAAAAGCAGTAGTGGTATTGCTTAAGGCTTAAGGCTTATTTAAAGCTCAGTCACCCTTGGTGTTGGTGGCAGAGGCTAAAGCTGAGTTCCAGGAAGTAGGGAAATGGAGATGACATACTTTTTAAGCAGCATATATTGGATGGCCTAAGTACTTTGTTCATTGGTAACTTACAGAGTATAAAGTTGACTTAAACAGCGGTCATGTCTGTCTATTTGTAGACAAAAAGCATTCTCCTCAGCTGCACTGAATGCCGTGAGAAGAGAGTGGAAGTAATGGAATGTTTATGAAGGGCCAGCCTAATTATATTAGGCTAATCTGCCCTGGGGGGCAGAAATGGCCTAAAAATAGTTTGCCCCCCCCCCCAGGGGAATGACCCTTGCCTAAGAGGTCTCTCCCCACATATAAAAAAATAAATAAACAAAATATATATCCCTGGTGTCTAGGGGGGTTGCATTGCATTGCAGTTAAAATAAAAAGAGTCTCAAATGTTTTTTTCCCAGTAGGTTTCCTCCTCTCATCATCCTCTATTGTATATTTTTTAACTTCCTGGCATTTTATCATTATGACATTTGTTTTCTGGCTAAATTGCAATACAGATAAGGAACATATATATAGAAATAAGTCAGGCCTTCAATGCAACTTCTTGAGGAGATGTCATTTTGATGAAATAAAATGCTTTTAAGCACTGTTTCCCCTTTGGTTTCCTCTTAGCTATAATATGAAGGGAATATTTTTTTTTACCAAAGAAGCGTATTCATGTTATCTGCTCTTTCTGCATTTTAATTGTGGCATCTGTGAGGGATGGTTTCTATTTTAATTATATTCGAGGCCCTCTCCTTATCATGGCTCAGTGATTTAATGTGAAATTGCTTTCATCAATTACCACAAACATTAATGTTTGTGCACTGCTGTTTGAACAGATTAAAACAAATTCCACATTGCTCTAGATCATCACTTGGCTTTTACTTCACGAATTCATACATTATCCATTTGATATCAAATTTGAGATGGAGGATGCAAACGTCTTGATCCTTAGAACCCCCTCCTCTTCTACATCTTCAGTAAATGGCGCTCCACGACATGCAATAGGGAGTTTCAACTAAAAGATTGACAAAAGACCCTTCTTCACCCCAAAAAATCTGCCTCTTACATTTTCATTGATCTTCTTCTGGAGGAGATAAGAGCATTGCACCCATGCATGGAGGAGACTAATACTGAACTTCAGAGTTTGGATGATAAATGGTCCAAATTGGAAGAGAGGTTGATGGTGGTGGAACAGCACATATCAGATCTCATCAATTAAGTTCATGAAGTCTCAATTCTTCAGTCCCAAATCTCCTTGCTTCAAAGGAAGGTTGAAGATTTAGAAAACAGGAATCACAGGAACAATCCACACATTTATGGGTTGCAGCAGGGAACGTAGGCCTCTGATCCAGTCCAATTGTATCCAACCTTTCTTCTCAAACTGCTTCAGTTATCAACATACTCTCTTCTGAACATTTAGCATGCACACAGACTTGGGCATGTACCTCAAGCAGCATCTACTTCCACTAGAGCGAGAAGTGTTATAATATAATTTCTTGAATACATCGATTTGATGAAAGTTTTAATGGCTGCTCAATCTAGGAAACAGATTTTATACAATAGAAATCATTTGTACTTCTCTCAGGATTATGCAAAGGATACAGCAGACTGAGGCAAAGATTTTCTTTCCTTGATACCTGCACTTCACTCTCTTGGTGTCCATTTAATCTGTTGCATCCATGTCAGTTAAAAGTCACCTATAGCAATAAGAATTCCACCTATGAGGATGCTGCATGCTTGCAAGTTTTTCTTCAGGAACACAAAGTGGAGTTCATGTGCACCTCCAAATCTATCAAGACTTGATATAGGCATTGTTCTAATACTGTTCTAGCTTGTTTCTTTCTATTTGTGGCAACTTTTTGCATTAATTGGTCACATGATGCCATGTTAACTTTCTCCTTATGTTTGATATTACATTTATTTAATGTTTAACTTATGCTCACATTGTTTTTCTTTTCACAGGTTTTCATTACTCAACATAAGATACTAAAGCTCAGGAGGGGACTACATATCCAAGACTGCTCTTTGGCCCCAGGAGGCGGCCATTTCCAGGCTCAGCTGCTCCCACTCACCACACCAATGAGTGCTATAAAGTGCCTGGGACTCTCCCGCAGCACAGGACACGCTAAAGCTCAGGACGGGGACTAAATATCCCAGACTGCTCTTTGGCCTCAGGAGGTGGCCATTTCCAGGCTCAGCTGCTCTCACTAGCCACACCAACGAGCGCTATTAAGCGCCTGGGACTCTCCTGAAGCGCGGTCTGCACCCGGGCAAAGCCCAGGCAAGGGGCAGGCCTGTCCTGCACTGGTCAGCACCAGGAGGCACAGGGCAGGGCCACCCCCTTGGTCTTTTACTTTTTTTAAAATTGCACCCATGGTGATTTAGTGTATACTAAATGGAGTGTTGGTGGAGATGCGCCAGGGGATCTAGGGTAAATATTGAAAAGTGAGACTTGAATGAAAGCGAGAAATCTGATGAGGGGAAAAAGAAAACACTCAGCTTGGGGTGGGAAGGCACAAGATCTGGGACATGCGTGCTCCTCCTTATTAAATTATCTAACAGGGGCAATGGGCGTAATAGAGAAGCAGATTTCTTCTGTTGAAGAATCCCTATCCTCTGTATCTGTTACTTCTAGTGCAGCCCGATAGTCAGGGATAATTTGGATAGCAGGGACAAGGATAGGGATCCTACTCCATTACTTTAATTGGTGACTCAGACCCCAAACACCCACTAAAACACTTAAGAATACCGGGTCCCACATCCAAATGTCAAGTAAGCATGTTAGTGGCATCCCAGATTCAGAAGCAAGATGACAAAATGTCTAATAAACCAGGGATGACAAAACCTACCACTAAGAAAAACACGGTTAAAGCATCGTCAGAGGAGTTTAAGGTGTTACTAAATACTGTGTGTTAGAAATGGGGTCTTTGATTGGCAGTCAGGTTACCTCCAGTCCAAGTAAGGCCCCTTACTTTAGTTAGGGTAAAGGAGAATCACCCTCAGTTAACCCCCGCTCACCTCCTTGGTAGCTTGGCACGAGCAGGCAGGCTTAACTTCAGAAGCAATGAGTAAAGTAATTGTACCAACACACACAGTAACTCAGTGAAAACACTACAAAATGACACAACACATGTTTAGGAAAATAGGTCATATTTATCTAAACAAAACAAGACCAAAACAACAAAAATCCACCATACACAAGTCAAGTTATGAATTAAAAAGAAAAAAGAGTCTTAAATCCTTTAGAAAACAGTGCTAACACTGTTAACATGAACAAGTACCTGAGTTGCGTCAAAATAACACCACACGGGCGAGTGTGCATCAGAAAAGGCCAGCAATGCGTTGATTTCTCCCTCACAAGCAAGACGTTTTTCTTCTCTGCAATACAGCAATGCATCGACCCGGACAGGCACCTCGGATCCAGGTAGGCTTTGTGTGGTTTTTCCGCGCTATGCGAGGTTTGCATTGAAAATCCGGTTGCACAGTATTAGAAAACCGTGCTATGTGGGGTTGCAACATTAACAGCCTCCATCAGCGGGTGTTGCACGTCGTTTCTCCAGCCATGTTGCGTCAATGGTGCAGCCGCAATGCAGGTGGAGCATTGATTGTACCTGCAAAGCCAGCGGCGCGCTGTTTCTCAGCCACGTCTCGGAAGGTGCATTGAAAATGTCCCCGCACAGCGGTCTGTGCGTGGATTTTCAGTTTAGGTCTGCCAGCTTTACCTTTCAAGGGCCCAGGGACTGGAGAGGGCACCACCTGGCAGGGCAGGAGTCTCAGCAGAGAGTCCAGGTGCTGGCAGGGGAAGTCTTTGATGGCCCTGAGACTTCAACAACAGGAGGCAAGCTCAGTTCAAGCCCTTGGAGATTCTTCACAAGCAGGAATGGCCAAAAAAGTCCAGTCTTTGGACCCTTTCACAGGCAGAAGCAGCAACTGCAGGATAGCTTCACAAAGCACAGTCACAGGCAGGGCAGCACTTCTCCTCAGCTCTTCAGCTCTTCTTCTTGGCAGAGGTTCCTCTTGATTTCCAGAAGTGATCTAATTTCCAGGAGTTTGGGTGCTCTTCTTATACCCATTTCTGCCTTTGAAGTACGCCTACTTCAAAGGAAGGTCTCTCTTGTTTGTGAAAGCCTGCCTTGCCCAGGCCAAGCCCCAGACGCACACCAGGGGGTTGAAGACTGCATTGTGTGAGGGCAGGCATAGCCCTTTCAGGTGTAAGTGACCATTCTTCCCCTCCCTCCTAGCACAGATGGTTCATCAGGCTATGCAGGCTACACCCCGGCTCCCTTTGTGTCACTGTCTAGAGAGAGGTGCAAACAGGCCAACTGTCAAACTGACCGAGACAGGGAATCCACAAACAGGCAGATTCACAGAATGGTTTAAGCAAGAAAATGCCCACTTTTTAAAAGTGTCATTTGCAAACACACAATCTCAAAACCAACTTCACTAAAAAATGTACTTTCAAATTGTGAGTTCAGAGACCCCAAACTCCACATGGCTATCTGCTCCCAAAGGGAATCTACGCTTTAATCTTATTTAAAGGTAGCCCCATGTTAAGCTATGAGAGAGATAGGCCTTGCAACAGTAAAAAACGAATTTGGCAGTATTTTACCGTCAGGACATATCAAACACATTAGTATATGTCCTTCCTTAAACATACACTGCACCCTGCCCATGGGGCTACCTAGGGCCTACCTTAGGAGTGTCTTACATGTAGTAAAAGGGAAGCTTTGGCTTGGCAAGTGGGTACACTTGCCAAGTCGAATTGGCAGTTTAAAACTGCACACACAGACACTGTAGCAATGTTTATAGGGCTACTATTGTGGGTGGCACAACCAGTGCTGCAGACCCACTAGTAGCATTTGATTTACAGGTCCTGGGCACTTCACTTCTAGTGCACTGTACTAGGGATTTACCAGTAAATCAAATATGCCAATCATAGAAAAGCCTATTACACATACAATTTACACTTGTACTTCAGCACTGGTCAGCAGTGGTAAAGTACCCAGAGTACCAAGAACAGCAAAAATAGAGTCCAGCACAGAGTCAAAACATGGGAAGCAGAGGCAAAAAGAGAGGGAAGCCCACACCAAGGATGCCAGGTCTAACAGTATGGTTTTCATTTCCTGCGAACTTCATACCATCTAGGTAGATAAAATGTGACAGGGTGTGACAGTTGCTTGTTCACTACCTCTTTTAAGTTTTGGTACTAGACCTGACAGGTTTAGGGTAGTGTTCTCTCAAATGTTTTGCCTTCTTGCACAATTTGCTGATTTCTTTTTGTTGCCCTTAGGACTCTGAGCACTTTTACCACTGCCGACCAGTGCTGAAGTCCATGTGCTCTCTTCCTAAAACCTGGTCTGATTCGTATATACCTAATTGTCATACTTAATTCATGTATAGATCCCTAGTAAAGTGTGTTACATGTACCCAGGGCCTAACAATTAAATGCTACTTGTGGACTAGCAGCAGAGCTTGTAACACCCACTTAAGTAGCACTTTAAAACATGTGCCAGGTCAGCCATTACAGGATGAATGAAATATTACATTGCCATTTTGACTTGACATTTAAAACCCCTTGTCAACCCTGAAATTCACCTTTTACTGCATATAAGTCCTCCCTAAATTAGGCCCTAGGTAGCCCATAGGGCAGGGTGTTATGTTACTGAAAGGCAGGAAATATACATTTACTATTATCATAGTGAAAAGCTCTCAAATTAATTTTTCACTATTGTGAGACCTACCCCTCCCACAGGATAACATTGGGGATTCCTTATTACATTTAATAAGCTGTAATTCCTTACTTAGAGGCGGTAGACATGTCATGTTTAGCACCTATGGAACTGTAATGAGAAATCATCTTTAATGGTAAAGTCAGATTTATTGTTACAGTTTTGAAAAGTGCCACTTTTAGAAAGATTGTGTTTCCTGATCTGTCTCCAATGCCCTTCTGGGGTGGAGTGACAGCCAGACTTATGCACTCCCTCTAGACAGCCACACAAAGGGAGCTTAGTTGTGACTGATGGGCCATCAACACCCTGATGGGCTATCCTGGGAAGAAATGTATGGCGGATCTGGCCACAGCCTCACACTTACACCGGAATAGGCTGTGTCCTCACCCAATTCAAAAGACCACTTAACCCCCTGTAGTGAGTTGGGAGCTCAGACAGGAAGGGAGGACCTTTGTGCCCTTCAAAGTCCTTCTTTGAGGTCTCCCCACTTAAAAGGTGCCGCTGCGAATACGAGCTGTACTTCTGACCCTACCAACTAAGTACACTTCTCAACCTGTGGATACTCTTCCAGGAAGAAGGACTGCTCTGCGGCTACAAGGACTGCTACTCTGCTAGCATGCTGCTCTGAAAGATCTGCTTTCTTTATATGCTGACCTGCTGCCTGCTGCACTCCTTTCCTGGGTGAGAAGGACTGGACCCACAACACTTGAATACAGAACCAGAGTGACTTCACTGATTTGCTGGCTCGCCTCTTGTGTTACTGAAGTCTCAAGGACACAAAATGCTTTCAACTTATCTGCTACAACACCTGGACTCGGCAGTATATAAGCCTTGCCCTACCAAGTAGTGCCAATCTAGTCCTGGGACCTTGGTAGTGGATATAAAGTGCTGCTCCAGTTCAAAATCCACATCTCAATGCTGTTGTGCCACTCAGAAACATTGCATCCCCATTGATGCTGACGCATCGCAGCTACTTCGGTGATCAGGGACACTGCTGTCAGAGCTCACCTGTAAGCACAGGAGCAGAATGACGAGTAGTTCCAAATGTCCTTCTCAGATTCCACTGACCTCCAATTTCTTTAGACAGGCAGAAGGTTCTAAGGTGGGGGAAGAGAATAGGGTTGAAAAGAGACAGCTATGTTTTTTCTGCATTTTCCATCCTGTGTTGTATTTTCTGTTACTTTTAACTCTTCCATTTTTTTCTTGTTTAGTCACATGATTGCCACGCCACTGTAAAAAAACATTAACCTTATTAATTCTTTACAATATTATTGCTGTATCAAGACTATAATCTAAAATCTATATTAACCTTAAAACTACATCAACATACTTTATTCTACCAAAACTGATATCCTCTTGTCTGAAATAATTTGTAAGTTGCTATATATGATAAGTTATCATTAAATACTGTTCTTGGATTGTTCTGAAGACATTTTCTTGTAACAATAACTTAGTAAGCAACTATATAAACTCAACTGTTATGTATTAGTCTTTCTTTTCCATGTACTTGCTTGTCTCCCACTTCGGAGCTTTGAGCGAAGATAGATTGCCTCACAAAGAATTCTGGTAAGTAATTGTGTTCTTTCTCTTTTCCTTTCAATGATAATCTTATGGTAGTTATATCTGTAATTGAACACTGTTTTTTTCTCTCAATTTTTATGTTTTCTTAGAGTTCTCCCTTCTTAACCGATCTTGTAAAAATATTAAATATTCTTTATAAAGAAAATGCTCATAGCTACCTGTTCTGACTCTGACAGATGGGCGGAAGAGTGTTCGTAATTACGATGCTTCAAGACCACCCACATTGAACTCTGGAGTCTCGCATAATGACAGCCTCAGAAATGAGACACTACTCACTTTTTCCATGTGTGACTCTGCCAATACTGGAAACCGCGAAACTATACAACACTGGTATAGTGACTCTACCCTAACTAAACTCTTCCTATGTGCCTGTAAGCCTCTTACTCCTCAAGTTCCTCACGTGAAGTGTGCTTCACTTTAGGCACGAGCGCTTGACATTCTATAGTTCTCTCTTGGTTTGCAACACTAGAATGCAAACCTGAGCCCATCATTTTTGCAGCCATCTTTGAATTGCTGATACTCCTATGTAGTCTCCAACTCGCTACGTTGTGGTTGATATGGAACTGGAATGGTTCCTTTTAAATTAGTGTATTTATTGATCTAGGTCTTGTAGGTTTAGGAAACTGTGACCTTCTGACAACTGCATTGCCAACTGCATAGTGCATTGCCTCCATTTCCGATGCATCTTTGACTTTGTGCAGTTCAGAACCAATGCATCACCTACATCTTCAGGACCGACATCAATGCATCACCTCCTCACATCTTGTTCTCGATTTTGATGCAACTCCGAACCAAGGTACTGTTTCAGCAGGCTAAGGCTGGTTCCTATATCAGACCCACACTCCATCGCAGTCACCCTGACTTTTCAGATTTGACCCGAACTAGCGCAACCAGATAGCCCCATTTGGCACTTTATGTTTCTAAGCACTACAACTAAGGATATTCTTTAAAATTTCCTATCTCAACTTCTACTTATTGGATTGTTGTCGTCTTAGTCTTGTTTTGCCCATTAAATTGAGGTCCATTTTTGTGTGGTGTTTTCACTGTTTTATTGATTGAAGTGCTGTACAAATACTACACACATTGCGTCTTAAATTATGCCTGACTGCTCTGTGCCATTTTACCAGGGGATGAGCACAGGTTAAATTAAGGTTTGTATTTGACTTACCCTGATTAGGATTCTGGTTCCTGCTTGGACAGTATAGATACCTCTAACAACCTCTGGGAGAGGATGTAATGCAGCCGCCTCAGGAGCAGGGATTCTGGGATCCAACCTCTGCGTCAGTGCAACCGCCCTTGGGCAAATCACTTAATCTCCCTATGCCCATGGACAACACCTGGATACCGTCACAGGTGATAACCTGCACTATATAAATCTACACATTTCATTTTCATTTCATTTCATTGCCAACCAGAAACCCAATTTCTAACATTTCCCCAAAGAAACAAGACTCAAAAGGACGTAAGAAGGTCTTAGAAAATAGAAAGCAGGGAATGGGGAACGGAAAGTGAAGGGGCAAAATACAAATGACAATGGTGGTAAGGTCATGCAGATCTCTTTTTTGCAGATGGCTCACCATCAGTTGACTGCCTTTCCTTCTCCAGGATCTCTTGCCTATTGTCCTCCGATAAAGGATATTTTAGGCAAACATTTTATAAACAAAAATGTGCACAAGTCATCTACATCTATTATGTTGAGTGGCAAGATGCTTCACTCCATCATGTACCCTCATTGAGCAATAGAGATGGCAATTTAGTGCCAATAGTTTTGGATTCAGCTTTAGAATTACCTGAACCACATTTATTCTCCTCTCCATGACCTTCACAGTTGCCAGCGCTACGTTTTGTCACTTTGGATGGGAAAGGACACAAAGAACATGAAGAAGAGGGAAGAGAGGCACATTTAGACGGATTTCCATCAGAGCAAATAGACAAAGCTCTCATTGAAAAACTACACATGTCTGTAATGGAGGAAGCTTTGAAGACCTTGGACCATGAGAGTGTGCATTTTTCCTCCAAATTAGGGATTTTGCAGCTGAATTTTATCTAATGATAGATGTCCTCCTTTTATAGCAAACTTACATGAGATTTTAGAAGCAGCAGTACAATCAAATGATTATATGAAAACTGAAACAGGCCTTCTTCATGATATAGCTAAGGGCAACTTAATGATTGTATACCCACACTAGTCAGGTTAATGCCAGACTTTGGAAGTGAGGAGAAAGGCCTAAAAGAGAGGGAAAGGGAAGAGTTGTCATCAGTTTATGTATCTAAGTGGCTGATGTGGCTAAAAAGAAGAAATTATCTAATTGCTTGTGAGACCTATCTGTTACGTGGTAGATGGAGACACAGGAGTAGTGTAAGGAATTGAGTGACTGGTTAAGAGGGGTGAAACCCTTCCAAAGCAGCAATGGCAATTCTTCTCAGGGTGAAGTCATAAGCAAACCTAAAATTAGCCTGGTTCAATCCTTGGGTAGCTTGGCACAAAGCAGTCAGGCATAACTCAGAAGTAATGTGTAAAGAATTTGTGCAACAACTCAAACATTAACACATTGAAAGCACACCGCAAAAGGAGCCTACACCACATTTAGAAGAATAGAGTAATGTTTCATAAATAAAATAATGGCCAAATGACAAAAATCCATTCATTAGAACCGTAGATATTCAGTTTTAAACATTTTAGTAAAAATACCGCCAAAAGGTGTAAATCGCCATCTGAGGATATCTGATCACGCCCGACCAGAACAAAGTTCTGACTGACAGCGATGGAGTGTGGGCTGGCTACAGGAATACAATAAGGCTCACTAAACAGAGTACCTAATATCCTTGTTTGCAGTGCATAGAGGGGACCCATATCAAAGTTGTGTCGTGCAGCCAAATCGTCAGTTCCGAGATGCGTTGAGGCTGAGGTACGACATCCTGCGTCATCGTCGATGATCCCATTGACGAGGGCTTGTGATGCAAAGTCCGGCATCGAGGATGTGTTGTGTAGTTGGGGCAATGCGTCAGACATGAGGAGCTGCAACATTGAGTTTGGCATTGTTGTTGAGGCTGCTATAGATGAGAGATGTGAGGGCCTGCACAAAGGATCCATTGAACAGCAGCGTTTTAGACGGGGGGACAAGCTGCAATACAATGTGGGTCTTTGCAATATTTCTGATCCATGCAAGATCAGTAGTGATGTGTCGGCTTTGTTTGGGACTGTGCTTCGCAGCAGAGGAACTGTGTCGGTTTTGCTAGATCCACAGAGGGTGGCAGAGTACCTTATGTCCACTTCCAAGGATCCAGGACTCGGTGTGAAACACTTGTCAGAGGAGACTCACAGGTGCAGCCTGTTATGTCCCTGAGGCTTCAGATCCAGAGGCCTGACAACTAGCCATTGGAGTCTGCAGGTCAGTAAGTCAGTAGTTCAGCAGGGCAGCAGTCCAGCAGAGTGGCAGTCATTCAGCAGCAGAGCAGTCCTTCATCCTGGAAGAGCATTCACAAGTCCAGAAGTGTAATGAAGAGGTGCTGTTTGAGGTCCAATATTTATAGCTAGTCCCCTCCCTCCAGAAGGTGGGAGCTTCTCGAAACTCCCTTTGAAGTCCCCAGGTATCCTGCCTCCCCTGTCCTGGCTCCACACTAAATAAAGAGGGTATGCATCTCTTTGGGTGGAGGCAGGACATATCCTCTTCAAGTGTAAGTGGGGCTGTGCCCAACTCTTCCCCGTCATCCTGGCAGTGATGCCCCATGCAGGTACACCTAAGCTCCATATTGTGTGTGGCTGTCTAGGAGGAAGAAACAAAAGCCAACTGTAAGCTGCACACAGTCATGTGACCCAGAGACAGGCACTAAATAGCCGAGGCAGGAAACTGACAACTTTCTTAAAGTGGCATTTTTGAAATTGTAATTTAAAATCCAATGTTATCATAAAAGAGGATTTTTCATTACAATTTCAAAGACACTTTTGGAAATGAAAACTTGTTTGCTAAAATAAGGAAATCCCAATGTTAATCTATGGCAAAGGTAGACCTTACAGTAGTAAAAAACATACTTAAGAGTTTTTGACTACCACAACATGTAAAACTTAACAGTATAAAGTACATGTCCATTCTATTATATTACTTTGCACCCTCCCCTCTGGGCTGTCCAAGGCCTACCCTAGGGTGAATTCTATGTATTAAAAATGAAGATTTGAGCACAGAAAAAGGTTTATTTTGCCAGGTGAAAGTGTCACTTTAACACTGCACATGAAGGTAGCAGTGGCAGGTCTGAAACATGTTTAAAGGGTTAAGTGGATGGCACAATCTGTGCTGCAGGCCCATTAGTAGCATTTAATTTACACTTGAATAGGTTGTGTCCTGCCTCCACACAAAGAGCTGCATATTGTCTTGAGTTAGTTTGAAGCTAGTAAAGGGAAGGCAGGATACCAGAGGAGTTCAGAGAGTGTTTCTAGAAGCTCCCACCTTCCAGAGGGTGGGTACCAGCTATAAATATTGGTCCTCAGTCAGCACCTCTTCGTTACACTTCTGAACCTGTGGATGTTCTGCCAGGCAGATGTGGTGTCACTTTACCAGGCGCTTTCAAGTAAACTAAATCTACCAATTGGCTATAAGCCAGCTCTACCATGTTTTAAAGAGAGAGTACAATCACTTTAGCACTGATTAGCAGTGGTAAAGTAAACAGGGTCCTAAGGGTAGCAAAAACACAATAAACAAAATGTGGAAGGTAGAGGAAAGATGTCTGGAGGTTACTCTGTAGAGAGGGCCAGGTCCAACAAATAGCAAAAGAAGAAGGGCCTTAAAGCAAAAGATTGAAGGCAGGGGTAAATGAAGAGGGCTTTTACTTTTAGAATGTATAAGGAATGGGAGGAAAACATGTAACAAATTATCCACTATGTACAGTAGAATCAGTGAGTTCAACTCCATGTGCAAATAAATCTGAGAAATGGGAATTGAGCAAGAAAAGTGAGAAAGTCAAAGAACAGGAAAAGCAGCCCAGGGTCAGACAAAACCTAGGGGGAAACCCAAAAAATGGGATGTTGAAAAAGAATTACAGACTACACCTTTAAGAATCAGAAACAACTTGTAGTGACACTGGAACTATGGGTATAGGAGGTGCTGCAACAACCCCACATATGCTTCAATTTGGAAATTAACAAGAGAGAGATCTTTGTATACTTTTTTGCAGCCTATAATGTTTTCTTCACATATATGTTTAGCAAATTGTAATATTTTTTAAAAGACAAAGGGCCTCATTTACAGGTCCTTTGTGCCACCACTGTGTCACTTTTTTATGCAGCAGTAGTGCTAGCAGTGCACTGCACCGCTTCAGATTTACAAACTGACACATTGTGCCCAATGCCTCAGTTTGTAAAGTCCCACATCAGGTTATACCTATTGCAGGTATACTGTATGTAGGGTAGACATTCCTAGGCAAAAAGCCAGGCAGAAGTGACTCAGTGAAATTTACATTTCACTGCATCATTCTGTGACTTCACTGCTCAAAGCAGGCGTAAAATTGACGAAGGGCTTTCTACAATGGGAGCCTCCTCACATTGCTATAGTAACATCATTTTTATGACGCTACTCCAGCAATGGTTGAGTTTAGCTCCAACAGATGCATCAGAATTTCTGATGCATCTCTGAAAATGTGTGTCATGGAGCTCTGTAATGTAAATATAGAGCATCCATGGCATTGTTAGGGGATGTTAGGGAAGCACAAGAAATCAATGCAGATTCATCTGATTCTTGTAAATGAGGCCTGGAGTGTACAAAACTGGATTATTGATTGAGGAGAGTGGAAGAGTCGAGGACCCACCCGGGCAACAACCACAATCCTTGTCAGGATGAAGTACAAAAGTCAGTAAATTAACCAGTGCCTTAACCTCTGGCATCTTGGTACAAAACAGTCAGGCTTAATTTAGAGGCATTGTGTAAAGAATGTATGCAACAGACATACCATAATAAAGTCACAACACAACACAAGAATAAAAACAAAACAAATTTAGAAACGCAGTGCAGTGTATATTATGACGTCAAAGGGCTTCTTCTTACTAGCTCCCGATAATTATTATTTTAGTAAAATGTTTACCTTTCTTTGCGCTAACTCAAAACAAAAATAAATGTAACGTGCCCCTTCTGCCACTTTGCAGGGGTACCGGAGAGTATGAAAGGGAAGGCCAGCTTGGCTTATGTTAAATAACACACATGTAAACACGGGCTTAATTTTCAAACTAAACTTTTCAAGCAACATTGAAATAGAGTGGGTTCAATAGAGGATTGCTGTATTTAAGGAGGTAATATCACACCTAGTAAATACATCTGCAGGGTGGTGTTTTCCAGATGTGACCATTTCGAGCGATACAGGTTGGGCTGGGGGATAACATTTCATTAACAAATGTTTTGCCCTGTTCCGAGCTTTAAAACCCGTAATACTGTGAGATTTCTCATTAAGAAATTCTGTAGTAGTAGTGGTGAAAAATGTTATGTTTATTAAGACCGTGATCTATTCGACCCAAAGTACATAATAATATTAAAATCAACTAAAAATCAGGATAAAATACATGAAAGATTTTCTTATCCCAAAATAGCATTAAAAGTCCTTCCCACTGCACAAGTTATACTAAGCAATTGGATATTACATACCCGGGGAATTGTATTGCATCTTGACCTTATCCCATGTTTCATAAAAAATGGTTTTAAAATGTAATGCCTACCAGAAATAAAATATATACATCAAACAATATACGTAAATCAAAATATTCTGTTTCCTTGACCGCCGTCAGCACTGCTCAGCTCCATCTAATAAGTCATGTGCCCTGTCTCTAAATGCATATAAGAGGTTTAGACGTATTTAAATTTTAGTATGCTCATCCGCATTTGAGGATTAGGTAGCTCTGATAGATATTCCAACTCTGTATTGTGCTGCCAGGATTCAAGAAAATATAGAGAGGAGCTCTTTGTACTCAAGCATCCAGGGTCTCTGTGCCTAGACTCCCTTAAATAAATTTCATTTAATTTCATTTTTGACAAAAAAAGGGGGGGCTTCAACCTTAAAATCCAGAATTTTAAAATTGTTGGCAAGTCTAGTGAGTTGTGGCCTTACGTTTTTGTCCATTGCAGTTTTCTATTGCAAACTTCCTTAGTTCAAACAGTTGATATTTTCAGCCTGCATGCTTTGTCTTAGTTTTCTTATTTTCTTTGTTAGCTCATGGCACTGGAAATTATTCCAGGGTTGGGTTTTGTGTGGCATTTGTTCTGTCCTCAGAGGATTTGTAAATCTTGACAGTTATTACTGGACATTTGAAATCATTGATATGTACTTATTTAAAATATCCCCTTGTTCAATGTCACTAACATCAAGAGATTGTGAGAATTGAAGTTGGACTGAAAAATCGAAATGATATTCATCCATACATGTCATACTCCCTGGAAAACTAATTTTTAGGGCAAGGACACATTCCCAATGGAACAAATCTGGATAGGATATAATGCGCCCCCTAAATTCCAAATGATCATTCACCATAAAGCTATTACAGATCTTAAAATACTAAGATTGCATTAAAATACAGTCAATTGGGCATTTCTGATTGCCACAAATAAAGGATTTTCATAACTGACATATCCCCCGAGACATTCATTGAGACAAGTAAATCTTGCTTCAACTAGACATTTTTTCCTATTCTGTGCATTTCTCTCCATAGTACATTTAGGAAATATGTCCTGCAGAATGTTATAGGCCAGTGGTTCCCAACCTGTGGACTGGGGACCCCCAGGGATCTGCAAAGCCTCTTCAGGGGGTCTGCAACTGCTTAGAAAATTAAATAATATTAACACATTAAGTGCTTAGAAATAAAGTGGCTAAATGAGTAATTGAAAAATGTAAAACCTACTGTAAATGTCAATGTAATTCAAATTGACGGCTAAAAAATAAATTTGTATCCTCTGAAGGATTTGTAGGAGCAGTGCAGGTGCATCAAACTGAATATATTATGGATATGCGGCTTCAGTTAAATTGAGAAAAACTCCAACCTTCCTATTAAAATTACATTTTTATATTTATTTGTAAATTAAATAGAATCTGTTATTATTTGTGTATGTGTTTGAACACTATGAATTTTTGTTCAAATCATCCACAATGTTTAGGCCTGGGTCCCCGCTTACAGTAATGAATCAATGGGGTCCTGGATTCCAATTATGAATCAGTGGGGGTCCCTGGGTTCCAGTAATTATAAAATGGGGGTCCACTGAAGTCAAAAGGTTGGGAACCACTTGTTATCCTTCAAAGCAGGAGAGAGATATAGATTAAAATCCCCCAAAATGAAAGCCAGGGTATTTTAATACAAACCCCCTAGTTTATGGATAGTGTAACTGAACATTTGCAATTGCTTCCCATTATGACTGTTATCACTAAAATTAGCATATACATTTCACACAATTAGTGCTTCTACGGCTAGAGTGCTTTTACATAGTTTTGCCAAACAAGCCAGAACCCAATCACAATCAGTCATTATTTTCATAAAAACATTTAGAGATCATAGTTGAGAGTAATGTTAGGAGCCACCCAGAAGAGCTCCACTCTGTAAGCCTAATTGTCTTGCGCCCTTAGAAAATTGCACAAAGCCATGGAAACTTGGGTTATCACAAGATAGATAGGTGCCCTGAAAGCAAACTATTCCAGTCTTGTCAAACAAGTTATTAAGAGCAAACATATTTCATAATTCTCTTAGCCCATGTACATTCCAGGAATAAACCCCCAAGTTACCTGGTGCACCCATTGCCTAATCCAAATTGCTCAAATTGGACAAATCTTCCACTTATAGAAGACCTAAACAAGAAAAATAATTGTTGGTAGGCTGATCTTTAAATTGCCTACAGCTAATCTTTCTGGGGATGGTAGATTTTTATTAAATCCCACTTACCTCATTTTCACAACTCACGTTGGAGTGAAAAAATGATTTTTTTGACTAATCAGCCTTGCATGATTAGTTAAGAACATACGTATTATTATCCTGGAATAAAACCCTGCCTTTGTCATTTCACAGCCATTCTTGCTATTATGAAAGGTCATCTGTTTGATAACTTTAGAGAACATATCTGGAAGACATTTCTGAAAAGAATTCAACAATTGTAATCTATTAAGTGAATTAATTTTTCCTGTTTTATCCCCTCTTAAAGCATAATGATACACACAAAGATTTTTACTTCTACCTAAGAGATCAGTACTTATCTCCTCCTACTTATGTGGAGGCTTTTTATAATGTAATTTCCTTCAAGGTCTGGGTAGTGGAGGTTGGAGGTGGGAGGCTGGACACAGGGGCAATGTCTGCCATCAGTGATGAGGCCAGAGCCTGAAATGCTCTCTGTTGGGCCGCCACGCCAGAATGAATGCCCTCCAGGTATGCATTTGTTTGCTGCAAATGCCTCTCGACACCCTGAATGGCATTCAAAATGGTTGACTGCCCAACAGTGAGAGATCTCAGGAGGTCAATAGCCTGCTCGCTGAGGGCAGCAGGGCTCACTGGTGCAGGGCCTGATGTGCCTGGGGCGAAGGAGATGCCCACCCTCCTGGGTGAGCGGGCACTGGAAACACGCTGAGGGGCTGCAGGGAGGACGGTGATGGTAGGGGGTGGCGGCTGTACCTGTTGTTGCGGTGGGCACAGATGTGCCCGCCACCGCAAGGGAGCTCCCATCAGAGGAGGAGTCGCTGTCGCTGGTGTCACCTCCTGTCCCCGTTGTGGAACTCCCCTCGCCCTCCGTCCCAATGGTGCCTTCAGACTCCATACATTCACCCTGTGGGTTGCCGCTCCTTCCTGCTCCGGTGCCAGTGCTCCTCCACCAGAAGATGCTAATGCACACAGGGACAGGGTGACAAAACAAAAAAGGGCTGGGAAGATAGAGGAGACACATGGTCAATGCCAGCAATACCACTACTGTTGGCGAACACAACACACAGAGAGCAGCCGTATGCACTAGGTTATGCACTAACAGTTCTTAGGAAAATCACCTGCCCATGGGGGACGATGCCTAACCCCATTTGCTGCACACCTGGAACCCACAGGAGCCTGAATAATTGGCCACTACCACTATTGGGGTAGGAGTGGCACAGAGCCTGCCTAACAAGGGACCTACCCTAGCAAGTTCACCCTGGCTTAGGGGAACCCTCAGCCCACATCCCCCACCCAGACACCCCGTAAAGCGCGCAGAGACAGCTGAATGAGACTGTACTCACCCCCTTGTGGCTGCTATGATGCCCTCAAGAGCCCATCCAGCTCCGGATATGCCACCGCCTGGATCCGGTACATCAGGGGGGTCATGGTGCGATGGGCACCCCTTCCATGTTGGGAGGCCATCCCCAGCTGGGCCTCAGCCGTCTCCTTGCTCCAGCAGCAGAGGTCCTCCCATCTCTTGCGGCAGTGGGTGCTCCATCTATGATAGACCCCTCGGGGTCCTCACTTCCTTGGCGATGGCATGCCAAATACCCTTCTTCTGGTGGGCACTGACCTAGAGGAAATGTAAAGTAAGAATGGAACTTACTCCCCCGTCCGGTTCTTCTTACTCATTGCCCACCCATTGCCCACCAGTTCCCACCGATGCCCTGAAACACATTCACTGACCATCCTCACATGCAGGCCACAGCTTCCCCCCCAACATGTATCTTCCATCCAGGCCACTCCATACATTCATGTCCCATCCATCATGCTCACAGTGTACTAACCTGTTTGTCTGGAGGACCGTAGAATAGCGTGTACTGGGGGAGGGCCCCATCCACCAGTTTGTCCAACTCCTCCGTGGTGAAGGCAGGGGCCCTTTCTCCAGACACTGTAGCCTTTGTCGCTTCAAGACTCAGGTCACAGCAGCACTTGCAGTGTAGGTCCTCTCCTGTTGAAGGTCAGGTATCAAGTGAGTGAACAGATAGAAAATGGTGGTTACGTCCGCGGCGGTGCATACCATCACCGCCAGCGTACATCGTCATTGGCTCCTGGAACCCATAGGGCCCAATGTTAACCAATGCTGAATTGCGTGGCGGTCTTCGACCGCACACCGCAACACTGCACAACGCCAGCGCAGTTACCTCATTTCCCCCGGTCCTTCCTTACAGGTCAGGCATCCGCCATTTCAGGGGGGCACATGGCAGGGCACCAACTGCGTCACAGCATATTTGGGAAGGAATAGGGACAGACAGCACCACACACTCCTATGTGGTACATGACCCTCTGCTCACCATTCTCCTCCATAGGGCACATCCGCTGGGGCAGATGATGAGATGGCATCATCCTCCGGTGTACAGACTCCTGGTGGACCTATTGACAATGGAAGACAGACACATCATTATCACCTACAGATTTGATTGTGCCACAATCCAAGAACTGTGTGCCCAATTGGAGCCTGACCTGATGTCAGCTATCCGCCATCCCACAGGTATCCCCCTTCTAGTGCAGGTCTTGTCAGTGCTCCATTTCCAGTGGTTCCTTTCAACCAACAGTGGCCATGGCATCAGGGATGTCACAGCCAATGTTCTCTAACGTGTTGACCAGAGTGTTGTCTGCCCTGCTGAAAGACATGTGCAGCTACATCATTTACCCCCAGGTGGAGGATTTGCCCACAGTGAAAGTTGACTTCTATGCCCTGGGACATATCCCCAACATCATTGGTGCCATTGATGATACACATGTGGCATTTGTCCCCCAACGCAGGGATGAACAGGTGTACAGAAATCGTAAAAGCTACCATTCCATGAATGTGCAGATGGTGTGTTTGGCAGACCAGTACATCTCTCATGTGAATGCCAAGTATCCTGGCTCTGTGCATGATGCTTACATTTTGAGGAATAGCAGCATCCCTTATGTGATGGGGCAACTCCAGAGGCACTGTGTGTGGCTAATAGGTGAGCCCAAGGTCCCCACAAAGGATGAATTGGTGTCTGGGTATTGGTTAGTCCCTAAGGGTTGGTGTATGTCTAACAGATATCCCTCTACATTTGCAGGTGACTCTGGTTACCCAAACCTGTCATGGCTACTGACCCCAGTGAGGAATCCCAGAACAAGGGCACAGGAACGCTAGAATGAGGCACATGGGTGAACTAGGAGGATTAAAGAGCGGACTTTCGGCATCCTGAATGCCAGATTCCGGTGCCTCCATTTAACAGGTGGCTCCCTATACTACTCACTGAAGAAGGTGTGCCAGATAATCGTGGCATGCTGTATGTTGCAAAACCTGGCTTTGCGACGCCAGGTGCCTTTTCTGCAGGAGGATGGGCCTGATGTTGGTCTTGTGGCAGCTGTGGAGCCTGTGGACAGTGAAGAAGAGGAGGCAGAAGAAGAAGATATTGACAACAGAAACAACATCATCATGCAGTACTTCCTGTGAGACACAGGTAAGAGACTGGCACTGCTCCTCTCATATCAGACTACTGTAGGACATTGTATAAGTCTTCCTTTTTACCTCTGTGTATGGACCCTGACAGTTCACTTTGGCTTTCTTTTTCACAGATCTGGGTACCACATTCTGCCCTCTGCTGTGTTCACTGCTGCCCAACAACTGTCATACTTTGGTATGTGCAAATTAACATTAACATTGATATTTGTCAAAGAGGTTGTAATAAAACATTTGTGAAAGTACAGACTGACTCCAGACTGTTTTGTGATTCAAGGGAGTTTATTTAAGTGCTAATAAGTAGAGGGGGATGTACAATGGGCTGGGCTGATGGAGGAAGAATATCCATGGTAGAGTCCAGTCTATTTGTATCACAGGTGCATTGTCCAAAGGACATAGGAAGTGGAGCAATGGCAGTGCAAGGTGGTCAGAGTGACATAGTGTGACAGAAGGGTGCCAATCAGGAGGGTCTTATTTCCTGGCGGGGATCTTGGCAATGTTCTCTGTATTGTGCCTGGACCGCAGGGGGTGATTCTCCTTCTGCAGAGGGTGGGGTGCTGGTGGCCTGTTCATCCTGTGGCGGGACCTCCTGTCCACTAGCGCCGGCGGATGTGAAGGGCTGTTCATCTTTCGGGCTGGTGTCAGTGGCCCGGTGGTATGCCACTGTCTCCCTCAGGGTGTTTGCCATGTCTGCCAGCACCCCTGCTTTGGTGACCAGGGTGGTGTTAAAGTCCTCCCTGATCCTCATTTACTGTTCTTCCTGCAGCCGCTGGGTCTCCTGAAACTTGGCCAGTACGGTGCCCATGGTCTCCTGGGAATGGTGGTATGCTCCCATAATGTTTGAGAGTGACTCGTGGAGAGTGGGTTCCCTGGGCCTGTCCTCCCCCTGTCGCACAGCAGTCCTTCCAGCTTCCCTGTTGTCCTGTGCCTCTGTCCCCTGAACCGTGTGCCCACTGCCATTGACCCCAGGTCCATGATCGTCCTGGATTAATGGGTTTGCCTGGGGTCCCTGTAGTGGGGGACACACTGCTGATTGACGTGTCCTGGGGACAGTGCCATGGGCCCGCTGGGTGGGTGCTGTGGTGTTGTTTCCTGAGGGGGGAGGTTCAGTGGAGTTTGTGACTGTGGCAGGGGAACTGACTGTCCAGAGGTGCCTGATGAGCCAGGCTGATCATCTTGATCCAGGCGTGCAGAGCTGCTGTTGTCACTGTGGGCCTCTTCTGTGGGAGGACTGGATATGGCTGGCACCTCCTGTCCCGTGACATTGGGTAGGGGTCCTGTTGGGGAGAAAATGCATATTTTTTGTATCTGTGTGTGCCATCCTGTGCAATGGGTGAGTTTACCTCTACTCCTGTGCTTGCATTATAGCTTTAGCCCTTGTGTGAGTGGTGATTGTGTGCCCTGGCTGAGTCTCTTTACTGGGCATGCTTTGGTGATGGATGTCCATGCAGGTCTGTGATGGGTGTCCATGCATTGTTGTGACATGCAGGGCTTGGTATTGGAATGTGTGCGTTGTGATAGTGGGGTATCTATGAGGTGTTGGGGTGATGGGGGTGAGGGTAGGGTTAGGAGTTTGTGATGGCATGCAGGTAGGGTGGGGGATAGAGTAGTAAAGATTTGACTTACCAGAGTCCAGTCCTCCTGCTACCCCTGCAAGGCCCTCAGGATGCATGATCGCCAAGACTTGCTCCTCCCATGTTGTTAGTTGTCGGGGAGGAGGTGGGGGTCCACTGCCAGTCCTCTGTACTGCTACCTGGTGTCTGGATACCACGGAATGCACCTTCCCTCGTAGGTAGTTCCACCTCTTCCTGATGTCATCCCGTGTTCTTGGATGCTGGATTGCGTTGACCCTGTCAATATTTCTCCGCCATAGCTCCATCTTCCTTGCAATGGATGCACCTGTGATCCGAATAGCTGTGGCTCTGCCCGGATGATTTCCTCCACCATGACCCGGAGCTCCTCCTCAGAAAACCTGGGGTGTCTTTGAGGTGCCATGATGTGGTGTGGGTGATGTGTGAGTTGATGGTTGATGTGATGTGTGGGGTGATGTGTTGGGGTGTGTTTCTTGAGGTGCGTGGATGGTGTATGAATGATGGTGTTGGGTGCCTCTGGATGCTGGTGTTGTCTTTGGTATTCTCTCTCTCCGCTTCTTCAAAAAATGTCATTGTAAGGGGTTGTGGGTAATGTGGGTGTGTGTTTTATAGTAGTGTGAGTGTGTGGGTGTGGTGTGTGTATGTATGTCAGGTGTGTGTATTTTGAATTGTCCAATGTGGTTGTGTTTTGTAAGTGTGTGTGTATTTTTAGCACGGCGGTGTGTACCGCCAATGGTTTACCGCAGTTGAAAGACCGCCGCGTTGATTCGTGGGTCATGATAGTGTGGGCATAGTCCTGTTGGCGTAATGGTGTGGGTTTTGCTATCGCCAGTTTATCACTCACCTTTGGTGTGGTGGACTTGTGTGGGTGTCTGTATTGTGGCGGATTTCTAGATGTGGGTCATAATACCTATAGCTGACTTCCACCGCTGCCATGGTATGTTGGCGGCAGTCAGCACGGCGGTCAGCGGACTTTTACGCCAGGGTTGTAATTAGGGCCTTAGTCACTTTTTCTGAGATTTTCTTCACCAGGATGAACCTGCAAGTCAGGCTGGGTCGTGGTTGTGGCAATCCGGCTAGAGTTACCGCAGCAGGTCGTCCCTTTATGGATCTTTTTTATCAAAAGTTCTCCAAACTTCTAGATCTTCTTCAGATGTTCTTTTAAGGTTCGTTTGGTGTTCACAGCTCATCCAAAGGTTCCAAAAGCTCTGGGATGCTCCTTAAGGGTGAGGACTACAACTCTCACAATGCACCTGGCACAAACCCCTTTTTTTGCCACTGGACAGAGGTCAGCTAGTCAGTTTCTTCAGGAGTTGGTACAGGGGATGCTGATCAGCAAGTTTTCACCTGTAGCAAACAGGGAGTCCTTCCTTGAACCAGTTGAAGCCAGGCAAAGTCCTTCTCGTACTGAAGCCCAAGTGTGCAACTGGTGCAGTCCTCCTGAGTGCAGTGTCCAGGTGTAGGTCGGGGGTCCAGCAGGGCAGTTATTATTCTCCTGTAGTTCTTCCTGTGCAGGTCTGCCAGTTTTATCCTTGCTCCTGGGTGAAAAACAGGGAAGTCATGGTTCTCCAATCAGGTACAGGGTCATTCCCCCTGTGATGACCACTTCCTGGGAAGTGTGGCACAAACCAATCTCAGGGAGCAACATTCCTCAAAATGCATCATGGCTGACAGTAATTTTAGGAGGTTACATTTGGCTGAGCCCACCCACTGGTGTGGCTAACAATCTTAAACACACCCTTCTCCTGCCCTCTTCTAATCTAATCAGTGGGGCACCTAATCGTCTGGGTTTGCAGAATGTGAGGGATGTGCTGGGTTGCTCCAAATGTCCTTCCCTGCCTTTGAAGACCAGTTTGGCAGCCCTCCCACTTCCTGCATCCCATCTGCTGAGGGAAGATCTCCTCCCCCAGGCACATCTCTTTGTGTTGAGGCAGGCCACTTCACACCTCAACAAAGAAGCCTGGCCAGGCTGCTAGAGGCTGGCCAATCATAGCAAAGCAGCAAAAACAAAGCAGGGCTGAAGTTGGAACTTTTCAGGTATGGTTTAAAACTCCTCACCTGAACAAGTTATATTAAATCCAACAACTGGAAATGTGGGATTTATTATAACAATTAATTTGATACCAAAGTTGTGGTATCAGTTACTTAAGGGGATTTCTAAAATTAAAAGAAGTCTCCCCATTCTAGCCTATGGAGGTAATTCACTACAATGAGGGAAAAACAAATTTGCCTGTTTTACCTCACCAGGGCTTATAACACTATTTTTATAAGGTCCCTGCTTATAGTTACATGGCACCCAGCCCTAGGGGCACATAGGGCACACCTTAGGGGTGACTTATATGTAAAAGTAAGGAAGTTTAAGACTTTGGAACTACTTTTAATTCCAAAGTCAAATTTGCATGTAACTTTAATTTAAAAGCAGCCAGAAAGGCAGCCTGTCTTTAAAATGACACTCTGTGCTGGAGTCCTAAACCTACCTGCCCTACTATATACAGGCGAATTATAAGTAGGTTGAATTAGCCAGTTCTAACTAGCCTAATTTGCATACTTATTTTACACAGAACACAGGCCCTGGGACTGGTTATCAGTATACAGCGCACCATTAGAGTCAGGAAAACACCAGCAAAAAGTGAAAAATAGGGGCAAAACGTCAGGGGGCCTCCTCTGCAATCAGCCCTGTTTTCTCACACAAGCAGCCTCCCAGCCCACACGCCCAGGAGTCTTCCTGGCTTGTTAGGTGAGGAAGGCAGTGAAGAAAACTGTCTGTCCCTTTGCAGGGCCTACTTTGCCTTACATCTTTCTGTCATGGTCGCTCCTTCTGGGTAGTGAACCCATTCTAACAGTAAAAGGACACATCTTAAACTGAAACTTCCCTCTAGGGGGTCTTCCTCCTCTCTGTCTGCCATCTTGGGTAGTGAGGTGCCCACCTCCCCTATCCCTAACTTTGCTAGGGCAACACCTAGCTAACCCAAAGAGGTCACCCAATACTTGAGCAACCCCACCATGACCAACAGGGTCAGGGAGCCTACTTTGCTTTTGGCACTGGGGTCTACCTCCCAGGCCAAGTGCAGTGCTGCCATGAAGGCCAGCACCTAGCAGAGGCTACTGACAGCTGTCAGCACCCGAACCACACCCTAATCCCTCCACTGACAAGTGACTGAGCTGCTTAGGGGCAACTGTGGGATCCTGGCACCCTTCTTGCTGTCTAGAGTGGGGGGCTACCACCTCCTGTGGCAGACACCCCCTTCCACTCTTCCTTCTGTCAGTGCAGGGGCAACACCCTGGATCTGGACAGCTGCCTGACTACTCAGGACTTCCTTGGGGTCAGGTAAGGCCACACCAGGGCAAACTCTGGGCTCCCTCTACTAGGGAAGAAGGTTCTTTGGCACCCTGGAACTCTCTTTCAGAGTGGCCTATCCTTCATTTTCTTCTTTCCTTTTCTTGGGGACCCCTGTCTCCTCACTACAGGGACTGGGTCCCCAGGAATTTGGGTTGGAGGGGCCCTGGATGACTGCCCCATCTGGGACCAGACTCATCTCTGGGAGGTCATTGTCCAGGATACAATACAGGTGGAGGTCATCACTGACTACCACCCTGAACCAATCAAGGATACCCTACCTCTCTAGAGGCACTATGGCTACAGGTTTGGAGGTGACCTCCCCTGTTACTATCCTGACTTTCCTGGTCTCTCCCAGGTCATACATGTCTGGGGTCCCCAACTGGTCACTAACTATAGTGTGACTGGCACAGGTGTCTCTCAGGCCAAAGCCGAATTTGCATGTAACTTTAATTTAAAGCAGCCAGCAAGGCAGGTCTGCCTTTAAAATGACACTGGGCACCTCAGCAGTGCACCTATGTGGGCACCACTTGTGCTGGGGTACCTAAACCTACATGCCCTACCATATACTAGAGACTTATAGGTAGATTGACTTAGCCAAATATAATTAGCCTAATTTGCATACTCATTTTATACAGAGCACAGGCCCTGGGACTGGTTAGCAGTACCCAGGGCACCATTAGAGTCAGGAAATCACCAGCAAAAAGTGAAACATGGGGGCAAAAACTCAGAGGGCCTCTGCAATCAGCCCTGTTTTCTCACAAAGACACAATACAAAGCAAACACCAATTTATGAAAAATAAGAGAATATTTTTTTCTTTAAAATTACATTAAAAAGACAAAACTCTAATGTGGGGAAACAGAGATATACATTTTCAAATATTACATTTAAAACATTGCATTCTAGCACAAAAGACATAGAGTGCCAACAGCAGCTATCTGGTTGCACTGGACCTGGACAAAGTCAAAGTTTTAGGCCAACTGCAATGGAGCATGGGTTGGATGGGTTAAGCAGTAGGTCCCAGCCAAGATTTTAACTTCACACTTTTTTGGAACTTTTCATCCTGATGTTGGGTGATCAAGTCCTTGAATCTGGAGTTCACTTCAACAACAGCGTCCTGCTTCAGCTCAATGCATCTGTGGGTCTCTGGAGGCCTTTGTCTTCAGCATCAATGACAGGGAGCTCTGGAAACTTCAGTCGGGCAAACCAGCACATTCAGCCCAACTCATGGTTTGACGACGGTAGCTTGACCCCTGACGCTGAGCCAGTCTTCTTCTGAAATTTTCTCACAAAAGTTAGCAAAAAGCTCCCAAACTTTCAGATCTTTTTCTGAAAGCTTCCTTGAGATTCAGAAAGGGTTCACAGCACCAGTCAAGGGGTTAGAAGCTATGTTTTGTCTCTTTGGGGTCCAGGAAAATACAGGTGAAGCTGTTCAGCTGGAGTTCCAGTCAATCAATCAATAATTGTAAAGCACGGCTACTCACCCGTGAGGGTCTCAAGGTGCTGGGGGGGAGGAGAGGGGCCTCATCCCAAGAGCTACGTCTTGCGGTTCTTCCTGAAGATGGTGAGCAACTTGCTTTGTCCGAGATTCAGGGGGAGGCTGTTCCAGCTCTTTGCTTCAATGTAGGTGAAAAAACGTCCTCTGGTGGTGGTTTTGCGGATGTGAGGGAGGGTGGCCAGAGCCATCTGGGCAAAGCGGAAGGATCTGGTGGGGTGTGGAAGGAGATGTGGTTGTTCAGGTAGGCTGGTCCTGCGTTGTGTGTGGCCTTGTATGTGCGGGTGAGTAGCTTGAAGGTGATTTGCTTCTTGACCGGTAGCCAGTGGAGGGTCCTCAGGTGTTGGGAGATGTTTTCTCAGCGAGGGAGGTCCAGAATGAGTTGAAGGTTTTTGATGTTCCTAGTTGAGGTGTCGGTGTAGAGGGCGTTGCCGTAGTCGAGCTTGCTTGTGACTAAGGCGTGGGTGATTGTCCTGCAAAAGTCTGCTAGAGTCATCTGAAGATCTCCCGAAGTTTGCAGAGTGTGTGCCAGGAGGAGAAGGAGGCAACAGAGTTTACCTGGAGGGTCATGAATAGGGAGAAGTAGAGGATGATTCCTAAGTTATGGGAATGCTCGCTCGGTGCAGGGAAGGCATTGAGGCATGTGGGCCACCAGGAGTCATCCCAAGCTGAGGTGGCATTTCCGAAGATGATGAGCTCGTCTTGTCGGAGTTGAGCTTGAGGCAGCTTTCTCTCATCCAGGTGGCAATGGCTTCCATTCCTGAGTGAAAGTTCCTTTTGGCCATTTCCAGGCCTTGGGTGAGGGAAATGGGGACTTGTGTGTCATCAGCATATATTATGATGTTCATACCGTGGCTTCTGACAATGGCAGCAAGGGGGGCCATGTATACGTTGAACAGTGTGGGACTCAGTGAGTATCCTTGGGGGACTCCGCAGTTGGCTCCTGTGGGTCTGGAAGTGTAGGGCAGGAGTCTGGCCCTCTGCATCCTCCCGGAGAGGAAAGAGTGGACCCTCTCCAGAGCTCTTCCACGGATTCCTATGTCATGGAGTCTGGTGCGCAGAGTGCTGTGAGAGACCATGTCGAAAGCTGCTGAGAGGTCGAGGAGTATGAGTGCTGCGGTGTGGCCGTGGTCTAGGAGTAATTGGATGTCGTCGGTGGCTGCCAGGCGCGCTGTCTCCATGTTGTGATTGCTGCGGAAGCTGGACTGGGAGCTGTCCAGGGAGTTGTTGGCCTCGATGAAATTCCATAGTTGTGCATTGATTGCTTTCTCTAGTACTTTGGCGGGGTAGGGTATCAGCCAGATAGGCCAGAAATTCTTTAGTTCTGATGGGTTGGCCGGAGGTTTCTTCAGGAGAGGGCGTATTTCGGCATGTTTCTAGTCCTCAGGGAAGGTGCCCGTGCTGATGGAGCAGTTGATTGTGTTACGAAGTTCTGGGCGATAGATGCGCTGTCTCTTATGTATATATGTGCGGGCAGAGGTCCAAGGGGGCTCTGGAGTAGGTGCAGTTCATGATGTTGAGTGTTTCCTTGAATGGTCTGGGTGAGTTATGGGGGGGTGGGTCGGTCGCAGGTTCCGGTTCCAGGATTTTCCGTGAGGAAGCTGTCATAGATGTCCTGGATCTTGTGGTGGAAAAAGGAGGGGAGTTTGTTGCAGACGCCACATGATGGGTGGATACTGGTGGCTTCGGAGGGGCGATCTTTGAATTCATTGATGACTGAGAAGAGTTCCTTCGAGTTGATGCGCTCCCGGAGTGCATCCTTCCTTCTGTTCTTGATTTTTCATCAGTGGGTGGCGATTGCGGCTGTGAATGAGGCGAGGTCTTCACTGGATTGGCTGTTCCTCCATTCTTTCTCTAAACGTCTGCGTGTACGCTTTGATTCTTGGAATTCGGTGGTGAACCAGCTGGCTTTCTTAGGTATGCGTTTGGCCGAAGTAAGCCACAGAGAGGGGCTAGAATGTCGGTGCCTTCGGTGATCCATGCTTTGAGATTGGGCGCTGCTGTGTTGGCATCGTCAGAGGGGGAGAGAGGGGTTTGATGAGCGATGAAGTGAGTTGCTCCTTGGTGATTTCATCCCATTTCGTGTGGGGGGTCCTCGAGGTGTGGGTGCAGCTACTGGGTGTGGTAATTGTGAAGTATATGCACCGGTGGTCGGTCCAGTCTATGGTGGAGATGGTCTTCATGGTGATCCGGTTGCTTGAGGTGAAGATGGGGTCCAGTGTGTGTCCTGCAAAGTGTGTGTGTGTGGAGATCAGTTGTCTGAGGCCGAGGGTGGTGAGGTTGTCGAATAGAGCTGTGGTGTTTGTGACGGTGCGGTCCTCAAGATGGAAGTTCAGGTCGCTGAGGAGGAGGTAGTCAACTGACGTCAGGGCCTAGGGGGTAGCGATGTCTATGATGTTGTCTATGAAAGCTGGGCGTGGGCCAGGTGGCCTGTACATCAGGGTGCCACGGATAGAGGAGTTGTGGTTGAAGTGGACCAGGAACTGAAGGTGTTCCATGGCGGTGCAGTGTTCTTCTTGGATGGCCTTGACGTGTAGTGTGGACTTGTGTACGATGGCGAGTCCTCCCCCCAGGCGAGAGAGCCGGTCCCTCCTTGGGATGCTGTAACCTTCAGGAATGGCGATGGGAATGTCTGGACCCAAGGTGGTGTTGACCAAGGTCTCGGTGAGGAAGGTGATATGTGGTCAAGTGGTGTCAATCAGGTCCCAGAGTTTGGTGGCATGCTGTGGAGGGAGTAGATGTTGAGGAGCAGGCAGTTGATCCGGGTGTGGAGGTTGTTGGTATCTTTGTGTGCGGACAGTACCTTCGGTTTGTTGAGGCTGGCGCTGAAGTTGCAGTTCCTGCAGGTGAAAGGTTTGTGGGTGTCCTTGGGGCAGATGGTGCAGCAGTTGTTGAAACGTCCAGTGTTGAGGCAGAGGAGGGTCCCGGAATCATAACTGAGGCAGTCCAGGGGCTGAATGGAGATCCAGGGTTCCTGATGCTGGGCATGGTCAAGGCGCAGATGGGCACAGACAGGCTTGCCTTTGGCGCACCAGCGGCATGCCTGCGCTGCGGCTGCTATTCAGATGGGGAGGGGGGAGAAGGGAACAGTTAGGTGGGAGGGTGGGAAAGGCACTTTGTGGGGGATGGGGCATAGGGAAGAGGGGAGAAAGGAAAAAAAGAGAAAAATGTGGGATGATAGAAGAAAAAGGCAGAAAACGCAAGAGTGAAAAAGCCACAGAGAGAAAGAAAAGAAAAGGAAATACTTATTTGGAATGGCCACTAGACCACCAGGGATGAGGCACAGGGACGAGCCTGCAGATGGAGGAGGGCCTCAAACTGAGCAGTGGTTCTTCCCACCAAAAGCAGAGGCAGCAGCCAGAGGAGCAGGGGAAGGTAGCAGACGCTGACCAGGAGTTGTACTCTTAATGGATGTTGCAGATGGTTTCTTTCAGCACTTTTCTACCTTTTTCTGCTCAGGCAGTTCACTCCTTATCCTTGAAGACAGACAAAGTCGTTTTTGTGTGGGGCCTTTAAAGTGCAGCAGGTCCAGTCCTTCAGGATGCATTCTTCTGTTGTGCAGTCTAAGGGTCCAGCAGGGCAGTACTCCTTCAGATAGTTCAGGAAGGGATCTGAGAGGCTCCTGCAGATCTCCCATATTTATTCCCCATTCTGGTCTGACAAGTGGGGGACCCCCCCATCCGATGGGGGTAATGTCGCCTCCCTCTGCTATGGTTACTTCCTGTGAAGTGTGACATATTTTTGACCCAGAATGCATTATTCTCTAAAAATCAAAATGGAGAAATTCTCCCTTTGGGGTGTAGGTCTGGCTAACTCAACCCACAGGTGTGGCTAAGATTTTTCTACACTCCTCTTCCATCCCCTTTCCTAATCTGTTTAGGGGGGCTCCATTCTGGCTGATGATCAAGGTAGTGGGGGCTGTCGTGGGTCCTGTGACATCTGTGCTTCTACCTTTGAGAACCAGTTTATCTCCCCAGCCCTCTTCCTGTCCCTGTCTTCTCCAGGAAGCAAATCTCCTCCCAGCAAAGGGCTGTATTGTCTGCCCATGGGCAATCCAGCCAGTACTAGTCATGTGTACAGGAAATACCTGTTTCTTAGGTATGTGTGGTGGAAAACAGAGTTTCCCACCACCAGGAAACATAAACTATACATGTACATATCCTGCTTTTTACCTACATAGCACCCTGCCCTATGGGTTACCTAGGTCCTACCATAGGGCTGACCTATATGTATAAAAAGGGGAGTTCAGGGCTTGGCAAGTACTTTTAAATGCCAAGTCAAAGTGGCAGTGAAACTACACACACAAGACTTGCAGTGGCAGGCCTGAGACATGGTTAAGGGGTTACTTATGTGGGAGGAATAACCATTGCTGCAGGCCCACTAGTAGCATTCAATTTACAGGTCCTGGGCACATGTAGTGCACTTTACTGGGGACGTACAAGTAAATCAAATATGCCAATTGGGCATGAGCCAATATTACCATGTTTTTAGGGAGAAAGCACATGCACTTTAGCACTGGTTAGCAGTGATAAAGTGTCTAGAGCCCTAAAGCCATTAAAAATGAGGTCAGAAAAGGAAGAGGAGAGAGGCAAAAAGTTTGGGGGTGACCCTGCAGAGAGGCCATTTTCAACATAGCTTGTTTTAAAACAGCATTTAGGCCACTGATGGCAGTGGACTGACTTAAAAGTGTGGTGTTTTCTTTTGCATTTCACATTTTGTTTCTGCAAAAGTGCACATTGCTGGAGTAATTTTTGATGTCCTGGGAGGATGTGTGTAGTTGTAAACTTTTTCTGGCTAACTTAATTTTCCTCTTTTGGCATTGCTGAATTAATAGTAGTGTTATCTTTATTGTTACCATGTCTCCTTTGTCCGACCACTGGCTGTGTGTTTGACCTAAGTCACCATTTGTCTTTCTTTGTTCTCCATGTCATGAGGGCAGCATCCATTTTGTGTAGTCAGTGTCTATAGGCCTGCATGTGTTCTTTGTTATCCATGCATCCTGGTTTGATATTTGACCATGTGGTCTGTGGCCATTGTGTCTAGCCAGTCAGTGTGCTTTTGCATAAGTTTGCATATGTTTGCTGTTCTCCAATTACTCTTTGCTTGCTGTTGCTTGCTGTTGTTGTTCTTGTTTGACCATGTGGCCACCAGCCATTTTGTGAAGCCAGCCATTGTGCTTTTTCTATGGTGCCGGGATCTGTTTTTTTTTTATCATACCTGCTTTTTTGTTTTTATTTGACCTTGTGGGCTTTTTTTCAATGGCCTGCATGTTTTCTTTGTTGCCTGTGCCTCTTTGTTGTTGTTTGACCATGCGACCAGTGGCCATTTTGGCAAGCAATAACTGTGCTTTTCCCACATGCCTCCATGTGTTCTTTTTGTTGACCACGCCTCCTTGCTTGTTGTTTGTTCATGTGGTTGGTGCCATTTTGAGTAGGGAGTCAGTGTGGCTTTGCCATAGGCCTGCAGCTGCTCTTTGTTGTCCATGCCTCCTTGCTTGCTGTTGTTTGATCATGTGGTTGGTGGCCATTTTGTGTAGAGAGTCAATGTACTTTTGCCATAGGCCCACAAGTGTTATTTGTTGTCCATGCTTCCTTGCTTGTTGTTTGACCATATGGTTGGTGCCCATCTTGAGTAGCATAGTCAGCCAGTGTTTTTTTTCCATAGGCATTCATCAGTGGCCATTTTGTGTAGGGAGTCAGGGTGCCTTTCCCATTGGCCTGTGTGTGTTCTTTGTTGTCCTTCCTTGCTTGATTTGTTACCATGTGGCCAGCGGCCAGTTTGTGCAGCCAACCAGTGTGCTTTTTTCATAGGCCTGCATGGGTTTTTTACTGTCCATGCCTCCTTGCTTGTTTTTGTTTGACCATGGGGTCAGTGGTCATTTTTGTGTAGGCAGTCAGTGTGCTTTTTCCATAGGCCTGCATGTGTTCTGTGTTGTCCATGCTTCCTTGCTTGTTTTTTGACCATGTGGTTGGTGGCGAGTTTGAGTAGCCCAGACAGTCAGTGTGCTTTTTCCATAGGCCTTCATCTGTTCTTTTATTGTCTATGCCTCCTTGCTTGGTGTTTGACAATGTGGTCAGTGGCCATTTTGTGTAGGGAGTCAGTGTGCTTTTGCCATCGGCCTGCGTGTGTTCTTTGTTGTCCCTGCTTCTTTGCTTGATTTTTGACGATGTGGCCAGCGGCCAGTTTGTGCAGCCAACTGTTGTGCTTTTTCCATAGGCCTGCATTTGTTCTTTGCTGTCCATGCTTCCTTGCTTGTTGTTTGACCATGTGGCCGGCGTCCATTTTGTGCAACCAGACAGTGTTTAAGTCCTTTTTTCCAGTTTGAAAAGCAATTTTCTAGGGAGATTGCTAGGACAGAGCTATGCCTTTTTAATTTTGTTCAGTTTGTTAAAAAAAAAAATTCTGATATCATTTTAATGATGCTTGAGGATCATTTTAGAATATACATGAACAATTGATTCAAATTTTTACCTGCACATCCTTGCCTCCCAACTCCCAATAAGTTCCTCATTGTCCCCTAGTACAACAGCAATCAAATGTTGTTATATATTTTTAGATTTATTTAATATATTTATTTTTCCTTTTTTATTTTTTAAATCTCTTTACATTTCCCTCCAACTCCTGCAACCTTAGGTGCCTGCTGCACACCAGCATTTATTTTTTAAGGATTGTTATTACTCATTTTTGGCAGGACCCCTTGCCTGCCAGAGGCACACAGCCACACAAACTCCAACATTCATTTTTTAAGGATTATTCCACTTTCGCCTGGACCACCTTGCCTGCACTCACACCAGCATTCATTTTTTAAAGATTATTCAATTTTTCCCTATATTCCCCTGCCTTCCACAGCTGTCTCCTCGTAGATACACCTAAAGCCAACAGTTACACATGGATGTTATCCTGATTGAAAATGATATATATTATGTTATGGGGGTGTTGTTTGACTGCAGAATAAATACATTGACCAAACCAAGGCCCTCATTAGGACTTTGACGTTTTTTTGGCAAGACAGCCGCGCTGGAGGCCACCAAAAGACCGCCAGTGATGGTGGCATAGTGACTGCTGTATTAGATGTCACCAAAGGATTTCCACCCATAAACAGGTGGAAATCCAACACCGTCGGCCTGACCTACGGCGGGTGAGAGGCGGTTCCAACAGGAGCACCACCACACCAGAAGTACTCAGCATGCCATATTGCGAGCAGTAATATGACACAGCGTTGCAGTACTGGAGGTGGAACCACTGACATCTACCCCCTCCCGGACGACCACCTTGGTGTGGGCTGATGTGCGGCCCAGACAGGTAGGTGGACCGATCTGAAGGGTGTGTCTTTGTGTGGTAGGTGCATGTCGGTGGTGTGTGCATGTATGTGGGCGAGCATATGTGTGTGTATGTGTGTGTGTGTGTCGGAATGGGTGTGCAAACGTGTGTGTGTGTGTGTGGCTGTATGTATGTGAGGTGGTGTGTATGTGAATGTATGCAGAGGGGGATGTGTGTGTGAATGTATGCAGAGGGTGAGTGTGTGAATATATGTGGAGGGGGTGCATATGCATGTGACGCATGTGAGGTTGCATGTCTGTGTTCAGTTGAGTGGAGGTGCGTGTCTGTGTTTGGTTGGGTGGGAGTGCATGTCTGTATTCGGTTGGGTGGGGGTGCACGTCTGTGCATGAGCGAGTGGGGGTGTTAATATGTATGTAGCTGATGGGGGTGTTGGAATGTATGCGTGCAGTTGGGTGAGTGTGTCTGTATGTCTGCGTGCGGTTGTGTATGTGTCTGCATGTGTGTGGACAGGTGGGGGTGTTTGTCTGCAAGTGTGTGGACATGTGGGGATGCATGTGCCAGGAATGGGGATTCATGTTGCTGGGTGCGTTACCACCAGGGTTTTCGTGGCTGGGTGATCACCACAAAAAGCCTGCCGGTTTGCATTGTTGGACATGCCACCACCACGGAGGAGCTCACTGCCAGCTGCAATGGTCCGACCACACCAGGAAAACTGGCGGTGTTGTGGGGGTTTGGCTTCGGACAAACCGCCAAATTCATAATGTGGTGTTCCATACCACCAGTTCTACCACACTTGTAATGAGGGCCCAAATTATATTGTCTGTACTATGAATAGTTAAAACTGCAAAAATGCCATGTTTTACTAAATGTTTTTGTTGCTTGTTTGCTTTTAGGTGCACAAGAGACATCACCCACAGAGTACTGCCAGACAGAAGGCCAGCACGAAGCATGAGTCCTCAAATCTCTTCCACATGGGCAGTTAAATGCCACTGACTTAGCTTGAAAATGATCCCAAACAAAGGTGTTGCCAAGAAAGTGGCCAATGAGGAGAAGAAGAAGCAGATTTCCTCCACTGGCATGCCACCCCAGACCTTTTTCACACTGTCTTCTAGCCAGAACGATGAGAACAACACTCCTACATCAACAGCACTACTCAACCCTAAGCCCAAAGCCATATCTCTCAGCAAGGCAGGCACTGCAATCATGACGACGAGCAGTGACTCTAAACTGGAGTTGTCTCAGCCGCAAACTAGTACCCAATCATAGCAGAAAACTAAACAAAGTGGACAACAGGAGCCACATCAAGCAATAGAAGATCTTCCTGATATAAGAATAGAGCAAGAGGTTGAGCTTCCTTCTGAGCAAGATGTACCTCTTCTTGAACCTTTGGCTTCACAAGTTCCAGCAAGAAAAAGGAAGAATACTCCACCATCTTTTCCAAGTCCCCCTCCTAATGATCTGGACATGGATTGAACTCCTGCTGACTCAGAGACCTGCTATGAGAGACAAGCGGAAAGGAAAGTTTCTGAATGCCTTCAAATTATAGAAGGGGAGGATGAGCCAGTCATTGTCATGGAAGCTGGCTCAGAGGACACGGACAATACTTCTCCTATTTATCCTACTCTGAGGGATGTGGCACTGGTAAAACCACGACCATCACCACCAGTCTACATATTTGTGAGACCCTCACTGAGACCTGTATCCCCTACTACTTCAGTCGAAGTACACACTGCAGAGAGGCAATTGTCATCACACCCACCTACCTCCAGTTCTTTGGGCATTGGTAGTGGCAGTAGTGGCCAACTAAAAAAGGTCTCCTCCCCAGTTTTAGACTTCTTTATAATTAGCAAGCAAGATGATAATGTTGCAATATGCTCCATTTGTCACACAAGTGTTTGAGGTAAGCCTGGTTTACACTATGGTACTGGAGGCCAAAGGGCCCATATTAAAACAACATTATGCAGTCCTTTTAGAGGAGCACCTTTAAAAAGTGCTGCAGGTGGTGGTGGTCATAAGAGAGTGGACTTATCTCTGATCATGGTGGGATGTGGAGGTAGTGAGCAAGAAGGGGGTGACAGCTTTACACAAAGCAGCCATGTCCCCAGCAGTGCGCAAGTATCATCCCCTTCAGCAAGATCAAAATGGTGCAAAATTCAAATGGAGACACCACAGCATACAGTGACTGACCCAATATGCACATTGAGTCTACCACCTCCTAATTCCCTCCGGACGTAGCCTGCATCAATAGCACCAGAAAAGAAAAAAAAACAGGCTACTATTATGGGCATGTTTACGGAGGAGGTGTCCTACGAATGCAACAACCTAATAGCATGGTTGTACTATGGAGGCTGGCTAAAATATAAGTGCTGGACCTCCTCACATTTTCTTTTGTGGAAGGAGTAGGATTTTTAGACTTTGTTGTGGCTATCTGCCCGAAATGAAAGGGTCCCGGTTGGACCAATTTTGCCAGAGTTGCTTTTCCAGTGATCCATCATGATGTGCTGCAAATGGTTGCACAAGCTTTGCAGCAGAGTGCTGTTGACACTATCTACCTGGTGACAGACATGTGGACCAGTTGACAAGCAACTGATTACATGTGCATCACTGCAAACTGGATCTCTTTTGTGGGGGTTAGGCAAGAGCTATGTACAGGTCTCAGCACTGAAGAAACTTTTAAGGTCATTAGGCAGCATGCAACAGTAGTCATATTTGCCATGGAAACAGCTGCAAACATCTTGGAAGACTTTAACAACAAGGTGTTTGAATGGCTGCAACCCAGAGGTCTTACAATTGGATTTATTGTCCTGGACATTGGCAGTAATATAGTCAAAGCCATGGTAGATGGTGGCTATTTTACGATTCTGTGTTTGGTGCATTTCATCAAACTGATTGTGCAAGACTTTCTCAAATAAGAAGACATTGGGCCTGATTACAACTTAGGTGGAGGGGATTACTCCATCCCAAATGTGATGGATATCCCACCCGCCGAATTACAAGTCCATTACATTCTATGAAACTCATAATATGGCGGCGAGATATCCTTCACAGTTGGGACAGAGTAATTCCCTCTGCCAAAGTCGTAATCAGGCCCATAGTCAGCAACATACTGACCTGCAGAACAATCAGCACTCATTTCAGCAATTCTTTTAAAGCCTGGAAGCAATAGAGGATCGTCCAGTATGTTAACAGAGTACCAGTTAAAGCCCTCATGCAGGAGATGCCAACACATTGGAACTCAACCTATTACATGCTGCAATCTCTGCTTGGGCAGTACAAACCCAGACTATGTCATTCAAAGAGAAAGGAATGCAATCAGGAAAAGCATCACCATGGATATGCATAAATGGGGCCTGATTAAAGACTGATGCAGATGCTACTTCCTTTTGAGGTTTTCATACAGGAAGTCTGCGCAAGGAGGACAGTATGATGAGTCAAGCCATCCCTTTGTTGCATCTGCTAAAGTCCTAATTAAAAATGGTGTCTGAAAGGTTTGCCGGTATGAACAGCAACAGAGAAGAGCATGAGTTGGTTGATAGCTTATTCCTTTGCTTATCTGTTTATACAAGGCTACAAAAAAACAATGTGTCCTCCAAAAAGTACATCTGTGTGTAGTGTTAGGACTTTATATTACATGAGCTTTGTCCTACCTTCATGTTATGTTGAATGAGATATTTGTCTTGCACCAGGTTTACTTGTAAAATGTGTCACTGTCCTGCATTACTTGCGCATGGTTTCCAATTACATCTTACCCAGTTGTGGTTTGCAAATCATGGAAGCAGGACATGAAGAATGCACGCTCCTTTTGTATGGAACATATTGGCGATGAGCCGACACCAGGAGCATGCCGCCTGAAAATTGAACTGGAAGGTTCTTTGCTCTCCCTTGATTGGGTCACCAACGTGGTGTTGTCATCACTTCTGGATCAATAACATCTTTGGATTCCTCTTTGTGGCCCTAAGTTGAATTTCTTTGAACGACCATGCGTCCCTTTCCAAAATGGCCCTATAGCACATGCAGCTCCTCGCACTCTGTCTCGTGCTCTCAGGAGTGTGGTATGAGACACAGAACGCGTGCATGTTCTTGTTGCTGGAAGCATGTCCTTTTCACCATGCTTTGGGCAGTACCTCATGTGACGGGTGTTGTTGATGTATCACGATCAATGCAGCCCTATTGTTTTAGGAAGAATTTCCAGTGTTTACTATGAAGACTCCACTTTTGTTTTAAATTGCTTTTTTATACAAATTATGTTATACTGTATTCGATCACATTGTGCAGCGGCAATGAGGAGATTCAGTTTGCCGTGCTGCTGCAGCTCATCAACAATAATTTTTTTAAACCAGGTATTTGTCACTTAAATTGTAATCTTGTAGACATTGACTTAATTTATTCTTTAGAATTACTATTGACTGGTTTCAGACTGGCACTTAATTTTAACAGTGACAAACTCACAACAGCTGGCACAAATACAACCATTTCTACAGCATCCTGGTAAACAATCTCTACCTTGGAAAAAGTGGTTTAGGTCTTTCAAAAATTATTTAGTAGCATTAGATGTTGAGAAGTTCTCACCTTAAAGGGAAGCACCTTTTCTTTTCAGTCACTTAGGAACTTAAAGTCAGCAAATTTATGATAACTTATCTGAAGCACTTCCACGTGAAGACTTTGATGATTGGAATGAGTACACTGAATCTGTTGCAAGAATAAAGAATAAATTTACAGAACAGCCAAGTGTACTCCTTGAAAGATTCAACTGTTCAAAATCTGGGTACCCTGTCAGGCGATTAGACACTCTTTACAAATTCTGATTGATTGGTTGATTAATGGTGCAAATAGACTATTTTTCCTAAAGAGTCTTCTATGAGTTTGTTGCTGCCACTAACACTGCAACTGTGATGAAATTCTTTCAGAACATTTTTTAGATCAAAGGATCGCCCCCCTCTCAGGGAGTTGGTAACAGATAACAGCACCGATATAACTTCCTCGCTGATGAGAGAGTTTATTGATTGCTTTCATATTAGACATTTGAGGGTAACTATGTATTCGCCATCTTCACATGGACTATTAGAAAGGATGAATAGATTTCTTAAGGAAGGTGAGCACTTTGCTTTAGCTAACAAGTTACCTGTTGAAGAATTTCTTAGACAGAAATTATGGTCATATTTGATTACCCCACATAACACAATGTGCTTGTCACCTTTTTGCCTCCTTAGGAAAAGGGAACCTAGATGTGAAGTGTGCTCAGACTGGGTCAAAGACTTGATGTCAAAAGAAAAGGTTGTCAGTGTAACATAAATAAAATGGTTAAGAAGGGAGTTACAGCTGTTCAGTCAGCACATAAAGCCCATTATGATAATATGCATGGAGTAAAAAAGATTATCTTTTGGGTAACAGATTGGATTTCGATCATACATCCTACTAAGTTTGAAAAAGGAGAATTAGTGTTTTCTGCAACTGTACAAATCACCAAAGTTTCCAAAGAGTTGGTCGAGCTTGACTAGAAGTGATGGTGGACCAAAAGAGCTTGGGTGAAGTTGACATCTGATCAAGCTGATAAAATAATCAGACATAAAGGCTCGCTGAATGGGGAGGATGATAAACATGATTGGGGTTTTACCATGAATAATACTGATCATCATAGAGCTGTAATTCAACCTTGTTTTGTCAAACACACCAGAGTTCAGGTTGGAATTTGATCTGAGTCAGATAACTCAGATGGACAAATCAACCTTGATCCGAGTCTCTCAGAATACTAGAGTTCCTCTCAATTTCTCCATGGCTTCATAGGGTGAGGATTCTACATTCATTAATTTGCTTCCAGTGTGCAAAATGTTACTGTACAATTTTGGCTAATTTAAGTTGTTCATTTTATTGTTTTGTTAAGGGGAAACATGATGTAGTGTTAAGACTTCCTATTACATGAGCATTGTCCAACTCCCTGTTATATTTGATGCTTTATTTGTCTCACCATGTTCACTTATAAATTGATTCACTCTTCTACATTCCTTCTCAATGGATACCAACTACAACTTACAGAGTTGCGGTTTGGAATTCACCAAAGTAGGACATGCAGGATGTGGGCTCCTGTTGTACGGAATAAACTTTTTGGTTTGGCAGAACATGCACTTACTGTCTTCAGGTGTGTTTATCCTGAAATTATACTAAGCCGCAATAATTGTTCCATGGTGCAAAAAATACTGGCCACTTTCATTTCTTTTTCACAAGATATTTTATTCAACAAGACATTGATTGCTGAGCAAGTGAGAGACCTGGAAAGGGAATGGCTGGAAGTTTGAGTCCCAGGCAGAAGTTCTGGCTTGCAGCCTTCAACCTTCAGAGAGGGCAGTGCTGTTGTCTCATAGTAGCCAACACCAACAAGAACACCGGCAGCAACAGAAACAGAAGAATCAGACAAAATCTCTTTAATGGCTTGGTTCCGAGTGACAGAGCTTAAGTCAAGTACAGAGGTGAAGGAAAAAGATGGTGAGCAAGTGGCAGCACCAATGACCATTCAGAGGATGTTTCAGGACTATCTGGATGACCCAAAAGAGGACTTGGTGGTTTAAAACCCATTGTTCTAATAGTATGGGAAGGTGCACCAATGACCAGAGCTCAGGAGGCTGGCAATAAAGTATCTGGCTTGTCCAGTAGTCAATGTATCTGTGGAGCATGTTTTCAGTTCAGCTGAGGCAGTTGTCACGGCCAGACAGACCAGTCTCTCACCTTGAAACATGGAGAGATTGACTATCATTAAAATAGATTAGCACTTCAGACCACATGAATAAACTGTGCCTAAAACAGCACAGGAGGAGGATTAGAAAGATTGGTCAGACTCAAGTGCGTTAGCTGACCAACCTCTGGGAAAAAGCCAGAGATATAGGACAAACTCTATTTCCCTGACTGAGTAGGCCACCATAGTACTTTCAGATTATCGTCAAACTGCTTTGCCCAACAATAAGAAAAAATGGATATAGCTAGAGGAACATTATGGTGGCCATTATGACAATAGTGGTGACTGTTAGAGTCAACAGGCTGGTGATAATTACCGCCAAATTATGACCGTGGTGGTGATAACTCCCATAGACAGCCAATGTACCACACTAACCACCAGGGTATTAACACCACTGACCACGGTGGTAGCCATCAACAGCAAGGTGGAAGACAAGGTACCACCCATTATATTATGACATAGCAAAACGCCAGGATTTCCAGGGCAGTACCAACGCCATCAATACCCTAGCGGAAACAGAACACAGAAGACGAAAGACTCACCATCAGAGACACAGAGAAGGCCAACGCCGCCATGGAACTGGAACTTCAAATCTTCCCAATGCTCATCTACGCCATGCTCCACCCGGAACACCAACGCTGACGATGACAGAGAGTACAGCCGTCTGGCACACAAGGGAGGGAGGGAGGAAAAGGAGAGTAACACACATGCACAACACACACGATAGACACACACACACCCCATACACACAACCAGCTGCGGGGGAAAACAAGTCTCATAGGATACACGTCATAATAATGCAAGGACAACAATTAGCCAGAACTGATAGTGTAATTTGATGCCAACAGCCACCATGTTGTCCATGTGACAAGAGAAATATGAGTCACTGTTCAGAAAGGGCCATTGGCCAGTCCAAAGTACAAAAGGGCCACATGGCCACCGGGCACAGTCCAAGGCCCAACTTGTTCCCTGACGAAATCCTCACTACACTGTGCAGTGGCATCATGTTCGGAATGGCCAGGTACCTCAGGGGGAAGAGGGGTAGGGGCACCTCGGCTGAAGTGGGAAACGTGCCCACTGGTTCTGGAGGGGGCTCCATGCCCATTTCACATTGCTGGGGAGTACAAGGTCACAGTCTCTGAGGTGGGGAACTTGCCCACTGATTCTGGAGGGCGCTCCATGCCCAATTCACATTGCTGGGGAGTGCAAGGTCACAGTCTCTGACATGGGAAACTTGCCCACTGGTTCTGGAGGGGACTAGTTGTAGAAGAGTCCCTGGAGGGTGGCCTACGTGCTCTCTGCTGGAGGTGAGGGCTGCTGTGTCCCAGTTGGAGGTGAGGGCTGCTGTGTCCCAGCTGGAGGTGAGGGCTGATGTGTCCCAGTTGGAAGTGAGGGTTGCTGTGCCCAGTTGGAGGTGAGAGCTCCTTGCTCCACTGCTGTTGGATGGGACCTCTTGTTTCTCCTAGTTGGTGGAGTGGGATCCTTCCCTTTCTTTGGTGGTGGAGTGGGACCCTTTCCTTTCTGGCTGGAGGAGTGGGATCCTTCCCTCTCTTGGGTGGTGGAGTGGGATCCTTCCGTCTCTTGGGTGGTGGAGTGCCTTTCTTGCCTCCACAACTAGGAGGTGCCTCCACTGTGCCCGTGGACTGTTTGGCTGAGGTGCTGGGTTGCGTCATTGTGACCCTGCTCTTATGGGCAGGATGGAGGGTGGTAGGGGCAGGAAGAGGTCAAGTTGGACAAGGAAAAGCTTTTTAAGGACAGTGTGGCGGGATAGGGGAGAAGGGATGGGAGTGGAGGTTGAGGGAGTAATTGTTGGAGGTGTATGTCTGCTGGACTTGGGTGGAGGTGCCTGGGCAGTGTGCTGATATGAGGTGGATGGCTGTTGGGTGTCTGTGTGTGTGGATTTGTGTCTCTTACGGGGTGGGGGGGCAGACAGGGTGGGAGAGGACACAGGGTGCATGTGGATGGATATTGTGGAGATATCTGCAAGTGAGTTGTGTGTGCTGCTTGGTGTGGTGATGGTGGTGGTGGCTGTTGATGCAGTGCATGCAGGTGTGAGTGCGGATGTGGCATTGAGGGAAGAGGAGGAGGAAGAGGGGGAGACAGTAGAGGCAGTGGATGTTGTGGTGTGTGCAACTGTCTGTTTTTTGTGTGAGTGCATGTGGCCTGAAGTATGCTGACTGTGTTTGTCTGTACCACACCTGTGTGATGTTTTGTGTGCATGCTTGTCTGTATATGTGCATGGGATGGGTTGTGGTTGAGGAGATTGGGACTGGGAATTGGTATTTGGAGAGGGAACTGTAGAAACAGGGAAAATGGCTGCCATCAGAGAGGAGGCCAGAACCTGGAACGATCTCTGTTGGGCGACCAATGTACAGTGAATGCCCTCCAGGAATGCTTTTCATTGCTGCATCTGGGATGCCAGCCCCTGGATGTCATTCACAATGGTTGACTGCCCTATAGAGATGGATGTCAGAAGGTCAATAGCCTCCTCACTGTGGGCAGCAGGGCTCACTGGAGCAGGGCCTGAGGTGTCTGGGGCGAAGGAGATGCCCACCCTCCTGGATAAGCAGGCATGGGCAACTCGGTGAGGAGCTACTGGGAGGGCAGTGTTGGTACGGTACAGGGAGCTTCCATCAGAGGAGGAATTAGTCAGTGTTGTCACCTCCTGTCTCAGAGTTGGTGCTCCCCTAGCCCTCCGTCCCATTGGACTCTACCTCCCTGGTCCTGTGGGATGCAGCTCCCTCTGTCGCCAGTGCCCCATCTCCTCTGCCAGATGATGCTAATGCACACATGGAAAGGATGACAGAAGAAGAAAGTGGAGGAGCGAGAAAGGGAGCACTGGGTCAAATGCCTATCCAGCTGTAGCTAGGCCACCGCCAGTATGCGGGCCATCAGGGAGGTCAGGTTCTGACGGGCACCTGGCCCTTGATGGGAGGCCATCCCCAGCTGGGCCTCCGCGGTCCTCTGTGCCCAGCGTGTCAGGTCCTCCCACCTTTTGTTATAGTGGGTGCTCCACCTGCTGTACAACCCAGCGTTCACACGTCCTTGGCGATGGCACGCCACAATCCCTTCTTCTGAAGGGCCCTGACCTGCAGAAGAAACACAGACAGGAGGACACCAATACACATACAATCCAGCCTGTCACACATATGGCCCACAAATCCCATCATTGGCACACCCATCACCCAACGCCCACCATGTACACTGCCACCAGACATACCACCCCCCAAATGACACGATGCTTGCACACACATCTCCTTGCAACCTTGCCACATGCATCGTGCCCAAGGTGTACTCACCTGTTGGTCTGGAGGCCCATACAGCTGTCCATTCTGGGGTAGGACCCCATTTAGCAAGCGATCTAACTCCTCCGAAGTGAAGGCAGGGGCCCTTTCCTCGGTCACACGGGCCATTGCAGGATCCAGATACAGGTCACAGCAGCATATGCAGTGTAGGTGTTGTCTTGTGGAAAGTCAGGAATCAAGTAAGGTTATAGACAGAAAATGGCGGTCACGTACACGGCAGTGTACACCGTCATCGCTGCCGGTGATCACCATTAGCCACTGTCCGACATAGAGCCCCATATTAGCCAATGAGTAATAGCACGGCGGTGCAAGACTGCCTTCTGCCATGATGCCCAATGCCGGCAGAGTTACCTCACTTCCACCTGTCCCTACATACAGGACAGACAGTCACCATTTTATGGTGTTGGGCAACATTCAGATAAACGAGAACTGATTATTTCTATAATTTGCACATACATTGCCATTCCCATTGTTCCATCACATTACTGCTCTATGTACACTGAGGTGGTGTCTCCATTATTCAAATTGTGACACCCTACGCACTCTTGTGTCCCTTAGATACCTACCACTGCGGAGAAAGACCCTGTGTACAGACTCCTTGTGGACTTGGCTACACAGGAGGACAGGCACATAATACTCACCTATAGACTGGGCAGAACCACTATCACAGTGCTGTATGCTCAGTTGGAGCCTGATCTGATATCAGCTATCCGTCATCCCACTGGGACCCCCCTCTTGTGCAGGTTGTATCAGTGCTCTATTTCCTTGCAACTGGTTCTTTCCAAGTGGCAGTGGGCTTGGCAGCAGGAATGTCCCAGCCAATGTTCTCCATCGTGCTGGCAAGGGTTTTGTCTGCCCTGGTGAAACACATGTAGAGCTACATTGCTTTCCCCCAGGTAGAAGATGTGGCCACTATGAAGGCAGGACTCTATGCAATGGGACGTATCCCCAATACTATTGGGGCAACTGATGGTACACATGTTGCATGTGTCCCCCCCACCAGAATGATCAGGTGTTCAGGAATAGGAAGAGTTTCCACTCACTCAATGTGCAAATGGTGTGCCTGGCTGACCAGTACATCTCCCACGTCACTGCCAAGTATCCTGGGTCGGTGCATGACACCTTCGCCCTGAGGAATAGCAGCATCCCAAATGTGATGGCACAACTATAGAGGCACAGGGTGTGGCTAATTGGTGAGCATGACTCCCCACCCAATGTAGTTCAGTGTATGCCTTCTGGTGTTAACCCCATTACATTGTAAGGCTAATGTTTGTCACTCAATACTTGCAGGTGACTCTGGCTACCCAAACCTGTTGTGGCTCCTAACCCCTGTGAGGAATGCCAGGACAGAGGCTGAGAATCGTTATAATGATGCACATGGGTGAACCAGGAGAATTATTGAAAGGACCTTCAGCCTCTCGAAGGGCAGGTTCAGATGCCTCCATCTAACAGGTGGATCCCTGTCCTATTCACCCGAGAAGGTCTGCCAGATAGTAGTGGCATGCTGCATGTTGCACAACCTGGCCCTCAGGCAACATGTGCTTTATCTGCAGGAGGAGGAGACTGGAAATGCCCCTGTAGCAACAGTGGACCGTGAGGACAGTGAGGATGAGGAGGCAGAGGATGAGGATGTGAACAACAGAACATCAGTTATACGTCAATACTTCCAATGACACACAGATGAGACAGTAGCACTGACCATTCCTATGATTATTAATGTTTTCTTTGTGGCTGTAGCAGGATGGAAATCACTTCCTTTGCATCTCTACTTCCTGTCACCTGTAGCTTTGCATTTTGCAGATGTTGGTGTTGTAAAAACTGTGTACTAGTCAGTCAGTCAAAGAATCTTTATTCGGCAAGTGCCATAAAAGTACAAAGCATTTCAGACTAAATATTTAAATAATTAAAATACAATACAAATATTAAAAGCAGATACAAAAAACATCCTCAATCAACCTTGTCCCAAAATTCTATACGAAGCCATAATCAGTCAACCCGACAACCCTATAAGATACAAACATGTACAATACAAAGGTAAAAGCCCAGCATCAGAGTAAAATCATACATTGCCAGATTATACTAATGTGTGTCTCCTTCAATCAATTCATATTGTTTCCTAATGGCCATAGCCAATTTAATGAAGCTTAAGACAGGATGGCACAATTGTATTGAGGAGAGTTTTTGAATATTAATCAGTGCCTCCTGATAAGATGTAATTTGCAATTTATGTAAAATTGGCAAAATAAAAATTTGTCTTGGTGCAGAGTAAAGAGGACAGAATTAAAAAAAATGACACGTGCTTTGCTTTGAAAGATTGTCACAAGGGAAGTTTGGGAGCATTTTATGCCAGGTACATTTCTTTGGAAAAGCCATTCTAAAACGTATCAAATTTTATCTGAATAAAACAAGGAGAGAGTATGATACTGAGCTTGAAAACCAAGTTAAATATGGTTCTATCACCGTGAAGGTAGAGATTTGAACATAGGATTCAAATGTTTTCAATTTTGCTGCCTCTTGATATTTGCAGTTTGTGGCATACTCTATATATTGTAATTTAAGCACTTCCTTAGCATTAGTAGGTAGAGTCCCGGGATTAGTAAACATGTTCTCTAACCCTAAAGTCCGAAAGGAATTTTGAACATAAGTAAGCCACGGAATTTTAGCTGATTGGATACAATCTACAATGGAATCTTGAAACAAAGCTGGCCGCAGGATTTGACCAAACTTTTAACCATAACAAAAGTGGGGCAATACCAACCAAATCCTCGATGTAATGTACTCCCAGCTCCTCTTGGCAAATAATATTTGCTACATTCTTAGGTACCAGAAGCAGCCTATGTAAAAATTTATTCTCAATTTGTTGTAGGCAAGCTGATTTGATGTAACCCCAAAGACCCGCTCCGTACATGGCTGCAGAGTTGCATGTAGATTTATAAAGCATAATAATCTGGGGAACTGGCCTATGACCCAATTTACGGGCAAAACGAAAGATCGATTTGTTGGATCTTAAAATTAAGATGGGGATACCATGACAGGGAGGAGTTTAAGTGTAATCCTAAATAACAAAAATCTTTCACTTTAGTTAAAATATTTCCATCCATAGTAAAACATCTAGTACGTGTATTTCGAGGGCAATATGTCATGATGTGTGACTTTACAAAATTGACTTTCGAGTCAAGATCCTGCATAAAAGTAAAAAAAAAGGTCTAATAAATTCTGCAGACCATTTGCTGTGCGGGCAATCAAAACAGCATCATCAGCATACAATAGGACCGGGAGTTGTCTGGATTCCATCCTAGGGAAATCCTTACTATTTTGTACTAAAAAAATATAAAGACCATTGTGAACGGGCATCCCCGAACACATCCTCGGGACTAGCTGCTGCTGACGTGTCGGATGATTCCGACACGTCATGTCCGCGTTCCCACGTTGCCGTGGGAATGCTCCCAGATGGAGGCTGGCATCCCAGTGTTGCCGCGGAAAGCCTGGAGGGTTTCCGGGCCGCGGAATTAAAGAGGCGGAGAGAATCCAGCGTCGGGGAGGGAGAGGACGGAGGAGAAAGCGGAGAGGCGGCGAACGGAGGAAACAAGACGGGAGATCCAGGAAGGACCGGCCAAACGCGGAGGAACGACGAGGTGTTGGAGAAGGACAGCATTGTCAGGGATCATCCACTGACGAAACACCCTAGCGCCAGCCACGACCCAGGAGGGTCGTGGCTTGCTAAGGTACAGTCTTTGTGGGACACCAGAGGGAGCACCACGGTTAAGAGGGCACTGGGGAAGGGAGCTGAGAAGGAGTGAGGGGTGGACTGGGAGGGGGCTTGGAGGGCACATGGGTAAACACGAGTGAGCCACATAAAAGTGCACTGTAAGAAAATTAGTCACTTTTGCCGTAAAACTCCCCACCGGCACAACCCCACCCTTTTTACCTCTTCCCCTTTTTGTTGTAAAAATCCTAAAACATACCGAATATCCCACTTACCGTAGCGTTTTCCTTTTTTCCCGGTACCTCAACGTTGGAACCCACCGAGAGACAGAGAGAACGCCAACCTAAAAGAGGACAAAGAAAAGAGGAAGGAAAACCCCATTAAGAAGAAGAGAAGGCAACGCCTTGAGACCGTAAAAACTCAGTAAAACATCAGGATATATATAATCATTCTACTAATATTGAAATAAACCACTTACCTGAGCACCACAATTTCTCTCCGTTGCCTTTATACTGTTCGACCTGCCACAGTGGTGTCAGAAGTGGGATTTCTTTGCGGAAAGGAGCCCACCCCGGGGAAACGAACGGTATAAACAATGAGTGAAAGTCCGTCTCTAGAGGATATGATCAAACAACTGGCGGAAGGCCAACGCCATTTGCAGTTGGTATGGGAGGCACACCAACGAGAAGCGAAAGAGGACATGGAAGCCTTACAGTCTGCTTTGAAAAGCCAAGCGACAATACTAGCAAACAACCAATTGGTACATGAATCAGCAATGAAGAAACTAAGAGAGACAATTGCCGCCAGCAAGGTCCACCCCAATGCCCCCAGTTCAGTGTTGCAAAAATATCAGGAGGGGGAAGACCCGGAGTCTTTCTTCACTAACTTTGAAAGAGTGGCTTCTTCGGCTCAATGGCCGGAAGAAAGATGGGGACAATACGTCGCACCTTTACTTACCGGACTCTTACAAGCCGCCTATCAAGCCGCGAATCCCAGGGGAACAACACCCTACAAAGACATAAAGACCAGCATCTTAGAACGGGTAGGACATGACACAGAATACTATCGGGTCAAATTCCGAAAAATAAAGTGGGGACCAAATGAGGACCCCCGCACCTTTTATTTCCACGTAAAAGATTTGGCCTTGAAATGGTTGGGTCCTATCGGGAATAGCCGCGAGGAGGTTATACAAACGATTGTACTCGAACAATATTTAGACTCTTTACCTCCTTCTACAAAAAAATGGATACCACAACATCCAAAGGTAGATACAGACATGGCGATTGATTTAGCCTGCGCATATCATCGATCCACAGATGTAAGAGGTATACAGCCCAGACCCAACATAAAACCTGTTGTGCCCAATCCCAAACCCTCCCCGAGATTTCCCCTCGAAGATCCGGTTCCCCGCAGACTTGTAGAAGGTCCCCCCGTACAGGGACCCCAATGTTACAACTGTGGAGAGTGGGGACACATAGCCCGTATGTGCCCGCGGAAACTTGAGGGTAGTGAGCCGATGGAGATAGGAGTGACCAGGCGACGCGTACTCTGTACAGGAGGAGGAGACATTAAGTTCAAGCAAACCCTGAAAATCAATGGGCGGTCTGTATGTGCTCTCGTCGATTCGGGTTGCAGCCAATCCGTTGTTCGGGAAGACTTAATAAGCCCGGTAGATATGGAAACAAGTCAGTGGGTCAATATTTGCTGTATTCACGGCGACAAGGAGCAATACCCCTTGAAAGTACTTAACATAGAGTGGGGAGACTACAGGGACTTCCTTCCTATGGGGGTAATGGCTCAACTTATTGAGGAATGTATCGTTTGCACCGACTATAACCATTTCCAAGAGCTCCTAGATCATGTTAGAAGCCCAAAAGCTTCCCAGGAATGGTGGGGTGAGGCTCCTTTTGCCGAAAGTACTATTGAATGCCCTTTAACCCGTAGAAAACTGTCACGTCGAGAAAAGCGAGAGGAGAGAGTACATTTCTGGAGTTATAATGAGCCGGAACAAGCCCAAGGACTTGTAGCAGAAACACATGAAGCACCCTTAAGTTTTCATCAACAACAGAGAGAAGATCCCTCCCTCGCTCAGGCCTGGAAGTCCGCAAAAACGGAAGAAACTGAGGAGGTGGGTCCTTACTTCCTGATTAAAAGAAATCTCCTATATAGGGTGACCACTACTCGTGCTGGGGATCGCAAACATCAACTAATAGTACCGGAAACCTATAGGAATCACGTCCTGACCCTTGCTCACAATCAACCAGGGGGGGGCATTTTGGGAGGGAAAAAACTGAAGAGTATCTCCTCAGGCAATTTTATTGGCCAGGTGTTTTTGCCCACATAAGGAGATATTGTTCCCAATGTCCCAGGTGTCAGCTTACAGAACCAGGTAGGCCTAAGAAAGCACCGCTTGTACCCCTTCCCATTATAGACATTCCATTTAGCAGGGTAGGGATGGATTTGATTGGACCCGTAGTACCTTCCTCTTAAGGTCACACGTATATATTGGTTATTGTTGACTATGCCACCCGATACCCCGAGGCCATTCCCCTGACAAGTATGACCACAAAAACAGTTGCACAAGCAATGATAACTGTCTTCGCTCGAATAGGGTTTCCCCGCGAAATACTCACAGACCAAGGGACCCCATTCATGTCGACTCTCATGAAACAAGTTTGTAAGACATTAGGAATTTCCCAAATCAAAACCTCTGTTTATCATCCACAGACGGATGGATTGGTGGAACGTTACAATCGGACCATCAAAACCCTGCTAAGAAAAATAGTGCAGGATTCAGGGAGAGATTGGGATAAAAAATTACCGTTAGTGTTATACGCTATCAGAACTCATGAACAGGCCTCAACAGGACATAGCCCATTCGAATTAGTGTTCGGACGGCAACCCCGTTCCCTTTTGGACATGGCCATCGAAACATGGGAGGAAGAAGCGGAGGGAGGAGGAAGGCCATTGTTGGAATACGCCCACAACTTGATGTCACATTTACAAGGGCTATGGGAAGAGGTACGAGAAAATATGGAACAGGCCCAAATGACACAAAAACATTACTATGACAAAGGGAGTAAATTGAGGGTTTTTCAACCAGAAGATCAGGTACTAATAATGCGTCCCACGTCGGAACAAAAGCTCCTCGCGAGATGGCAAGGTCCATATCGGGTAATCCGAGCAGTTTCTCCTGTTACTTACCTTATTGAAATAACGGCCAATCCTAAAAAGTCCCAAATTTATCATGTGAACCTCTTAAAGAAATGGGAAGTGCCAGAGAACACAGACAATCCAGTAGAAATGAGTCGGTTCCTATGTCCGAGTAAGGAGTTAAATATTGAGTTCTACCCCAAAGAACAACACGATGATAACAAATTACCCTCTGTCAATAGTACATTGATGAGTTCAGAGAAGGGACAGGTATATCACTTATTGAATCACTTCCAACAATTTTTTTCAGAGACACCTGGTAAACCACCTTGATCTACCATAGAATACGAACAACCCCAGGTAAAATTGTTAGATTACGACCCTACCGTATTCCGGAGGCAAGGAAACAAATCATAGAGGACGAGATACAGAAAATGTTAGCTCTCGGAGTGGTGGAACCCTCTAATAGTCCCTGGTGCTCCCCGGTAGTCCTGGTACCAAAACCTGATGGGACCGTCAGATTCTGTATCGACTTTCGAAAACTTAATGAAAATTCGATGTTTGACACGTATCCAATTCCTAGAGTAGACGACGTCCTAGAAAAACTAGGCAAAGCTAAATATATGTCCACAATAGACCTAACTAAGCGGTATTGGCAGATTCCTTTGGCCCCTGATGATAAAGAGAAAACGGCCTTCTCTACCCAGTCCGGGCTTTATCATTTTACAGTGTTACCCTTTGGAGTACATGGGGCTCCGGCTACCTTCCAAAGGTTAATGGATAGGCTACTAAAGCCCTTTCACACTTTCTCGGCAGCTTATTTAGACGATGTAGTCATTTTTAGCGAGACATGGGGGGATCATTTAGATCATTTGCAGCAGATATTCCATACCCTAACAAAAGCAGGATTAACAGCCAACCCCAAGAAATGCGTCATAGGGAAAACAGACATCTCATACCTAGGATACAAAATCAGTCAGGGTACTCTACAACCCCAAACCAAGAAAGTGGACGCCATAAAACATGCCCCTACCCCTAAAACCAAGAAAGACTTATGCTCTTTTCTGGGACTAGTGGGCTATTATCGAAGGTTCATACCTGGATATTCCACCCTTGCGGCTCCCCTCACAGACCTCCTATCCAAATCGCACCCTAACCAGTTATTACCTTTTTCTGACCTTCAGACAAATAGTTTTGAGAGATTAAAGTCCTATCTGACTAAGGAACCGATATTACAATGTCCAGACTTCTCCAAACCGTTTCATCTGTATACTGATGCCTCCGATGTGGGACTGGGGGCGAGTTCTGGCTCAGCCTGACGGGGAGGGCCGAGATCACCCTATTGTATTTATCAGCAGGAAACTGTTTCCTCTGGAACGTCATTATCCCATCATCGAAAGAGAGTGTTTGGCTATTAAATGGCCGGTGGACAGTTTACAGTATTATCTGTTGGGCCGACCTTTTGTTCTATACACTGATCACGCTCCCCTCATCTGGATGGCCGCTCATAAAGATTTGAATTCCCGGATTTTGCGATGGTTCCTTGAACTGCAGCCTTTTTCCTTTCAGGTCCGCCACGTCCCGGGGTCTTAGCAGGGTCCTGCTGATTATTTGTCTCGATTCCCTTGCTCTACTTCGGTCCTCGAGCAGGACCGTTCTTGTGAAGGGGTGTGTGAACGGGCATCCCCGAACACATCCTTGGGACTAGCTGCTGCTGACGTGTCGGATGATTCCGACACGTCATGTCCGCGTTCCCACGTTGCCGTGGGAACGCTCCCAGACGGAGGCTGGCGTCCCGGTGTTGCCGCGGAAACCCTGGAGGGTTTCCGGGCCGCAGAATTAAAGAGGCGGAGAGAATCCAGCGTTGGGGAGGGAGAGGAGGGAGGAGAAAGCGGAGAGGCGGCGAACGGAGGAAACAAGACGGGAGATCCAGGAAGGACCGGCCAAACGCGGAGGAACAACGAGGTGTTGGAGAAGGACAGCGTTGTCAGGGATCATCCACTGCTGAAACACCCTAGCGCCAGCCACGACCCAGGAGGGTCGTGGCTTGCTAAGGTACGGTCTTTGTGGGACACCAGAGGGAGCACCACGGTTAAGAGGGCACTGGGGAAGGGAGCTGAGAAGGAGTGAGGGGTGGACTGGGAGGGGGCTTGGAGGGCACATGGGTAAACACGAGTGAGCCACATAAAAGTGCACTGTAAGAAAATTAGTCACTTTTGCCTTAAAACTCACCACCGGCACAACCCCACCCTTTTTACCTCTTCCCCTTTTTGTTGTAAAAATCCTAAAACATACCTAATATCCCACTTCCCGTAGCGTTTTCCTTTTTTCCCGGTACCTCAACGTTGGAACCCACCGAGAGACAGAGAGAACGCCAACCTAAAAGAGGACAAAGAAAAGAAGAAGGAAAACCCCATTAAGAAGAAGAGAAGGCAACGCCTTGAGACCGTAAAAACTCAGTAAAACATCAGGATATATATAATCATTCCACTAATATTGAAATAAACCACTTACCTGAGCACCACAATTTCTCTCCGTTGCCTTTATACTGTTCGACCTGCCACAACCATTAATATACAATAAAAAAAAAAACTGTGCTAAAATACAACCCTGCCTAACTCCTCTTAAGGATGGAAAAGGAAGAGATCTCTCTCCACGCTGGCCATATTGAACTGAGATTGTAAGGTCAGTGTATAAACGTTTAATCAATTCAAGCACATCCTGGTCAACCCCCATTGTATCCATATTTACTAAGAATAAGATGTAAATTTAAAGCCTGCTCCACTGTGCCTATGCGAGGCCTAAAGCCATATTGGATTGGAGAGAGAATTTTAGTCTTATCTGCCCAGTCCTCAAGCCGGGTCAAAATAATACTTCCCAAAATCTTGGCAGTAGAATCTATTGGGGAAATTGGTCTATAACAGAATGGGTCTTGTCTATCTCCCTTTTTAAAAATAGGAACGATTATTGCCAATTTCCATGAAGAAGGAATGTTACTATTAACTGCACTGATCAATACATTGGTGATTAATGGTCCCCAGAGGTCTGGAAAAGATTTAAAAAGTTCAACCGGGACCCCATCCAGACCAGGGGCTTTCCCTGATTTCGATCGTTTAATAGCTGCAATTACCTCATGTAGCTCAAACGATAAATTATTTGTATTCAAATTTATTGCCACCACATTCGAATTACTACAATCCCCTTGTTCATAATGAGAATTATTTGCAGGCTAAAATATTTTCATGAAATGTTTCACCTAGAACCCTTCAGGTATCAAACACTCACCCTGTTTGTTATCATATTCCAAAAAATAAGGGTGGTTAACTACTTGCCAGAATTGTGCAGAGTCCTTCATTTCCATGGCCGCCATGAGTTCTTCCCATGCTCTATTTCTAATTTCATTTCTCCTTTCCTCCACGGCTATCTTATATTGGCCCCTAGCCCGTCTAAATAGTTCCCGGTTAAACAGGATTGTTTTCAGGGCTAGTTTTAACTCTTTATGGGCGGCTGTACAGGTAGAATTAAACCATCTCCGAGGCTTGAGACGATGAGAAGGCCTATTACTCACTAAGGCCTTAGATATGGCATTGCTTAAAACTTCAAATTCTAATACCAGATGAGGATAAGATGGCTGTGACATTAAACACGTATTAATAGAACCAAGATTTTGCTCAAGAATGTACTTATGGAAAATGTTTGGATCTATATTTTCCCATGTCATACGAAGACCAAAATATTTGTTAGAAACTGGAATGCCCCATCTAGAGAAGTCAAAACCTGACTACATCTAGAAGTATTTTCCAGTACAAATGTCATAGGCATCTCCACATTTAAGTCACAATGAGCCACAGTAAAGGGGATAGATGAAGTAATTAAATCATTGAAAAAAATCAGAGGATAAATTTGAATCCCTGCTTTCCTCTTAGCATGGTATGAATAATCCATCAGTAGACGATTAACCAAATATGGATTGGCAAAATGAATCACAATGCATTCGCCGTCATATACCTTTTTTGAAAGACCCACCCATTTCACTCTGCGTGCCATAAGAATCTTATTATTTAAATCAACTTAATAGCTAAACTTTTGCCTCAGCCAATGAGTACATTTCCCCATTAACGCCATAGTATCTTCCCTACATGCAGGTTCAAGGGGAGGAACATTAGCTAAGACCAAAACATAAGGCATGCAGTCTGGTGGGAGTTGCAAAATTTCAAATTGAACATTAATAAGGTTAATTCGAGGAACCATTATACAATCTGTGGGCGTTCCCAATCTGTCTACCAGACTGGGAACAGTCTCTGTAAGTAAAGTTCCATGGACGCCAGTAAGGTGAACCTTAGGTGGATCATAGGAAGTCGGTTGGTCAATATGCGTTCTTCTTGACATTCAGACAAGGCCGTCTGCTTATGGGAATTTGCCACTTCTGTTGGAGATATTTGAGTGATCTGTTCAATCAAGTTCTTTTGCAGATGTTCAAATTTTGTAGTTATCAGAGTTACTAACTTCTCCTCCAAAGCTGCAAAAAGAGGTTTAAGCATGGAATCTATTTTATTAACATAATCGTCACAGATAACTCTCTTTTCCCTAGTATCTGGGTCTAAATCCTCAGTTTATGAGCCTACAGCTGATGATGAATTAGCTAGTGGGTCCAGAATTAAACAACTCTTTCCCAATCGCCTTGTAGTCCACTTTGTGGATTTCAAATGTTTTGCGCGGGCTCCTTCTTTCCTTTTTTTTTGGTGGAGGGAAGGCCACAATGAAACGGTCCACAATATCTTCTTCACACAAGATAGGCAATTGTGAAGAGGGAGCATCAAGATCAGACTGAAATAAATCATGAGTAGAAGAGCTCCGAATAGAGTCCTGAAGCCCTGTACTGGGCAAAATGTGGACCAAGGTCTTGAGGGGGATTTTCTGAGTAAGTTTAGGAGTAGCCCCAATCGTTTCTTCGACCTGGAAAATTTCTGTTTCAATGGCCCCAATCACAGAAGATAAATAACTAGTTATAGTCCGTTGGGAATGCGGAGCATGGACACAATCTCCTCATTGAGTAATGTTTTTCCTTTTGCCCATTGTATAGTGGGGATATATAAAACAAATCCACACAAAAATCAAGCTCTAAAGGTATATTTGGAGCGGGGGGTTACCCAGAAACCAAGCTCAATATTGGTCCAACACTACATAACCTTAAAATAAGATTATACTAAACATAAATATGGGGCTAAGATTTTCTCACAAGCTGCTTACCATGGGGCAATTGCCCCCCACAGGGCAATTGTCAGGGGGTAGGCCCAGCCTCTTCCGGGTGAACACTGTGTACTAATTTGATGACTACAGACAGATGCAGGTCATTAAATGTGTGCTATCACAGTGTTCAGATCATCTTCACATGATGTGACTGTTTCCATATATGCACATTTTCATCACATAAAACACTTTCACTCAAGTTGTATTCATGGGAGTTTATTGCAGTGCAAATAATTGACGGAAAAGTGCAATGGGATGGAGTGATGGTTGAGGAAAGTCCAAGGTATTATTCCAGTCTGTTTGTAGCACAGGTCCAGTGTCCAAGGGGCCATAGGAATGGGAGCAAAGGCAGTTGAAAGTGGACAAGGTGACAGGGTCAGACACAAGGGGGACATTCAGGAGGGTCTCATTTTCTGGCAGTGGTCTTGGCCTTGGCAAGTGCCTCTGGCTTCTGTCTGGGTCGCAGGGAACGTTTGCGAGGTGGTTCTCCTTCTGTATGGGGAGGGGTGCTGGTAGCCTGTGGGTCATGTGGCAGAGCCTCCTGCCCACTAACTGCAGCAGATGTGTTGGGCTGGTCAGTAGACTGGCTAGTGGTAGGGGCCTGCTGGTGTGCTGTCCATTCCCTCATGATGTTGGTCATATCTGCCAGCACCCCTGCTATGGAGACCATGGTGGTATTGAGGGCCTGCAAATCCTCTCTCATCTCCTGATGGTGTACCTCCTGCAGTGGTGGGATGGTCAGTAGACTAGCTAGTGGTGGGGTCCCACTGGTGAGCTGTCCATTCCCTCATGAGGCTGCCCATATCTGCCAGCACCCCTGCTATGGAGACCATGGTGGTGTTGAGGGCATGCAAATCCTCTCTGATCTCCTGATGGTGTTCCTCCTGCAGCCACCTGTTCTCCTGCATGTTTGCACGGATCTTGCCCGTCTTGTCCTGGAATTGTTGGTAAGCCCCCAGGACATTAGTGAGTACCTACTGGAGAGTCACTTCCCCGGCCCTGTCCTCCTCCTGGCACACAGCGGTCCTCCCAGTGTCCCTGTTCCCCTGTCCCCTGAACGGTGTGCCCACTGCCACTGCCATTTTAGGCACATGTATGGCTGGATTTGAGTTGAGCCATTGTGTAGTGAAGAAGCCTCCCCATTTCCTTCAAGGACCATAGAGACAATGCCTGCCTCCCTCCCATGCCAATCCTTCTGTTCTTTTTACATTCCCTAGCAGGGCTGCCCCAGTAAAGATCATTTGATTTACAAGACTGCCAAATTGCCAATGTGTGGCTTCCTTCAAAAGAGGACTTACAATTGTGTGCCACCATGCTTGGATTAGAACAGATAACTATTGCACAAATGAGTGATATATTGTTGAGTGATTGTGAGTGATTATTGATCATTCATGTGGTGGCAGACAGTGACAGAGAGTGTTCAACTAAGTACTTTGTAAACTTCATTTCAATGATTTGTAATGTTTGGGTGCTGATGGGTGATTTTGACTGAAAGTGTCTGGCCCTCTTACACTTACCTAGATTTACTTGAATGGTCCACTCCTTGTACATTTTTCTGACTCTTCAGAGACTAGACCAGTTAGTTCAGTTATCCAATACAAATCTACACAAAATGCTCAAATTCCTTTGCTCCTCTTGTTCACCAGCAGCAGTGAACTTAAGATCTATCTCTCTCAATCTCATTTGGGTTGGGAGTTGGTCGTAATAATTTGTTACTCAGAGTCAGGTATTGGGGCAAGACTACCTCAACAGTCAGAAGAAGGGAGTTATCTACTTCAAAGGGAAACCTTACCTAACCAACATGATGATGACTCTAAGAGGCCTACTCAACCCTGTGGAATGAGAGAGGTACATTGATTTGGGAAAAGCTGAGTAATGTGCTGGTTCAAATAAATGTCAAACTCCTCTATTATGTGGTTGTGGTCCGGGGGGCCGTAACTGGAGACAGACATGGAATGAATGATGTCACATCATCAGCATCACATGATGGACGCTAAATGTTCTGACAGTTCTGAGATTGTCCAGCCAGGTACATGCAGCTACTCCTCTCCCTTAATCACACATGATGAGGCATCACCATTATTGATTGCCGTAGCTTAGCCTGTTGGTCCATTCCTCATAAAGCTTACCTTCTGTCCTTCTACTTGACTCTACAATATTGTTACTGTTTTATAATTCACAGGCCTTCTCTTCTCCTGCATTAAAGTTGAAAGCTCCACAACACTCTTGCTTACCTTGTTGGAATGGTTCAACTAGGCGCCCAAAATAGACATTCATGATGTTCTGAGAAGACTGCAAATGCACAGCACGGTTTGGCATTTATATGCAGTGTCATTTTTCGTTTAACATTCATAATTTTCAGAACTGTGTGGGTTCACTCCTCCGTGATTTGTATTTTCTTAAACCTAGATAACAGAAAATTTAGAATAACATTTGTCTCTAGGGCAGAAGGACTATTTGCAATGCATTTAACTGAACTGTCTTTTTCCCATCTCCTTTCCCAACAGATGTTGTGATGCTGTGCTGTTCATTGCCCTGATGGTTAATGTTGTTGTGTAGTATTTGTCTTTGTCACACCTTTCCCCAGCTCCCCTATCCTATCCATTTATTGGACCCCTAAACCTATTCCTCCATGATTTATGATTTATTGAGGTGTGACTTAATTTATACCATAAATGGGTCAAAAACTTGGTGGGGTAGATGTGGTGACAGCATCACCAACTCACTGCAAAATCTTCTATTATCTAAGCAGTAGCCCACACCAGCCTCACTTATGGACCTACGCATAAAAGGATTCCAGAATTTAGACATATAACATGTTTCATCAACATCATCATTCCGCCCTTGTGTTGCATAAATGCTTAACCTTATGCACTCCTGACTCTGAGTCCACTTCTCCTGACTTGAGAATTTTGTAGGTTTAGTTTTAGTTAAATACTAGCTCCCCATTGCTCAAAAGAAGTTGCTATTACTAGTTTTGTGATAATATCAGGCCTTTGTTTCAAGGTGATAGTCTACTCTCAGACAGTCTTTGTAAAGTGTGATATAAATGAGCAATCCACTAAATGTGTGTTTTCATTCAAACTAGTTACCGATGATGGATATTGCTTCTGATAATTCCTACAGTTGGAGTTCACATAGGTGGGAGTGGGACCTCGATTGTGATGTCTTCCCTGTTAGCTCACTAGCCTGCTACTACTACCACCACCACCACCATTAAGAAGGTACCTTGAGAAGCCCTGCAGTAAGGTTTTGGAAGATTGAGTAAGGTGGCGGACATCACTTCATCTTTGGGAGTAGGAGATCTATTGAGTGAAGTGAACTAGTTTAGTTTGTAGCTAGCTTCTGTTCTAATGATTATAATTATTTATCTAGGTTGCTGTAGGCAATATAGGCATAGGCAATAGCGTACTGCTACTGGTCAATATAATTACAGATGGTAGTAGGACAAGGGTATAATATAACTAACTTGTATACACTTTAATAAGCAGATTAAAAACAGGCTGTGCTAAAATGCTGCACCCTAAAGTAAAAGATTTCAGACATAAAGTAAAAGAATAATTCTCCTTTACGTTTTCATAACAATAAAATTAAACCCACCCTCTCCACCCACAAGAGGTCCACTCCTTTCCCCAATCAACCCTTTGCCAACCAATGTTCAAAAATGTCCAAAGAAAAAAAGAAAAATCCAGCGTTCACTTCCCAAATACCACCCTATCCACTCACAACAAGGTCCTTCACAACAGATAAAAAAAATAAAAAAGGGCATCAGAAGGCTTCTTAGACGAGGGTTGGACGCTTCTCACCTCCCGGTGAAGACTTGCCACCTCATAGCACAGCAACACTGGCTGCCAAAGTCGAGGATGTTATAAACAGGCTGATTGGGGGGAAGCGGTGGTGGTTTGGCAGCTGCGCTGGTGATGTTGCTGCTGGGATGGAGGTGTTGGTGGCTCACTTGAGATGCTGGGGTCATGGACACTTTCAGCTACCTCTTCCAGTTTCTCACATAAAAGCACTGATTGTCTGCAAAGAATTGTGCTCCCCCGGCCAGCGACCATATTCACAAGGAGCACAATGGCATCCCACGTCTTTCTTTCCCTGTAGGACCCCGTGATGGGGTCCGGTATCTCTCCTGACATATTCAAGGGAGCGCAATAGTGCCATTTTCACCAGGGATGCGGGATGGTGATCCTCGTTTCTTTGGGGGCAGCCCCCAGGCCCTGGCCCACCCTAGGGCACAGTCTGGAGCCATGGCAGAGCCCCACACGCTTCACCACTCGGTCCAGAACAGTCAAAAGTTGCAGACCTTCTAATCTTGATATCTCAGGCACCACTGGGCCTTTTCTGATGATCTTGGTGTCATTTTGCTGCTGGTGGTGAGCGCTTGTCACCAGGAGCACCTTCTTTGGGGATCCTGGCCTAGTAGGTTCCCAGCTAAGGAGGGTGCCAGTCCCACTGGCTCCCTCCTCCAACCTTTCATTGGAGGACTTCTTCTTTTCTTTGGGGCTCCCAGTCTTTCCCGCAACTGGATGTAAGGGGACCAGCTTACCTCACCCTGGTATGCACCTCACTGGGTCTGAACTCATTCAGGGGCAGAGTCCTTGCCCCAGTGGGGAGTCAGGAGGTTCCTCTTTCCATTTGTCTATGATGCCCATCTTCGGTCCCAGTGTCCTACAGGGAAGCACAGCCAAGAGAGAGCCCTCCCCTGTGCAAGACCTTGTAGGTAGGGGCAGAAGTGTCCAGCAGGGCTGCACCTCTGGCCTATCCAGATGTGCCACATCCCTTTTCCGCCCTTGTCCCAACCTTCCTGCACAGTCTTCTGTGATAGCTCAAAATGGTGTTAGTTGCCACGTGTGCTCTGAGAGGCTCAGCCCCTCCTCCCTGACAATCCTTCCAGGGCCTCGCAGGCCCAGTTCCTGAAACAGGATAACAGCTGGCTGATGGATGCCAGGCCTTGCTCGGGCAGCTGGACCAAGCAATACTGGGCCCTAATCTTGAGCTCCGTCAGAGAAAGATGACATAAGAATGACCCATAAGCTATACAGATATGCTTTGGTAACCTACTACATTATTCTTTTTATACTGGTTACAGTGTACATTGGTGCAACTCTGGAGTCTGTGGACACTAGGGAAATGAAGTTGCGCCCTACGCCATCCTTTCCCATTGAAATTCAATGGAGTGTCATGACAATGAAAAGACATTAAGCACACTGACTATTGACCCCTCACATGTGTGCACTCATCTCATAAGGCCTACTCAAGGTCACCACCCACTTTGCATAGTCCCTTCTGTGCCCCAGACTACCCAAGTTCAGTTCTTGGACTGCACACACCAGGAATCCTCCCGCGCAGCCCTCACATGGCTGCACACACGTGTGCACACATGATCAAGTATAACCAGCCCTAGACCTCCTACCCTTGCTGTGTCACAGCAGCCTTTGATCAATAAGATTATGAGGCTCTCTCTCAGTAAAAGGTAAAAAACCAGGTGATCCAAAAGCAAAAAATCAGGCCGAACCAGAAGGTCAGAACCGTCGTCTCACAGACAGGTTAAGCAGTAGGTCCCAGCTGAGATTTTACCTTCACACTTAGTCACTTTTAGGGAGTTTTTCTTCTTGCTGTTGAGCAATCAGGTCCTTCAATCAGGAATTTGCTTTGAGGATGACAGCCTGCCTCAGCATGATGCCTCTTTGGTTCTCTGGAGGTCTTTGTCCTTTGTCCTTCAAGCTAAAGATGGGGAGCTCTGGAGCTCCTGACAGGTGAAACCAGTGCGGTCAGGCCGACTCATGGTTTGACGGCGGTGTTCTGACACTCAACGTCAAACTGGTCTTCTTCTGAAGCTTTTTCACAAAAGTTGGCAAAATTTTCCAAAGTTTCAGATCTTCTACTGTCAGGTTCCTTGAGATCCAAAAAGGGAAGCTCTGGTTTGCCTTTTGGGGGTCTGAGATTCCAACTCCTATAGTGCACCTGGTCAGTCCAGGAAAATCCAGGTGAAGCTGGTCCGCTTTTAAAGGATGTTGTAGATGGCTTCTTTCAGTACTTTTCTATCTGTTGCTGCTCAGGGAGTCCACTCCTTATCTTTGAAGACAGGCAAAGTCCTTCTTGTGTGCAGCAGGTGCAGTCCTCTGTTGTGTATTCCAAGGATCCAACAAGGCAGTCCTTCTTCTTCAGATGTTTCAGACAGAGATCTGAGGTGCTCCTGAAGGTCTTCCATATTTATTCCCCATTCTGGGTTGGCAAGAGCGAGGGCATCCTAAACCATAGGGGTAAAGTTGCCTTCCTCTGCTATGATCAGTTCCTGCAAAGTATGGCATATTTTTGACCGAGAATGCACTATTCTCCAAAAATCAAAACTAACACATTCTCTCCTTGGAGTGCAAGTCTGGCTAACCCAACCCAAAGGTGTGGCTAAACTTTTCCTACTTTCCTCTTCCAGCATCTTTCCTAACCTAATTAGGGGGGCTCCCATGTGGCAGGAAGTTTTTGGCTGGCTTGGGTCCTGTGACATTGGTGCTTCTACCTTTAAAGTCCAGTTTATCTTCCCAACCCCCTTCCCATCCTTGGCTTTTCCAGGAAGCACATCTCCTTCCACCAAATTCCTGTATTGTTTCAGTCTTGGGCCCCTTTACACTAGGCCTTGAGGGAGTTTGGGGGGTTCTGCTACACTGAACTCCACGAAGTGCTGAAAAACTCTGTTGTGCTACACGGAGTTCCAAGAACAGTAGAGTTTGTGTAAGTGGTGATGTTCGTGCTGATTTTCAACACCAGGAGTTTCTCACACCCTGGAAAATCAATGCAAACTGCATCATGGGGCGCACACGAGGGTGCTTCAGTAGTTTTTCTACTCGAGTGCAGCTTCCTCAAAGTGAGCAGCAGCTTTCTTATTGCAGACGAGCCTGACCTGCCGCAAATGCTAGTGTTAAAAGATCTCGCTTGCACTCGCCAACATAGCGATTTTTCTTGCTCATGTGTGCCAATTTAACGTGTTGGATAGATGCGGAGAGTAAAAACTCTGCTCTGGGTCACTTTGAGGAGTTTTTCAGAAGGGGCAAAACTCTGCGAACTCTACCGGAATTGTTCACCTACCCCTACTTTCTTGCAATAGTTATACTAATTGCAACCTGCCAAGGTCAGATTTAGTAAAACTATTGCAAGAAAGTTGCTTTAGAATTTACTATCCTTAAGTAACCTAAAGCAGCCCTGTGACAACCTCTTCTGATATGTCACCCTTTTACAGCCTGAGCCAAGCTGTTCCCTGAGTAATGTAAAGTAGGGGTGGGTGTTAGTGTAACTAATATTTTGAGACTTAGAATCAGGTTGCTAGCTAACTCCAATCAAACGTTAGACTTTATTAAAGTTTAATAATGCATTTCCATGTTGCCTTATGGGGCTAGCAGCACTACAATGGGGAAAAATGACTTTGGCTCTTTTTGCCTATCAAGGCATATAAAACATCTTTTATATTGCCCCTGCCTTTCATAACAATGCATCCCACCCTTGGGGAACCACCAGCTTAGCTTAGGTGTGGCACCTAAGGCCTAAAAAGGCAGTTTTAGACTTTGGAAGTACTTTTCATTCCACAGTCAAGTCTGGACATAAATGTATTTTAAAACCATCCTGCAAGGCAGGTCTGGCTTTAAAATGACACCAGGCACCACAGCAGTGCACACCTAAGTCCACTTGGGCCTATAAACCTACACGCCCAACCATATTGTAGGAAATTACAGGTAGGTTGTCTTGGCCAATTTTAATTACACTAATTACCATACACCTTTCAAGAACAGAGTACTGGCCCTAGGCCTGGTTAGCAGAGCCCAGGGCACTTTCAGGGTCAGTAACCAGTATCAGGAAAACAAATGGGAGTGATCAGGGCAAGGATTACTTTCCAACAATGGGATATTGATTCTCTGCATGAAGAGGTCACTTCCCAGTAACCAGGAGCTCAAAACATGTGTATCTTCAACTATACTTCAGGTGGAGTACACTGTGATGCATCAGAGGTACCTCCTGGGGATCAGACTCACTCCAGTAGAGGCCCAGTTGAGAGGGTCAGGCAGGTCCAGGTAGATGCAGTTGGTGCTGGTCAGCTGGGCTATTGCTGGGAGGCCTCTTGAAGCTTGCTGTGTCCCTATAGCTTAAACAAGCAGTCAGCCAACAGACCCTTGGAGGAGCCTGGGTTCAAGGCAAGCAAGTCCGATCTTCCTTCTTCATACAGCAGGACGTTCCTTCTTCTGAGTCTTCCACAGGTCCAGGGGTATTCTGATGAGAGGTTATGAAGATGCCTCATTTATAACTGGTACCAGCCTTTGTGTGGGGAATTCCCTGTTATCCGGACTCCAGGCTGAAAAAGGCGAGGGTAGGCTTTGTGTGTGCTATAGGCAGGACTCTTTGAAGTATATTCAGGCAGGGCACAACTGTACCTGAGCCATCATGTCAAGAAGACCATCTCCTCTCACATCTAGGTCTCATTTGTCTTGATGTCTGGAAGTAATACACAACCGACTAAAGGCGAGGCATTCACAGTCATATGACCCAGGGTCACAGCAGAAAGGCACAGTTGGTTTAGGCAGAAAAATGCCAACTTTCTAAAAGTGGCATTTTCATAATAATAAAAAACTGACTTTACCATCAAAGACACTTTGTAAATTATACTTCTTTTGAGTGCAAACAGCATTTCTCTATCTGGTCCCATACTGAAGTTAGCACTTGTTAAGTAATAAGTAACCCAGTGTTAGTCCTTGCAACAGTAACAAACTACCATAGGAGGTTTTTACTGTCAGGACATGTAACACTTAAACACACTTGTCCTACTTTCTAAATAACAGGCATCAGAGCTACCGTAGGTTGACATAATTATTAATAAGGAAGGATTAGGTCACCAAAAGAGTTTGTTTTGCCAGGTCGAAATGGCATCCTAAAACTGAACTACAGGCTGCAGGTAGTGCCATCTACTAGTATAAGTAAATAAAATGTACCAACCAGGTATAAGCCAATTGTACCATATTTTGTAGGGAGGGTACTAGTATTTACCACTGATTAGCAGGGACGAGTGCACAGAGTCCTAAAAGCTAACAAAAATGGGTTAATCTAGGGAAGGCAGAGAAAGGCAAACATCTGAGGTGTCCCTGCAGAAAGGGCCAGTTGCAACAGGGGGTAACTATCCACCTCAATTAATAATCACAATCCTTCTTAGGTTAAATCACTAAAGTCACTTAATGAGCCTGGACTTAACCCCCTAGCAGCTATTGCACAAAAAAGATAGACTTAACTTTGAGGAAAGGTGCAAAGTATTTATGCAATACCTAAACAGTAATGAAGTCAAAACAAGACATAAGAAGAATCCCAAAATATTTGAGGAAAATAGAGTAATGTTTAATAAATACAATTATTAAAAAATGGCAAACATCCAAGAAGGAAAACCAGAGATATAATTTTTTTAAAATTTTAAGGTTTACAATAGTGCCAAAAAGTGTAAAGTACTAACTGTGGTCATCTGGTTGTACTTGATCAGACTGTAGGTGCAAGTTAAGGCAGAGTGCGATGGAGAGCGGGTTATGTACAGAAGAAAGGTTCAACCAGGTCAGAAGCTATATCTTCAGTCTAGGTTTCTGAAATGGAAGTAAAATAACCAAGGTTGCAGACTGTGGCAGAAGAGGGCTGGTCTCACTACATCGGAGAGCTACAGGACAAGTACAACTAGTGAATCAATTGACTTTTGGAAAGGAAAAGTTTGAGCCAGAGATATTTGACTTTCATGCCCAAAGCAGGTTCTTTGCCAGCTGCATACCTTTGACACCTTCTCCTGGCAAAGGTTTCAAGGTTCAAACATTATACAATTTTTAGAGCTTGAATTTTTCCAGAGGGACAAGGCTGCAAATTCCAGCTAAAGAGGACTCCACGAGGCCAGATACCTTTTCCGCAAGGTGCTGCTGAACTGGACTTTCTGCTGTGGCAAAGCTCCAAGTGGCAGCAATGTGAATCTTCAACCCAATGGAAAGTCACTTTTGTCTGATCGGCTTGACAGCTTGTTCCAGTCCTCCGGAGTTATTTTGAGCCAAAACATTTCTACATCCCAGGTTTCACAATATCTTGTGAGTACACTTTGACACAATCAAAGGTCCCAGGACACTCAGGACTACACCTGTGGTTCAAAACGCATTCAAGCAGAGACCAGCAGCAGGGTCAAGATCAGGTCAAGGTGGAACTGGCCAGCTGGTCAGTTGCAGGAAAAACTTCTCGTAGCTCGTTGTGTCCCTGTGTCCTGAACTGAAAAGTAGCCTTATGACTCTTGGAATATACTTCTTTGTCCTGGTACAAGAGGGAGGCCAAGTCCAAACCTTTAGGCTTCTCAGGTTTCAAACAGCAGGGTTAGTCATCTTCTGAGCTTCCACAAGTCCAATATGTTCTGCCACATCTATGCCTGGCACAAGTCTAAGGGTGGGGATGACTCCTGACCCCTCCCTAACTATAGGGTAAAAGTTCCCAGGAGTAACCCTACCCCCTGGTGTGCCAAACAGAAAGCAATCCCACAGTGCCCCTTTCTTCCTAAATCCAAGAATGCAAAACCTGTCTTCCCTTGTAGAGAGTCTATATACCCACCCAGAGAAATGGCTAACCTCTCCTCCTCCACTGGGATTGGTTCCTGCCTGTCTGGCAGAACAAGGAGGGGCCCTGCTCAGATGTCAGCTACCACGTGACTATGATAGGGTTGGCATCTTTAATGTTGCTTGGGAACAGCCCAAATGGTCATCCTTCCTAAAGAACAGAAACGCCTCCTCAGACCCAAGGTCTTTGCCCTGCTCTGGAGGCAGTTTCCACATCTCATCAAGGGGGGTATTCATCTTCCAGGTGACAGTTGAAGCTCATGCAACTAGGCCTCCAGAGCTTTTAGGCAGTGGAAATATAACTTTCTAAATGTACCTTTTCCTTAACAGTTCTTATAAGTTCTATGTTTCCATTAAATTGGATTATTTCATAACTATTAAAATAGCATTTGAATTACATCTCTAGCTGTATCCTAACTGAAATTATCATTATTAAATAAAATAATACAATCCAGTATCTTCCTATGTAACGACCAGCCTTAAAACAGTGAAAATAGTTTTGGGGGCTTTTTCACTGTTAGGAAATGTTTACCCCGAATCTTGTAAATGCCCTACTTTTAGGAACCATGCATTATCCCATATGGGCAGTAAGGCAGACATATCAATATTTAAAAGGAAGGTTGTTTTTAACTGCAACAGATGTAACAGTAGGGCTCCAGTCATTTTTACATTGTCACTGGTTTGGGTAACACAATAGCTCCTGCTTTCAGAGTACACTCAGCTGAAGTCCAGGTTTCTGTAATAGCAGAGAGAGTCTTTCTATCCCCCAGAGACTAATTCTCAACACAATATAGACGTTGTTGAATGAATAATCGCTAGTTGAAGAGGGTTTGGGGATGAGATGAAGAGGAGGTATCAACCATAATATGGTTGTCAGCCTCTTCAGCCTGGGTTCTATCTGATGCATCTATTTTTGGGGTGCTATCAGCTTGATGTTAGGTGTTAGGATTCAGTTGTTTTAGATTTTCTCCCTATAAGTGAAAACATTTGACCAGGAATAAATCAGGTTATGCACTGAGAGGAAACTGCATTACCTTCTGAACAAATTTCAGTTTTGACTCTAAACAGCAAACTCTATTCCAACCCTTATTTACTCACCAAGCATAAGTAGTTTAGTTCTTGTCAAATGTTATTCAGGACTCTCTATCTATTTCAGTATGTAGGGTTGTGGTGGTACGCTATCAGTTTCCAATGAAGAGAATGTTCTACATTGAGGCCCTTCCAATTTTGAGTTCAACTCTTGTTAGTAATTGGGTCTTTAGTTTGCAGTGGTTTATATCCTGTACAAGTAGGGACCCTAACTTTAGTCAAGGTAAGGGAGTCACTCAGCTAAAATAACCCCTGCTCACCCCCTTGGTAGCTTGGCACGAGCAGTCTGGCTCATCTCAGTGTAAAGTATATTTTACACTACAAACATAAGTACTCCACATTAGTTTAGACAAACAGCCAATATTTATCTAACAAAAAACAGGACCAAAATAGCAAAATTCGAACATAAAAAAGTAAAAAAATAATCTTTCAAAGATTAAATCTGATTATAGCGCTTAGAAACACAATAGCTCTAACTGGGGCTGACACAATGTCTTGACGGAGTCGCTTCCAACAATCTGACACCACTCACGAGGGAGTGCAGGGTGGTCACAGAGTTACATGGACCCCGGGAATAGTACCATTGAAAACGAGGTGTCAGGGAGGTGAGGTATCACTGGGGAGGTGAGGCATCAGTCAGTCAGTTCTTTACGGTTGCAGGGAAGATGATGTGGCGCCGCTGGTGAGGCATCAGTCCCTTACAATGAGGGGTCGATGATTCTGGAAGGTCAAGATGCAAGGCCTCAATTTTCCAGTGTAGTGATCATACCATGGTCCACAGGTGCTGCTGTAGAGTTGGAGTCGGGTGTCATGAGTGTCAGTGTCATGGCACTTGGGACTCATACTGTGGTGGGACTCTGAAGGTGCTGTGATGGCATCGAGCCTGTGTTGCAGGTCACAGTCATTGCACTCAGCGGGGACCATGGCCCCGGTGCAGGCAGCGGTGTGGACTCAGAAAGCAGTGCAGGTTCCATAGTTCCTCTGGATTCGTGGAAGTTTGTTCTTGGTTGCACCAGAGCTCACTACCAAAGGTCCATGAACTGAATTTGGCACTTATTAGTAGGTCAGGACTCTCAACAAGAAGCCCAGGCACTGACAGGTGAAGTCTTTGATGACCCGAGACTTCTTAACAGGAAACAAGCTAAGTTCAAGCCCTTGGAGAAACTTGGAAGGCAGGATATGGAAAGAAAAGTACAGTCTTTTAATTCCCAGGACAGAAGCAGCAATCAGCAGCCCAGCACAACAAAGCAGCAGGCAGGGTGGCAGCCCCGCCTATAGCACCCAGCTCTTCTTCCTGGCAGAATGTCCTCAGTTCAGAAGTGTTCTAACTCTGTGGTGTGATAAGTCCAGTACTCATTTCTGTCTTTGAAGAAGGCAAACTTCAAAGAGAAGTCTTTGTAGTGCACAAAACCCTGTCTTCCCTGCCCTGGTCCCAGACACACTCCAGGGGGTTGGAGACTGCTTTGTGCGAGGGCAAGCACGGCCCTATTCAGGTGCAAGTATCATTTCCTCCCACCACTCTAGCTCAGGAAGACCTATTAGCCTGATGATGGGCTATCAGGATATGCAGGACACACCTCAGCTCCATTTGTCTGACTATCTAGAGTGAATACACAAACCTCCCAACTGTCATCCTGACCCAGACGTGTATTCCACAGACAGGCAGAGGCACAGAATGGTTAAGCACAGAAATATGGCATTTTTTAACTTACGATTAAAAAAAAAACTTCACCAAAAGATGTATTTTTAAATTGTGAGTTCCGAGACCCCAAACTCCATAGCTCTACTGGCTCCCAATGGGAAATTGTGAGAAAGTAGCCTCTTCCTAGCCTTGTTACCCCCACTTTTGGCCTGTTTGTGAGTGTATGTCAGGGTATTTTCACTGTCTCACTGGGATCCTGCTAGCCAGGGCCCAGTGCTCATAGTGAAAACCCTATGTTTTCAGTATGTTTGTTATGTGTCACTGGGACCCTGCTAGTCAGGACCCCAGTGCTCATAAGTTTGTGGCCTATATGTATGTGTTCCCTGTGTGGTGCCTAACTGTCTCACTGAGGCTCTGCTAATCAGAACCTCAGTGGTTATGCTCTCTCATTTCTTTCAAATTGTCACTAGCAGGCTAGTGACCAATTTTACCAATTTACATTGGCTTACTGGAACACCCTTATAATTCCCTAGTATATGGTACTGAGGTACCCAGGGTATTGGGGTTCCAGGAGATCCCTATGGGCTGCAGCATTTCCTTTGCCACCCATAGGGAGCTCTGACAATTCTTACACAGGCCTGCCACTGCAGCCTGAGTGAAATAACGTCCACGTTATTTCACAGCCATTTTACACTGCACTTAAGTAACTTATAAGTCACCTATATGTCTAACCTTTACCTGGTAAAGGTTAGGTGCAAAGTTACTTAGTGTGAGGGCACCCTGGCACTAGCCAAGGTGCCCCCACATTGTTCAGGGCCAATTCCCCGGACTTTGTGAGTGCGGGGACACCATTACAAGCGTGCACTACATATAGGTCACTACCTATATGTAGCTTCACAATGGTAACTCCGAATATGGCCATGTAACATGTCTATGATCATGGAATTGCCCCCTCTATGCCATCCTGGCATAGTTGGCACAATCCCATGATCCCAGTGGTCTGTAGCACAGACCCTGGTACTGCCAAACTGCCTTTCCTGGGGTTTCACTGCAGCTGCTGCCAACCCCTCAGACAGGCTTCTGCCCTCCTGGGGTCCAGCCAGGCCTGGCCCAGGATGGCAGAACAAAGGACTTCCTCTGAGAGAGGGTGTTACACCCTCTCCCTTTGGAAAATGGTGTGAAGGCAGGGGAGGAGTAGCCTCCCCCAGCCTCTGGAAATGCTTTCATGGGCACATTTGGTGCCCATTTCTGCATAAGCCAGTCTACACCGGTTCAGGGACCCCTTAGCCCTGCTCTGGCACGAAACTGGACAAAGGAAAGGGGAGTGACCACTCCCCTGACCTGTACCTCCCCTGGGAGGTGCCCAGAGCTCCTCCAGTGTGCTCCAGACCTCTGCCATCTTGGAAACAGAAGTGCTGCTGGCACACTGGACTGCTCTGAGTGGCCAGTGCCACCAGGTGATGTCAGAGACTCCTTCTGATAGGCTCCTTCAGGTGTTGCTAGCCTATCCTCTCTCCTAGGTAGCCAAACCCTCTTTTCTAGCTATTTAGGGTCTCTGCCTCTGGGGAAACTTTAGATAACGAATGCAAGAGCTCATCCGAGTTCCTCTGCATCTCTCTCTTCACCTTCTGCCAAGGAATCGACTGCTGACCACGCTGGAAGCCTGCAAAACTGCAACATAGTAGCAAAGACGACTACTGCAACTCTGTAACGCTGATCCTGCCGCCTTCTCGACTGTTTTCCTGGTGGTGCATGCTGTGGGGGTAGTCTGCCTCCTCTCTGCACTAGAAGCTCCAAAGAAATCTCCCGTGGGTCGACGGAATCGTCCCCCTGCAACCGCAGGCACCAAAGAACTGCATCACCGGTACCCTGGGTCTCCTCTCAGCACGACGAGCGAGGTCCCTTTGAATCCAGCAACTCTGTCCAAGTGACTCCCACAGTCCAGTGACTCTTCAGTCCAAGTTTGGTGGTGGTAAGTCCTTGCCTCCCCACGCCAGACTGCATTGCTGGGAACCGCGACTTTTGCAGCTACTCCGGCCTCCGTGCACTTCCGGCGGAAATCCTTTGTGCACAGTCCAGCCTGGGTCCACGGCACTCTAACCTGCATTGCTCGACCTCCTAAGTTGTTCTCCGGCGACGTGGGACTCCTTTGTGCGACTTCAGGTGAGCACCGTTTCACACATCCTCGTAGTGCCTGTTTCTGGCACTTCTCCAGATGCTACCTGCTGCTGAGAGGACTCCTTGTCTTGCTCGATGTCCCCTCTGTCTCCTGACACAATTTGCGACATCCTGGTCCCTCCTGGGCCACAGCAGCATCCAAAAACCTTTTCTGCACGATTTGCAACTAGCAAGGCTTGTTGGTGGTCTTTTGGCGGGAAAACACTTCTGCACAACTCTGCACGGCGTGAGGGATCCGTCCTCCAAAGGGAAAGTCTCTAGCCCTTGTCGTTCCTGCAGAAACCTAAGCTTCTACAGTCCAGTAGCAGCTTCTTTGCACCCACAGCTGGCATTTCCTGGGCATCTGCCCATCACTGACTTGCTTGTGACTTTTGGACTTGGTCTCCTTGTTCCACAGGTACCCTCGACTGGAAATCCATCATTGTTGCATTGCTGGTTTGTGTCTTTCCTGCAGAATTCCCCTATCACGACTTCTATGTCCTTTGGGGAACTTTAGTGTACTTTGCACTCACTGTTCAGGGTCTTGGGGTGGGCTATTTTTCTAACCCTTACTATTTTCTAATAGTCCCAGCAACCCTCTACAAGGTCACATAGGTTTGGGGTCCATTCGTGGTTCGCATTCCACTTTTGGAGTATATGGTTTGTGTTGCCCCTATCCCTATGTGTCCCCATTGCATCCTATTGTAACTATACATTGTTTGCACTGTTTTCTAAGACTATACTGCATATTTTTGGTATTGTGTATATATATCTTGTGTATATTTCCTATCCTCTCACTGAGGGTACACTCTGAGATACTTTGGCATATTGTCATAAAAATAAAGTACCTTTATTTTTAGTATAACTGTGTATTGTGTTTTCTTATGATATTGTGCATATGACACTAAGTGGTACTGTAGGAGCTTCACTCGTCTCCTAGTTCAGCCTAAGCTGCTCTGCTAAGCTACCATTATCTATCAGCCTATGCTGCTAGACACCCTATACACTAATAAGGGATAATTGGGCCTGGTGCAAGGTGCAAGTACCCCTAGGTACTCACTACAAGCCAGTCCAGCCTCCTACAGAAATTACATTTAAAAGATATTTGAAGGCAATCCCTATGTTGCCCTATTGGAGAGAAAGTCCTTGCAATTTTGAAAAACGGATTTAGCAGTATTTCACTACATGTAAAACATACCAGTACATGTCCAACCTTTTAAAATACAATGCACCCTGCCCATGGGCTGCCTTGGCCCTACCTTTGGGGTGGCTTACAGGTAACTAAAGGGAAGGTTTACATCTGGCAAGCAGTTGCACTAGCCAGGTTGACATGGCAGTGTACAACTGCACACACAAGCACTGCAGTGGCAAGCCTGAGACATGTTTGCAGGGCTGCTCATGTGGGTGGCACAATCAGTGCTGCATGCCCACTAGTAGTGTTTGATTTACAGGCCCTTGGCACACCTGGTGCACTATAGTAAGGGCTTATTAGCAAATCAAATATGCAATCATGGATAAACCAATCACCAATACATTTTAGACAGAGAGCAAATGCACTTTAGCACTGGTTAGCAGTGGTAAAGTGCCCTGAGTCCTATAGCTAAACAAAACAAGTCTGAAAAAATAGAAGGAAAAAGACAAAAAGTTATGGGATAACCCTGCAAAATGGGTCAGGCCCAACAATTATGTTCAAAGACTTCTCCTTGAGTGCTTCTTTTTCAAACAAGCCTTGTTTTGTGTCCTTTATTTGCTTACTCTTAACTTTGGGAAATGATCTCCAAACCCTCTACCTTTTAAATAGTCTTTAAAAAGTCTTAGGCAGTCTTAAAATCAGCAGAGTTAGTGCACTAACCTGACAATTTCTTGCACTTTCCTCAATTGCAAGCTTAGGACACAAGCCAGGCTCTGAAACAGCACATACAATCAGTAATGCCATGCAGGAGGAATGCCTCATGAACTAGACCACTGATGCTAAGCAGGAAAAAAGTACATCTTTCAGAACCAGGTCTACTTGGGCCTGAATACTCGAAGCGAAACAACCTTCTGCATACTAGGTGTGGCATTTATAGAGCTGCATCTAAGATGGTCGCCGATTCCTGTGTAAACTAGAGATCTTGCCAGATTTTGGGTTCAGCACTCAGGACAAGGCCTGTAATACTACACTGGCCCCAGTGGACAGTTATGGAGGCCCTAAACCATGCCTGAGATTAGTCGATCAAAATTAATTATTGCAAGCATGGTATGGGGGAATCTAAGCAAACAGACTGTCATGATCTACAAGAGACAGAGCAGGAGACTGAGTAGCACTACACTGAGCACATGCAGCACTTGTCTTGACAGCTGCAGGCCACAAGTGACATTTAACTTACAGGCACCTGGTACAATTTGTGCCATATACTAGTGGTTTAGAAGTAAGTTAAATATGCCTATTGAGTATACCAATTTGTAATGCTGAATGAAGGAGCACAGACTCCACCACTGGTTAGCAGGGGTAAAGTGCAGAAAATTCTACAACCAGCAACAACATGTCAAGGCACAAATCTGGGAGTCCACCATGCAAAAGATGGTAATTTCTCACACAATTGTTTGTTAAGTTCAGTCTTTGGAGTTAATGGATCCTATCCTGAAGAGCCTGCTACATTTTCTATTAATTTGTTCAGTACATTTATAAAATTAGTCAATTAAACATTTTTTTTTCCTAATCTATCCTCAGGATTTGTAGATGTATTTATATTATCATCACTTAGCACACAGCTTTCAGATTATGGGTGTGTGTCTTAGGCTACATTTTCTGTTTTCTTTTATTGACTTCAAGTTTGCTTCTTGTCACCTCTATATCTATCAGTTCACTGTTGAACATGTTTCATAATTGATTTTTATATTCTTCTTACTAATCTCCTTACTTACTAGTTCAGTCTTTGCTCCACAAAGGTCATTGCTAACTCTTGAAAATCCATTTGCCATCATTAGGAGAGGTATTGCATCAACCAGTGTGCTTTCATTAGCACTTCATATCACTTTATGTATTGCTGAGTCTTCCAGTTGTTTTTATTCACCTTGTGTTCTTGCCAATGTTCTCTTATTGTAAATTAATACTCACACAATTCCAAATGGCAAGTTGTTGGAAAACAAGGATCCTGTGAATTGCTCTTATACAGCAGTATAAATTTTCTTGAAGGACGTATGTATTAAAAATTATTTATCTCCAGGATTTATCAAAGACCCACTTTTGATCAAATCCAAAACTGCTTTATTATAGGCACAGTGCGGGATGAATGCAGAACTTAGAAAGGGTTTTCACTTGCCGCTGCAATAGATGAGCTATCCTTATCCTATTCAACCAACTCAGTGACTTTGGCGGCTTCCAACTCAATTCAACTGTTATGACAAGAGGTACAAGCTGCACCAGTGACAACTTCTTCCACCTCCACTTAGCCAAAATACATCTCATAAATAGCAATCCAATATATCCTCCATATGTGAAGAATTCAACATGATGCTACTGCCAGGTTAGCACATGCTCTGAACATTAATAATAACTTCCTCTCATGGAGTCATGGTGGTCTGCACTGTATCTGAAGCTACGATGAGGTATTGGGGCAGTTACAGTTCTCCCCCCAAAGCTAGTTGTGCTTAAAGTGGTGGACAGCAGACAAAAACAAAGACAATGTGACTGGTTGTTGTGACTTTACTGAAGCAGCCACAAGACTGCAAAAGATGTTGATCTACCTGCAAGTATGCAATATTTGCCTAATGATGACCAGCACAAAACAGAAGTTAATAGACTGTAAGCAAATAAGAAGTCAAGCACGAATTGTCTGAGCAGGATTTGTCTGAACAAATGCCACACCAGAATATAGTAGTAAAAAACAAAACTCAGAGCCTGGAAATGCATGGGCATAATCCCAGAAGCCACTTCTGAGGTCTTGGTAGTACTCACAATGCACAAAGTCAATGCACAGCAAGAACATTCAAAAGGAGGAGCATTTAGCATGCAAATAATATATTTTTACCAAGGTTATCTTGACTCATAATGCATTGGAAATAGATTTAGATGTCCTTGTGTTAGCCTTAGAGTGACTCCTCCATTTTTCTTCCACTCTCTTTCACTTTTCAACAGCTTTTTCATAGCACATTATAACTTTGCTTGCATCACTCATATCTATCACCAGCCTTAGCTAGGTTTCCATAAATATTATTCCCCTATACTGGAACCAACACTCAACTGACCAGACAATTAAGACCATACAAAGGTCTGCGGCCAAGCTTACCATCAATGTCTCAGCCCGCACTCACATCACTCTGTTCCTTTAAGAGTTCCAAGTGCATCCAACAAACAAACAAGAACTCTTACACAGCCTTACACAGTAATGGTCCCACGTACCACAACTCCATAAATTTCCAAAAACCTACCATAATCCTCCACTCAGACTGACTCCTACTTGCAGACCACTCGACCCCCTCATACCCAGAACCAGATCAGTTGGTTGGGCCTTTTCCAGCCAGACTCCTAAAACCTGGAATTACCTGCCCCACCACAACAAAGCCTCCTCCTCTGTACTTGAATTCTGAAAGGAACTGAAGATCTCTCTCCTCACCGAGCCCCAACCCTAGCTCAGTCCATATGGAGCATCTGCTTCAGTGCCAGGATATTCTCCTGGGTCAGTTGTGCACTACAGAAATACAAATAACCATAACATAACATGACAACCATAAATAACATACAGCAAAACATATGTATTTATACATTTAAACATTACTTCTAGCCAAGCTGTGATGATTAAACCTAACAATAGTTTTTCCTCAATCTCAGTTAAGAGAATTGTTTTGGTTACTAAGCCATAGACACATCAAAACATTTGTAACTTTCCAAACCTTAAACGTGCCTTTTTTTAATACATAAAAGTAACCCCTAAGGTAACCCATAGGTCCTGGTAGTGGAAAACTCTTAAATTAGTTTTCCACTACTGTAAGGCCTGTTCCTTTCATAGGATAGCATTAAGGCTACCCTCCTATACTGTTTGAGTAATAGATTCTGATTTAAAGGGGTAGCCAGGTCATATTTAGTATGGCCAGAATGATAATAGAAAATCCTGCTTATTGGTGGGGTTGGATTTTATATTACTATTTTAAAAATATCACTTTTAGAAAGTGAGCATTTCTCTGCACTTAAAATCCATCTGTGCCTTCCAGCCTGTCTCCAATCAACATCTGGGCTAGGCTGGTTGACAGCTTCCTTGTGCATTTCACCCAGACAACCACAAACGCAGGACACTGAGTCACACCTGCACTCATCTGCTTACTGAATAAGTCTTCCTGGGTTGGAAAGGTGGAGAACCTGACACATGCTTTTCAAAGGCTAGTGGCCTGTCCTCACACAATGGACTGCAAAACCCCCTACTGGGACCCTGGCAGTCAGGCCTGTACTGAAAGAGGAACTTGAACACTTCAAAACCACTCTTTGAAGTCTCCCCCACTTCAAAGCCATTTTTGAGTATATAAACTGGGTCCCTGACCCCACCAACTTGCAATGAATCATAGTTTGTTTTAATGGGATACAGGAGTTAGCTTAGCCTGTGGCCTGCAGACTCGTGCCCCCATCACCCAGTGACTTTTACCCTACTTAGCTTACTCTGTTTCAGCGCATTTATTTAATTAAATGTTTCAAAATGGCTGCCTAGTTTTGAGTTAGCCCCATGTTTTATTTTGCGTTATCAGTGTCACCGCGCTAAGGCACCAAGATCAAGCGACAAAGACAAACAAACTGTAGGTGTTCACTTTAGGTACTTTCCCCCTTCATGCTTTTGCGGGAATTGTTTATATAAATTACCGTCCCAAGCACGCCTTGTTATCTATTGTTTGGGAACAAACCTACATCAGGGGTCACTTTAACAGATAGTCAGAGGGATTCCGACCAGATGCCATTGCTACTGTCGATGCTGCACGTCGCCTTGATGCTGACCAGGTCTTCGTGTCCCTACGGCAGAGGTCTTCAAACTGGGGGGTGGGCCCCCCTAGGGGGGCCACAAGTGATCGCAGGGGGGGGCACCAAACTCTGGCCAAAAGAAATATTGTACAGATAACATGCCTTTGTTTTAAGCAGAAGCATGTTATTGCAGTTTTAAAAAGGTAACAGTATTTAACTGCAATGTTTAAATAGGTTTAGACATATTTAAACATTGTCATCTTTCTAAAATGATTGTGAAAAATTCTGAGGGGGGCCCAATGATTTTTATTTTTCAACTGGGGGTGCAGCATTAAAAAGTTTGAAGACCACTGCCCTACGGAGTCTGAGCTAGAGACCTCATTCCAATGTAACAAGGGTTGGGGGCTTTTCTCATGGACAAGGCATTGGCAGATTGAGGTTTAACATACCTAGCTCTCTTTAGGTTAGAGCTTAGGTTCACTATTCTAGGGGATTAGGACATATTTCACACTTCATGTTCTTTCATGATACTGCAAGATGGTGGGGATCTTTGTATTAATTACTCTGTTTCTTGCACTAATCTTTATCCTAATCATTACAGCCTATGTAACGTATCGCATATTGCAGTTTTGTAAAAAAAATAAAACCTATTGAAAACTTTACTGCATCTTCTTCATTGCCTGTGTGTGACTGAGACATGTTGTTAATGTGAGAAAGGGGTAATCTCCGTTTCACCTTAACGCTCCCTGAGATGTTACACTCTTGAGTCCATGCGTAAAGGCTGCCACAAATCACCTTTTCCTGTTTTGGGTTTTTGGTGAGGTACTGCTTGTGAGCCAGAAGGGTTGGGACAACAGTTGCTTTTTGTTGCAGGATTGGCATAGTCGCCTACAAACATAAGTGTTGTCATTCTTAAACCAGCAGTATTGCCTGGAGCAAGAGTCCAACTACAACATGGAGCCACCAATGATGTTTAGGCACTAATTTACAGATACCCTGAATATCACTGTCTCACATACTACAGGTACCCTAAGTACCATTGTGGGTAGACATCCGTGGTCTTGGGGAAGATCCTCCTCAGCTGAACAGGGACAACCTAATTCGGCTGTAGGTTGTTCGATCTCGAACTCACAAAAGGACTTTACTCCCTACTTGGTGTTCTATTTCTTTACTCATTTTTACAAATATGGCTAATGCCATAGACATTCCTGAGAATGCTAGACAAGCTTTAACTTTACATTTAGTAGCGCATGGCTTGGCAGAAGAGGGCGGGGATGTTACATTCATAGTAGAAGCTAGTGAAGCTTACCAAACAGAAATATTTTATTTTTGGGTCACATTTCCTGCGAAGACTGACAGATCAGACACAGTCCACACATATAACATTATGAACGCACCTCAACGGTACCAAGCATACCAGTATCTTGAAATACCGCTCACATACCAAGAGCATCAGAACTGATTTGAAGGCACCCTACCACATGTAATACAACGTGTAAGATTAGGTCCTTTAGGTAATGATGGACGAACGTGGCCTATGTTTGCCACATACACACCTCACCCAGGTGTACAAAACATGCAGGCAGTAGACCTGCAAGACTTAAATCTTGAATTAGTATCACAATACAGACGACTAGTTCAGTTTGTAATGCGAACATTGAACACAACACCAGCTCATCCAGCACCACCAGCACCTGCTGGATACCAATTGGCTACTGGGATTAATCCACAAACAGTACATACCATCATCGGTAAGGCACCCACAGAACGAGAGAAATTGCCGTTCTGGATAGCCCAGAAAACAAATCAGCTGGAAGCTGTGTTTCCCCATATGGGACCACAGGAGAAATATAGAATTCTCACTATATGCTTGCCCTTCAGGATGGTTCCCTCAGTGGATGACTGCGCCACATGGGGTACAGTCTTCGCTGCAATATATACTACCACACATATCACCCCGACATTTGACAATTTACCAGCAGTGTTAAAACAAATACAGAATGAGCACGGGCTGCACCAGCCCTGTATTTGGGGATGAAATTAATGCGTAACTTTGACGCAGTCTCCTCAATCATACACGGTAACAACAAAGGGGAAGCGGTAGCACTGACTATCCGCCAGCGTCTCCAAGAGATTCCACATTTGGTCCAGGAGAAAGAGCTACCGAAAGCTATTTCCGATACCTATACTAGTATAGGATGGGATAGTTTGGGAGCCATGCCGAAGAAGCTGGAAATACAAAGTACCACCCCTAAGGAAGATACTAAACATGCAGAGGAAATTTCTAAGAAGCACTGGGATAAGCAGAAACAATTTAAAGAAAGATGAAATAAGAGAGCAGATTCTCCATATCCGGAGAACTCCGAAAGGAGATATACACTCAGAAATAGAGAAAGTATAAAAGCTCCTCACAGATATACTGATTCAGGTCCCTCTTTTTCCTTTAAGGACGCACCGGATAGATGTAGTGAGAGAGGGGGCCGTCCTGATCAACATCCTGAACACATGAACAGAAGAAAGACTCACCACAGTCTTCAAACAAAAAATATTATTATTCCCCACAACAGAAGCCACAGTTTAAAAAGAAAAAGGTGGTAGCACTGTCAATTAAAAATTCCAGTACACTTGAGAACATTGCTGAAGAACATGACGTGGGCAGTGACATTGTTAGACAGCACAGCAGAGGTCACGATATTTCGCGAGAGTCTGAAAGATCATATGGATGCGACAGCAACTAGCGATTAAATTGCAGTTGAGACTGCGGATGGGCGCGTTTTCCCACCCAATAGGGTTTATGATTTAAAAATTTAAATTGAGGGAGACATAGAGTGCACCATTAAAGTGGTATTCTGGGATGAACTCAATTGTGCTACCCTTTTGGCCGAAAGAGACTGGACACCTGAGCACGTCCGTAAACTCCCAAATGGGGAAGATGTAACTTTTCCTTCTTTCTCTGATCTTGTTCCAGAGGCAGTAAAACAAGCCAACGCTGTTGATTGGGCTTTAATGCAGGCACCTGCACTATACCACAATCATGTAGGTTGGGTCAAGGACTCTTTTTGTCATGAAATACCTATCAGGTCCACGCCCCAACCTCATCCACAATAACCTGTTAAACACAAAGCAAAAGCTCCAGTGAGGGAGATCCTCACTCAGCTTGAGTACCAGGTAGTTATTGAGCCCCGTGTCTCTGCAATAAATAACCTGTTATTCCCGGTTGCAAAGCCAGACCATTACTACAGAATAGTCTTAGATTACAGGCACTTGAACAGTCATTATGCACATACGCTATACAAAATTCACAAAGCACAGCACTAATTATCAATATAGTGCACAAAAAATATAAAACAACGTTCTGCCAAAACTTAGCACATGAAAGTCGGACCCTGAGTGCTTTCCCATTTGGCTCACAAAAATGCTTCTGCCATTTACCCTAAGGCTATAAGAACAGTACAGGACAGTTCTTAGCCAGTGTAAAGTCAATATTACCTGATCTTGATCACAAGGCTTTATCCTACGTGGAGGATTCTGACAGCCCATACCGCCATCCTGTTCCTGGCGGTTCTCCCGCCAGGAACAGGATGGCGCTATGGGTTGTCGTGGGGCCCCTGGCATGGGCACTGCAGGGGCCCCCGTAAGAGGGCCCCACTTTGTATTTCAGTGTCTGCACTGCAGACACTGAAATACGCGACGGGTGCCACTGCACCAGTCGCACCTTCCCACTCCGCCGGCTCAATTCTGAGCCGGCGTCCTCGTGGGAAGGGTCTTTTGCACTGGGCTGGCGGGCGGCCTTTTGGCGGTCGCCCGCCAGCCCAGTGCAAAAGCCAAAATACCCTCAGCGGTCTTTCGACCGCGGAGCGGTATTTTGGAGGGGGGAAGTCTGACGGGCGGCCTCCGCCGCCCGCCAGACTCAGAATGACCCCCCTTATGACTTAATATGCCCAGATTTGTCTAGCAAACACAGGACAGTTGAACACACACGCATCCCTAGGGAATTGTAACAGGACATGCTAGAAGCCAAACACTTGCACACATGTAACAACAAAACAAATTGGCCATCACAATAATTGGTGGTGCCATTAGGTTTACTTATGTCACCTTTAACAAGGGCGACATGGTGCCCATAGCATTTAAATCACATTTATACTCCAATGCAGAGCAACGTTTTGCACCTACAGAAAAATGTCTTACTGCAGTTCAAATGGATGTCATTAAGGAGTGGCCACTTGCCCAAGGGAAACGCATCATTGTTGTTACCTCAGTGCCAGCCTTAGAGGCTGTCAGCAAAGCAAGCATTCCTAACACTAAAGCATTACATCCACGTTGGATTCAGTGGGCAACCTCCCTGATCGCCACTGATGTTGAATACATCTTTGACCCAAAACTTCAGACACAAGAATTTCTCCCATAAAAACAGATGTATTGCCATATATCTCTCTAGATATATTGCCATTTGACAAATACCATACTGTCCTTTATACTGATGGCTCAGCACAACCAGCTGTAGGTTCCAAACATCAATATTCAGCTGCTTGCACAGCCGTGAGTGGAGTTATGAAGGATGGAGTTTACTACCCTCACAATACCTACACGCAGACCCGAGGGGACTGCACAGCTCAGCTGGCTGAACTTAAAGCCCTTCTTCTAGCGCTAGAACACACAGAGCCAGGACTGCCAACTTTGATTATCTGCGACTCATACTACTGCATCCAGTCCTACAATGATTACCTCAATCATTAGAAGCTGAACGGATTTAGAGATTCCAAGGGGAACACCATAAAACACAAAACTTTGTGGGGGAGGGTGGCTGATCTTAAGGATGAGCTACAGTGTATCCATATAGTACATACATTTGGACCACCAACGTGTAGGAGTACACGTTATCAGCAACAATTTGGCTGATGAAGCAGCCAAATCCGCAGTAACTCATTCTCAGACGAGATTGGATAATGAAATACTGACTGCTGTGAGGGCTTTAGCTGAAGGCAAGTCTCTTTCAAAAGCATACCTAACAAAGTATTCTTACCATATCAGTGCACAGAATGTTGCTTACTCTACAATTCCTGGGGTTGGAGATCAAGCGATCCCCAACGAAGACCAGAGACTAGATCCAATAAAGCAGTGTATGAGGGTCTCGCTTCTGCACATGCTGGTATCTCGGCCACGTTAACACTTTTGCAGAAACGCTTCTGGTGGCCTGGTTTATACAAACAGACAAAATGATACGTCCTTTGTTGTGACATTTGCCAGCAAATAAAGGGCTCTAATATCAAACGCCCACCGCAGACATCCCTCTTAGAGTCCAGCAGGCCACTACAATGTGTGTACCTGGACCACTGCGGTCCACTCCAACCTGATGGTACACACAATTACATTTTTTTCACTGCTGATTCTTGTTCTAGATTCCTGTGGGTATAGCCTCAGCTGTCAACTGACGCTCGAACTGTTATAAAATAATTGTTGATCTTTATTGGTACATATGTGGTTGCAGCATTCCATTCGGACCAGGACCCTGCATTTACCTCCAAGGCATTCAGGGACACCATGGGGACGATGGGTGTTGAACTCCATTACTCCTCACCATACCATCCGAGGGAAATTCGGTCATGGAGAGGCAGAACAGTGATCTAAAGAAGTCCTTAACAGCTAGGATATTAGGTTCTGGCCACTGTTGGCTTCATCAACTATATAGGGTCCAGAGAGCACTGAATAATTTGCCAAGACGGTCCTTGGCGGGAGGCACTCCTTATGAGGTTCTCTTTGGGATACCTATGTATCTCCCAGATCTTGATGGCCCTGGTTTGGTGGCAGCAGACACACCTTTTGACATAAATGATCATCTCACTGTTTTGCAGAAGCTTCAGCAATTTTGTGATGATAAATCATCCGCCAGTGCTGCCACCTTGGGAATAAGGGATTTACCAACAACTTCCACTGGCTGGATTCCTAAAGTCGGGCATCTGGTTTGTGAGATCGTTGTGAAGAAGGAATTCGGTCCATCTTACAGAGCACCAGTCCCAGTCCTGGGAGTACAAGGGAATACAAGAATTGTTATCTTACCATCACTGCCTGGTTCCAGAGCAAACAGATTTATTTCCATTGATGATGTCAAGGTTCATCATGTGGCCGATCCTGCACAGTAGACCCAGAGGTTCCTTGGATAGTTTGCGACCCTCTCACACTGCCCAACAGGACATACCTCTTCAAAGTAGAATGAACAACACTACTTCAGACTACATAACAATGTCCAACGATGTTCCAAACACCTCCTCTACCATGGGTGGGGAGGGTGAAAAATGAGCTATTGCTGATTCCATTTACCACTTCCAATGACAGCACCTGTCAAACATTTGGCTGTTTTTTGCACCTACACCACACAGACTGATGACACTGTCTACTATGAGCCTCCACGTGAAGTGGACCAATCTACCAGTAATGCACCTGTTCCCATATTTGCAGAGACTGCCTCTGGTTATTTCATCGACATTGATGACTTTTCTTCAGACTCATCCACTACAGTGATTGAAGATGTATCAAAGCCACATAAGCTGTACCTATGGTTTAAGATTATCTATTTAATTCACCCATAGAACTATTTATGGTTCTGTTTGACACTTTTTGCAGCGTACTCTGGATTGGGTTTGTGACTGTTTTCTTTTTGCTTATAAATGGTCATTACCTTCCTGAACACTCCTCAGTTAAATTTGTAGATGAAGTTTTAACTCCATATCATTCCTCACATAAGGTCCGAAGAGACGTGTCCCTTGTGAACATTTCAGCTGTGCCAATTCCTGATGGTATTGTGTGGGACAATGTTCCATTTGATATATACGGGCCTACTGAGGTCATACAGATTCCATAAGTATTTAAGATTTCTATGACAGATGTCATTACACCTGGTGTTGTATCTGATGATTGGGATGTCCAGATAGTTGATTCTATGTTAACTGAAATGAAGGACTATTTAGTGTTTGAAAGAGATGATGTATATAGACATACAACGGATTATGGGGAAATGTTCTGTTATAATAACTGGGGGCATAACTACCTGCACTGTGCTACTAGACACAGACCAGTACTTAACTACACACAGTTGGAGAACTGTTCTACACCACCTGTGGGGAGCCCAAAATGTTATTTAGATAAGTTCACTTATATTTCTGGGCATGATACAAAAATTCCTGAGTCATATTATTTCAAATTACCTCCTTCCACAATTAGGAAACTTTTGCTAACAGATACAAAGCTGATCTATTCAGGTTCCTTTGTTTGCCGTCTTACAGTTGAAGGTTACAAATACTGGAAAAACACTATTCATTTAAAAAGTGTATGGGGAACACAAGATAGGCAAATACAGGGTAGGGAAGCTTTATTTAGAGCATGCCTGATTCCTGTGCAAATAATCTTTTTAACTGACACTGTTCAACAGACATCCTGTCTGGGTTTAGTGAAAATTAAAGAAATGAACCCACCCAGTATCCTCATACCTGCGAAGTTCAATGAATGGTAGTTCTTCCTGAATGTCACCGAGGAAGAGCTAGATGCAAAGGTTCAGGCTGGTTCTTCACTTTCCAGTCCTGGCGGGTGGTAATTTGGGAAAAAGACACCAATTGATGTCAGGTATGTTTTTTTAATTCCTCAGGGGGTTACAAGTATAGTTACAACATATAGGGCCTGATTTTAACCTTGGCGTACGGCGTAGGCCGTCCGCCAAGGTTCTGCCGCCAAATGACCGCACCGCGGTCACAAGACCGCGGCGGCCATTCTAACATTTCCTCTGGGCCGGCGGGCGCTCTCCAAAAGAGCGCCCGCCGGCCCAGAGGAAATGCCCCTGCAACGAGGACGCCGGCTCAGAATTGAGCCGGCGTAGTTGCAGGGGTGCGACGGGTGCAGTTTGCACCCGTCACGTATTTCAGTGTCTGCATGGCAGACACTGAAATACTTTGCGGGGCCCTCTTACGGGGGCCCCTGCCGTGCCCATGCCATTGGCATGGGCACGGCAGGGGCCCCCAGGGGCCCCGCGGCACCCCCTACCGCCATCCTGTTCATGGCGGGTTTCCCGCCATGAACAGGATGGCGGTAGGGGCTGTCAGAATCCTCATGGCGGCGGAGCGCGCTCCGCCGCCATGAAGGATTCCCCCGAGCAGCGGTAAGTCGGCGGGAGCCCGCCGACTTGCCGCTTCTGACCGCGGCTGAACCGCCGCGGTCAGAATGCTCGTGGGAGCACCGCCAGCCTGTTGGCGGTGCTCCCGTGGTCGGTGGCTCTGGCGGCCACTGGCCGCCAGGGTCAGAATGACCCCCATAGTGTGGGTAAAGTGTGCCAAGAATGGGTACAGTCTAACACGTTAGCTGCAATTAAAGAAGATCTTAACCCTCTTTCTGAAGGTGTCGACTTGCAGGACTTTTTGATAGGTCCTACAAAGCCCCGCTCTAAAAGATTCATAAATGCTGTGTATAATGAGATCTGGAAGACTTTTCAGATCGAAGCTGCTGAGCGGTTAAGGCAAATAGACAGAAATTAGAAAAGGCTTTAGCCGTTGTCGATAACGGCATGAACACTTTGTCCAACAGAATTTATTCAAAGACAAACATAATGTAATCTGCGATAGATATCATTCAGACAGACATGTCCCGTTTATATCATGGACAAAGTAAGCTGCATTCCATCATGAAGTTAGGTTGAACTTTACAGACACTGAAAAATGGCCTGAATCCCATGGAAATACATTAACGGTAGTGAATTTTTCACTACTTTTAATTTATCCAAGGAACAGCAGACAATGGCTAAAAGGGAAGTGAGTTTCATCATGCTTCAAATAGAGAAGTTAGAACAGCTGTCTTTCACAGTTGCAGAGAGTCTTTCAACAGTATGGCTGTTCCATGGCATTATTAATCTGCCCATTTCCACTTTTCATTTTTTGAAATGCCTGAAACATCTTTCTGTGGGCAGGTACGAGCAACTGGGCCATAGGTATATTAAAGAAGAGTGGGAGTTGTCTTTTGATAATAAGTGTCTGAACGGCGAAACAGAGGTCTTTCTTAGCGGAAGCGAATGTGAGACTACTGTTAGTCACTCAATGATTTGCAAGCAGGTGTCCCTTGACTGCCTTTGAAATTCGGGGGTCGCAAATTTGGCCTGTTTTCTGAAGGGTACTCCCGTGCCTTTGATTCGCCCGCATTTCCTGTACTTTCAAATGGAAGTTATGTGGCGCTGAGTGACCAAAGTTGTTGTGGTATGCGACCAGGAATTGCCTACTCAATTTCAGTCTCTAACGTCGTTATGTGTTGTGGACAAGTTTTATTCCCCCCAACACGAGAGATAAAAGTATCAGACATGTGGCCTCACATTGATACTATTAATGTAAATTATGACAAGCTGAGTAGACTAAAGGCGCTACTGTTTCAGAAACAAGTCGGTTTGACGTCAGTTAGAGAGACATATGCTTTGCTGATTGTGAGATCATCAGCAGAGATACAATCCCTGTTAAATACCAACTTCCCCAAGCACTTTGGAGAACTGGTTTCCAGAATTTTCAACGTCATGAGCACTGCTGGGATTGTCCATTTCTTTAAGGCTGTTGGGTCTAGATTCATGTCCATCTTCCAGACCATCTTCAGAGTCATCCAATCGGCCGTCCATTCACTCTTTTCAAGTTTGTTTGGCGGCTTTCCAATTATTTTGACTTTGACTCGCGGGATACTGCTGCTATTTCTTCTGATTTGCAGTGGTTGTGTCTTTTCAGCTACAAATAGCAAGGGAGCCACTGCCACCAGCTCAACTGTTCCGTGATTGCATGGTTCAGATCTTCGAACATTTGCCTACAGTTTGTCTCGCTGTTACGCCAGTGTCTCCTGTGGACCAAGAACTGCTGATGTCTCCAATGAGGGTTCATTCACGGTCGTGCCCCTTGAGACTAAGGCTGATTCGCGAGGCCTCTTGTGAGCATTCCTTGCTTACCGAGTTGGCTTGTTACACTATGGAGGATGGCACTACTGTGGGTGGACCTGCACAAGAGACTACTATGCACTACTGCCCATCCCAAGATTGATGTAGCATCTGATGATGTGGCCTTTCCATTCAGTGACTCCGGGGATGCTCTTCAAGATCATGACTATTGTAAATAATTTGATGATTGGCTTATTGTACCACATTCAAAGTATACATTTATTGTCTTTACTTTGGCCTGCTGTGCTTGTCATGATCAACATTATGGGGGTCATTATGACCCCGGCGGTCTGTGTTATAGTAGCAGTAGTACCACCAACAGGCTGGCGGTACATATTGCCATATTATGACATTGGCGGTTTGGCAGAAGCCAAACCGCCAATATATCACACCGACCGCCACAGCGGTTGTTACCACCGGGCTGGAGACTACAGTCTCCAGCCCAGCGGCCATCACTAGGCTGCCCACGGTAATGTGACCCCGCTCACCGTCATGGTTTCCGTGGCTTTTTTACTACCACGAAAACCATGGCGGTAGGCACTGTCAGTGCCAGGGAATTCCTTTCATAGCACTGATAGGGGTCTCCCCTGCCCCTCTCTCCCTGCCCAGAGTCCTCCCCACCCACCCCCTTCCGACACACCCAACATACACACACCTACACGCACAGACATACACATGCATACACACATGCATACATACATTCACCCACGCATGCATGCATCCATGCACATGCACATGCACACACTGACATACATACATGCACACACGCATTCGCACATCACAACTTACACGCACACTTACATCCATTCATGCACACACGCACTCCAAATGCACCACACCCGCATGCACGCACACAGAAACATACACACATACACCCACACACACCCCACCCCCTTACCCCTCTCCCCTGTTGGAGCACCCGACTTACCTTATTGCAGGGGGTCCTCCACCAGGAGACGGGATGCGGTCCGCCAGCAGAACACCACCAGGCCGTATCATGGATCATGATACGGTCGATGGTGGTCTACTGGCGTGGTGCTGCTGCTGGTGGCAGCGCCATCTTACCGCCATCCTCCACCATGACCGTAGCCGGAATTCTGCCATCCTCATGGTGGAATTCTGGCTACGGTCACAATATGGCGGATGGTAGATAGCCATGGCGACGATCTTTTGGCAGCCGTCGCTGTGGCGGTAGGCAGCATTTACCGCCTATGTCATAATGAGGGCCTATTTCTCTTGGTATGTTTTTTAGCTATTGATTTTAACATGTTTTAAAGAGGATTTTTTTAGCTAGTTTTTATGCTTCTAGCTTTTAGTCCAGAGCATTTTAGCATTTGGAGTCAAGATATGGCGTCATACTTGTTGTGGCAATAGGGAGGGTGGAGTGAAACCTAGTTTGTTTTAATGGGATACAGGAGCTAGCTTAGCCTGTGGCTTGCAGACGTGTGCCCCCATCTCCCAGTGACTTTTACTCTACTTAGCTTGCTCTGTTTTAGCGCATTTATTTAATTAAATCTTTTAAAATGACTGCCTTGTTTTGAGTTAGGCCCATGTTTTAGTTTGCGTTATCAGTGTCACCGCGCTGAGGCATCAAGATCAAGCGAAAAGACAAACAAACTGTAGGTGTTCTCTTTAGGTACTTTCCCTCTTCATGCTTTCGAGGGAATTGTTTATATTAATTACCATCCCAAGCACGCCTTGTTATCTATTGTTTGGGAACAAACCTACGTCAGGGGTCCAAGTAGATCTATATAAATACTCCTCATTTTAACAGATAGTCGGAAGGATTCCGACCAGATGCCATCACTGCTATCGATGCTGCACGTCGCCTTGACACTGACCCAGTCTTTGTGTCCCCATGGAGTCTGAGCTAGAGACCTCATTCCAAGGTAACCAGGGTTGTGGGCTCTTCTCATGGACATGGCATTGGCAGATTGAGTTTTAACATACCTAGCTCTCTTTAGGTCAGAGGTTAGGTTCACTCTGCTAGGGGATTAGGACGTATTTCCCACTTCATGTTATTTCATCATACTGCAAGATGGTGGGGGTCTTTGTGTTAATGACTCGTGTCCTTACCATTCTGTTTCTTGCACTGTTCCTTATCCTAATCATTGCAGCCCATGTGACTTATCGCAGTTTGCAGATTTGCTAAAATAAAACTTTTGAAAACTTTACTGCATCTTCTTCATTGCCTGTGTGTGACTGAGGTATGTTGTTAATGTGTGAAAAGGGTAATCTCTGTTTAACCACAATGCTCCCTGAGATGTCACACTCTTGAGTCCATGCGTAAAGGCTGCCACAAATCACCTTTTACTGTTTTGGGTTTTTGGTGAGGTACTTCTTGTGAGTCGAAAGGGTTGGGACGACAGTTGAATTTTGTTGTAGGATTGGCATAGTAGTCTGCAAACATAATTGCTGTCATCCTTAACCCAGCAGATTTGCCTAGAGCAAGAGTCCAACTATGACAAACTCAGACACTTCTGGACCTGGACCTGCAACCTGTTAAGAGGAAATGCCTGGCTGCCCAAGGGACTAATCTGGACTGCTTTGCTCAGAAGGACTGCTGCCTTTCTGTTGTCCTGCTGCCCTGCTTCCCTCTGACTTTGTTGAGAAGTGCTCTCCTAAGGCTTGGATTGAGCTTGGCTCCTGTTTTCTGAAGTGCGGTAACCGCCATATGGCCGCTCCGCGGTCAAAAGACCGCTGGGGCCATTTCAACTTTCCCGCTGGGCTGGCGGGCGCTAGCCAAGTTAGCGCCCGCCGGCCCAGCAGGAAAGGGGCCTGCAACACTGAAGCCGGCTCCGAATGGAGCCGGCGGTAGCACCCGTCGCGCTTTTCACTGTCTGCTAGGCAGACAGTGAAAATCAGGCTGGGGCCCTGTTGGGGGGCCCCTGTCCTGCCCATGCCATTGGCAGGGGCAGTGCAGGGGCCCCAGGGGCCCCAGGACACCCATTCCCATCATCCTGTTCCTGGCGGTAAAAACCACAAGAAACAGGGTGGCGGGAAGGGGGTCAGAATCCCCATGGCGGCGCTGCTTGCGGTTTTCTGACCGCTCCTTTACTGCCGCGGTCAGAATGGCCCAGGAAGCACCGCCAGCCTGTTGGCGGTGCTTCCCCGAAATGATGCACACCTGTTTTGCGACTGAGAAATCACCCTACAGCCCAGCCGAAATGACGCAGCCTGACTTCCCGAATGAAGTTTTAATGCAGTGCCTGCCTTGCGACTAGAAATTCGGCACACAGCCCTACTGGATTGACGCACAGCCGAACTGGAACAATGCAGCTGATTCCCCGAGTGGAAAGTCGACGCAGCGCTTGCCATGTGAAAGAAAATTTGATGCATCGCCACACCAGATCGACGCAATGCTTGTGAATTCTTCCCGCACGCCCAGGATTTCCCCACATTGTCCCTGGGCATCAAAAAGATCCCAGAATCCCAGTGAGGAACCAAGACTGCGTGCTGAAAAGCAATGCAAAGCCCCTTGCAGCGTGGAAAGAAACAATGCATCGTCGGTGTCACTCTGGAAAATCCGACTCACATCCTATTTTTCCACACATCTCCTCCTCTGCGGTTTCCATGCGTGTTATTTTTGATGCAAACCAAGTACTTCGTATAAACAAGAGACAACTGTTGATTTCTAAGATTTAAGACTCTTTTTAAACCTGCAAAAGTGATATTTCAACTTGTGTTTATTGAATTTGTATTGTTTTGCCCTTAAGTTAACCAGATAAATATACATTTTTCTAAACCTGTGTGATTTATTTTTGTGGTGTTTTCTCTGTGTTACTGTATGATTTATTTGTCAAATACTTCACACACTGCCTACTAAGGTAAGCTTGACTGCTCAGTACCAAGCTACTAGAGAGTGGACACAGGATAATTTGGATTGTATGTGACTCACCCTGACTAGGATTATGGTCCCCATTTGGACACGGGTGTATACCTCTGCCAACTAGAGACCCCATTTCTAACATTATGACACCCAGCGCAAGCTTTGGCTGCCATTGCATTAGATAGTATTGGCTTTGTTTTAAAGCAATAACAAAGCCATAGCTTACCATGATACCTGGCACCTTGCATGTAAATGCAATGTGGCCTTCATCTTAGAATGCAATTTTCTGTTCTTCCAAGATTACCCTCACGTTCCAATTACATGTAATGCCACGACCATCTTGAAACACAGTGCTCGCCTATATTGAAATGGCTCTGTTAAGCAGACATTATTAGTAATGATGATTGCTGTGCTTTGTACAAGACCTGGACAGTCGTCATAAAGTACTCAATCTGTCCCATATTGCTTAAAATCTCCCACAGGAACTGCCAATGTATTCTGTCAAACACTTTCCCAGAAGGTGGGCTCTTTTTTCAATTTCTAAAGTTTTAATAAGGTTAATGGCATTCTCACGAATTTATTATATAATGATTTTGCTTTGTCACTATGACTTCAATGAAAAGGAAATTCATTTTTTGGCATGATAGTGTCATATTTTATGGGCCACGTTGAGCAGAGAATCGCCGTTTGACCTTTTCAAAGACAAGCAGAGACAAATCCGATCATATGCGGACAAGTCACAAATTTAGAGTCCCTTTTCTCAAAACAGTTTCTCAGTTTAGGAACTACGAAATGTATTAAAAAATGAAACTAGTTCAACATAATCAGTTACAATTTCACAGTTCTAAAACAGAAGGGATCCTGTTTGAAACCAAAGGCCGTGATAATCTTGTAATCCTAATGTTGTTTCTCCACCAGCCTGTTTCAAAAACGTCAAAAAAAACATGATTTACATTTTATGAGTAACTGAGACTGAATGTTTTGATAGGGAAAATGACTGGTAACTTCAGTTCCGCGGTTGAAGGAAGTGGTGGGAGAGCCTTTGCCAGGGGCAAAGTTACCATATTTAGGAAGGTTTCTTCTTTTCCTAGCTTTAGGATAGGGATTACATCATGCCTCTTTAAAAACTATATTTAGACCAGCAGCAACAGACACTCATCCTAAACAGCAAGTGACTTCCAAATATGATTATTGTTTGATTACATTAACCACACTTCCCTTATTTTTACCTGAATTTGGACGGATTTATGTTTTGAAATATGGAGAGCCTTATCACCGGACAGGTAATAAAGCTGAGGTCAAAAACGAGTGAGTTTGGCAGCGGAAGAAGGAGGTAAGGGCAGAGGATCACCGAAGGCGGCAGACATGTGGAAATCGAAGGGGAGAATCAACAGTAAAGAAATAGCTTGATAAAGCTAACATGGCTGGAGTGGGGGATGCCAAATGCTTCTCGTAGACAGTGAAGATGATGGTTGCAATCAGTAAGCTGGCGGGCTGCTAGACCTCTGTCTACCGAGGGCTAATACTGTACTAAGTGCATCTAAAGTTTATTTCTGAAAGTCATAATGTCATTGGCATGCCTTAGGTTGAGATGTAAAGAATTCCGAAAACAAAGAAGCCCGAGAAGGACTGTTTCAGTGCTAGGGGAGACTTGAATTTTGGAGTTTCCAGTGTTAAGGAAATCTTGCTCCTCATAAGTCCTTCGCCTCCAAATAGCGTGAGGTGGTTGGAGAGGTAGTTTGGTCTGCTGGAGTGCAAAGCTTTATAGGTCATGCAACTGATATTGAACTTCATCCGGGCTTCCAGTGGTAGCCAGTGAAATACTTTCCGAATCGGGGGATATGATCAACTCTTTTTCTCAGCATTAAGTCTAGCAGACGAATGAAAGATGGCTTTCAGGAGAGCCTGAGCTGATCTGGAAAGACCTTCCAGAATCACTGCCTATGTCTAGTCTTGAAATGACCAGAGCCTGAGCTGCCGATCTGAACTGATTGGTAGAGAGAAGTTGTTTGATTTTGTTAAACTGGTGCAGACGGAAGTTCGTCGATTGTGCCACTTTGTTCACATGAGCTGTCAAAGAGAGGGAGGAGTGAGGAGTTCAACGTGAAACCAAAGGACTTCACTTTATTGTTCCGTGTCCAGCTGTCACCCCAGTAGATAATTAAGAGATCAGGACCTTTTAGAGGGTGTGTGGGTCCTGCATTAAAGATCATTTTAAGTATAATTGGGTGTCAGTCAGTCAATCACTTTTATTCGGCTAATTTTAGCCATAAAAGACATGAAAGTAATAACCACAATCAGCCACAATGAAATAAATACAATACACAAATAGGTGAAGAACACGTTTGAGAAGAGATCTCGACAGCAAAGTAGTATAAACTAACAGGAATGTGAAAATTAGGACTCAGAGGTATAATAAATAATGGACGAAAAACCCCATGGATTGTCTGATTTTAAGGGCACAAAAAATAAAACTAATTACAGCCCGGCAGCTAAAATGTTTTCCAAGCACTGGAGGAGTTTCAAACTTACTCTTGCAGATCTAGAATTAAAAGAACACAAAAAGGGAAACAAACATTGGGCTCTCAAGACAGAATAAACTTGCAGAAAAAAAATAAAATGAATGAAAGATTCTTGGCTGGTGTTGTCATATGGCCAACAAGGTAAGGAAGAAAACCAGCTACCTTGTACAGGGCAGGGAACCAAAAAATGGGATGTAGACAACCTAAAATGGGCCAAACATTCCTGATTAGAGATCCACAACAAATAAGGCTCAATGAAGTCAGGAGATGTAACCTCTAAGTATGGGCAGACTGCATCCTTGCATCGGGAATCATCTGCATGTATCAGGTCCCTGATATTCTGAAACTGGGTTTGAATAAGAATCCTAGATATGGCATCACTTTCCTCAGGAGAGTGAAACATGTAGGAGACGCCCAAATCAGATAATTATTTTTTTAATAAAAGGTGTTAGAAATGGGCTTTCTGGTTGACTAGGCTATGCATCTAAGCCAGGCAGAACCCACCACTCTAGTCAGGGTAAGTAAGTTGAACACCAAAGATAACTTGTGCGCACCCAGTGAGCTTGGCATAGAGCAGTCATGCTTATTCCCAGAGGCAATGTGTAAAGAGTTTGTGTAACACGCTCACACCAGTAACACAATAAATACTCACAAAAGAGACTCCACACTGGGTTATATGAAAATATGTTACTTATTTTGTAAATATATCTCAAAGACCAACAACAACATAGATCATAAGCACTGTGCGTAAGATCTCAATCCTGCACGTCATAGACCAAAACAACATAAGTACAATACATATCTTGAAACTTATCGCTGTACCTGCATAACAGCCCCAAATGACATAAATCAACTATGACTGTGCATAGAAAGCAAACAGTGAGGGTACACTCATTAACCTGACAAGGTCAGACGAAACAACATGTACCATACTATCAGGAAATGGAGCCTGGAATGCAACCAGGAAGCACATAAAGCATCAGTTATCAGCAAAACATTAAGGTCATACCCCACTCGATCAGGTTGCTGTAAGACAATACGCCTCAAGGAATACCAGGTGAGTTCTGTAGAAGACAATATTGCCCAAATACCACTTTTAACAAAAGAAACCCAAAAGACTTTCCCAAGTAGACACTGCAACAGCACAGCATCAGAGATATCCAAGCGCAGGGGGCCTCAGAGCACCTGCGCTCTTATATGGTCCTTTAATGTACTTGTGGAGAGGCCAGGAGCCACCAAGAGGACTTCTACCCACTGGAGCCAAAGAAACAATGCTCCCAGGTCCTCTGTGGGAAGCCCATGGTAGCCAACTGACTGTCGGGGCCCTGAGACCAGTGAGCCTCAAAATTGCAGATTTGTGTGGGGAATCATCATAGGAAGTGTTATATTTCCTTAGGATAGCACAGTGGAAGCCCTTCCTACCTGGTGACAGATCCTGCATATATCACCTTGACCTGACTTGTAAAAAAGGGTGGGAGCATCTTCCATGAAAGAGCTTGTCACAAGTGCCAAGTGCATGTCTTCATTTAATATAGAGCATGCGGTTACAGGGGAGAGCCTCCATCATGGCGCATGGCTTATGAGTTTGGTCTGCCTCGCCATGGTGGGGCCCCCCTAGGGGGGTCTTTTGGTCCGTGCAGTGTTGATGCAGGCAAGAAAGGGGGGCCGGAGACCAGTGTCAATACAGTACGGGCTGTCCGTCATGGTTCCCTTGCCGGGGGACCCACTCTTGATCACCCAAATTTTCCTGACAAAAGAAATAGAGCAGATGGCTTGATCTGTGCCGTAGTGCCTGCACTCCATGAGTAAGCTGGGCAGAAGCACTTAACACACAATGAGTTCAGCAAGAAGGAAAAAATGAAGCGCTCACCATGCGCTAGTCCTGACCAACAGGGGGTAGTTGACCACAGCACATCATGTAGCTCGCTCCTGCCAGACTCCCAAGGGGTAGAGTCCCAGGGTGGAAGGGCCAAGGGCAAAACAGCCATTCCCTGGAGATCATTGGGCCCAAAACGTGCAGGCAGGTAAGCAGCAGGCCAGCACATAGTTACTTGAAGCAGAGTGGCACACCTTGTAAGGACCCAGCAAGTACCAGGTCAGCACAACAATGCAAGTAGCTCCAATGGTGGCTCCTCCAGGCAATTCTGCAGTGCCTTGTGAAGCCAAAGTCAAGGAGTATATGTCATCTGGACAACAAGCAGAAAAGCAATCCAGATGAGTCCTTTTGCAGCTGAGCAGTCCTTCTGACAGAGGTTCAGTCCCACTTCCAAAAATGCTCTTAAAATCATAAGGTCAGAGACCCTGTAGTTATACTCCAAAATGCCTTTGCTGAGGGGTGACTTCAAAGGTGTAGGAGTCTGGCCTGGCACTTACACCTTATACCAGGTCCAGTTATCCCTTATTAGTAAAAGGTAGACAGTGTCTAGAAGCCAGGCTCACTAGAGGTAGCTGTAGCTGAGCAGCCAAGGCTGATCTAGGAGACATGCAAAGCTCTTGCAATACCACTGTAGCCACACAGTACTCACACACATGAAAGAAACTACTCAGTGTTACAAAAATAAAGGTACTTTATTTTGGTGACACAAATGCCAAAAATACCATAGAGACTATACTTCCTTAGGAGGTAAGTAATACACAAAGCATATACACTAGTATGCAGAAATGTGCATAAAAAAGTTAGAAAACAGTGCAATTAGTGAAAATCATAATAGTGAGAAATGCGCCTGGGGGAACACAAGCCATATACTAAGAAATTGGAATGCGAATGTCGGTGTCCCACCTAGGCAAGTGTAGTGTATAGAGGAGTGCTGGGAGTACTAGAAAACACTAAAGGTAAGTACTAGAACCGACCCCAGAGCCCAGGAAAGCAGGAGTATAACCCAGTAAATTTCCCAGAACACACAGAAACACAAAAAATAAGATTATGCAAGAACCAGAAGAGAGTGTAAGACACCATCAGCGGATTCCTGGACCTGAAGACCTGTGGAATAAGGGGACCAAGTCCAAGAAGCATAGAAAAGTCCTGGAAAAACAGGAGTCCCTGCTAACTCGGATGAAGGTGCAAAAGAAGAACCACTGGTGAAGAACAGTCAGTACTGCAACGAAGAAGATGGAGTCGGGTTCCTGGTTGGTGCAAATGATGTCCCGCACCGGATGGATGATTGCAGTGTGGTTTGCATTGCTGGAGTCCGCCAACAAGCCTTGGCACACACAAAGCTCATTTTTAGTGGAAAATGGCGCTACCTGGTACCAGGAGGGGGGACCAGAGGGACCTGTCAGCAAATCAGAGAGCCCACAGAAGACCATGCAGCATGCACAGGAGTCCCACAGCACGAGGACAAAGGAGGTGCGAAAGGATGCCCATGCAGCATTACGACAAAGGCTCCCACACCGCCGGGGAACCACTCAGGAAGATGTGCATCACAGGATAGAGTGATGGGGGCTGGAGCAGCATGGGGCACAAAGAACCTCATGGAAGGATACCAACAGGCCTTGGCAACTACAAAACACATGGTGCATGGGGGTACTGTCTTGCGTGGGGAGGCAAGATCTTACCTCCACAAAAGTTGGACAGTAGGACCTCAGGACCATCGGAACCACTTCAGTCCACCACTCGTGATGCAGGATCCACGCAGCTTAGTAGGAGAGGGGATCCACTCAGCCGGTTGTCAATGCAGTAGGTGCCTGCTGAAGCAGGGGAGTGACTCCCTCACCTCAAGGGAGATTCCTTCGCTCTTCTGGTGCAGGCTGAAGACAGGCTGTCCTCTGAAGATGCATGACTGGGAAACAGTTGCATTAGCTGGAAGGAGTGGAAGATACAATGTTGCAGAAGTTGTCTTTGCTTCTTTGTTGCAGTTTGTAGAGTTCATGGAGGGTCCCGATGCAGTTTCTTGGGTGAGAAGGTAAAGTGGAGGATGCAGAGGGTTCCTGCAGGAGTCTTGCAATCCGAATCTGAAGAACCACCCAAAGGAGAGACCCTAAATATCCCTGAAAGGAGGATTGGTCAGCTAAACAGGTAAGCACCTAACCAGGGAGGGCTCTGACATCACCTGCTGGCACTGGCCACTCAGATTCTCCCAGAGTTCCCTGTCAACTTGGAATCCAAGATGGCAAAACCCAGAGACCCTCTGGAGGAGCTCTGAGCACCACCCCAGGGTGGTGATGGACAGGGGAGTGGCCACTCCCCTTTTTATTGTCCAGTTTCACGCCAGAGAAGGGACTGGGGGTCCCTGAACTGGTATAGACTGGGCCAAATGTGCCCTTCAAAGCATTTCCAGTGGCTTGGGGTGGCTACACCTTCCAAGCCTGTAACACCTATTTCCAAAGAGAGAGGGTGTAACACCCCTCTCCCGAAGGAAATCCTTTGTTCTGCCTTTCTGGGCTTCAGCTTTTCAAGCAACAGGAGGGTAGAAACCAGTCTGAGAGGTAGCAGCAACTAGGGCTGCCTGGAAAACCTCAGAAGGCTGGAATTGCAATACTGGGGGTCCTCTAAGGATCCCCCAGAGTGCATGTATTCATACAACCAATGCTTGAAAAAGCCTTAGGGTACGATTTCAACATGTTGGATACCAAACATGCCTATGTTCGGAGTTACCATTATGTAGCTGGACATAGGTAGTGACCTATGTCCAGTACACGCGTAAAATGGCATCCCCGCACTCACGAAGTCTGGCAAAATTGTCCTGGAGGTCATGGGGGTACGTCTGCTAGCGCAGGGGTGCCCTTACACACAAGTACTCTGCACCCTGCCCTCAGGGCTGGAGGGCCTGCTATAGGGGTTACTTATAAGTGACCTGGTGCACTGTAAATGGCAGTGAAAGGGTGCATGCACCTTTTCACGCATGCTGCAATGCCAGTCCTGCAGAAGCCTTTGCATGGGCTTCCTATGGGTGGCAAAAGATATGCTGCAGCCCATAATGATCCCCTGGAACTCCAATGCCCTGGGCACCTAAGTACCATATACTAGGGACTTATAAGGGGCCACCAGCATGGCAATTGTGGGTGAAATACCAGGTTACCAGTATGCAACAACCACATTTAGAATAGAGATAGCATAATCACTGGGTTCCTGGTTAGCAGGATCTCAGTGAACATAGTCAAGCACAGTGACATCACACAGAAAATGGGGATAACCATGGCAAAAAAGAGGGTACTTTCATGCCCCCCCTCCCCCCTCCCAAATGAGAACAATAAAGCTAACCTTGCCCAGATGAGTCTTTATTGTCTAAGTGGAAATATCTGGAGAGTCCGTCTGCATTAGAGTGGTTACTCCCAGGTCTATGTTCCTCTGTAAAGTCCATACCCTGTAGGGAAATGGACCACCTCAACAATTTTGGGTTTTCTCCGTTCATCTGCTTAAGCCATAAGAGAGGTTTGTGGTCTGTATGAAGAGAGTCCCAAAGAGGTATGGTCTCAAATTCTTCAAGGCCCAGACCACAGCAAAGGCCTCCCTCTCTATGGCTGACAAATGCTTTTCTCAAGGGGTCAACTATCTGCTGATAAAAGCTACTGGTTGATCATGGCCCTCTGTATTAAGGTATGGTAAAACTATCCCAAACCCTACCTCTGAAGCATCAGCCTAAACTATGAATTACTTGGAGTAGTTTGGGCTTTTTAGGACAGGAGCAGAGCCCATGGCCTGTTTTAGCTCCTCAAAAGCTTTCTGACAGCTAGCTGTCCATAATACCTTTTTAGGCTTCGTCTTTGAGGTGAGGTCATTAAGAGGGGCAACAATGGAGCCACAGTTCTTAATGAACCTCCTGTAGTACCCAGTGAGGCCAAGAAATGCTCTAACCTGGGTTTGAGTTGTAGGGGGAGTCCAGTCTAAAATCATTTGGATCTTCCCCTACGGTGGCTGAATCTGTTCCCCACCAACTAGGTGTCCCAGATAAAAAACCTTCCCCTGCCCTATCTGGCACTTTGAATCCTTGATAGTAAGGCCTGACTTCTGCAGAGCCTCCAAAATGGTCCAAAGGTAGACCAGGTGGTCATCCCAGGTGGAGCTAAAGACAGCAATATCATCTAGATATGCTGCACTAAAAGCTTCCAGACCTTGGAGGACTGTATTCACTAACCTCTGAAAAGTGGCAGGTGCATTCCTTAAACCAAAGGGCATAACTGTAAACTGATAAAGCCCTCCAATGGTTGAAAAAGCAGTTTAGGGTCTTGCATGCTCTGATAATTTGGTCTGCCAATACCCTGCAGTCAAATCAAAGGTGCTTAGATACTTGGCATATGCCAGTGTATCTATTAGCTCATCGGTCATGGATATAGGGTGAGCATCAATCTTGGTGACTGTGTTGAGCCATCTGTAATCTACACAGAACCTCATCTCTCTTTTCCCATTTTGGGAGTGAGGTTTAGGTTCAAGCACCACTGGGCTAGGGCAGGGGCTGTCAGAGTGCTCAATCACTCCTAGGTCAAGCATTTTCTGAACTCCAGCCTTAATGCAATCTCTAACGTGATCAGGTTGCCTATAAATTTTACTTTTAACAGGCAAAATGCCTCTTGTATCAATGGTGTTTTCACACCATGTGCTCTGACCAGGTGTCAGAGAAAACAGCTCAGAGAACTGGCCTAGGAGGTACCTGCAGTCCACCTTCTGGGATTCAGTAAGGCAGTCTGCTAGGACTACTCCATCCACTGAGCCATCAGCTACAAGTGTTGGAGAAGAGATCAGGGAGAGGGTCATTCTCTTCCTTCTGTCCTTCATCAGTGGCCATGAGCAGGGTTTAGTCAGCCCTGTCACAGTAGGGTTTTTTGGTGGTTCACATGAAGTACTCTGAGAGGACTTCCAGGAGTGCCAAGGTCAACTAAATAAGTGACCACACCCTTCTTTTCCACTATGATGTGTGGTCCACTGCATTTATCTTGGAGTGCCCTTGGCGCCACAGGCTCCAGGCCCCACACTTTCTGTCCTGGTTGGTACACTGTCAGGACAGCCTTCTGGTCATGCCATTGCTTCTGCAATTCTTGGCTTGCCTGAAGGTTCTTAGTGCCCTTTTACATATATTCAGCCATTCTAGATCTTAGGCTAAATAAATAATCCACCACATCTTGTTTAGGGGGCTTCAGGGGTTGCTCCCAACCTTCCATGACAATTGCTAGTGGACCCCTAACAGGGTGTCCAAAGAGAAGTTCAAAGGCGCTGTATCCCACTCCTTTTTGGGGTACCTCCCTGTAGGCAAAAAGGAGGCAGATTTCAGAGTGTCCCATAATCATGCGTTTGAGTGTTTTATTAAAACGTTCAACCAACCCATTTTTCTGGGTATGGTAAGGTGTGGAGAATTTATAAGTCACACCCCACTCTTTCCACATTGCCTTTAGGTATGCAGACATGAAGTTACTACCTCTGTCTGACTCCACCTCTTTTGGGAAACCCACCCTGGAAGAAATTCCCAGAAAGGAGTTGGCCACTGCTGGTGCTGTAGTGGTCCTAAGAGGTATATCTTCTGGATACCTGGTGGCATGGTCCATCACCACCAGAATGAATCTGTTTCCAGAAGCTGTGGGATGGTCAAGGGGCCAAATATATCAACCCCTACCCTCTCAGATGGTACCCTAACCACTGGCAGTAGGATTATGGGGGCCTTTGGGGTGCCACCTGTCTTGCCACTGGCTTGACAAGTGACGCAGGAGCGACAAAACTCTTTAGTATCTTCAGACATGTAAGGCCAGTGAAAGTGAGGGACCAGTCTGTCCCAGGTCTTACTTTGCCCCAGATGTCCAGCCAGGGGAATATCCTGTGCCAAGGTTAACAAAAAGTGTCTGTATTGCAAGGGAATGACCAGTCTCCTGGTGGCACCAGGTTTGGGTCCCTTGCCTCAGAATACAAGAGATTGTTCTCCCAGCACACCCTATGGGTATCACTGATACCCCCTGCCTCTTCTTTGACAGCTTGCTGTCTTAAACTCTCAAGTGTGGGGCAGGTTTGCTGTGCCACACTTAACTCCTCCCTAAGGCCCCCCTGCACCTAAGAGTTCAGCTGTATCAGCTTGAAGCTCCTCAAGTGCAGGTTCTGTCCAGGGAGTTGACCCCTTCTCCTCTTCAAAAGGGGAATCATCAGTGGAGGGAGGAATAGAGGATAACTTTTTACCCTTTCTCCCCCTGATTTTGGGAAGCTCTTGGTCCATAGTTTCAGGATCCAAGCTTTCCTTTCCTCTTTGCTTTGTGGCCTTAGCCCTTGTCTTAGCACAGATATGCCCAGGAATGCCCAGCATGGCTGCATGGGCCTCCAACTCACTTCAGCCCAAGCTGAAGTCTCCAACTCGTTCCCTAATAGACACTCTACAGTAAGGTCTATGGAGACCACAACTTTTTTAGGACCAGTAACAACCCCCTCCCCCAGTTGAGATCAACAACAGCCATGGGGTAGCTTACAGTGTTGTTATTGGGCGCCAGTCACTTGGTACCAATGACCAAGTAGGTGTTGCTCAGGGGCCACCAGTTTTTCAGTCATCTTTGTGACACTGGCACTTGTGCCCCTGAAGGCCTCAACCTGAACACCATTCATTAGGGGTTGTTGCTTGTACTTATCCATATTAAGGGGACAAGCACAAGGGTCGCAAGGTCAATGTGATTCAAACAGCCTCAGTGGTTTCCCTAACTAAACCAACCTCAACTAAACTTCCCAGAGTGAGCCCTGCTACACCCTTGGATTGACTATTTGTAGTTTTATTTTTCCCACCACCACTGCTATTGCTAGGGGCACTAGTTAAAGCAGTGGGGGTTGTGGTGGTGGGAGACTTGGTGCTCTTCTTAGGGCAAGAACTGTCTCCTGCCCTGTGGCTTTTATTCCTACAGAAATAGCTCCATGGCTTTTTATTCTGATGGTTGTTAGAAGATGATTTAGACCCACCCTGCTAGACTTTTCATCCTTGGCGTGGTCTCCCCTAACTTTTTGCCTTTGTTTCCCAGGTTGTTGATGTGTGCTGGACTCTGTTTTTTTGCTGTTTTTGTTACTCTGGGCACTTTACAACTGCTATTCAGTGCTAAAGTGCATGTGTTCCTGTATAACATGGGAATGGGATTGGCTTTTCATGATTGGCATATTTGATTTACTGGTAAGTCCCTAGTACAGTGCCCTAAAGGTGCCCAGGACCTGTAAATCAAATGCTACTAGTGGGCCTGCAGCACTGGTTGTCCACCCACACTAGTAGCCCTGTAAACATGGCTCAGACCTGCCACTGCAGTGTCTGCGTGTGCAGTTTCAAACTGCCAATTCGACATGGCATGTGTACCCACTTGCCAGGCCTAAACCTTCCCTTTTCTTACATGTAAGACACCCCTAAGGTAGGCCCTAGGTAGCCCCATGGGCAGGGTGCAGTGTATGTTTAAGGTAGGACATATACTACTGTGTTTTATATGTCCTAACAGTGAAATACTGCCAAATTCGGGTTTCACTGTTGCACGGCCTATCCCTCTCATAGGTTAACATAGGGGCTGCCTTTGAATATGATTAAAATGTAGATTTCGTTTGGGAGCGGATCGAAATGTGGAGTTTGGGGTCTCTGAGATCACAATTTAAAAATACATCTTTTAGTAAAGTTGATTTTAAGGTTGTGTGCTTGAAAATGCCACTTTTAGAAAGTGGGCATTTTCTTGCTTACACCATTCAGTGACTCTGCCTGTTTGTGGATTCCCTGTCTGGGTCATTTTGACAGTTGGGCTGTTTGCACCTCTCTCTAGACAGTGACACAAAGGGAGCTGGGGTGTAGCCTGTATATCCTGATGAGCCATCTATGCTAGGAGGGAGGGAAGGAGTGGTCACTTACACCTGAAAGGGCTGTGCCTGCCCTCACACAATGCAGTCTCCAACCCCCTGGTGTGTGTCTGGGGCCTGGCCTGGGCAAGGCAGGTTTTCGCAAACAAGAGAGACTTTCCTTAGAAGTAAGCCTACTTCAAAGGCCAAAATGGGAATAAGAAGGGCACCCAAAACCACAGACTTTAGATCTCTTCTGGACAGCAAGAGGAACCTCTGCCTGGAGAAGAGCTGAAGAGCGGAGGAGAAGTGCTGCCCTGCCTGAGACTGTGCTTTGTGGAGCTATCCTACAGTTGCTGCTTCTGCCAGTGCCAGGGGACAAAGAGTGGACTTTGTGTGCCTTCCTGCTTGTGAAGAAATCTCCAAGGGCTTGTCCTGAGCTTGCCTCCTGTTGTTGGAGTCTCAGGGCCATCAAAGACTTCTCCCGCCTGCACCTGGACTCTCTGCTGAGACTCCTGCCCTGCCAAGTTGTGCCCTATCCAGTTCCTGGGGCCTTGGAAGGTGAAGCTGACAGACCAAAACTGAAAATCCACACATAGACCGCTGTGCAGAGAAAATATCGCCGCACCTTCTGAGACGTGGCTGAAAAATGCCGCGCAGCCGGATTCGCAGCAGAAATCGACGCTCCTCCAGCATCGCGGCTGGGAAATCGACGCACGTAGCTGAAAGAACGACGGCCAACACCTGCTGACAGAGGCTGATGACGTCACAACCCACATTGCGCGCTTTGCTGATACCGTGCGGCAGGACTTTCAATGCAAACCTTGCTGGATGCAGAAAAACGATGCAACGCCTGCCCGGACCCGAGTGCTGCCAAGATTGATGCATTGTTCCCATGCGGGGAGGAAAAACGACGCACACTGTCCTGACCGGAGAAGGAGAAATGACACACGGTCTTGCTTGCGGGTAAGAAATCGACGCACTGCTTACCTTTTTCGATGGACACTCGCCCCGTGCATGTTATTTTGACGCTACCCAGGTACTTTTCAACACTAAGGCCCTCATTCCAACCCTGGCGGTCTCTGACCGCCAGGGCGGAGGGCAGCGGAAGCACCGCCAACAGGCTGGCGGTGCTTCCAGGGCTATTCTGACTGCGGCGGTAAAGCCGCGGTCAGAAAAGGGGAACCAGCGGTTTCCCGCCGGTTTTCCCCTGGTCCAGGGAATCCTCCGTGGCGGCGCTGCTTGCAGCGCCGCCATGGGGATTCCGACCCCCTTCCCGCCAGCCTGTTTCTGGCGGTTTTCACCACCAGAACCAGGATGGCGGGAACGTGTGTCGTGGGGCCCCTAGGGGCCCCTGCACTGCCCATGCCACTGGCATGGGCAGTGCAGGGGCCCCCTAACAGGGCCCCATACAGATTTTCACTGTCTGCTTTGCAGACAGTGAAAATCGCGACGGGTGCCACTGCACCCGTTGCACCCCTGCAATTCCGCCGGCTCCATTCGGAGCCGGCTTCCTCGTTGCAGGGGCTTTCCCGCTGGGTCGGCGGGCGGCCTTTTGGCGGTCGCCCGCCGGCCCCGCGGGAAAGCCAGAATGGCCGCCGCGGTCTCCTGCCTAAGAGTGTTTTACCTGTTTTCTCAGGGATTTAAGACTCTTTTGCTTTTAAAATTAATAACTTAACTTGAGCATGTTGGATTTTTGATTAGTTGACTGTGATTCTCCTTTACCCTGACTAGAATGAGGGTCCTTGCTTGGACAGGGAGCCCCCTGACTGCCACCAAAGACCCCATTTCTAACACACACCCAGAAGAGTTTTATGGGCCTGATGAAGACTCTTTGCTTTTATCATTGTCCCCACCCTTGTCATGAGACTTACCATCGTACTTCTTGTCCTTTTCACCCTGTGTATGAGCTTTTTTGCTCACCCTTTTTCTGACCCATTTGTCTGCCTTCTTTCCCAATTCTTGGGGAGAGTTCAGATCTGAGTCTACCAAGTATTTGTGCAGCAAGTCAGACCCACAGTTATTTTAAATATGCTCCCTCAACAGATTATACAAACCCTCATAGTCTGACACTTTGCTGCCATGTAACCAGACTTCTAATGCTTTGACAGAACAGTCCTCAAAGTCACTCCAATCCTGTGAGGCCTCTTTTCTAGTCTCCCTGAACCTGATCCTATATTGTTCAGTGGTGATACCAAAACCATCTAAGAGTGCTAGCTTAAGAACACTGTCGTTGGCTGAATCTTCTTCTCTGGCAGTGAGAAGTCTATCCCTTCCCTTGTCAGAGAAGGACAACCAAAGAATAGCAGCCCACTGCCTTTGAGGGACCCTCTGATATTTACAGGCCCTCTCAAGTGCAGCAAACCACTTGTAGATGTCATCCCCCACCTTGTACTGGGGGAAAAATCTTGTAAAGGTTCCTGGAATCAATGGAGTCCTCCCTGACTCCATAATCCCTGAAACTGCTGCTGCTGCCACTATAGGGTACTTACCCCAACCCCTGCTTTTCCCTCTCCACTGCCAAGGCCTCCCTATCTAGGCCTAGCTGTTTCGGCTGCAGCATGGCCTCCTCCAGTCTCAGTTTCCTGAGCTCCCTATCTATGAGTCACCTACTGGAGTTGTGCAGTGTGATCTCTCAGACACTGAGGTGATATGGGAATGGGCAGAGGTAGATCTTTCCCTAACTTTTGTGACCCTAGTGACCTGTCCTCTGGGTGTAGGGAGCCCTATCTGAGTGACTACCCCTCCCACTACCAGCTACACTAGTGGGTCTGCTGGGCACAAGATCCTTGGAAGAACCCTCCCCTGACCCTGGAAGATGGTTATCTAAGTCAGTGGGGTCAGAATCTCCCTCCTCCTGGTTACCAGCATGCTCCTGGTCATCCTGAAGAAGGATGCTCAAAAGGAAATTCTTATTTAGATTCTTCCCCACATCCAATTTCAAGTCTGAACAGAACCCCTTCAGTTCTTTGAAGGTCATGCCCTCATAGGGGGTGCCCATGACCTCAGGTCCAGCAGTAGACATGATGTGTGTGTTAGGGTTGAGTAGGGTGAACCTAACCTACCTAACCTCTAGTCTCTATGAAAGGAAGGTGAGAGACTAGATCCCTGTACTAGGTATATTTGTATAGCTTTAGTTATAGAGTAGTCTTTCCTGTGCAAAGCACCAGGTGACATATTGATAAGGCAATTGCAAGAACTTATCCCACTGCTGCCACCAATGTAGGAGGCTGATCTGGTTTGTAGTAGGTACATAAGGTACTTACACCTTATACCAGGTCCAGTTATCCCTATTTAGTGAAATGTAGGCAGTGTCTAGAAGCCAGGCTCTCTAGAGATAGCTGTAGCTGAGCAGCCAAGGCTTATTTAGGAGACATGCAAAGCTCATGCAATACCACTGTAGTCACAAAGGGCCAGATGTAGCAAACGTTTTGCGACTGGCAAACAGCAAAATTTGCCATTTGCGAGTCGCAAAACGCGTATCCCAATGCAGAAATGCATTTTGCGAGTCGTTACCGACTCGCAAAATGCATTTCAGACTCGCAAATAGGAAGGGGTGTTCCCTTCCTATTTGCGAGTCGCATTGGGATGCAATACCATTTGCGACCGCATATGCGGTCGCAAATGGCATCGCAGTTACCATCCACTTCAAGTGGATGGTAACCCAATCGCAAATTGGAAGGGGTCCCCATGGGACCCCTTCCAGTTTGTGACTGGAGCCCAAAATATTTTTTCAGGGCAGGGAGTGGTCCAAGGGACCACTCCCTGCCCTGAAAAAAAAACGAAACTAAAGGTTTCATTTTTTTTTGAAGTGCAGCTCATTTTCCCTTAGGGAAAACGGGCTACACTTAAAAAAAAAAAAAAATGCTTTATTTAAAAGCAGGTCGCTAACATGGAGGTCTGCTGACGACAGCAGGCCTCCATGTTAGCGAGTGCCTATACTCGCAATGGGGCCGCAATTTGCGACCCACCTCATGAATATTCATGAGGTGGGTCATTGCGACCCCATTGCGAGTCGCAGTCGGTGTCTGAGACACCGTACTGCATAGCAATTTGCGACTTGCAAATTGCGAGTCGCAGGGACTCGCAATTTGCAAGTCGCAAATTGCCGACTTGCTACATCTGGCCCAAAGTTCTCACACACATGAAAGAAACTACTCAGTGTTACAAAAATAAAGGTATTTTATTTTGGTGACACAAATTCCGAAAATGACATAGAGACTATACTTCCTTAGGAGGTAAGTAATACACAAATTATATACACTAGTATGCAGAAATGTGCAGAAAAAAACAGTTAGTAAACAGTGCAATTAGTGAAAATCACAATAGTGAGAAATGGGCTTGGGGGAACACAAGCCATATACTAAAAAAGTGAAATGCGAATTTCGGTTTCCCACCTAGGCAAGTGTAGTGTATAGAGGAGTGCTGGAAGTACTAGAAAACACTAAAGGTAAGTACTAGAACCGACCCCAGAGCCCAGGAAAGCAGGAGTATAACCCAGTACCTTTCCCAGAACCCACAGAAACACAAGAAAGAAGATTATGGAAGAACCAGAACAGAGTGTAAGACACCAACAGTGGATTCCTGGACCTGAAGACCTGTGAAAAAAGGGGACCAAGTCCAAGAAGCATAGAGGAGTCCAGGGAAAACAGGAGCCCCTGCTAACTCGGATGAAGGTGCAAAAGAAGAACCACCTGGTGAAGAAGAACAGGCAGTACTGCAACCAAGAAGATGAAGTTGGGTTCCTTGTTGGTGCAAAAGATGTTCCACGCCAGGTGGATGATTGCAGTGTGGCTTGCGTTGTTGGAGTCCGCCAACAAGCCTTGGCACACGCAAAGCTCATGGTTAGCGGAAAATGGCGCTACCTGGGACCAGGAAGGACCAGGTGGGCTCTACCCAGGAGGAGGACCCAGAGGGGGCTCTCAGCAACTCAGAGAGCCCACAGAAGACCAGGCAGCATGTGCAGGAGTCCCACAGCATGAGGACAAATGAGGTGCAAAAGGAGGCCCATGCAGCATTAAGACAAAGGCTTCCACACTGCCGGAGAAACACTCAGGAAGATGTGCATCACAGGATAGAGTAATGGGGCCTGGAGCTGCTTGATGCATGAAGAACAGCAAGCCTTGGCAACTGCAAAACACATGGTGCTTGGGGGTACTCTCTTGCGTGGGGAGGCAAGCTCTTACCTCCACCAAAGTTGGACAGCAGGATGTCAGGACCGCTGGCACCACTTCAGTCCGCCACCCGTGATCCAGGATCCTTGCTGCTCAGCAGGAGAGGGAATTCACGCAGCCGGTCGTCAATGCAATAGGTGCCTGCGGAAGCAGGGGAGTGACTCCTTCACCCCAAGTGAGATTCCTTTGCTCTTCCGATGCAGGCTTGAAAGAGGCTGTCCTCTGAGGGTGCACAATCTGGGAAACAGTTGCATTTGCTGGCAGGAGCTGAAGATACAGGCGGTCATTCCAACCTTGGCGGTAAAAGCCGCTTACCGCCAGTCAGAAGACCGCCATAACAGACCTGCGGTCGCGGTAAACCGCCACGGTCATTCTGACCCACAACAGGCAAACCGCCAAAATTCCGACATCCACAAAAGTCCACCACACCAAAGGTCAGAGATAAACTGGCGATGACCAAACCTCCACCGTCACGCCAACAGAAATACGCCCATGCCATTACGACCCACGAATCCACGCGGCGGTCTTTCAACCGCGGTATTCTATTGGCGGTACACACCGCCACGGTCGAAATACACATACTCGTACAAAACACAACCACATTGGACTATTCGAAATACACACACCTGATACATATACACACACCACTCCCACACACCCAATACAATATAAAACACACACCCACATCACCCACAAACCCCTACGACCAGAAATTCATAGAGAAGGCGAGAGAGAGACACCACAGTCAAGTACCAAGCATCCACAGGCACACAATACCAATATCCACAGAACTTCCACGCACCTCACACAACACACCACTAAATAGCACCCCACCTATCACTACACACTCCACCCCACACATCATCCACACCACCCCATGCCACCTCAAAGACACCCCAGGTTCTCAGATGCTGAACTCAGGGTCATGGTGGAGGAAATCCTACGAGTAGAGCCCCAGCTGTTCGGGACACAGGTGCAGCACACCACCATTGCCAGGAAGATGGAGCTATGGAGCAGAATAGTGGACAGGGTCAACGCTGTGGGACAGCACCCGAGAAATAGGGACGACATCAGGAAGCGGTGGAACGACCTACGGGGGAAGGTGCGTTCCATGGTATCAAGGCACAACATCGTGGAACAGCGGACTGACGGCGGACCCCCACCTCCTCCCCCAGAGTTTACAACATGGGAGGAGCAAGTCTTGAACATCCTGCATCCTGAGGGCCTCGCAGGAGTCGGTGGAGGAATGGACTCTGGTAAGTCTCATCTTCACTACTTCATCCCCCCCACCCCACCCCACCTGCATGCCAACTCATACCCCCACCCTCACCCTTACCCCCATCACAACTACCCCTTGCAAATGTCTCACCATCACAACCCACCCATCCCAACACTTAGCCCTGCATGCGGCCCCTAAGCATGGACACCAATCACCAAGGCATGCCCAATGCACATACCCATCACCCCCCCCCCCAAATACCGTCACAACAGCCCCCACAAGGAATGCCAGCACTGGGGTACACGGGCACCCACCCATTGCACGCCATTGGCACACACAGAAGCAATAACCATACTTTTATACCCCTGCAGGACCCGAACACCACGTCACCGCGCAGGAGGGTCCACAAATATCCCCTCCACCCACAGAAGAGGCCCACAGTGATGACAGCAGCTCTGTCTCCCTGGATCTAGATGACCAGCACGGTCCATCGGGGACCTCGGGACAGTCGGTTCCCCTCAGACAGGCACAGGCCACAGCAGATCTTCCCTCCTCTGGGAATACCAGCACAGCACCCACCCAGCGGGCCCATACCTCTATCCCCAGGACACGTCAATCAGCGGTGTGTCCACCACTACAGGGAACCCAGGCTAACCCACCACCCCAACAACAACAGGGACCTGGGGGCAGTGGTAGTGGGCAAACGGTCCAGGGGACGGAGGCCCAAGGAAACAGCGGAACTGGGAGGGCAGCTGTGCGACAGGGGGGGGACAGGCCAAGGGAACCCACTCTCCACGAGGCCCTCTCCTCCATCATGGGAGCATACCACCGCTCCCAGGAGACGATGGCGACGGTCCTGGCCAGGTTTCAGGAAATCCAGCTTCTGCAGGAACAACAGTATATGGGGTTCAGGGAGGAACTGAGAAACATCAGTACCGCCATGGGTACCATCGTAGTGGCCCTGAATGAGTTAATCTCCACATTGCGGACCACTGTGGCACCTCAAAGGGCCCCTGACACTAGCATGGACCAAGAACAGGCTACCACCTCCGCCGGCGCTAGTGGACAGGAGGCCCCGACAGAAGACCAACAGGCCACCAGAACCCCACCCCCTGCAGAAGGAGAACCACCCCGCAAGCCGGCCCTGAGATCCAGGAAGAAGACAGAGTAACATGTCAAGACCCCCGCCAGCAAAGGATACCGCCCTGATTGTCATCCCACTGTCCCACATTGTCACCCTGTCCAACCTTAAACTGCCCCTGCTCCACTTCCCACAAGCATTTGGACAATGCACCTGTGAACCCGATAGTCTGGACTCTGCCATGGACAATCCTCCACCATCGCCCCTCACCGATTTGCAACCACCCATCCAAATTAGAGCACTTGAATAAACACACTTATTGCACATAAACAATCTGGAGTCTGTCTGTGATTTTAACAAATGTATTAGACATGACAGTGCCAAAATTGTTATTCACATTGTGATGCCAACAAACCGCTGTCACACAGCTGTAGTCCATGGGGTAACAAAGCAGATGTCACGCAGTGGGGCCCACAGCTCTGAAAACGGAAGGGAAAGTCACAACACAGTTAACCTACACTGTGGGAAAAGTCAGACAGTAGAGAGGTGGAGTCTTTAAGTAAATATAATATGCCGGTGTGTACTCTTACCTGTGTGTCACTGAAAATATTGCTCAATTACTGTGTTCCTGTTGTCTATGTCGTCCTCTCCGGCTTCCTCTTCTTCACTCTCCACAGGCTCCACAGCTGCTACAACACCACCATCTGGACCATCCTCCTGCAGAAAAGGCACCTGGCGGCGCAAAGCCAGGTTGTGAAGCATACAGCAGGCCACGATGATCTGGCACACCTTCTTTGGTGAGTACATTAGGGATCCACCTGTCATATGGAGGCACCTGAACCTGGCCTTCAGGAGGCCAAAGGTTCGCTCAATCACCCTCCTAGTCCGCCCATGGGCCTCATTGTAGCGTTCCTCTGCCCTGGTCCTGGGATTCCTCACTGGGGTCAGTAGCCAGGACAGGTTGGGGTAACCAGAGTCCCCTAATAGCCACACCCGGTGCCTCTGGAGTTGACCCATCACAAACGGGATGCTGCTATTCCGCAGGATGTAGGCGTCATGCACTGACCCAGGGAACTTGGCAATAACATGGGAGATGTACTGGTCAGCCAAACACACCATCTGTACATTCATCGAATGATAACTTTTCCTGTTCCTGTACACCTGTTCACTCCTGCTGGGGGGTACCAAAGCCACATGTGTCCCATCAATGGCACCTATGATGTTGGGGATATGTCCAAGGGCATAGAAATCACCCTTCACTGTAGGCAAATCCCCCACCTCAGGGAAAATTATGTAGCTCCTCATGTGTTTCAGCAGGGCAGACAACACTCTGAACAACACCTTGGAAAACATAGGTTGAGACATCCCTGATGATATGGCCACTGTTGTTTGAAATGACCCACTTGCTAAGAAATGGAGCACTGACAGCACCTGCACTAGAGGGGGGATCCCTGTGGGTTGGCGGATGGGTGACATCAGGTCTGCCTCCAGCTGGGCACACAGTTCCTGTATAGTGGCTCGGTCAAGCCTGTATGTCAGTATGACATGTCTTTCCTCCATTGTCGACAGGTCCACCAGCAGTCTGTACACAGGAAGATTCCTCCATCTCTTCGCATTGCCCAGCGGACGGTGCCTAGGAAGGACAACAGCGAGCACAGAGTCAATCAACCCACAGCTACGTTCCCACAGCCTGCACACAACACAATTCAATATGCATTGAATGGTTTGTATGAGTGTGGAGGAAAGGCCTAGGTATGTGTGACGCAGTAGAAATTAAGCCATGTGGGCCCTTGAAATGGCGGTTGCCTGACCTGTGAAGTGTGACAATGGGAAGTGAGGTCAATGCGCTGGCGTGGCACACCGTGACGGTAGGCGGTCGAAGACCGCTGCGCAAAGCCGCATTGGTTAACATAGAATCCTATGGGTTACACGAGCCAATGACGATGTGCGCCACCGGTCGCGGTACGCACCGCCGCAGTACGCAACGCCGCGGGCGTGACCGTCATTTTCTATCTACTTAATCACTCGATACCTGATCTTCCACAGGAGAGGACCTACACTGCAAGTGCTGCTGTGACCTTGGTCTGGAAGAGACAATGGCTGCTGCGACTGGGGAAAGGGCCCCTGCCTTCACTTCTGAAGAATTGGAGAAACTCGTGGATGGGGTCCTCCTCCAGTATGCGCTACTCTACGGTCCTCCAGACCAACAGGTAAGTACACTGGGATCATGCTTTGTGGGCAATGCCTGGGTTGAGTCGGGTGGATGAAAGATGGTGGGGAGGGGAGCGATTGAGGCATGCATCAGAAGACAGATGAGAGCATGTGCCACATGGCAAGGGTGGGGATGGGGGGCCACTCACATCAAGCATGCAGAAGGTGATGATTTTTTTTCTCCCCCTGTACATGTCACATAGGTCAGCGCCCACCAAAAAATCGCTATTTGGCGTGCCATCGCAAAGGACGTCCGGACCAAGGACGTCCGCACCCTGGGGGTCCACAACAGACGGGGCACCCACTGCCGGAAGAGGTGGGAGGACATCCGACGCGGGAGCAGGAAGACGGCGGAGGCTCTGCTGGGGATGGCCTCCCAATGTAGGCGGGGTGCCAGTCGTCAATTGACCCCCCTGATGTCCCGGATCCTGGCGGTGGCCTACCCCGATTTGGATGGGCGCATGAGGACATCACAGCAGACACAACGGGGTGAGTACACTCTCATTCTGGTGACTTTGCGCGCAGTGGAGGTGTCTAGGTGGGGGAGGTGGGCTGTGGGTATCTCCAGGCCAGGGCGATTTCTGTAGGCTACGCCCCTCCGTAAGGCATGACCCTGTGCCCCCACCCCCCACCTCTGTGGGGTGCCAGGTACAGCTATTCATGGCCCTGTGTCATCTATGTGTGCAGTCGTCGTCCATAGGCTTGTAGGCCATGTCCCACGGATTGCGTAGTGGACCCCAAGTGCGCAGCGTAGTGCAGGGGGCTTCTGTGTCTGTCCTCTCCGCCAACGGTAGCGGTAATCCATGCACTCAACATGTCTTTATTTCTCCACCCCCCTTTTTTGTGGTCTTCCTGTTCATGTGTGCATTAGCATCATCAGGCGGAGGAGAAGTGACATCGGAGCACAAGGGAGCTGCATCTCACATGGCCAAGGCGGGCCATGCAACTGACTCGGATTTCACCAGTGAGACGGAGGGCGAGGGGAGCTCCACAGTGGGGACTCGTGCTGATGTCAGTGGCAGCGACTCGTCCTCTGAAGGGAGCTCCCTTGTGGTGGCGGCAACATCCGTGCCCCCCGCAACAACAGGTACAGCCGCCACCCAGCGCACCAGCATCGCCCTCCCAGCAGCCCCTCAGCGTTTGCCCCGTGCCCGCTCACCCAGGAAGGTGGGCATCTCCTTCGCCCCAGGCACCTCAGGCCCTGCCCCTGTCACCCCTGCTGCCCTCAATGAGGAGGTCATTGACCTCCTGAGGACCATCAATGTTGGGCAGTCTACCCTTTTGAATGCCATCCAGGGTGTAGAAAGGGAGGTGCACCGGAGTAATGCATACCTGGAGGGCATTCATTCAGGTCAGGCTGCCCATCAGCGATCGTGCAACGCTCTGGCCTCAGCACTGACGGCAGCAATTGTCCTTGTCTCTAGCCTCCCCCTCCAACTTCCTCCACCCAGACCCAATCCCCTGTACCTCTGCCTATCCCAGACACACCTACAGACCAGCCTGCACACACCTCAACACCCAAGGGAAGCTCATCCAGACATAAGCACCACACTTCACACAAGCATTCACACAAGCAACATCCACATGCAGACACACCAACACCCACTGCCTCCACTGTGTCCCCCTCCTCCTCGTCTCCCTTCTCCCTCCCTGTGACGTCTCCACTCACACTTGCATGCACAACATCTTCAGCCACTACGTCCATCACCAGCACACCCACCAGAACACTCCGCACACGTGCAGTCACCTCCCCCACTACCGTTTACACGTCCCCTGTGTCCTCTCCCAGTGTGTCTGTCACCCCCTCTTCCAAACCACACAAACGCAGGCAGCCACCCACCCAACAGCCATCCACCTCACGACAGCCTCCAGCCCAAGCACCTGCACCCAAAGACACCAGACTTCACACTCCTACAACCACATCCTCTTCCTCCACTCCCATACCCACTACACCTAGCCGTCTCTCTCTTTCCAAATTGATTTTCCTGTCCAAACTTGACCTCTTTCCAACAACTCCCCCACCCCGTCCATCGAATAAGACTGCAATCAGCACCTCAGCCACCACCAAACCAGGACCTATCAGGACTGTTGTCCAAGGACTGTGGAGTCCCCCACCCTCAAGGGCAACTAGTTCTGGTAGGAGCCAAGGCACGGCCAGCCCACCCCCGGAAAAACACCCAAAGATCACCAGTGCCCGGCGCGAGAGGCCAAGGACACCAGGGACCAAAATCCCTACCCTGGCTCCGCCTGGAAGTGGGGTGCCACCTGGCACACCGCCAAAGGTGGGAAAGGGCCACAGACGACCAGGGAAGGGTGGGAAGGGCAGCACGCCCGACAAGTCCGGCAGCAGGCCAGCTGCCCAGGAGGGCCCCACCAGCCCCATCCCAGCTGCCCAGGAGGGCCCCCGCCCGACAAGTCCGGCAGCAGGCCAGCTGCCCAGGAGGGCCCCACCAGCCCCATCCCAGCTGCCCAGGAGGGCCCCGCCAGCCACAGCCCAGCTGCCCAGGAGGGCCCCGCCAGCCACAGCCCAGCTGCCCAGGAGGGCCCCGACAGCCACAGCCCAGCTGGGCAATGAAGGAGCACCAGCCACAGCCCAGCTGGGCAGTGAAGGAGCACCAACTTAAGCACCGCTGAACAGGGCAAGGACCGCTGAACAGGGCAAGGACCGCCAAGGCAAGCACCGCTGAACTGGGCAAGCACCGCCAAGGCAAGCACCGCTGAACAGGGCAAGCACCGCCAAGGCAAGCACCGCTGAACAGGGCAAGGACCGCTGAACAGGGCAAGGACCGCCAAGGCAAGCACCGCTGAACTGGGCAAGCACCGCCAAGGCAAGCACCGCTGAACAGGGCAAGGACCGCTGAACAGGGCAAGGACCGCCAAGGTAAGCACCGCTGAACTGGGCAAGCACCCCCAAGGCAAGCACCGCTGAAGTGGGCCCTTCATCTCAAGCACCGCTCCGCTGGGCACCGCCGTCTCAAGCACCGCTCCGCTGGGCCCTTCATCTCAAGCACCTCTCCGCTGGGCACCGCCGTCTCAAGCACCGCTGAACTGGCCCCTTCATCTCAAGCACCGCTGCATTGGGCCCTTCATCTCAAGCACCGCTCCGCTGGGCACCGCCGTCTCAAGCACCGCTCCGCTGGGCACCGCCATCTCAAGCACCGCTCCGCTGGGCCCATCATCTCAAGCACCGCTGCGCTGGGCACCGCCGTCTCAAGCACCGCTCCGCTGGGCACCGCCGTCTCAAGCACCGTTCCGCTGGGCCCTTCATCTCAAGCACCGCTGCGCTGGGCCCTTCATCTCAAGCACCGCTGCACTGGGCCCTTCATCTCAAGCACCGCTGCACTGGGCCCTTCATCTCAAGCACCGCTCCGCTGGGCCCTTCATCTCAAGCACCGCTCCGCTGGGCACCGCCGTCTCAAGCACCGCTCCGCTGGGCACCGCCGTCTCAAGCACCGCTGCACTGGGCCCTTCATCTCATGCACCGCTGCGCTGGGCCCTTCATCTAAAGCACCGCTCCGCTGGGCCCTTCATCTCAAGCACCGCTCCGCTGGGCACCGCCGTCTCAAGCACCGCTCTGCTGGGTACCGCCGTCTCAAGCACCGCTGCACTGGGCCCTTCATCTCAAGCACTGCTGCACTGGGCCCTTCATCTCAAGCACCGCTCCGCTGGACCCTTCATCTCAAGCAATGCTCCGCTGGGCACCGCCGTCTCAAGCACCGCTCCGCTGGGCACCGCCGTCTCAAGCACTGCTGCACTGGGCCCTTCATCTCAAGCACCGCTGCGCTGGGCCCTTTATCTCAAGCACCGCTGCACTGGGCCCTTCATCTCAAGCACCGCTGGCCCATTGGTGGAAGGGGCAGTGCCGCATCTGTGTCGGGCAGGGCTGCACGAAGCACTCTGGGCACCAGTCCCCCTCCAGAACCAGTGGACACTGTCATCCACTTGAGAGACTGTGGCTTTGCACTCCCCAGGATGGTATAGTGGGCAAGCCACCCACTGTATGGACTTGAGAGACTGTGGCTTTGCACTCCCCAGGATGGTACAGTGGGCAAACCACCCACTGTAGAGACTTGAGAGACTGTGGCTTTGCACTCCCCAGGATGGTACAGTGGGCAAGCCACCCTCTGTATGGACTTGAGAGACTGTGGCTTTGCACTCCCCAGAATGGTACAGTGGGCAAGCCACCCACTGTATGGACTTGAGAGACTGTGGCTTTGCACTCCCCAGGATGGGACAGTGGCCATGGAGGCCCCTCGTGGATCTGGCGTCGTGTACACATGTGGCTGAGGTGCCCCCCCTTCCTTTCCCCCTGAGGTGCCTGTAGTTTTTCTATCTGATGCCCCTGCAGTGTTCTCTCCGTTGGTGTCAGGTATCCTGTGTGGGCCTTGCCCATGTGATTTGGGCCCAGTGGTCCACGGACAATGACAGCTAAAATTATCGGACTTTTAATATTTATGTATATATTAGTTTTAAATGTGTGATATTTTTATATGCCGATAATACAATATATTCGACTGTTTAAGATCATTTCATTTTGTCTTTGCATTCTTCCGGGGGGTTTGGGGTTGTAACAGTGATGTATTGCTATGCATTGATGTGTGTGTTGTAGTGGGTGAGGGTGGTGGTGGGTGTGTAGCGTATGTGTGCCCGTAATATTTTCTCCTCCCCCCTCCCCTGTGTCATAGGTGCAGTACTCACCGTAGTCTTCTGCGCCGGCGTTCGTGCTCCTGGTAGAGGAGCAGGAAGACAATGGCTGGTGGGATGTGTAGTTCAGGTTCCATGCTGTCCAGATTCCTCGTGGGGTGTATGGAGGTGAGCGTTTTCCGTTTGAAATGTCTGTTTCCTCCGTCTTTTTATCGGGGTGGCGGATTGGTGGGTTGTGATAGGGTGGGCGGTACATTGTCTCCCGCCTGTCTGTTGGCGGTGACCGCCGCGCTGTTTGGTTGTCCCACTGTGGCGGTCGGAGTGTTAAAGTGGCGGTCTCTGTTGGCGGTTTCCGCCAGGGTCAGAATTCCATTTTTTACACCGCCAGCCTGTTGGCGGGTTAGCCGCCGCTTTAACACCGACCGCCAGGGTTGGAATGACCCCCACAATGTTTCATAAGTTGTCTTTGCTTCTTTGTTGCAGTTTGTAGAGTTCCTGGAGGGCCCAGATGCAGTTTCTTTGGTGAGAAGGTGAAGTGGAGGATCACTGCTGGAGTCTTGCAATCCGAATCTGAAGAACCACCCAAAGGAGAGACCCTTAATATCCCTGAAAGAGGGATTGGTCAGCTAAACAGGTAAGCGCCTATCAGGGGAGTGCTCTGACATCACCTGCTGGCACTGGCCACTCAGATGCTCCCAGAGTTGCCTGCCAACTGGAATCCAAGAAGGCAAAACCCAGGGACCCTCTGGAGGAGCTCTGAGCACCAACCCTAGGGTGGTAATGGACAGGGGAGTGGTCACCCCCCTTTCCTTTGTCCTGTTTTGCGCCAGAGCAGAGACTGGGGGTCCCTGAACTGGTGTAGACAGGAATATGCAAGGAGGGCACCAAATGTGCCTTTCAAAGCATTCCCAGTGGCTTAGGGAGGGTGCCCCTCTCAAGCCTGTAACACCTGTTTCCAAAGGGAGAGGATATAACACCCGTCTCCCAAAGGAAATCCTTTATTCTGCCTTCCTGGGCTTGAGCTTTTCAAGCAACAGGAGGGCAGAAACTTGTCTGAGAGGTAGCACCAGCTGAGGCTGCCTGGAAAACCTCAGAAGGCTGTAATGGGAATTCTGGGGGTCCTCTAAGTAGTAGAACTAAATTATAAGGGGCAATATAAATCTTACTCTAGGCTTTAGGAAGAGACTTTGATCTACGTTGTCAAACACTGCTGACAGATCCAAAAGTAGTAGTAGGCAGATTTCAACATCATCAAGCATGTGGCACATGTGGTCGAAGGTCTTCAAGGTTGCCACTTTATTGTTGTAACTTTCTCGGAATCTTGATTGGATGTGGGAAAGTAGGTTGCTGTTAATTATATACTTTTTAAAGTTGGGGTGTGACATATTTTTCAAAACCTTTTCCTAACCACGGGAGGTTATACTTGGATCTTACATTTTCCTGGATTTCAAGGTCAGCATTAGTTTTCTTGATTATAGGTGTATTCTAACCCAAAGTTAAGTTGTTGGGGAATAAACCTTACCCTGGTGATTTTTAGAAATGGGGTCTTTGGTTGGCAGTCAGGTTACCCCCTGTCCAAGCAAAGACCCCCACTCTAGTCAGGCTAAACGAGAATCACACTCAGTTAACCCCTGTTTAGCCGCTTGGGAGCTTGCCACGATCAGGTAGGCTTAACGTCAGAGATAAGGTGCTAAGTATTTGCACAAACACACACAGTAATACAGTGAACCACTACAAAATGATACAACACAGGTTTAGAAAAATATGTTATTATTTTATTTTATCTAAATAAACAAGACCAAGTACGATAAAATTCGACAATACACAGTTAAAAATATGAACTTAGCACTTAAAAACACAAAAGTAGTGCCTAGAGGCACAAATGCTGCAAGTTGGAATAAGGTGGCATCGTGATGGAGTTGTTTCCTACAATGCAACGCCAATGATGTTGTTTACAGAGTCGTTTGACCCCCAGGTAGAGTACCTTAGCAAACAAGTAGAAAACAGGCTAGTGCACGGAGTCGGGGAGCGAGGCATCTCTGGATCCGATGTGGCTTTGGTTCCATTGCTACGGGGCAGAAGGCAGAGGTGTTGCACATTGGCATTGGGTTCTTACTGCAGAGCGGTGGAGGTGAATCGGCATCGGTTATGAAGTCGGTCCCTTGGTTCTGGCAGGCACGAAGCTCAGCCAAGTCACGATGCTGTGGGGTGACCTCACGGCGTCAAAATGACATCACAGGGCTGCTGGCACTGCGATGGCGTTGGATGTTGTGGACATCAGACTTACGACACTCTGAAGTCAGTGAAGTCGGGTGGGATCAGTGGCTGCAGCAATATGAAGCCTACAAGGTAGTTGGGGTCATCACACTTCTACGAGGTCCACGGACTCGGGGCAGGCGGTGTTGCGGTTCCAGGCAGTGGCGTCCTTTACAGAGTTGCACGGCATCGTCTAGTGTCATTAGACAGGTTTTTCTACAGATGTTTACTTCCAGGGACCCATGAACTGGAATGGCACCCTCTGGCAAGTTAGAGTCTACAGCAGGCAGACTCAGAACTGGGTGGTGAAGCCTTTGCTGTCCCTGAGGCTTCAAAACAGGAGTCATGGTCTACTCCAAGCCCTTGGAGATACCTCTTAAGAAGAAATGCAAAACAAAGTCCAGTCTCTGCCCCCTTGCATAGGCAGAAGCAGTAACTGCAGGATAGCCTAACACAGCACAGTCACAGGCCAGAGCAGCACTTCTCCTCAGCTCTTCACCTCTTCTACAGGAAGATGTTCCTCTTGAATCCTTGAAGTAATCTAAAGTCTGGGGTTTTGGATCCAATACTTATACCCCTTTCTGCATTTGAAGTTGGTGAACTTCAAAGCAAAGTCTCTCTTGTTTGCAAGATCATGCCTTGCCCAGGCCAGGCCCCAACCACACACCAGGGGGTAGGCGACTGCATTGTGTGAGGGCCGGCACAACACATTCAGATGTGAGTGACCACTCCTTTCTCCCCTCCTAGCACAGATGGCTCATCAGAATATGCAGGCTACACCCCAGTTTCCTTTGTGTCACTGTCTAGAGGAGAGGTGCAAACAGCCCAACTGTCAAACTGACCCAGACAGGGAATCCACAAACAGGCAGAGTCACGGAATGGTTTAAGAAAATGCTTACATTCTAAAAGTGACATTTTCAAACTCACAATCTAAAAACCAACTTCACTAAAAGATGTATTTTAAAATTGTGAGCTTAGAGACCCCAAACTCCAAATTTCTTTCTGCTCTCAAAGGGAATCTGTACTTTTAAAATATTTAAAGGCTCCCGCCATGTTAGTGAGAGAGATAGGCCTTGCAACAGTGAAAAACAAATTCAGCAGTATTTCACTGTTAGGGCATGTAAAACAAATCAGTACATGTCCCACCTTTAACATACACTGTACCCTGTCATGGGGATACCTAGGGCCTACCTTAGGGGTGACTTATACGTATAAAAAGTGAAGGTTTAGGCCAGGCAAGTGGGTAAACCAAGTTGAATTGGCAATTTCAAAACTGCACAAACAGATACTGCAGTGGCAGATCTGAGCCACATTTACGGGTCTACTAAGGTGGGCGGCACAACCAGTGCTGCAGGCCCACTAGTAGCATTTGATTAACAGGCCCTAAGCACCTCTAGTGCACTTTGCCAGGGACTTGCTAGGAAATGAAATATGCCAATCATACATAAGCCAACTACACATACATTTTAAATAGGGGCACTTGCACTTTAGCACTGGTTAGTAGTGGTAAAATGCCCAGAGTATCAAAAACAGCAAAAACAGAGTCCAGCAAACATCAAAATCCTGGGATGCAGAGGTAAGCAGTTAGGGGAGACCAAGCCAAGGATGCTAAGTCCAACACATCTCCCCCCAGCTAAAAGTGGGGAGCAACTACACAACCTCATGAGGGTTCTCATCACTAAGGCGGAAGAATCTGGACAGATCATCAGCATTGGTGTGTTCTGTACCAGGGCACTGTTCCACTGTAAAGTTCATCCCCTGTCAGAAAATGGACCACCTCAACAGTTTTGGATTCGCATTAACCATCTGAGGGGCCTGTGGTTGGTCTGAACCCAGAAGTGAGCCCCAAACAAGTAGGGTCTTAGCTTCTTCAGTGCCCAGACCACAGCAAAAGCTTCACGTTCAATTTCCCTCCACCTACGTTCCCTGGGAAGTAACCTCCTGCTAATGAAGGCTACAGGTTGATCTAGACCCTCTTAATTTAGCTGTGATAACACTGCTCCTATACCATGGTCTGAGGCATCAGTTTGCACACCAAACTCCTTGGAGAAATCAGGTGCCTTCAGCACAGGTGCTGTGCACATGGCTGCCTTCAAGGCATCAAAAGCTGTCTGGCAAGACTTTGTCCAGATCAACTTCTTTGGTTGCTTCTTGGAAGTCAACTCATTGCAGGGGGCAACAATGGTGCCATACGCCTTGACAAAATGTTTGTAATAGCCAGTGAGGCTCAAAAGGCCCTGACCTCAGTCTGGGTCTTGGCAGTCTCCCAAGCCAAAATGGTGTCACTTTTGGGCTGAAGATGTGCCATCTGGCCACTCCCTACCCGGTGTCTCAAATAAACCACTGATCCCTGCCCTATCTTGTACTTACTAGCCTTAATAGTGAGGCCTGCCTTTTGCAGGGCTACCAATCTCTGCAGAGGTGCTGCAAGTGTTTCTCCCAAGTGGAACTGAACACTGCAATGTCGTCCTGGTAGGCTGTGCTGAAATCATCCAGCCCAGTCAACACCTGGTTGACCAACCTCTGAAAGGTGGCAGGGGCATTTTGCATCCCAAATGGCATCACTTTAAACTGGAAGTGCCCATCTGGGGTAGAAAATGCTGACCTCTCCTTGGCCCCCTCAGTTAAGGCAATCGGCAATCTGCCAATACCCAGACGTCATGTCAAAGGTACTAAGGGATTTGGCAGCTCCCAACTGATCAATGAGCTCATCAGCTCGGGGATGGGGTGCGTGTCAGTTTTAGTGACTCCATTGAGACCTCGGTAATCCACACAGAACCGGAGTTCATATGTGACACCAGGAGCAACAGCCTTTGGGACCAAGACCACTGGGCTGGCCCAAGGAATACTGGAAAACTCAATTAGATCTAGGGTTACCATCTTTGGTATTTCATCTCTGATGCTAGCTCTGACCTTATCTGGCCTCTGTTTGACAGGTGGACTGTCCCCAATGTCCACATCATGTGTACTCAAGTGTGTGATCCCTGGGTTCAAGGAGAACAGAAAGGTACACTGACCCAACACCTGGTGACAGCCCTCTGTTGTTCTGAGGTCAGGGAAGGGGAGAGATTCACTCCCTCCACAGACCCATCCTTCTCTCCAGAAGACAGGAGGTCAGGAAAAGGCTCACTCTCTTCCTCCACCCAGTCATCTTTTTCATGGAGCATGGAGCCTGGACAGTTCAGTCCACTCAAAGTGAGGCTTGAGGCGGTTCACATGCAGGACCCGCAAGGTGTTCCTGGGAGTGTGCATGTTCACCAGGTAGGTGACTTCGCTCTTGTGCTCAACTACCTCAAATGGCCCAGTCCACTCGTCCTGGAGCACCCTAAACTCCACTGGCACCATCACCCACACTTTTTGTCCAGGTTGAAACTCGACCAGAGTGGCATTCTGGTCATACCACTGTTTCATGTCCTCCTGGCTTGCTTCTAGGTTCTCTTCTCTTGTGCAAGAGCTCTGAAGCTGGCAGTCTGTTTTTTAAAAGCCTGCATGTAGTTGAATACATCCTGGGGAGGTTTACAGGGGGCTTTCTCTAAGCCCTCCTTCACCAGACTCAAATGTCCCCGGACAGGGTGGCCATACAATAACTCAAAAGGACTAAATCCAAGCTCTTTTTGAGGCACCTCCCGGTAGATGAACAGAAGGCATGGCAAGAGGATGTCCCAATTACACCTTAAGGGCTTTGACAGGCCCATGATCATGCCCTTTAAGGTGCGGTTGAAACTATAAACCAGACCATTGCTTAGGGGGTGGTAAGAATTGATAAACATATACGTTACCCCACACTCCTGCCATAGAGACTTCAAATAAGTAGATATGAAGTTAGTACCCCTATCAGATACCACTTCCTTGGGGAACCCCATGCAGGTAAAAACCCCCATCAATGCACGTCCCACCAAAGGGGAGGTGATTGACCTCAGAGGAATGGCTTCTGGGTACCAAATGGCATGGTCTGCCAACACCAGCATAAACCTTTTGCCCATGGCTGTCTTGGGATCCAGGGGCCCCACAATGTCAATACCAATCCTTTCAATGGGTGTACTAACTACAGGAAAAGGTTGGAGGGGAGCATTTTACTTCCCCCCACTATTACCATTTGTCTGACAAGTCTGACAAGACCTACAGTGAGCATCTGAGTGCCTGCACATCTGGGGCCAATAGAAGTGGGTGACAAGCCTGTCAAAGGTTTTGTCTCGCCTAGGATGTCCAGCTAAAGGCACATCATGAACCATACCCAATAGGAAGGCTCTCAAGCATTGGGGTACCACCAGCACACGGGCTGACCCAGGCTCAGCAACCTTAGGCTCATTTTACAGGAGGCTGTCCTCCCAATAAAGCAGGTGAGATACTGGTTCCTTGCCTGCAGCCTGCTGCCGCAAACCCTCCAGAGTAGGCATACTCTCTGTTACTCACAAAAATGCCTCCATGGTGGGTCCCCCTTCCTGCTGCCAAGGGGATAGCTTAGGGACCTCCCCCAGCTCAGCCACCTGTTCCCCCTGTAGGCTCCAGGGCGTCACCCTCAGATTCAGCCTCCTCCCGGACCGTGGGAACTTCTGGGGCAGGTTTCCCACGCCTCTTGCCCTTCCTCTAACTAACGGACCCCTGAGCCACTGTTTCAGCCCCCAGGGGTTTCCAACCACCCGGACAGGCTGCTATTGACCAGGTAGATGCACATACCTACCCAGGCAGACCCAACATCTCCAAGTGTGACCAGTGTTCCACCTCCTTTCAAGGGGAATCCTCCAGGTCATTGCCAAGCAAATAATCCACAGGCGTGGTTGGACTCATAGCTACTTTCAAGAAACATGAGCCCACCCCGTTCAAAGGGAACCTGCACCACTCTGCACAGGCACTCTGAGTTGTCCACTGCAACTACTTGGTGAAGTACACGGGGATCTATCTGCTCTTCACACATCAGGTGACTCCTCACTGTAGTCACATTCGCTCCTGTGTCTCTCAGAATGTCCACCCTCTGTCCATTGATGGTCAACCACTGCCTGTACTTTTTAGTGTTCTCAGGCACTAGGGTTCTCTGGACAATCTCACTGTCCCCTAGTGAGACAAGGGTCATTTCAGCTGGCTCCCACCCACCTGGAACCATCTTCTCTCCAAGCCCTACACTCGCCAAACCCTGTGACTAAGCACCAGTGGGTGACGGTGTACCCTTGGGCCATATGTGGTCCCCCCTCACATGACCCACCTGGTCACATGCAAAGCACTTGTGGGGACCCCCTCCGCAGGTTTCCCTTTTGAGAACCATGGTTTCTTCTCACTGGGGGCTGGGAATCCTTACCCTGGGAACTAGGTTGGGGCCCTTTACAGAACTCCCCCTATTTACCCTTCCCTCCCTTTTTTCTGAGAGGGACCCTGCCCATCCTTGGTGTGATTTCCCCCATACCTCTTGTGGACCCTGGTGCTTTCCCAACAGTGCACTTCCTGTGCAAGCATCCTGGGATCAGTCAGCTTGCTGTCAATCAGGTGCTGGTGCAGCTCTGGAAAACAAAGACTATACAAATTATCCAAAGCAATCAAATTGTACAGCCCCTCAAAAGTTATTAGCTTACTGCCCTTCACCCAACCATCCAGTGACCTGCAAAAAGAGTCAACACATTCAAACCATGTTTGGGATTCCTTCTTTTTGTAGGACCCAAACTTGCCCTTATACAGATCAGGAGTGAGACATACCTTGTGAGTAGGGTGTCCTTAATGATTGGGTAAGTGAGCCCCTAAGGATCCCCTAAGGATGTCAGAGTATCCCTCTCCTCTACCTCAAAGTGATTCCACAGGCCTACCCCCAATGTGCTTCAGGGACCAGATTCATGTGGAAAGCAAACTCATACCTCTTAAACCACAGGTAGATGTCATCCTCCCTCTTGTAATCCTTCACTAGGTCTTTAGGAATGTGCACCCTTCACTCAGGCTGATCTGTGGTATTGCTGCCACCATCTCTACTAAACTGGTTCCTCTGATCCAGCTCTCTTAAGCTGAGCTCATGAGTCAGTAGAATCTTCTTCTCTTCTATGACCATCTTCATTTTCTCCTACTATAACTGGTGAACCTTCTCTGCCTGTCTACCCTGCAACTCTTCAGGAGTCAGACCCTTGGATGGCACACTGCTTCCTGACCTGGAGACCCTCACCCCAGGCATTACAGGTCCACTACTATACCATTATGTATGCTCTGCACCTCTTCATCCTCACCCTCATTCTCCTCCTCTGTGTGCCCCCCAGCCTCCTTCGCTGTCACCCAGGCCCTCAGAGCCTTTTGCAGCTCCTTCTTCCTGGCGGCACTCCTAATGGAACAGACAAGATCCTTACAGAACTGTTTCAACTGAGCAACTGTGGAACTTTCCAGTTTCCCTAATTCAAAAACAGCTCCAGCTGGTGCATCTCCAGATTGAGACATGATGGCAAACAAGTGCAAAGTTCCACAGCAGAAAAAGAGTTGTCAAAGAGAAGTTCAAGAGTTAATAAAAAGATCAAAAATATGGAAGTGGGAAAAAAGTCCAAAAAGAGCAAAAGCAAAATCAAGCTATAGGTGGTCACTTAATGGTCCGCACTGGAAACAGTAGTGTACACTTAATTACTGTATGTCAAGAACAAATACAAGTTCAAATCCTCACCGCTGATCACCAATGTTAGAAATGGGGTCTTTGGTTGGCAGTCAGGTTACCTGTTCAGGCAAAGACTCTCTCTCCTGTCAGGGTAAAGGAGAATCACACTCAGTTACCCCCCACTCACTCCCTTGGTATCTTGGCACAAGCAGGTAGGCTTAACTTCAGAGATAATGTGTTAAGTATTTGTACAAACACACACAGTAATATAGTGAACCACTACAAAATGACTCAACACAGGTTTAGAAAAATAATTATTATTTTATCTAAATAAACAAGACCGAGCATGATAAAAATCCACAATACACAGATAAAAAATATGAATTTAGCACTTCAAAGCACAAAAATAGTGCCAATGGCACCATTTACAGAGTCATTTGACCCCCAGGTACAGTACCTTAGCAAACAAGTAGAAAACAGGCTGGTGCATGGAGTCAGGGAGCGAGGTGTCGCTGGATCCAATGAGGTGATGGTTCTGGTGCTACAGGGCAGAAGGGCAGAGGTGTCCTGCAGCTGCGTTAGGTCCTTACTGCAGAGCTGGGGAGGAGAATCGGCGCCGGTTGCGAAGTCGGGTCCCTTTGTTCCCAGCAGGCACAAAATCTGGCGAAGTCACTATGTAGCCGGACGACCTCATGGGGTGGCGATGGTGTCACAGGGCCGCAGGTGCAGCGACGGCATTGGATGTCGCGAACGTCAGACTTACGACACTCCGAAGTCAGCGAAGTCGGGTGGGATCAGTGGCTGCAGCAATGCAAAGCCTGCAGGGTCATCGGGATCATCGTACTTCTGCGAGGTCCACGGCCTTGGGGCAGGTGGTGTCCCTTACAAAGCCGCACAGCATTGTCCGGCATCGGTAGACGGGTTTTTCTCCAGAAATACACTTCCAGGGACCCAGGAACTGGAATGACACCCTCTGGCAAGCTACAGTCCACAGCAGGCAGACTCAGAACTGGGTGGTGAAGCCTTTGCTGTCCCTGAGGCTTTAAACCAGGAGGCAAGCTCTACTCCAAGCCCTTGGAGATACCTCTCAAACAGGAATGCAAACAAATTCCAGTCTCTGTCCCCTTACACGGGCAGAAGCAGCAACTACAGGATAGCCCAACACAGCACAGTCAGCGGCCAGGGCAGCACTTCTCCTCAGCTCTTCAGCTGTTCTCCAGGCAGAGGTTCCTCTTGAATCCTTAAAGTAATCTAAAGTCTGGGCTTTTGGGTCAAAAACTTATACTCCTTTCTGCCTTTGAAGTTGGTAAACTTCAAAGCAAAGTCTCTCTTGTTTGCTAGATCCTGCCTTGCCCAAAGCCAGGCCCCAGACACACACCAGAGGGTTGGAGACTGCATTGTGTGAGGACAGGCACAGCCCTTTCAGGTGTGAGTGACCATTCCTCCCTCTCCTCCTAGCACAGATGGCTCATCAGAATATGCAGACTACACACCAGCTCCCTTTGTGTCTCTGTCTAGAGGAGAGGTGCAAACAGCCCAACTATCAAACTGACCCAGACAGGGAATCCACAAACAGAGTCACAGAATGGTTTATGTAAGAAAAATGCGTACTTTCTAAAAGTGGCAATTTCAAACTCACAAAATAAAAAACAACTTCTCTCAAAGATGTATTTTTAAAATGTGAGCTCAGAGACGCCATACTCCATTTTTCTATCTGCTCTCAAAGAGAATCTGTACTTTAATAATATTTAAAGGCAGCCCCCATGTAAACCTTTGAGAGAGATAGGACTTGCTATAGTGAAAACTGAATTTAGCAATATTTCACTGTTAGGACATGTAAAGCACATCAGTACATGCCCCACCTTTAACATATACTGCACCCTTCCCATAGGGCTACCTAGGGCCTACCTTAGGGGTGTGTTACATATATAAAAAGGGAGGTTTTAGGCTTGGCAATTCGAATTGTCAGTTTTAAAACTGCACACATAGACACTGCAGTGGCAGGTCTGAGCCATGTTTACCAGGCTGCTGAGGTGGGAGGCATAACCAGTGCTGCAGGCCCACTAGTAACATTTGATTTACAGGCCCTGGGCACCTCTAGTGCACCTTACCAGGGACTTACTAGTAAATCAAATATGCCATTCAAGGATAAGCCAATTACACATACCTTTTACATAGGAGCATTTGCACTTTAGCACTGGTTAGCAGAGGTAAAGTGCCCAGAGTATCAAAAACAGCAAAAATAGAGTCCAGCACACAGCAAAAACCTGGGAAGCAGAGGTAAACAGTTAGGGGAGACCACGCCAAGGATGCCAAGTCTACCAGTGATGCATTGATTAATGAATGGCAGCAAGGTGTGAATAGTTTGAAGTTTTCTTTGATTGCTTTGCCTGAAAGTGTATTTCTATAATAGTGTGTAAGTCACATTTCACTGATTATTTTGGATTGATTGCCAAGGCTGAGATTCTGGAACGATCCTCAAGTGTTCATTGTTTTCTGAATGAAAATAGGAATTAGGGATAATTTACCAGAGAGATGTGGTTTCTGTTTAGCAATTTAGGGAGAAGAAAGGGTAAGGGACAGGCTATTTCATTCTTTCTAACTTTCAAATGCTCTCTTATGATGATCAGTAAGGCCTGGGAGGGGTTCTGTGAGTGGAAGAATACATCCTAAAAGAATTATGCTTTTTTGTCCTACTTTCAAGCTCACATAGGTTTGTGGCTTTCTTCAATTTGGATTCAGATCTGTCCAACCTGTCTTTTTGCCATATTTTTTACAACTATTTGGTTTCCTTTTTGCACCCGTTTAAATCCTCGTTGAATCATGATTTGTTAGAGCTCTTTGTTTTTGCCTGAGCTGCCATGTTTGAAAACTCATCAATTGTTTTAGTGTATTGAGTGCACATGTGGCCAATTGTTAATTCGAATTAATCTTGTTGAGCATAGGTAATAAGCTTTCGCTGACGTCCTCTTTGGTGAACAGTTTGTAGTTTTGAACCCAGATTTTGTGAAAAGGAGTAGGCCGTAGTGTCAGACTGTCTGAAAATTATTGCCTCCTCCCATCTATTTTGCCTTGCCTATCTCCTCTTAGCATTGAGTAATCTGGTGGAAAAATTGAGTCCCCGAGGTTGTTGGGAAATCATTTAGCTTCCCTGCGTGCAGAATAGTTAAATTGTTCAATCAAGGCAGGGATCTCAAGGCGTAAATGCATATTGACAATATTCCATGATGAGGAAGGGATCTCTTGTTATTTTTAGTGCATTTGAACAACCTAAGGACTTCATTACGAGAAGGTCGTCATTTTCAGCAATACCACAACTTTGGTAACTGCAGAACTGCTAGATGTAATCATGATATTACGCTAATGCAGAGCTATACAGAGGACAACAAGTAGAACCATGTTTTTTTTTATTTTTCTTCCTGATTTATTTACGTCAAATTAGCGCTAGTGGTTTGCAGGTACTAATGGGCATGAATTTCTAGTGCAGAGAAGTTGATTTATCACGTTTAAAAGAGTAAGGTCAATTTTCTCTTTGTAAAAGGTTCCTCTTACATACACATACACAGAAACAAATGTTCTTCTGTTTTCAAATTAAAGTAGTTTTTATTAACAGAGAGAAAGCTGCTATCTCCCAACGTGTTGCCTACATCATCTAGGGGCATATTTATATTCCGTTTGCGCCGGAATTGCGTTGTTTTTTTTAACGCAATTTCGACACAAAACTAACTCCATATTTATACTTTGGCGTTAGACGCGTCTAGCGCCAAAGTCCATGGAGTTAGCGTCATTTTTTAGCATGGACACCTACTTTGCGTTAATGAGATGCAAGGTATGTGTTCACGTCTAAAAAATCGACTCCGAGGCATGTGCGTCGGATTTATACTCCCGGGAAAAAATCACGCCCGGGAGTGGGCGGGTCAAAAAAAATGACGTACGGCCGCTTTTGCGCCATTTTTTAGCGCCTGCAAAAGGCAGGCGTTAAGGGACCTGTGGGCTCTGAAGGAGCCCAGAGGTGCCCTCCCATGCCCCCAGGGACCCCCCCCTGTCACCCTTGCCCACCCCAGGAGGACACCCAAGGCTGGAGGGACCCATCCCAGGGACATTAAGGTAAGTTCAGGTAAGTGTTTTTTTTTTTTTTTTTTTTGTGGCATAGGGGGGCCTGATTTGTGCCCCCCTACATGCCACTATGCCCAATGACCATGCCCAGGGGACAGAAGTCCCCTGGGCATGGCCATTGGGCAAGGGGGCATGACTCCTGTCTTTGCTAAGACAGGAGTCATTTCTATGGGGGTTGGGAGTGAAAAAAAATGGCGCAAATCGGGTTGAGGTGAAAAAATTGCCTCAACCTGACTTGCCCCATTTCTTGACGCCCAAGCTCCATTTTCCCCTACGCCGGCGCTGCCTGGTGTACGTCATTTTTTTTAACGCACACCAGACGGCGCCGGCGGCTAACGCCGGCTAACGTCATTCAATAAATACGGCACCCACATGGCGCTTCAGAATGGCGTTAGCCGGCGCTAATTTTTTTGACGCAAAACTGCGTTAGCGCAGTTTTGCGTCAAAAAGTATAAATATGGGCCCTAATTCTTGGTTTCATTGTATATTCTGTTTATTTATTGAGCTGTTTCCAGGGATGTAATAATTCACCAGTTTCTATTCTAGGATTATTATTTTTTTCTGACATAAATGTATAATGAAATCTTACCTAGATAAGCCCCGTCGCCTGCACCAGATTCCTCCATTATCAGTCGCCCCACATCTGAAAGGGAAAAAAGAGGAAAAAAGGCTCGAGTTAGAGAGCGCCATAAAAACTCGGGAAGAGTCCGGAGCTGATGCTTGCACACTATCTTCAAAAGCAGAACTCAAAAACCTAAGAGGAAAGAGAGTAACGGGCAACCGTGGAACGCCGCCAAGAGATCGAGGGTCCCACAACAATGGAGATGATGGAAAAAGCCTGAAGACTCCTAAAAGTGGAAGCACGGGCCCGATAGGGCTGAGTGAGGAGTGAACCATTTTGCTAGGAGAAAGAGGAGCCATCCGAGCAACAACACTTGAGATGCTTCACCAGAGTACTGAGGGCTGAGTACCGGATCCTCGGTGGCCATAGAGGGGTCGTGGCTCTGCAGGTGTCTGTCACCCTGGCATCATTCTAAAGCCAAACCTTTATGCACACTCCCTTTTGATCCCAAAGAACCACCTGATCACTGGAAGGAGAGACGAGATGGAAAAGGTGAGGTAGTGAGGGGCAGGCAAACTCGATCGGAACAAGGCAGTCAACACATGAAGGAATGTTTTCTCTTTACACTACTATGGGGCATATTTTGATTTTCAATAACGCTGTTTAATCCAAGAGGGGAAGGAAACTTAATTAAAACCCACTGAAAGGGTATAAATAACTCTGTAAGATTTCTCTGGCAATGGTATGTAGCCAGCCTATATTTGCAGAGACTGAAAGGAGGTTGTCTAGCTAAACTACAAAACAAACGTAGGAACTAATAATAGTTCTATATTGAGCTTGTCTAGTTCTTTTTTCTCCTCCTTTTACTTTTCGTTCACTCTCCAAGCTATAAAGCAGGGCAACCTGTGGCTGGAAATCGTTTCCATCAGGACAGGGTGGCAGATCGCATCCATTAATGGAGAAGTTATAGGTTAAAGAAATCACACGACAGAACTAGCAGGAAAATATTTACTTTCAACTATATATTTTTCACTAATTTCTATCATATCCTTTTCCCCAAGTCTGTGGAAGGTGCGAAGGTCATCAAGCTGACGCAGCTCCACCGAGACCTAGAGAAAGGAGAAAAGAAATAACGTTATCAAGGAAGCCAGCCTACTCCAAAGATGTTTGCAAGCCTGTGCCTGGGGGCCGGCCCGACACACAGGGCAAATATTTACGTCTAGTGAGCAAAACTTAAGTGACATATAAGACCATGGTCCTGCGAGTTGGTTATGTTCTATTGACCATGTCTCACGAAGTATTTTTTTTCTGACAGCACTTCATTGCCATAAGTTTGCTAATTTCGTCACTGTTATGATAATTTAAATAAATCTGTCACAGTTATGTTTTGCTTTCTTTTCACAATACGTTCTAGCGACGGTAGACCTTTTATTTTGATATATTTGAGCAATTGTAGCCTTACATTTGTGACTCCTTCTTCTTTTTGTTTTTCAAGATAATTGATATTTTGTTATGGAGATAAGGTCTAACCACAATCCTTTTCTTTTTTGTTATTGTGCTAATCGCACGGTACCACAAAAACCTCTTTTTTGCAACTCAAATAATTGGAATGTCAGTTTACGTTAAGTTGTCTGCAGAACAGTATTAGATAGTAGCCGAACTCAGATCCTTTAATAATGAGCAGTCTAGAGTCCATCCTTTACTGGCAACGCTCTTGTTCGCTCTGTTTGATACAATATCTGAAGCTCAAGTGGTTGCAAATGTTCTGCATAGTTTTCTGTGTTTTATAAAGATCGCCCACCTCTGCTGCTAGGAAATTAGTCAATCTCGGAGGACTGTTTGTGTCTGTGGGAGGAAAACAGTATATGGAATGGTCTTAGAATGTTTTGTGAATTGCATATCCCATCATCTTCAATTACCTGTGCTTATGTAGATCACCGAGCTCTCATTTGTACATTTGTTTGTAAATCTTTAGATAGATGATTCAGTTAAAACCACCGCACATAGCTTATAGTCAGTGATTATGGTCAATTTATCAAGCAAATCTTTATACGAAAATGAACACTTCTAATTAGGTTCATAAAAGCCAACCACAGTTTTTTTTTACTGTCAGTGTCCATTTCTGCTAGTTCACGCCTCCTTAAATTATAATTTTTATTTGAAACTCAAATTCATGCAGTATTTTTAAAGAAGTTTGCATTTTTTGTTTCTTTTTCTTGCTCTGTATACAGTATCTAGCTCACGACATGTGTAATCAGCATTTTATTACCCTACACAACCAATGTTATTTATGCTCCAAGAGTCGTGCCCAAGTCTTACCAAGAGTTGCATGCACTTGAAATGAAGTAGCGTGCCTTGCTGTGTATATGCTGCGCGTTCTCTCAATATAGTGATTACTGAATACAGAGCGCTCATGTTGCCCAAACTCCACTGGTGTCTATGCGCTCCAAATGTTGCTTGTAGCACCTGACATAAAAGGAGGTGGAGGAGTTTTGCACTCTAGCATGGAATGGAGAATGTAAAAATGGAGCTTCTCTGTTCTTCAAATGAATGTCATGACTTTCTGAAAAGGGGGAATGGAGAAGCCCTAAAACAGCCATCCCAGATTGGCAGATGGCAGAACACTTCTAGATTTACCATCTAAGATGGGGTTGCGCCTTTTCCTGTGATGTGATTTCCTGTTTAATCATATATAAGGGATGCAATCATGAGAAGATGTGTCACAATACATTCGTTCACTTATGTTTTATTTATTTATTGTATTGTTCACCACCTCCTGTAATCCACGTTTTTGTTTTCAACAGATTGATTTTTTTTTTGAGAAATAAAAAGGGAGATTAAACACACTTTCTCATCTCTTGTAGACAGTTATTTTGTGTCTTGTGAAACAATATAATCAATCTCTAATTCTATTATCAGACCATTACTCCTTCTCTTTCAAGATAAAATATAGGATAGTGGTTACAGCAATATTGGCTGTTCGTGTTTGAAAAGAATGGAGGGTCATTGTCCTGAAGTTGCAGGACTTCTAATAATGGGACAAAGAAAATTCGATGCGAAAACTGAGCTACATAGGGAGAGCCTGGAAAGAAGCATAATGTTTGGATAGGGAAGAAGCAAAGGACTTCCACTTAACAAGAACTGCTGAAAACCTTTCTGTAGATATGCATTGATCCTTTTGAGCAGAAGCTTTTTGCCTGTAGCTCTACCTAGCGTTTCGAGATTACAAGTAGAAGAAGCATAGGAAGGGACTATTAACAACTCAATACGCCCATTCTAGGTAGGTCAAAACAGAGTTCTAAGAGAATCAATGGTAAGATAAAAGCAGCAGGAAATATCCAGACAAATGTGTACTACATTCAAGGCGTGCCCACAATTTCACAGTAAAGAACACAACACAATAAATTTAGGAAACAAAATAGAAAAATTGAGAAACGTTTACTGAACCAAAAGACACCAAGATCATTGACATTTGTTAAGGGAAACTGGAGCAGAAACAGTTTTAAAGTTTAAAGGCAAAATGAATCCAGAAAAAGTAAACAGGTAGCCAAAAGACCTAGGCCCAATTTCAGTATGATCTAGATGGAGAGGAGGTGTAATGCAGAATGAGGGTTGCCCCGACAGGAGTTTTCATATTCTAGCACAGGGCCCTATTTAGAGTTTGGTGTATAAGAAACTCTCTTACGAACTGGTTGATGTCCTGCTTACCTTATTATAAGTGCATTACAGCCTGTACAAGAATAGTCTGAAGTTGGATATGCCATTATAGAGGTCCACTGAAGACATTGGACTTGACACTAAACGCTCCACCACCAAGGTTACATCACGGGTCAGATAGATTTGCGACCTCACCTCAGTCCAAGATTTGACCTTTGGACATTTTTGAAAGAAAAAGGCCCTCATTATGAACACAGCAGGAAACACCGCTCCGCCGGCGATGGCAGTAACTACCACCAACAGTCAGGCAGTCTGGGCTGCCAAATAATGAACCACCTGAAAAACAGGCAGCCTGGAAACCACTCTCCGCCAGCAGAGGAGTGCCAACAATGACAGCAGAGGCCACCCACAGGCCAACGGAAAGGCCCTACCCAGCCGATGAAGACGACAACAGTAAGTACCGCAACCTACTAAACAAGGGAAGAAAGGGCACAGTTACATACCCACCCACTCCAGCCACCCCGCAAAGCACCCACAATCCCTCACAACAGCACAAGCCATACACACCAGAGAAAGAGGTACTTACCCGACACAAGGCCAAGACAACCTACCCAAAGTATACACATGTGCACAACACCCCCCCACAAAGAAACAATGAACAATGGATCCAGAGTGTGCCAAAACCAACACTGGCCACACAAACTTTTTATTAAGCTCCAGGAGCAACAGAAGTCCAACAGAAGCCCAATGGCCAGTCCATAGTTCAAAGTCCAATGGGCCCAAATGGCCGCAACTTGACTCCCACAAGTGCAAATTGTACTCCACCTTCAAGGGGCAACAATGGGGCATCCAGGCACCTCAGGGAACAGGGGCTGGTGGGGGTGGGGACTTACGACTGGGAGGGGGGCTGGCTTTACGTTTGGGAGGTGGAGGGGGCTTTGGTCTGGTCTTTGAAGCTGGTGGAGCGGCCTTGGACTGGGGTGCAGAAGACGTACCTGGGCCAGCACGGGGTCTCTTCCTCACAGAGAAGGTAGCACTGGAATGGGAAGGGTGGACAGGGGTGAGCTGTGACATGCGAGGAGTGGACAGGGCAAGGATGTGGGCACGTTTAGGGACGAGACAGGGTGGACCAGTGGGTTTGAATAGATCAACACGGGATAGGAAACGTTTTTTAGGGGCAATCGGGGTGGACCTGGAGGAAGGCGTGGGAGTGGAGGTAGAGGGAGTGGTCTTGACAGTTGTAGGTGGGCGTGATGTGGGTGCAGGTATGCTGAGGTATGGTGGATGTGTGTTGGGTGGGTGTCTTGGAAAGTTTGAGTGTCTTGGGAGTACAAGACAGGCTGCCGGTGTAAATGGATGTTATCTGTGTGTCTGCAAGTTTGGTGAGTGTGCTGCATGTGTCAATCAAAGTCGTTGTGGTGAGTGCAGGTGTGGCGTGCATAAATGGATGTCTGATTTTGTGGTGACTGCCAGACTGGGGTCAGCAACAGTGAATTAGGGTGCAGTGCCTGTGAGTGTGCATGTAGAGGTGAGAGACAGGGAGGCGGAAGAGGTGGACATACAGGGGGGGAAGTGGATGTTGGTATGTGTGCCTTTGTATGTTGGTTGTGTGTTTGTCTGTGGTGGGAAGTGTGGTGCTTGTGTTTTTAAGTGTGCTTCTTGTGTTTTGAGGTGTGTGCATGGCCGTCAGAATGTGTTCTTGTGTTGGGTGAAGAGAGTGGGGTGCTGGAAGGGGTAGAGCTGGTTGGAGGGGGGACGGAATGACCAGGGACACTGGCTACCATCAAAGAGGAGGCCAGAGCCTATAAAGATCTCCGTAGGCCAGACACGGCACCATAAATGCCATCCAGGTAGGCATTTGTCTGCTGCACCTCTGATGCTAGCCCCAGGATGGCATTGACGATGGTTGTCTGCCCTAAAGAGATGGTCATCAGGAGGTCAATAGCCTCCTTCGTGAGGGTAGCAGGGCTGACTGGGGCAGGGGATGAGGTGCCTGGGGCGAAGGAGACGCCTATCCTTCTGGGTGAGCGGGCACACAAAACTCAGTGGGGAGCAAATGGGAGGGCGGTGAGGGTATGGGGTGGCGGATGATGACACAGAATGGGTGGGCCCACTAGGGTACGCCAGAGAGCTCCCATCGGAGGAGGTATCAGAGTCACTACCTCCAGTGGTAGTTGCCTCCCCCTTGTACTCCCCATAGTTGCCTCCCCCTTATACTCCCCCCACCCTCCAACCCACTGGTCCCCTTGGCGTTGCTCGACCCTGCCTCCGTGGAACTGTGGGCCATTGCATCCCCTCTCGCCAGTCCCACAGCTCCCTCGCCAGATGATGCTGATGTACACAAACAACACAAGAGAACAGGGTTGGGGAGACAAAACAGGAGAGACACTTGTAAATAGGTGAATTGAGTTACATAAATAGTTCACACATACACCCACCCAGCAAATATCCCACCAAGCAGAACCGACTGCTATACACATGGCTATCTCCCTGACTAGTGGCCACAACCCTTCTCTACAGCCATTTCCTACAGCACAGATGAACCGGAAGTACTGCAAACCTGTCACTTACAACCTTACTTCCCATGGGGGCCATTATGTAAAATGACATCAGTATGAGTCCCTGCCAATAGACAGCATACATACTACAGCACACTCACACATCCATCAAGGAGGCATACAATGGTTTCTGTACTCATCCCCTTGTGTCTGCTGTGCAGCCTTCAAGACCCCATCCAGGTCCGGATACGCCACTGACAGAATGCAGTGCATTAGGGGGGTCAGGGTCTGATGGGTACCCCTTCCTCATTGGGAGGACTTCCCCAGCTAGGCCTCGCAGGTCTTCCTCGCCCAGCGCCGCAGTGCCTCCCACCGCTTCGTGCAGTGGGTGCTCCTCCCTGGCGATGGCATGCCAGAGTCCCCTCTTCTGATGGGTGCTGCCCTATATGGGACACACAGAAAAACTAACACAGAGGTCAGACAATGCCCATTAGATACAGCTGGCTATATGTCCCCTATAGGGACAGACACTCACAACAGCAGAGCAGGACCTCACACATGCAGCATGTCATGAGTCCCACGACTGTACAGTGTCAAACGTGCACACATGTTTACAGCCATCTACCACCATTACACACATCCATGACCCTAATCCACCTACTCACCTGTACCTCTGGTCGACCATAGAGCTTGGCATACAGGGGTAGGACCCGGTCCACAAATTTGTCCAGTTTCTCGCTGGTGAAGGCTGGGGCCCTTTCCCCTACCACTCGTGCCATTTCTGGACCAGCGTCAGGACACAGCAGCACACTCAGTGGAGTACCTGCATGCACGTAATCCGGGAGTCAAGTGAAGTTGGGGTGACAAGATGACGTAAGCTCCACGGCGGTGTGCAGCATCACTGCCGGCGGCGATCATGATACGCTAATATTCCCAGTTGACAACCACGTTAACCAATGAATGTTCGCACGCCGGTGAACACCGCCTTACGCTATTACGACAACCGCTAGCGGTATGAGGTCACTTCCACTACATCATTTCTGGATTGCAGGGGGCAGACATTTTGGCCATTTCTACACAGTTATTCATTTCTCATTTGACCCATGCAGGCCCTATTGTCCCCAACCCCTATAGGCATGAACAAATATACATTTACTCACCACAACAGTCCTGATGTATCATTGAGGACATGTCTCTCCAGTTTAACATTCTACTATACATATGTGTCATCGACTTGTATGCCAGCAGTGCTGAATATTTAACATGTTGGGCAGATGTATGTGTGTTCCTCATATGTGTTCTCCATTCTACAGACCCATGTGGTGAGGGGGAGCCCCATCGGTGTACAGACCACTTGTTGATTTGGGGACCATGGTGGAGCATCACATCATTATCAATCACAGACTCAACCGTGCTACCATTCATGAACTTTGTGCATTACTGGATCCAGCACTGAAACCGGCTAATCGGAATCAGCATGCCATCCCTACTGAAGTGCAAGTGCTCTCTGCACTCCATTTCCTGGCCAGGGGCTCATTTCAAGTGACAGTGGGCATGGGTGCAGGTTTTTCACAGCCAATGTTTTGCATTATACTATCCAGATTCCTGAATGCATTTGTGTGACACCTGCAGTCCTATGTGAGGTTTCCCCAAAGTGCTGACCTACCTGCCATCAAGTCCGACATCTATGCCTTTGCCAACATTCCACATGTGATAGGTGCCATCGATGGAACCCACATAGCTCTCATCCCCCAAGAGTAATTGAACAGTTGCACATAAACAGGAAGAACTTTCACTCTATGAACATTCAATTGGTGTGTACTGCTGACCAGTACATCTCCCATGTGAATGCCATGTTCCCTGGATCAGTCCATGATTCTGTTTTGCTGAGGAACAGCAGTGTGCCACACATGATGGAACAACTACAAGGAAACAGTGGATGGATCATAGGTAAGTGTGTCTTGGCACATGGCAGACAGCCAGGCTGTCTGCAACTGAGGGTTGTCAGTGACAGTCCTGTTTTGCCCCCTTTTGCAGGTGATTCTGGCTACCCCAACATGCTTTGGCTCCTGACACCAGTGGGAATTCCTAGGACAGATGCAGAGAGGAATTACAATGAGGCCCATGGACGTACTAGGAGGGTGATAGAGCGCACAATAGGTCTCCTAACGGCTAGATTCCGTTGCCTCCATATCTCGGGGATCCATGGCCTATGAGCCTAAAAAGGTGTGTAGAATAGTGGTGGCCCGCTGCATGCTGCACAACGTGGCTGTGAGTAAATCTATTCCCTTCTTGGAGGAGGAGGGGCTCTATATGCAGACCAGCTTCCTCAGAGAGGGGATGAGAGTGATGGTGATGAGGAGGGGGAAGATATACACTCCAGGAACCAACTGATCCAACTGTACTTCCAGTAACTAAGTGGTACTATTTGATGCTGTTGCTATCTGTGCAGCATACTGTCAGTATGCCTTATCCTCAATGAGGGTGTTGGGTCTATAGACATTGTCACTGTGACCAGGTTTGCATGGGAAATGTGACATTATGGACAACTTGTTTCTGTTGGCACAAACCCCATGTTATGTGTGGGTTGCCATTCCTGCAATTAAGAAAATAATAAATGATTTCAATGACAATTGCATGCACACTTCCATTTGATTCAACATAATGACAGGGGACATTTACATTGGCGAACAGGTGTTTTATTTGGTGTCAGGAATGCCATGGTGCTCTTTCCAGTGATGGAAGTGGGCTACTGGTGGATTTCCATATTGGCTTCATGCTCTCAGCGATTGTTGGCGGTGGTAATATGTCCATCTGTTATTTACAGTTTTTGGGGTTGTTATTTCACAGTGTGGATGGTGGTTCAGTGGCACACTTGGAGGACAGTTCTTGTAAGAGTCACTTCTTAGAGGGGGCCTTGGCAGGTGTTCCAGGCTGATATCTGGGCCACAGGGACCATTTGTGTGCCTGATGTTGGCCTGTACGAGATGAGGTGCAGGTCTCCTGTGTGTACTCAGATGGTGGCACAAGTCAAGTTGCTGCTGCTGCTGTTGTTGGCTGGGCTGTATTTTGGCATGTAGTAGAAGCTTCCAGGTCTGTGGGGGTCTCAGGCTAGGTTGGGACAAGGTGCAGCAGTGTACCTGCTATGGTGGCCATTGTGGTATTGTGCAGTTTTCATTGCTCCATGGTCTATTGGTGTTGGGCTCTCTGCAGCCTTTGACTCTGCTCCAGGGTGGCCACAATCTGGGCCAATCTGTCCTGGGTATGATGGTATGCTCCCAGGACCTCAGAGATCACGTCCTGGGCTGCAGCATCCATCCTGTGGCCTCCTTCCTGGTCCACTGATGCCCTCCCACTGGGCCTAGCCCCCTGTGCCTGTGTCCCCTGCACACGTCTGGCGGTACCACTTGTACTGGTGCCATCGTCTTCCTGCCTTTTGGTAGGTGGTGACTGTGGCCTCTGTCCTTGTGTTCCACCAGTCTGTGGCCTGAATACACAGGTGTGGGTCCGGTTGCCCTGGCCTGATGTTGGTGGGTGTGTGGTAGGGGTGTCAGTGGTGTCCTGGGTGGGGCTGCTGGATGGTGACAGTCCAGGACTGTGTGAGGGGCCAGGTTATTCCTCACTGTCCAGGATTCCCTCTCCAGTGTCCTGGGTGGTGCCTTTGTATCCATGTGGGTCACTGCCACTCCTTTTCCTGTCCGTCAGGGTGGAATTTTGCTTAGGATGTGGAGGTGCATTGTGGGTGGTGTAGTGCCTTTGGATTACTTGCAGGAGTAGGTGTCTGTGCACAGGGGGAGGTATGTGGGCCTGTTGGTGGAATTGTGGGCATGCAGGGTGACTGGATGTTGTGAATGTGGCCTGGGTGGGGTAGTGGTCCTGGTGGATGTTGGAGGGGTGGTTGGGGTGGTTCATGCATTACAGGTGTGATGGATATGGGATAATTGCAGTCAACTTACCCGAGTCCATTCCTCCAGTGAGTCCTGTGAGGCCCTCCGGGCCGCATGATGGCCAGTACCTTTTCCTCCCAGTCAGTGTAGTTGGGTGGTGTTGGTGAGGTCCTCCCCCAGTCTTCTGGACTGCAATGTTGTGAAGGATACCATGGACTTCACCTTCCCACGCAGGTTGGTACATTCTTGCAGATGTCGTCTCTCGTGCGCGGATGGAGTCCCACTGCATTGACCCTGTTGACAATGGTCTGCCATAACTCCATCTTTCTGGCGATAGGTGTGTGCTGGACCTGTGCCCCGAATAATTGTGGCTCAACCTTCAGTATCTCGTCCACCAGGGTCCTTAGCTCCCTTTCTTTGAAGTGTGGGTGCTTGGGGGGGTGCCATGGTGCGTGTTGTGAGTGGTGTGTTGTGTGGATCTGGGTGAAGGTGCTGTTGTGTGGTTGGGTGTGTGTTTCGTGTGTTGTGGAGTTCAATGTCTGCTTGTGGAGTTCTCAATCTCAGTTGTCCTATTGGTGATGCAAAGGATTGTGGGGTATGTCTGTGAGTGTTTTATAGTGTTGTATATGTGTGTCACGCATGTGGGTTTCAAACTTGCCAATGTGTGCAATTCTTGCTGTTGGGTTCCATTGCTGGCTGTTGTGGTCTGTACCGCCAATGGTCGTTCGACTTCCACTGACTTCTGCGGTGATTTGTGCGTCATTATTTGGAGGGCGGGGAGTTTGTGTGCTCGGTGGTGGTGGGGTGGGATGTCCTGCATTTTTGCCGACAAGGTCCTGGCGGTGACTAGTGGCTGGTCTGCAATGTTGTGAAGGATACCATGGACTTCACCTTCCCACGCAGGTTGGTACATTCTTGCAGATGTCGTCTCTCGTGCGCGGATGGAGTCCCACTGCATTGACCCTGTTGACAATGGTCTGCCATAACTCCATCTTCCTGGCGATAGGTGTGTGCTGGACCTGTGCCCCGAATAATTGTGGCTCAACCTTCAGTATCTCGTCCACCAGGGTCCTTAGCTCCCTTTCTTTGAAGTGTGGGTGCTTGGGGGGGTGCCATGGTGCGTGTTGTGAGTGGTGTGTTGTGTGGATCTGGGTGAAGGTGCTGTTGTGTGGTTGGGTGTGTGTTTCGTGTGTTGTGGAGTTCAATGTCTGCTTGTGGAGTTCTCAATCTCAGTTGTCCTATTGGTGATGCAAAGGATTGTGGGGTATGTCTGTGAGTGTTTTATAGTGTTGTATATGTGTGTCACGCATGTGGGTTTCAAACTTGCCAATGTGTGCAATTCTTGCTGTTGGGTTCCATTGCTGGCTGTTGTGGTCTGTACCGCCAATGGTCGTTCGACTTCCACTGACTTCTGCGGTGATTTGTGCGTCATTATTTGGAGGGCGGGGAGTTTGTGTGCTCGGTGGTGATGGGGTGGGATGTCCTGCATTTTTGCCGACAAGGTCCTGGCGGTGACTAGTGGCTGGGAAACGTTTTGCAGATTCTGATTTTTGCATCTTTATATGGCTGGTTTCTGTTCACCGCCAATGGCGGGTTTCTGTTCATCGTCGCCACGGCGAAGAGCAGTGTTCACCGCCATGTTAATAATGACCCCCAAAATCCTCACCAGGGAAACTTTAAAAGCTCTAGTTTGGCAGGGCTGTTTTGATACTGAATACCATTGCCACAAGACTCCACTGCACCACTTTTCACTCGGGGTAAAAAGTTTCCAGAAGGATGAACCTGGTATTCTTATCTGCATTAGACAAGCCTCAGCACAGTGCTCTGGAATTGTGGAGATGGAACAAATGACCAAGGTCCAACCTTTTCAATGTGCTGGAAAGGCTTCTATTCATCTTCATCAGTCCTGCCATGGTTAGCACCTCAGATCAGGAATCTAGATACGAGTTTTCTCTCCAGCAGGTCCACTGCAGGATACAGTTCTCTGTGGTAAGTTTGGTCCTCTTGGGTTCAGTAGCCTATCTGCATTTTGTGTCACTGAATCCAGCCACTTCATACTTGGAGGGTAGTTTCTGTCCCCTGGTGCCAGCAACAGGTTTCCTTGGGTCCATGAGTCCTTGACTCCTTTCTTTTTGAGAGTCTTTTCCTTTCAGCAGAATTGGGAAGTATTCTTCTAGAAAGGCCTTCTTCTTGAAAGGAGTCTTTTCCAGGCCTAAATATGTTTTGAAGGGGTGGTAGTTGAAGTGCCAGTTTAAATCTTTGCCCTATGTAATTCCAGAACCTTCAACAACCTTTGCAGCACTTACTCTTTGACTAATTGTAGAATGTCCCCAGAGCCCATACGCCACCGTTTCATGATGGTAGAACCCAACTGACAACAATCAGGCCAGCTCCTTAGCCACTCCTCTATCTAGGTAAGCTTTCCTCCAATTTGACAGAGTCAAAACCTGTTCTATCCCCTACTGTGGCTGTGGTTTGCTGTCTGAGAGGGTCCTGGGATTAAATAAGAGCATCTATCCTTGTCATCTCCAAGTCTAAACAGGTACGGTAAAAGCTAACATAGGTAATAGCGATTATCTAGTAAACAGTTAATACCCATTTACTCTTCCAAGATTTAAAGACAGACTAATGCCCTATAGCCCAGACTCAATAACTCTCTTACCCATGACATGTATTCCTGCTTTGGAAGTGTGATTAGTGGCAGAATGTCATAACTCAGGAACAGGCCAGGCGAGTCCCACTTGCTTGAAGGCAAAAGATCTGGAAAAATAGCAGAATGAGAAAGTTATGAGAATGGAGTCTTTGGAGACTGGTTGAATGGGAGACTGGGTCTGAGGGAGAGGAGCCAGTTTTCCTGGTTAGACAGGACAGCAAATATCAGCTAATCAGACTGCAGTAGAATCACATTTCTGGTAATTTAAGCAGTTAGTGGAAGTAGCAAGTTCGCAACCGTTTATTTGTAGGGATCCTTCTCACTTAGTTCAATCACTTTTTTTGCATTTCCCTACACCTTTATTTATTCAAACCTTGTTCCCTCATGTTTAATATTGTTCTCACTTTGTGCCTCTCAAAAGCTCTTCTCTCCAGTGACTTTCATTTGCTATGTGTTATCGGATGCAACCACCAATTCTTAGTTTCTCCTGGTGTTCCCTAGCTCAGGAAATATAACTGGATACTTCATGAGTTTGTTATCAGTTTCCCATTAAGAAACATCAGGTAGGAGCAAAGCGGTTGGTAATTCTTTCATGTTAGTACATAGGCAGAGCTACTATTGCTTACTGCCTACCTTTGTCACTGTAGTCAGAATTGTTAGACCAGTGGTATGTGTGGTTCATTTAAAGGCCTCCCAGAGAGTACACGTCAACCTTATTCATCTAAAATACCTGTCAGACAATGGTATCCACTCCCTTGTTCACATTCCCCATTTTAGGCTCTTTCAAACATTAGTTTGGAGGTTCATATTCCTCCACTTAATGTTTATATTGGGGGAGGATGGTCGACTAGTATCGGAATCAATACCTCCCACACAGCTAACAAAAGGGTCATGACCAACAACCATTTTTAAGCAAGTTATGGTTTAGGCAATCCAAAGTAAAGTTTTACAGTTTCACAAAGTTATATTTCACTTAAGTCCCCAAATTATGATTTTGATTTCAGTATTATATCAGGTTTTAAAAATTGTTTAGCAAATACAGCATTTTTCTAGAATTTTCCCAAGCCCCCAAACAGAGTTAGGAAAGGTCTACACAGTGAAATAGCTTTTGTCTTTTTCCTGTGAGAACACACAACCCCAAATATAGTGAGTTTTTACATATTAGGTCCCCACCATGTATGCTTTCAAGGCCCACTTTAGAGGTAAATTATGATTATATAAAAATTAGCTTTTCTTTCATGGCAAAGAAATCTTTAACTGATATGGTTCACTATAGTGCAATTAAACTGCAGCCCAGCCAAAGCACCGTGAAATTTCTATCAGTCATATATTTTTGAAATTTTTTGGGTTGTCTAAATTCAACACTACAGCCCACACATGTCATTTAATTCCTTCACTACAGGTGTGTTTTCTGCTCCGTCCACAATAACTCTATAGAACAGTTTGATAAATCATTTGGGTAGAACCAATTCTACCATTAGCATTTTAGGCCCAGAGAACATACACCTTGCACTGATTAGCAGCGTCACGGGGTACAGTGTTCTAATACAAGTTAAGATATGGTCCAGTAGAAAGCAAGACAATTGAGGTGGCCATGTAGAAAAGTCACATTTGGTGTAACCAGTTTAGGGACATTTTTAACGAGCAGGGATTATTCTAGCTAATTTTACAACAGTATTAATACTGCATCTGTAATGCCTCTGACTGACAGTTATTTCAACTGTCCATTCGTGTGCATATATTAGTTATGTAACAGGTGACATGAAGGGATGTCGGAAGGTAGACATGCAGCCATGCATCCCGCCTCCCAACCATTTACAATATGCCTTCTTTGAACTCATTTCCTCTGCAATCTCACGCTAGTGTAACAGTGCAAAATGAAAGTATATACGTACCAGCAGCCTCTATTAATTACTGGTTTTCTATCAGCTCTTCTTCATAAAGTGTATAGGTGCATTTATCAAACAGGGTGATTGTATAGTCAATTTAAGTGTCTCATCATCGTTAGAGTTCATTACATTCATTCAAGGTGCCACACTGCTTGGCGTTGTCACAGAGATTTCATTTAAAATTATTTATTTATGTTTTTATGAGACCTGCACAACTTTGTAGCTTCTGAATTCTTCTTCTCATGGGTATACTACACATCCTGCCAAATACGATAAAGTTGACAAACAATGCCAGGTTTACATTGTGTCCCGGTGCTTCTGTTTTAGGAAATTTCTTCCTGATTGGGGTGCCATTGATGTAGTTCCTGGGCCGTCACATAAGGATTGTAAAATGCATATTTCTATGTATTATTTTGCAGCTTTTATCCAATATTATTTCTGGTTCACGACTTTAAAATCCAGTAACGGGTTACCATGACAGATCTATTTAGGTGTTCCCTCAAATGTCGTGTAAACATTGTTAAGATTCTACATTGATAAACTTCTTGCCAATTCAGTCCCCTGTATATGACTGTGTTTTATTTTTGACGATATAATTTAAAGCGTTTCAATATCATTTAAACTACACTTTTTTGCCGTTCTGCAGATTTTGTTGGTTGCATTCATACAGTAAATTTACTTTCTTTTGTGTGTCTAGTAAATTTTTGTCTCAAATAGACTTTTTTTTGCAAAGTAAGAAAATATTTTTTATTCTTGAACGATTTTTAACATGCTAAACGCTAATCCGTGAATTTATTAACACATTTAACCGCCCTTGTTTTTAAAATACTAAAAGCTAGAATTACTGGATTTCTATTATATGTCAAAGGTGAAGTGTATAGCCTACCAAAACTACAAGAGGAAGTGGGTATAAAACCGAAAGTGCGATTCATTAAAGTTGGGGTTTTAGCTAAATAAAATATAAAACCACAAAAGCTTTGTTTAATAAGGCGATAATCTAGGGCACGAAAGCCGTATCAGTGAAGAGCACTTCAGGATGCTGAATGCGGATTCCAGGGGCTGTGACACACAGAATCATTGCATTCATGCTGAATAAGGCCATTGAAGTGCCTCATATGGAGAGACAGACAAAAGGGCTAAATTTTCCCACTAATTCAAGGCGGGGCTTCTCTGTGAAACATATTCCTTTGAAGCCAGTAGCCTGTGGTTTTCCAAAATAGAGTACTTCGTTTTTGTTTGGATTCAGTTAGAAGGGTGGTTTGTTGATCTCGTCAGTCCACATAGTGTTTTTTTCTGTATGTGGAAAGATATCAACGTCCTGCTGTGTTTTTACTTTGAACACAGAAAGCAGAATATAGAAAACAGTTAGTTTAAGGTTGTTTCATGGGTTGGGCAACCAACTGTATATATATTTATAAATACTTTTCATCTGGGAAACGTTGCTTTTGCCAAACATCTGTGCCAATGCTCGACCGGGTCAAGAAATCAGTAAAGAAAATACAGGAAAACAAGTATCGAGATTTGTTTTTGATCCTAGATGTTTTTCTGGTTTGCGTTAAAGCTAAGGAATTTACAAAACACTTTTTTTTATCGCCTCAAATCTCCCTCCGTTGATACATTTCTGTGCAAATGTATCCGCACTGTATATGAACCCTGGATTTCCGCTCGAGTCATACAAGACGCTTCATAAATATATTTTTCCATTTTTTATCAGTTGTATTTCAGCACGGCTGTGGAGCATGTGCACGTCTGCACTTTTGCTTCCTGTAGTTTCCAATTTTGTGTGCCAATCCGAATTACCCCTTTTATGAGGGTCGACTTATTGTGCTAAGGTGCTTCTCAAAAATTGTACATTCACTAGTTTGAGACACTGGTGCACCACAATGTCGTGGATGAAGTAGTGACTTTCAGATATAGTGAGACAATAATAAATCCTGAAACATTATAATGGCAGAATTAATAATAGTAACTATTTTAATAGTAGCTCGCGCCCCTGCCATGCACAGGAATCTGATCAATAATTTTACTGCAGATGATACAGTGACATTATCAATGATGTTATCAAAGATGTCATGAGTGGTGTAAATTGTGGGGTAATTAGCAGTGCATGTTAATGTTATAGGTACCTTAGTGCACGAGTTATAGTTACTTGAAACAACTCTAACTGCTGTATATGTTACCGCACAATCCACAGGCAGAATTAGTAGACTCACAGAACAAAATAGAAGATGAGTAAATTAGGTCCTGTCGTTCAAATTGAAAGTTAATGTGGATACCTGCAGGGCTTGAAGCTGGACAGACAGTGACTAGTCTTATTTCTGATATTGTATGTAAGTATGTATTCCCAGAGGCGGTGACCCAAAACTTGAATTTGACAATAATGTGAGCTCATTGCGTTCCTGCCAGCCAACCTTCTAATGCTGAATACCCACAAACATTCCTAGTCACTTTTGTGGACTCCCACAACAAGGAATCCATTCTTGCTTATCTCATCAGGGGCAAAACTTATAGAACTTTGTAAAACTGCTCATTCAGGATCTTCTCCGATGTCAGTAGATTCTGCCTGCTGCCATAAGGAATTTTAAAGTATGATTAATATATTCCAGAACTTGCGAGCACCTGCAGGCATTGTCCAGCAGTGTAATTTGAAAGTACTGCATGAGGGTTGATCACACATTTTTCAGTCCATACAGCAAGCAACAGACTTTTTATGCTGTCTACAGCATCAGGGATAGGGGAGAGGGGACTATGTGTTATTTTGGTAATCACAAAATGCAAAAGATTTGTTAATTCTTTTTTCCCTCTTTCCTGCACTCTAGGTCTCCGTTAATGGCTAAGTTATTAGGTTTTTAATGCTGCTGCCAGGTGCCCTAGGTAGCTACCCTCGTAGGCAGGGTCACTAAGGGTTGGGAGGGGAGTAGAGAAAAATTGGTGTTTAAGGGGAGGAGTAAAAGGAGAACTGCACTGATGGGAGAAGGGTGGGACATTCTCCCAGGGGTCCAAGGTGGGGAGGGCCATCAAGGAGAGTGGAAAGGGTATGAAAGGAGGGGGGGGTGCACTTATGGAAAAATTAAGCTACAGCAAAATACACGGTTTGAGCTGGAACAGGGACAGCTGCAGCAGAACATGGAAATCAAGTAATGCAAAATCTAAGAATTATCTCCTGTAATGCAAATGGTACCTCCAACATCAATAAATATGGGGGCCTTATAAGATGTTTAATGTCCTTTTCTACAGAGATAATTTTTATACAAAAGATGTATCTGAGGTGTAATCATCCTAAAATCTTTATTATCAGGGGGTACTCACATGCGTACTTCACCTCAGCTGGAGTGGCAGCAAGATGTGTAGCAATATACTTGGGCAAGGTTATTGATTGAGAAGTAAGTGTCATGATTAGGGATCCTTGTGGCAGGTGTCGTTGGCTGAAGGTGTTGGTCCATGGTTCCCCTCTTAATTTGGTGAACTACTATGGCCTTATTAGTGTTGAGATCGAACCCTTACTAACCACCTATAATATCACCATTGGGGCAGAGGGCCGGTTCATCTTGGGAGGGGACTTTAATTTCATTCAGGACTTGTCTTTATCAAGCCCCAGACTAAGAAATTAATTTTGGTACTAAAACAGGATATTAGGCTTGTAAATCCTTGAGCATCCCACTAAGACACAGTTCACTTGCTTCTCACAACGTTTTAGAGCTGCTTCCAATCTTGATTTTTTCTTGGTCTCCCAGTCCCTTAAGAGAGGTGGGTTGGTCACTTGGTTGAATGATTTCTCTGATCATTTGGTAGTTTCAATTTCAATAGAATTAGTTAACCCCACAGGATCAAGGCCTATGTGGCAGTTCAATAGGACTCTATTGACAAATCAGGAATGGCTGCAAGATATGTGTGGATTTATATCTGAGTTTTTTTTTACAATTAATACAAACACAGCCTTGCTTTTTTCAGTTTGGGAAGTTTTCAAGGCCACGGCACATGAGCATATCATTCCTTATAAAGCTAATCAGAATAAAGGGCACAATAGGCAAATAAATGAGCTGCAATTTGCTCTTGATGCGGCTACAACAGCTGTAATTAATTCATCAGGTAAGGCAACCTTAGTGAATGGTTTAGAAAAGACGAAACAAAACCTGAAATATTTTTTTATATTAGAAGACATTAATAATTCCAAAACTTATCAGCAACAATTGTATGAGGAGAGTCAGAAGATTGGAAAAAGTCTAGTTTGGACTGCAGGAATTAAGCATGATAAATCAACAGTTAAGCAAATCGAGGACCCGGTCATGCAATGTATGACATTAGAGTAAGATGCAGTGGCTTCAGTCTTTATTCATCTCTATAGACAGTTCTATGAAACTACACATCAGGTTTCATCCTCTCTCAAAGTGCAGCATTTTAGTTCATTAACACTGCCACACTTTTGTGACTCATTGGCTAAGGCAGTGATGAGGAAAATAACGGAATAATACGGTTTTGATGCTTTAGTTAGAATGCCTAATACTAAAGCTTGCGATAATGATGGCTTTCCCTCTGAATTTTATAAGCAATTTGCCCTGCAATGGGTGTTTTTTCTAACCAAACTATTTAATTATATAGAGGAGGGTGGGGAAGTTCCCCTTTCCTTTAAGTAATCCATTATTTTCTTAAAGAAAGCTAAATCTCAGTTGAACGTTAACTCGTACAGACCCACTAGTCTGCTCAATACTGATTATAAGCTTTTGACTAAAATATGGGCCACACGTATTACCCCTAGTGGGCCAATTGTTGGTCTTCAAAGATCAGACTGGCTTCCTGGCCAATCACATTATAACTGTGAATATGAACTTTTTAATTCAGGCCATAGATTATTTTACATGTAATCAAATGCTTGCAGCAGCAATTATGATTGACACTGAGAAGGAGTTTGACCTGGTCAACTGGGACACTTTATTTCTTTGTTTGATACATTTTGGTTTCCCTTCATAATTAGTTACAATGCTAAAGAATCTGTACCATGGTGCGCAGGCTAGGGTATTAGTCGATTCCAGTGCGGTGTGTAAAGTGTCAATTAACAGAGGAACCTGTCAGGGATGTCCCCTGTCACCAATACTATTCAAATTTTTCATCGAGCCATTAGCACTTAAATTACATAGGCCCTCATTCTGACCCTGGCGGTCTTTGACCGCCAGGGCGGAGGACCGCGGGAGCACCGCCGACAAGCCGGCGGTGCTCCAATGGGGATTCCGACCGCGGCGGTAAAGCCGCGGTCGGACCGGCACCACTGGCGGGGTCCCGCCAGTGTACCGCGGCCCCATTGAATCCTCCGCGGCGGCGCAGCTTGCTGCACCGCCGCGGGGATTCCGACCCCCCCTACCGCCATCCAGATCCCGGCGGTCGGACCGCCGAGATCCGGATGGCGGTAGGGGGGGTCGCGGGGCCCCTGGGGGCCCCTGCAGTGCCCATGCCACTGGCATGGGCATTGCAGGGGCCCCCGTAAGAGGGCCCCTACATGTATTTCACTGTCTGCTGCGCAGACAGTGAAATACGCGACGGGTGCAACTGCACCCGTCGCACAGCTTCCACTCCGCCGGCTCGATTCCGAGCCGGCTTCATCGTGGAAGCCTCTTTCCCGCTGGGCTGGCTGGCGGTCTGAAGGAGACCGCCCGCCAGCCCAGCGGGAAAGTCAGAATTACCGCCGCGGTCTTTCGACCGCGGAACGGTAACTTGACGGCGGGACTTTGGCGGGCGGCCTCCGCCGCCCGCCAAGGTCAGAATGAGGGCCATAGTGTATCTGGGATAAAAGCACAGGTAGAGGAGTTGTTCAAACTAAAGTTGTCTGCAGATTATATGGTTTTATATCTCAAACCTGGTAGGGCAAACATGCAGGGGGTTTTCAATCTCTTTGAGGAATATACAGGCATTGGGGGGGTATAAGATGAACCACAGCAAGATGGAAATGTTGCTTTTTAATACATCCGTTGAAGAGTTACCCGTATTCTTACAACATCAGGCCAGGGCTCAAAGCCCAGTCAGATATTTAAGTAAACGTTTTACTACAAACTTTTCCCAGTTATTCCACTTAAACTATGTTGCCATGCGGATAAACGCACAAGAATTACTGGACAGATAATCTCTTCTTCCACTGACATTTATTGCGAGGGTGGCATTAGTTAAGATGTTGATACTACCCTTATTCCTGTTTCAAAATTAATTGTAGCTACTTTCAGGACTTAGTTTTCCTTTTCAGAAAGTGTACATTGAATAAGAAGGCCCCTAGGGCTAAACTTGCCATATTGTAGTTCGAGAAAGCTCAGGGAGGCCTGGCGCTTCCACATATGCAAATGTACTATGAAGCAGCACTTCTTGATCTAGTGGGAAGATTACTGGAAGGCAGGGGAGCTCTTTTTAAGGAGGATGGCTGGGGGAATCTCCAACTAGTCTCCCTACTTTTATTAAAATCACTAAACGGCCAAAGAAAACTATGTATAAGACACTTCAGGAGCTGGGCAGTAGGAAGATTGCTATAAGCAAGTTATATCAGATTCCAGGAGGCTTTCATTTTCAGATTACAGAATGTAACCATTTTGACCTGTCTCTATCGAAGGCTGTGGTGTTGTTTTGGGTATCCCATGGCTTTAAGGAGTTAGGGGATTTTGCTGTAAGAGGTAAATTATTCACCTGGGACGAGGTTATGCTGAGGTATGGGGGACAAAGTAATAATTTTGGGTGGCGCTTTATTCAAATAACCCATTTTTTTGCCAAAGTCCTATGATTTGAGTCAGGAACCACACCAGGTTATGCATTTACTGATCAAGAGTAGGCTTGTGGTTATTGGGAACTGGTACAGGTTACTGCACAGCAAGTCGACTCAGTATATTATTCATAGATTTCTTGAAATAATTGATGTGAAAACCCAATGTAGACTTACGGAGGATGATTGGAAGATTATCTCCAAGATGGGCTACAAGCTGTTGAGAGCAGCAAATTTTAAGGGAATGGCCTTTCTCTTTTGATGAATGGCATACTACACTCCCAAAGCTCTGCATGGAATGTATCCTGGCATCCGCAACCAATGTTTCCGCTGCCAACAGGACAATGCGGGAGACTGGCTCAACATATTTTATATGTGCCCAAAACTAAGTTATTTATGGGAGGGGATATTCTCAGCTATTAGTAAAGGAGTACGGACTACTAAAGTCGCGGTTACCAACATAGCACTATTTGGGGAGTTGAAGGAGAGCTAGAAAGTCAATAAGGCAGGACAGCTATTTATCTCAATTGTATTAGCAGCAGCCAGGTCTTTAATTCTCCAGAATTGGGAGACTAACCTAGTTCCTACATTACAGAAATGGTACGAGAAAATGTTAGGAACGAAAATATACGAAGAAGCCTACACAAAAAGTGTTAGGGGCTATAGGAAGTTTGCAGCAATTTGGTCCCGTTTCAAGTCCTTTGAATCTATCCTGGGTTTGAGTGGCTCAATTAGCAATTCCTGTTAAGTGTGATTCACATCTCATTTCTCTCAACCTCTATTAGACCAGGTTTGAGATGCATCGTTAGGATCTCCTGCCAAGTGCTCTGGCAAGAAATTGTATTTGCCTCTAGTAGCATCCAATACATTGCATCTGAATTTTATTCATGTTGGTTTGCATACCACTTAACCCTAACTGACCCGGGGAAATCATCTGGCACAGGGCACTTTATTTTACAAAATTTTAATTAGAATTTGATCACTAGTTGTATTCTTCTCGTAACTGATCATTTATTGTCTTATTTGCACATGACAAAATGGCACTTTATTCTATTGCACTTTAATTCGAACTTGGCATGCCTGCCACATACCCAATCATTGTGATTGTTATAATTCCATCATTATTATATGGAGAAGATCAAGATCCATAATTGCATTTTATTGCAGGGTTGTCTGTTGCCTTATTATTTATTTGTAGCATTGCTCCTCTCCTTATTTAATATTTTTGTTAATCATGAATTATGAAATATACATTACATTTAATTATGTTTTTTCAATAGGATGTTGGATATATGTCTTTCTCGATTAATGTTTTTCTTGCATGAGCACAACAAAAATAAAAATGTAAATAAAGATTTGGGGAGCTCGAATATCTTCCTGTTGTGACAATGTTCTAATGTGTCTGTGAGCATTCCAGCAAAGGCAAGATGCCTATAACCTATGGTAGGTAGCACTTTAGTGAGCTAATTTTCGGATTGCATTGGCAGTTGGACTCTGTAATTTGTCATAAAGTTTAGTTAAAGCAAAGGAGGTTTTAGCTGCTTTTTCCTCTATGGCCCTTGTCTGTGAGAAAGGTTTGCCAGAATCAGACATCCAAACACCCAGGTAATTATATTTACTTGATGTGTAGATAGTTAAGGGGCCCGGGTTTCATGCCAGCTGGTGTTTTTTGATCATCTGCCCCAAAATGAAGACCTTGGTTTTCGTACCTTATGCTTTCAGGGAGGTGATAGTATTATAAGTGAGTAATATCGCCAGTGCTCTCTTCATATCAACACGTGTGTGGTCCAATATTACTAGACCATCCACATATTTTATAACAGGTAACTTTGTGGGCCCTAACTTCAGTGGGAAAAGATCCCATTTCAGCAATTCCGATCCCAGATATGTGGTGTGCAGATTGAACAAAATTGGAGCATTGACGCAACCCTGTTTAGGTCTTTATTTGAATATAATTTCTGTGTGACATGGGTTTAGGTAAGCTTGATCTGCACCCAGTTGTCTGTGTATAAGTCTATGATAGTATCCAAGAGATGTTTTGAAATTCCTCAAGCGGAGAGTTTGGCTCATAATTTATTCCGATCAATTTCATCAAACACCTCACTGTAATCTATAAAACAGGCATACAATGGGCTTGATTCCTTTTTCGACAGTCTTAGCAAGCAATCACATCGTCCATTGAGGATGTTTTCAGTCAGAATCATGTTTGATAGTATGGAATGATCTTGCTATTCTTGACCCAAGTCTGTAAATCACGCAAGAGTACTTTTGTAAAGGCTTTTCCATCTACACCTAATAATGCAATCCATCTGTAGTTTTCAGGTGTTGTGATGGACCCTTTTTTGTGTATTGGATGCAAAATGGAGCCTTCCCATGACTCAGAAATCATTGACGACAAGGTACATTCACTACAAAGATTGTGCATGTATGGTACCCAGAGTTCAATGTTTTCCCTGAAGACACTGCCAGGTAGGCTCTCTTGGCGTTCCATCAATGAGAATTGACTTGAGGATACCTGTTCTCTCCTTTTGAGTCGGTCCAAGGTGATTCTCTTCTAGTCCCTTGGCAACACCTAAGAGTGAGTCCTCCACAGTGACCCTGGGTTTCTTGTTATCCGCATAAATGTTCCATCCATTTCTCTACAGAAACAGCATTCTCTTTACAGGTGGATTTATTTACCAGACTATTGATATAAGCTCAGAATTACTGTGACCTGCATTGGACAAAAAGAGTGTAAAAATAAAAACTTCCACTCATCCTTTATGAGTTTTTGATTTCAGGCCTGTACAGTATTTTGTGTGTTCTCCTTGCCTCTTTTAGAGCCCTCTTAGTGGTGTTCAAGCTCATGGTAGACAGTGGATGGTGGTCACTTGGTTATAGTTTGAATTTGTCACATTTTGGCAACAAATACTTTCTCAGTAAAATGTAATCAAGTGTCAAGATGTTTCTAAATGTGGGTTTCAGTCTGTCCTCTGGAAAACCATTCTGGACACATGAGCATAGATCAATTAATCTGATGCAAGCCTCTAGAATATTTCAATGGATATCCTTATGGCCTTATGGTCCCCCCCAGGCTCACAAAGATTTCACGTGTTGAAGTCACCAACCATATGATCTCATGGCCTGGGTGTTCATAAATGACAGTCGTTATCAGTTGCATTTTTTTTCTTTCTTCACTTTCAGTTGGAGATCAAGTTTTATGAAGATAGAGAGGCCACCTGTAGGTCTTCCAAACACGTTCCTCTTCTATGCTGCTATGTGTAATGTATAGTAGTCCGGAACTGAAGTGGGTGTGGTGGACCAGGTGAACCAGGTTTCCTGAAAACACAGGATAATCGCTGTGCTGAGGAAGTATTCCTTTTTCATCCAGCAGTGTGTATAATCCTACGACATTTCAGCTTATTATTTTGTGCTGTGTCTGGCCTCCATTTTAGTAGTTCCCATACTGCTAGTAACTTTTCTTGCCCTCCATTAGTAGGGCAGCCAGTCCCAGTTAGATTATTCACCATGAGCGATGTTGTCAATCGTGACACTTCTCCTTGTTGTATCTCCCGGGTTGATTTTTAGATGGAGCGTAATTAGTTTCTCCTATGCTTTGGTAACTGGTTACTTTGTTCCTCCCAGTGTGCTTTGTTCCACTGAGTGTGCACCGCTGGGAGGGGGAAATTATGATTCTTTAATAGGAAGTGGGGATATTTTTCCATAAGTGGCCCATTAATAATAATGCTCCATAACTTAAATTGCTTGTTCTCTATTAGGATGTTTTTGATGTCTTTGATATCTGTCCACTCCATTAGTGTTGACTTTTAGTGACTGATCCAGGGATAGGTTTTGAACTGTATTAATTTGAGGTGCTAAGAGGTGATATACGCTAACAAAGGTATGTTTCTTAGGAGATATAGGGTGTTTGAAGAGAAGAGAAGAAAACCCCCCACCTCTTAAATAGGTCCCAGTAATGGAATCCTTAGAACAGTACTAGAGTGATGACCAAGTCAAAGTGTACATATATACATTATATTAGCAATATAAATGAATGCATTTGATGTAAAACAAAATATTGTTCATCCATAATTATCATATCTTAATAATATCAAACTTCATGGACATACACAGAAACTTTCTCTCAATCCTCATTCATACCCACATGCTTAGCTCACACTCATTAATTAAAAAAAAACAGTATTCATAAACTGTTGGCCTAGTAGTCATTATTTTACAAATGTTCCAGAAGGCAGAGGTACCATCCTCCATAGTCAAATCTGACACACTGAAATAATTCCAAAGATCCAAATGTTTATCATATAGAGTCTCTAATCTGAATCTTCATATGGTAAATACATCAGGCATCTATTGTATTATATTCTTTAATCATTAGATGCATCTTCTTGCAATGGCAATGTATGTAATCAATACAAGATGTTTGTCAAACTCCCCCAAAGGAACATCTATGGCAAACTTCCATCAGACAATCGTGCCAAATATATGGTGTTTGACCTGTTTAGAGTGTTCCTAACTCCTCTCGAAGTGAGATCAGACATAAAAATCAACATTGTTGGAGTTATTGCTGGTCCATGTGCATTCTCGTCCTTATTGATAGAGGGTCAAGGTAAATTGTTTATAGTGCTTGGTTGAGTCTCCACTCCTGTGTCATTAATGGGCCTTTTGGTTTTCTTGTTCATCCTCCCTGGCTGGTATTGTTTGTTGTAGATAATTTGCCTGTATCTCCTCATTCTGCATTGATGCTCCAAGCTAGATGAATTTGGTTGCATTATTGCACTTTCTAAGTTAATATTGGAGACATCCTGTCAATTATGCAAACATTGGTCCTCATGTGTGCAATGTTTGTCGTTCTCCTTTGCATGTGCTTTTGCAAGATGGCTCAAGGTAAGGCTTGTTTGTGAAGGGACATTTCCGATACCGTTGGTTGGCAAGTCCTCATCCGAGCTCTGTTTTCGATTCTCTTTTGTTGCTGCCTTTGAGTGGATGATTGTATAGATACCTAGAATTTCTAATTTGCTTACTTCAACCCACCCCCTCTCTTTTGTTGTGTCTTTTTCTCTTTGCATTGAACTAGTCCGTCTGGGTCGAATGTTGTGGGTAATGTTTTTGTATCTTTTACTTTTTTTCAAGGACTGATGCAATTTTAACTTTTGTTGCTGAGATAAGGGTCGGTCACAATTTTCAGAATTTGCTGCCTTCATCAGTTCATTACAATTCATTTTTGGCATCTCTTCACGTCTGGTTGGGGTTACTCTATGCTCTTTATTGTCTTCTCTTTGCAGGATCTCATTGTCCTTGGGGTGTGTAGTGAAGGTGTCCTCTTGGCCCACGGGGTCTGTGAGTTTGTTCTGTTTGTTCCCACTGGTGTCCCTTTGCACGTTCTTAATGTATGATTCTTCCTTCATTGGCGCTGTCTCTACTCTGGCCACTGCTTTGCATTGCTCTCCTAGTACTGTGTGTATATGGCTCCCAGTGGGATTTGACAAAAAACTATTGCCTGTTTGTTCCAGGGCCTGCCCTTTTGTTTAAAAGTCTTGCTGAGTTGCCTCTGCTCCGGATCTAGGGTTGTCAGCATCTCGGGAAGTGTAGCTAATTTAGCTATTGTAGCACTGTCCACTCTAATTTCATGTTCAGCATGTCCGGTTTCTTGTTGAGCATTAGCACACTGTGGGTAAGCATTTGTCAAAGTTCTAATTGCATTTCTAACTTGTGGTACTGCCATGTAAAGGCTTTGACGACTTGTAGGTGTTTCTGAGAGTATCAGATACGTTGTCATGCCTCAGAGTGTTTTGTTGGGGGGCTGTACTATAGATTTGGCCAAAAGCCCTCTTTTAATGAGACTGGACTCAGCCCCCTTGATGCTTACATTATGTGCTGCTTTGGGTGACTCCAGTGTATGTCTCACATGGGTTCCAAGATTTGGTCACTTAGTGGCTCCAGCGAGGCCCGTATAGACCTCTTAATTGGCATTGTGTGAGGTCTGCTATGCCCTCTCCATATTATCTATAGGAGTGGAGCATTCCAGATTATTCCTCCCCATCACCATAGGCTGCAATTACCCTGTCCCAAATTGGTGATCAGTTGGTCAATGTTCCTGGGCCATTATTATCTGCCTTCTTGGCGGACTATTAGAGATTGCTCCAGTAGGTTCATCGCTTTGGTCTAACTGGTTCATCAGTGTAAGGTTGTTGTTGAGGGCCCTTAGGCGGACATCTCCAATTCGTTGTTTTGGATAGATATATAATCTATGTGTCCTCCAGGAGTGTACTGAAAATAGAGGGTGGTAGAGAACACTTTTTGCAGTTTCAGGTTTCCCATTGTCTATAGTGTCTTAAGGGCAGAACTGATGACTAAAGATGATAGCTCATTGCTTTGCTTTGACTGTCAGAGTTTGCCCACTGAGGATTCTGCTGGGCCAGCTCAAGCTCTTGTGAAATACTTATAGATAGCGTTCCTGTGTAATCAGATGCTGGAACTGAATTTCTCCTCGTTTGACCAGTACCTGCCACAACTCCCTCTGCCAATCCAGCTGTCAGCAACACTGATGGCTGCTGTCTCCTGATCTTGTCAGATGAATTACCCTGCTCAGAGTGTTCAGGTTGTTCAAGGTGTCCAAGGTGCTTAAAATGTTTAGAGTGTTTGGGGTACACCAGCAGCTATCGAAGGTCTCCTCTTCCCTTCTCCATAGTTTTTGATCTTAATGTTGCTCTCTCCTCTGATCTCTTCTTGCCTTGGTGTTGAGTTTGTGTGTCTCAAAAACTCTGTGGGACCTTTTCCAACTGGTACAAAATGCTGACCCCCCTCCAAGCTGTGGGCCTCATCAGTCTTGTTTTAAGATGCATAAGATGCGTTTTTATCGCTTATGGCAGGTTTGCTGCCAGTTATGTGGATGAGATAAGGTATTGTGCTTGTACTTGTGCTTATGCTTATGTTTTGATGACAGGAGAGCTTGGTAGCTTGATAGAAGTTTGATTTAGATCTTCGGAATGGCATCCTCACAACTCTAGTCCAATTCTGGTTTAACACTGGTTCAAAACCCTGAGCCAGAGAGTCAATGTTGTAATGATGCGGTTCTTCTATGGTTTTATAAATATATATATATTTATATTTGTAAAGGCATGCATGGTAAAGGTTCATGCGTGATAATGGATGTGTGGTAAAGGTATTTCATTGTAATGGCCACATTGTAAATGCTGTTTCCCCACTTCTCTGACAATGGCTAAGATTTTTTGATCTGTCCATTACCAAGGTGTCATTCGTCATGATTGGGGGCGTAGCTTGAGGGGGTTGTCTAGACTGTTGCAACCCCTAATATATGTATTCTTGAGTACATACAGTAGTTGGGTACAGGTCCTTTAAATCGGGTATGCTGAGGTGTTTGTCAGATTTTTACATATAAATGCAGACAAAATCACACACTTGTTTCTGTTTTAAAGGTCTTAAAAATTGTTGTTTTTATAAAATATTGAGTTATAAGTAATCCTCACAATTCACAATCCTCTCCCTTCTTACTGCTCCTTAACCCCTCACCTGTTTCTCAATGATGTATTTTTATTTTAACCAGCATGGTTGTCGGGAAATCTGAAGCTCACCGCCCTCAGTCTTACTGACCAGCCATGCCCCTGGTCATCATGATGGCATTTAAAATCCAATTCTGCGGAGCCGTTGCGTGCATGCAAGGTTTGGTAGATCAACATACTAATGCATCCTTTCCTTGGGGGTAGGTTTTCCTGACCTCATTGTTTCAGTTTTTGCAGCTCCACCTATCCTTTAATCTTCTGAGGACAATAAATTGAGTAACACTGAGTTAGATACTGATAAAAGCATCTGTTATTCAGCCACAGGGGATGCAACGGCTTTACAAATACTTATCATCTTTTATATTGCTGGTCTATAAGGAGTTTGTCACATGTCACAGCTGTTCCTTCAGCCCCAGCTGAAGGCATCTGCTTCATCCAAGCTCCTGGTCGGAGGTGGAGAGTGACAGTAATCATTGAGTAAGGTCACAGTACACACCATTTCTTCAGATTACTAATGCTTCTGTTTCCAAAACCAGACAGCTTTCTTTGATATAACCTCCATAAATCAATTGATTTTGAGACAATCAGCTATCATCACATGCATTGGAAGTGCAAGGTGAGAAAGTTATAATGGTATTTTATTTAGAAAAGGTGTTAATATTGGAATAATCGATGTCGAGGCTCATGGTGATGTACACAAAAAAGTGGCATCACCATTGTTAGATTCCCCAGTTGTGAACTCTCCATCAACCCCTGCACAAAGGTACATGGTCTGGCAGGTGCTGAGTCCTAGGCCTGAGGATTCTGACAGACAGGTTACAGGTGTGGCAACACGTAGCCAATAGGCAAATGCACAAACAAGAAACTTAGATCAGGTCTCACTGATAGGTGCAGCGACCCCACAATGGTCCCAGGAGATTGGCCCCAATAAAACACACATGGCGAGAGGGGTGTTGTGCATTCTCCAAAACACCATAAAGCTAGATACCACATGGAGTTAGAAACACATAGCCAATCAGAACACAGCACACGCAGCTGCCATGCACCCGGACATCTGGACACATTACCAGCAGGCCCCCATTGTGTCCATGCAAGATCAAGGTTCACTTGCATTTGTTATCAGGACCTTATTTATGACTCCATGACAACTATTTGCATTCTTAATCACAAAATAAATGTTTTTTATTACTTTATGGTACTCAGTGAAATGTATAAAAATTGCTCCAAACTAATGTACATTAAGAGACAGTCCACAGACCCCAGAATGTGTAACTGCTCTTCAGGCCGTAATGTTTAAGTAAACAAATCGTCCTTGTTTTGCCTAATGCCTCTTGTCTTCTGTTTTTTAAGGTAAATTCATTGACACCAACATAATTGAAGAAACGTAGAAACAAAATAAACTGGGTAAAAGGAGGCCAAAAGAGAAGCATTATTAGAAATATGGACCATCTTTGAGGAGGCCCAGGCTGATAACATTAACCCGCAATCTGCAAGCAAGGCATTCGCACCTCCTCCGCTGTATGTGAGAATGGAGGTGCTCTCTCCGAAGCCTGTTATCCCTGCATTAGGATACACCAATCCACCATTTGAGGGAGCCCCAGGGACCACAAACGAATAACAGGTTGTTAGGTCAAGGTGTGGCAGACTAACAGGCCAACAACCCTAGCCACTCCCAGCAATCACCCCAGTCCAGTACTCAAGCTCCCCTATGTTTGACCCCTCTTCCACTGTACACCAAACCTCAGCAGCTCGGAGAACATGCACTCCGACTGGTGCTGGGGAATGCACCCAAAAAAACAGGAGATTCATAGCAGTTTTGGACAATGAGACAACTAGTGGGGGAGAAGAGAGGGGTCCCAGTCCTCCAGGATCTGATGATGAGTGAGGAGCCACCAGGTAGCCTCAAGTAGCCAAAGAAACAACAGGAAGCAAAGTTGAGAGCAGGTCCCGACCAAGAAGAACAGCACATAGCTCTGAACAAAGGAGGCAATCTTGGTGGGATTTAGAAGGAAGGCGTGAACTAAGGAGGGAGAGAGAGAGAGAGAGAGAGAGAAATTGCTCCCTGGAAGCCCAGTGAGAGAGTGAAGCATTATGTCCTCCACCTGAGGAAATCAGGGGTAGCTACAGAGCCCCAGTTGAGGAAGAATCTGAAGTAGAATGAGGGGAGAAGCTTTTGACTGAGGTCCCAACCTCACCAGATCACCTGCGAAGAAGAGGGGCTGACCAGGAAATCAGAGACCAAGGTAACCTGCTGCAAACTCAGCTTAGACATAGAAGAACCCAGTTGGCACCTTTGTGTGTGCACAAGGAGAGCAGTGACGAAGACATCCGCTGCTCCTCCAGACTGTACAGGACAGATAAACTAACCCCAAGGATATAGTAGCAGGAGAGGAAGGCAAGATCTTTGCAGAACCATTCTGTCACCTGCTAGCTAGCTGGACCAAAGGGAGCGACCAGTATGATAGACCCTAGCCAGAGGAGGGATCCTTCAAACTAGAGGCCATGGCCACTGTGGAAGACCACATCTGGTACGGAGGGGGAGATCCTAAATGGAACTTCCCTTACATGAAGGATTATCTGAGTAGATAGTAAGCTATGTTGAGGGAGAACCAGTGGAGCTGCCAAAAATGAAAATATGTTTGGTACTACAGAAGGGCATGTCTGGGACCTTTTATGTGCCATGGGCTTAGATGGATAAGGAAGTGTTAAGAGACAAACTGCTGCCATTGTTGGATGGGGCAGGGAAATGGATCTCATGGTTCCAGAAGAAAAACCACAGGAATAACCCTAGCAAAAGGCGATGTTAAACTGCTAAGTAGCATTATCGGAGAGCAGACTAACATGGTTTTCACCTGAGCCCGCATCCAAGCAATCATGCTAACAAACACCAAGCATGACAGGGCCACATTTAGTTCATACACACACCAAATATTGATGCCCTCGAGGAAAATGTTCCCTGACTGGCTAAATGTAGGAGGGTTGATGGCAGAAACCATGAAACCTGGGAAGACGATTTTGTAGACAGGATAAGAGATGGTGGGGACAGGAGACAGGACAGTCTCAGATGAATACAGTCCCTCAGCTTGTATTTATTTACAATATCCTCAAAAGGGGCTGCCCACAGAAATACACAATGGATTGGACAGAGTAGTAGGGCTAGACACCAAACTCTGGTGGGAGATACAAGGTCACATAATGCACTTTTACAAAAAAGAAAGAGGAAAAGGACAGGGAAAACAGGAAGAAGCCCAGAGTTATACCGCTAAGTTGGTCCAACATAAATTGAGGGAAGACCAGCCTAGAAGGGGCCACATTGCCCACAAACATGCGCATGGCAACAGTTCTGAAGAGAGATCCACTGCAAAATCCCAGAGGGTTTCAATGTAGCTATAACAATAGAAACCAGAGAGATTGGCAGCAGCCACACCCCATACAATGCTACTTTTGCCACCGAATGTCATTGAATGGGTCACACGGCCAACAAATGGTGAATAAAGGCACACTACAAGCAGAAGTCGATGAGCCAGGGCCAAGACCCACAAAATATCTATCCGTAAATCAGGTCAGGGAAACCTGAATGCACCTTATGCTCAGTTCTAAATAAAATATGGTAAGAGGGAGAAAGGGTGCCAGGGAGAAAGAGAGTCCACAGATCCATCATGGCTCCAAGAAATATGCTCACCCTCACATCAAGCTGAGCAATCAGGCAACAGGCAAGGCCTCACACACACTTTCCGAAAGTAGCAACAATCCCAATTTCGAACACTTCATTTCAAAGGCACACATGGGCATCGGAACAACTCTCTGCCTCCCTCCAATTCGCAACAGTTGAAACAAGGTCATACGAAGGTCCAGGGAAAAGCACAAAGATCAATAAACAGAATCACAAAGCTAGCCCAAAGGAAGCCTCTAGAAAAGAGCGAAGTCCAGATACCCGGCGCCACTTGGAAGGGTCACATTGCATCACATTCCGGGACTAGAAGGGCACACACATGTCCTTAGGACATGTTGTGATTGCCGAACAATGTTCACTGCAACCCACCTCCCTTATTTATCATCCTACGGTCTATGGAGGGCTGGTGACACCGACAGAGAGCTAGTTAATAATTAGAAACATTCACATGTTCATGAGAATCACCCCATAAAATATATTTACAGATGCCCACTTAGTCAGACATGGAGAGGGGGAACGCCCAACAAACCCTAAAAAGTAAAAATGTTCATAAACAATAACCCATTTTTTACAAACTAGGCATCCTGAGTGACGCCACCTACGGGTGCCTTATTAAAATCATGAAAAATGCAGGAATTCCTAAGAAATTATTGGTGACATGAAAGGATGTTTTTTTCAACCAAACCTAGCTCTTGTCCAACAGGCCTTCAGTTGAGCCGCTAAATGCACCACCTCCATACAGAACCATCATTTTCTCAGCAGCCGCACCAGTGCCACCAATAGGATCAAGAGCCACAAACTACTCCAAGATGTTTCTGCACCAGTAACCCCAACAGGATCAAGAGCTACAAGCGTCTAAAAGAACTTAAGGCACCATTACCCCCAACAGGATCCAGAGCTACAACCTGTTCCATGAATTTTTCACATCAATAACCCCAACGAGATCGAGAACCACACCTTGCTCACAGTTTGCATCCAAGAAACTTCCATCACCAGAGGATTACGGATATATCCACCGGAATCATCTCAAGACCTACAATGTCTCATAAGTTATGTGTTTTTATACATTTATACATTTATACACCCTCTGTTTACTAGGGGTGCTACCGCACCCATGCATTTTTCAAAAAGCCGCCTTGTCTAATGGAGTCTATTCAGAAATCACCACCACACTTGCGTAGGTTCCTTTCCCACGTCACTTATAATTACACCTCACCCAGCAATAGCATTCCACACGCACTACTCAGCACCATTTCATACAACATGTGCTATCAGCACAGAACCACTGGGTTCGCTAATACCACATGTAGTAGGCACAGATAGGCTTTACTCATCCCAAGAGGTAGCCCCTGAAAAAGAAAAATGCCTTCTCTACCTATACTTTGTAGAATTAGGGCAGAATGCAGCCTAATAGAGTAGAGCTCAATAGGATAGTAGTTAATCTGACCCGCTCTGGAACCAATCCAACAGCAGTGCACCTTCTCTCCAAGCCTGACAATATCCAAACTGAGCTAGTTAGGATGCGCAGGAGGGACACCATAGGATAGTATTTGGTCCAAAGATTTTCCACTAAAGAGATTCTTGGAGGTAGCAAAAGTGCCTAAGTGCCTAGCCAGTGCACAAACACATCCGGCACCACTTTCTTTTATGGTTCCAGGGTGGCCCTTAGTGTATCTGGAGTTGTTTTCATTAACAACAAGTGGACCCCAGGCATGGAATTTCTGTGTAGGGCCATCCACCTCGATGATACGAAGGGAAATGGGTCTTGTGGGGGAGGGTTAAATAACCGCATGGAAACCCCATGTCAGGAAATCTGGGACATTGAGATCGATACGTACATGTAGATAAAAGGGACATGACAACCCCTAATTGTATAGAAACTCACACTGTATTCTTTATGTTTCAGATGCAAACGAACAATTCTGCTGAGCAAAATTAAAAGCTGTGGCACAATCCTGGACATTCTGGACATGCAGTGGGGCACCTCCAAGCTGATGGATGCCTACTGACAATACAGTGAGATTATTTACACCCAGCTCACCCCTGGATGGTGTAGCCTCTGCTGTCTTGTTACCATGCTTACCCCAACCCTGGTCATTCCTATAGAAGGTCTGTTAGAACTGTACCAACACCTTCTAAGGAGAAGATGACTCTGTTGCATCAGGCTCGAAAGAAAAGAACTGTTGATTATCTTGGTTGGGCTAAAAAACAAGGGCATTCCAGAGTAATTCAGACCCATCACTGGTGCCCAAGTATCAGCGGGAGGGTCCATACCCTTCTTCACATTACAGGCAAAAGTGAATGCCCGCTAGTTGCAAATAACCAGGTGGGAACTGCTCAAAAAGATGAACAGTACTGAGCTGTGTCTTAATGCAATCAAGGACAAACTGAGAGCCATCCACCTCATGGTGATGCAACATTTGTATATGTTGGACTTAATGGCCGTAATGGATGGTAGGGTTTGCAGGAAGATCGGTGCATCTTGCTGTACTTTCATACCTGGCAAAGACATGGGCAATGGAACTCTGACTCGTGCCTTCAAGCATTATACCAACTACAGAAAGACATGTGTGAAGAGGGAGGTGCCCCTGAGCAGGAGTGGTTCATGAACTGGTGCTCCTTGCTCCACAGTGGCTGACATGTCTGTGCATGTCACTGTTGCCCGTTTTTGTAAGATTACAGTTTTGTTGGGGTTTCCTGGAAGTGGGGATTTCCTGCTGTAAAAACACAGTCCCCAAATTGAGTACAAGAAGCTAGGGAAGTTGGACATAAAGCTACCAGAATTGTGACTGTCATGACATGGGTTTGATGGTGTAGTTGAAAATTCAACTAGAGGGGGAAATGCTAATATTGGATTAATCGATATCGATGCACACTGCGATACATTTATAAATGAATGAAGTTTTATTAACCGTTATTGGATTCCACCGCTATAAACTCTCCGTCAACCCTGACATGAAGGTATGTGGTTAGGCAGGTGCTGAGACCCAGGCCTGGGGATGCTGACTGAAAGTTCACAGGTAGGGAAAAGCCTACCCCATAGGAAAACACAGAAACAAGAAACTTAGATGAGGTCCCACAGATAGACGCAGCGGCACCACAATCGTCCCAGGAGATTGGCTCCAATAAAACGCACATGGCCAAAGGGGTGTGTGCATTCCCAAAGACACAATAAAGTTAGATGACATAGGTAGTTAGGAGCACATAGCTAACCAGAACACAGCACACACAGTGACCACGCATCTCTCAGGCTGGACATCTGGACACATTGCCGTCTGGCCCACGTTGTGTGCATACAAGATGGAGGCCCACCTCCATTTGTAATCAGGACCTTATTTATGACTCCATGACAACTTTTAGAATTCTTAACCAACAAAAGAATGTTTTTATTACTTTAAGGTACTCAGAGAAATGTATAACAATTGCTCCAAACTAATGTACACTTAGAGACAGTCCTCAGACCCCTGTTCCGGAACTGCTCTCCTGGCGATAATGTTTAATTTATTGAACCGTTCCTGTTTTGCCAAACTCTTCTTGTCCTTAGTTTATTTAGGCAAATTCACATTCGAGCAACATCAGCCATATTTATAGATAAACTAATTCTTGTATTAGCTTCCCTTAAATGCCCATATTCCCTAGAGTGTGTAATGTACTTGCAGAGCTCAAGGGATGCTTTACTTACAAGGTAACCATGATTAGGAGTTGGTGAAGGTAGTTGTGTATCATTGTGTCCAGTAAAATCAGTGGAATAGTTGGAGGCATGAAAAAGGTTTTCTGGTTCTCACTTCCAGAAAGTGGATTCTAGAAGAATGTACTTTGACTTGTGAGTTTGCAATTTATGAATCACTCTGTTTTGGTGTTGAAGAATGGGACAAGATGGATTCGGAGAAGAATTTTAGGCTTTAAGTGGTTGCCTGCCGGTGAAGAGGCCAAGCAAGTGGTAGGTCTTGATCACATGGTTGTGTGAAGCTTTAATTCTACCAGCAAATGTGAATTAAGCTCTCAATCTAACCAAGGTATGATGCCTGTGTGATTCAATAATCTATGTGCGAAGGCAACAATGTGTGTCAAAAATATTTTTCAGGGGGTTTTCTAGCAGGAGTTTGTCTACAGGAGAACTTTTATTCTAAATAGTTCATGATTTATTTACTCCTGCAACTTACTAAAACTGAACAATGGTATAAAACAAAATTTACGGCTAAATTAAAGGAACCACACATATTATTTTAGAAAGGAGGATGGAGAAATGTAAGCTAAGGTCAATTGTGAGTTATACATTTTAAAAAGGTAAGTTTAGTGGTTGCAGAGACTTGACTTGTAAAGGACATAGCACAAACAATCTATGGAGACAGAAGAGACAAACAGCAATAGGAGAAAATGATACGTAGGAGCCAATCAATTGATATAATGCAAGGCAACACAAAGTCCAAGATTAGAGGATAATAGGAAAAAGGAGGAAAAATATACTTACCACCTTGAATTTAATGCAATAGTTGAAAGTTTGCAAGACAAATGGGTGGAAGAAATTGGGGCCTTCAGAATAAAAATATATTTAAACTAAGAGAGTGTAAAGACAGAAGGAGGGGTTAAATAAAGACATTAAATGTAATAACAATTGAAATTTGCAAATAATGTGTTTAAAAGCTAGAGACTAAAAGGCAGATGTATATGTCACATTGCCAACAGAGTATAATAACACCAACATAATGCCCCCTGCCTGATTTAAATGCAGGCAGATAATAGGTTTGGACACAATGGTCACTACTCTGTCACTGCCATAGCCAAATCTCTCAAATGGCCTGAAGGAGTAAGGGCTTCAGAGAAAAGGCTATATGCCCACCCACCCAATCAGGGTAGGTGGACATGTAGCCAATCTTTTACTGTGCATCACAGCCCTGCAAACCCTGGTGGCTAGTACAATAAAATAGTGACTTTCCCTGTAATTACAAACCATTGTTAAAAAAGCAACACCTGTTAGATGGTGATCGCATTTTATTAATTAGAGGCTGCCTTTCAGGGACAGATTCTACTTTGGGAATCTCCAGGCATCGGTTTGATTAGTCATACTTTAGTGAAAACTCACTATTGTCTGTGTTGGTGGGCATTCAGATATGGATTTGTGATTTTCTTTTTACCTAAAGGGTTTATGAAGAAGAATGAGGGTCCAATGTAGAGTCCTGTGGGATTTCATGATAAGGTGGTGAATGATTACCGGAGAAAGTTTGTATTGGGACTGGCCCTCTTTGCAGGGTCATCCTCAAACATTTTGCCTTCACTTCTCCTATTTTTGATGAACTCATCTTTCTTGCTATCCAGTGTTCAAGGGCTTGTGCTCTGTCCCTAAAACATGATAAATGTGCCTACACCTGATTGGCACATTTAGTTTACTTGTAAGTCCCTAGTATATGGTACTATGCAGGCTTGTACATTAAATGCTACAAATGGGCCTGCAGCAGTTATTGTGCCACCCACTCCAGTAGCCCTTTCCAACATGTTTCAGGCCTGCCACTGCAGACTGTATCACAGTTTCAAATTGATATTTCGACTTGGCAAACTAAACGTTTTTGCCAGGCTGTAATCTTCATTATTAATACTTATATTTTACCCCTAAGCTAGGCCCTCACAGCTCCTATGACAGGATGCATAGTATTTAAAAAGTGGGACATATGTACTTAGGGTTTACATCTCCCAGCAGTGGAAAACTCCTAAAGGCAATTTTCACTCTGGAAAGGCATATCTCTTCAATTGACTAACATATGCTTAGCTTATTATACTCAATAAGCGCTAACCTTAGATTGGGAACTGGTAGGGATATGCTGGTTAGACTCGAATTAAATGTAATTCAAAATCTTCTCTAATGGAAAAGTTTGATTCTAAGTAACAATTCTGAAAATTACACTTTTATAAAATTAATTAACATAACAGAACTGTTAGAAATGGGGTCTCTAGCTGGCAGAGGTATTCGCCTTTGTCCAAAGAGGGATCACAATCCTTGACAGGGTAAGTCACACACAATCCAAATTATCCTGTACCCGCCCTCTGGAAGCTTGGCACTGAGCAGTCAGGCTTAACTTAGAAGGCAATGTTTAAGGTATTTGTGCAATAAATCATACAGTAACCCAGTAAAACCCACAACAACACACCACACAGGTTTAGAAAAATATATGAAATTTATCTGATTAAATTAAGGTAAAAAACAATGAAGATTCAATAAGCACAAGTTGAAATATCACGTTTACAATATTAAAAAGAGTCTTAAATCTTAGAAATCAGCAGTTAACTCTTGCTTTCACAAAGTACCCGTTTGCGTAAAAAATAACATGCACAGAGACCACAGAGGAGGAGATGCTTGGAAAAATAGGGTGTGTGTCAGAATTTCCGGCATAGCACAGATGTGGTGTAATTTTTTTCCATGATGCAAGGGGCTTTGCATCGATTTCTGGCACAAAGTCTTGGTTCCTCACTGTGTCAGTCAAAGAATCTTAATTGGCGAATACCATAAAAGTACAATGCATTTCAAACTAAAAGTTTAAATAATTAAAATACAGTGTGAATATTAAAAGCAGAGATACAAAAAACATCCTCAATCAACATTATCACAAAATTCTATACATTGCCATAATCGGTCAACCCGACAACCCTATAAAATACAAACGTGTACAATACAAAGGTAAGAGCTGCAATGTACCTGCTGCATTGATTCTTGACTTGGGAATTCGGGCTGCGTTGTTCCTGTTTGCTGTGCAGTAATTTTCTCATCACAAGGCATCGTTTCTGGCAGGCTGTGCGTTAAATGTTCGGCCCACAAGGAGTTCCTTGAAGAGATGAAGTATTTTTTGCCCTGAGACTTCAGAAAATAGGAGGCAAGCTCAATCCAAGCCCTTGGAGAGCACTTCCAAGCAAGGTCAGAGGGCACAAGGGCAGCAGGGCAACAGCACAGCAGCAGTCCTTCTCAGAAAAGCAGTCCAGATCAGTCCTTTGGGTAGCCAGGCAGTTCCTCTTGACAGGCTGTAGGTTCAGGTCTAGACGTGTCAGAGTTGGTGGGGTCAGAGATCCAGTTTATATACCCAAAAATGCCTTTGAACTGGGTGAGACTTCAAAGAGTGGTTTTGAAGTGCACAAGGTCCCTTTTCAGTACAGGCTGTCTACCAGGGCCCCAGTAGGGGGATTGGCAGTCCATTTTGTGAGGGCAGGCCACTATCCTTTGAAATGTCAGTGTCAGGTCCTCAACCCTCCAAGCCCAGAAACACCCATTCAGTACTCAGATGAGTGCAGGTGTGACTGAGTATCCTTTGATTGTGGTTGTTTGGGTTAAATACATAAGGGAGCTGTCAAACAGGCGAGCCCAGATACTGATTGGAGACAGGGTGTAAGGCACAGATGGATTTTAATTGCAGAGAAAGGCTCACTTTCTAAAAGTGGCATTTCAAAAATAGTAACATAAAATCCAACCTCACCAATAAGTAGGACCTTCTATTACCATTCTGGCCATACTAAATATGACGTGGTTACCCATTTCTTATCAGAATCTACCAATCATACAGTATATGAGGGTAGCCCTAATGCTATCCTATGAAAGGAGCAGGCCTCACAGTAGTGGAAAATGAATTTAAGAGTTCTCTATTACCAGGACATACAAAACACACATGTACATGTCCTGCCTTTTACCTTCATAGCACCCTGCCCTATGGGTCATATGTACAAAACGTTTTTATGGCTTGGCATGTACTTTTAAATGCCAAGTCCAAGTGGCGATGAAACTGCACACACAGGCCTTGCAATGCGGGCCTGAGGCATAGTTATGGGGCTACCTATGTGGGTGGCACAACCAGGGCTTCAGACCCACTTTAGCATTCAATTTACAGACCCTAGACACATGTAGGGCACTTTACTAGGGACTTACAAGTAAATGAAATATGCAAATTGGGAAGGAACCAATGTTACCATGTTTATGGGAGAGAGCATATGCACATTAGCACTGGTTAGCAGTGGTAAAGTGCGCAGAGTCCTGAAACCAGAGAAAACAGTGTCATAAAAGTGGAGGGATGCAGGTAAAAAGCTGGGGGGTAACCACCCTAAGGCTGTCAGGTCTACCAAGAACCTTTCCACCATAAATCATTATAATTCACTTTGAGACATGCAGACCATGTTTATCATGTCTATGAACTTATTACACACTCATTCATTATTTTCCAATCCCTCAGGTGTTTTCTAATACTTCTTTAACACAAATTCATTATGTTATTAGAACAAAATAACAAAAAACATAGAGAACAACTCTGATCATCTATTATGAGCCTGACCCTTGTCTAATCAATAACAACAAAAACACCAAAAAATCCTAAGCAATAAAACATTCAGTGATAGCTTTCTGCTCCGGTGGTTATCAGAACACATCCATATACAACTTTTTCTGTGTGACAGAGCCACTTATGTGGGTGCTAAAGTCTGCCAAACAGGCTACTATTAAGATTGAGTCCATTTGGAAAGGAACATGCACCCACACACTCCTATGTCATGCCTTTGTTCTGTTCCATGAAAGCTTCCTGAGGGTCATTCACTTATGTTAGCCAAGACCATTAACTACTACATTGGGCATTGCTGTATTAATATATATATATATATATATATATATATATATATATATATATATATATCCATATATATATACATACATATATATAAACATATATAAACATATATATATATATATATATATATATACAGTACTGACTTAAAACATAGGATAAAAATGATTAACCTTCACCTTTCACCCTATTTGTGCTCTTCTATAAAACATACCTTAGAAAAGTTAATAGTACTTCTAAATAGATTTAATTTCAGAAGCTACGGAGTGGAAAACGGAGAAATATCAGTAACTCAAACAAAACTGAAAATTATTTTTACTCTGCTAGGAGTAACCAGTAGAATTTTACCTTTTGTCAGTTCACTCATTCTGCACTTCCTCAGTGGCATCAATATGCCTGCTTCACAAGTCATGTTTCAAAAGTTCACATTTTCTTGCCAGTATATTAGGGCACATGATTGTGAATTGCTCTTCTCTTGGGATGTGAGTATTCCTCCTAGACAGTGACACAGAGGGGACTAGGTATGAGCAGAATGGAACATCCTGGCAGCATGGCTGGGGGCAAGTTCTATCCTGCCTGCTTATACTTCAGAATGCTTCCCTCCAGCACACACAAAGGATGCTGACCCCAATCCTTGTCACCCCAGACACTTTGGAGCTTTGACAGAGGAAGGGAAGAACTTTCCAGACCCAGAGCCGGCGACAACATCCTTGTTCTGGAAACCCAGCTTCGCCTACTGGGACCTATTTCCCAACTTCATCGACAGCTTCACCGAGACCTCATCCAGAGGCTCCCCGCTATTGAAAATATGTCCTCAGATACAGTCTGCTGCCTTGCCCCACTGAGACTCTCTCTTCTCCAGAAAGCTTTCTGAAATTTCTTCTAAATCCGAAGGAAAGCCGACATCAGGCTTAATCCCCTTTTTAGCCAGCCGGCAGTCCATTGCAGTGAGCCTTAACGTTTGATTTTGCTCTGGTCTCGCATTACCAGATACCCGTGTTTTGAACTTTGATAACAAAGGTGCTATTTTTCACTGAGAGAAATTTGGTTGTTGGTTGACTGGGGTGTGAGCCATGGTAGACAGCAATGACAATTCTTGTCAGGGTAATATACAAGCAAACCCCAAATTAACCTGTGCTCACCCTCTGGTAGATTGGCACAGAGCAGTCAGGCAATGTGTAAAGTGTTTGTGCAAGACATCAAACAGTAACACAGTGAAAACACCACACCAAAAGGATACCACATCAGGTTAGAAAATTATAACTCATTGTGATAATTAAAACAAGACCAAAACAACAAATTGAGTTATTCATTTTCAAGGAATAAAGAGAAGTATAGTACCTAAAAGCAAAAAGTGCCTACCAGGAATATCTGGTCACATCGGACTAGGACAAAGTCAAAAGTTCATGCTGACCATTATGGAGTGTGGCCAAGCTACAGGGACCCAGTTAGGCCCGCTGAGCAAAGTACCTTAAGTCTTGGTTACAGAGTGTTGCTCAGATCTGAGTCAAAGATGCCTTCTGCAGCCGATGTGATGCGTTGGTTCCAAGATGCTGAAAGGTTGCAGTGCGATGTCCTGTTGCTTCGACAGCAAGGATCTAGTTGACGGGGCTTGCAAAGTGAAGGCTGTTGTTGGGGATGTGTTATGGAGACAAGGTGATGCATTGGTTCTGACGAGCAATGAAGCTGCGACACTGAGCTCTAACAATGTCACTAGGGCTGCCGTCAACAAGGGAAGCGTGATCCTGTTCTGGGGAAGCATCATACAGTGGTCGCTCTCAAGGCAGTGTGTTGAACCCACAATGCGGGCTGCAGGTACAATGCAAATCTTTTGTGCCGGGTCCAATCAATGCAGCAGCAGTGATGCCTTGGTTCTGCTCTAGAATGCATAACTCAGCTGAGGAGGTGTGTCGGTTCTGTTCAAGAATGCGCTGCTCAGCAGAGAGGATGCATCAGTTTATTTTGTTATTTATTTATTTACGGAGTTTTATAAAGTGCAAAGATGACCCATCCGGGTATCAGAGTGCTGTACAAATAGCAGTCAGGTCATACATAAAAGAAAAAAAATACAGGAAGGGTGGTGCATAGAAAAAGCATAGGGAGCAATGCAAACACAAAAACAGATACAGTAAACCACAGCGGTTTGACAGGTCCATGATCCAAAAAGGAGTCAACATGTAAAGCCCAGTGACTAAGTATATCTAGTGGAGGAGTCCATGCGACAGAAGCTTATTTGCTTCTTTTTCTAAGAATGTAGAGGAGGGGTTTGTTCTAGTTTCTGGTGGTAGTGTGTTCCATATTCTTGGAGCAAAACCAGAGAAGGAATGGTTGTAAGTCTTTTTTTTAAACTTTTGTGACTTCAGCAGTAGTGAGTTAGAGCTTGTTCAGGCGGGGCTACCACCAGATAGTTAAAGTTATCTGGCCAGGTAGACAGGTGTGTTGTTGTGAAGAGCCTTGAAAGTCATACAATCCATCTTCAGCTGGATTCTAGCTTTAAATGGGAGACATTTTAAATGGTTGAGGTCCAGGGTAATGTGGCTGAATTTGCTAGATCCAGTAATGAGCCTAGCAGCTGAGCTTAAAGTGGCCCATGGAGGGGCCTGCATTACTTTGGATAGACCTGCCAAACTAGCTGACAGAGTTAAAAACTAATCTGGTGCTCCTGGTCCAGTCTCTGGGCCACAGGGACCACAGGACCACACTGCGCAAATAGCCCAACTATGCCTGCAGGTGGACCATCATCAAGAACGGGTCGGAGGAAGGGCCAGTAGAAATAATGTTCGCATAGTTTGGATACTGGAAGGGATGGAGGTCCCCAGTGCCACTCAATATGTGGAAAACTAGCTACAGAGCGTGATGGTTCCAACTGGACTGTCTGATTTATTTACAATGGAGAGAACACACCATGTCCCTACAAGGAAACCTGTGCTGGGAGCACCACCAAGGCTCAAAGTGGATAAAATCATGAATTTTAGGGACTGTGACACCTTGCTTCAAGAGGCTCATGGAAAAGCACCCATACTTATGGACGATGCAATGATCTCCTTCTTCTTGTTCTACATGATTGCAGTGCAGCGGAGATAAGCATCCTTCCAGGAGGTAAAAAAAAACATTTGCGTGCAGCCAGACTCTTTTATGCTCTGTTATTCCCAGCTAATTAAAAGTGATTTATGGTCAGCACACCCACTGTTTTGAGACTCCAAATATGGCCTGAAAATTACTAGATCAGTGGTCTCTGAACTTTTTAATGCTGCACCCTCCCAGTTGAAAAATAAAAATCATTGGGCACCACCTCAGAATTTTTCACATTTATTTTATAAAGATGGCAATGTATAAATATGTCTAGAGCTATTTAAACATTTCAGTTAAGTACTGTTACCTTTTTTAAAATGCAATAACATGCTTTTGCTGAAAACAAAGCCCTTTTATCTGTATAATACTTTTTTGGCCAGAGTCTGGCGCCCACCTGGGATCACTTGAGGCACCCCTAGGGGGCCTACCCCCCAGTTTGAAGACCTCTTGGCTAGATCAACATTTTCCAGACACCCCGAGTCAGAAGACTGATGGGCCACCACTGCCTAAAGCACAACGTGCTCTTCAACACTCTCAGAGTGGTGCAGGGGGATGCTCCCCTCACAACAAGCACTGGAGGGGTGACTAGAAGCAATCCATAAAGCGACATCCCTGTGAGCCGCTAAACCACCTGTCAGCTCTAGCTCATCACAGGGCAGTGATTTAGACTGCCAATGGCAGTATGGCCCTGTTTCCATCTATCACATTACAAACATCTAATAAACTGCTTGTCTTAAGTACTGCATGATAACACATGATGTGGTAAACAGGTAAACCAAGATGGCAGTTGCCTGGGTGATAATTATAGACTACATGTGACAAAATGCAAAACCATCTAGGGTACACCATAACCATATACGTGTCCTTATCCAAGTTCTTAGCTATGATTTGATCCATGTTGTATGTCTCTTTTTTGTCGCATTAACCTGAACATCTACAAATGCCATTGTTGAGACCCGGGCTCTGGATGGCCCACAGTTGGTGACGCACTGCTTAGAGGCAGTCTCCTTTCTGGGGTTCATAACACAAGCCCCATTAGCAAAGGCAAATGTTTTACTATGTTCACTGTGGTCTTGAGCTTTCTCAGGTTTGATTGAACAATGGTGCATCACTAGAGTGAGTATTGGGCATATGTTTTTTATGGTTTAAGGAAGTCACCTGCTGTGTTGGAGGGAAGTAATGTCAATGTTCAGGGGGGCTTGCTGTTACCACTGTCATTCTACACAAAAAATGTCAACTGTAGTGAGAAATTATAACATTGACTCGTGGAATTTGAGGGGCTTGGGGCCAGTACACACGAGGCATAGAATAGTATTGCAATTGTATAGATGCCACAGTCAGATTAAATTCTTACAGGAAACACATATTGTGGCTTGCAAAGCCCAGAAATTGCACAAAAGATGAAGAGGTCAACTTTTCCACACATCCTACTCCGCTTTCTCATGAGTAGTCATGATCTGCTCCAGGCTGGGGTCCCATTTGCAGTCCTTGACTAGAAGATTGATATGCAGAGCTGCTATGTACTTAAGGGCATGCTGGATGGGGAGCTGATAGTGCTGGGATATGTATATGCACCCAATAGCGAACAAGACACCTTCTTAGCTCATCTGTCAAGTGGGCTAGCAGATTGGGCTCTGTTAGAAATGGGGTCTTTGGTTCACAGTCAGGTTGCCCCCTGTTCAAGAAAGGACCCTCACTCTAGTCAGGGTAAAGGAGAATCACACTCAGTTAACCCCCACTAACTCCACTGGTAGCTTGGCATGAGCAGGCAGACTTAACTCAGAGACAATGTACAGTATTTGTACCAAAACAGAAAATAATACAGTGAACCACTACAAAATGACACAACACAGGTTTAAAAAAAATAGTAAATACTGTATCTAAGTAAACAAGACCAAATACGATAAAAATCCACAATACACCATTAAAAATATGATCTTAGCACGTAAAAACACAAATAAAGTGCGTAGAGGCACAAATGATGCAATATGATGTTAAGCAGCATCGTGACGGAGTCGTTTCCTACGATACAACGCCTCAGGCATCGTTTACGGGGGCATACAGATCCCCAGGTCCCATACCTTATTAAAAACGAATAGAAAACAGGTGGACGCACGGAGTCGGAAAGCGAGGCATCGCTGGATCCAATGCAGCATCGGCTTTTGCAGTCACTGAGGCTTCAAAACAGGAGGCAAGCTCTACGCCAAGCCCTTGGAGACTCTTCTCAAGCAGGAATATACCACAAAGTCCAGTTTTTGTCTCCTTTCACAGGGAGAAGCAGCAACTGCAGGCTAGCCCTCCAAAAGACAGTGACAGGCGGGGCAGCACTTCTCCTCAGCTCTTCCTCTTGGCAGAGGTTCCTCTTGATTCCAGAAGTGATCTAAAGTTTGGGGTTTTGAGTCCAACACTTATACCCCTTTCTGCCTTTGGAGTAGGCAAACTTCAAAATTCTGCCTTGCCCAGGCCAGGCCCCAGGCACACACCAAGGGGTTGGAGACTGCATTGCGTGAGGGCAGGCACAGCCCATTCAGGTCTAAGTGACCACTCCTCCCTCCACTCTAGCGCAATGGCTCATCAAGATATGTAGGCTACACCCCAGCTTCCTTTGTGTCATTGTCTAGAGGAGAGGTGCAAACAGCCCAACTGTCAAACTGACCCAGACAGGGAATGATTTAAGCAAGAAAATTCCTACTTTCTAAAAGTGTCATTTTGAAACTAACAATCTAAAAACCAACTTTACTAAAAAGATGTATTTTTAAATTAGGAGTTCAGAGACCCCAAACTCCAGATTTCTATCTGCTCTCAGAGGGCATCTGCACTTTAAAGTTATTTAAAGGCAGCCCCCATGTTAACCTATGAAAGAGATAGGCCTTGCAACAGTGAAGATTAAATTTAGCAGTATTTCACTGTTAGGACATGTATCACACATTAGAAGATGTCACATACACTGCACCCTGCCCCTGGGACCACCTGGGGCCAACCTTAGGAGTGCCTTACATGTATTAAAAGGAAGGCCTGGCAGTTGGGTACACCTGCCAAGTTGAATTAGCAGTTTAAAATCACACACACAGACACTGAAGTGGTAGGTCTGAGCCATGTTTACAGGGCTACACATGTGGGTGGCACAGCCAGTGCTACAGGCCCACTAGTAGCATTTGATCTACAGGCCCTGGGCACCTCTAGTGTAATTTACTAGAGACTTACTAGTAAATCAAATATGCCAATCATGGATAAGCCAATTACACATACATTTCACATAGGGGCACTTGCACTGGTTAGCAGTGGAAAAGCGCCTAGAGTATCAAAAACACCAAAACAGTCCAGCACATATAAACAACCTGTGAACCAGAGGCAAAAAGTTAGGGGAGATCTCACCAAGGATGCTAAGTGTAACAGGCCTGTATCCTTAGGGACACTTCAATGCAGTGCTGGGCACACCCTTAGATCGCTCACACCCAGCCCGGCCCCGTACAAATGCTGAGGGGCAGGCCAGAATACTGAAGCAATGGGTTGACTGATGGTGTCTTTTGGATGTCTGGTGTAGTCATGAAGTTATGAGGGAATACTCTTTTTACTCCTATCCAAATGCTTCGTATTCCTATCTTGATAGATTCTTCTGCACCCAGCACCTTCAGGCTAGCCTTACTAATGCCACAGATTTAGGGAAGACAATATCTGATCACAACCCACTGGAAATAACACTAGCTTGTGTCTGAGTGCCGGCCATGATCCCGACCTGGGTCCTGCAACCACAGCTCTTAGAGGACACAGTGTTCAGAGAAACTCTGGCTATGGCCTTAGAGACATACTTTTCTGAAAATACTGGTGCAGCTTCTTCACTGTTTGTTGAGTGGAGGGCATTCAAGGATGTAGTGCGAGGCATATAGATTATTACTGTGGTGGGAGCTAGGAAAGACAAGCAGGAGAATAGACTGGGCCCCCTTGAGAACGCAGCAGCTAAGAATATTAACGCTGTCAATGCACTACAAGAACTCAAGTTCACACACGGAACTCCTAGAACACCTCTGAGTAATAGACTATAGGGCGTACACACAAAAAATGCACACTGAAGCGGACAGTTCTGGCACATTATTGCCACAAATCATCCGGGCAGACCTGTCTCCCAGTCCTATTTTATTGATAAACATGCCTCCTCAGGGACCGGTAGTGACCTAATTGATGATCAATTCAACATTCTCTGACTTTTACACTGAGTTACATATGACCCCACCATCTCCCGACTCAACAGAGACAGCAGCATTTTTAAACCAAGCAAAGCTACTCAGAGTACTACCAACTGACAGGGAGGCACTAGGCTCCCCCATTATGGCGAGTGAGATAAGCAGGGCCATTATGGAGCTTGCTCGCAACAAAACACTGGCGTCCAATGGACTGGCAGTGGAATTCTACTCCACCTATGCTACACATCTAGGGGCTCATTTACAAGCCCTCATGCACCACCAGAACATCGGTTTTTGACACTCCTGTGGCAAACAGTGCAGACCCATATCTATAAGGCCATGCAAAGCCACCCTGCATGGCTTTACATGGCCTTGTAGATATGGTGTAAGGCAATGCAGCGAAAGTTGATGCGTTGCCTCACACTGCATTGGGGAAACGTGCCATGGGCATTGCTGAGGCTGTGCCCACTCAATCCCCATGACACTGCCCAAGATTTACAACATAGCATAAATCTGGGACAGCGTCAAAAACTTACACCTCTCCAGAGCAGGCATAACGAGGAGAAATGTTTACATTTCTCCTAAGTCTTTCCTCTTTCCACTTGTGCTGCATTTTGCAGCACACAGAGATCAAGGAAAGGTGCCCCTTCCTGCACAAAAACAATCAAACCAACACCCCAGACACCTTGCACCATGGTGCAAGGGCTCCTGCGTTGGTGTTTGACTGTAATTTGTGAGCTGGCACTGGTTGAAAGGACAGAAATCCACTGTATCCTGTAGATAGGGTGCATTCCTGCCCTTGCGAAATTGCGTAGGGCAATGTAGCAAAATGAATTTTGGTGCTGACCTACGCCAATTCTTTGTAGATAAGGCCCCCAGTTCCACATCTAGAAAAATTCTATAAGACTGCCCCTAGATACGGGTTCACTGCCCCCTGTTACAAGAGAAGCACTAGTCACCTCACTGATGAAACCTGGCAAATCACCTATGAAGTCATTATTACACAGGCCACTATCATTGCTAAACACCGAATTCAGAATTCTTAGTAAAATTCTGGTGCAACAGTTACTCCCACTGCTTCTGCAGTTTGTGCATATGGACCAGTATGGTTTTGTCCCACTGTGCAATACCTCTCTGAATATTCAGCGGTTATTTCAAATCATGGATGTGGCCTGTGGCCATTATCCATATGCCGGTTGCCTGTCCCTGGATATTCGCCAAGCTTTTGACACGCTTGGTCGTGATTTTATGGTGCCCGCTTAGGCCCTCCAATGGATACCCCAATCCTATATCTATTAGGTAAAACTGCTGAACACAGAGCCAATGGCTAGGGCCAGGACTGGCCTTACATCTCATACTCTTATCAGGTATTGCATGGAATGTGTCAGGTTTATCCCCTTTCTCCACTTCTTTTGTACTAACAATTGAACCCGGAACGCGCAGAGGGTCAGTCAAGAGGCTGAGGACAGGGGGATTCTGATGCATACATAACCTTGTACACTGATAACATAATTCTGTATATGACAGACCTCTGAGAGGGACAACTGGAAATGACCCATCTGTTCTCAGAGCTCGGAAAATTGACCAGACTTCAAATTAATGTAGACAAGTCATGTATGCAGATAACTGCAACAGGCATTCTAGTTTGAGAAGGGGCAGATACCATTGACACCATGCATATTTTGCTATTTAACGATCCAATTGTACCATGAGCTGCAAGACCTCCTGGAATGTAACCTCACATGCATGATCAACACACTTAAATCCCAGGTGCGTTTTTGGATCTCATTGCCCCTGTCGATGGCCAGTCGCCAGGCCCTGGCAAAAATGGTGAAGTTTCTTAACTCTTGTATCACTTTGTGTACCTACAGATTGCAATACTGTCATGGGTGTTCAGATTGTTAAATACTTTACTGATTGAACTCACATGAGGAAAGGCCACTTTATTTGCCGGCAACTAAGGAGGAATGGGCGCCCTGGACTTTTAAGAATGTTGGATATCCAGATAACTACAGTAGTTAGCATACTGGCTCACCAGCCATAACCTGCCTGAAATAGGTTATATACTGGCTCAATTTAGACAGGGTATGGTACATAGGCTGGTCTGTCCAAGTGGCCCACTGCTTCAGATGGGCTCCCTTTTGCTACACCCCGCCAGGTGTTGGAAGATGGCAATGAGGTACATATTTTTGTGAGAGCACTATGCACCAAATGTCCCACTCTGTGTTCTACTTACATCTTCAGGTATACTGACGACTCAAAGGATGGGCCCATGGGAACAAGCTGGGGCAACAACAATGGGGACGCTGTTTATGAACTGCACATTAATGACACATACTAATTTTGTGCGTATTCATGAATTGTCAGAAACAGTTTTTCTGACTCATGCCAGTATCCTCTGTTATGTCCATAAATACTGGGCTGTAGATCGGAAAGAACTCAAGACACATGAGGTGCTAAAAGCACTACATACAATGAGACATAACAGGAACTTATTTAGATGGCTCTACAGGGGACTCTGGGAGCAACTCCTGACTCCAGCCACTTCTCTAAAAACTAAAAGGGAGGCTGACCTTACAAGGGCACTATCAGATAAAGAATGAACCAGCCAATGGAATATCCTAATAAAGCCTTGCATAATTCTAGATTTAAATTCACTATCATACACAGAGCTTATTTAACCCTGCATTAAAAAAATGTTCCCTGTAGCTTCCTCAATATATCCTAGGTGTCATGCCCCAGATGCTGACCTATTGCATATGATATAGTCCTGCCCTCATTTATCCGACAACTGGGGAGCAATCTTGACAACTCTGGCCGAAGTCACTGGCCTAAACAGCTGGAATACACCAAACTAGTGTATAGTGGGGATGTAAAGTAAAGTTTGTGGCCCAAATGTTCTAAGGTGGTGAAGAGTTTCATAGGACTAGCATTATTGTTAGGGAAAAGGCTGATAACACAGCACTAAAAAGCCTCATTAGCCCCAAAGGTGGATAGATGGCACAAGGAGGTACTGCACTTGGGAGCGATAGAAAGTGAGGCTTTAAGTTTAAGGCGGGTAGAATATAGAGTCCTATATGAAAAATCCATATCAATGGAATGGGGCATGCTATTGGAGTGGTTCAAGGCACAGGACGAGGATCTTTGAGGTGGGAGGCAGACCAGAACTACCCAGATGGTCAATCGGGCTGCCTCGTTGTCCTGGGGGATATCCCCCCATCCACTCCATCTGTGAGGCACCCATCTCAGAGCCTTTCTACTGACTATGCCCAGCTTCTCCTCCCTAGGTTACCCACCAGGTTTAAAAGCAATACAGTTACGACTCTTTGTGGACCCTACAGTATGCCATATGACCCCTAGCACAGATACCTCCACCATTATAATATTACACAAAAGATGGAAAGTTGTGGTTTATAGGTGGGTGGGAATGTTTCACAATGCACATGGGCATGCTACATTGTAGACCTATTTCTGGTCTGATGAATATCTGTTTTAGTCCTGATGTCACTGTATACTTCTAATTCAAGATAAACCTGTATCATATGTGATTTATTCATGATGTATAATGACAAATTGCAATAAAGTTTGTGCCAAACAAAATCTAACCCATGTTGAGTAGGACCTTGAGGCCAACCATGACAAAAGTTTCCGTGAAGTTCATTTGAAATATGAGACACGATTCTCCTTTCTTTAGTATTTTAGGGCCATGATGATAATGGATAATGTTGCAATGCTGCACCTTTATATAAAGCATGATTGCTTCCTGTCTAGTGAGTTCTTAGTTTTGGTTATATTTTTCAGTTGTTTTTTTACCACAATGTCTAGCAATTTTCCTGTAAAAAGTAATCCATGTATCATTCTGAAATTATTAAAAGCTCTCTGAATTCAGAAGGTTTTTGGTAATAGAGTTGCAGTTTTTAGAAAGAATTCTATTTTCCAGCAAGAAGTTTATAAACATAGTCCACAGAGTGGAATTGTGTGTCAAGATGGTTTTCGGTAAGGAAGCTGTGATAGGGGTCCGTAGTAAGTCCCTCTTTCAGTGTGACCAACCCCACAATGCTGCTGTTTTTTTAACACTGCACATTGAGGCTCTGCAGTCCACTTCTAAGTTTATGTGCTCTCAACATTAAAAAAAGTAAATATTGGCTAACTTCTAATTGGCTTAATTTACTTCCCAGTACAGCCATAGCACATGTTGCAAGAAAAACACTAACAGCATGGTGAAGTTAAATGTCACCTAAGAACTGCAGTATATTTTGGCTGCCATGGCTTTAGGTCTATCTGTGTAGCATGGTTCCTGTAGCTTTTTAAAGCTGCATGCAAACATGTGAAATAACCCTCTTTGACGGGAAGGAATCCTATTTAAAAAAATTCAATAACTCACCCCTAATTAGGCCTTGTATCCCACAAGGTGAAGTGTCTAGAATTTTGCAGTGGTACATGCAAAATGTAATACTGGCATGTACCAACCATGACTAGCCCAAAAGCTATTTTCACTGTAAAGGGCTGTGGCTGACAAATGAGAGTAACTAGCGTTCAGAATACATTCATAACCCTACTATCTAAAGTTTGCTGCTAGCTGATGGAAAATCAAAACACTTTATTAAAATCCAATTCAGTGGTGAAGTTGAATATTTATTTAAAAAAAATCACAAAAACATACTTTCTCTTCCTGCCCCCCCCCCCCAAGCTGGCTAATTGGCATTAGCCTGCTAGCAGAATGCCATGACAGTGTGTCCCCCTAATGAGGTGTGAAAATTGCCCCCACAGCAAAAACAGTGGCTTAGGCCTTTAGACAGGAAGACCTCAGTGTGAGGTATGTAACACACAAAAGCTCAAAAAGGGCAGCTGACAAGAGTTCAGGAAGTGCATTTACATAAAAATGACGAGGATGAGGTCTATTCATTCATAGTTAAGTGTAAATGGACACTTGGGAACAAGAAACCTTTTGTTCACTAGACCCTTTATAGCCAGTTTAGCACCAGCCCAGTAGGAGGGGAAGCTGGTACCAGAACCAGTTTGATATAGCTGAGGTGGAGAGGACGATTAATTGAATCATGATCAGGAAGGCTCTAACTAATTATTAAAAAATTATTATACATGCTAAAGTCATCTATTACTCCAAAAGGGTTTGCAAAGCCTGTGACCCCCGAGAGAAACCTTCAAAATCATGCACAGACTCTCATCTATGAACAGAATCAGCCACCCTATAGTGGCTCCCAAGAATGCTGAAATTATCTGAATAGGCTCCCCATTGAAAACATAAGGTCAATCAAAGAGGCTTTCACAGACAGCCCTATGACTACGTTTGAGAAAATAGAGGATAAGGAGCAAGTTTACATACAGTTAGCTACATTTTGGGCCTTAGCCCTGCTTGATCTGTCCACAGCCTTTGATATGGTGGACCATGATACCTTGCCACATCATGCAAAGACTGCTGCATTTCTGAGATAGCACACAAAAGAATAGCTTTGTTTTTAAATAAGAGAACTCAAGCAGTCCATTTGACCACATTTACGACAGCAGAAGTTAACATTGATCATTAGTTTCCACCAGGTTCTGCCCTGTCGCCTGATCTGTTCCACATTTACATTCCATCCCTGATAAAGAAGGTGACTAATAAAGGTTGTGGATTTTTAAATTTGAAAAAAGACCAGATTTTATTATGTCTTGATGACCAAGTTACGTCTCATTCCCTATTTCAAGATATGATGAGCTTTATCAGAGACTGCATGAGGAGTAATTATTTCAAGTTAAATGTAGAGGAAACTGAAGTATTGGTTTTTAATGGTAACTGTGCATCTTCATCTAATCTTTACTGGCCCGGTGAAATGGGACTTTTACCGGTTCCCAAGCCAGCAGCAAAGTACTTGGGAATAATAGTTGACCAACAGCTTTCTCTTCAACTACAGATTTGTGATAGTCTCCTAGAATGTGATTTTAATCTATGTACCATCTAGAAACTACACACATGTTTTACTTTTGCTGCAGTGAAGACTATTATGGCAGCTGTCGTTGGCAGGAAATTAGATCACACAAATAGCATTTACCTTTGTCTCCCAAATTGTGATATTGCAAGATTACACCTGCTTCAGCAGGCAGCGGCCAGGCTGGTATTCAAGGCCCCACACACACCACACATGTTACGTCTTCTGAAAAACCTCCATTGGCTACCAGTGAAGCAACTTATACAGTTTATAATTTTCTATTTAGTTTTTAAGGCTTTGCATAAGTGGACCTGAGATTTCTTAATCGTAAAGTGGTCAGATACACTCTGAAGAAGAAACTCAGCTCTTCTATAGTTAATCTCCTGGTGGTGTAGAGATTCTGCAACTCAAGAGTCAGAGGTCACGGGTTCCTAATGCTAGTCCCAACAGTATGGAAGCCCCTACAACTTTACATTTGATCCCTTACTGAATTGAAAACTTTCAGGATTGCTTAAAAAACCTGGCTCTCTAACAAAGCATTTGAGTTGCACCCCTATAGTTGGCCTCGCACTCTAGAATATTCATCTCTCTCAAGTTAGCGCTATGGTAACTTTGGGTGAATCAGTGCTTCATGAATATTGGATAACATAACATTACAGAGCAGAAAAGAACAAAATGTTATGTAATGCAACGTAACATGACATAACCTAATCCAACATAACATAACATTCCATAACATAGAGCTTCAGGCATGCCCCATTGGAGGATTTTGTGCTCTATAAAAAAGACAAACTCCAAAGGAGGAAATCTTGACTGGGTGAAGGCATGAAAAGTATACACCTGATACATGGAATTCTGTTGCCACAAAACTTGAATTTCTCCCACTCTGACCTTTTCCAGCCAAAACAACAGCTTCAATAGGACCTTGTCCAGCAGCTATTTTGCTTTGAAACATCTACAGCAGTTACAGGAAGCAACCCTGCCCCGCTAGAGGATTTCAACATCCATTTCTGAGACTAAGGCGGTCATTCTGACCGCGGCGGGCGGCGGTAGCCGCCCGCCATGCTGTCACCGCCATTTGGCCGCTCCACGGTCAAAAGACCGCGGAGGCCATTCTGGCTTTCCCGATGGGCCGGCGGGCGCCCGCCAAAGGAGCGCCCGCCGGCCCAGTGGGAAAGGCCCTGCAACATAGAAGCCGGCTCCGAATGGAGCCGGCGGTGTTGCAGGGGTGCGACGGGTGCAGTGCACCCGTCGCGATTTTCACTGTCTGCTATGCAGACAGTGAAAATCATGCTGGGGCCCTGTTAGGGGGCCCCTGCACTGCCCATGCCAGTGGCATGGGCAGTGCAGGGGCCCCCAGGGGCCCCACGACACCCGTTCCTGCCATCCTGTTACTGGCGGTGAAAACCACCAGAAACAGGCTGGCGGGAAGGGGGTCAGAATCCCCATGGCGGCGCTGCTTGCAGCGCCGCCATGGAGGATTCTCCCAGCCGGGGGTAATCCGGCGGGAAACCGTCGGACCCGGCTGGGCGACCGCGGATTTACAGCCGCGGTCGGAATGCCAGATGAAGCACCGCCAGTCTGTTGGCGGTGCTTCCGGTGACCTCCACCCTGGCGGTCATAGACCGCCAGGGTTGGAATGAGGGCCTAAGTCTGCAGATAAACTCTTTGACTGGGACAAACCTGTTTGGGGTATCCCACCCATACTCCATTGCAGTTGGCCTAAAATTGCAGCTAAGTCTCAGTCAACTGCAAATAGTAACCACTGTTTCACATTTTGTCTTGGCTTTTTTGCCAGCAACCTTTAAAAATATATATCTCCCATTTCCCTTTTCATTGTGTTGTGTTTTGAACTTTTAACTGTTTTGTTACTGTTACATGATTTGCATATATCTCCAAGATAGGGCTGTCTTCCGTGTGCCACGGCTAGCAGGACGTTGATCCCAGGTTTAAATTACTGAAATTGTGCTTTACCTTACAGGTTTGTGGCCTTATCCTTGTGTTGGACCCCAATCCACCCCAATAAATAATCCACTGTCTTAAAGAGTCATCATCATCATCATCAGATGAAGTCTGTAGATTTGTTAGGGTTTTCTTTATGGCATTAACTGAGATAAGTTCAAAGCACTGCTCTTGTATGCCAATGTTAAGATGAGTATGTGGAATCACTAGGATGTTGTTTCAGTCTGTTTGTGTTCTTTGAGGAAGAATGTGTCACATTTTAGTTTGAAGATGCCTTGACTTGTCCCTTAAGAGTATTTAGAAATTGTATTAACCATGTCAAGACTACAGTTCACTTTGTTTATTTCTTGTTAGGGGAAGTACCCTTTGATCTTAAAAATGTTTTTATAAATGTTGCTGGCTGTTTAACAGTGCTCATATTGGAAGTAGACTGATTTTCCTCTGCCTTTGTCTCCAGCCATGGATACCAAAACACCAGTGAAAGATGGTCTGCATGAGGTCAAGTATGCTTGATCCATGGGCTATTAGGGGCTCTGAAATGCTACAGAAAAGCTCAGAGTAGAAAAAATGCTCACATCATAGATGCCTAGGATGCATCACCATTAAGCATGATTTGATTCAGTTTCCCAGCCCCAGAGTTCACCTTTGCACTTGGAAACCTAAATTTAGCTTCACTTCCTTCAAAGTGGTACTAAAGTCAGTAGCTAGGTTAGTCACAAACTTGAAAAAGAAAGATCACTGAATCTATTTGAATTTGACCTCTAACACTCACCCAATGCCACATCATTTGGAGTCAATTTCACTCTCAAGGAATGCATGGTCAAGAAAATCAAGACAACCTAGTACCAGCTCCCTCTAGTATAGAAAGTGGAATAATTCCTCTAGAATGTTACTTCATAACTGCCATTCACATAGTCGTTTTCTCACATCTGGTTGTTGTCAATGACATGCTTCACTACCTCCTACACTCCATATTTCCTCCTAAAGGACACTCAACAAGCAGCACATCTCATCAAGAACCTGACGAAATACGACCACACCACCAAATCTTAAGAAAATATCACAATCTGGACTATTACAAGACAAGCCTAAGAAGAAGGATAAGGAAAATGGGAATAACTTTAGATGTATCACTAGATATAGTAAGTCAATTACTCCTTTTATAGGACTCTACTAAAATACTAGGAGATTCTGAAATTGAATGATCATTTGTGTAAATATGCCAGGGACAGGCCACTTACTACTTATACATGGGACTTAACTATTACAAATGTTCTTAGTCCAGGTGGCAATGCTATAAATGTGGAAACTGTACATTTTGCATACATTGAGGTGAATAATGGATTTCAGGAATATAGGATTTGGGAACAATATAGGATCATGTTATTTATCAACTGTAATAATAAATATTGTTTGTATCTACTCTACCATGCGTAAACTATAAGAAAGATGGGAGAAAACCCTTAGGGCACTTATGAAAAGTGAAATTAAATATCCAATGGTCACACTAAGGCAAACTCACAGAAAATGTTGTGCTTCATATTAGATTTCTAGGCATTGAACATATAAACTCAGGGCTCAAGAGGAGAGAATCTGGAAATGAAGTTATTGGCAAGAGAAACATTTTGATTTAATTAATTGCACATGGTACAGAATAGTCTGAATATTGATAGAGAGTATACACTTTAATTCAATGAGGTTTGCGACAGATTTGAGTGGTTTCAATAACATGGTTTTCCATATCTGCTCAATAACATGAAACATAGATGCATATATTTTTGGGTTAGCGAGGTAAAAAGAGCTGCAAGAATTTTAGATAATTCCAAATACTACGAGACACAGTAGATGAGTCTCAGTGAAGGGACATGTGAGATCAATATTTTAAGTCTGCTTAATATTTGGTATGCAGAAACATAAATCAAATATTCCAATATTATTCCGGATCTAACATAATCTTTCGAAAGATCAAGCCATTAATTAGAGAATATTGGTGACATTAACTAAAATCTTAATACATAAAATGAATAGAAATATAACCCTGAACTAGCACAAAGGACAAATAGGAATTAGGATTGGCTAAACGGGGCAGCTCCTCAGCTTTACTAATGGGGGCTAAGGATTCAAATCCTTACTGAATCGCACATATAAAATCACTTTAATTATTAAACACTAGTGTCATTCACTAGAACTTTAAATATGAAAATAATTCAAATATAACCCTGGGCTAGTATCAAAACAGCTGGGAAGTATTGTCAAAATGGATTAGCTACTTAGGGGCATATTTAAGAAAAGTTGTTCTGCACCCAGTATAGCACCACTTTTCTTGCACCCCTTTGTGCCCCCCTAATGCCACCATGTGTGCGCCGTATTTAAAATGTGGTGCACCATGGCAGTAGTTAGGGGAGTAGCGTCAGAATTTTTGATGCTAGTCCGGAGCTTTGCCGGATTAGCGTAAAAAATGTTGATGCTAATCCTGCTATGCTCATTAAGGCCCATTGTAATCAATAGTGTGTCTCCTTTTAACACCTGCTCTGAGCAGTTGTTAAAAGTGCCGCAAAAATGATGTAAAGAAATCTTTTATATTGTTCCATTTTCCAGCCCCCCCTAATGGGTAAAGCCCCCTCTTCATACATTATGTCTGGCACAGGCATAATGCACCACAAAAGGTTACTAGGTGCTGCAAGCATGCATTGCGCCACTTTGTAAATATGACGCAACTTTTTTGGCCAACTAACACCACATTAGCATAAAAAAAGATGCTAATGTGGTGTTAGAATGCCGCTAGGACCTCTTAAATCTGGGCCTTAGTTTCTTGCAAGGTCATAATCATGAGATGAAGTCTGTAGATTTGTTAGGATTTTCTTTAAGGTGTTCATTGAGATAGGTTCAAAGGACTTCCCTTGTATGTTTATGTTGACAGTAGTATGCTGAATCACCTGGATGTTCTTCAGTTTGTTTGTGTTCTGTTGAGAAAGAATTTGGTGAAGTGTACACATTTGGTTTTAGTTTTTTCCCTATGTCCGTATATAATATTAGATGCGGACACCTCCACAAGGGAAAGGATTATAATTTACACTGATCACATCTAGCAAATTCCAAATACATTTACTTAGAGGTGAGCCACATATAAATGTTTTGTTTATAAAATCTCTAAAACATTCTTGAGCTAAGAGAATAGTTCTGATGGTCATGAGTGTTTTTAGTTTCAATATGTTTAGATCGCTCTTTTTGAGGTTAGATTGCACTTTCAAGGTTGAAACAGAATCAGCATAGCAAAATCTACAAATATTATTTGATCTTGTTTTGAATTGATGGTACCTATTGTAATGTTATGTGTATTTAACCACCATCGCCATGTTTGACTATCAACTTCATGCTGTGCGAGTTATTTCATTTTGTGCCCTGCTACGGTTGCAGGGCAGCGCAGAGGTTCTTTCACACAAAACTTGTGCACAAGGATGAGAATGTTTTCATTAGAGGAATGTCTGGCTCTGCCTCAGAAATAAGCATCAGGAGTCTGGCCAACTCACTTGCATGTTTTTGACCAGAAGTACAGCCAGCATTTGATTTCATAGCAGAGGGGAGGGGTTTTCTAGAAATCTCTCCTTGAGCTTGTGTTAAGGTATAACAGATGGAGAGACTTGGCACCAAGACAGGACCTCACCTGTGGAGTGGAGGCGCTGTCCAGGATCTCTTTGATGGGGGTCTCCTGCCTTGGCTGATGATGAAAAAAAAACATTGGTGATGCATTTTTGATTATTTATTTATGTATATATATATATAAAAAAATATATATATGTATATATATATATATATATATATATATATATTCACAGTTGCTGCATTGCAAATTTATTTCTGTGATTGCTTAGCCTTTTGTGATTATTCTTGTATATACAGATGTTTTACTTCATTTGAGTTATATACTTATTTTCATATAGTTGTGCGACTTGTATTTGATATATGGAAAGTACTAATAAATTCATTACACAGACTAAGGGGGTTATTCTAACTTTGGAGGAGGTGTTAATCCGTCCCAAAAGTGACGGAAAAGTGACGGATTTACCACCAGCCGTATTACGAGTCCATTATATCCTATGGAACTCGTAATACGGCTGGTGGTATATCCGTCACTTTACCGTCACTTTTGGGACGGATTAACACTCCTCCAAAGTTAGAATAACCCCCTAAGAGTGCTGTATTCTTTCGTATAGTTTCCTCTTAGTTTGAGCCAGAGCAATACACCCATCCAATAACATTGTATAACCTGCAATTAAAAGTGTACATTAAATAATTGGAAGCGCTCAGTGTTATAGGGATTGATATCTTGTGTGAGCATGAATGCTACTGATTAATGTAAATCAAAGGTGGAATGACATGTTTAGCATCAGTATCAAATTCAAATGTGTTATACTTTTTTGTAATTTTACATTTTCTGCATTAAGGTTTATGACCATACATTTACTCGTGATATTAGTGATCAGATAAGTATAGGTAATATATCGGTAATTATGCACACAATACGCATCTATCAATTTGAAAATGAACATAAAACTTAAAATGTTAAAGCTTTTATTGCTGTCTATTCAGTGTCTGGGTACATAACCAAGTCAAGGAATTTAATCGCTTTTGGTAGTGGCAGATATTGGTTGTATGCTATCAAGTGTTTTAACTGCTTTGAATATGTATATTCTCTCAGCCTGATGAAGTTGTTCACCACAAAACACATGTTGGCTGCATCTTTTGTAAGCATATTGGCCACCCTTTTGAAAGCACATTATAAACTGATTTGAAGAAATTTGGATATTAAGATTCAGTTTGTTTTTTTATTGATAGAATAATGCTGATTACAAATTTGGATTGGTGCACATTATTACAGACTGACATAGGCAATATTTTTGATTCTCCCCAATTGTTGACAGATGCTTGCTGAGGACAGCTCCAGCCTGTTCTAGCATACCAAGCAGGAAATCACACAAGGGAGGTACTCGTTTTATCAGAAGACATGTGGGAGCATGGAATAGTAGAATATTTATTATTACTAATTGGAGTCCGCTGCATTTGGACTTCCAAATGAAAGCCAGTGATTAACAAAGAAGTCATTTTGAAAAATATCCTCTAAATCATATGCTTCTACGGGTACCCACAAATTCAGAGACAAGTAACCACTGCTCCTAAACTCCATATCATTTGCCCATTCAGAAATTCATAGGTTACCTTGACACCTAATTTTCACTCTACATATGTCATCAGATGATTTACTCTACACTCAGTACACAATAAAAAATCATTGTATGGTGCAGCACAGTTGTTGGCTCTGGGAACCTCGTTTTTTTGGAGGAACTTCAAAATCTATATATCTCCACAACTAAAAGCGTCTAGGAAACATAATGGTACATTACTTTTGTAAACTGGCCAACAAGACAAAAAGTTACAGATGAAAACATTGTCACAAATGCCAATACTCATTTTCAGTATTTATTTATTTCAACAGTTGGTTTCCTAGGGAAAACCTTAAGGGGTCTACACATATGACCCCTGGCTGAATTGTGAATTTTGTCTATGTTTCATGTATATATATATATATATATATATATATATATATATATATATATATATACATATATATGGCTTTCCTGGTTCACCCATGGGTTTCACAATGATTTGCATCACAAACTGGAAGTAGGTTGAAAGCACAAACATTAGGAAAAATTGGCTAACTCTTTCAATAATGCCAAAAGTGTGGTAAAAATAGGGTTTTGGATTCAGCTCTACATGTTCTTGAAAACTTGGAAGATGATGACTTCAGCACATTAAACCATTTGTTGATGCAATTTTTATGAAAAAATACACTTTTATCCAGAGCACTTTCTCCTGTTTTTCCCTAATTACTCAAAATGTATCTATATTTCAAATATCAAATATTTTCTTGGTACCCTCCAGAAGAATCCACAAACCATGTGCACCTTTAGGATCATTGGGATGTCGGAAAAAAGGATGCAAATTTGGATGTATAGCTTATGTGGACAAAAAGGTATGAGGGCCTAAGCCAGAAGCCTAAGCATGAACTAACCCAAATTGCCAAAAAAGGCTTAGCACTTGGCCTAGCGTCGAACGTATTAATGTCCTGTAGGGAAAGTAGCGGCTGGCTATTCTCGTATACCCATTATTTTGTTATGATTGACCTCCACTAGCTGCCCTTCCAAGCCTACACCATCTTCAAAACAGCTGTATAATTTACAAAGCCATCATGACCAGCACCCCATGCCTATCTTGCTGACAAACTTCCCTTCTCTGGTGGCTCTCACACCTGTAGCTAGCACACCATTACATTTGAGATAAAGAAGGGCAAAGAAGAAAAGAAGAAGGAAATAGGTAAGAGATCAAGATATATGTTGTTAGAAATGGGGTCTTTGGTTGGCAGTCATGTTACCCCCTGTCCAAGCAAGAACCCTCACTCTAGTCAGGGTAAAGGAGAATCACCCTCTGCTAACCCCCCTCACCCCTTTGATAGCTTGGCACAAGCAGGCAGGCTTAACTTCAGAGTCTAGGTGTAAAGTATTTGTACCAGCACACTCAGTAACTCAGTGAAAACACTATAAAATGACACAGCACAGGCTTAGACAAATAGGAAATATGTATCTAAACAAAACAAGACCAAAATGACAAAAATCCAACATACACAATTCAAGTTATTAACTTTAAAAGCAAAAGAGTCTTAAATCCTTTTGTAAACATTAAAAACACTGTTAGCATTGAAAAGTACCTGGGTAGCGTTAAAATAACATGCACGGGAAAGTGTGTGTCAAAAAAGGTTAGCGATGCGTCAATTTCTCACCCGCAATCAAGATCGTGCGTCATTTCTCCTTCTCCGATCAGGTCAACGTTAGTCATTTTTCCTCTCCGCAGGAGAGCGATGCGTTGATCAGGGCAAGCATTCAGGTCAGGGCAGGCGTTGCGTAGTTTTCTGTGCCCAGCAAGGTTTGCATCGGAAACCCTGTCGCACAGTATCAGCAAAACCACGCAATGTGGGTTGTGACATTATCAGCCTCCGTCAGCAGGTGTTGTGAGTCGTTTCTCCAGCTGCGTGTGTTGATCTTCCAGCTGCGATGCCAGTGGAGTGTCGATTTCTGCTGAGAAGCCAGTGGCGCATCGATTTTCAATCGTGTCTCGGAAGGTGCGTCGATATTTTCCCTGCACATCGGTTTGTGCGTGGATTTTCAGTCTTGGTCTGCCAGCTTCACCTTCCAAGGCCCCAGGAACGGGATTGGGCACCACTTGGCAGGGCAGGAGTCTCAGCAGAGAGTCTAGGTGCTGGCTGAAAATCTTTGATGGCCCTGAGACTTCAACAACAGGAGGCAAGCTCAGGACAAGCCCATTGGAGATTTCTTCACAAGCAGGAATGCACAACAAAGCCCAGTCTTTGTCCCCTTGCAGAGGCAGAAGCAGCAACTGCAGGATAGCTCCACAAAGCACAGTCACAGACAGGGCAGCACTTCTACCCAGCTCTTCAGATCTTCTCCAGGCAGCGGCTCCTCTTGATATCCAGAAGTGATCTAAAGTCTGTGGTTTTGGGTGCTCTTCTTATACTCATTTTGGCCTTTGAAATAGGCCTACTTCAAAGGTAAGTCTCTCTTGTTTGTGAAATCCTGCCTTGCCCAGGCCAGGCCCCAGACACACAGCAGGGGGTTGGAGACTGCATCGTGTGAGTGCAGGCACGGCCCTTTCAGGTGTAAGTGACCACTCCTCCCCTCCCTCCTAGCACAGATGGCTCAACAGGATATTCAGGCTATACCCCAGCTCCCTTTGTGTCACTGTCTAGAGAGAGGTGCAAACAGCCCAACTGTCAAACTTACCCAGACAGGGAATCCACAAACAGGTAGAGTCACAGAATGGTTTAAGCAAGAAAATGCTCACTTTCTAAAAGTGTCATTTTCAAACACACAATCTTAAAATCAACTTTACTAAAATATGTATTTTTAAATGGGGAGCTCAGAACCCCAAACTCCACATGCCTATCCGCCCCCAAAGGGAATCCACGCTTTAATCATATTTAAGGGCAGATCCCATGTTAACATATGAGAGTGATAGGCCTTGCAACAGTGAAAAACAAATTTGTAAATTTCACTGTTAGGACATATAAAACATATTAGTATATGTCCAACCTTAAACATACACTGCACCCTGCCCATGGGGCTACCTTGGGCCTACCTTAGGGGTGTCTTACATGTAAGAAAACGGAAGGTTTAGGCCTGGCAAGTGGGTACAATTGCCAAGTTGAATTGGCAGTTTAAAACTGCACACAGACACACTGCAGTGGCAGGTCTGAGACATGATTACAGAGCCACTATGTGGGTGGCACAACCAGTGCTGCAGGCCTACTAGTAGCATTTGATTTACAGGCCCTGGGCACATCTAGTGCACTGTACTAGGGACTTACCAGTGAATCAAATATGCCAATCATGGAAATCCAATCAACAATACAATTCCCACAGAGAGCATATGCACTTTAGCACTGGCTAGCAGTGGTAAAGTGCTCAGAGTTCAAAAGCCAACAACAACAGGTCAGAAAAAATATGAGGCAGGAGGCAAAAAGATTGGGGATGACCCTGCATAAGGAAAAAAGTCCAACATAGGCCTTTAAAGAAAACTACATCATAATGTCATAACATAGTAAGAATACACTTTTTTCTCATAGAAACCAGTTGCTGGAGGCTGCCCCTCCGTTATGGCCGAGAAGCGTCACCCCAGTGCTGAAAAGCCACAGAAAGCAGAAAAATAAAATGTTAATAAAAGTATTACATTATCATTTTAATTTTCCATGTCAATCTGCTGAGTCTAGGGCAGGCAGGGCCATCTTCTGAGTCAGCAGGGGGATGAGGAGCAGTAAGTGCAATGTAAGTGCCCATGTCGGTTTGCCCAGCCGTGTTAGGCATGCACACTTAGAACGCTCCACCCAAGCTGTGTTGCACAGCTGAGTGGAGAACCAGTTGAGGTTCCCAGTCCCTAACTGAGTGGCATTTCAGCTTCACTCAGGCCAATCCTGTGTTGCATAGCTGGGTGGAGAACCAGTTGAGGCTCCCAGTCCCTAACTGAGTGGCATTTCAGCTCCACTCAGGCCAATCCTAACCCATCCCAGGTAAGTAGGGTAAGTATAGGTAGGTATTCTTTAAAACAAATGTAAGTGCCATTGCGGGCCCTGAGAATGGACGCCCTGCATGACACTGGGTGCATCATGAGAGAAGCATGTGGATTGGGTGGGGAGGGGATAAAGTAAAGAAGCATTGAGGCATCTGGAGCAGAGGAATACAGAGGGCCGGCAGGTAAGTTTTTGTATTTTTTTTATTCCCCTCCAAGCCTTACTGGCCGCAGCCGCCGATGCCAGTTGCCCCTACAAACACATGCAAACTGTGTCTTTGACTTCCTCCCAGTACAGTGTTCTGCTGTATTTTGGTTAGGTTCTCACTTTATAAATACTACACTCAAACATGCTTGTATAACTTTCACAAACGTTTCCAGCATTCCTCAGAGGAAAAAAAATTACTTACACCCCTTCAGTCTTGTGCCACCAGTCCTAGGATCTCTGAACTGGCTTCCCACAAAGAAATTTTTCATATTACTGAAGGCACAGAAGACATATAAAGCTGTACTCTATGACCATTTCCCAATGCACAAAGGTTGTGTAACAATGACTGGTTTGTGGCTTACTATGAGTTTATTTCTACAACTGATGTACAAATAAGTTACATCGTGAAAACCACAATTTTCAGGAAGGCGCAAAAACTACTGCCCTAATAATATGTATGAGGCAAGAGTCTTTTATGACTTACGTCAAATGACTGCCAATACAGGGATGAAGCCATGCAAGGAACATTCACCGAATGCTGACATTGTTTTAAAACAGCACAAGAGGCTGCTGTCAGAGACAAAAGTTGGCATTCTGTCAGTGGTATTGTGGGAAGCATACAGCAGTTCTCCTGACCACTGCGCGCTCCCTCAATGCAAAAGCCCACATTCGTGAGGTGGCATGAGGTACAAGCTGACCACGGGAGCAATTTCCAAATGAATACCATTGTCTTTATGAGTCTACATCTGATGAACGTTTTGCAACTAAACATGTGGTTGATACACTCCATGATGTTAGGAAGCCATGGAGAAACACATTTCCAACTTACAATGTGACAATGTGTGATATGACTTGTATTTTTGCTGTGACAAAGCCTGTGATTTTGCAAACTGGAGTTCAACAACAAAGACCTTGCCACACCAGACGCTAAATCCCATGGCAACACTCATTATCAGGGCAAACTACTAGGCCTTGCTTATCCTTACTCCAGTACTGATCAGGCAATCGTATAGCATTTTTCCATATGACTGAAGTTTTAGATTCCTTTTGTTCTCTGTCATTGCATTTTGGTTATTTGTTCATATTTCTCCTGCTCTGATCACCATTTTTTGTTTTGGTTTCTGTGTAATCTTTACATTTTATTCAGTCAACAACATTGATTCAGGAATTTTAACATATTAATTAATTAAATGCAAAGTTCTGTTTGGTACTTCTGTACAAACCACATGTGGGAAAACAGGGCTGATTGCAGAGGCCCCCTAACTTTTTGCCCCCATTTTCCACTTTTTGCTGGTGTTTTCCTGACTCTGATGGTGCCCTGGGTAATCTTAGCCAGTCCCAGGGCCTGTGCTCTTTGTAAAATGGATATGCAAATTAGGCTAATTATAATTGGCTAAGTTAACCTACCTATAAGTCCCTAGTATATGGTAGGGCATGCAGGTTTAGTGACCACAGCATAGGTAGTGCACCCATAGGTGCACTGCTGAGGTGCCCAGTGTCATTTTAAAGGCAGGTCTGCCTTGCTGGCTGGTTTTAAATTAAAGTTATGTGCAAATTCGACTTTGGAATTAAAAGTAGTTCCAAAGTCTTAAACTACCTTATTTTTACATATAAGTCACCCCTAAGGTGTGCCCTATGTGCCCCTAGGGCAGGGTGCCATGTAACTATAAGCAGGGACTCATAAAAATAGTTTTATAAGCCCTGGTGAGGTAAAAACAGCCAAATTCGTTTTTCCCTCATTGTAGTGATGGCCTCTATAGGCTAGAATGGGGAGACTTTATTTTAATTTTTAAAGTCTCCTTAAATGATGCATACCAAGAATTTGGTATCAAATGTATTGTTGTAATAAATCCCACAACTTCCAGTTGTGAGATTTAATATAACTTGTTCAGGTAATGAGTTTTAAACTTTACCTAAAAAGTTGCCAATTTCAGCCCTGCATTGTTTTTGCTGCTGTGCTCTGATTGGCCAGCCTCGAGCAGCTTGGCCAAGCTGCCTTGATGAGGTGTGAAGTGGCCTGGCTTCACACAAAGGAATGTGCCTGTGGGAAGATATCTCCCCTCAGCAGATGGTGAGGCAGGAAGGGGGAGGGCTGCCAAACTGGTCTTCAAAGGCAGAAAAGGGCATTTGGAGCAACCAGCAACACCCCCACATCCTGCAACCCCAGACAACTAGGTGCCCCCTTGATTAGATTAGGAGAGGGCAGGAGAGGGGTGTGTTTATGATTTTTAGCCACACCAGTGGGTGGGCTCAGCCAGATGTAACCTCCAAAAATCAGATTCAGCCATGATGGATTTTTAGAGAATTTTGCCTCCTGGGATTGATTTTTGCCACACTTCCCAGGAAGTGGTCATCACAGGGGGAAGGACCCTGCACCTGATTGGAGAACCAGGACCCCCCTGATTTTCACCCAGGAGCAAGGATAAAACTGTCAGACCTGCACTCACACCTCAGTTCCCTACCACATCCAACAAGGAAGAACTACAGAAGAAGAAGGACTGCCCTGCTGGACCCCTGGCCTGCACCTGGAACCTCCACTCAGAAGGACTGCACCAGCTGCATACTTGGGCTTCACCACAAGAAGGACGTTGCCTGGCTCTAACTGGTTCAAGGAGGGACTCCCTGTTTGCTACAGGTGAAAAATTGCTAACCAGAGTCCCCTGCACCAACTCCTGAAGAAAGCGACCAGCTGACCACTGTACAGTGGCCAAAAAGGAGTTTGCGCCAGATGCATTCTGGGAGTTGTAGTCCGCACCCCTCAAGGACCATCTCAGAACTTCTAGACCCTTGGGGTGAGCTGTGGACCTCAAAAGAACCTTAAAAGGACATCTGGGAGAAGCCCCAGAAGTTTTGAGAAGTTTGGACAACTTTTGTAAAAAAGCTCAATAGAGGGAGCGACCCGCCGCGGCAACTCTAGCTGGCTTGCCTCAACTGCGACCCGGCCTGATTTGCTGGTTCGTCCCGGTAAAGAAAATCTCCGAAATAGAGACTAAGTCCGAAGGTAAAAAGTTGACCGGGACCTTACAGCCAGCGTATCCGAGGAGGGCTCCATGGACGTCGGATCAAGATCCAGGTTTACCCCGGTCGAAGGGTTCTCACCTCGAAAAAACGACTAAGTCCGAAAGTAAAAATCTCCACGAGGATTCCAGCATCGCGTATCCGGAGAAGGGCTCCAGGAGGTCGGATTGGACTGGCAGGTTTGTCCCGCTGAAGAAAATCTTCGAAAAAAAGACTAAGGGGGTGATTCTAACTCTGGCAGGCGGCGGAGGCCGCCCGCCAGAGTTCCCCCCTCCAGAATACCGCACCGCGGTCAGAAGACCGCTGCGGTTATTCTGGGTTTCCCACTGGGCTGGCGGGCGACCGCCAAAAGGCCGCCCGCCAGCCCAGTGGGAAACACCCTTCCCACGAGGAAGCCGGCTCCGAATGGAGCCGGCAGAGTGGGAAGGTGCGACGGGTGCAGTTGCACCCGTCGTGAATTTCAGTGTCTGCAAAGCAGACACTGAAATTCTTTGTGGGGCCCTCTTACGGGGGCCCCTGCAGTGCCCATGCCATTGGCATGGGCACTGCAGGGGCCCCCAGGGGCCCCACGACACCCCATACCGCCATCCTGTTCCTGGCAGGCGAACCGCCAGGAACAGGATGGCGGTATGGGGTGTCTGAATCCCCATGGCGGCGCAGCAAGCTGCGCCGCCATGGAGGATTCATCTGGGCAGCGGAAAACCGGCGGGAGACCGCTGGTTTTCCTCTTCTGACCGCGCCCAAACCGCCGCGGTCAGAATGCCCTGCGGGGCACCGCCAGCCTGTTGGCGGTGCTCCCGCTGACCCTGTCAGAATGACCCCCTAAGTGTGAAGGTAACCTTTTAATCCCGCGGCCTGTAGCTGAGCAGGGCTCCATCGCGGTCTGCCTTAAACTTTGACTTTGACCCGGTCGAGGTGCAACCAGATGACCCGATTGGCGCATTTTGTTTCTAGGCGCTAAAAAAAAAAAAATTCTTTAAAAATTCATATCTCCGGTTCCCCTTATCCAATTTTATTCGTTTTGGTGTCATTTTAAAGATAATAATATAAGCTATATTTATAAATTGGTTTTCGATTTTTAAACTGTTTCCTGTGTTTTATTTAATTACTGTTTTGTGATATTTGAATGCTTTACACTCTGTCTCCTAAGTTAAGCCTTGACGCTCGTTGCCAAGCTACCAAGGGTTGAGCTGGGTTTAATTTACTGAGACCTAACTGGACCATGCATATTCGCAGTGGAAGGCGTAGCTGCTTGTGCTAAGTTACTAAGGGTACGTTTGACATTCTTCGCAAATAACGAAGTTTGCTTCTGGGTGCAAGGCTGTTTTAACTGTTTCGAAGCTCAGCCATAGCTCACATTAAAACTGTGGCTTCGTTCCCCATTGCTCCACAATTCGGTTTCTTGCCTCCTGGTGTCTGGAAGGGGCTAGTCCAAGAAAATATTTAGCTTTCACTCAACCCTTTCCTCTTTTCCAATAATCTCTATCCATCCTTATTTAGCAGTGTATACTACTTTTCAAATAACTCCTCTAAGCAGGTAAATGTCGAGTTAGTTGAAGCCTCTGAGCATCTATTTATTCATTAAGTTATATTTTTATCCGATACCTGCCCTTTGTGCCTGGTGTGTCCAGAAGAGGCCCAAACCAACGATTAGTTCATGAACTACACTGAGAGATCCGTAAACACAAGCAATCATACCAAAGTCAGGCAAATTTCTTCTGAGAAGCGATGAGTCACGTTTAACAATGTTAAACATTTACAGTGATTAGTACTATTACTGTTAAATGCATTGTAGGAAGCGAAACAAGTGCAGGTGAGGACAATTTGTAATAATAATGGTCACATTTGACTCAGGGAGTAGAAAGATGATTCAAGGCTTAGTCGTTGGACTCACTGTCTCCACCACCTCAGTCCTAGCCTACTAATCATATTGGGAGATTCCAGCCTGAACAGTTTCACATTTAAATTTTCAGCACGGCGGATTTGCAAAGCTTTTTTTTTTCATTTTCCATAGACAAAAACCCAAAGAGCAGGTATATTTTTTAATAATGAAAAATCAATGTCACAGTCATATTAGAGTTTTTTGTTTCCTTTTTTCCTGCAGTTCCAGGAAGGTTAAAAATACTAAAATTGCATCGTGAGGGCTTCTTTAAATAATGTGAGTTCAATGCCATGTCTGCTCAAAACCTGACAGCTGACTGGCTGTTCCTGTATAATGAGCGTGTGCACCAATTCAGGGCACATCTTTGTACCTCTTTTATTTGATTACACTGTCTAAAGTATTTGCTAAAATACGGAGGGGCATATTTATACTCTGCGCGCATTTGCGTCTTTTTTTGGATGCAAATGTGGCGCAAACTTAACTCCATATTTATATTTTCACACTAGACCCGTCTAGCATCAAAATATTGGAGTTTACACCATTTTCTGGATGCGTGAACCCACCTTGAGTCAATGAGATGCAAGGTAGGGGTACCCAGCCAATTAATGACGCTATTCCCCATAGCGCCATATTTATCCCCCCATGCTAAAATGAAGCACAGGTGGTAGTTGGACCCAAATAATGGCGCTAAGCTTGCTTAGCCCCATTATTTAACGCCTGTGTCAGACCAGGCGTTAGGGGACCTGTGGACCCATTTCCATGGTCAAACACCATGGAATGGGTCCACAGGTACTCACCCCAAGCCCCAGGAAGACCCCCACCCACACAAGAGGAACACAACAGGATGGGGGACCCCATCCCAGGTAAGTAGGGTAAGTATAGGTAGGTATTCTTTAAAACGAATGTAAGTGCCATTGCGGGCCCTGACAATGGACGCCCTGCATGACACTGGGTGCAATTGCTATGCTCATTGGTCCCTTGTGCTGGCCATTGGGGTGGTGGGCATGACTCCTGTCTTTTTTAAGACAGGAGTCATGTTTTAGTAAAGGTAGATATTTCTTTGAAAAATGTTCTAAGTGTCATTGGGGGCCCTGACATGGGGTTTCCTGCATGGCACGGGGTGCAATGGCCATGCCCACTGGTTCCTTGTGCTGGCCATTGCAATAATGGGCATGACTCCTGTCTTTTCTAAGACAAGAGTCATTTTTTTGGATGGTTGTGCAGCTGAAAATGACACAAGGCTTGCTAGCTGCATTTTTTGCCGCTAACCAGTCTAGCATCATTTTCTGTTGCACAACCTCCTTTTCCCATACCGCCACCCCCACCCGGCTAGCTTCTTTTTATACGCTAGCTCAAGCTTAGCGCTGGCTTGTGCCATTCCTTAAATATGCCACCCGGCTGGCACTGTAGAATGGTGCAAGCCGGTGCTATCCATTTTGATGAAAAACTATGTTCGTGCAGTTTTGCATCATAAAGTATAAATATGCACCGGAATTTCCCTGAGTTGGTGCATAAGCTGCTGGCTACATAGGTCGGGCCGCATTAAATAATGGGAGTCTTCCAGTGCCATGCCTGCTTAAAGCCTGACAGCTACTGGGTGTTTCTGTATAATGAATGTGTGCATTCATTGAGGGCACGGCTTTGTACTTGTTTTATTGCATTGCTCTGTTTAGAGTGTTTGAATTAACTTGGAATTTCTCCGAATTAGTGCATTAGCTGCTAGCTACATACATGGACATCAATTTACCAAAATGCCAGAGGTAGCAGAAAGTGACATCACACACCCTTTAACCTTCCCTTCCATTTTTCTCTGACGCCAGTCGCAAAGGCAATGCAAGAGGTTGCAAGGGGCAAGTAAGGGGTCGCAGCTGCCTAACCTCACTCTTTACCTTACCATTAATTCACTACATCATTCCTCCACCTCCCTTTTCTCTAATCCTAACTCTGTTCCCTTCGCTTCTCTAGATATCTTAATTCTCTCTGGCTACCTCTATTTCCAACCTTTGTCTCTGTACTCAACTCCTCTCTCTCTCTTTCTCTTACTTTCTCTCCATATCCCTTATGCAAACATGTATCTCTCTCTGGACGGTCTTCTTGATTTCGTTTCATACCTATCAACTCCGACAATTTCTGACCAACTCACCACCTCTTCCACTGTTTCTATCGACCAACTGTCTGCCTCTGTATGGATCTCACCTGTCTTTCTCTACTTCACATTTTCCCATCCTTTTCTCACCTCCTTCTTACTTTACACCACATTCCTCTTTCTACTCTTCACTCCTCTGTCTGCCTTTGCCTGATTTCCACCACTAATATACCATTTCACACTTTGCTTTCTGCCTTACATCTTTGTTTTTCCTCATGTCTCTCTCTCTCTTTTGCCACCTCTCACTGCCTTTACCTCTCTAATTAATTTGTGTTATTACCTCTCCCTCACCCCTTAGAGTACCATACTACCTCTCTCTTTTTCAACCCACACGTTTTTCTTTCGACCTCTTCTTATCTTTCCTTCTAGATACCTCACATTTCTATATTTACATTAATCCTCTCCCCAACTCACAAATCTTTCTACATCATCTCGATCTCTACCACTTTCTTCCTCTTCTTCAACTCCATCTCAATGCTGTTTCCTAAATGTATCTGCCCATTTCCTGTGTCCTGCCTCATCCAATTTCTCTTACTAATCAGCGTCACAGATGATTGTTCAGCCAGCGAAGCACAAAAATAGTAAACAAGAAATAGAAACAAGGCAAAGGAATGGAAATTAGGAAAACGTTATTAGATTTTAACAAGTGGAATAGTGAAAATCCTCGGAGCAGAACTTTGATTTCTACTATTACTCCGAAAAGGCCAGGAGGGAAGGAATATATATGTGTGATTAGAAATATTTGGCAATTAAAGACACAATTTGATGTTATGTACGCAGATTTTGTATTTCAATGTTATGCACTATTCGACTAAACAGCCAAGTCGCCCTTAACATGGATTTCCCACAATTAAAGCAACAAGCTAGTTAGACACAGAATTCCACGTTAACTGTCTTTATTTCAAGTGGAAAAATATCTAGGTCCATGCTAAAAAAGAAATAGCTTTATCAATGAGTGAGCAAACTTTCTTTGGTGCTATTTGACTGACATACGACAGGCACCTTGAACTTTCTGCTATTTGTCCATGCCCAGTTTCTGAAGTTGTAACAAATAAAGCCATATTGTTTGGCATCACCAGGACTTGAATGAAGCAAAAAGGAGTAATACATTCAAACTTGATCCAAACAGGGGCCCTAAAATATATCTTGCTCTGGCCGCTCAAATTCTTAAGATGCCAATGTCTCTACCGAATGTTCGTTCTCCAAAAACTGGCGTAATGTTCCCTTCTGTATCTGTTACAATGTATGGAAAGAGATAATTATACATCACGATGTTTAAGGAAATACAGGGAGTGCAGAATTATTAGGCAAATGAGTATTTTGACCACATCATCCTCTTTATGCATGTTGTCTTACTCCAAGCTGTATAGGCTCGAAAGCCTACTACCAATTAAGCATATTAGGTGATGTGCATCTCTGTAATGAGAAGGGGTGTGGTCTAATGACATCAACACCCTATATCAGGTGTGCATAATTATTAGGCAACTTCCTTTCCTTTGGCAAAATGGGTCAAAAGAAGGACTTGACAGGCTCAGAAAAGTCAAAAATAGTGAGATATCTTGCAGAGGGATGCAGCACTCTTAAAATTGCAAAGCTTCTGAAGCGTGATCATCGAACAATCAAGCGTTTCATTCAAAATAGTCAACAGGGTCGCAAAAAGCGTGTGGAAAAACCAAGGCGCAAATTAACTGCCCATGAACTGAGAAAAGTCAAGCGTGCAGCTGCCACGATGCCACTTGCCACCAGTTTGGCCATATTTCAGAGCTGCAACATCACTGGAGTGCCCAAAAGCACAAGGTGTGCAATACTCAGAGACATGGCCAAGGTAAGAAAGGCTGAAAGACGACCACCACTGAACAAGACACACAAGCTGAAACGTCAAGACTGGGCCAAGAAATATCTCAAGACTGATTTTTCTAAGGTTTTATGGACTGATGAAATGAGAGTGAGTCTTGATGGGCCAGATGGATGGGCCCGTGGCTGGATTGGTAAAGGGCAGAGAGCTCCAGTCCGACTCAGACGCCAGCAAGGTGGAGGTGGAGTACTGGTTTGGGCTGGTATCATCAAAGATGAGCTTGTGGGGCCTTTTCGGGTTGAGGATGGAGTCAAGCTCAACTCCCAGTCCTACTGCCAGTTCCTGGAAGACACCTTCTTCAAGCAGTGGTACAGGAAGAAGTCTGCATCCTTCAAGAAAAACATGATTTTCATGCAGGACAATGCTCCATCACACGCGTCCAAGTACTCCACAGCGTGGCTGGCAAGAAAGGGTATAAAAGAAGGAAATCTAATGACATGGCCTCCTTGTTCACCTGATCTGAACCCCATTGAGAACCTGTGGTCCATCATCAAATGTGAGATTTACAAGGAGGGAAAACAGTACACCTCTCTGAACAGTGTCTGGGAGGCTGTGGTTGCTGCTGCACGCAATGTTGATGGTGAACAGATCAAAACACTGACAGAATCCATGGATGGCAGGCTTTTGAGTGTCCTTGCAAAGAAAGGTGGCTATATTGGTCACTGATTTGTTTTTGTTTTGTTTTTGAATGTCAGAAATGTATATTTGTGAATGTTGAGATGTTATATTGGTTTCACTGGTAATAATAAATAATTGAAATGGGTATATATTTTTTTTTGTTAAGTTGCCTAATAATTATGCACAGTAATAGTCACCTGCACACACAGATATCCCCCTAACATAGCTAAAACTGAAAACAAACTAAAAACTACTTCCAAAAATTTCAGCTTTGATATTAATGAGTTTTTTGGGTTCATTGAGAACATGGTTGTTGTTCAATAATAAAATTAATCCTCAAAAATACAACTTGCCTAATAATTCTGCACTCCCTGTATGGTGCACGGTGCTGCCAGATTGCACATGGATGTATGCAAGGAAGTGCAATGCCTCTTATTTACTAGTATTTTGTAAAATTGTTTCTAATCTTTGCACTTGTGGTCATTTATTTAGCTCTGATTCATGGTAAAATGCATACAAACATGTCATTTTGCAGGTTGTCAAATATTGTGAACGAGATCACTCAAATAATGACAAAAAGGAGTCCTCTATTTTGTTTAGCAATCTTTTCCGTTTACACCCTGATTACCCTGTTAATGAACCAACCCACTGTACTTGTAGATTTTGCACTTTGCGATTTCTTTAACGAAAGGAGGCGCGTTTACATTTGCACTAATATAAGTTTTTTCAGAATTGTGCATTAAACACTAAATTAATATATCTAATAAATACTGGCCAACATGTTTACCTTCTTGTAGATTATCTGTTTTACTGTTTTGGCCATCCTGGCTGCTGCTGGATTTTACTCAATTTCACACATTACTGCTGAAGACAGAAATATAGTTATTTAGTTCAGTACGCTGGGATTTGCTCTTGTGGCCTCCGGTTGTGCAAGCAACCAGGAAAGCACTGCAATTTGATAAAAATAGCACACGTGCAACTTGCATAAAACCGAATTTTAAAAACAAATCATATGCTTCCCCCGAGAAATCAGAAATATATACTGCGAAGAGCGTTCTAAAGTTTATTCTCTTCAAAACAAGGCAACTGTGATACAACGGCTTAGGCTTCATACTGTCATGAACATTTTTGCAAATTGGAGGGTTAGAGACTGAATACTTAATTGCATCTCCATAAGAAATAACGCGCAGTGTCAGTTATCCCCAGGCACAGCCATCGTAATTCGTAATTATTCAACAGCTCGATTTATGACTGGGAGCATAAATGCTGGGACTGTATAAAAATGTTTATAAATGCAAATATGCTTATAAAGATTTGTTGATTGAAGCATGTAGGGAAGGGGACAAGAATTTGAATATGTTAATAGCGTGAATTTCTCTCTCCAATGTTATGATTGATTCCGTTGTCGCGCATTTTAACTATTAATATTACAGTTTGACACTTAATTGATTAGTGGTACTTTTAAAATAATAATGAAGTATGAAAATATTTTATTAGGCTGGAAGGGAAACGGAGATATCTTAGTTACCGAGAAAAAGTAGAAAAGTAACGTTCTATTGATATAGTTTCACATATGGTATGCATGCTCTCTGAAGCAGTTGCAATAACCTGTAGTTGTTCCGGTTAGAGGCTGTTACAAAGCTCTGTCATGCAGGGTCATCTCTCCCAAATCCATTCTTAATACTTTATACTGTGTTATTATTCCTCATGCAGTCGTGGCCCTCAAAGCTTCATGGCGCTATGAGAAGTATCTAAATACAATAATATAAAAAACACATTTTACAGGGTGAAACAGCGAACTTCAAGGCTTTTAGCTTCAGAAATTTCAGAATGAGATTCGACAGGAAGATAAAACATCCATTCCATAGGTTTGTAACTGTCACTGAGAAAGCAGTGCCTCCCACCCCCATTGTCCTGCAGAAGTGCACCTGTAGCCAGGCCAAAGTTGTTGGTCTCAACAATCCTTCCTATGTTTTTTGGCCTCATTAGAAAAAAGAGCTCTCTCGGCCCGGACTCAAATTCCTGTAACATGTGACTTTAGGGAAGAACATTTATAGGACACACAAGGGTTAATACTTTAGCTGAATAAATTGGACAGATTGCGCCTAAATCTATGGATGTGTGTTCAGTATGGAAGGATGGGAGACAAATAATACCAATACTAAAGTGCTTCGATTGATTGCTTAAAATCATCCATGTAATGTTCGTGTATCTGTTTCCCATACAAATTACTATGCAAACATATATATCATACTTCCTATACCATCTCCCCATCTTACAAAAGAGGACTCCGACAGCAGGAGCAACAAATCAATTAGACTAACAATCCCGAAATAGAAGGTATACAGCCGCATAGAGAGTTACTCGAGTAGTTTGGGTCTGCATGTGGATCACAATCCCATGAAGCTATTAACTTATGTATGTATTGTATTCCTTCTTAAAGCACACATCTTGCCGGCAAATAGTTTAGGGAGTCTTGTGTGATACAAACTATTAACACATATAGCAACAGACACAACAATTTACAAAAACCGCAAACTGAAACAGCCAAAATTACAGCTTGTCAGTGAAACTAAATTGTACGTAGCTTCACATTTACCACCAGAACAAGATAAATCCAGAAATAGAACATAAAACAACATTTAAAATCAAAAGGCTGCATTGGGGACAACCGAAAAACACTGTATTCAACCATTTCTAATGAGAAAAAGGGGCTATTAGTTGGGAGGATTTAAGTCCTTCCCAAGTAATACGTCCAAAACCATGTAAGGTCCAACACACACATTATAAGAAAACTGGACTTAACTCATAATCTTTATGGCACACAGCAGACAGGCTTAACTTATGGAAAACTATTTAGCAGTGCCAAAACAATTAAAACATCAAACTACAACACATTAATTATCCCACAATCGATTTCTAAAAGTAGAGACTAACATAATAAGACACATGACACCAAAATTACTAATGTCCAATAAAGGAATCTGACAATCTGAATATGAAAATCTTTAGAGCAGAAAGAGCCAAGAAGAGGTAAATCACCATTCATTGTTCGTGGTTGACCAGGTTCAGGCTGACTGTGATGGGCAAAGGTCGGATATCCCAAATGGGTCGTCCCAGTAAAATATTTTGCCTTCTGACTTAGACTATTAAATGGAATTCAAAACCCACCAGGTTGGACAAGGTTGCTACCTGTATCTGATAAAGCCCTCATGAGGTCAAATAGCCATTGAACGTGGTCTTGCGGAAGCCATTGGCTTTGGCAGAAAAAGCTCATACTGGGAATTCAAACTTTTTACCCACTGAAGTTCTGTTGTCAGTCAGATACTTTTTATGTCTTTTCCCAGTCAAGATTTCTATCTTTGAATTTAGAAGGTGATTTAGGGTTTGGCAGATGTTACTATGTCTTTGAGATCACTGCTGGCTCAGAGGTGAGCACTGTAGCTTGACAAGAACTGCCATCATTGTGGATGGCCACTGTCAAGATTGGCAGACAACCACAAACTTTAACAAACTTGAAAAGTATTGAAAAACAAAAAAAAATAATGACCCACAGACCCAGGGGTTTTTACCATTTGGGTGGCGGTCATTACTTGTTTTTTTCAATCCCTTACTGCCAGGTTGGACCTGGTAGTAATAGACGGAAAAAAAGGTACATGACATTGTGCACTAAAAGTAAGGTGGGAGGAGCAACACCCTTCCTTTGTCAGTGTGTGCTCCATTGATAGATAGATGACAGTACTTTCAACTCTAAATAGGGCAGGCAAACCCCTCTTTTTGGTGGCCACGGTATTCGGTTGCATTAACAATAATAATCTCTATAGTCTCTTTTTTGGAGCTCAAAATCTTCCATCAGGACAAGATCAAAGCTGTATTCAATGAAGTTCTCACGAAGTTGGGCACCATTGAAGTGGTGCCTCAATGGCAATGCAGAGCTCTTGTAAGTCCAAAAATGTTCCAGTTCTGACCTTTTAGAATATCTAGAACAGTTCCTCTTGATCTCTTCCAAGGCTCCCAAAACTTCAAGGATAGCACTTAAGGGCCAGAACAATCTCCAGTAGAGGCCACCAGCAGGGCCCTGTTGAGGCCCAGTTGCTTCTGCTCAGATGAGTATGCCAAGAAAAGGCCACTTGCATCTTATTGTGCTCCTGTAGTTACACAGGAGGTCAGCAAAGTGCAACATGTAGTTCAATTCCCAGTCCTGGGTACAAGTGGGAGCAGGTGTAGCCAAGCAAGTCTCCACATTGGTCACTGATAGGAAGTCTAGTCCTTTTCTGTGCTCTGATAAGCTGGGGTGAGGTGCCACTGTTTCATTAGTCAGTGGGTGGGGGGTTACCCCCAGACACTGTTCCTCACTGCAAACTATTGCCCATGTACAGTTCCATCATGGCAGCACCATTCTTCCCTAGGAGCTTTCTGGTGTCTTAGTCAGGGGTGTGTTGGGGCAATGAACAGTCCCCTTCTTCTCAATAGGAAACAGTTTCCAGAGGCATCCTTTCCTACTTTGTTAGCATACTCCTGTCTACCTGAGTGCAAACTATCCCATTTCACACAATTCTAAGTAAGTTCCATCATGGCAGACCCTTTCTTCCCTTGGATGTTTCTGTTGTCCTAGTAAGGGATATGTTAAGGCCAATGCTCAACCCCAGCAAACTGATTCACAGACCAGTTTACCCTCCCATCTATCTGGTGCTAATTTGGCAACAGGCAGACTTCACTGTGATCCCTTTCAAGTTAATGAAGTTTCTGAACCCTTCCTAACTGCCCTTCCTGAACTTAAAGGAGTCAGATACCTTACACCTAGGTCATCCTCCCCAGAGGCCTAAGCCATTGTTTCTGCTCTGAGAGCAGTTTTCACACCTTCTGAAGAGGAGGCACTGGCAGCTGCAGGTAGGCTTACAATTAGTCACTGAACAGTCAGGGAGACTACGTTTAATTTTGTAAAGTTTAAATTACCTGAATATTTATCAAAACTGAGAATCATTGAATTGAATTTGTAATAAATATTTAAACAGTGGTTGAATAATTTATGTAGCTTATCACAAACTTGAGTTAGCAGAAATGGTTCTTCGTTACAATCTTTAGTTTTATTGATAGGAACAACAACAGCCCTTTACAGTCAAAATAGCCTTTGGGGTCCAGCCACTGTAGGAACATGCCGCACCGAAAGCCGTTTATGTAGCACTTGTAAATACTAAGCACCCTGCCTCATGGGTCACAAAGGCTATTTATGGGTGAATTAGTCAATATTTAAAGGCAGGGTCCTTTTCTGTCAAAAAGGGTAATTTTGACAAGTTCACCTGCAGGTTTAAAGCTGCATCAGAGAGCCTACATTGAGGGGGCTGAAGCCATATTTCTCTGTCAGCCTAGTGAATGGCACAACTTGTGCAATAGTCCAGAGATGACGTAAAACTTTCCTTTGTTACTTTTACCTGCACCACATACAATGTCCTTACTATAAAGTTATTTATTTCAAATAGTAGTCAGCCAAATCTGTTGTGTTTTAGGAGTCAGAACACATACAATACACTAGGGCTTGGACAGAAGTGCCACAATTGGAAGCATTCAAAAACCATGAGCATTAGGCCACATAAAATTGGGGTGACTACTCAAAATGGCAGACTTTCTCACATGTACGTTAGGAGACACAAATAATTGCCAAGAAGCCTAGTCAATGGCATAAGTGCTACAATACACAGGAGACTTTTAACTATTTATGCCATTTGTCCAATTTCCTGCACCACATACTAAGACTTTAATAGAAACTTATTGCTTCAATTAGGAGCAAGCCAAATCTGTCCTGTCTTAGGGGTCAGAGCGCATACACAAGGGGATGAACAGATGTGCCGCAGGAGCCAATCTTAAATAACAATGAGCATCAGAACATAAACAATGATAATCACTACTCAAAATGGGGCACTATCTCTCATATACCATAGAGGTCACAGATAATTACCAAAACCCAATATTTTGTAGTCTTTCACCCACCTACAAGTATAGAAGTGGAACAAACCTCTCCTTTGGCCATTAAAACGCCCCTCATAATTCACAAGCTCATGTACATTGGCCCTCTCACATCTTTGGAAATTCCCAGAGATGTGAAACGTATGATACTATAAGCATGACTTGCACAGTTTATCCATTTGTTTCACCAAAGTATACAACTGACAACCATGCTTATGTGATTGATAGGTTGTGTTTATCTTTGACGCCTAAAATAGGCTGTTGCATTATGTTGTGTATACAAATATCTTAATGATTGTCTTATCCCATTAGGAAACATATAGCCTGAATGTTTTTTTCACAGTGCTACTCACTGATTCCTGAATTATACATCTGAAAAACCTGGCAACACCACTCATGTTTGTGGTGTTGTATGGAAAGTTTTTGTTCCAAAACGTTCATTTGGTTATTCAGTTATGCAACTATCCAAACTAACACAATACTGATTTTACAATTATAAACACTTTTTCTGAGATTGTTTGCCCCTTTGCCATTTCGGTATACCCAAAGGGATAAAGTAAAGGTGAATTTGTTACACAATACATGATTATACAAAGGACAATATAATTATGTAGTAATGATATATGTAATATATGATATTCAAATTAGTAAATATTACAATTTCAGAAATAACAGTAAATATAATTTGGTTTGGGTGACTGGCCTCCTCAAGGAATAATTAAAAGTCTTGCCAGGGTAAACCCTCAAAGTCACTAAATCAAACATGGCTCAACACTCTGGTAGCAATGGCACAGAGCAGACTGGCTTAATTTAGGGCAATGTGTAAAGTGTCTGTGCAGTACCAAAACAGTAATGAAGTCAAGACATCAAGCAACATAAATCCTAAGCCAAAATTAAAAAATATAGTAACATTTAATAAGTAAAATGATACAAATCAAATAAGGGAAAATCAAGACATGAATGTAAAGTTTTAAGAAGAAAGAGCACATAAAACTGCAAAGCACCAATGAAACTCAATGGAAGTGGTAGACCTGTAGCTAAGTTCTATTTGAGGGTGACCGCAATCGAACCCTAGTAGATACAAGAAGTAAATTGATTCCAGTCAAAATGCTTGAAGTAAAAAAGTTTGAAAAAGTTAACAAGCTTTCCTTGGTGTCCAAACAACCACAGGAGTATATGTATAATCCTCTCAGGACTGAATCAGTGGAAGGCACATTGAGAGTCTCAGGGTGTTAGGCAGAGGCCAATAGTATAGTCCAGAATAAGGGCCTGATTTAGATCTCGGTGGAGGGCTTACACCGTCGCAACAGTGATGGATATCCCATCCGCTGAAATCTAAATACCATAGAAAACAATGGTATTTAGATTTTGGCAGACAGGATATCAGTCACTATTGTGATGGAGTAACTGCTATGCCGAGATCTAAGTCAGGCCCTATGTTCAGTTTTCACTGGTCATCTCGGTACTTAAGGGAAATTTGCTGTGTCACTGTAGCCACAGAGGATACCAGTGGACCAACCCTTAGGGTCCACTTCTTTGTCCTGGTTATAAGGAGGAGCATGTTCAGTCCTTCAGTGCTCCTCACAGCAGGTCCACTCTTCTTGTATTCTTCTGCAAATCCCAGAAGTGTTCTGAGGATGGTACCTTTGGGAGCCACATTTGTTTGGCACCAGCTAGTGGGTAAGGGTGACTCCTGGCACTCCTTAAACAATGGGTTAAAAATTGCCTAGGGCAACCCAACCGACTTTTTCAGTATTTCCTGTTTGCTTTTATGCTTACATGCCCAGAATGTGATGTGCCAGGGCTTTTTCAAGATGGTGTAAATCTTTGACCACACTAAACTTGGCTTTGATGGCTGTGTGTGTATGTGTAGGAGTATTGTAGGGAAATGAGTAATGTTCTCATACATCTTATGCTAAAATCCAGTTTGAAGCAGACCGTATGCACACAACAGACCAGAAGACAATAAGGTGGTCATTATGACTTTGGTGGTATTCCTTTAAGACCGCCAAAGCTGCAAACACCAGAAGATTGACCATGCTGGCGGTCTTCCGCCCAGCATATTACGGGTACTGTTGGATTTCCGTCACACTTTGGGCAGAGATTCAGCAGTAGTTGTGCTGGCGGGCGGAGGCACTTCACCACCGGCCTGCCAGAAGGGCACCACCCACGGTATCATGAGCAATAATACAGCCTGGAGGTCTCCTGCTGGCGGGCAGCTGCCAGAGGTGGAAGCGTCCCTACCCGTACTCTGCCGGACGACCTCCTCCCCGGACCAGGTAAGTTGATCATCCGACAGGGTTGGAGGTATGAGTGTGGGTGGTGCTGTGTATGAGTGTGTGAATGTGTGTTGTCTGTATGTGTGCATGAATGTGTGTATGCATGGTTATATTCATGTCTGAATGTAGAAGTGAGTGCATGTATGCATGTAAGTGTTTATTCAGGAGTGTATGCGAGTATGAGTGTTGTGGTGAATGTGTGTTTGCGTGTGAGTATGCGTGTTTGGATGGTTGTGAGTATGCTGGTTGAATGCATGTATGAGTGCTGAGGTGAATGCGAATATGAATGAATATGAGTGAATGTGTGTATGTAAGTGTAGGTGAATGAGGGGATGTGTGGTGCATGTGGGTGTCTGTGTACGTGTGCATGTATGTAGAGAGGGGGGCACTGTGTCTTCAGGGCGGTGGGAGAGAGGTCGCTGTGTCTGGAGGGCGGGAGGAGACGGCACTGTCTGGATGGGGTAAGGGGTGGGAGGAGCTGTGTCTGGAGGAGAGATATGGGGCTTAGTGCTTGCTGGGTGTGTGGGGGAGTCGTCTATTGGTGACAGAGAAGAAATTCCCTGTCACGGGCAGCTCCCATTCAAGTGCACCACACTCTTATATGTGCTTCAGACAGACCTCACAGGCAGGATTTGAGACTGCTTTGCCAACAGATTGATGACTGCCCACACCATGAATATTGTTAAACTTGGCATCCTTGGCGTGGTCTCCCCTAACTTTTTGCCTCTGTTTCCCAGGTTGTTGATGTGTGCTGGACCCTGTATTTGCTGTTTTAGTTACTCTGGGCACTTTACCACTGGTATCCAGTGCTAAAGTGCAAGTGCTCTTATGTAAAATGTATGTGTAATTGGATTTCCATGATTGGCATATTTGATTTACTGGTAAGTCCCCAGTACAGTGCACCAAATTTGCCCAGGGCCTGTAAATCAAATGCCACTAGTGCCACTAGTGGGCTTGCATCCCTAGTTGTGCCACCCACATTGGTAGCCCTGTAAACATGGCTCAGACCTGCCACTGCACTGTCTGCGTGTGCAGATTTTAACTGCAAATTCGACTTGGCAAGTGTACCAACTTGCCAAGCCTAAACCTTCCCTTTTCGTACATGTAACACACCACTAAGGTAGGCCCCAGGTAGCCCCATGGGCAGGGTGCTGTGTATGCTTAAGGTAGGACATATAATAATGTGTTTTATATGTACTGACAGTGATATTCTGCCAAATCCGTTTTTTACTGTTGCAAGGCCTATCTCTCTCATAGGTTAACCTGGGGGTTGCCTTTAAATATGATTAAAGCATAGATTCTCTTTAGGAGCAGATAGATATGTGGAGATTGGGATCTCTTAACTCACAATTTAAAAATACATCTTTTAGTGAAGTTGGTTTTGAGATTGTGAGTTTGAAAATGCTGCTTTTAGAAAGTGGGCATTTTCTCACTTAAACTATTCTGTGACTCTGCCTGTTTGCGGATTCCCTGCCTGGGTCAGTTTGACAGTTGAGCTGTTTGCAACTCTCTCTAGACAGTGAAACAAAGGGAGTTGGGGTGTAGCCTGCATATCCTGATGAGCTATCTGTGCTAGGAGGGAGGGGAGGAGTGGTCACTTATACCTGAAAGGGCTGTGCCTGCCCTCACACAATGCAGTCTCCAACCCCATGGTGTGTGTCTGGGGCCTGACCTGGGCAAGGCAAGATTTCACAAACAAGAGAGATTTTCCTTTGAAGTTGGCCTACTTCAAAGGCCAAAATGAGTGTAAGAAGAGCACCCAAACCCCTGAAAATTAGATCACTTCTGGAATTCAAGAGGAACCTCTGCCTGGAGAAGAGCTGAGGAGAAGTGCTGCCCTGCCTGTGACTGTGCTTTGTGGAGCTATCCTGCAGTTGCTGCTTCTGCCTGTGCACGGGGAAAATGACTGGACTTTGTTGTGCAATCCTGCTTGTGAAGAAATCTCCAAGGGCTTGTCTTGAGCTTGCCTCCTGTTGTTGAAGTCTCAGGGCCATCAAAGACTTCCCCTGCCAGCACCTGGACTCTCTGCTGAGACTCCTGCCTTGCCAAGTGGTGCTCTATCCAGTTCCTGGGGCCTGGACAGGTGAAGCTGGAAGACCAAGATTGAAAATCCACGCAGAGACCGGCGTGCAGGGAAAATTTTGACACACCTTCTGACGTGGCTGAGAAACAACGAGCTGCTGGCTTCGCAGCTGAAATCTACGCTCAACCTGTATCGCGGCTGGAAGATTGATGCACATGGCTGGAGAAATGACACGCAACGCCCGCTGACGGAGGCTGATACCGTCGCAACCCACATAGCGCAGTTTTTCTGATACTGTGCAGCAGGTTTGTCGGCGCAAAACTCACTGGGCATGGAAATACCACTCAAAGCCTGCTCGGTCCTGAGGTGCCTGTCCGGATCAACCCATCGCTCTCCTGAGGAGAGGAAAAACAACGCATGCCGACCTGACTGGAGGAGGAACGACGCACGGTCTCGCTTGCGAGTGAGAAATCAACGCATCACTGGCCTTTTCCAACGTACACTTGCCTGTGCGTTGTTATTTAGATGCAACCCAGGTACTTTTTCATGCTAACAGCGCTTGAACAGTTTTCTAAGGATTTAAGACTCTTTTTGGTTTTTAATTCATAACTTGACTTGTGTATGGTGGATGTTTGTCGTTTTGGTCTTGTTTTGTTTAGATAAATATGACCTATTTTTCTAAACCTGTGTCATTTAATTTTGTAGTGTTTTAACTGAGTTACTGTGTGTGTTGGTACAAATACTTTACAACTAGACTCTGAAGTTAAACCTGCCTGCTTGTGCCAAGTGTACACTACTGTTTTTTGTGCAGACCACTACGTGACCAAATACTACTTGTCTTGCTTTTTCTCTTTTTTGGATTTTTTCCCTACTTCCATTTTGTGGTAATCCTTGTTTGACTTTTGAACTCCATTTGGGAACTTGTTTTTCTGCCCTTAGAACTTTGCACTAATTCTGAATCATGTCTCAATCTGGAGATGCATCAGTTGGAGCTGTTCTAGAGAATCTGGAGAGTTATACAGTGGCTCAGTTAAAGCAGTTCTGTAGAAATCTTGCCTCTCCCGTTAAGAGCTCCACCAGGAAGGAGGAGCTGCAAAAGGCGCTGAGGGCCTGGGTGATAGCCAAGGACACTGAAGGCCACACAGAGGATGAGGAAGTACAGAGTCTTCACAATTGTATTGTGGGTGGGCCTGTTCTGTCCGGGGAGAGGATCTCCACGACAGGTAGCAGTGTCTGACTCCTGAAGAGTTGCAGGACAGACAGACAGAGAGGAGAGCACCAGGGTCCAGAAGAAGTATGGGGGAGACCACACCAAGGGTGGTCAGGGTCCCTCTCAGAAGAAAGGAGGGGGTAAGGGTAAACTAGGGGAGTTCTTTAAAGAGCCCCTAACTATTTCCCAGGGTAATGATTCCTGACCCCCCAGTGAAAAGAAGCCAGGGTTCTCCAGAGGGAGACCTGTGGAAGGGTGTCCCCCACATAAGTGTTATGCATGTGACCAGGTGGGTCATGTGAGTGGGGACCCCAAATCCGCCAAGAGTACACCGGCACCCACTAGTGCTCAGTCCCAGGGTTTGGCTAGTGTAGTGCTTGGGGAGGAGTTGGTTCCAGGTGGGTGGAAGCAAGCTGAGATGACCCTTGTCTCACCAGGGGACAGTCAGATGGTCCAAAGAACCCTAGTGCCTGAGAACACTAAAACGTACAGGCAGTGGGTGACCATCAATGGACAGAGGGTGGAGGCTCTGAGAGACACAGTAGCCAGTGTGACTACAGTGAGGAGTCACCTGGTGTCTGAGGAGCAGATAGTTCCCCGGGGACTTCACCAAGTAGTTGCAGTGGACAACTCAGAGCACCTGTGCAGAGTGGTGCAGGTTTCCTTTGAATGGGGGGGAGATCTCAGGTTCCTTGAAGGTAGCTGTGAGTCCAACCATGCTTGGCATTGACCTGGAGGATTCCCCTTGGAAGGAGGTGGAACACAGGTCACACTTGGAGACGTTGGGTCTGCCTGGGTGGGTATGCATATCTACCAGAGCAATGCAGCCCCTCAAAAGTAGTCAAGAGCCCCTGGAGCCTGAAACAGTGGCCCAGGAGACCGCCAAAAAGAGGAAGGGCGAGGGGTGTGGGAAACCGGCCCCAGAATTTCCCACAGTCTGGGAGGAGGCGGAGCCTGATGGTGATGCCCCGGAGCCTACAGGGGAACAGGTGGCTGAACTGGGGGATGTCGCTGAGGTGTTACAGTGGCAGCAGGAAGGGGGACCCACCAAGGAGGCATTCTGTGAGGCGCAGAAGACATGCCCTACTCTAGAGGGGTTGTGGCAGCAGGAGCAGCCCAGTCAGCTGGCGAGGAGCCAGGATCTCACCAGATCTTTTGGTAGGATGGCCTCCTGTATAGTGAGCCTAAGGTGTCTGAGCCTATGTCAGCCTGTGTGCTGGTGGTACCCCAGTGCTTTAGGACCTTCCTATTGGGTCTGGCTCATGACGTGCCTTTAGCTGGATATTTGGGGCAGGGCATGACCTTTGACAGGCTTGTCACCCACTTCTATTAGCCCCAAATGCGCAAGCACTCTGATGCACACTGTAGGTCTTGCCAGGCAAGTGGCAAGAGTGGGGGGAAATGTAAGGCACCCCTCTAACCTTTTTCTGCTATTAGTACCCCCTCTGAAAGGGTTGGTATTGACATTTTGTGGTCTCTGGATCCCAAGACAGTCATGGGCAACAGCTTTATCCTGGTCTTGGTGGACCATGCCACCCGGTACCCAGAAGGCATTCCTTAAGATCACTCACTGCCCCCGTGTTGGGCCGTGGCTTGATGGGAGTTTTTACCCGCATGGGTTCCCCAAGGAAGTGGTGTCCGATAGGGTTACCAACTTCATATCATGTATATGAAGTCTCTGTGGAAAGTGTGTGGGGTAACCTACAAGTTCACCACACCCTACCACCCCCAAAGCAATGGTCTGGTTGAGAGATTCAACTGCACCTTCAAAGGCATGATCATGGGCCTGTCATAGCCCTTGAGGCCGAAATGGGACGTCCTCTTGCCATGCCTTCTGTTCGCTTACAGGGAGGTGCCTCAAAAGGGACTTGGCTTTAGTCCTTTTGAGCTAATCTATGGCCACCCTGTGGGGGGACCGTTAGGTCTGGTGAAGTAGGCTTTGGAAAAAGCTCCTAGTAAACCCCCCCAGGATGTATTCAGTTACAGGCTGCCCACTCCAGGGGTCTCGCACAGGAGAACCTAGAAGCAAACCAGGAGGATATGAAATGCTGGTATGACCAGAATACCACTCTGGTTGAGTTTCAACCTGGTCAGAAAGTGTTGGTGATGGCACCAGTGGACCCTAGAGCGCACCAGGACAAGTGGACTGGGCCATTCGAGGTGGTGGAGCGCAAGAGTGGATTCACCTACCTGGTGTCCTTTCAGACTCCCAGGATCCCTTTGAGGGTCCTGCACGTGAACCGGCTAAAGCCACATTTTGAGCGGACTGAATTGTCCATGCTCCTAGGGAAAGATGACAGGGTGGAGGAGGAGAGTGAGCCTCTTCCTGACCTCCTGTCTGCAGGAAAGAAAGATGGGTCTGTGGATGGAGTGAACCTCTCCCCCTCCCTGACTGCTGAGCAGTAGAGGGACTGTCACCAGGTGCTGGGACAGTTCGCCTCACTGTTCTCCTTGATCCCAGGGGTCACACACTTGTGCACATGTTAGAAATGGGGCCTTTGGTTGGCAGTCAGGTTACCCCCTGTCCAAGCAAGGACCCTCACTCTCGTCAGGGCAAGTCACACACAATCCAAATTGTCCTGTGCCCAGCTTGGCATTGATAGCTTGGCATTGAGCAGTCAGGCTTAAATTAGAAGGCAATGTGTAAAGCATTTGTGCAATAAATCATGCATTAACATAGTATAGAATCACAAAAATACACCACACAGTGTTTAGAAAAATATATAATATTTATCTGGATAAATGCAGGTCAGAAACAATAAAGATGCAGTAAGTATATTTTGAGATATCACTGTAAGAATGATATAAAGTGTCTTTAGTCTATTAAAAGCAATAAGTGTTTTTGTCACGCAGCGGAATGTGGTGAAAGCTGAGAATTTGGCTTGGGCATGGTCGCGATTCTTGGCGGCCGGGCGTGCCGCACCCCTGCTGTACTTAACTTTTTCGCTCGAAGCCACAAATTGGGCATGGGGCCTCGGCAAGTTTTGGGTGCAGCGCGCCCTCAATATTTACATGAGCACCTTCTCCCACACCCCTCACTTACCTGTCCTTTTTCTTTCCTTGTTTTCTTTTTCTTCCTTTCCTCATGTATTTATGTGCTTCTTCGGCTGCCATGTTCTTTCTTCCTCCCAGCATGCCTTCTTTTTCGCTGCATGCTTTAGGAACCTTTTTCAACATGGTGTCTTTTTTCTATATGTTTCTATGTTTCTTTCCCAATCCAATATGGTGACTTTCTACCTCAAATTGGTCATTTCCTGTTCTTGGGTATATAAGATGAGTGATTCTTGTTCTCCTTGCACTGCAACACTTCCTTTTGTGGTGATCTTTTGGCATTCCTCCGTTGGCAACACTGTGGCTACCAGAAAGGGCCACCCATACCTCGGTCAAGCCTCCCAAAACCCAGACTGAGATGAGAGCCTTTTTAGGCCTCACTGGCTACTACAGGAGGTTTGTCAAGGGTTATGGCACCATTGTTACCTCCTTGACTGAGTTCACTTCCAAGAAGCAACCAAAGAAGGTGATCTGGACAGAGGCTTGCCAGACCACTTTTGATGCCCTGAAGGCTGCTATGTGCACAGCACCTGTGCTGAAGGCACCTAACTATTCCAAGGAGTTTGTTGTGCAAACAGACGCCTCAGAGCATGGTATAGGAGCAGTACTCTCACAGCTTAAAGAAGAGGGCCTAGATCAACCTGTAGCCTTCATTAGCAGGAGGTTACTTTCCCTACTTGTTTGGGACTCACTTCTGGGTTCTGACCGACCACAGGCCCCGTAGATGGATAATGCAGATGAGGGGTAGAATCCAAAACTGTTGAGGTGGTCCATTTCTCTATAGGGGATGGACTTTACGGTGGAACACCGCCCTGGCACAAAACACACCAATGCTGATGGTCTGTCCAGATTCTTCCTCCTTAGTGTTGAGAACTCCCATGAGGTTGGGTAGTTGCTCCCCACTTTCAGCTGGGGGGACACGTGTTAGACTTGGCATCCCTGGCGTGGTCTCCCCTAACTTCTTGCCTCTGTTTCCCAGGTTGTTGATGTGTGCTGGACTCTGTTTATGCTTCTTTTGATACTCTGGGCACTTTACCACTGCTATCCTGTGCTAAAGTGCAAGTTCTCCTATTTAAAATGTATGTGTAATTGGATTTCCATGATTGGCACATTTGATTAACTGTTAATTCCATAGTACAGTGCACCAGCAGGTCCCAGGGCCTGTAAATCAAATGCTGCTAGTGGGCCTGCAGTACTGGTTGTGCCACCCACATTAGTAGCCCTGTAAACATGGCTTAGACCTGCCACTGCAGTGTCTGTGTGTGCAGGTTTTAACTGCCAATTCGACCTGGCAAGTGTACCCACTTGCCAGGTCTAAACCTTCCCTTTTATTACATGTAAGACACCCCTAAGGTAGGCCCTAGGTAGCCACCTGGATAGCTCCACAAAGCACAGTCTTAGGCAGGGCAGCACTTCTCCTCAGCTCTTCAGCTGTTCTCCAGGCAGAGGTTCCTCTTGATTTCCAGAAGTGATCTAATTTTCGGAGTTTGGGTGCTCTTCTTATACCCATTTCGGCCTCTGAAGTAGGTCCACTTCAAAGGAAAGTCTCTCTTGTTGGTGAAATCTTGCCTTGCCCAGGCCAGGCCCCAGACACACACCAGGGGGTTGGAGACTGCAGTGTGTGAGGGTAGGCACAGCCCATTCAGGTGTAAGTGATCACTCCTCCTTATACTCCAGCCCAGATGGCCTACCAGGATAAGCGGGCTGCACCCCAGCTCCCTTTGTGTCACTGACTAGGGAGATTCACAAACAGCCCAACTGTCAATTTGACTCAGATAGGGAATACACAAGCATGCAGAGTCACAGAATGGTTTAAGCAAGAAAATGCCCACTTCCTAAAAGTGGCATTTTCAAACTGACAATTTAAAAACCAACTTCACCAAAAGATGTATTTTTAAATTGTGAGTTAAGAGACCCCAAACTCCAGATATCTATCTGCTCCCAAAGGGAAACTACACTTGAGAGATATTTAAAGGCAGTCCCCATGTTAACCTATTAGAGAGACATTGGGGCTACCTTTAAATCTGATTAAAGTGTAGATTCTCTTTGGGAGCGGATGGACATGTGGAGTTTGGGGTCTCTGAGCTCACAATTTAAAAATACATCTTTTAGTAAAGTTGATTTTAAGATTGTGTGTTTGAAAATGCCACTTTTAGAAAGTGAGCATTTTCTTGTCTATACCATGTCTGTGACTCTGCCTGTTTGTGGATTCCCTATCTGGGTCAGTTCGACAGTTGGACTGGTTGCACCTCACACTAGACAGTGACACAAAGGGAGCTGGGGTGTAGCCTGCATATCCTGATGAGCCATCTGTCCTAGGAGGGAGGTAAGGAGTGGTCACTTACACCTGAAAGGGCTGGTCCTGCCCTCACAAAATGCAGTCTCCAACCCCCTGGTGAGTGCCTGGGGCCTGGCCTGAGAAAGGCAGGATTTCACATTCAAAAGAGACTTTACTTTGAAGTAGGCCTACTTCAAAGGAGAAATTGGGTATAAGAAGGGCACCCAAAACCACAGACTTTAGAATATGTCTGGAAACAAGAGGAACCTCTGCCTGGAGAAGAGCTGAAGAGCTGAGGAAGAAGAGCTGCCCTGCCTGTGACTGTGCTTTGTGGAGCTACGCTGCAGTTGCTGCTTCTGACAGAGTAAGAGGGCAAAAACTGGACTTTGTGTGCCTTCCATCTTGTGAAGAAATCTCCAAGGGCTTGATCTAGAGTTTGCCTCCTGTTGTTTGAAGTCTCAGGGACAGCAAAGACCTCTTTCTGCCAGCACCTGGAGTCTCTGGAGAGACTCCTGCTCTGACAAGTTGTGCCCTATCCAGTCACTGTGCCCTTGAAGGGAAAGCTCGTGAAAATTCAAGGAAATCGACTTCGGACAACAACGGACCGACGTTGCTGCTGAATCCGGTGACGCAGCCTGCAACCGACTCTCTGATCCTCGCTGGAACGCGACGACCTTCTCAGGCCCGACATCGCTGCAGCCCCGACAAAGTCCATGTCTCCATGGAAGTCGCCGCACCACGACGTGACCAACGCCGCTCGAAGTGCATGGATTCAACGTTTCGCACAGACGCCGCGATCCCCGACTTTGCGCATCGGCTTGTTTTCACTCTTCACCAAAGGCACTTTACCTGGGGGGTCTACGTGACTCCTTGTCTGGTGCCGCTGGTGTTAGATTGTTGAGGACGAATTCGTCACGATGCCGTGTTAACACCTCATCGAAGCATTTTGTGTTTCTAAGTGCTATTTTTGAGTTTAATCTTTAAAAATTCATAACTTGACTTGTGTATGTCGGATTTGTGTCATTTCGGTCTTGTTTTGTTTAGATAAAGTTTTCCTATTTTACTAAACTGGTGTTGTGTAATTTTGTAGTGTTTTCATTAAGGTACTTTGTGTGTTGGTACAAATACTTTACACCCAGCACTCTGACGTGAAGCCTACTGCTCTGCCAAGCTACCAAGGGGGTAAGCAGGGGTTACCTGAGGGTGATTCTCTTTTACCCTGACTAGAGGGAGGGTCCTTGCTTGAACAGGGGGTAACCTGACTGTCAACCAAAAACCCAATTTCTAACACACACCATAAAAATGAGTGATGCCTGGGGGACGCACGCACACACATACAACCCCCCCACACACAAACTCACACAGGTGGGCACATACACACACACAAGGACAGAAAGAACACAGCCACTGCTCAGTCCAGCAGCCACCAGATTTCTATTCCTCTACCTGAACCTTCAGTTGACGACCTTAAATGTTGCAGGCAGCTGTTACCTGACTTGGGGCCACATTTAAGAAGCTTTTTTTCTCATTGCGAACGGGCCGATTCATAGAATCGGGCCATTTGTGACGAGAAAAAAGCTTTTTCCAATGCACAAACCCAATTTTGCAAATCGGTAATCACATTACTGAATCGCAAAAAGGGTTTGTGAGTCACATTGAGGAAGGGGCGTTCCTTTCCTAATTTGCGAGTCGCAGTCGACGTATGATTGTTTTGTGACTGCGAATGAGGTCACAAAACATATTGCAGTTAGCACCAGTTTCAAACTGGTGCTAACCCCTTAGCAATAGGGAAGGGGTCCCAATGGGACCCCTTCCACTTTGTGAATGCATGCGAAAACATTTTTTCAGAGCAGGCAGTGGTCCCACCGACCACTACCTGCTCTGAAAATATGAAAAGAAAGCTTTTCATTTTTGTTTTTGAAATGCTTTTCGTTTTCCTTAAAGGAAAACTGGCTGCATTTTTTAAAAAAATACTGCTTTATTTAAAAGCAGTCACAGACATGGTGGTCTGCTGACCCCAGCAGGCCACCATCCCTCTGAGTGCCCCCATGAATATTCATGAGGTGGGTCATTTGCGACCCCATTGCGAATCGCAAACAGTGTCATTGACACTGTTGTACATCAGGTTTTGCGACTCGTAAATTGCTTGTACATGTGGCCCCTAGTCTCTTGTGAGCATGAGCTACATCAAACCAGGTACCGGGAAGCACGGTCTGGCTCAGATTATCATTTTAAACTATTTGAGGGAGGCAGTATCTCTCAACATTGCATTTGAGGTGGGACAGAACCCAGGGAAAGGTTGCAGGTAGTCAGACTTCTCTGTTTCTCACTGGTGCAAACTGGTTCATGCACATCACTGAGTCTTGCTTGCATGCTGCTTTCACCAACTCCGGCACAGCCGGGATAACCAGGATCACGATAGTGAAAGTGGTATCCACAATAAAGTCAAGCACAATGATATTGCCTCACATTGGCCACTACACACTGGTCTGAAGCAGTGGAAGTGAGGCCTATATGACGCATGTGGCACGTGAATTTTATTTATTAAGTTGGATCTACCTTTCAGGTAGTAGGAATGAAACCTGCATAAAGAGAAAGCTATAACAGTGAAGAAAAAGCTTTGCCCATGCATATAAAGTCGGCAGGGATTATGGAAACGGATTTAGTTTTCTGTTATGTTTGCCAAGCTTATAAGGAAATGTGTTACATAGCGTTAATATTCCATATCTTCTGGATATTACAGACACATTTGAATAAACATATGAAAGAAAATAGTGAAAGCAAATCTCCAATGAATAAAGTATGAATATTTGACCTTTATCTTTCTCAACAAAGGACAAGTAAATTCAGGAGCACCAATTGCATCACTCGCACAAGTATTGATTAGCGAGGCTTTATTGTTGTAGAGCACAGTGTACATAGATGGAACAAACTTAAACCACAAAGAGTATCGAAGATAATTATCTACCAACCTCAAAATTGAACGTATTTATTTGACAAGTTAAAATGTTTGATTTATTGTATGTGTCATATTGACTTTTCGCATTCCCTAAGTGGGTTTACAAAACGTCCTTTGCTTAAGTATAAAATACTAAAATGAGCCAATGTACATTAACATATGCGTGTAACGTCTCTGTTGCGCATTTGCTCCGGTCCAAAACAAAATAGAACATATACGGGTACATGTACAATTAAAGGCTAGAAATGTAAATGCTCACATGTACGTCTTTTAAGGGTCGTCATGGGTCGCACATGCGACCCTGAGCTTGGCCTTTGCGAACTCTGCTTCTGCCTATGCAACCTCTGACCTCATGGGTTGTATAAACAGGACCCTTGTGGGAGTCAGGACGGCACCCTCCTTGTTCACAATCTTTTCTTTTTATCATACTAATAGTGAATAATGGGTTGTAACTCACTACTAGTTTAATGAAAAACTGAACAAGAGCAGATATGATACGAGAAAGAAAATGCTTTTAAATGTATGCTGTCTGCATGCATGAAGGTGAGCGTGTCTGTATGTGTGAACATGTGTATCTGTGAGTGAAAGCAAGTGAGTGAGAGTGAGTGGTGAGAATTGATTAAAGTGAGTGAGAATGTCAGTAAGTGAGCATTAGTGAGGGAGAGCAAGAGTGACTTTGAGGGAGGGAGAGTGAGTGAAAATGAATGAGTTAGAATGAGTATGAGTGAGAATTAGTTACTGTGAGTGGAAATGAGTAACTGAGTAAGAATGAGTGATTCAGAGTGAGTGACAAAGAATGAGTAATTGAGAAATAGAGAGTGAGAAAATTTGTAAGAATAAGAATAATTACAAGAGAGTGCGAGTCAATGAATGAACGTGAATGGATGAGCGTGAGCAACAATTAGTGTGATTGGGTGAATGTAAGTGAGTATGTTTGAGAATGTGGGATTATTGCTGCAGATCTGCTTTTGACAGTGGCATTCTGAAGGTAATCCTTGGCTTATAGAGGTGTCCATAGCAAAATCCTGGTGCAGGCAAATGGGTAGCAATTCTTAGTATGACAGGTACCTAAGAAAACATATACTTGATACAGACATACTAGGGTTAATAGGTGGAATATTCATACCCTTGGCACGATGTTGGTGATGGCATCCTGGATAAAAATCTTGCATATGAGGCACGAGTGGCAAAATGCTTCCACTGACACACTGGATGTACTTTGTGGCCACTCACAAAGCTTTGAATGATTTGATCAATCAAAGCCAGTACGGCTTCGAAGCTCCTTTACATTTGGGGACTAACTCATAGCACACATTTGCATTCCTTTCAGACAAGCAGGCACTCTGGCAGGAAAGCTTGTTAAGCTGTCTGGCCGGCTTTGCTTTCACAGCACAGGAGGACTCACTGAATGACACTTCAGCAAAAGCATTTAAACTATCGGAATTAACCGTCCTGGGATGGTTATCTATTTACAAAAAGTAGGGGAACAGTGTTCATAAATCAAAAAGTATGGGCACCTCGTACTCCTCGGATCTGGCCCACTTCATGCTCTGGACATAACTGTTATTGCACTTTTAAAGGACTTTTTGTGCTCTCTCTCTATGATTTAGCAATGCATTTCTTCTGCAGTAAACACTAGGGAAACTATTAAATCATGGTAGTTTGTGTTATAAATAATTTATGCTCCTTGTGCTGTGTTTTGTTGTGTAACAATATATCCCCTTGAGACAAGCTCATTATTTTTCATGTAATACATTTAGAAGTGAATAATGCCCCCCTTCCATATTATACCAGCACCCTAATAGAGGTGAAATCTAAAATAGACATTTGTCTGTGTTGTGTCATTGTATTATTCATGATGTTATTGTGCCAGTCAAGGGTCTAGTACCTGGGGACAGCTCCTTGGGATCAAAAATCCCCCCATCAGAGACCAGCAGCAGTTCACAGGCAGGCCTAGGCAGGTCCAGTTGGCGCTGCTCCACTGGGCAGGAGTCTGAGAGCTGTTTGTGTCCACGTAGCTCAGACAACTGACCTTTTGAGTCACTGTCAGTAGCCTGGGACCAGGGCAAGAAGGTCTAGTCTTCCTTCTTCAGACACCAATGCAGCTTCCAAGCAGCAGGTCAGTCCTTCTGGCAGCAGGACAGTCCTTCTTCGGAATCTTCCATTGGTCCAGGAGTGGTTCTGAAGGTCCTCTTTTTACACTTGGTGCCAGGCTTTGTGTTGGGCAACTCCCTAACCTACCCCCCAAAACTGGTTCTGATGAGTTATTCCCCTTCCTCTTGTCCAGGCTCTAAACTGTCTAGGGTGACAAAAGGCAGGGCAGGCCTGGTGTCAGGGTCCTATGTGTGTGCTGTGGGCAAGGTCCTTTGAAATGTAATCAGGACAGGATACAGCTCCTCTCTAGTCATTTTGCCAGGAAGGTATGTCCTCTCCCATCTACACCAAGGTCCAATTGTTAGCTGTCTGGGACCAACTCACGTTCTAGATGGGGGAGCTATTAACAGACCCAGGCTGCTGGAAACTGCCAGAAAGACCTCAAAAACTTTGGGCAGGAAAATCCAACTCTCTAAAATTGGCATTTTCAAAATTATAATATAAAATCCAACTTTACCATTAAAGAAGGTTTTAAATTACAATTCATTTGAGCGTGAAAAGCATATTGCTATCTGTCTGCTATATGAAGTTAGCACTTATTAAATGGAAGAAAGTAACCCAGTGTTAGTCTATTGGAGTAATAGGAGTTACAGCAGTGTAAAATGACTTTAGGTATGTCATGAGGTTATTTTAGCATTTATGTAGACACATTTATTTTAGCTTGGGTCTGAGGCCTGTTCCCTCTCATCTAGTCAGTTTATTCCTCTTATTATTTTAGCAAGATTTCATTTTAGTGGTTATGTTTTATTATTTTTATATGTTGGCCTTCAATGCAGAATTTGTTATTCATTTCTTTACAAGACATTTTCATCCTGTGCTCAGTTCAAGGCTGCACACAATAATATAACAGGTATTGCCTGTCCAGGGAGTAAAATGTCTACTCTACACAAAAGAATACATGTAGTCACATCAGGGCAGATCTCAGAACAACAAGATGTTTTATTATAAAACAACGTGCTACCCCCACCACCTTAGAGGGGACATTCCAGCCAGACTCCTGTGTCATGCTGCACGTAGTTGCAATTTCACTAGAAACTTCACATTTCCTCTGCGTCTACGTGGGAGGATTCCTAGCACACTAACAGACCTCTTTTTTGCCTTTGAACACAAGTATGGAGTTGGGTTTGTCTCCAAGGACTAGCTGGGCGGATTAGGGCTACCACTGCTATTTGCTCTTATGTAGAAACTTAGTAGTGCAGGTAGGGATATTAGATGCAATATTGTGGCAATATTTATTTTAATTTTATTTAGAGTTTTCTATAGCACTGGCAAGACCCGAGGGTATCTGAGCGCTTTACAACAGTACAGGTAATCAAAAAAACATATTTATAATTATACAGGAATGGTTTCACGTGGGCATAGAAGATGAAGTGTAGGCAGTGGTGGGGGGGATGGGAATTAGAGTGAATGGTGGCTCTTTCTGAGATGTTGGTTGGTTGAGTAGGAATTCATTTAGTTGCTTCTTGAAGATCTGGAGGGAGGGGTTTGATCTTATGTGAACTGGTAAGGAGTTCCGGATCTTGGGGGTGTTGCTTGTAAAGGAGCATGCCCGGGTTTTTTCTTACTGAGTTTTGGGCAGGATGAAGAGAAAGGTGTTTTGAGCTTCTTAGTGTTCTTGTCTGTCCTGCTTTAATGAGTTTAGTGGTGAGGTATTCTGGTTTCCCAGTGTGTAGGGCTTTGTGAGTAAGACAGGAAGTTTTGAAGTTCAGGCGGGCTTCGATCGGGAGCCATTTTAGTCTTTTCAGGGCACGGGAGACGTGGTCATATATTTTTAATTCCTGTCACCATTCTGGCCGCTGCATGGAGAGTGGATCTCATGGGACAAAGCTGGGATTTAGCTGTGCTTGTGAGGATGGAGATTCTGTAGTCTAGTCTGGAGAGCACCAGTGCTTGCGTGGCATGTTTTAGGTATTCTAAGGGTATGAACGGTTTGATTTTGTTCAGAAGTTTCAGGCTGTGGAAACCATTTTTCGCGTTATTCGTTATGTGGTCCTGCATAGTCAAGTTGGTGTCCAGAGTGATTCCTAGCGACTGAACCGAGTTTGTTGAGGTAAGACTGCATTTGAGAGCGTCTATGGATCTTAGCCATTCTTGTATCTGGGGGAGCTGTTTCGTTTTTGATATGAGAAGTATTTCATTCTTATCCTGGTTGAGTTTCAGTTGGTTGTAGGATAGCCAAAGTTATGCTTCTTTAAGTGTGGCATTTAGTTAGTGTACGTCCTCTATAGATGATGTTTCCATGTAAAGTTGGGTTTCATCAGCGTGTAGGTGGAAGGGGATGTTAGCTCGGTTGCGAATGGTGGTGAGGGGGTCCATGTAGATGTTGAAGATCGTGGGTGAGAGGACAGATCCTTGGGGAACCACTCTGGTGATTATAGTTGTGGCAGAGGTCCTGTTTTTTTTTTTTACTTGTTGCGTGCGGTTCCGTAGAAAGGATGAGAACCAGCGTAGGATCGCCCCTTCCACGCCAGTTATTTTTTGGCGGGAGTCCAGTAGCAGCTTGTGGTCAACCAAGTTGAAGGCCACCGATAGGTCTAAGAGAATCAGCAGGCAGCATCGGTCAGAGTCAAGGGAATTGCAAAGGTTGTCTACTATGGTAGACCAATATGGTAGAACTCTTCCTGTGTTTCACTTTCCTTCTCACTGCTGTAATAGTTTTGTGTTTCATTATCCTCATAATTGCAATTCATGTCTTTTTACATAGAACACAGTTGCTTCAATAAAACCTACTGAATCAAATCGTGCTTTTGTTTGTCTTTGCATGTATGAGACTTGCACTACTGAGAGAATGGGGTACGATCTGTTCTACCATGACTTCCCTGCAGAGTCTTAGTGTGTCATGTGATAGGCTGCCACAAGTCACTTTTGACTCTGGTACTGGTGAAGTGATGCTAGCTAGCCAAGATGGTAAGGCCAACAGCTGTCACACAGTGTGGGATCAGACTCAGTCCCCTACACTCGGTGGTGTTGCCGCCCAAAATCCAGCAGTCTTGTTACTAATATGGAAGTCCTACAACAGGAGTTTTTCATTGCTAGGACATGTAAAATTTAAATCCACATGTCCTACTTTTTAAATTCTATGCAACTTACCCTATGAGCCTTAGGGCCTAACTTAGCAGCAACTCATAAGTATTAAAATGGAAGGTTTAGCCCTTTCCAGGTTTAAATGGCAGTTTAAATCCACACTACAGGCTGCAGTGGCAGGCCTGAAATATTTTTTAGAAGGCTTTTTTAGGGGGTGGCATAATGAGTGTTGCAGCCCAATAGTAGCATTTAATTTACAGGCAGGGTACATGTAGTACCAATTATTAGGGACATACACGTACATTGAATATACTAATCTGGAGTAGGCCACTTTCCCATGTTTACATGAGACCATACAAGCAATTTACCAATGGTTAGCTGGGAAACCATGTGCAGAGTCGTAAAAGCCAAGAAAATTGGGTTCAGCAAAGGAGAGCAGAGGAAGGCAAATACCTGGGTTGATGGCGCAGAAAGGCCCAGGTCCAACATGTTCCTTTCCAGTCAAAATCTAGAGTCGACTCGTCGATACCTTGATGGGCTACCCTACCAGGTGGTAGAATGTCAACAATGGCCCTCTTCTACAGATGCACTTGTCAGTCCTGCAAAATATTGAATTTAGTTGGAACCCCCTGAAAACACTCTCCTGAGCCACTGGACTGACAAATGAGGAACTATTCTCCTCATCAATGGACCCTAACTGTGAGACTCGCATTAGGCAGACAGTACCACCATGGCTAGATTCAGCAGTATAGATGTATTTTTTAAAATATTTCAATAACCTATTTTGAATGTAAAATGCAAAGTGACTATGTATTTGCTTGTAAACATTTTATTCATTTTAATGTATATAACACCTTTATTAATTATTAATGCACATTAAAACTATTTATTTTTCTTTAGGTGGGAATGTATTGTTTAATTTAAACTTCAGAAAAATATTCTTGATGTAGCTTACCTTTTTCAATTACTTAAAGTATTAATTCAAAGTTAATTTAATAGTGTTGTGGCATTTTTTCATTTTGTTCTACACTACAAGAAAATATATAAAATTAATTTTCCTAATTTGTTCAATATGTATTTTCAGGTTAAATATTATTTGTTAGTTTTCCCTATATTTTAACAGACAGTGTTCTCTTCCCGAATCATGTAGTCTCCTATAGTAAAGTGAAATTTTTTAAAAATGCATTGATCTTATTTATAAAAATTCCTAAACTCTCATTAGAAAGGCAAGTGAGGTCAGACCTCCTAACCTCTTTATTTCAAAGTTATATTTTACCCCATTTTCTCAAACCCTAAAAAATAATCTGGGGTGAAAAGGAGAAATTAACACAACACCCCTAGATCATACTCCAAAAGCCACCATTAACCCTTATGTTGTTCTCTCAAGTACTACAAAATGAAAATATTGAATACACGTCATTGATTTCTTAGCTTTATTTTGGAAAAGTGACACTCTTTTCCTTGAGTTATATGCTTAAGTGCAATTTGACACTCTGCTATTTAAGCCTCCACATAAAGCTTTCAACATATATCACAATCAAAATACTATTATCATAAGGTGTAATAATGGAGAATACATTGATGTTAAGTATACCAATTTTTTAAATAAATCTAGGAAAGAGCAGGCGGCAAAATTCTCCAGCTTTTTCTTTTTGTTCTTCTCTGTGCTGTCAGTTCCTCTATTCTATTCCTATCACACTATACATCAGTTAATTTAGCATGTAGAACTTTGTTATTGGCCAAGATAAGTGTCCTGTGCAGTGCTTGCATAAGCTCTCAAGTGCAGTCCAATCACAATTGGCTACACTATCTCCCCAGTGCATCTTTTGGCCATTGGTAATGGAAAGAGCTTCCTGAGCTGCCTGAGTCATTTATTTCCATCTCCTTCTGTAATGAAGATCAGCTCACTGACATTGTTACAGTAAAGTGAGCTCATCAACTTCTTTTACATTCACTGCATCAGTGCTCAGAGGGGCATATCTGAGGCCACGAAGCACTGATTCTTTTGGGAGAGGTATTGTTGGAAAGGCGGGAATTTTCCCTTACCAGTGGTATCTCTGTGCAGTGGATCCCTGCTTCGGGATTGCCACAGGTGACTGATCCCGAAGCAGGGATCCCCACACTAGGCACAGGGAGAGGGGGAGCAGCCCCTTTGGCAATGGCCTGTTCTTCTCACATTCCCTCAAAAATCAGTAACTGTGCCCCCCAAGGGAGAGCAGAAAGGCCACTAGAGAGCAGGTAACTTTATTTCTAATAATTTAGGGGTGGTGGCTGCCTACCATGGGCATGACCGTGCCTTGACCATAAATAATTGATTCAACAGTCTCTCTGCCCCCTCTGAATGTGGATGGGAAAATTACCTCCAATCTGCTCAGCAGAGGGACTGAAAGCCCACTAGACATCAGAATTGTGATTTTTATAAACAAATAGGTGTGGGAGCACCCCACAATGGGCATGGTCAAGCCATCATTGATAGAAGATGGACATTTTTTCACTCCGTACCAGGAGTGTCTCCCCCAGGAGATGGGTGGGGGTGATTAGCCCCAATCTGCCACCCTGGAGGGGGTAAAGCCCACTAGAAAACAGGGGGTTTATTTTAGAAAAATATACAGGCGAGGCTGCCCACAATGGGTATGGCCATGCCCCCACCTCAAATAAATGTGGCAGTGGTCTTCCTGCCCCCCCAGGGGTGAAGAAGTAATTCTCCTCAATTTATCTTAGGGGTGGCAGACAGCCCACTAGACACCAGAGACTGCATTTCACAGTATTTTTGAGGGGGAGCAGCCTGGCATGGGCCTGTGCTCTCCCACAACCCTGGGCCCAAAAGACTTTCTATCCCACCAGGGGATGAAGTGAGGTATTCACCACAATATGCCCCACTTGGGGGACAGAAAACCCACTAGCCACCAGGAATCTCTAAATAGTGCCAAAACAAATATAATGATGAGGCTGCCTACCTTGGCCTTGCGTCATACCCCTGCTCCCTCTTGGGCAGATAGGAGGCTTGCCCCATTTGGGAAGATCATCTCAAATCTGCCCACTGGTGGGTGGAAAGCCCACTAAACAGCAGGAAGTTTGTATTTCGGGCGAAAGAACACTCATGCGCTTCACACTCTGATATTAGGCCATTCTCCAACCCAAAAGGGATAAACGGTATTTTGACCTCTCTTCAGGGCAGAGACAGAATTTGGCCCCAATTTGCCCCTGGAAACAGAAAGACTATTTTTAAATAAATAATGGAGTGGATATGGCCCATCCTGACACCCAGCCCCTCCCTCATGCTCAAAGACTCAACTGTCTTTATGCTCCCCTGTGGACCAAAACATTTCATCCCAATGACAAGCGACAGTACATTTGATTCTTTTGGATGTTGTTTTTACATATGGGCCGAAAAGTGTGGCTAAATCCTAATATCATCCCACTTCTGGAATATACAGGGATGCACAAAATTCACCCAGCATTTCCCCACCTGTCCTAATAAAAAAGCTACACCTCTTGAGTGGCTGGGCCCAGTGACCACCAAAGGAACAGTTCAAACCAAGGTCAATGGAACCCTCATTAACCTTGTTTTAATCTGTTTCTGCCACGGGCACTGCCCAGCCACACAAGTGGGGCAGTGTTTTTATTGGGAAATGTGAAGGAATACTGGGTGGTAGGAATTTTGTAGATTCCTCTTAATTCTGAAAGTTTCCATCACAGAAATGTTAGGAAAATGTGTGATTTTGTCAAATGTTTGAGGCTTGTAGAGCATTGTGGGTTAGAACACCTTGTGGTATTCATGCTAGACACACCACAGTGGAATCCCCAGAGTGCCTAATTTTCATAAATGTCTGTGGTTGGTAGGTTTCCATAGGTGACAGTGGAGCACGACCCCAAACACAGCAGCTACCTCTATCGCTGATCTAACCAAGTTGAGCTTTAGGGCCCTTTGTGTGGTGGTCTCTTGACCTGCCCAAATAAGTGGGGTAAAGTTGTATCTGGAGATGTGTTGAATCTCTGGGTGGTGGAAAATTTGTGTATTCTCACAGGTTCTGGAACGTTTCTGCACAGAAATGTGAGGAAAATGTGTATTTTTAGTGGAGGTGTGAGGTTTTCAAAGGCTTCTGGGTAAGAAAGCCATATAAGTCACCTCAATCTGAAGTCCTTCAGATGTCGAGTTTTCAAGAATCTACAGGTTTGCTATGTTTCCTTAGCAACCAGTTAGGCTGGGGCCCAAAATCCACAGCTATCTACAATGGAAAATCAGGGTTGGATTTGAGTGGTAAAATGTGATATATCCAAGTTGTGCTTTGGGCCCTTTCCTGATAGTGACATTAGGCCTACCCACACAAGCAAGGTACCATTTTTACTGGAAGAGTTGGGGGAATTGTGAGTGATTGGAAATTTGTCTCTCCAAGATTTTCTCACAGAAACATGAGAAACATTTCGGATTTCAGTCAACATTTGAGGTTTGCAAGGGCTTCTGGGTGTGAAAACCTGCTGAGAGCCATGCAATCCATGCACTCTGTATTCCTCTAGATACCTAGCTTTTAAAACCATGCAGGTTTGCTAGGATTCCCTGTGTACCGGCTAAGCTAGGATCCAAAATACCCAGTGACCCATATTGGAAAAAAGGGTCAGTTTTGAGTCAAAAAATGTGATGTGTCCATGATGTGCTTTGCGCCCTTTGTTGTTGCAGACACTAGGCTTATCCACACAAGTGAGGTGCCATTTTTGTTGGAAGAATTGGAGAAATGATGAGTGGTTGGAAGTTTGTGTCTCCCCATAGATTCCAGAACTTGACCTCACAGAAACATGAGGAAAATGTATGTTTTTAGTAAACGTTTGAGGGTTGCAAAGGCTTCTGGATAAATCATGGTGAGAGCTATGCAAGCCAACCACCCTTGGAATCCCCTGGAGGTCTAGTTTTACAGAATTTGCAGGTTTGCTAGCTTCCCCTAGGTGCAGGATGAGGTAGGGCCCAAATTCACACCTACCCACATTGCCAAAAAAGGGTCTGTTCTGAGTGGAAAAATGTGATGTGTCCATGTTGCGTTCTTTCCCTTTTCCTGTCATGGACACCAGGTCTACCAACACAAGTGAGGTACCATTTTTATCTAGAGGCTTGGGGCATGCTGGGTAGTAAGAAGTTTGTGGCTCCCTACAGATTCAATATGTTTTTCTCACAAAAATGTTTTGAGAATGTGTTTTTTTTGTCAAAGTTTGAGGTTTGCTAGGATCTCTGGGTGATAAAACCTCAAGAGAGCCACAACCCCACCCTGGATTCTTCTAGGTGCCCCATTTTTATCAGGAGACATGTGGGAACACAGAACAGTAGAACATTAGTTATTGCCAATTGGATTTTGCTGCATTTTTACCTTACAAATGGAAACCAGTGTGGAAGAAAGAAGACAGTGTAAAAAATGCCCACTGCATCACATACAAGCTTGGGTCCCACAAATTGAAAGATATACAAATAACCACTGCTCCTAAACTCCAAATCTGGGGCTCATTTCAGAAATACATAGGTTTCTTTAATACTCACTATTCCCTCTAAGAACAGAAAAAGCAGGCACTTTTTTTGCAGAGTACAGTTTTCTGATTTTTCCCCAAAAACCCAACCTGTAGCTATAGTTTGCCTATTTTCCCAGTCCCCTCAAGGAGGATTCACAAACCGCAGGAACCTTTAGAATTCCCAGGAAGTTGGAAAAAAAGGATGCAGATTCGATGTGGATATCTCAAGTAGAAAAAAGTATGGAGGCCTAAGCTAGAACTGTCCAAATAGCGAAAAAAGGGCTCAGCATGGAGGGGTGGCTCAGCAGTTATGGGGTTAAATTTGATCATGGTTATTACTTTCTCTTTTCCATCTTCTTCTTCCATAAAATATTTATGGTAAAATCATTTGACTTAAGGAAGTATGGTGTTTTTACTCCTCTCAGCTGTAGCCAGATGTTGGTCCTATTAAGAACCTGATGTCGCTCACATTCCACATTCTCCTATGTGTGTGCAAACAATTGAAACATGCAACACCTAGAAAATGTAAGCACATTTTGGACAATACTGACTAAACTTGAGGACTGGCTCTGAGCCACACAGATTGGCAGTCTTAGCTAAACCATTTTGCTCAGAAAAGGCAAACTACTAGTTACCTTTGTAGCACTAATACTGTCTGCCTGACTATAAATCTACCTTTTCCTTTGTAAGCACCTTTCCAAACTTTCTGATTGCTACCCTAATTTCTCTATTGATAACCATCCTTGCATCCCTATTTTTACTCAAACACAGTCAGAGCAGTTGTCTTACTGAAGGATCTGTCTTTTTAAAGCCCATCTTTTCTTTTCAGTTTATCCAGCGCGCTCAATGGTTTGATTATTATGTAAACAGGTTCATACGCAACATAATGAATGATTTTCCAACTGTGGACACTCGATTAACCGCTTTCCCTAGGTGTCTTATCCAATTATTACTTCAAAAGGTTGACTTCAGGCAGGCTCATTTAAGCTTATCTAGAATGCTACAAGACTTTATTCAATCAATCATGTAAATAGGCTCTCCCAATGACAGTTTAAGATTCTACTGTCATTGGTACTATATACTGCTCTACTTACTCTACTGTTTTTGTGTGTTTTTTATACTTTTTTCATACTTTTTTTACATTTTGTATTTTCTTTTTCACCCCTTCCTGACCTGACACATGTCTTTTTACTTATACTTCGGTATGTTCCTCTATTTGGGCTTGCTCATGGTTCCGTATTCTTTCCCACTCCCCTTTCTCCTCGTCCATAGTTTCACTCTGCATCGCGTTATATGTTTTTTTTGTAATATTTTTTTAACATATTTTTCTCAACATTCGTGATACACTACTTAATCGTTTGAAATTTTGTATCTGGTTCTTTAAAACATACCGGGTCTGTACTCCTATTTATATGGCTTTCCGATCTCAATATGGCCGCCACACATGACACCCAGTAAACTATCTTCAGAACCACGACTGCTATATACAGTCCGTCGTCTTTGTTTATATTGTTTTTTTTTTTTTGCTGTCACGGCGTGAATTGTCACTTCTGGCGTTCTCCTCTTTAAAAAAAAAACACTGTACACCCAAACGCCGAACATTCACACAAACAACTGGACGGGCGGCATACGGCCGGGCCCGCCTGCACTTCTGCTACCGGCCTCTGTTACTGTTTGGATCGCCGCATAGCAACGATTTTTTACACTTTACTTCAGGTAAGGCTGCGACTGCCTTTTTATACGAGCGCGGCTAATTCAGAACCTTCGAACATACTGATGAAAGTGTCGTTAACTCTACATTGTAATATTATTGGCCATTTGCAATGCAGTTAGTGAACTTTGCCCCTGACTATATATATCTCCATGGGTCTCCTCTCTCGTTTACTTAGTTTTTTCTTTTTTATTAGAACTTCCTTATTCATCCGTGTATGCGCACATCACAAACTATAATTTCGCTTCATTCGGAGTATTACCTTTGGTATGTGTGCCTTCTTGACCTGAAACAACTCTTGCTTTTTTATGCTGTTCTGTTGTCACTAATGGGATTTTATACTCACTGGCAGAGGGATACCTTTCTTTTGAGGTTTCATTATTATCACACGCACTGGTTCTCTATCAGGAATCCAATTTACTATGCTTCTGTGCACATTTTTTCAGGGTGCATTTCTTGAACTTCATCTCTGACCCCTACTTTTGATCATTTTTCCTTGCTGGTTCTCTCAATTACTCTTGACCTACTATTGGTCTAGACTATGTTTGTGTTTATACTTTTTCGCTTTTCTAATATTGTTGTATCTTCACAGAGTCACTTTATTGCTTATCACATGTATGTAAAGTAACATCTTGTATGTCAATATGTTTGGCTTTTGTGGCTTCATGTATGTCATTATATTACCTCACTAGCATATGTTACTTTGCAGCCCTGAAGAAGCCCGTTTATATAGGGTGAAACGCGTTGGCTGCTTCTTTTCATGAAATTTATTTTGTAACAAGTTTCCGTCATCAATTAAAGCCTTCGGGAAGAAACTAATAGAAGCTTTGCGTCATTACTTGTTCAAGAACATTGGACTTTCTTTACTCATTATATTTCATTGAGTGCTTTGGATTTGTGCACCCCCTAATTGTTGTTAAGAAGTTGTAGTGTTTGACATAAGAGCCATCTCTGTGTTATTCTATGAAGCTCGTGTCATGTGCACATAGTGGGAATAACTTACTCAAACATGTAGACAAAGAGTTTCATTGTGCAATCCCCTCACTAATCCTGCAGTGTTTTTATCAAACTAGCAGCTGTGTGAAGTATGGTGTCATCCCGCACTGTGTGAGTGGACAAAACTACATAGGGGTCATTAAGAGTCTGCCGGTCACTAGACCTCCAGACTTGCGGATGGTGTTTGGACCGCCACCAATGTGGTGGTCCAAGCGCAACATTAGAACCCTAGCAGATCGGAGATCATGGTGGTCTGGAGGTGGCGACAGTCCAAATCCACTGCCCTGGGGATTACGACCCCCTTCTCCGCCAGCAGTTTCATGGTGATACCACCATCATGAAAATGCTGGTGGCTAACGGGTGCAGAGGGGCCCAAGGGGAGCCCCTGCACTGCCCATGAATTTGGCATAGGCAGTGCAGGGGCCCCCTGGCCAGAACCATCACAACGATCACTGTCTGCTTTTCAGACAGTGAACATCACGAGCGTTCTGCTGCACCCCGCAGGAAACACCATTGCCACCGGCTAGATTACGAGCCGGAGACAATACTGTAGCCTGTTTCCTACTAGGCTGACCCAGAGGGAAACTCTTAATGGGGCCAGCGGGGAGGTAGCCTGTGTGGCGGCAACCTCCCCGTCTCTAGTTCGGCAGACTAAAACCCATCCACCAAACTTATAATGACCCCCATATTCTGCACTGGTTTAAAAATCAGTACACAAATCATGTGTGTCAGAAGTAAAGTCAATAGGAGTACAAAGGGTACATATTAGCTAAGTGTGACATGAGTGTTTGTTCAATGGTGTACTTAGTGTCCGTATTAGTTGAAGTTCCACTAAAATAATGATTTTTGAACAAATCTTGTGTTCTTAAGTACATGTTTCACACATGGCAGTAAACGTGTATGTTGACCAAAGTATCAGGAACACTAATAGAAGTAGTTGCAAATTCCATTTATTTCTTGGACTGTAAATGGAGGCCCAATTCATGTGTAACTGTAATTTCCAGGTACGTGTGTAATACCAATGGTACAAAGTACACATATGTTTCAGTCATTCTTATGGTTCAGGTCCGGACATACAAATAGTGCTAAAAAACTTTGGCCCTCATTATGACATTGGCAGTAAATTCCACTTACTGCCATGCCGACCTCCGCAAACATGACGCCGCGGATAACCGTCAAGCATATTATGACACACACATACCAATCCGTCACTATACAGCCACACACACAAGTCCGCCAGCCCAAAGGTCAGTGATAAACTGGCGGTAGCAAAACCTACACCGTTACGGCAACAGAACTATGCCCATCACATTATGACCCATGAATCACCGTGGTGGACATTCAATGGCGGTAAATCATTGGCAGGACATACCACTGCGCTCAAAATACACACACTCAAACAAAACTACACCACATTGGAAATTCAAACTGCACACACTACACACCGACACACCCACACCACTTTAAAACACACACCCACAATACCCACATCCCTTTACGACTAGAAATAATTGTCACCAGAGAGAGATACAACAAGAGCACCCACACAACCAGAGCCACATAACACTATCACCTATACACCATCCACGCACCTTACATTACACACCCCAACACATCACCCCACACACCCTCACCCACACCACTCACACTACACCCATGGCACAACAACAACACCCCAGGTTCTCAGAGGAGGAGCTAAGGGTCATGGTGGAGGAAATCATCTTGGTAGAGCCACAGCTATTTGGATCACAAGTGCAGCAGACATCCATTGCAAGGGAGATGGAGCTATAGCAGAGAATCGTGGACAGGGTCAATGCCGTGGGACAGCACCCCAGAACAAGGGATGACATCAGGAAGAAGTGGAGCAACCTACGGGGGAAGCTGCGTTCCGTGGCAGCAAGATACCAACTACCTGTAGAGAGGACTGGCAGTGGAACCCCTCTTCCTCCCCCACAACTAACAAGATGGGAGGAGCAAGTCTTGACAATCATGCATCCTGAGGGCCTAGCAGGAGGAGGAGGAGGACTGGACTCTGGTAAGTCAAATCTCTATTACTATCACCCACCCTACCTGCATGCCACACAAACCCCCACCCTCACCCTCACTCCCATCACTTCACCACCTCCCACATACCCCATCATCACAACCCACTCATCCCCTTACCAAGCCCTGCATGCAACACTAATGCATGGACACCACTCACAGACCTGCATGGACACCTATCACCACTGCATGCACATTTTAGAGAATCACTTAGCCCACCAAATAGCAACTCACACAAAGGCAAATCTGCCAGGGCAACAACAACCATAGAGAGCAGCACACCCATGCACAATATGTCATACGCAGAAACAATAACACTGCATTCACATCCCCACAGGTACCCCAGCCAATGTCACCAGAGAAGACGTGCCAGCAACATCCAGCTCCCCCCAAAAGAGGCCCACAGTGATGACAGCAGCTCTGGTCACCTGGATCTGGATGACCAACCTGGCCAATCAGGGATCTCCGGACAGTCGGTCACCCAGGCACACTCACACACCACCACTGAGCCTCCCCCTCAGGAAACACCACCACAGCACCATCCCAGCAGGCCCATACCTCTGTCCCCAGGTCAAGTCAATCAGCAGTGTGTCCACCACTACACGGACCCCAGGCCACCCCACAAACACAGGACGATCAGGGACCTGAGGTCAGTGGCAGTGGGCACACAGTTGAGGGGACAGAGGCACAGGACAACAGGGAAGCTGGAAGGACTGCTGTGCGACAGGGGGAGGACAGGCCCAGGGAACCGACTCTCCATAGGCACTCACCGCGATCCTGGGAGCATACCAACATTCCCAGGAGACGCGGGGCCAGATCCTGGAAAAGTTGCAGGAGAACATGTGGCTGCAGGAGGGACAGTACCTAGGGATCAGAGAGGACTTGAACGACATCAACACCACCCTGGTCTCTATTGCAGGCGTGCTGGCAGACATGGTCAACACTATGAGGGAGCCAGGGGCACACCACCAGGCCCCTGACACTAGCCAAACCGATGAACAGCCCTCCTCCTCCGCTGCCCCTAGTGGACAGGAGGCCCCACCACAGGACCAACAGGCCACCAGCACCCCTCCCCCTGCAGAAGGAGAAGCACCCCACAAACGCAACACAGAGACTATTGCCAAGACCCCCACCAGGAAATAAGACTGTCCTGATTGTCACCCTTGTGTCCCACTCTGTCACCCTGTCCACCTTGAACTGCCAGTGCTCCCCTTCCTTTGCCCCCTTGTACAATGCACCTGTGATACAAATATACTGGACTCTATCCTGGACTTTCCTCAATCATCAACCCAGCCCAGCCCATGCCACTACTCCCTCTATTGCTTAGTACTTAGATAAACACCCCTTGAAAAAAATACAAGTATGGAGTATGTCAAATGATTTAAGTATCTCTTCGTTTAACATGGTTTAAACATTGCAATTCGACTGTAAAATAATGTATATATAGGAAAGACCTGTAGTTGGCTGCAGTCAACACACCAGGAGCGATAGTGGGGCATAAATATCTGCAAATAGAGATGTTAAACAGTACAGTGAGTGGCCGTAGAAGTGAGAAAAATAGCCTGCCAGTGACAACGTCAAGCACAAAACTGTAAATTAAATGTGAATTTACACTGTCTTACCTGTGTGTATTTGGAAGTATTGACAAATGATTGCAATTGTTGTCCTCATCCTCTGCCTCTTCATCTTCACTGTCTACAGCGTCCACTGCTGCCACACGGCTATCTCCAGCCTCTTCCTCCTGCAGAAAAGGCACCTGGTGACGCAAGGTAAGGTTGTGCAACATACAGCATGCCACGATGATCTGGCAGACCTTCTTGGGTGAGAAGCACAGGGATCCACCTGTTAGATGGAGGCAACGGAACCTGACCTTCAGGAGGCCAAAGGTCCTCTCTATATTTCTTCTTGTTCGCCCATGTGCCTCATTGTAATGTTACTCTGCCCTTGTCCTAGGATTCCTCACAGGGGTCAGTAGCCATGAGAGGTTGGGGAAACCAGAGTCACCTGCAAATATTGAGGGACAACTGTTAGCCACACACTAACCCTTAGGGCCCACACCATACCCATACACCAACATATACAGGATGGGAACCAGGGCTCACCTATTGACCACCGTCTGTGCCTCTAGAGTTGAGCCATCACATATGTGATGCTTCTATTCCTCAGGATAAAGGCATCATGCACAGACCCAGGATATTTTACATTGATGTGGGAGATGTACTAGTCCACCAGGCACACCATCTGCACATTCATGGAGTGAAAGCTCTTTCGATTTCTGAACACCTGTTCATTTCGCTGGGAGGGGACAAATGCAATATGTGTTTCACCAATTGCCCCAATAATGTTGGGGATATGTCCCATTGCATAGAAATCAGCTTTCACTGTGGCCAAATACTCCACCTGGGGAAAACGGTGTAGCTGCACACAAATTTAATCAGGGCGGACAACACTCTCGTCAGTACGATTGAGAACATTGGCTGAGACATTCCTGCTGCCAAGCCCACTGTCACTTGCAAGGAGCCAGTTGTCAGGAAATGGAGCACTTATAGTACTTGCACAAGAGAGGGGATCCCGGTGGGGTGACGGATAGCAGAGATTACTTCAGACTCCAAATGGGCACACAGCTCTGTGATTGTGGCCCTGTCCAGTCTATAGGTGAGGATAATGTACCTGTCCTACATTGTTGCCAAGTCCACCAGAGGTGTGTACACGTGGGGATGTCTCCATCTCCTGTTCATCCGCAGCGGTTGCAATCTATGGGGCAAGATGGTGAGCAGCTGGTCATTATCTCTTAATTCCAACCACTACAGTTCAATGCATGTTGTGATTGTAACAGAATTTTATTGGAGATGTCCAAATGGTGCATGTGTGTACTGTGATGCAGTTAGGATCCATGGCCTGCCCCTCCCCCTGAAATGGCGTCTGCCTGTCCTGTATGGAGGGACAAGTGGAAAAGAGCTAATTCCGCTGACGTTGTGTGCCGTTGCGGGAGACCGTCGAAAACTGCTGTGCAACTCCTCGTTGGTTAACATTGGGTCCTATGGGGTACGGTGGCCAATGGTGAAGTATGCCTGCGGTGATGGTATGCACTGGAGCAGACGTCACAGCCATTTTCTATCTGTTCACTCACTTGCCACCTGACCTTCAACAGGAGAGGACCAACACTGCATATGCTGCTGTGACCTGTGTCTGGAACTGACCATGGCTCATGTGACTGAGGAAAGGGCCCCTGCCTTCACCTCTGCGAAATTGGAGAGACTGGGGGATGGGGTCCTACCCCAGTACCGAATGCTGTATGGGCCTCTAGACCAACAGGTGAGTACACCGTCAGTACGCTGCATGGTGCGTGAATGCATGGAGTGCTGTATGTGAAGGCCTCATGTAGGGGGTGTGTGGTGGATGGGCCCGGGGCATCATGCAGCATGTATGGTGGGCCATGTCTGTGCTAATGGGGATGGGAAGGGGCATGGTGGGCTATGAGTGTAACAGGCAGGACGGTCGGACTAATACCTTTCCCTGTGTCCATTTACCTGCAGGTCAGCGCCCATCAAAAGAAGGGTATATGGCGTGCCATCGCCAAGGACGTGCGGACCCTGGGGGTCTACGGCAGGCGGAGCACCCACTGTTGGAAACGGTGTGAGGACCTGAGACGCTGGGCACGGAAGACGGCGGAGGCCCAGTGAGGTCTCCCAATGAGGAAGGGGTGCCTGTCGAACCCTGACCCCCCCCGATGGCCTGCATACTGGCGGTGGCCTATCGAGAGCCGGATGGGCACTTGTGGGCATCACAGCAGCCACAAGGGGTTGAGTGCAGTGTCCCAATATACAACTTGCGCCTGGTGGGGTGGGATCCAGGTGAGGGGTGTAGGCCCTGTGGGTGACCCTAGGCCAGGCTGGTATTGTAGGTTGGTCCCATGTTGGGCAGGGTTCTCCAACCAAGCTAGTAGGCATCCACTAATAGGCAGGGGTCTGTGGGTCTCAGGTATGCTGCAATTGGCGTCAGCTGTCCCTATCCATAGCCTGGTGACTAACATCGTGACTGGTAGTGCATTGCTAGTGCGTAGGGTTGCTCCCTGTGTGTGTGTGTCGTGTACGTCAACTGTGGTGTTGTTGGCGCCATTGACCAATTGATCCTTTGTGTCTCCCCCCTCCCATTTTGTTTTGTCACTGTGTCCTTATGAGCATTAGCATCATCTGGTAGAGGAGCAGAGGCACCGGCGATGGAGGGAGCTGCATGCCACAGGACCCTAGGATGCCGAATCCACCGATGGTGAGGGCACCAATGGGACGGTGGGCGAGGGGAGCACCACGACGTAGACAGAAAGGGATAGTTCAGACACAGATTACTCCTCCGATGAAAGCTCCCTGGTGGCGGCCGACACCTCTGTGCCCACCACAGCTACAGGTACAGCCGCCACCCCCGTACCAGCACCGCTCTCCCAGCAGCCCCTCAGCAAGTTGCATGTGCCCGCTTACCCAGGAGGGTGGGCATCTCCTTCGCCCCATGCACCTCAGGCCCTGCCCCAGTTAGCCCTGCTGCCCTGAGTGAAGAGGCTGTTGACCTCCTGCGATCCACCTTTTTTTTGGGCAGTCAACCATTGTGAATGCCATCCATGGGCTGGCAGTCCAAATGCAACAGACAAATGCATTCCTGGAGGGCACTCACATTGGCATGGCGGCCCAACATAGATCAATCTAGGCTCTGGCCTCCTCTCTGATGGCAGCTATTGTCCCTGTTTCTAGCCTCCCCCCTCCAACTTCCTCTACCCTATCCCATTCCCCTCAACCTATCCCAAGCACACAGTCAGACGAGCATGCACCCAGGACAACACACAAGAGTGGACATGGCAAACACAAGCACCACACTTTATCACACAGGCACTCACACAAACACCATCCAGAATCAGACATACCAACATCCACTGCCTCCACTGTGGCCCCCTCCTCCTTGTTGTCCACTTCCTTCTCAGTTTTGTCTCCACTCACACCTGAATGCACGCCCCTCACTGGCAGTCACCACACCCACTTCCATGCACACGTCCCCTGTGTCCTCTCCCACTGTGTCTGTGCCCCCTCCTCCCAAAGTACACAAACACAAGCACTCAAACACCCACGAGCAATCCACCACACAACAGCATCCAGCCCATGCACCTACACCCAAACACAACAGACAGACACCTCCTACCACTACTCCCTCTTCCTCCACCACCAAACCATCTCCCTCTTCCCACCCCAATGTCACTATGAGGCTTTTCCTCTCCACCATTGACCTCTTCTCTCGCCCTCCCCTACGGTCCCTCACATCAGGCCAGGGCAGTCAAAATCCAGCCAAGCACCTCAGCCACCCAGTCCACGGGCACAGTGGTGTCCACAGCTACTCTAGGTGGGAGAGGATCCCGGGCACCAGGCAGCCACACTGAAAGGGTGTGTGCACCAAGTGCTGCAAGGAAGGACAAGGAGGCACCCCCAGCTGCTGCAAGGAAGGGCATGGAGCCACCCCCAGCTGCTGCAAGGAAGGGCAAGGAGGCACCCCCAGCTGCTAAAAGGAAGGGCAAGGAGCAATCCCTGGCTGCTGAAAGGAAGGGCAAGGAGCAGTCCCCAGCTGCTGCCTTAAGGAGAAAGGAGCCACCCCCACCTGCTGGCAGGAAGGGCAAGGGGCCTGCACCAGCAGGCAGAAAGGACAAGAGGCCTGGTGCTGGGACTCAGTTGGAGCCCCCACCACCAACCATGGTAGTTCAGCCGTCCGAGGCTGCAGGGGAAGTACTGGAGCATCCCCCCACCACTGCCAGCACTGCCACCACTGCTGCCACCAGCAGCAGCAGCCCCAGTGGGCAGCCGTCCGAGGCTGCAGGGGATGGGCTGAAACCTCCCCTCACCACTGCCAGCACCGCCACCAGCAGCCCCAGTGGGCACTGTCCGAGGCTGCAGGGAATGGGCTGGAGCTTCCCCCCACCACTGCCAGCTCCACTAGCAGCACCACCACTGCCACCACTGAGCAGCCATCACTGCTGGTGAACAGTGTGTAGTCCTGCCTCACCGGGCATGATGCACCCTCCAGACCCAGTGAAGAAGCCATCCACTCACCCCATCCTCCACAGGATGAAGTTCACTGGGCACAATGCCCCCTCCAGAACCAGTGGAAGAAGCCATCCACTCACCTCATCCTCCACGGGATGAATCTCACTGGGCACAATGCCCCCTCCAGAGCAAGTGGAAGAAGCCATCCACTCACCCCATCCTCTACGGGATGAAGCTCACTGGGCACAATGCCCCCTCCAGAACCAGTGGAGGAAGCCATCCACTCACCCCATCCTCCACAGGATGAAGCTCACTGGGCACAATGCCCATTCCAGAACCAGTGGATGAAGCCATCCACTCACCCTATATCCACAGGATGAAGCTCACTAGGCACAATGCCCCCTCCAGAACTAGTGGAGGAAGCCATTCACTCACCCCATCCTCCACAAGATGAAGCTCACTGGGCAGAATGCCCCCTCCAGAACCAGTGGAAAAACCATCCACTCACCCCATCCTCCACAGGATGAAGCTCACTGGGCACAATGCCCCCTCCAGAACCAATGGAAGAAGTCACCCACTTGAGAGACTGTGGCCTTGCACTCCCCAGGATCAAGCATAGTGCATGTAGCCCCCTCCAGAGCCAGTGGGCAAATCACCCATTTGAAAGACTGTGGCCTTGCACTCCCTAGGATCAAGCAGTGGGAAAGTCACCCACTTGAGAGACTGTGGCCTTGCACTCCCCAGGACAGAGCACAGGGCATGTTGCCCCCTCCAGGACCAGTGGCGTTGTACCATCTTCTGGCTGAGGCGCCTCCCCGTTCCCCGTCCTCCTGAGGTGCCTGTCTATTTTCAACCTGATGCCCCAGCAGTGTTCTCTCCGTGTTGTTGCAGGAGTAAGGTGGGGCCTTGAACTATGTGATGTAGCCTTGTGGCCCTTGACATCGAGGACTGGGCAGTGTCCCAACATTTGTGAATATGTATATACTTTTTGATTTTGATGCACGTATTTATACTATTTTATCTTATTACACTCACTTTAAACAATTCCTTTTGTCCTTGCATTATTCCTGAGGGGTACGGGGTGTATATGTAATGTTACTGCATCTGACTATGTGTATGGTGTTGGGGGTAGGGTGGTTGCGTGTGTGTGTCACTCTCTTTTTCCTCCCCCCCATGTGTGCTAGGCGGCAGTACTCACCGTGGTCATCTTCGCCAGCGTTGGTGTTTGTATTGGAGCAGAATGTAGAAGAGCATGGGGAAGACATGCAACTCAGGCTCCATGGCGGCGTGGTTCTTCCCTGAGTCTCCACAGGCGAGTCCTTTGACTTCTGAAATCTGTTTCCGCCAGGCTTTTGATGTCATTGGTACCACCCCGGAAAAGGTGGCGGATTGGGGTCTCATAATACAGTGGGCGAAACACTGTCTTCCGCCTGTCTGTAGGCGGTTACCGCCGTGGTGCCTGTTGGTTTCACCCTGGTGGTCGGTGTGTTAAAGTGGCTGTCTGTCTGAGCGGTTTCCGCCATGGTCATAATTTCATATTTATTACCAACGGCCTGTTGGCGGTATTACTGCCACTTTATCACTGACTGCCAGGGTCATAATGAGGGCCTTTATTCAGTCAATTTTTTACCATAAAAGCACACAAAATACATTTTTCACCAATTGGTAAAAAAGATAAAACACCATTGTTAATTACAAAGCCATGAAATAGAACACCTAAATAAAATATGAATTCATCAAACAACCAGCAATAACATAACCTTTTCTAGTACCTATGATAATTTTCCTTGTGGGTAGAGAGGAGTAAAAGTCATTTCTAGCAAAACATCCTTAACAATACAGCCCTAGGTACCATATTTTTCTGGACTTTGATTGCAGCCCTAATATAACTCACGACTGAGTAACATATTTCCGGTGTGGCAGCAGATTGCAGATATCTCAAACCATCTTTGTGAGATTTAAAGTGCACATGCTTTAAAACAGGGCAAAGAAAATCAACCTGAATCACTATATGAAATTTACAAAAAAGCATCAAATACAAAGTTTATTGCATTGAAACATTATCACAGGGGCAACAAGAAAAAAAAGGCTACTCTCGAGTCCACTGTTTGAAAAGCTACTTAATGGTGTATTAAATCCGGCCTAAACCTTGTATATAAAAATCTATGCTGCAGGTTAGTTAGCCATGTCAAGTACCCATTCATACCCAAACTGTTAGAAAGCTGCATGTAACTAAAGACAGAAAACATCTTAAGGGACCTTGCAATACCACCTTTATCTTTGTGAGACAAATAACATTTGTTGATAATGTCTTTTGTTTGAATCCGTAGCCCTTCAGGTGCATCAAAATGTTGGTTCATCCAAGACTACACAAGTTACTTTTCACATAGGCTACCCACGGGATAGCATGCCAATTATCAAAGTTCTGACAATCCATAATAACATCCCTCAAGAATCATGCCTTGGGGGTGCTCCAGATTTTAGCCCAAAGCAGCAGGGGAGCCATGCCCATGAAGTCTTCCAAATAATCCATTTCAAGTTCAAAATGGGATATAAAACTAGCTGTACTTTGGGGTATCGCAAACAAGCGACTGAGAAACTTGTTTTCAATTGCCTGCAGTTTACCTGGCATGGTACATCCCTGTCTTACACCTCTAGAGACCTTATTAGGTTTAGTACAATCCCTGGCAAGAGTATAGTGCACCTTAGTAATTATATTCATGTGAAGGTGCTGTTCTAACATCCCCAATGTGGGATCAATTTCTGTCTGACCCATTAAGTCCCATAATATTCCACGATCCACTAAATGGAAAGCACAGGAGAGGTCCATGAAAGCCATGTACAGGGGACCTCTCGACGCTTTGATATATTTTCCCATATTATGAGTTAGGTTTAATGCCTGCTCTACAGTCCCTTTACTGGACCTAACCCCATATTGTAATGGGGAAAAAAGATGTTGCTTCTGCCTCAGCCCAGGTCTCTAAATTATCGAAAATTACCTTTTCGCAGGATCTTCACTGTTGAATCTAACAAAGAGATTGGGTGGTAGCATGAGGACATGTTTCAATCATGTTTTTTAAAAATAAGTACTAAAATGGCCTCCTTCATGATTCCTTTAGATTTACTTTAGCTGTCACTCTCAAAACATTGGTCAGCAACGGGTCCTAGAGATCAATATTTTAATAAAAATAGATCAATTGGTACCCTGTCTGGACTTCAGTTTTACCATTACCTGCTACCTGGATTGTTTTTACATCTGTTGCATAAATCGCAAGGTCAGCTATCCAGTCTTCAGTGACCACAAGAGGTGAGAAGCCCAAAACACCCTTTGATCTACTGAAGCATCTTGAGAATTAACAATAGATGTGAAATGATTAGTCCAATCCTGGGTGCTAATATGGCACTCAAGTCCAGAGGAAAAATGATTAGTAAAAAGAGGCCGGCTAACAATCTCCCAGAAAGGTTTGCTATCCTCAGTTCTTGTTTCCTTTTAAAAAGAGCTTGCTTATGAGCTCCTCTAGCCCTTTTATTAGCTTCTAAATTGTGAAGTATGTAGGAGGTTGCCTTTTTTGGTGCCTGAAGTGCTATTTTACACTTCTAACTGAACCAAGATTTCACTGGGCGCTCCCTTGGTGATTCATGTATGGTTAGATAGCGTACAATATACAGCAAGTGTTATTAAAACTCTCCAGAAGCTCTCCAGAGAGCCTATTCATTGACAGACAACAGAAAAAATCATCATACATTGTTATAATAAGATTAATAGTAAAATCTTGCAGATTAGTTTTACTCCAATTTAAACACACCCCACCATTAACCGTGTAGTTATTGACAGCTTATTTATCACCATCAGCTCTTCATCATGATGGACATCCAAACAAAATGGATAAAATTGGAGTCACTAAGTATAAGGGGTTATACTTTAAAGAGACCCAATCTATTAGCCAAATCAGAAGACATAAGCAAAAAATCTATTGTGCTGCCCTTGTCCCTCCCTATATATGTAGGCGGAGTAGAGTCACTTTTCCCCAAAATGTCTGCTCCATCAACTAAGATGCAAGCCAAAATTAATTAGTTTTTTGCTTCCCCACAAGAAGTGTGCGAGAAGTGACCATTAATAACCACCTCTACTTCAGAAAACCCACAAATACGTTTGTCACTATACCAGCATTTAGTGATATTAAAATCCCCTGTCGAAATCACAAAGTGGGAGGCTTGCTCTAATCTGTTATGAAATTCAGAAAGCATCTTCCTCATATCCGCTATTATGTCAGCTGTCTGAGAAATGAATTAATTATAATAAAAATGAACTGAATCAAATTCAACACACTATTCTTTTGTAAGTGTAGAATTAGAAAATTAGAGGTAGCTGCCACAAGCGTAACCTTAAAATTAGTCAGTGAGCAAATAACAAAAACTGCTAAACCACCCTTCCTTCTCCCAGCTGGTGATGGTATAGTGGCTGAACATTAGGCTGTTTATCCATTTAGAGAGACAGGGTTCACAGCCCACGTTCCCTGGCAACATATAATGTCACATTTAGCTATATATTTTGACAATTCCTTATTAGAAAGTCTATCACAAATCCCTGAAATATTCAATGATAAAAGTTGTAAACTCTGTCTGCACTCTATACCCCTCATAGCCTAGGTAGTGTGTGGTGGCGTGTTACAGGAAACTCAGGAAGAGGGTGAAACAGAGAGCTTTCCACCAGATCAGGGAGAACCCTTTTTTCTTGCAATATTGTCAGGACAAAACTTCAGTCATTGTCTGCTAAACCTGACAGGGCCTCAAATCGATTAGGGCCAGTCCTTGGAACTAACACTGCAGGCCTGCACAATTCCCTATTGGACTTATAAACATTATCCTGCCTTACTTTACTCAGCTCACTCAATGAGGGAGGTAACAGAAGCCCAAGGGTCTTGCCAGTATTGTAATGCTATTTGCTTTTGTAGAACTTAAATGCAAATGTAGGAATTGAACACACTCATGGTCCTTGAAATTTAACACCACAGAGTCTGCTTCAATGGATTTTGGCATGTGGCCAACCTATGATTAATTAATTAAATAGTTCTTGATCGGTGCCAGAGTATATCCTGCACCAAAATGCAGGTTTGTTCAACTGCATGGATCCTGTTAGAAATGGGGTCTTTGGTTGGCAGTCAGGTTACTCCCTGCCCAAGCAAGGAGCCTCACACTAGTCAGGGAAAAAGGAGAAACACACCCAGTTAACCGCCGCTCACTCCCTTTGTAGCTTGGCATGAGCAGAAAGGCTTATCCCTGAGAAGATGTGTAAAGTATTTGTACCAGCACACCCAGTAATTCAGTGACAACACTACAAAATGACTCAACACCAGGTTAGACAAATAGCCAATATTTATCTAAACAAAGCAAGACCAAAACAACAAAAATCCAACATACACAAGCGAAGTTATGAATATTTAAAAGATTAAACTTCAATATAGTGCTTAGAAACACAAATGCTTTGACTAGGTGGTATCACGGCATCATGGTGGAGTCGTTCCCAACAATCCAATGCTAATGGCACCGTGTCACACACACCCCAGGTACAGTACCTTGTGAAAATGAGGAAACAAGCCGGTGCATGGAGTCGAGGATCGTGGCATCACTGGGTCTGAGGCAGCGTCGGGTCTGGTGCTGTGGAGCAAAGGAGAGAAGATGTCTTGAAGAGGTCCTTGGTATGGAGCGGTGGAGGTGAGGCAGCGGCGGTGTGAACTGTTGGATCCGTTCACTTCTGGCAGAGTCGATATCCTGCGGTCACAAACATGGTGCAGCAACTTCCACGGAGTCACGGACATCAGCAGGTCTGCAGTGGCATCAAGCCTGCGGGGTCTTCACACTCTGGCAAGGACCATGGCTTGTGTTGCAAGTGGTGTCATGGCATTCTTCAGCGGCATCAGTCATGCAAAGTCGGTTTCCTTGGATCTTCTTGATTTTCCACCAGCTTCTCCTTTCAAGGGCGCTGGGAATGGAATAGGCACCATTTGGCAGGGTAGGAGTCTCACCAGAGAGTCCAGATGCTGGCAGAGAAAGTCTTTGATGTCCCTGGGACTTCAAAACAGCGGGCAAGCTCAGTCCAAGCCCTTGGAGATTCTTTTCAAGCAGGAATATACCAAATAGTCTAGTCTTTGTCCCCTTTCACAGGAAGAAGCAGCAACTGATGGATAGCCCAACAAAGCACAGTCACAGGCAGGGGCATCACTTCTCCTCATCTCTTCAGCTCTTATCCTTGGCAGAGGTTCCTCTTGGTTCCAGAAGCAAATCTTGAAGAAATCTAAAGTCTGGGTTTTTGGTCCACTACTCATATACTTTTCTGCCTTTGAAGTTGCCCAACTTAAAAGAAAAGTCTCTGTTGTTTACAGGATCCTTCCTTGCCCAGGCCAGGCCCCAGACACACACCAGGGGGTTGAAGACTGCATTGAGTGAAGGCAGGCACAGCCCATCCAGGTATAAGTGACCCTCCTCCGCCCAGATGGCTCATAAGGATATGCAGGCTACACCCCAGCTCCCTTTGTGTCACTGTCTGGAGGAGATTCAGAAACAGTCCAATGCTCAGTCTGACTCAGAAAGGGAATCCACAAACAGGCAGAGTCACAGAATGGTTCAAGCAAGAAAATGCCTAGTTTCTAAAAGTAATGCAAGTAAATTAATGGTCAATGCAAGGGGGAAGTAACCTAGACTTCCACGATAATTCAGTCATTAAATAATTCTAAGTATACAAAAACATTTTTTGTAATATAAATAGTGATTTATTGCATTATGCATCTTTTTTTAATTTTTTTTTATCATGTTATTGTAGGCACAAGGTTATACTTGTCTAAATAGGTGCTCCTAACTAAAAGCAGTGAAAGTTGAAATTGTGCAGAGAAGTGAAGGTGATATATACAATATGTACAGCGGGTGGTTTAAAAATATTATGGACTTCTAAGGGCTCCGTCAGTCCAGGAAGCCCTGAAGTCACATAAGATTTCCTTACAGTTTTATATTCCACACTCAAAGAAATGTCGACGTTTCGACCCAATTGCAGGAACAAATCAAAGGTGGGTCATCATCAGCACTGGGAAAATTCAGGTCGGTAGCGCCTAAGATCCAGTGTAGAAATACAATCTCGTCGTCTGGGACATCTTTGCGTTGAGTAGTTAACTGAACCCAGAGGACGTGGAGTACTCTGGTCTGGGGGTCAATTCAATTGGTTTTGTGTTCAGTATTGTGTCTGCAGGGTCATACAAGCACTGTGAGCCTTTCACAAATGTAGTCTGGAGCTCACGATATTGTTCAGATTACATCTGAGGGGTAAATTCTAGTGGCCAGGGCGAGTCATCAGTGATCTCCCGGCTCCGTACGATTAACCGTGAAGTATTGTATCCATTTGGTGGAAGTCCATAATATTCTTAAACCACCCGCTGTACATATTGTATATATCACCTTCACTTCTCTGCACAATTTTCAATTTCACTAGTTTCTAAAAGTGGCAATTTCAACCTAACAATCTAAAAACCAACTTCACTAAAAGATGTATTTTTAAATTGTGAGTTCAGAGACCCCAAACTCCAAATTTCTATCTGCACTCAAACGGAAACTTAACTTTACAAATATTTAAAGGCAGCCTTCATGTTAACCTATGAGAGAGATGGGCTGTGCAACAGTGAAAACCGAATTTTGCAGTAGTTCACTGGTAAGACATGTAAAGACACATCACTGCATATCCTACCTTTAACATACACTGCACCATAACCATGGGGCTACGTCGGCCCTACCTTAGGGGTGCCTTACATGTAGAAAAAAGGAAGGTTTATGCCTGGCAAGTGGGTACACTTGTCAAGTGGAATTGGCAGTTTAAAACTGCACACACAGACACTGAAGTGGCAGGTCTGAGCCATGTCTACAGGGTTACTCATGTGGGTGGCACAACCAGGGCTGCAGGCCCACTAGTGGCAATTGATTTACAGTGCAGTAAAGTGCACTCTAATAGGAACTTACTAGTAAATCAAATATGCCAGTTATGGAAAAGCCAATCACACATACAATTTCACATGGGGAGCACTTGCACTTTAGCACTGGTCAGCAGTGGTAAAGTGCCCAGAGTAACAAAAACAGCAAAAACAGAATCCAGCAGATAGCAACAACCTGGGAAGCAGAGGAAAAAAGTTAGGGGAGACCATGCCAAGGATGCCAGGTCTAACAGATTCTCATGTGTATCGTCTGCTAAGGGTGGAACACCTGCTAACACCAATGTATAAGGAGTGATTTCCCAGGGGAGGTGTAAACAATCAGAGGCCCCCTTTAAGCTTTGCATGGATGACAGATTGCCAAAGATCCAGATGGGATATTGCCCCACTCTGATGAGTCAGATCAACCTTCTGGGGGAAAGTGCACAGCCCTAACCTATGGTTAGCATCACCACAGGGTTCTGAGCTGCTGTAGGAATCGGGGTTAAGGATGGCCTTATCAACTTGCGAGGACCCCACAATGTCACAACCAACAGCTAATAGTGCCTCAGTATGATTAAAATCCCAGACATCTCCCTGCCTTGACCCTAGGGAATGATCTCTGCTGGACACATTTTTCAGTGACTCAAGATGGTTCTCAATCTTCGTCATGAGTTTAAATATCGGATCTGAGGCATCGGTAATTAATTTCCCAATGCCTAATAGCAGGTTCTCCTGAGAGAATACTGTCCCCCAACTAATTTGGTATCCTCCACAAGTACCTCCTTACTACACTTGGGTGCATTTATTAGTGGGGACATATTTTTGTCTCTTACATCTTGTATTGATCTCTCCTCTTTTTCTTTTCCCATTTTGAGATTTAGGACCCATGCCCTCTCTTCAGGGTTGAGACGTTGTTAGCGGAGGGATAATTCATTCTATAGAAGAACCTTCATATGCCAAAGAAGGAGAAAGTGGGAGGCAGGCCGGGCCAACTCGGTTACTTGTTGAACATCTTTTTGAATGTCTCCCTTCCGTGCCCCAATCCCCACCCCCTTCAGCGAGGCTGAGGATAAAGGTGAAATACAGGGTGGTGCAGGGGAGGGGATGAAGATAAGGATAATCTTCTATCAGCCAGTTCAGTCTCTTTAGTCAAAAGGCTGACAGCCCTTTGTAAAAATCCATCCAGCATTGTATTTGCAGTTTACAACTTGAGCTTCTGCTGTGGTATTATGTTTTCCCATATTAAATATTTATTAGCTCGCCGCACTATCAGTCTGTAATCCAACAACAGACCAGCCAACTTGGAGCCAAATAGCAAGTGCAATTAGCTGCTGGAGCATCTTAACAGGCCAGGAATTATCCAGGAAAACAATAATTCATAAAATCCATGGTACCATACAGAGTGACAGAAATTCATCCTCCTTATCCTCCTGATACTCATGCTGAAAATTACCTTAGGCCAAGGAAAGGGCCCAGTCTGGCCTTGTCTGACAATGGCCGGGCACAGACTGGACAGCTTTTGGCCCAGTCTTGGCCTGGTCTTCACCCGAATCCTGTGTCACAAAAGAAGAGCTTCCCCAAATAGCGCCTCTGGGTGATTAAATGACGCAGGTGGCCTCCTGCCGCAAGGAATGTTGGAGTCCCTCTCCACCCCTGTCAGCTGGCAACAGCAGCATGTCCTGTGCTGCAGGAGAAGAGCATCCCCAAATAGTGCCTCCTTGTGCTTGAATGATGCAGGCTGCCTCCTGCCACGGGGAGCGTTGGATGTCTGAGTCCCTCTGCATCCCTGTCAGCTGGCAACAGCAGCACGTCCCCGTTAGAGGAGATGGGCGTCCTCAAATAGCACCTCCAGGAGCTTGACTGACACAGATGGCCTCCTGCCTCAGGGAACATTGGAGTCCCTCTCCAACCCTGTCAGCTGTCAACAGCAGGATGTCCTGCACTGCAGAAGAGCGCCACCAAATAGCACCTCCAGACACTTGAATGACGCAGGTGTTATCCTGCCTCAAGGAACGTTGGCTGCTGGTGTCTCTCTCCACCCCTGTCAGCTGGCAACAGCAGCGCGTCATACACATAGGCCCTCATTATGACCCTGAAGGTCTATTGAATACCAGGGCCATGGTGGCGGTTTCACGGCCAACAGGCTGGCGGCGTAGACCACCACATTATACCGACAGGGCGGTTGGACCCACTGGGCCGGAAATGAGCATCTCCGACACAACGGTCCACAGGAGACTGCTGCCGGTATTAGGAGCCGCCTTTCCACCAAGCTTCCAGTGGCAGTAGCAATGCCACGAAGACCCTGGTGGAAAGGCTACCAGTGACAGGGAATTTCTTCCTTGTCACCGGCAGATGACTCCCCCCCAGCAAGCACAATACCCCCCCTTCCTCCTCCTCCTACTCCCACCACACCTCCAGGTACAGCCCCCCTCACCCACCACCCCCTCTCCAGGTACAGCGCCCCCACCTCCTTTCCAGGCACAGCACCTCCCTCCAGGTACATCTCCCCCACCCTCTCCAGGTACAGCACACCCTTCCCCCACCCCCAACTCCCCTCCCCACATACATGCACATGCACTCCGTATTCAATCATTCACCAACACTGACATACACGCATTCACTCACAATCATCCATACATGCATTCACTTCAACACTCATACTTGCATACACACACGCATTCATACACGCATACACTCATGCATATACACACGCATTCATACATGCTTACACACATGCATACACACTGGCATTCACACACGCATTCATACATGCTTACACACACACATACACACTTACATTTACACATGCATTCTACACGCTTCCACACATGCATACACACTTATATTCACACACGCAGACACCCACTCACACATGCACACACAACACCCCCCACCCTCCGACCCCCTCCCCTGTCTGACGATCGACTTACCTGGTTCGGGGAGGAGGTCGTCCGGCAGGGAACGGGCGCTACCACCTCTGGCAGCACCCCGTCATCAGGGCACCGCCAGGCCATATTACAGGTCGTAATATGGCTGGCAGAGTCCTTTTGGTGGGGCAAGCCCAGGGGTGGTACCATCCCAGCGCCTCCGTCCGCCAGCACGTCTTCTGCTGGATTTTCACCCAAAATGTGGCAGAAATCCAGCAGTACTCGTAATATGGTGGGTGGAAGACCACCAGCACTGGCGGTCTTATGATGCTTGTGGCTTTGGCGGGCTTGCAAAAGGACCGCCAATGTCATAATGATGGCTATAGTCATCAACGCACATTGACATACTTCATCAATGTGATAGATTAACTTTTTTAAGCATGTTGTCTGCATTCCCTGCATCTGAGTCCATCAATGTAAAACTCACAAACAATATTCTGTCAAACATCTCATACACCAGTAACCAACATAGAGTAAGATCCAACCAGGGTGAGTTATCACAGAGTACTCAGGATCCCAATCTCAACACCCTCTTGACACATCAATGATGTCATAATCAAGGCATATGAGTACTGATTCACCTACAAGGCAAAATCACATACATACATGTGAAATCCTAAAGTGTTATGTTCAGGTCTGTAGGAGAAAGGTACTAATATCTACATCAGTTTGTCCCATTTAAAAAAGCCTACATTGCAATACCTGTGTGTCAATCTAAGTTCACCATGACACCTTGTTCTATAAAAACCATTAGCTCTTACTTGACCACACATTTTTAATCTATGTCACATGTTGTAAATTTACTACTGTATATGTTCTAAGCAAATAGCCATGCTAAAGTAAGTGAACAAATCCAAGGCTGTGCTAATGTAATTTAGGCAAGGAACAATATCAGAGGTGTCAAAATGACAGATGTATGTGTGAGTGTCAAACATGTCAGCACTGTCACAACCTATCTAGGGCTCAATATTTGCCAGATATTCTGATCATGTTTGTCACTTTGCACATATTGTGAGTGCAAATAACAGAGATGTCAAGAACATTTCAAAATACCTATCATTGCAATGTCACATAAAACTTGAAGATACCTGTGAAACCAATTTTCAAAAGTATTTAACAAATTTTGTTCAAAAGTGTAAGAAATGTGAATACGTTTGACAACATATATAACACAGTTGGACAGTTATGTCTCTGTAACAATATGCATAATCATTTAGGTGGTCATTCTGACCCTGGCGGTCTTTGACCGCCAGGGCGGAGGACCGCGGGAGCACCGCCGACAGGCCGGCGGTGCTCCAATGGGGATTCCGACCGCGGCGGTAAAGCCGCGGTCGGACCGGCACCACTGGCGGGGTCCCGCCAGTGTACCGCGGCCCCATTGAATCCTCCGCGGCGGTGCAGCTTGCTGCACCGCCGCGGGGATTCCGACCCCCCCTACCGCCATCCAGATTCCGGCGGTCGGACCGCCGAGATCCGGATGGCGGTAGGGGGGGTCGCGGGGCCCCTGGGGGCCCCTGCAGTGCCCATGCCACTGGCATGGGCATTGCAGGGTCCCCCGTAAGAGGGCCCCTAAATGTATTTCACTGTCTGCTGTGCAGACAGTGAAATACGCGACGGGTGCAACTGCACCCGTCGCACAGCTTCCACTCCGCCGGCTCGATTCCGAGCCGGCTTCATCGTGGAAGCCTCTTTCCCGCTGGGCTGGCTGGCGGTCTGAAGGCGACCGCCCGCCAGCCCAGCGGGAAAGTCAGAATTACCGCCGCGGTCTTTCGACCGCGGAACGGTAACCTGACGGCGGGACTTTGGCGGTCGGCCTCCGCCGCCCGCCAAGGTCAGAATGAGGGCCTTAATGTTGTATTTTTGCACTTTTAACTTACCAAGGATATGGGTTGCAGCCATGGGTCATGACCCCATTCACCCATCCCCCGATGGAGGCTGAAAAATTGTAATACATGACACCCAGCAAGACAAGGAATATTGTGGATGGGACTTTTGGAGCCCCAAAGTCCAGGTTCAGATGCCACAATATGTTAGGGTGAAGACTGTTATACTACTCCCCCTGGTCTGCAAAATAATGCTCACTCACATCTTCTCAACTTGATGCAGGTCTCAACAAGTAACAATCATGTTTTCTGAGCTGTTGGTCAACAAGGGACCATTAATCAAAACAATTATTATTCAATCAACAGAGCAAGCCAATGTGATGCAGTGTACTGTATGAAAGGGACAGGGCTGGATTGCCACACATCTGCATACTAATGGTCCATTCCTGTCCTCATGCAATTAAGCAGTGCTGTGCAGACCAGCTGGCTGTCTTGCTGTGCTCTACAGTAGCGAAATGTGCTTTATATGGTACTCAGTGATTGATGAGACACAGATCTCCCAAAATGTCAGTCCCTGAGGCAAACCCCTCATTGTAGTTTGTCTCATCAATGGCCTAGCATCCAGAATGTCAGTCCTTTTCAGGAGCAAATGTTTTCACAGATACCATCATAGATTATGAGTGGCAGTTGTCATGGACAAAAGCCTAGTCCCAGGTGTAAATGTTAAGATGTCACATGTAAAGAAGGCACATATGCACAGTTGAAGATCCACTGATCACTACACATGACACCTTTCAGAGGCACAATGGTGCAAATAACACATCTGGCCATACTTGATACAATACACATTTACCATGCTTTCCACAGCAATGCAAGCAGGCCTTAACCCCTTAGCTGCTGGACCTTGCTCCCCCCTCCTCCCCATGTGCTGAGGCCTTTATTGGCTATATAAGGTAGTTCGCACTTAGGCTTTCATAACTTTTTGTCCACATAAGCTATCCACACCAAATTAGTGTCCTTTTTTTTCCAACATCCTAGGGATTCTAAAGGTACCCAGAGTCCGTAGGTTCCCCTGAAGGAGACCAAGAAATTAGCCAAAATACAGCTAAAATTTAGTTTTTTTCCGACAAATGGGAAAAAAGGTCTGCAGAAGAAAGCATGTGTTTTTTCCCCTGAAAATGGCATCAACAAAGGGTTTCTGGTGCTAAAATCACCATCTTCTCAGCTTTCAGGAATAGGCAGACTTGAATAAGAAAAACAAATTTTTCAACATAATCTTCGCATTTTACTGGGACATACCCCATTTTTACAATTTTTTGTGCTTTTAGCCTCCTTCCAGTTAGTCACAGAAATGGGTATGAAACCAATGCTGGATCCCAGACAGCTAAACATTTCTGAAAAGCATAAAACATTCTGAATTCAGCAAGCGGTCATTTGTGTAGATACTACAAGGTTTTCCTACAGAAAATAACAGCTGAATAAACAAATATTGAAATTGAGGTGAAAAAAACAGCCATTTTTCTCCACATTTTAGTCTGTAACTTTTTCCTGCTATGCCATATTTTCAAAACTAATGTACCGTTATGTCTGCTGGACTCTTCTAGTTGCAGGGATGTATAGGGCTTTTAGGTTTATCAAGAACCCTAGGTATCCAAAGTCTATAAAGGAGCTGCACCTTTCAATGGGTTTTCATTGTGTACCGGGTGTACAGCAATTCATTTGGTGAAATATAAAGAGTGAAAAACAGGTACCAAGGATACCTTTGCATTTCCAAAATGGGCACAAGATAAGGTGTTGAAAAGCAGTGGTTATTTGCACATCTCTGAATTCCGGGGTGCCAATACTAGCATGTGAATTACAGTACATTCTCAAAGAGACGTCTTTTTACACACTGTCTTACATTTGGAAGGAAAAAATGTAGAGAAAGACAAGGGGCAATGGCACGTGTTCTGTGTTCCCCCAAGTCTCCCGATAAAAATAGTACCTCACTTGTGTGGGTAGGCCTACTGCCCGCGACAGGAAACACAACATGGGCACATCACATTTTTACATTTAAACCTGACGTGTTTTTCAAAAGTACCTAGCTGTGGATTTTGGCCTCTAGCTCAGCCGGTACCTAGGGAAACCTACCAAACCTGTGCATGTTTGAAAACTAGACACCTAGGGGAATCCAGGATAGAGTGACTTGTGGGGCTCTCACCAGGTTCTGTTACTCAGAATCCTTTGCAAACTTCAAAATTTGGCAAAAAAACACTTTTTCCTCACATTTCAGTAATGGAAAGTTCTGGAATTTGAGAGGAGCCACAAATTTCCTTCTACCCAGCATTCCCCCAAGTCTCCCAGTAAAAGTGGTACCTCACTTGTGTTGGTAGACCTAGTGCCCGCAACAGGAATAGAAAACACAACAGTCAATGTTGGTCCTTACATGAGGGCAACTGTTGATCCTGGGGTGATCCTGACGCAGTCACTAGGCACAGGCACTCAAGTGGGGTAGCGTTTTTATCAAGGCAGGTGGGGAAACACTGGGTGGTAGGATTTTTGTGGATCCCAGCATATTCCTGTAGTTTGTGTGATAGGAAAAAAATGATTTTTTATTCAACATTTCACCTTTGCAGGGTATTCTGGGTAAGAACATTTTGGGGAATCCACACAAGTCACACCTCTGTGGACTCCCCCAGATGTCTAGTTTCCAGAAATGTCTGGATTTTGTATTTTTCCCTATGTGGCCGCAGAGTCCAGGACCAAAAACGCGCGTGTCTGCCATACAAAACTAGGTTGTTTTGTGATAGTTTTGATGTCTCCACAATCTGATTTGAGTGGTGGAATGTGGAGCTGAACTAAATAGGGGAGCTCCCAAAGAGAGCACTCTTTCTGTGCTTGCCACCGCATGCACCTGCTCTCTGGGTTGGGCTAACCCGCTCTTTTCCCACTGCACAGGCTGTGCTTGCGAAGGGACAGCCGGACTGTCTTCATCACTCCCTCCTAATCAATGGAAGAGTAGTTATCGAAATGGACTCCTCTGACTGAAAAATCACTCCCAGAGTCGGCGCTATTGTCCTATCCCTCAGATGCTGTCTCAGTATCTGCAGTCTCAATCTCTGATCCTACCTCAGAGCTGTCCTCTATAACATGAGTGAGGGCTTGAGCAGCAGTCATCCAACGAGATGCCATCTCTGATACTGGCTAAACTGTCGCTCTAAAGCACTAGCCTACGTAGACAGTCACAAATTGCCAGAGGGGCCTGGCCCGTTTTCCGAGAGGGCCGACTCCCCCAAGTAAAATCCCTGGTGTCTAGTAGGGTTTCCTGGCCCTTTATCACAGCTGTGCTGTGATCGAGGGCCAGGAAACCAGTTCAGGATGGCCTCGTTTGAAAGGGGAGAATCTCTCCTTTCAAACAATGCCTTCCCAAATGTCGGGGAATCTGTTTGGGCCTGTTTTCCCTATTGGAGCAGGAAGCAGCCGTGAGGCTGCTTCCTGTTCCGTTGGAGAAAACAAATAGTGACATCAGTGCGCCTCGCGGCTGCTGACGCCACAAAGGGGTGGGTGGGAGGGTGTGGGGGAAGACACGGATGACCTTCCTTGTGTCCTGGGTTTTTTTTAAATAAAAAAAATCCTATGGCGTGACGCACCCGAGGATTTTTTAACCCCCTCCCTGGTGTTGGCCACTGGTCATGGCCCGCACCAGGGAGATAGTGCGGGCATCGGCCAGTGGCCGACACCCACACTGAAGCAGTTAAAGGCCTCTAACAGAACACAATAACCAGATGAAGTAGTGATGTGGTGCATTAACCACATGATGATGACAAGCATGATGGTTGTTAAACATCACATGTCAAGAATGGAGAGATGGTAAATGTGTGAAGTGTCCTTGTCAAAAGTCAGTAAAGCACAGAACGTTCATGGAGGAATCATTTGCGTACAAATAGTTCAGTGAAATTAAATACTATTAATGTTGTAATTGACCATAGATCAAATTCCATAAATGAATTAATCTTCAAACAGCATGTAATTTGTTTCTGAAAAAATGAAGAATTTCAATATATTCACTAATAATATATTCATTAATATAGCAAAGCAACAAGGAACATTTGTAGTGTTTTTATACTAATGCACTGGTGACCCTTCTAGTCCACAATCCTTTTACAACCAAGGGACAGAAGGAGAGCACCAACCCTCCTGACTCTCCAACCACAAATGTTTGAGTCCTTTATGCAGTCTTTCAAGCAATCAGAAATCACTCCTAATGTACTCCAGCAGCTCATGCAAAGAATTGCGTCATGGAGAGTATAAGGTCAACGTTTCGGTCTCCCAAGGCTCAACCCGTCCATGAGACCATCCTCAGGACAATGTGTCAAAGTGGATTAAATCACAATAATTGTTGCTTTCAACATCAACTTCCTAGAACAGCACTGCTGAATCCTTTTTGACCGGCAAATCCAACGCTGGTCAGTTACTCCAGTATAAAGGAAGGACAATGTAATTTCAACACAGATACATAAACTTCCACTAGGCATGAATCGATCATAAAGCTTGTCAAAAGTCAAGCACAAATGTAAGTGTACATACATAACCTCATGGAACATGGTGCAATGGAGATGTAGGTATGAAATTACCCCTGCATGTCCTGAGGGTACAACTGCATATTTATGTGGCTCAGCAACTTTGGTGCATATCCAAATGAGCTAGGCCTGTTTTAGGAATTAGAGTCTGCTTGGACCAGGATCGCCACAAAAACAACTGTCCCAATAATAGATACACTACTGCCTTTGCCAGGATTAACACAGAGCTAAAGTGGGGATAGTAGCATGCTGTGTAGTGAACAGTAGTAGTGTAAATTAGCATTCAACCCTGGTTCACTGCAATGGGACCTACAGGATCACATACCTCTTCAAAAGGTATGTTGCTGTGTGTTACACTCTCCACCGCACAACAAAGGTTATTCAGGAAATCTGAGCATAACACCAAAAATGTGCAGAATGCATGTACCCGTGCAAGCATATACAACACATAGGGGGTCATTCTGACCCTGGCGGTCTTTGACCGCCAGGGCGGAGGACCGCGGGAGCACCGCCGACAGGCCGGCGGTGCTCCAATGGGGATTCCGACCGCGGCGGTAAAGCCGCGGTCGGACCGGCACCACTGGCGAGGTCCCGCCAGTGTACCGCGGCCCCATTGAATCCTCCGCGGCGGCGCAGCTTGCTGCACCGCCGCGGGGATTCCGACCCCCCCTACCGCCATCCAGATCCCGGCGGTCGGACCGCCGAGATCCGGATGGCGGTAGGGGGGGTCGCGGGGCCCCTGGGGGCCCCTGCAGTGCCCATGCCACTGGCATGGGCATTGCAGGGGCCCCCGTAAGAGGGCCCCTACATGTATTTCACTGTCTGCTGCGCAGACAGTGAAATACGCGACGGGTGCAACTGCACCCGTCGCACAGCTTCCACTCCGCCGGCTCGATTCCGAGCCGGCTTCATCGTGGAAGCCTCTTTCCCGCTGGGCTGGCTGGCGGTCTGAAGGCGACCGCCCGCCAGCCCAGCGGGAAAGTCAGAATTACCGCCGCGGTCTTTCGACCGCGGAGCGGTAACCTGACGGCGGGACTTTGGCGGGCGGCCTCCGCCGCCCGCCAAGGTCAGAATGAGGGCCATAGTTTGAAATGTAAAATAGTGTGCACTTGGATAATGTGTGTCTCTTGGTACCTTGTGTTCTAAGTGATGCACTCCAAAACAGTTCAAAGGTAATGTTGAACTAAACATTGGTATAGATGAATAAGTATTGTCACACAGGGTTGCAAGACACCTTGATGCACTGTGTGACAGAGAAATGGCAGGGATGTGCTGTATTTTTTAAATTGTTGAATATTTCCTGCCTTTTCTCCTCCTCTGGTGCCATTCTGAATGCCTAGCACCAACACAGACATGTTTGTATCACGTGCAAGGGTGCTTGCTGTGCATGCAGTAAAGCTTTTGTGCATGAGGGAACACCTTAAAGGTAACATGAAATCTGGAAAGGCATGTTCCTTAGCCATGTGTGCGGCTGAATGCAGCACAAATTGAAAGAGAAAGTAATGAGGATATTTACATTTATCACTCCTTGTTATGCTTCTCCTTGAAAGGCGTATCTTTCTTGTGCATTCCCAAGTCTACTAATTGTGGTTAATTTGGAAATGCACCTAAAACCATGGGAGCTGTGTGGTATCACCCAAGGAACACCCATGGAATGAATTCCCAGGGCAGAGTGATGCAGCACAGTGATTTGCACTGTATTTCTTTACTTCTGTCAACCAGGTGCATGCAAAGTCACCTTGTGTGTCTTCATAAATCTCTCTTAGGACTTGTGCTGCTATTGTACCACCTTGTGTGATGCAAGAGCAACACTAATCCTCTTATGAGTATGCCCCTGTGTCTCAGGGATATGAAAGACTACAAATCACCCTGTTCAGCACCTGGACACTGCCATCTGTCACTCTGACCTTTCAAGTGGGGCCAGCCCAGAACAGGAACTGTGGAAGTGGTCCTAGGGTGTATGATCCAGCAGACGCCAAGCTTCTACTGTAGATTCTGCACATTGTCCCTGTTGTGCAGCTCTGAACGCAGGCATCACCCACGTTGCGTGAGTCTGAACCCAGGCATTGCTGCAATTGCACCGAACTAACTGTACTGCAGAAGTGCTACTGTGCAGTGTATCCATTACACCATGGCCTTTTGCATAACAATTCATCAGAAAAATTGACTCATCCATGGGAAACGTGCAGGACACACCCAGGAAATGACACAATGGTGTGACAGGCTCCATACTAGGAAGTGTGCACGTTAGTTTAATTTTCTCTCACAGTATGTTAGTTTGTGCTGGGTGTTGGAGGAGTTTTTGAGAGTGTCTGGTGGTTTGGAGAGATTTTTGGTCTTGTCGGTGTCTGATCTGTTCCTGTCTTGCATGATTTTCATACCTTTTGTGTCTTTTTGTATAGTATTATATAACTGTTGTTAGAAATGGGGTCTTTGGTTGACAGTCAGGTTACCCCCTGTTCAAGCAAGGACCCTCACTCTAGTCAGGGTAAAAGAGAATCACCCTCAGCTAACCCCTGCTTACCCCCTTGGTAAAACGTTGAATCCACGCGCTTCGAGCGGCGGCGGTCACGACGGGGTGCGGCGACTTTCCACGGAGCCGCAGACTTCAGCGGGGCTGCAGCAGCGGCGGGCCTGCGAAGAGCGTCGCGTTCCAGCGAAGGTCACGGCGTCAGGTGCAGGCGCGTTACCGGATTCAGCAGCGCCGTCGGTCCGGAGTCGTCCGAAGTCGATTTCCTTGGATTTCCACCAGCTTTCCTTTCAAGGGCCCAGGGAATGGATAGGGCACCACTTGTCAGAGCAGGAGTCTCTCCAGAGACTCCAGGTGCTGGCAGAGAGAAGTCTTTGCTGTCCCTGAGACTTCAAACAACAGGAGGCAAGCTCTAAATCAAGCACTTGGAGATTTCTTCACAAGATGGAAAGCACACAAAGTCCAGTCTTTGCCCTCTTACTCTGGCAGAAGCAGCACTGCAGGAAAGCTCCACAAAGCACAGTCACTGGCAGGGCAGCACTTCTTCCTCAGCTGTCAGCTCTTCTCCAGGCAGAGGTTCCTCTTGGTTCCAGAAGTGTTTCTAAAGTCTGTAGATTTGGGTGCCCTTCTTATACCCATTTTAGTCTTTGAAGTCACCTTTCTTAAAAGGGGACTCACACCTACTTGTGAAATCCTGCCTTGCCCAGGCAAGGCCTCAGACACACACCAGGGGGTTGGAGCCGGCATTGTCAAAGGCAGGCACAATCCTTTCAGATGAGAGTGACCACTCCACCCCTCCCTCCTAGCAGAGATGGCTAATCAGGAAATGCAGGTTACACCCCAGCCCCCTTTGTTTCACTGTCTAGTGCGAGGTGAAAAACAACCCAACTGTCAAACTGACCCAGACAGGGAATCCACAAACAAGGCAGAGTCACAGAATGGTTTAAGCAAGAAAATGCTCACTTTCTAAAAGTAGCATTTTCAAACGCACAATCTTAAAATCAACTTTACTAAAAGATGTATTTTTTAATTGTGAGTTCAGGGACCCCAAACTCCACATGTCCATCTACTCTCTAGGGGAATCTACACTTTAATCATATTTGAAGGTAGCCCCCATATTATCCTATAAGAGAGACAGGCCTTGCAACAGTGAAAAACGAAATTGGCAGTATTTCACTGTCAGGACATATAAACCACATTACTATGGGCCTGATTCTAACTTTGGAGGACGGTGTTAAACCGTCCCAAAAGTGGCGGATATACCACCGACCGTATTACGAGTCCATTATATCCTATGGAACTCGTAATACGGTAGGTGGTATATCCGCCACTTTTGGGACGGTTTAACACCGTCCTCCAAAGTTAGAATCAGGCCCTATATGTCCTACCTTATCCATACACTGCACCCTGCCCTTGGGGTTACCTAGGGCCTACCTTAGGGGTGCCTTACATGTAAGAAAAGGAAAGGTTTAGGCCTGGCAAGTGGGTACACTTGCCAAGTCGAATTTACAGTGTAAAAATACACTTACAGACACTGCAGTGGCAGGTCTGAGACATGATTACAGGGTTACTTGTGTGGGTGGCACAACCAGTGCTGCAGGCCCACTAGTAGCATTTGAGTTACAGGCCCTGGGCACCTCTAGTGCACTTTACTAGGGACTTAACAGTAAAACAAACATGCCAATCATGGAGAACCAATTACGTACACATTTTAAACAGGAGCACTTGCACTTTAGCACTGGTTAGCAGTGGTAAAGTGCCCAGAGTAACAAAAACAGTAAAATCAGAGTCCAGCACACATCAACAACCTGGGGAACAGAGGCAAAAGTTAAGGGAGACCGCGCCAAGGATGAAAAGTCTAACAACTGTTTTCTTTGTGCTGTTGGGCGTACATCTTTTTTACTGGTTTTATAAATTAGGGGTGTTGTAGGTCTCCCATTGTTGGAACGGGACTGCTGGATTAGGGGTGGTAGCACCACCATTTGTGGGTGACTGAGTCAATCCCACACCGTCTTGGCCGCTGGTGGCCCAACCCTTTCAGCTAGCTAGCAGCACCTCACCAAAACCTAAAAGACAATGGTGGTCATTCTGACCCTGGCGGTCTTTGACCGCCAGGGCGGAGGACCGCGGGAGCACCGCCGACAGGCCGGCGGTGCTCCAATGGGGATTCCGACTGCGGCGGTAAAGCCGCGGTCGGACCGGCACCACTGGCGGGGTCCCGCCAGTGTACCGCGGCCCCATTGAATCCTCCGCGGCGGCGCAGCTTGCTGCACCGCCGCGGGGATTCCGACCCCCCCTACCGCCATCCAGATCCCGGCGGTCGGACCGCCGAGATCCGGATGGCGGTAGGGGGGGTCGCGGGGCCCCTGGGGGCCCCTGCAGTGCCCATGCCACTGGCATGGGCATTGCAGGGGCCCCCGTAAGAGTGCCCCTACATGTATTTCACTGTCTGCTGCACAGACAGTGAAATACGCGACGGGTGCAACTGCACCCGTCGCACAGCTTCCACTCCGCCGGCTCGATTCCGAGCCGGCTTCATCGTGGAAGCCTCTTTCCCGCTGGGCTGGCTGGCGGTCTGAAGGCGACCGCCCGCCAGCCCAGCGGGAAAGTCAGAATTACCGCCGCGGTCTTTCGACCGCGGAACGGTAACCTGACGGCGGGACTTTGGCGGGCGGCCTCCGCCGCCCGCCAAGGTCAGAATGAGGGCCAATGTGATTTGTTGTGGCAGCCTGAAACATGACACTCTGTGGCCTCTCAGGAGAAGTCTTGGTCTACAAGTCTTACCCGTTCTCTCGTTAGCAAGAGGTCTCATACACCCATAAAGGCCAAAGAAAGAAATGCAGAATGGTGTTCAAGAGGTTTATGGAAAAGACTACAATCTACAATAAAATATATGAGCTGCAATTATTAGGGCAATGAGACAAAACAGAATTAGAATGATGGTGACTAGCAAGAAGAAAATTAACAGTCGCAACATCTTGGAATAACATGCATGGATGAATTCTATCTAACCTCTAACTCCTAGTTGAGAGCATAGCGGTGATAGCTCAGAATGTCTGTACTTAGTCCATAAGAGGAGCAGCCACCCCTATTACCTGAAAGATAGGAGTCTGCCAGCCATCTCTGAGGTTGGCTGTAGAGACAGGGCTGAGGTCAGCAATGAAATGGCATGCAGCATTGCTGGAATCTTGACTGGAATTACCTCCCTGTTGTCCCTTGCCCTCTACAGTGTTTTAGAAGAATCATACTTTTTGGTCCGTGAAAAAGTCCTCACGTGACATGTCCCTAAGTTTGGGCAGTTTACAACCACTGCAAGCTGGATTATCATGTACTTGTACTTGTTAACCTGGGACATAACTACATGGTGAAATGTTGTGCACAGAATAATATTAACATTGCTTTCTCAGAATCACAGAGTTTCAGCTGATTAGAAAATAAAACATCCCCTCTGAAAGCAGGCTAACTAAAAAGGAATAAAACTGAATACATGAAATGAGAGCACATATATTGGTAAAATGGAACTGGCCACAGACCTAAGCTAAGCTAGAATGTGTGTGCCCCAACAGAGTGTAAAATGAACCCATGACAAGGGTAGGTATAGTTTTAAGGGGTGTTTATTGCATGTCAGGAAGGGATAGGGGCATGTCAGGAAGGGGTAGGGGTAAAAGGTTTTTCAGAGGGAGAGTCAAAGGGCCTCATATAGCTCATTGTTCATTATCTGCCCACGATGCTGGTCTATGGAGGTAGGAGCAGCCAGGTGTATCCACCCAAGAGCAGGAAGTAGAAATGGGAGTGTGTGCACTGGCACCTAACCAAGAACTTTAGAGTGGATCAGTCCATCAACCAAATCAAACAAAATTGGGCTGATGTAGTGGCACAGTAGGCTTCATGGATTGGTGTTCAGGAGCCCGGTAGGTATGTTTGCATGAACCATCTGCATGTAGTAATGTAGCTATAGCAGTCATGCAAAACATAACAATTTAAGAAACATAGGCCCTCATTCTGACCTTGGCGGGCGGCGGAGGCCGCCCGCCAAAGTCCCGCCGTCAGGTTACCGTTCCGCGGTCGAAAGACCGCGGCGGTAATTCTGACTTTCCCGCTGGGCTGGCGGGCGGTCGCCTTCAGACCGCCAGCCAGCCCAGCGGGAAAGAGGCTTCCACGAGGAAGCCGGCTCGGAATCGAGCCGGCGGAGTGGAAGCTGTGCGACGGGTGCAGTTGCACCCGTCGCGTATTTCACTGTCTGCGCAGCAGACAGTGAAATACATGTAGGGGCCCTCTTACGGGGGCCCCTGCAATGCCCATGCCAGTGGCATGGGCACTGCAGGGGCCCCCAGGGGCCCCGCGACCCCCCCTACCGCCATCCGGATCTCGGCGGTCCGACCGCCGGGATCTGGATGGCGGTAGGGGGGGTCGGAATCCCCGCGGCGGTGCAGCAAGCTGCGCCGCCGCGGAGGATTCAATGGGGCCGCGGTACACTGGCGGGACCCCGCCAGTGGTGCCGGTCCGACCGCGGCTTTACCGCCGCGGTCGGAATCCCCATTGGAGCACCGCCGGCCTGTCGGCGGTGCTCCCGCGGTCCTCCGCCCTGGCGGTCAAAGACCGCCAGGGTCAGAATGACCACCATAATTTGAACTGTTGTAGCTTCACATTGCAGGTGCTTGCTGGATATGTGGACTGAATAGGACAGAGGTGGATTTTTAGACCCTAGCAGGTGATGCAGTTGTTTCCTGGATGCATACCTTATTGTACTTGAAAGCTTTTGTGAAGTATCACAACATTTTTTTGATCACTCACATGAGTCACTCGGGGCATTGGATGATCCATTCTAGACGCGTTTGACAGGTGGACGATGGCATCCTTAGGACATCCCTTTAGTTGTTCCAGGTCAAAACATCTACAAAATTCACCCATATGGTTAAGGACTTAATTAGACCTGAGGGATTAGCCTAATGTACAGACTACCTAGTGATAAAACCATTGGTGAATGTACATTGTGTTTACTGTTGTGCACTGTTTATGGTTTTTTGTTTTATGTGAGCACTGGATCATCTGCACTATAATTTTTACATTTTTTCACACTTGATATCTTGATCATTTGTACAGTGATGTATGAATATACTATAAAGGATGTGTGAAGAAATCAACCATTGGGCATATTGGGCCTGATTCTAACTTTGGAGGACGGTGTTAAACCGTCCCAAAAGTGGCGGATATACCACCTACCGTATTACGAGTTCCATAGGATATAATGGACTCGTAATACGGTAGGTGGTATATCCGCCACTTTTGGGACGGTTTAACACCGTCCTCCAAAGTTAGAATCAGGCCCATTATTACAAGCCCTGTAGTGCGGGCAGTGCAGCAATTGACCGTTCTGAGCAGCCCTGCTCCACACTGAAAGGGCAAAAATGCACCGCATTCACAGGATACCGTACATCTCTGTCCTTCCCCCTTGTCTGGTGCATAAATTGCCACCTAGCGCCAATGCAGGCACCCTTGCACCATGGTGCAAGGGTGTCTGTGTGTCAGCAGGATTGTTTTTGGGCAGGAAGGGGCACAATCCTGTGAGGCATTTTGCTCCTCCCATGTGTGCTGCAGAGTGCAGCACACATGGAAAGAGGAAACAATGAGGAGAAACAAAGATATTTATCCTCATTGAGTCTACCCTGGGGAGTCATACAGTTTTGTCGCATTCCCAGGATTACAGATTCTTGTAAGTCTGGAAATGTGTCAAAACCCTTGGGTGCTGTGTGGGAACACCCACTGCAATGCCAAAGGTATGCTACCCTGACACTGTGTAAGGCAATGTGTTATCTTACACCATGTCTACAAGGCCATGAAAAGCCATGAAATGTGGCTTTGTGTAGCCTTGTAGATATGGATCTGCACTATGCGCTGCCAGAGCATTACAAAAGGTGACTCACCAGTTGTGCACAGGGCCTGCATATATGGCCCCATGTGTCCAGCACTTGCATCCCTAGCAAAGCATTATTATGAGTGCAATTGATGAATATACAAGTAATCTATATATCTATATAGTACATTTATAGTATTTTCTTCAATTACATTGACTAGAAGGAACTTTAAAGTTAATTTCAGAAGCAGTCAGACCTAAGTGGTTTCTAGCTCTGGCCAAGTAAGTCACACATGACACTTATCGTGATTTTGTGTGTAGATTCACATTGCGTTCTGCAATGTGCAACATCTCCATTGCAATGAATAAAAGGAACCATTTGAAGCTACCTAAGGTCAATTTATGTACCTCAGAGTGGCTATATTAAGCCAACATAAAGCAACGCAGAGCCAACATGAGCATTCCTGATTTAACACATGTGAATGACCAGGGAATGCTCCAAAAATGCCAGAGCTCCACAGTTGATGGCTAAACAGGACATTTGTGTTCAATCGCCATCTATGTTAAATGCTCCATGTGTTCTGCATTGTTCAGCGTATGTACACAGATTAATTTGCTTCAGACAAATGTATATATGCAGGAATGTGGGCCTTATAGGACAACACAAAACAAACCAGCCATGCAACCTTGCACTAATTTGAAAGGTAGCATGCATTGCCACTAGTCAGCACTCTGTGCACCAGTGCCATGAAAACTCTGATAAGACTCTTACAATGTCACACTTGTATATCTGCCCTTTCCCATCACAGCACTACTTCATTTTGCCTAGGGCCAATGACCCATGTGTCATGGTGCAAGGGGGCCTGACATGATGCTGACCAGCAGTACTAAAAATCACTTGCCTTGAACATGCTTCAGGCATGAGATGACGTGATACCTCTGACCTTCAACATCTAGCTAGCTCAACCCTGCAAGTTGACCAGCTGCATCCCATATGAACACTATATATACGTACGTGTGTCAAGACTTTTGAAAATATCTTAAACACTTGGATGACGTAGGGCCTCATAAGGACCTTGGCAGTCATGAGAACACCAAACTCTCGGTGGCGATCAGAGCACCGTGGTTGTGGCGCCTGACCACCAAATTACGACTTTGGCTGGTGGACCCACCTGAAGACCGCTGTCCCTGCCAGGATCATAGATCCCAGCGGCCAGAGGTGGGCTCCAGCACTGCCCATGCCCGTGGTACAATGATGCTCTGGAGGCTGGCTACTCTAGGTAACCATGGTGTTGTCCAAATCATCACCAGGATGACTGGCTGATGCACATTGTGAGGGTGGTTGTACACATTGCAGAGTTCTAGCCATATTGTTTGCATGTCTTAACTGGATGTCAACCTTCATATCTCTGTTCAATGTGTGTTTTTAAAGAAAATTGTGCTATTGCAATTCATGATGTGGCCAGCTGGAAAAACGCACTAGTGTGCACATCGATTGACATCAAAATGCCATACTCATGTCCTGTATATCCCTTAGGTTCCATTTCTCAGAGGCATTTATGCAATGTGAGGTATATAGTAATGTTGCTGCCCTGAGTGAAGGTTCACATGTAGGAATGCACATACTGGTAGGCTACGTTAAACTGGCTAGCACCAATGTAGCCAACCTGCATCATGGTGCAAGGGTCCCTGCATTTTATACCACAAAGTTCATGAACAGATGAGTACTTCAACATGCATACACACCCTACTGAGATGCATTGTCTTATTTGAAATGTGCTCCAATGAATACAGTCATGGTGTACAGAAATATATTTAAGTAAAGGTCAAAATGGTTTTGCTACACGTATATTCTAGAAACTATAAGTCAGATTTCAGTGCATTTGCCTGAGGATCAATTGGTAAAATGTACCCCAGTAATATTTTGCAGGAGATAAACAACAATCCCATATCCATGTTTTGGCTACCTGACACTGAGTAAGAAAAGTCAGAAATGTGTGCTGCCCTGTGTGACTCCAGATGAGTTATGCAATGCACAGACCCACTATCTGGACTGTTTAACTTTTCAACTTTCATGTATGCTGATGAACAATTTTCAGCCCATTTGCGTGATGCAATACCAACTCCCAAAGTTTAAATTTGTGGACCATGTGTACAATTTCAAAATAAACACATCACCATGAGTGTGAGTCACTGTTCTGAATGATACAGTTGTAATCATAATGTGACTTTGTTTCCATATTGTTCACCTACACTGACCACACTTGACTCAGTTTGCCTTGTTCAAGTAGGAGATGTATTTGTACTGAAAGTATAGTGTACATATCTCTATCTCTATCTCAAATTTTAGAATTGATCTGGACAGCCACATATGATTGTATAACAATGGCAGCCTATTTTCACGCACATTTACAGCATTACTGATGTTACAGTGTTCATATCTCTATGTCAATATTTGGAGTTGCTCTGGACAGCCACAAGTGATTGTACAATAATGTCAGCCTATTTTCACAAACATTTATAGCATTTACAGCCTGAGCTAAACATTTTTAACTTTACCTCCTTAGATAAGATGACAGCTGAAAAAGCAAAATCTTTTGATTTGCAAAAGGATTGCTACTGCCACATCAGGGACATCTCAAAGGTCTTTAAGAAGATAGGTAAACTACATGAGAGGGGAAAGGCATTGGGGTCCTAGAAGTACCACAACCAATCAGAAAAAGCTGCATATCGGGCTTCCAAACCTACAAGTGTCCAACAGCATCAGCAGACACCCCAACTGCAGGCCATACCAGGAACATCTGCTACCTCCTCAAAACCGCCAACTGCAGCCACCACGAGGCCAAAAAGCCCCAGGGGGTCTATATTTAAATACCTTTTTCTCAGGGAACTAAGGAACATCCACAAATGGATGGATGGCATCCAGAAGAAGCAGGCTAGACTGCTTGAACTTATGCTAAACATTCAGGATGCTTTTAAGTCTGTTTTAATACTTCTAGGTTTTTAAGTGGGTGAGGGGTTGAAGTTATTTAGCTTTACATGTGCAGTTAGTATATATTTAGGTGTAGTTACTTTTTGTATTGTACCAACCTATGTGCATTAAGGGATGATGTTTAACTTGTCACTTGTGTATAGTGAGATAGTTTAAAATATGTTGAGATAGTTCAGCTAGTGTTAAGGTTAGATAGTGTAGGTTAAGTAGATGTAGGAAGTTTACAATAAGTTAAGATAGTGTAAGGTAGTGTTAAGGTTAGTTAGTTAGTGTAGGCTAGTTAGGTGAAGTTTTTTTAGGTAGGTTTCAAAGTATTAAATTTTTTCTAATTTCACAAGTTCATCACCATTTCATAATTAAGAGTTGGTACCATAGAGTAAGTTGAGTTGAGTACATGATATAGTTAATGACCTGCAGTCTTTGAAGGTATATGTTGCTTTGTTAGAGGCTTGTGGGCAAGTGTTAGTTTACCTCACATTTGAGTCAATCATGGACCCTTTATCATTCTTTATGCACTGTAATTGGGCCTCATTTAGTTATTTTATGCACAGCACAACACAGATAGGGGGTCATTCTGACCCTGGCGGTCATTGACCGCCAGGGCCAACGACCGCGGAAGCACCGCCAACAGGCTGGCGGTGCTTCCTGGCCAATTCTGACCGCAGCGGTAAAGCCGCGGTCAGAAAAGGGAAACCGGCGGTTTCCCGCCTGTTTTCCCCTGGCCATAGGAATTCTCCATGGCGGCGCTGGGATTCCGACCCCCTTCCCGCCATCCTGTTCCTGGCGGTTCTTACCGCCAGGAACAGGATGGTGGGAACGGGTGTCGTGGGGCCTCCTAACAGGGCCCCATAAAGATTTTCAGTGTCTGCTTTGCAGACACTGAAAATCGCGACGGGTGCCACTGCACCCGTCGCACCCCTTCAACTTCGCCGGCTCCATTCGGAGCCGGCTTCATTGTTAAAGGGGCTTTCCCACTGGGCCGGCGGGCGGCCTTCTGGCGGTCGCCCGCCGGCCCAGCAGGAAAGTCAGAATGACCGCCGCGGTCCCCCATAGTCTCCTAATATGGCACTCTGTGTGAAAGTGATAGAGCAGGTATAGTTGGGATAGTTTTGTCACTACAGATCCCATGTTGCGCTAGGACACACAATGTTGCCTGCCATTAAAGCACACACCCTTGCACCATTGTGCAAGTGGGTGATTGTTGCTGTCTGGTTACACATTATGAATGTATTCACACCTGCCTGGAGAACCTCCCTCATCAATGGCATTGACTACTTGCTAAGAGTGGCACTTTGTGGAGCTCACTTTGTTTGACTGCTTTCAAAGTTTCATGCCGCAAGTCTTCCATGTCCTCTTCTCCTGGTGAGGTGTTGAATTGTTTTTGCTTCTGTGGTCTGGCTCTTATGCAAAATGTGTGTACAATGTACAATAGATGTAATGTGTGATTGCACTCACTCACACTCAACACTTGAGGCCTCTCATGGCAAAATAACACATTTACCCTTTACCATTTATCAGTTGTCACAGAAACTGATCTAATCCTTTTGTTAATTGAATGCTCAAGATGTCACAAAGAAAAGATAAATATTCAAATATTTATTGAAAGGATCTTTCAATCCAACATGAGCTGTGTTTATTAAGCAGATGAGACATATCATTGCAGTAAGTATTATTAGAATCATGAAAACACTAACCATTCAACCATTTCAATTGTTCCTAGTGCTACTCCTATCTGTCACTAGTATCTCTACACTAGAGAGAGCAAAGTGGCATTAGGTGTCAGGAAGCTGGCTTTGGTGCAGTAACAAAAGCACCCATCTAAGAGTGCATGCCTGTACACTTCACTGCATGGCTATCTTCCTTCTCAGGATGAAGGTCGAGCCAGCATGCATCTCAGACACATCAAACCCAAGATAAGCTACCCATAAGGGCTTCCCGGTGCTAACAGGAACCATGATAAAATACACAGGGCCGACAAGCTAATTATGAAAGAGATAGGTCTTTAATTGCTTTTTTAAGCTAAGCAAGTTAAAAAGGAAACGGAGGCTAAAAGTAATCTCCACAACATTATTCATCTAGGTTTTAAAAAATATTAAGGGCCTGATTCACAAAGGTAAACTTACAATTTTGTGTAAGTTCACTCTTTTTTGGTATTAATGAGCCATGATTAATCATAAATTTATGACTACAGAGACTCCTCACATAAAAGATAGGACCAGTCTGAGACCGTCAGATGAGGCCAAGAGGATCTAGAAAGACTGCAAAGTTGGGATTTCTAAGACCTCCAGAGCTTTAGTGAGAACTTGCTGCAAAGGTGTTGATTTTGAGAGGACTTTGTCAGATACAGCTTCCTGGCTTGCCCAGCTGGACAATTTTGAGCTCCAAAAGGACACTAAGGGGGTCATTCTGACCCTGGCGGTAAAATCCGCCAGGGCCAACGACCGCGGGAGCACCGCCAACAGGCTGGCGGTGCTCCCATGGGCATTCTGACCCCGGCGGTACAGCCGCGGTCAGAAACGGAAAACCGGTGGTGTACTGCCGGTTTCCCGCTGCCCTGGGGAATCCTCCATGGCGGCGCAGCTTGCTGTGCCGCCATGGGGATTCCGAGCCCCATACCGCCATCCTGTTCCTGGTGGTTTGGGCCGCCAGGAAGAGAATGGCGGTATGGGGTGTCGTGGGGCCCCTGGAGGCCCCTGCAGTGCCCATGCCAATGGCATGGGCACTGCAGGGGCACCCGTAACAGGGCCCCACAAAGATTTCCAGTGTCTGCCATGCAGACACTGAAAATCGCGACGGGTGCAACTGCACCCGTCGCACCCCTTCCACTCCGCCGGCTCCATTCGGAGCCGGCATCCTTATGGAAGGGTGTTTCCCACTGGGCTGGCGGGCGGCCTTCTGGCGGTCGCCCGCCAGCCCAGCGGGAAACCCAGAATACCCGCGGCGGTCTTTTGACCGCGCAGCGGTATTCTGGCGGTCCCAGCCAGGCCGGCGGCTACTGCCGCCGGCCGGGGTCAGAGTGACCCCCTAAGTCCATAGGTAGTAGTCTTGAATGTGTAAAGGTAGGTAAAGGATCCTACCAACAAGAGGATTGGCAACAATGACATTTCTTGCTCAAGCTCTTCTCAGAAAAAGCAAGGGTTTCAGCAAGATCTTGTCTAATGGCAATCAAACTTCGAGGACTTCACCAGATACAACCTTAAACCTTGACCTACTAGAGGTGTTCAGAGACTGAAGGTAAAATATTTGACGAGGATAGCCCACATGGTGTACCTGACTTCCGCTTTATCATGGTCAGCCTAAAATCATACGTAGAACCCAGTCAACCACAACAAGTGACCTCTTTAGTTTTTTTATAGCACTTTTTTGCCCAAAAACATTAACAATTCTTATCTCTGGGTTTCCTTATTGAATTATAATAATTTTTGTATTCTTTTTTCTAATTAAAACATTCCCTATTGTTAGACATTCATTGTGTGATTTTTATTCCTTTGCGTTTTGACTTTTTAATTGTTTTGATAGTGCTAAACAACTTTCACACATTTCTTTAGGTTAAGTTAATCTGCTATGTGCTATGGATATTAGGGATTGAATCATGGTTTATGTTATTGAACTTGTGCATTGGACCCAACAAATTTTTAAATTTATTATTTTGGAAGCATCCTCCCTAAATAATGCCTATTTTCATATTAGAACAATTAAAATATATCAGATGCTTAACCAATTAATTAATTAATCCTCATATATAGTTTTTAGAATCTCTATCAAATTCCCATATAAACTACACAGCCCAAAGTTAAAACGTAATACAGAAACACAAATGTTATTAAACAATAAACAAATAAACACGCAAATAACAATTATAATCTGTGTAATAATCAACAAATTAATGTTAATATTAATACATATTTATATAATCAAAATAACTTTACACATCCCACCTCAAATAACTCAGTGACCCTAAATAAAAATGTAATACTTCATCAACAAATAATAAATATGTAAAACATAAGACGTACTGCAAATATAAATTATAAATAACAAACTAAGATACATTTAAACAGATTCAAAACAATAAAAATCCAAAATACAATAATATGTCTTTTACAAAATTTGATATTTTACAATGAGATATATAATATAATAATATAATAAAACACCAAAATAAATATTACAATAAGAGATATTTTAAACTTGGATATAATGGTAAAACAATTAATACTGATATTTTGGTCCATGATATTTTAGTACTCTCCTTATTTAGAACATGATGTTATGGTCAAAGGATATTTTTGAGACAATGGCCCTCATTATGACATTGGCAGTAAGTGCCACTTACTGCCAGGCTGACTGCTGCCAACATACCGCAACCGCGGCGGTATACCACTACGCGTATTATGACACACACATAGAAATCCGCCACTATACAGACACACACACAAGTCCACCACACCAAAGGTCAGTGATAAAATGGCGGTATCCAAACCCACACCATTACACCAATATAAATAAGCCCACAGCATCATGACCCACGAATCACCGCGGTGGACATTCAACCACTGTAAACCATTGGCGGTACATACCACCGCGCTCAAAATACACACACTCATACAAAACAACACTACATTGGTCAATTTAAATAACACACACCTGCCACCCATACACATACCAAACCCTCACACCCACACCACTATAAAACAGACACACACATTACCCACAGCCCTGTACCACTACAAGAGAGACACGCTAGGAGCACCCACAGAACCAGAGTCACAGAACACCATCACCCATACACCATCCACGCACCTCACAGCACACACCCCACCACATCACCCCACACACCCTCAAACACACCACCCACACCACACCTATGGCACCACAAAGACACCCTAGATTCTCAGAGGAGGAGCTAAGGGTCATGGTGGAGGAAATCATCCGGGTAGAGCCACAGCTATTCGGATCACAGGTGCAGCAGACATCCATTGCAAGGAAGATGGAGCTATGGCGGAGAGTCGTGGACAGGGTCAACGCCGTGGAACAGCACCCCAGAACAAGGGACGACGTCAGGAAGAGGGAACGACCTACAGGTGAAGGTGCATTCTGTGGTTGCAAAACACCTGAGAGGACTGGCAGTGGACCCCATCTGCTCCCCCACAACTAACAACACGGGAGGAGCAAGACTTGGCTATCATGCATCCTGAGGGCCTGGCAGGTATAGCAGGAGGACTGGACTCTGGTAAGTCAAATCTCTATTACTATCACTCCCCTACCCGCATGCCATCACATACCCCCACCCCTAACCCCACCACCATCACCCCACCATCTCACATACACCCCACCATCACAACCCACCCCTCCTAGTACCCAACACTGCATGCAACACCAATGCATGGACAACACCCACAGCCCTGCATGGACACCCATCACCACAGCATGCACAGTAGTGACAATCAAATTACAACTCACACAAGCCAAAGCTGCCTTGGTAATAACAACCGTAGAGGGAAACATGCCTATGCACAAGATGTCACACGAAGTAACAATAACACTGCATTTACATCCCCACAGAACCCCCACACAACGTCACCGGTGAGGAGGTGCCAGCAACATCCAGTCCCCCCCCCCAGAAGAGGCCCACAGTGATGACAGCACCTCTGCATGCTTGGATCAGGATGACCAACCTGGCCCATCAGGGACCTATGGACAGTTGGTTATCCAGACACATCCCCACACCACCACAGAGCCTCCCCACTCAGGAAACACCAGCACCAGCGGGCACATACCACTGTCCCCAGGACATGTCAATCAGCAGTGTGTCCACCACTACAGGGACCCCAGGACACCCCACAAACACAGGATGATCAGGGGCCTGGGGTCAGTGGTAGTGGGCACACGGTTCAGGGGACAAAGGCACAGGACAACAGGGAAGCTTGGAGGACTGCTGTGTGACAGGGGGAAGACAGGCCCAGGGAACCCACTTTCCACGAGGCACTCACCAACATCCTGGCAGCATACCACTATTCCCAGGAGACCATGGGCCAGATACTGGACAAGTTGCAGGAGACCCAGCGGCTGCAGGAGGAACAGTACCTGGGGATCAGGAAGGACCTGAAGGACATCCACAACACCCTGGTCACCATTTCAGGGGTGCTGGCAGACATGGCCAACACCATGAGGGAGACAGGGGCACACCAACGGGCCCCTGAGACTAGCTACACCAATGAACAGCCTTCTACCTTCGCTGACACTAGTGTACAGGATGCCCTGCCACAGGAACAACAGGCCACCAGCACCCCACTCCCTGCAGAAAGAGAACCACCCCGCAAATGGTCCCTGTGATCCAGGCAGAAGCCAGAGAACATTGCCAAGACCCCAGCCAGGAAATAAGACTCTCCTGATTGTCACCCTTGTGTCCCACTCTGTCACCCTGTCCACCTTGAACTGCCATTGCTCCACTTCCTATGCCCCTTTGGACAATGCATCTGTGAAACAAATAGACTGGACCTCATCCTGGACTTTCCTCCACCATCACCCAAGTTCATTCCACATCCCCATTTACTTCTCAGCACTTAAATAAGCAAAAAAACAAGTATGGAGTATGTCAAATGATTTAAGGATGTAGTTGTTTAACAATCAGTAGACATTGCAAATAGACTGTACAGTGATGTAAACATAGTTATGTGCTACAGTCAATACACCAGGAGCCACAGGATGGCACAAATATCTGCAAATAGACATGTGCAAAGGGCCACAATAAGTGGCCTTTGCAGTGTGAACAGCAGCCAGCCAGAGAATATTCACCTCACAAAACAGGAATGGAAGGTGAGGTTACTATGTCTCACCTGTGTGTCACTGGACGTACTGTTGTATTATAGTTGTTCTGTTGTCCACATCCTCTTCCTCTACCTCCTCTTCGTCACTGTCCACAGGCTCCACCGCTGCCACATGACCATCTCCAGCCTCATCCTCCTGCAGAAAAGGCACCTGGCGTCTTAAGGCCAGGTTTTGCAACATGCAGCATGCAACGATGATCTGGCACACCTTCTTGGGTGAGTAGCACAGGGATCCACCTGTCAGATGGAGGCACCTGAGCCTGGCCTTCAGGAGGCCAAAGTTGTGCTCAATGATCCTCCTTGTTCGCCCATGTGCCTCATTGTAACTTTCCTCTGCCCTTGTCCTGGCATACCTCACTGTGGTCAGTAGCCATGGGAGGTTGGGATAAGCAGAGTCACCTGTAAATATCAAGGGATACCTGTTGCCAGACACTCACTCTTAGGGCCAACCCCACACCCATATACCAAGATACACTGGGTGGGGACCATGGGCTCACCTATTTGCCACACCCTGTGCCTCTGGAGTTGAAACATTATATATGGTATGCTGCTATTCCTCAGGATAAAGGCATCATGCACAGAGCCAGGATACTTTGCATTGACATGGGAGATGTACTGGTCCACCAGGAACACCATGTGCACATTCATAGAGTGATAGCTCTTTCGATTTCTGTTCATTTCTCGGGTGGGGGGACAAAGGCAATATGTGTACCATCAATAGCACCAATGATGTTTGGGAAATGTCCCAGTTCATAGAAGTCAGCCTTCACTGTGGCCAAATCCTCCACCTGGAGGAAAACTATGTAGCTGTGCATGTGTTTCATCAGGGCAGACAACACTCTGGTCAGCACGCTTGAGAACATAGGCTGTGACATCCCTGCTTCCATGGCCACTGTCACTTGGAAGGAGCCACTTGCCTAGAAATGTGGCACTGATAGGACTTGCACAAGAGGGGGGATCCCAGTGGGGTGACGGATAGCTGCGTTCAGGTCTGGCTCCAATTCGGCACACAGCTCTTGGATTGTGGCCCTATCAAGTCTGTAGGTGATGATAATGTGCCTGTCCTCCATTGTAGTCAGGTCCACCAGGGGTCTGTACACGGAGTATGTCTCCATCTCCTATTCATCCTCAGCGGTTAAACTGTAGGGTGAAAAACGATGAGCAGATGGTCATATTCAAACATATCCTCAGAGTAAAATGTCTTCCATGTTGTGACAGAAACAGTATGTGAACTTGTAGTTCCCTAAATGTACCTATGTGGGCTGTGACGCAGTTAGGTGCCATGGCCTGCCCTCCCCCCTGAAATGGCGGCCGCCTGACCTGTGTGTAGGGACAAGTGGAAATGAGGTAATTCCGCTGACGTTGTGCACAGTTGTAGGAGGCAGTTGAGGACCACTGTGCAACACCTCATTGGTTATCATTGGGCCCTATGGATTCCAGTAGCCAATGGTGATGCACGCCGGTGGTGATGGAATGCACTGCCGTGGACTTGACCCCCATTATCTATCTGTTCAATCACTTGCTACCTGACCTGACCTTTAATAGGAGAGGACCTACACTGCAAGTGCTGCTGTGACCTGTGTCTTGAGGCGACCATGGCTCGTGTCTCTGGGGAAAGGGCCCCTGCCTTCACTTCGGACGAGTTGGAGAGACTGGTGGATGGGGTCCTTCCCCAGTACCGTTTACTTTATGGTCCTCCAGACCAACAGATGAGTACACTGTGAGCACGATGCATGGGGCATGAATGCATGGAGTGCTGTGTGTGTAAGCCTCGTCTAAGGGGGGGTGGCTGAGAGGTCCTGGGCAGAATGCTGCATGTATGGTGGTCAATGTATGTGCGTAAGGGGATGGGAGGAATATGGTGGGCCCTGCGTGTAATAGTCCGGCCGGTATGACTAATTCCTTTTGTTATGTATCTTTTTCTGCAGGTCAGCGCCGATCACAAAAAGGGTAATTGGCATGCCATCGCCAGGGAGGTGTGGACCCTGGGGGTCTTTGACAGGTGGAGCACCCACTGTCGCAACCGGTGGGAGGACATGTGCCACTGGGCAAGAAAGAAGGCGGAGGCCCAGCTGGGGATGGCCTCCCAATGAGGAAGGGGTGCCCGTCATACCCTGACCCCCCCCCGATGTTCCGCATCCTGGTGGTGGCCTATCCGGAGGTGGATGGGCGCTTCAAGGCATCACAGCAGCCACAAGGGGGTGAGTACAGTTTCGTAAACAGAAAATAGCACGTGTTGAGGTCTCTGGGTGGGGGATGTGGGCCTGTGGGTGCCCCGAGGCAGGACAAACATGGTAGAGTAGGTTCCATGATGGGCAAGGTCTGATGCACTCCAAAACACAAATATGCTAGTGGGCATCTACTACTGGGCAGGGTCCTGTGGGTTTCAGGTGTGCTGCTATTTGAGTTACGCATTGTACTCCATGGCCTGGTGACTAGCATTGTAACTGGTAGTGCAAGGCCTAGTGCATAGCGCTGTTCCCTGTGTGTAGTGTGCGCCAACAGTGGTGTTGTTGCTGGCATTGACCAAGTGTATCCTCTGCCTCTACCCCCCTTTTTGTTTTGTCACCCTGTCCTTGTGTGCATTAGCATCATCTGGCATAGGAGCAGAGGCACCGGCAATGGAGGGACTGTGGCTTTGCACTCCCAAGGACCAAGCAGTGGGCAACTCAGCCACTTAAGAGACTGTGGCTTTGCACTCCACAGGACCAAGCAGTGGGCAAACCACCCACTAGAGAGACTGTGGCTTTGCACTCCCCAGGACCAAGCAGTCGGCATGTGTCCCCCTCCAGGAGCAGTGGTGTTGTACCATCTTACGGCTGAGGTGCGCCACCTTCCCCTTCCACCTGAGGTGCCTGTGTTCTCTCTGTATTGAGGAAGGAGTCAAGTGGGGCCTTGGCAAATGTGATATGGCCCTGTGGGCCACGGACAATTTGGACTGAGCAGTGTCCCTCCATTTGTATATATTGTAGATACCGTTTTGTACTTTGAGGATGTATTTATTGAAATTCATATTATTACACTGACTTTACTCACTTCCTTTTGTCCTTGCGTTATTCCTGAGGGGTATGGGGTGTACATATAATGTTGTTGCATCTGTTTGTGTGTATGGTGTTGGGGGTGAGGGTGTTGCATGTTGTGTGTGTGTGTGTCACTCTCTTTTCCTTCACCACCTCCCTTGTGTGCTGGGTGCGGCACTCACCTCATCGTCTTCCCCGCCGTTCGTGTTCCTGGTGTAGGAGTAGATAAACCAGCATGCAGAAGATCTGCAGTTCAGGCTCCATGACGTTGTGGTTCTTCCTTGAGAGTCCAGAGGTGAGCCATTTCCCTTCTGTGTACTGTTTCCACTGTGCTTTTGATGGCATTGGTACTGCCCCGAAAAAGCTGGTGGATTGGCTTGTTGTGTTAGGGTGGGTGGTACATTGTCTTCCGCCTGGCTGTTGGCGATTACCACCGCAGTGCTTGTTGCTACCGCCGTGGCGGTCAGCGTGTTAAAGTGGCTGTCTGTGTTGGCAGTTTCCGCCGTGGTCATAATTCCATTTTTTTTACCGCTGGCTTGTTGCCGGTGTTACCGCTGCTTTATCACTGACCACCAGGTTTGTAATGAGGGCCAACATTTTTGTAGGTCCCTCGAGCTGCAAATGTTTATTTTAGTTGCAACTTCGTTTGTTGATTCAATTCATTTTCACAGTCATAAGCTGTTTTTATTCCTCTAAATTGTTTTCAGGTGGGAGTATGGTATTTGCCTTTCAAACAAATTCATTAGCATCTCTTGTGTTACAGGCATCAATCATTGTTTTTTCTGCTATTATAATCGTGTGTTTTCTTCACATGCAGCGCTCTGGTAATTCGCTCATGAGCGTTTAATAACTCTTTGTTTCCCTTGGCAATAATGAAGATTAAACCTAGCCTTCGGCTGCACTACATCTGCGATCTAGAGCTGAAATCTGAAGAATTCTTCATTTCAACCAGCCAACTAATATTATTTAAGAGCTTTACTTGAAGGAAGCTTTGTGATATAATCGAAGATTGTTGGCAATTGAAATAAATGTTATGTTTTCCTTTAATTAATCAACATTATTTCTTTCACCTTTTTATTTTTATCGCTTTCATATCTGAAGGCTGTAGCTTAATAAAGTCACAAGCAGCACAATTTAGAGACCCACTATAAAATGAGGCTTCTTTGGAGTCCTCTACACTGAACTACCGACAATAGCCATTACAATGTATTCTGTGAGGAACTCAAATTGCAGCAATGCTTTTGGTTGAAACCATTTCTTCAAGTAAACATTTAATGGAATAGTGTTGGGGTGAACAAATACACTACGGGCCACTTGCACGGTCCCTGATCGCAAATAATAGCTGTGCAAATTGCAGAGGTTCGAAAAATGATCTCCTTAATAAATATTAATTATGCTGACCACTATTTTCTACCCTTATGATTGACTCTGAATGCAGGGATAGAGGCCTGAAAGCGAAACATTTGTTTTGAAGCTCAAGTCCCTTAAAGGAACAGGGACTGATTTTTTTTAAATGGTCCCCATTTGCAAATACATCAGGGAGCAAACAGTGGCCTCCTGGGCCATACCTTTACTCCCCAAGGATACCCAAGAAGATTCCAATTCAGCTTCCTATTGTGTCTTGCTTTATCTACTCTACCTATTTGTAAGTGTCAATATGGATGAGGTGTGTTAAAGGCTCAGCAAGATTTACCTTGCTTCCTGCATTTTATTCACACTAGCACCAAGGACCTGGAGAATGAATGATCTCATTTATACCTTTACATGATGAAGGATTTGTCTAATCTCTGCTGAGAAACTCTTCAGGGTTAGAGTGGCCAGAGATCTGAGCTGATGCTGCTTTCCTGGATATAGGACCCTCTGTTGGTGATTTTCACTTCTGAAAATGCACCCTGTCTATTACGAATTAAGTGAAGTAGTGTTTTACTTTTTAGTAGGAAAGACTATGGTGATGTCATCCAGTGAAGATGAGTACTTAGCCTGCACAATGCATTCTGCCTCTCAGGTACAGGAACGTGAGGTTGCACGTCAGTGCCTCTGACATCATCCAGGTTTGACTGTGGGTAGAACAAACACAGTGGCCCAGGCACACACCCATAACCACATGTCAGAGCCTCCGATTGTATGAGCACAAGGCATGAGCCTTCTGTTTTTATGGTGACATGCATCAGGTCAAGATGCTTCACTGGATGTACTGTGCGCCACATCTCTGAAGTCGGACAATGTTTCTTCCTTGTAGAGAGTGACTGTACCACTGGGAGAAGCAACCACACATGGTGGGTTTGTGTGTGTATTTATAACAGGGGATGATGGAGGCACTTTTGGAAGCAATACCCTCATAGCAGAAAGGGTGGATAATAACGCTAATCAGTGTGTACACTGCTTTAAGGTGGGTCTTTGGAACTAAGTAATACATAACAACATTTGTTATTGAAGTATTATCCCTCCCAAATGTATGTATAGAATTACACCTGGTTTCGAACACATGCTTGTACTTGCATCTTCTGTGGGAAGCAGTTTAATCTTGGTGATGAGCACACCTTGTACTACTGGTACATTTGATGCACACAAACTTCAAACAAGCGCCACTATGAGAATCCTTGAAGGTTTTCTATCAGGAAGTAACTTGGTAGTGCTATTTAGGTGAGATCTTTTAGATATTCCAAACTATTCATTCTTTAGTGATTTGGCTTTTCTCGATTGTGGCATGCAGAATGTCATTCTGACTTCTTTTCCTCACCCAGGACATCCAACTCACAATGGAGCAAAGGTAAAAATGTCAATCAATGGGTGTGTGGTACAAACCTGTTTAGTTGATTTGGCGTTTCTAGATTGTGGCATGCAGAATGTCACTGTCTTTTTTCTCACACTGGACATCCAGCTCTACAATGGAGTAAAGGTAAAAATGTCTGTCGATGTGTGTTGTCCAAACCTGGCCACTGATAAGAAACATTCTCTTTTTGACGTTGTTTAGAGACAGAGAGGTATAAGGATTTATGAAATACTTGCTGGAATAAAGTTTAAAAAAATGGGACTTGATGAGTATGATATACTAATTAAAACACTGGATCTAAACTCTGGGCTGCAAATAAGTAATGTATTAGAAAACTTTCATTTTGGATATAGAGTGCTCAAATAAGAAACCACTTATTGAGGAGAATATCACAGAGCTCAGAAACTTGCTTCCACATGAAACTGTGGCGCACTTGCTGACAAACATGTGAGACCATTTTTTTGTTCAGTTCTTAGAACAGCAAATATTTGGAAGAAAGGGTCACTTTATAAAGCTTTGTAGGTGCTCAAGGAAAGGTAGCAAAACTGGAGGTGTTAAGGAAGTGAGAGACAAAGTGCTTGTTCAAAAGGATGGTAAAGCTGTGGCAAATACATCTGATGTAGTACTAGTACTGGGTACACCAGTGTAACTGCTGTCAAATTTATATCCATGAATGATCATGGATGGTTTAGACAGCATTTGGAACATCAGGGTAGGTTGAGGAACATGGATATTTTGTCTGATGGGAGAAAATGTGATACAGATTAAAGGATATTTTCACACTCTGACTGATTACAAATGAATTATGGTGAAGGGTAAAGTTTCTTTAAAGAGGGGGGAGGATTTAGAGGGGGACAATATGGTGGGTTGGCCCCACCAGAAAGATTAGTGGTTCTTAGATCCTAATTCTGAACCCCACATATGTGTTTAGTTGTTGATGGAGCAATGTGGTGTTTTTGTTAGCTGTTATCCAGATGTTATTAGAACTGATCAAGACTGTTTCAAATATTATGTCTACAAATTAAAACTGAAGTACGGGGTAGTAGCTGCCTCTGAAAGAGATAGGATGATGCCACTGAATGCACAGGAATCAGTAAGGGAGGAACTGGAAAGGTTAGTTCATCAGATGTAATTATTCCTGAGTTGTTAACCCCTGTGGTGGTGGCATGCAATGCAAGTGGTGGAATCCGTTTGTGAGTGAATCTCAGCGCGATGAACAGAGAGGTGGTGGTGAATATGTTTCCCCTACCCTATGTCACTGAGGTGACCTTGGATATATAATCAGTGCACATTAAATCAAATTCCACAGATTTCCCAGAGCATATGATTTTAATTACTCCTATAACTGTCTTTAGATTTTCAAAGGGTGCCTTTTAGATTGGTATATGCAGCATACACTTTTCAGAGGGTTGAACATTCACTTGTGTAGAGCATGAATGGTGTGGTGTGTATGATTTGTGGAAGTTGCTGGGCAGAGAACAGGCTTCATGGGGTACTTGAGAGACTGAAAAGAGTGAGTTTGACATTGACGGTAGTAATGTGCAGATGATAAAGAGGACATTTCCTACTTTGGTCATTGAGTGTTATGCTGCTGTGGTAGCTGTTCTCCAGTCCTCCATTCTCAGAAACGTATGACTCAGGCAGGCAGGATATGTCTTTTACTCCTTTCGGGAACAGAAGAAGGATACTAGGCAGTGTTCACAGATCATAGCATTCTCCTGCTAAAATAAAATATTGGCAACTGACCTATCACTACTGTCCCTTCCCCTGACATTCCTCATCATGGAAGTTATTTGCATGAGATGCGTGCAGTATTTCATCTGCTTGGTATGTCTCCTTCCTAGGTTTCCTCAGAAATGTGCTCTGGGAAGTCTATATTGTCCCCAACCCAAAATGGCCACCATCTCTCTTTTCAATGAAGAAATGTCCCAAACTAAAATGGAGGAATAATAGCTCTAGCATAATTTCCTGTTCCTAGCCTATAGAACAGGGTAAATCCTCCTACTTGTGTCCCAATGTTTTGAGTTGTTGATTTGTCATTTTCCTTGCTCCTGGCTCAGTTCTGGTGTTTTTCTCATATTGTCTGTGCCAGTTATTGTTTGTATTCCTTCCAGTTCCTCTCCCACCTTCCTTTTGGTGATCCAGTGTAGTTTCTACTTTCAGCCAGCTGTCTCTTTTTGGTGACCTGCGTTTGGGCTGCAAATGTGTTCCCAAACATTGGTTCCTCTCTGGTGTTCATTGTAATCAGTGCCTCCAACCTGCTCCAGAGCCTTCTCATCAGATTTCAGGAAGTTTTTTCCTTGCTGATTTTTCCCTTGAGGCAATAACTGCCAGGCGTTTCCTGTGTCGGCAGCACTGGATACTGAACATGGTCACCCTTACCAATGGCAGACCAAGACTAAGGAATCTGTCTAGGATAAGAAACAGCCTCTGAGAGTCACTCAAAGTTCATCCAACTCACATTCAGTATTGGGTAGAGGCTTTAAACTAAAGAAAGACATTGTGGATACCATTATCAATATGGGAAGGTCTGAGAAATAGAGAGGAGGTTTTGTTGTTCTTAGGGGCTGCAGAATTTTCATATCATCCTAAATGTATCAGAATAGACTGGGCCACTAAGAAAGTTGAGTAAAAAGGATGTTGATTTTGTGAGGATTATTATGTGCCACATCGAGATAGAGATGATAAAGGATTTGCAAAAAAAACATTACATTTGCAGCCCCTCATTCCTCACAAGGATACATTTGTAATCATGGATGCCAACGGTAATGCTTTGGGTGCTGTTTTTCTTCAAGTGGAAAATGGGTTGGAATAAACTATAGCTTGGGTGCCATGAGCTTTTTGAGGTACTAAGTTGAATTACTTTGTGATTTAGAAGAAGGTGGTAGTTTTCAGTTGGGCAGTGTGAGAAAACAGGGCTAATTGCAGAGCCCCCCTAACGTTTTGTCCCCATTTCTCACTTTTTGCTGGTGTTTTACTTACTCTGATGGAGCCCTGGGTACTTCTAACCAGTCTCAGGGCCTGTGTTCTGTTATAAAATAAGTATGCAAATTAGGTCAAATATAATTAGCTATGTCAACTACTTATAAGTCTCTAGTATATGGTACGGCATGTAGGTTTAGGGACCTGCTGAGGTGCCCATGTTCATTTTAAAGGCAGGCTTGCTGGCTGCTTTTAAATTGAAGTTACATGCAATTTCGACTTTGGAAATAAAAGTACTTCCAAAGCTATTAACTACCTTATTTGTACATATAAGTTACCCTTAAGGTGTGCCCTAGGATGGGTGCCATGTATATATTAGCAGGGACCTTATAAAAATAGTTTTATAAGCCCCAGTGAGGTAAAACAGTTAAATTATGTTTTCCCTCATTGCAGTGAATTGCCTCCATAGGCTAGAATGGGGAGACTTTATTTTAATTCATAAAGTCCCCTTAAGTGTCAGATACCTCAAGTTTGATATCAAAGTAATTGTTATAATAAATCCCACAACTTACAATTGTTGGATTTAATATAACTTGTTCAGGTAAAGAGTTTTAAACTCTACCTGAAAAGTTGCCAACTTCAGCCCTGTAGTGCTCTACTCTGATTGACCAGCCTCTGTGAGCCTGGCCAGGCTGCCTTGAACTCTGACCCTGCTGCTGGCAGGCAGGTCACTTCCTCCTCACCGCTGCTCCACTCAGGTGCCATTTCTATTTTGGTGTTTTGCCCCGTTTTTTGGCTCTGCCTTGCCGCTGCGTCCCCGCCCCCTCCCTCCACTTCAATTCTCTGTTCCCTTTACCAGCCTCAGAGCCCTGCTGCCCCGCCCCCCCCGCTCTCCAATTTTTCGATCCCTCCCACCTCCCAGCTGCCACTCCCTGCCACTCCCTCCCACTTCCCCTCTTATGGCAGCCGCAGCACAGTGAAAGAAGCGACCTCCGACCCTGCTTCTGGCAGGCAAGTCGCTTCCTCCTCACTGCTGCTCCACTGAAGTGCCATTTCTATTTTGATGTTTTGCCCCGTTTTTTGGCTCTGCCTCGCCGCTGCGTCCTCACGTCCCCGCCCCCCTCCCTCCACCTCGATTCTCCATTCCCTTTTCCCGCCTCAGAGCTCTGATGCCCTCCCCCCCCGCCCTCCCATTTGTCGATCCTTCCCTCCTCCCAGCTGCCACTCCCTCCCAGCTCCCCTCTTATGGCGGCCGCAGGGCGGCCGCGCTCAGCAGGTGCACCGCTGGTGTGCCACAGGCGCGCCAAAGGCAAGCCCGTCTGTGACCGTCCGCGCCAAGACCGCGCCCAGCGCCAGACCCCTGGCCACCACCCTGGCCAACACGCCCATACCACCAATCACCACTACACTGCCGACGACCTCCATGCCCTCAATCCAGGACGCTCCTCTATCTGCTTCCAGTCCACTCCGACACGCACTAAAGGACCCTTCTCCTGCAAAGCCTGCAATTTCACCTGAAACCTAACCTCCAAGCTCCAACTCAAAGCCTCAGACAGCCGCCTAAGATGCATCCTGCTTAACACCTGCTCCGTCCACAAACATGCATTCGAACTCTGGGACCTGCTGAGCACATCCTCGCCAGACGTCGCATTCCTCACCGAAACTTGGATGAATTCGGCATCGGAACCAGACATAGCCATAGCCATAACCGAAAACTACAAGATCACCAGAAGAGACTGCAGCAACAAACCAGGAGGAGGAATCGCCATAGTCCACAAAAACACCATAAGAGTCTCCACCAGCTCCCACGACATGATCAAATCTGCCGAGCACCTCCATTTCAAAATCCACATCAACGCCAACACTACCCTCAGAGGAACACTAGCCTATAGACCCCCAGGCTCCAGACCGCAGTTCTGCGACGACATCGCCGACGCTATCAGCTCACAAGCCCTCGCCTCAACGGACTACATCTTCCTCAGCGACCTGAACTTCCACCTAAGAGACAACCTCGACAACCTCGGCCTCAAGCAACTCGTCACGTCACCCACCCACACCGCAGGACACACACTCAACCCCATCTTCTCAGCCAGCAACCACGTCTCCATCAGCCACACCACGGAACTCCTATGAACCGACCATCGCTGCATCCATTTCTCCTTTCAGAAGCCGGTCACTCACCACCTCACCCCTAAACCCCCCTGCCGCTACTGGAACAGAATCTCAACAGAACAGCTGATCTCCACCCTCACCTAGGCACCCCCTCCTAGGACCAGGGACCTCAGCACAGCCACCACCTACCGGCACAAATGGTTAGAAGACTGTGCCAACACCCTCGCACCACTCAAACAACTCTCAGACTACCACCACAGACTCCAGGCCAGCTGGTTCACCCCCAACCTGCAGGCCTCCAAACGGGAATGTCAAAGGATGGAGAAGACCTGGGGCCTTGCACCCACCGAATCCAACCACACCACCCTCAAGACTGCCATCCGCAAACATCACCAGCTGATCCGCACTACCAAAAGAACCAACTACAAAAGCCGAATAGACACCAACGCCCACAACAACAAAGAGCTCTTCGGCATCATCAAAGAACTCTCCAACCCCAGGACCTGCTCCCATGAACCCTCGCCATCACAGGAACTCTGCAACTCCCTCGCCACTCACTTCTGTCGAAAGATCGAAGACATCCACAACAGCTTCGAACCCCAGACCCATCAGTCAACCACATGCAACCATGTACCCAACGCATCAATCAACACCAACCCTCTATGCTCCTGGACCCCCATCAACAATGAAGACACCATCAACACCATGGCCTCCATCCACTCCAGCTCCCCCTCGGACCCCTGCCTGCACCAGATCTTCAACAAAGCCAGCAACATCATTGCACCCCACCTCTGCGCAATCATCAACAGCTCCTTCGAGACAGCCACCTTCCTGGAGAGATGGAAACACGCCGACGTCAACGCCCTGTTGAAGAAACCCAAAGCAGAAGTGGAGGTTAGTGGCCTATCGCTAAGTGTAGATACTTACCTGCCCTTACCAGTATCCCACTTTCCAACAGGCAGTTAAGAAATTTGAGTCATTTCTGTGAAGAAGTGTGTTCATTGTAAAATCCTACAATAAACTATTGTGGAAAATCTTGACCAAGAAGGGTTTGGATTCACTGTCTGCAAATTTCAGGAAATGACCATTTGTGACCACAAAAAGCATTTTCCTATGTACAAAGCCTATTATGCTATTCCGTAACTTATTACCAAATGGCAAAATGTGTTTGTGACTCACTTTTGGGAAGAGGCGTACAAAGGTTGCCCCTTCTAATATTGACTCACAGGGGATGAATGATTGTTTTTTGATCGGGAATGCAGTATCAAAATAATAGAAGTTACCACCAATTTCAAATCGGTGGTAACCCATTTGCAAATGGGACCCCTTCCCCTTTGTGAATGGGGGCACCAAGATGTTTTGAGAGCAGGCAGTGGTCCCACTCCACTGCCTGCTCTGAAACAATGAAAAGGAACCTTTTAATTTTTTTTGTCACACATTCTGTTTTCCTTTACGGAAAACAGGCTGCATTTTTTTTTAAACTGCTTTATTTAAAAAGCAGTCAAGAACATGGTGGTCTGCAGATCCCAGCAGGCCACCTTTCCTGTGGGTGTGACCATTTCCAAATGGCTTACAAATTGTGACCTGCCTCATGAGGCAGGTTCCTTGCAACCCATTTGTGAATCACAAAAAGTGTCTGAGATACAGTTGTATATCAGGTTTTGTAACTGGTAAATTGCAATTTGCTTAATCTTAAAAAAACTGACGTTTGTACACGTGGCCCTAAGTTCTCTATGAAGATGAAACAGAGCAGCTTAATATCTCTTAAGGCTGGCTTCTTCTTCTTCTTCATGTGAAGGAGATATAAGCAGTAACCACAATTCTTGTCAATGACAAGCAAACCTCAAATTATTCTCTGTTTACTCTCTGGTAGTTTTGCACAATGCTGTTAGGCTTAACTTGAAGGCAAGGTGTAAAGTATTTGTGAAACACTTCAAACAGTAAAACAGTGAAATCACCACACAAAAATGATTCCCACACCAGGTTAGAAAAATAGAACTTCATTTAATAGATAAAACAAGACCAAAATGACAAAAATCCAATATGTAGAACTGAACGTATGCATTTTTGAATAATAAACTGTAAAATAGCACTTAGAAGCCAAAAGTGCCACCCTGGGATATCTGGTTGCTCAGATCGGGTCACAGTCAAATGTTCAGGCTGACTGCAAGTGTGGGCGGGCTACGGGGTTTCAGTGGAGCCAGCTGAACCAAAGTACCTTAAATGCTGGTTTTGAACCATGCTGTAAATGGGATGCTCCAATGTTCTCCATGCAACAGCAGTGATGCGTTGGTTCTGAAAAGCAGCGAAGCTGCGGTGCGAGTTTCGGATATGTCAGTGTCAGGGATGCATTGGGCAGTCGAGGTGATGTCTTGGTTCCAATGAGTACAGGAGCTATGATGCGGAGTTTCATCATCATTGTCAACAGGATGCGAGGATCTTGTGCCAAATAAAACACTGCAGTGTCCATTTCGAAGCTGCTTAGTCGATTTCATGATGCAAGGTACAGCAGAAATGCGTTGATTTTCTCCATGCACCAGCATCGATGCATCGATTCTGCTCCCGCAGCAGAGGATGCATCAGTTCCACTGCAGCAAACACTTTAGACCCACTTCCAAGGGTCCAGGACTGGGGTGGCACCACTTGGCAGAACAGACTCACAGATGGTAGAATCTATGAGCAGGGTGGTTGGAAGTCTGTGATGTCCCTGAGACTTCAGATCAGTAGACCTGCAAACTAGCCTGTGGGGTCCCTCTGGGTTCTGGGTTCAGGTCCAGTCCTTGTCATTCCCAGGCAAGAGGGCAGCAGCTCCAGGTCACCACAGCAAAGCAGGAGTCCAGCAAACAGCAGTCAAGCAGAGTGACAGGTCTTCAGCAGCACAGCAGTCCTTCCTGCATGTCCTCCCCTGGTTCAAGACTAACTACTGGGGGTTTGCAGCTCTTTGTGTGTGGACAAGACAAAGCCTATTCACGTGTAAGTGAGGCTGTACCCAGCTCCTCCCTCCCATCCTTCCCATGAATGCCCATCAAGGCACACAGTTCACCCGTAAGCTTCCATTGTATGTGGCTGTCTAGGAGGAATACACAAAAACCAGCTGTCACCCCACCCTTCACATGCAATCAGAGACAGGCAGTAGGCCCCAAATCGCTAAAGTAAGAGAAACCCAACTTTTTAATAGTGGCATTTTTGGAATTGCAATTTAAAAGCCGACTTCACCATAAGTAAGCGCAAGCTGCGTTGTGTGGCCAATAACTGGGCTGCAGTGTTGACTAACCCCCCATCCGCGTCATCGTGGAGCTGCATGCCAGCAGCCCAGCCAAGTAGCTCTGGATCCAGGGCCAGGAAGCGGCAGAGAGCCAGGCCGCTGGCAACGATGACCCCCTGGGAACAAGGACCCAGGTAAGTCCTCGTATTTTGTTTCTATGTGCACACTGGTGCACAAAATACCTGAAACAGCCCTCACCTGAATTCAGGCCTGGGTCGTAGGCAACAAAACCTGCTGTTTCAGATCTCTTTTACACCAGGCTGCCCAGGCATCTTGTTTAGCGGCCTGCCCCGTGTGCAGTTAGTGCACACGGGGCAGGCCGGTGCACAATAGGCCTGAAACTGCAGCTTTCGCTGCCTGCCACCCTGGTCTGAATTCAGAGCAGGGCCATAGGCAGCGAAAGCTGCCATTTCAGGCCTCCAGTGCACCGGCTTGCCCCTTGTGCACTGACTGCACACCAGGCAGGCCGGTGTACAAGAGGTCTTAAATGGCAGCTTTTGCTGCCTATGGCCCTGTCCTGAATATGCCCGCTCTTGAAAGCGCTAAGCAAGGTCGGGCCTAACCAGGCCCAACCCTGCTTGGCGCTTCCGAGATCGTGTGCATTGAGGGTGCCACTCTGCAGCTCATAGAACTCTGCCTCTGTGAAATTCCACTGAATATTAAATCAACCCTGTGGAATACCGCAAAGTGGATCTCTGTCAGCTCCATCTACCCCTGGATAAAGTGCACAGGAGGTCTGAAAGCAAAAAGTCAGGGGAAACCACGCCAAGGATGACAGATCTAACAGCCGCAAGACATTTATTACATTTCACACCACACTTTTGCAATTGCAATTCCTGCGATTTTGAAAATTCCAAGATTTGAAAATGTAAACATATTTACTGTATTAGGTCCTGCATTTCTAAGCATTTTAAAGGCCAGTCACCATTTACTAGAATGCATTACAAAAGGGTGGCTCATACATTTACTGGTGATTTTGTGGAGTTGTGCAGAAACAATCTGACTCCTCTTATGCATGTGTTTACCAGTTTAACCCATGAGAGGTGATTGCCAAGCACCAAACCTGCTTAGCCTTAATTCTACCACGTACACCGTACAACCTCACCTTACACCTAATGTTTTTTTATCACATTCTTGCAAGTTATTTTTGTTCCTTTCTTCTCCTTTTGCTCATGCATGCTATATATTGAACTCAGAATATTGATGGAACTAAGGCCCTCATTCTGACCTTGGCGGGCGGCGGAGGCCGACCGCCAAAGTCCCGCCGTCAGGTTACCGTTCCGCGGTCGAAAGACCGCGGCGGTAATTCTGACTTTCCCGCTGGGCTGGCGGGCGGTCGCCTTCAGACCGCCAGCCAGCCCAGCGGGAAAGAGGCTTCCACGATGAAGCCGGCTCGGAATCGAGCCGGCGGAGTGGAAGCTGTGCGACGGGTGCAGTTGCACCCGTCGCGTATTTCACTGTCTGCGCAGCAGACAGTGAAATACATTTAGGGGCCCTCTTACGGGGGCCCCTGCAGTGCCCATGCCAGTGGCATGGGCACTGCAGGGGCCCCCAGGGGCCCTGCGACCCCCCCTACCGCCATCCGGATCTCGGCGGTCCGACCGCCGGGATCTGGATGGCGGTAGGGGGGGTCGGAATCCCCGCGGCGGTGCAGCAAGCTGCGCCGCCGCGGAGGATTCAATGGGGCCGCGGTACACTGGCGGGACCCCGCCAGTGGTGCCGGTCCGACCGCGGCTTTACCGCCGCGGTCGGAATCCCCATTGGAGCACCGCCGGCCTGTCGGCGGTGCTCCCGCGGTCCTCCGCCCTGGCGGTCAAAGACCGCCAGGGTCAGAATGAGGGCCTAAATGTCAAGGACAACATTTTGAAAAAAAAATGGACACGTAAGTCTAGATTTTTTGCACCTAACTTGACAGATATGTACTTACTTGGGCAATACATCTTCAAGGTACATAGAAGTGGCGTTAGGAAGAATAAATCTATACTTCCCTGTATGCACCTACCCATCAATATTTTGTCTCTTGATATTCTGTCCTCGAAATTCTTGTATATTGATATTCTTCATGTTGATATTCAGTAGTACAATCCTCTATTTGTCGCTGTTTTTCCACCTTTCTCTTCCGAATTAAGTCCCTGTTTCTGACCTTTACTCTCTTGCTCTGGCTCAACGTCTGATGGCGAAATTTAAGTCCTAGTTTCCAAAATGAGTGCAAGTTACCATTATCTGCAATCAGGGGCACAATGTTGGCACTGTCTGTGACCTTTGTTTCTTAGATTGATTACTAACTTCACATGTTTAGCTCAGTTTGAAAGTAACAATTTAATTTCTTCACTTTTCTTTGCTTGAGTTTCTGCCAGGCCAGGACCAGTGGGCTTGTAATTTTACATGGCACATCTATCTGAGGCTTGATGAAAAATATATATTAGTATTGATAAACACTTAAAAAAGAATGAAAAGTGGACTACAGCTAGTGATAAAAGTGGAACAAATACTTCAGTTTCAGGAAAAATGTAGTATTGGCAGATACAAAACGAAATCAAAACCTACTGACTTAGAAGAGGTACACTATAAATTTACTGCCTCACCCAGTCCTCTATTTCAGAGAAATCACAGAGTGCTCTCTAAGGGTGCTTCTTGTATCAAGAGGAGAATAAGAATGCTGAACAACGTCTTTGGTCACCCTTTTCTTCAGAGTTGTAATGTGTTATATTGGCAAATCATTAAAGCTTAGACAATTATTAAATTTCTCTTTTCCAAATTTGTGAAAGTGAGTCTTTATATCCTAGAATCTCTTTTTGTTTCCTTAAGTGCTGGTAGAATGTAAGTGGGTTTCAATGCATCATTCTTTTCCAATAGTCACTCCAATAAAGTATTCCAAGATTATTCTTATTCCTGTGGGCAATATAGTCTTGGGTGGAAATGGAGTTTTCTCCTAACTTGCATGCCCAAAAGTAGAACATAGAGCAGTTTGCCAGAGGAACATTTTTCGAAAAAGAAAGATCGTGAGAGGTATACTAGTACATTAAATAATAAAAATGTGCATTTTTCCCCATTACAAATTATGAAATTGGTAATCATATGGTAAAACTGCCATGGCAGTGCAGTGACAGTATTTTCCCGCATGTGGATTTACTCACTCCTTAGAATCAGGGGGACAGAAAAAAAAAGAAAATCTCATTTTGTTATATGTAAATTAGCTTATTAGGCTGTCTATTTCTTATATTGAAAATAAAGTTTAATACAACATATATCTCAGACAATAATAATGTTAAAGTAGTGTTAAGCACAATACTTTCTAAAAACGTATATCCCCAATTGACACTTCCCACACCTGAGCTTCCGCAACACAACTAGTTGTAGTCTCAGAGCTATGTAGCTATTAATCTGCTCTCAAAGTATAACCAGAGAAAGGTGTACACTTCACATAGTAAAGCCATGGGCAGGATGCTGAAGCTCCACCACAATAGTGACTATTGGACCCCCAGAACCTCCACTTATTCCTTGGAAGGTCCCAAGATTGGGCATACCTCCAAAACTCACTCTTTAGTGACTTCACCTCCTCTTGCTGTTACGCTAATATTTGGTTCAGATAGTCATTTCCATCATACATCACTTGGAACCTCCTCTCATATTTATAGTTGCAATGCCCCACAGCATGCTATAGATTTTACATCACCATAACATTCATACTCTTAAAAAATTGTCTATTTCCTTCCAGTGCCTTGCCATTACTAATCAAGCAGATAGCAGCAGCCGATGGATTAATTTCAAAGAAGGATTGTCCTTTTAATTTTACTGTGTAGTTAAAAGTGCCAAAAGTGCAAAAACTTCTAAACTTAGCTCTAGTAGCAACTGATATCCCAGCACCTCACCTACCTTTACGAAAACTTCCTTCCAAAATCTTGGAAATTTAGAAAAATGCTACAAAATGTTCTTCTTTTTATAATGCTATTAACTTCATAAAATAATCTGGTTCAGTCACAGCACAGTTCTAAGACAATTTTCACTCAAAACCAAGTAGCAACATCACAATCAGCAGACACATCTCCAGAGAATTGCACTTTAAGTTACTGTAGTACCACAGAGTTTTAAACAAAAGGAAAACAACAAAATACAATTTCCAAACCAATTAAAAAAATCCTAGAAAATACAAACCACCAATCAGAAGCAAGGAGTCGAGGTCGAATTGGTATTATTTTGGGTCGACTGCGATGGGGCACAGGTCACTTAAGTAATGCTTTTTACAAAGTTTTACCTTCAGTTTTTTTGCCGTGCCAAATCCTTTAGTGGGAAATACAAGAAACTGACATCAGCAGCAGTTTCTTGAATTCTGATATGTCATTATCAAGCTCCAGTTGACCTCTGAGACAAAGCTGTATTTGTTTGGCTGCTGAGATAGATTAGCAACTTTGCACCCCACGAAGATTTTAACTTACTACTTAATCACTTTCATAGGTCTCAAAAGCCACCAATGGGGCCGGACAGAAAGGTGTAGCCAGGCTGTTCCCCACAAGCCTGGAATCTTTTACTGTGAGGTCTCAGTTACGCCTTTTTCATTGCCAGAAATCCACAAGATTGGGAAAAAAAATGTCACTGCCGAGAGTTGGCCATTCGAGGGTAAGCATCAGCAGCCTGCCCCGGTCATCCTGAGGCGAAACCATTAATAAAGGTCTAATCTAGAGTTAGGTGGATGTGTACTCCATTACAAATATGATGAGTATCTTGCTTGCCTTATTACAAGTGCATTCTATCCTAATGCAGGTTAGAGGGTAGTAGTGGTATAGAATGCCGCACCTCCTGGAGGTAATCACAGTAATGAGAGCATGGAAGTATCCCAGTTTATAGATGGTGCAAGTAGTCAGGTGCCTTACTAGCCGTAAGCACAGAATATGTGTGTGGATATACACAAATAACAATGAACAATAAAGACCACAGCACACAATGTACAGAGCAGTGATACATAAATAGTAACATCCAAGGTGTGAAGAATTCGTTCTCCTGGTCACATAACCTTATTACAGTATCTGGTTGCTTTACTTTGACTGTTTATGACATGGCTTGTTTTGACGATAATCGGGACACCTTAGCTGCTGAATTGTTCACAAAAAAATCTACTACCACTCATACTGGTATTAATTTGATTATGAAAGAAGGACTTAGACAGAAATTTATTAAACTTGAAAGACTTAAAAAACAAGAACTTGTGAGATGGTGGGATGCCACCACACTCAAACGCTACATAGAAGTCAAACAAGTCCCTAGGAGCCTATGAGTGATAATTTTCCTATCTTTTGACGACCTTGGCCCTGATCTTCTAGAGGAATGGGAACACCTGATCTCCTCATCTTCCATTGGAATGATGAATATACTTATCAAACATGCAAATAGAAAAAGAGACAAACTGCTGCTTGATATTGCCTCCTTAGAAGAAGAGATTAAAGACTTAAACCTTCCCGAGGCAACTAACAAAAACTACACCATTTTGAGAGAAATACTCAATAGCTATCAACTATATAGTAAGGATAAAAAAATGAAAAACTCATTAGGGATGAGAATGATTACAGCAACAGCCGCATTTACACCTTTGCACGTAAATTTGACCAGGTTAACAAGGATTGCCATGGTAAGATGACTGACACTAACCTTACGGATGTGTCAGCACCTAGCAGCTTATCGGATCTTTCAAGTATTTCTAGCAACAGCTTGGACCCCTCCACTGAAGGGACCTCTTGCAATATACCCACTCCCAACGTTACTCAACCATCTTCTTTTATAGAGGAACTAGGACGTTACAGACGGGGTGCACGATCAAATCTAAACACAAACCCACCCGCAGGGGGGGAACATAACGCTAGACAAAAGGGAGGGCGTAGCAACTCGCTCAATCACAAGAAATCAGAGAACTTAAGCCTATGTAATACCTCACGTCCAACTGCTTTGAATGAAGACTCAGGTGATCAACTTGTCTACTCTCATACTGTCCAACGATGAAATAAACTTGTTGAATAAAGGCATGGGCTTCTGTCCTGTTTCCAAACCTGACTTCACTGACATACACATTGACCTCTTTAAGTTCATACATCACTTGAAACTTAAAAAGTTTTTCCTTAATAAACCAACATACAGTACAGTTACCCACTTACCTTCCCGCACTTGCAACAAAACAATAAAGGACATACAGGACATTCACACTGTCCTGTCCTTAGATTCTACTACTCATCCAAATCTTAGTTTGGAGGAACTATTATTTCACCTTGATATTCAACCCAACTTAGATCTTGATAGTGGCCTTAAACCAAAATCTACCTTTACACCTACTTTACCACCTGACAACAGCATAGATGTCTTCTACAAGGTAGTTAGTACCGATCTTTTTGTACTTGAGGACAAACTCAGCACTCATGCCCCTAGACAGAAAAACAACCTAAATCGAATAGAGTTTTTGGTCCTTAAGAAACTTTCTTCTAGCACCGACATTGTTATCAGGAAAGCGGACAAGGGGGGTAATGTGGTGATTATGAACAGATCAGACTACGTGTCCGAAATCAATAGACATCTTAGTGACACCCAAGCCTATATACATCTGCCTGATAACCCTATGCCTAGGATCATTAGTATAATTGGTAATAGACTGGCCTATTGGAAGAATGTGTGCCTTCTCTCTGACCACAAATATAGATATATATACAACAGCACACCACAAGCACCCTGTATATATATTTTACCCAAAGTTCACAAACCTGAGACCTTCCCCCCTGGTAGACCGATCATCTCTGGCATAGGTTCACCTACAGACAAATATCTGAATACATTGATTTGTTTCTCCAACCTATGGCACATAACTTACTTTCCTTCATACAAGACACGCGGGACCTACTGTGTCAACTAGAAGATATTGACTGTACGGATGACTGTAGCTTTGTTAGCTTTGACGTCAATTCACTCTACACATCCATCCCCTTGGAAAATGCTCTCTCTAACACTTGCAGATAGAGATGCCACTCTCTACGAACACACTCAAATGCTACTTGACCTTACCCGATTAGTTCTTGAGAATAATGTCTTCTTACATGATGGGCAATGGTACCAACAGCGTCGGGGGTGGCCATGGGAGATAAATTTTCTCCTTCTTACGCTAATCTCTATATGGGACAGTTTGAAAAACAACACCTTTGGTCAAACTGTCCCACTCACATTACACAATACATTCTGTTTTGGGGGAGGTATCTCGATGACATACTCACCATCTGAACGGGCAATAGAGAGGACCTTAACACACTCGTAGACCACCTCAACTCTAATGAGTTTAACTTAGCCTTTACACACAAGGTTGACTGTGCCCAAATGGAGTTCCTTGATCTCTTACTTTACATTACCAACAACAAGATCTTTTCTAGACTCTATAGAAAACCGACTGCCTGTAATTCTATCCTCCATGCACACAGAGCACACCCTATGGCCCAAATCACGATGAGATATTTACACAGGAGTTGGAGTATCTAGCTCAACGCTTCCGAGATGAAGGTTACTCGGAAGGCTTAATCTCCACGGCTAGCAAACGCATATCTTCCAAACAACGTCATTCCTTACTTATTAAAGGCTACAAAAAAGCTTGTACAGATAGAAGTAGGGCTATCCCTTTTGTCACCAGATTCAGTTCCGCAAGCAAATCAGTGTTTCGCATACTTAAAAAACACTGGCACTTACTACTTCTAGATCCTGGACTAGGTTCTGTTATTGATGAGACACCTTCTATTACACATAGTAGGGGCCGGACTTTGAGAAACACCCTTTGCCCCAGCTTTCTCTCACTCCTTACACAGACACATCCGCCAACATGGCTTTCCAGCAAACCTGTTGGTTTTTACAAATGCGGTTGCTGTGACTCATGCCAATTGGCTCTTAATAAAACCGTGACATTTACCTACAACACGGAGGCTATCCATTATATTAGACATTTCATCAATTGCAACACTAGATACACAGTCTATTGTATTATCTGTATCTGTGGACTCATTTACGTGGGCAGTACTATTCGCCCTCTCAAAGAACGTATACAAGAACATATCAGAGCGATTAAAAATCATATTGCCACATATCCCCTTGCAACACATTTCAACTCACAACATAGAGAGAAGGACATTCTCAACATCAGATTTCATGGCATTACCCATGTTCCCACATCACCCAGATTGGGGGATAGAACTAAGGATCTACGTAAGTGTGAGGTGAAATGGATACTGCAATTACGGGCCGTAGAAAAGGGTCTCAACATTGACAGAGAACTGCATGTATTTCTAACTTAAGTCTATTTCGTTGGAAATGAGTTTGTGATCACCACCTTCATGGTATCCCCCCTATGTTTACACCAGTGTTATTGTGTTTTTTGTATAATTGTAGCACTGTACATATTGTTTTTTCATATACCCATTTAGTATTGTCTGTAATTTGGTTGCTTGATTTATCATCTTAGCTTCTTTCTTAACTGACACATGCCTTTGTACCTTATCTCCGTCTTGTATACTCCCTGGGGGGGTCATTCCTGTATGGCCGCTGGCCTTTGATCTGTGTCTACCTTTAGTCTTGTATCTTGTAGTTCTTAGGTTACATGTGTTCCATCTTGTACCATGCATGCTTACATGTTCCTCAATATGTCTGGAATAGTTAATTCATACCATCATTTGCATGCACTGTTGCCTTTTATATTTAAAGCATGTGAAAATGTGTCTATCTATTTTTAAATATGTGAATATTTTGTGTCAAACTGAACACTGCCACCTGTGTTCTAAAATACCAATGCCCCCCTTTTTTTGAGGGATATATCTCTATACTATTATTACTTTTACTCGTTTTTTCAATACTCTTAATCTTGCACCTGGTGTCCTTCATAAAAATATATTCGGCTTACACATAGAGCCTGTTTAGGTCTGTTTCACGGTTTCTCTTTTCTCTTTCAATATGGCCACTACCTTTCTGTCTCAATTCGAGGATTACAATTCATTGCCATGGCACTGTTACCTCGTCTCTCCGTCCGTTTTCTATTTTGTTGATTGCCTTATGAGTGTAGTCCTTCATCTATTTTCACGATACTTTTCGGCATTTAACATCGTGGCTTCCTGCGATGCCGTTAATACCTATTCCACAAGAACAAATGCTACACAGTACCCCGTTTTACATGGTAAGTCTCCTTCCTCGTGTTATTGACACAATCATTGGTTATTTGATCACGGTTACCTCTCGCCCTTTTTGACCTTCTCTCTTGGCACCCGTTATCCCGAATTGCTTTTCTTTCATGAGCGTCAGCCCCTTTTTTGAATTACTATCTTGTATCTCTTTTCAGGACTGCGTTAGGACTTACCAAGGTCCTTTAATTCAGTTACTTGTTATCTGTTTTGACATTCCTTACCCGGGCGTGTTTATTTACCTGCCCATTAAAGGTAATTTACTTAAGTAATTCATTCTCTATTTACCATTTACCGTTTGGCTAGCCCCCTTTTTCTCTACTTTAATGACAATCATGTTCTTTTTCTTTCCAGTTCCCAATTTGCATACTACATCCCAACTTGGAATTTTCTACAATTCTATCCATTTTCTAGGTACGATTTGAAGCCACTACTCCCTCCCATTCTTCAGGCACGCACTTTTCCTCTCAGTTGACTCACAAAATGTTGTACTTTATTTCAAACCCAACACACCCATTTTTCGTGGATTGACTAATTCACTGACGTTGCTCACAGACTTTAATAACAATTACTTTGGGTTTTTAGTACTAAGGTATGAGTACATTACATTAACTTTGGTTTGGCATTAATTTTGGAATTTGTAACGCTGTTTTTTTCACTGTGGTGTTTCCGTATGTTGTCTGCTCACTATCTTAACTACTTTTGATTGCCATGTCTACTGTCTTCTCTATTTGTTTTATGTACTGGGTTTACTTACCTTTGGTTTCTGCACCTAGTTACTTATTTGCTTCATATACTCATACATTTTTGTTTTTACGGTGATCAGTTCGGAACAAAATGAAACACTAGTGTGTATATATGGCTCTTTGCAGCCTTGCAAAAGTCACCTGTGTGACAAAACACATGTTGGATGTGTTTGATGGACGTTCCTTCTCATTGAAGCAAACTGCGTTTTCAAATAAAAAGATTTTCTATGAGGAACGTGGGACATTAATGTGCCTTATCCACCAACGAATTCTTCACACCTTGGATGTTACTATTTATGTATCACTGCTCTGTACATTGTGTGCTGTGGTCTTTATTGTTCGCTAGCCTAATGCACTTCAAATATGACGACATAAGACCTGTCAAGCTTGCCATGCTTGTAACAGAGTACCCCTTTACCAAACTCGAAATTAGGCCCTGCGACCCAAATGTATCCATCTTATGGGAATGTTCTTCCCAATCTGGGTTCTCAATAGGCCTGGGTGAAATTTAAAAGATGCCGTTACAATTTGCATCATTTCAAGAATTAAGTGGTATGCTTGCTAGGCTTAATTCCTGAAACTATGCCTTAATAACACTTCACATAATTGTACATTATTTGTGTTACAAATTTACTGCAAAAAAACAGGTCCAACAGAACACACACACCTGTTCCTGACAGTTTTTTCTTTGGTTTGCACTATTTCTTGTGCTCAAAATGGGTTCATTCGTAAAAAATTGACTAGGAGCTACATTTATGCAACTGTTTCTGTACCCCTCTCAGATGGCTAATACCAGTTACGTGGTCTTTGTTAACACCATTCCCGCCCTCCCGTTGACAGAAGCCAAGCCACTAGCAAGCATTAATGATCTGAGGTTGAATAAAAGCTGGCTATACAATTTCTGTGTTTTTATAGGGCAAGTGTAGAATCTAATGTAGCTTCCTGGCGCTGGTAAAAGACTTCTTGTTATGCTCTGACACTGTAATTTAGTGTAAAGAGCTTTATTCAGAAACCACCAACCCAACAGCAGCGTAAGCTCCCCTTCCTTCAACCGTCCAGTATCTCTCTCTCCTCGACTCTCTCGAGACCACTCCATCAGAATCTCAATGACACAGATTCTAGACTGTGCCCAACATTCTTAAACAGCCACAACACATCCCCCTTATTACACTAGAGAAGGAATACATAAGGATAAAAAAAGAAAAGAGAAAATATATATACATATGTGTGTGGATAAAAACAAATAAGCAACAATATGACAATATAATGGCAGAAATTAACATGGTAATACAGAAATCTAAATTGCACCGAAGTATGCAGAAAAAGAAACGTCAGAATTCAAGAAACATAGTCCTTCCACCACAATGGTTTAGAACGGAGTCTGAAAGGAGTTGTCTTGCATGGTGTTACCTTGGACTCATCCCTTACGGTGTGGTTTGCTCCTCGGTTAGCCAGATTATCGGAATCAATCCTGGGACAGTTCCATTTTGCAATTCTGGACATACTCCACACAAGACCATTATCCAGCACAACCACATTTTTCCTCACCTCCTTAATACGGAAAGGACCTTTGAAACTTGACCTCCCTTTTGTTTTGTAATTAGGGTCTTTCAGCCATACCAAGTCATCAACCTTCCATGCAACATCGGACACACAAGATTTGGAATCATACCGCAATTTGTATTTTTGTTGATGATTGCTCCTACGCATGGACGCTTTACCAAGCTTCTCATGGTCAAGTTTCTCAGAAACACATGATCCCAACTTATCTCTGAACCACGCTGGGAACATCTTGTTACAGCCCAACCTTCCCCTCATGTACTCAAAAGGGGCGATTCCAGTAACGCTATTGGGAGTACTACGATATGCCCACCATTGGTCTCTCAGGAGACTCCCAAGAGGAACCCGAGTTTCAACTGCTTCCTGGACACAGTACTTCACCATCCTGTTCATACGTTCTGCAAGACCATTGGCCTGGGGTAAGTACAAGGCAGTTCTCAAATGCACAATAGCTAAAGAGTCCAAGAAGGACTTCATCTCCACGGATGTCAACTGTACCCCGTTATCTGTAACCAAATGGCTGGGTACACCCTCTTGTGAGAATTCCTCCATTAGAAACTCAATCACCGTCCTGGTATCTATGAAGTTAACACACTTGGTCACTACCCATCTTGAAGTATAGTCCACCATGAGAATGACATACCGTTCACTAGCAGGGAGAAGATGGAAAGGGCCCATAAAATCTAGACCTAGGTTCACCCAGGGCCTTTCAGGCACAGCAACTGGGGAAAGTGGGGGTTTCGATACCACTTTACTCTTGTCATTTCGTGCACATGTCACACAATCTTTAACTGTCGCTTCGACCTCACGATCCAACCCTGGCCACCAATATATCAATCTCAACCTTGATTTGGTGAGATTCCTGCCCAAATGACCCTCGTGAGCCAAATTGATGATTTTACTTCTTAAACCAATGGGAGGTATACATTTGGTACCCCTTAATACCTTGCGACCACTTAAAGACAGTTCATCCCTAATGTTCCAGTAACTCTTCAAAGGTTCAGGAATGTCCTTATAGTCCGGCCACCCTCTTACAATGAAACCAGCAAGTTCATGTCTAATGGAATCTTGATCCACAGCAGTCTTCCACTCATCTTCATTTATAGCCAACTCATTCACCCAGCTAATGACACTCTCATCCTCGCTTTCGTCATAACTATCAATCGAACTCCTAGACAAGAAATCTGCTACCGTATTCTTCGGCCCGGGCACATACTCAACAGAAAAATTATACTCCACTAACCCTTCAACCCACCTCTTTATTCTAGGTGTCAATCCCTCACTTTTCTTTGAAGAGAAAATTTGTACGAGGGGTCTGTGATCAGTTCTCACAACAAAGGGTAATCCCCACAGATAGAATCTGAAATGCTTGACTGCCCATGAGCACGCAAGAGCCTCCCTCTCAATAACGGAATACTGTTGTTCTGACCCCTTCAGAGAACGGGAAGCAAAGGCAATGACTTTCTCCTCTTGACTTACTCTTTGGATTAACACCGCCCCCAGTCCAGTTACACTGGCATCAGTGTACAAGAAGGTTTTAGCGTGTGTGTCGAAATGGCCTAAGGTGGGCATTTTCCCAATGCAGTCTTTCACAAAGGTGAAGGCAGCTGCACAGTCACCAGTCCATGCAAATTCGTTTCCCTTTTTCAACAGGGATCTCAAGGGTTGGGTCACGCTCGAAAAGTTGGCAACAAACTTAGAATAATACTCTGCCAGCCCTAAGAAGGATCTCACACCCTCCTTGTTTTTGGGTTCAGGGGCGCTGACAATAGAATCAACCAACTCAAACTTGGGTTTAATCCCTTCACTGGAAATAGTATGACCAAGGTAGGTTACAGAAGAAACTCTAAATTTGCACTTTTCCTTCTTAACCGTGAGGCCAGAACCAGCCAGTCTACACAATACTTCTCTAAGGATACCGTCATGTTCCTCTAGCGTTTTGCCATGAACCAAAATGTCGTCTTGAAAGAATAGGACTCCCAAAACCCCCTCCAAAACTTTCCTCATAATGCGTTGGAAACATGCAGCAGCGGAGGCCAGCCCGAAAGGCATTCTACGAAATTGATAAGCTCCTAGCGGTGTTACAAATGACGTGAGGTGTCTAGAGTCTGGGTGTAAAACAACCTGGTGATATGCTGACGACAAATCTAGTACACTAAATACCTTTGAACCACCCAGCCCAGACAATTCCTCAGAAATATTGGGCAGGGGTTGGCGATCAACCCAAATATGCTTATTAATGTCTCTGAGGTGCACACACATGCGAATTCGTCTCCCATTGTCCTTCGGTGCTAGAACAATGGGAGCCAACCATTCAGAGGACTCTATCTCCTCAATCACACCAGCATCCAAAAGCTTGTTAAGCTCCACTTTGAGAGGTTCTACCATTAATTTTGGAACTCTCCTCACTTTATGCACAGAAGGAGTGGCATTCTTCTAAAGAATAATTCTGTGTTCAAAATTGGACAGACAACCTAGTTCTTCTCTGAACACAGTAGGGAAATCCTTCAGAATATTAAGATCCAAGTTGCTATTATTCACTACCATAACCTGACTCTTGGCATTGGGGTCCAATTTAATCCCCATATCACGTTGGTGACGCCATCCTAGTAGATTGTTCCCACGTTTTGCTACAAAAACCTTTCCTACAGTGGCCTTACTTTGGAATTGAATACGCATGATTTTATAGCCAATCACTTCTATTTTAGACCCCCCATAACTGACAGGGTTGATATCAGGTGCTGTTAACGAATGGAAATCCTCCCCAAAAATTGCCCGGTAATTCTTGTCACCCACCATAGTATAAGGAGAACCCGAGTCAGCTAATACTGTCACCATTTTCCCATCAAGCTTAATAGCACACTCAGGCATGGTTACAGGTCCTACATCTACCATTCCAGAATCATTCACAATGTTGCCGGAATCCGAATCAATGCATAGGATCATCTTGTTAACATTCTCAGTGACAGCATCTATATTGTTCTTGTCACTATTGCATACTCTAGCATAGTGCCCATTCTTCCCACACTTCCTGCACTGCGAATTCCGTGCGAAACAATTAGGACTGTTCGCAGTGTGTCCTGTATTACCACAACGGAAACAGCGTTGAAGTCTACGCTCTCTCTTCCTCTCTTGGGTAAATCCTGGGGTTTTACTCTCACTGTCACTGCTAACCTTCAAGACTTCCTCCCGAAGATGCAGTGCTTGAACCATGCACAAATCGTTCTCTCCATTCATCTCCTTAATCCAACTATTGGTGCTCTCCATCCCTTCAACAATTGCAATGGCCTCTCTTAAGTCTGGGTTTTTCGTCAGTAGTTTCTCTTGAACTCTCTTGTTGTTAGTACATCGGACGAGTTGGTCACGGATCAAAGAATCCGTGATGTCACCAAAATCACAAGTGCGTGCTAACGAGCGCAAAACAGCAACGTAATTACCCACACTTTCAGACTTCCCTTGTGAGCGTGCAAAAAACTTGTGTCTCTCAAGAACAACACTGAGTTTGAATTCAAAGTGTGCTGCTAAAATGGCCACAGACATCTCATAGCAGTCTCTGGGTTCGCCTTCTGCCCCTCCAAAGGACAAGGTCTCAAGACTATCATAGATATTCCTGCCTTCAATTCCTAAATTGTGCAACAAGACTGCTTGTTTCCTTGCAGGAGAGAACTTTTCCCCTCCTATCGCTATTAAATAGAAATCAAAAAGATTCTTCCAACACTTCCACGGAAGAATCGGGTCGCCTTTATCCGTTAGAAAAGGAGGAGGCTGAGACATTGTAGGAGTAGCCATAATGTGTATACAATAAGGTAACTTGCAGTTGTAAGTCTTAAATCCAATGTAGAAGAAAGTCTCTTTAAACAATGTAACACTGCACAACAAATAATATATATGTATCTGGCTTGGACGATTGAAACGCAAGCGCGTTGCAAGGCAGCGTTGCTATGGCTGCGCACACAATGCAGGCTTGCGTTATTAGGCCTTTCACATGCTTCCCGTTGCCAGGGCTGCGTTGCTAGGCTCCTGTAGCAACAAATGCGTGTGCACCCTCGAGCGCGCCAGGTCCGTTAGAGGCCCGCGCTGGTCTAAAACTGTAGCCGGCTAGAAAATGAGAAAAGAAAAACAAAAGGAGAATGAAAACAAATCCACTGTTCAGAACAGATAGGAAATGTTCCTGGACCGTGTGTTCACACCCACCAAGTGGAGACCGCGGAAAACGCTTACACTGACGCTGACACAGGGAAGACTCGATGGAGGCCGCCGGAGACGCTCACTCTGCCGTCAACACAGAGAAGACCCTCCTTACAACCAGGAAAACAGGCACCTTCATCCGAGCAGGTAGGAAAAGCGCAGCAAACCCATGGGGGATGGCGTAACGACAGAAGAGCAGAGTAGGAAAGTCCGTGGGTTCTGGGTTGGTGGTCACCTCGTCGCCAGTGTTATGCTCTGACACGGTAATTTAGTGTAAAGAGCTTTATTCAGAAACCACCAACCCAACAGCAGCGTAAGCTCCCCTTCCTTCAACCGTCCAGTATCTCTCTCTCCTCGACTCTCTCGAGACCACTCCATCAGAATCTCAATGACACAGATTCTAGACTGTGCCCAACATTCTTAAGCAGCCACAACACTTCTATAGCATGAATCCCTTCTGAGCCCCCATACAGATGTAGCAAGGTTTTATACCACCTGTTGTAAGTGTGCTGTCTACAGCGCACGCAATAACTTTGTAAATCTAATAAAGCACAGCATTGATTGCCTATACCTATTTACAACCTGTGCAGCCTGCAGCTAACACGAAGACCTTTTGAGTTAATGTATGGGCTGTAGAAAATAAAGTAATCCCCAAAACAGATGCATGATTTCATGAGCAATGAAGCCTCAGTTGTACTCATTTTGCCAACCTTAGAAGGATGAAACATCCGGCAGACCAGCCAGAATTAGATCTGTGATTGCATGTTGCTACAGGTTTCTGTAGTATGAGCTCAACTAGCTAGGTATATTACAGACTGAGTTCTAGCTCAGACAGTTGCTTTTTTGGAAATTGGAATATGTGATTTTCTAGTGATATTTTTCACCACTGCTCCAAAACGGTGACATAAGACTACTAAACAGTTAGTACAAAGTTATGCATTAATTATTTCATTTTTCCACTGTCTCTTTATTCCTGAAATTATATGTTTCTCCATATTTCCTCTAGATAACTCTTCATCAGCCCAAAGAAACCACTGTTTGTTGCAAAATCTCACGTTGCAGGTTACATCTTTCCATCTATGCGTGTCAGTTTTCCTAACCACAGTCATCACAGCCAACAAAGCCACAAAATATTGAGTGATAGGTGTACAATCCAGGTGCAGAATAAATTGAGCAATGAATATGATGATTTGCTTTCAGTATAGAACTCAAATTGGTAATTGAAACTCGGGAAATGACACATTTTTTACAGCAATTCGCCTTATTTAATAAATTTAAAGGTGTCTAATTAAAGTCTGCATTGCCCTTGAGACAATCGCTTAGATTTGTGATTAATATTTCTACCCTCCTCACAATTTATCGTCGATAATTTTAGACTTCATTTAATTTTGTGTTGATGTTACCCAGAAAAGTTCATTAAATATTTATGCAGACATAGCGCGTTCTCTCATCAATAAGCACGTTGCCATCAAAGCACACAATAAAGCCAACCGGGAGTATATTAAAAAACTAAGGGGGTCATTCCGACCCCGGCGGTCAAGGACCGCCGGGGCCGGGGATGCGGGAGCACCGCCAACAGGCTGGCGGTGCCCCGCCGGGCATTCTGACCGCGGCGGTTTGGCCGCGGTCAGACAAGGAAAATTGGCGGTCTCCCGCCGGTTTTCCGCTGCCCTTGGAATCCCCCATGGCGGCGCAGCTTGCTGCGCCGCCATGGGGGATTCTGACACCCCCTACCGCCATCCTGTTCCTGGCGGTTCGCCCGCCAGGAACAGGATGGCGGTAGGGGGTGCCGCGGGGCCCCCGTAAGAGGGCCCCACTGTGTATTTCAGTGTCTGCAATGCAGACACTGAAATACGTGACGGGTGCAAACTGCACCCGTCGCACATACCCACTCCGCCGGCTCCATTCGGAGCCGGCTTCCTCGTGGGGTGGGGTTTCCCGCTGGGCTGGCGGGCGGCCTCCTGGCGGTCGCCCGCCAGCCCAGTGGGAAAGCCTAAATGGCCTCCGCGGTCTTTCGACCGCGGAGCGGCCATATGGCGGTTCCCGCGAGGCGGGCGGCTACCGCCGCCCGCCTCTGTCGGAATCACCCCCTAAGTCATTGAGGTTTAATATCTGTAAAAAAAACAATTCATACAATTCACAATTTTTGTCAATTACGTTACTGTGTGGTCATGAAGGCACATTATGAAATTGTTATATGAGAGCGCAAATAAGCATTTTCCACTAACATGGCATTTAATCAATTGAAGGAAAATAAACATTTTCACAGATACACAGTGTTAGACCTGTTAGCCTCAGAGTGGTCTTCCTCCCAAAGCTTTGTCTGTTTCCCTCCATATTTTTGTTGAAATTCGTTTTTGTTGGCCTTAGGACTCAGTGAAGTTTAGCACTGATAAACAGTGATAAGTGTTTATGCTCACTCCCCTAAACAAGGTAGAATAGACTTACTCCCATTTGGCATATTTAATTTACTTGTGAGTCCCTAGTAAAGTGATACTAAATGGCCCTAGTGAATGCCCCTTAAGCCGCGCTGCAAAAAGGTTTCAGGCCTGATACTGCAGCCTGTGTGTGCAGTTTTAAACTGCCATCTCAACCTTGAAAAATAAAGTCCCAAACCATCCTTTGCATTTTTTTTGTTCTACACAATTTATTAAGAGATTTTGAATACAGGCAAGTGTGCAAAAAAAGAAAAGAGCATGGGATAGCTTAACAAATCACAGCATGTACATAGGTTAATAAAAGAGAAAGATAAAAATATATGAGACATTATACTCAGGTAACAATATCAATTGGAAAAACGCAAGTAATCAAGTGGATTCTTTTGAGATAAATAAAAGACATCAAGAATCATAAGAGAGAGAAGAGCAAACCTTACAATAAGAAATTATGTGCGTAAGTGAGTCGGAGTGGGATAAGAAGCAAACATTAAATATGATCATGAATTGTCATAAACTTGGATTCAAGGTTTACCATTAGTTCCGTTCACATTTCTAGCTAGGAGATGTGTGTTGTACATGCCATGGTGAGAATGACCCCAATGGAAGGACCAAAACAAAAATAGGAGGGAGGAGGGTGAGGGAGACGTACTGAGGAGGATGGAGGAGGAAGAGTCATGTGATAGTTAACAAAATGTTGTGCTTTTAGACACAGTGATCGAGGATTGTGGGTAAATGTTAAACATTGACAGGCTTCCCATTTTGAGGGTTGATTGTGGGTGTAAAGGTCTAATGTATTCCATATATGCTGGGAGATTATAGAGTTGTCTCTAGTGAGGGATTGGGGACATATGTGCTTCTGAAGTAGGTGATGCAGACCCACCAAGTATGGAATGAAAAGTTGTTATGAAATTTCCAATCGATCAAGACTACTTTGAGGACAAAGGTGAGCAGAATATCAAGTAAAAAGAGGTCTGAAGTAGAAAGATTGTGAGGAGGGTCTGCAATATGTGGTCCCAGGGTGATAAGCAGATAATTCAGCAGGATGAGGGTTTTAAAAATTTTGTATAACTGGTTAGAAATGTCCACTAATAGGAAAATAGCACACGTCCAACAGGCATCAGAATCTTTGAGTTTCAATTTTAACAGTGTAAAGGGGGTTCAATTTACCCTTAGGGTACTCCTTGAACAGTCCAAAGGATAGGGTGCACTGTGTATAAAAAGTTGGGCATACACTCTTCATGTTTTACAGTCCTGACAGTGAAAAAATCCTAAATTCGTTTTCACTACTGCAAGGCCTGCAAGGCCTACCTCTCCCATTGGATAACATTGGGTTGCCTTGTTACATTAATTAAGTGATAACTGTCAATTGGGAGCAGGTGGGCAGGCCTAATTTGGTGTCTAAACTATTGTAAAAAAAAAAATCCCTCTTTAAAGGTAGAGTCACATATTAAGTCACAATTCTGAAAATACAAATTTTTGGTGTCTGCTTCCTGTAACCTGTGTCACATGACTAGGTGTAGTTGGCAATTTTTGTTTGCGTATTGCTCCCAGACAGTGAGACCAATGTAAGATAGGCATAGGCAGAATGGGCCACTCAGAGGTATTAAGTGGGAGGAGCGGTCACCTAGCACACTTGCACATCACAAAGTCCCTGTTTGAATACTATTGCAAAGGCGCTTGATGCCAGTCAATTGTGGCCCCAGACAATCTGGGGGCAGGGCAGGAAGGCAGGAAATTCCAAGCATTTTTGGGGTTGGAATCGTCTAGAAGCTTCTCCTACTGCAAAGTGGGCACCAGCTATAAATATTTGACCTCATACCCCCATCTCTTCAATATGGATCTGGACCGGTGGAAGATTCAGGAGGATTGCTGTGCTGCTTTGCTGCAAGAAGGGCTGCTACTCTGCTGCCCTCCTACCCTCCTGCCTGAGAGACTAGACTGGACTTGCATTTTGGACCCAGGACCACCAGAGGGACTAAAAGGCTAGTTGGCTAGTTAGCTGGCCTCCAGATCACATGCATCAGGGACAAAAAAGGCTTCCTCCATCTTCAACCCAGCACGTGGGCTTGAAGGTGTCCTGGCAACTCAAAGTTTGTGCCAGCAGACCCAAAGCATTACATCCTAGAAACTCTGCATTGAACCTACTGAGGAGCACATCACTTCACCAACCTTCGCATCGGAACAGCTGCACAACACATCCCTGATGCAGGTCTTCACATCACAAGCCCCATCATCAAAATCATGCTTGACAGTGACACAGTAGTCTGCATCCAACGCCCAGCAGATTACTTGTAAACAATGCCTTGTGACAGATCCTTGACACAGGTCCTCTCATGACAACCTCCTTATTGATGGTATCCTCAATGATGATGCAGGAACTCGCAGCACAGTCCTGCAGCCTCTTGGAAAAGATGCTGAGCAAAAAAATCGCTCTAGTATGACCTTGTACCATCTGTAATTAGCGACGCATCCTAAATGCAGGATCTTACAATACTCCGCTACCAGGATTTTAGGTGCTCTTGTTCAGTGGGCCGAAATGGGTCCCTTTAGCCAACTTGCGTTCCATCACAGTCAGCCTGAAATTGTAAGTTTGTTCCAGTCTGGCATGACCAGATAACGACAGTTGGCTCTTTGTGCTTTTTGGCACTATTTTCACTTAAATCTTTAAAATTGCATATCTCCCGTTCTATTGATTGGATTTGTGTCATTTTGGTCTTAAAGTACTTATTAAATTTAACTTTAATATTCTAATTTGATGTGGGATTTTTCTTGCTTTGTGTTTCACTTTATTACTGTTTCAAGTGCTGCATAAATACTTTACAAAATGCCTCTATGTTAAGCCAGGTTGCTTTTGTGCCAAGCTACCAGGGGTTTAAGCACAAGGTAATTTGGAGTTTGTTTGTTACTTCAGTCTGACAAGGATTGTGGTTGCTGCGTGAGTAGGGTTTCATCCCACAAAACCAGTAACCCAATTTCTTACACATGTCCTGCTTCTAACTAATGTCATCTGATTTATTTAGAGATATCTGATGTTTGTTAAAGTAAATTATTATGAACAAAAATATGTCATTCAACAGCATCACTTCCACATAAATGTTAAGTTTGTAACACAAATCAACCATACAATGCTTTGCATGCTTTTATTTACGAAAAATGAATACCTCACGCCAGATACCCTATTGACCACGGATGAAGATGACTCCTGCCTTCTGATATTGATGGACCTCTGAGTTGCTTTTGACACAGTCAGCCATCTCATTATGAATCACACCATGGCAATGTCCAGTTCATTTTGAGGGCAACCCCAGGTCACGGAGGATCCCTATCACCTACAGAGTCATACAGAGTTTCATGCTGTCCCATGTAATTTTCAATCTCTACATGGATCTCCTTGGGACCATTCTTGGAGATAACAGCATCTAAGGTATCAAATTGAAAGACTTCTCCACTCCAGATAGCCAGTGTTTCAAACACTGCCTGAACTCCACCCAGACCTGGAAGTATAGTGCCTACCTGCAGCTCAATGCCTCTGGGGCAGCATATCCTTGATAAACGTTTACTCATATAATTATGTCAACCTACTACTGAGCCCACTATTGGTCTTTGGAACTTTGGTGTGGCTGTTAGGTATAATAAAAAGCTTCAATATAAACTTTTTACTTATAGGAGACAATAATGGGTGTTTAAGATAGTTTAAAGTATTTATCCAAAAATAGAGTATTAGGGTTTATTAATAAATATAGCTTCTGCTACCACACTGTTCTGCAACAGTCTATCCAGTCCCCAGTTCCTTCCAGCAATAGTCAGAAAACTGCTCTATGAAGAAGCAAAACATCTAAAGTGACTAAAATGTGAGGAGATGTCCAAATGCAGGAACCAAAGCCACACCATCATGTATCTGCCTCACACTGCACTGGGTACCCCCTACTCTCTCCCTTTGACACATTTTATAACAAATTAACTGAATTAACTGTTACAACAATTAATAATTGATCATAAATGATATTCTTTCATCACAAGTTGAATAATCTAAAACAATTATTCTGTTCTCATTCAGAGAAGAATTGAAACAATGGTATGGTTTCCCATGCCTAGCTTACTTCTGAAAGAATAAAGTCCATGCATGTATACAATCATCATCTCCCTTTCCATAGCTTCCATACTGTAGGTCCTTTCATAAAAGAAGCAATTTACTATATATTGTGTGCAAATCAGCACATTCTGAAGCAGGTTAGCAAGCAGAAAAGCATACATATCACTGCTTTCATTGTTTAAGATGGAAGAGATTTTGTAACATGCATAGGCCATGCAAAGGTTAGAAGCAAAACATTTGATTTGCAATGAAAAGTGCACTTCAACAAATGTATTTGTCATGATGTAATTTCATTATCTTCATTGCCAGGCTCTTGTCTTTTTCTTTTTAGAGTTTTTCTCTCTTTTATTTTCTTATATTCTTCATTCAACCTGTAACTCAATTCCAAATCTTTCTTCATTCTTTTGTTCATTTCTCTTGCTCTTTTCTGTATCAGAATCACCTTATTGGCCTTATTTATGGCTAGTGTAGTCAGAAGACAGACTATTACCACTAACAAAGGTACTAATGTAGTTTCAAGGATTCCTCCTCACAATCCTTTCAACCAGGTTGCTCCTGTTGCAGATCCTTTGGAAATACTTTGAGTTATAGTAGGAGTTTCCAAAGGTTTAAGAACAAGCCTTAAATCAGTTATGTTCTTTGCATAGTCTAGCATTTTCTTGCTCTCATCTAGTATGTAACTGCAACAATTCTTAGATTCCTAGTATCATGCAGACACCACCCTTCTGAGCTTAACAAATGTCTACTGCATAGTGATTTTGAAGAACTATGAATCTAATAGCTACAAGCTCTGTGTATACTAATAATATAGCTGCAGGTATTATCGCTCCAAATACATCTCCCACCATGTGTTTCTTCTCTCACACTTCTTGTGTATCTCCTGTATGCTGGTGCCATTGTTGATGCCACTAATTGTACATGGTACATTTTTGAAAAAAAATCTCATATAACATATTCCATCCCAGAATTTAGGCAAACTAAAATATACAAAACTCCCACATATAAAATACACTCCTGGTATAGTTAGATCATCCTCTTGCAAAATCTGCCATTCTCCTCTGGATAATTCAAATATATGTTCACTATAACTATTCCCTACAAATACTTTCTTCCCACTTATTCTTCTTTTAAACACACACTTTCTCTTTCAGTCTCCCTTCCAATTTCAGTTTAGGTACAGCTATCTTCTTCCTAAATTCATCTTCCTCTGTTTTTCACACATTCTTATGCACATCTTCTCTCTTATATTCACTCTTTTTAATTTCTAATTTCTCTTTTCTAGCATTTGTATAAAAACCTTTTCTTGTGAGCTCATTAAACAAGTGAAGCTTCTCTCTCATGCCTTAACACTAGTTACAGGGGTAAATGCCCTAAAGTAATGCCAAGCTGTATCAATATCTTTAGCTTGTGGATGTAAATTCATGCATTTAATTAATGGCACTTTAGAAACTACCATGTTAAAACTTTAATAATATCGTTCAAAGCATTGCCGCCTATTTACTAGACTCATAAGTAACCCTCAAGAAGTAGCATAGTAAAGCGGAATGTGATGATAGGGAATATATTCATCAGCTGAAGATGGCATGTGAGCACATACATAACAGTCCTTAATCTCTAAAGATTTAGGCCCTCATTACAACATTGGCGGTATTGAACGCCTACCGCCACGGCTGTCAAAATACCGCAGCCGTGGCTACCAGCTGTCTATGCGTATCATGACTGCCGATGGACACTGCCGACGGTCATGGCGGCGGACGTCAGTAAGGCGGCGCTGCTGACTCCAGCCAGAGGACCCCCTGCAAGCAGGTAAGTCAGGCTCTCTGACCGGAGAGGGGGGTGTTGTGTGTATGTGGGACGGTGTGTATGTTTGTTATGCGTGCATGCTGGTGTGAATCGCGTAGGATGCCTGCGTGAATGAGTGACTGTGAGTGTTGTGTGTTGTGAATGCATGTGTGTTACAGGGTATGTTGGTGTATGTTGCAGTGTGTGGGTGTGTACGTGTGCATGCGTGGGTGGTAGTGGGTATGCGTGTGTGCATGTGTGTATATGGGTGTGCATGTGGGTGTGTAAATGTGCAGGGGGCAGGAGAGGGTGGAGAAGGACTCTAGGGAGGGGGAAGTGATTCTCTGGCACTGATAGTGCCTACCACCATGGTTTTCATGGCAGTAAGTTTGGCATGAAAACCATGGCGGTAGGCTGGGTCGCAATCCCGAGGGTGGGATTGTGAAGTCCGCAAGGCTGGAGACCGAAGTCTTCAGCCCAGTGGCCGTTACCACCCTGACGGTCGGTGTGTTAAAGTGGCGGTCATGGATGGCGGTAACCGCCATGGTCATAATTCAATTTTTTTTACCGCTGATCTGTTGGCTGTATTATCGCCGCTTTTACACTGACCGCCAGGGTTGTACTGAGGGCCTTATTGTATTCTTATATTAATATAGAATAAACATTCATAGAATAATCTTCTGCCATGTAATCTACAAGTGATATCTTTAATTTATCTTCAGATAGCATTGGCTTCTGTGTTATATTTACAAAATCAACCATTGTTTTCTCTGCATCTGGTGTAAAGTGTATTAATAAAACTATTGCTATGCCTATTAACACTATCACTGTGAGTACAGTTCATAAGAAAGCCTTACCTCTTGTGCTGCGTACAGTGCACATGTTGTCTCCACAATCATATCTACTAGCAATAACTCATTAGTGAAATCAATGTAGTTATTCAGTTGAGCTGTTTCAATAGTTTCTCCAGTTACTTTTTTCTTTTTGACACTTTTAGGTCAAATCTCATCATGTAGATATTTCCTTGTACTGCTCCATAACTTGCATCCTCTCCTAGGTCTTCTAGTTTCTCTTCTTGATCTGTGTTTCAGGATATTTGTTACCAACAAATACAGTTAATATGTCTCCATTATCACTTTGAGAGATATCTGGTAACTGAACAACTTCACCTTTTGGAGTCTCTTCACTCCCAACTTTCTCTTGTTGTCTGTAATCATAATCTGATCTTCCTTGAATTTCTTCTCACATAACGGATGGTGGTACGTACACCAGTGCTCTTGGTTCTCCTAAATTATATAGCACTGTTTCTTCTTCAGGATTCCTTGTTGTTTGGGTGTGCGATGCATGCACCTAATTTGGAACCCCAGCACACTTGACTGCAGTATTTGTGATTAGTATCACCTGGTAGGGGCCTTTCCAATGGGGTTGTAAACAGGACCTTCTCACATGTTTTTTGATAAGGATCCAATTACAAGGGTTTAAGTCATGACCGTGGTCCTGGCTTGGTTTTTCAGTCACAGCTTCAACCTGCTGAGACACATAACACATCAGCAAATCCTTTGTAATAGTCAAGTACCAAGTCATATGAAATATTCAAAAGCACATTTCCTGGAACTGAAGGCAATCTCATTGCCCTCGAATCTCATGAGGAGATAGACCAGTTCTTTTATCAGGTTTACTTTGCAGAATCATCAAATCCAAGGGTAAAACATCAGGCCGTTTTCATGAAGTAGAAGCACAAACTTTTGCCAGTCTGGATTTGATGGTGCTGTCCCACTGTTCCACAATGCCTGAAGCTTCTGCATGATAACTGCAATGTAGCTTCTTTTCAATCCGTAAAACTGCACATAACAATTCAGTAATCACACTGCTGAAGCTAGGAGCTCGATCTGATTCCAGAGAAACAGGAATACCGTACCTGAGTATTAACTCCCTCAAAAGTAACTTTGCTATAATTAGGCTATCATTTCTTCTTGTGGGGTAAGCTTCCACCTTTCGGGAGAAAATTGAAAAAATCACCAGAACATATCTCAAACCATTGCAAATGGGCATCATCAAGAAATCCATCTGCATCTGGTTAGAGGGATCTCATGATCATCCTATGTGACTGAAACTGACAAGTTATTTTGACAATAACAATTTGCCAAAAGAACAAGTGATGGATGGAATGAGGGACAATGTAAAAAAATTCACCTCCAGTACAGAGATCAGGGCCTAAAGCCATCATTTTTTTGTTACCCATGCCATTTCAGTTTGGACCTAGTCATATGAAAATCAGTCTTGACCCTGCTCTCCATTCGATCAGTCCAGCCCAAACTGCTAGGCAAGGTCCTCACTGGACCAAAAACAAGCTTCCTGGGATCGGTTTCGGGGTATCACCCCTACTCAGCCAGGCTAGCTTGACTCCAGTGGCATAGGGATGTGCCAACTAGAGAGATCCATGATACTAACAGAAGAGAATCCATATTGGCAGAACATCCATATGAGGAAAAGATATATTGATGATGTACTTCTGAACAAGAGATGAGGCACTGGATTTCTGCCTATGCCTAAATGACATTGACCGTAATTTCAGGTTTACCAGTACCAGGAGCAGTAACAAATTGAATTTTTTGACTTAAGGATTTTTACAGACAATGGGATATTGCACACTGAGGTGTTTTACAAACCTACAGACAGGAGAAACTTGCTCTGGTACAACAGTTTCCACCCAAAGAGCCTCAGGGATAACCTTCCAGTATGGCAGTGTTTTAGGCCCAGAAGAAACTGCACCCTTAGAAAAGATTACAAAAACAAGCTGACCTTCTTACCAACAAACTCAGAGAGAGGGAGTAACCTCAAAAGTCATTAAAACAGCTGACACAAGGGCACGGAATAGCTATAGAGAAGCATTTTTTGAAGGACACATAAAAGAGCCTAAGAATAATGTCATTTGTGTGACCACGTACACCCCCTAGCTAATACGGTGAAAAGAATAGTAAAAAAACACTGGAAATTCTTTAAAACAGGGGTTTGAATCTGGAAACACCATTGTTCTCTTTCAAACATTCGGAAAGTCTAAGAGATAGAATCATCCATACGTGCCCAAGGACAATATCGGAAACCAATAAACAAAGGACATAATTTCCTCCAGTGGTAGGTCATTACCCATGCAGACAATGCAGCGTATGTCACCTGACTAGAAAATAAAAGGTGATAGACTTGTGATTACGCACACCATGAGAGCTTCTGAATTTCTCTAACTGCAACACCAACAATGTGGTTTATATAATCACATGGAGGTGTGGACTCAGATATGTAGGCATGGCTACTCGAGAAGTTAAAACATGGATCAATGAACATCGAAGTACATTTCGATGTAAGAAGGTAACAACCAAACTGATGTACCACATCTTTAATACTGGACATGGAGTAGATGATTTCTCAGGGCCAGTCATAGAACGCATAACCATCACCACACCAGTCCCTGCCCTTGCACTATTTATTAGAGAACAAAGATGGGTGTTTCAACTCCATACAGATACACGGGATCTAAATGATGAAATACCTTGGACACAGGTAAATAATAGGTAGAGAGGTTGCTATGGAACCATTAAAACAATGTAATTTTGCTGGCAATAAGAAGACTACTGTAGCCAGGTAAAAGAATTCCTGAATCAGGGACACTGTGACCTAGGAGTGTCTGGGGGTGGCATAGGAACAGGTACACATGTTGAATGGGGTAGATAAAAGGGAAATGAGTGACTCTAACTCCCATGACATTTAGATACGTAATTCTAAGTGCTGAATAAGACCCAGAACACCTACTTGGTAGCATAAGTACATATCTGGGGTCATAGATGAGAAAATGTTCCTTGAACAAAAACACAATTTATCCTACTATTAAAATAATGAAGAGTATAGAAATTCCTCTCTTTTAAGAAAACAGCAGTAACTATTTTGAGGTTGCTCGATGCTGCGGGTTAAGTGGAAAATGATTTTTTTTTAAAAAGTCATCCTAGTTGCAGTATGAAATACCATTATACATTTAGTATTGTGGAAGTTTAATTTGGAGTGGACACAACAGAGTTCATTGTGCCCAAAAACATAATTTATCACGAGGTTAGAAGAACGTGAAGAAATACAAAAACTCTGAGGGATTGAAGCTTATTTTTTAGTGTCTTTTACATCCCGACAACAATATTAAAAATTCCAATTAAAGATGGGACACCAATATGAAGATCCCAAATTTAAGTGGGTTTGCCCCATGCATGTATTGAATGAGAAAAAGCAAAGGGTAGATTGGTTAATTGATGTCAGACCTGACATGAAGATATACATGTGCAGTACCGGTCGAGTGTTTAAGGAAGTAAGATAATTGTAAGAAGAGATTGAAAAACAACGTTTGGAAATACTATTTTAATTCAATTGATCTGACCTGCAGAGTGTGACAATAGGGAAACCTCCCCATCCTAGTGACTGATGAGACGTTTCCATGACAGTTGCATGGTGAGTATGGAAATTTCAGCACAATGAGAATATCTGAGGTAGTAAGGGGGTTTTAAATTCTTATAATTAATTATGTTTGTTCACACTGGGTTCTTGTGCACTGTTTTGAGACACTGTGGGCAGTGTTTTCCACAAATGTAAGCTCTACCTGGGTGTTGAATGGACACAATGGATTGTGTTTAGAGATACATACATTCCCCTAGTTAAATGTTCCTATGTGATTTATTGTTTAAGGAGACCCTTCGAGGACTAACGTAAAAATTAGTCTTGCTTCCTTTGCATGCTGATTAACTTTAAATGTGAAGACAGTAGGGAGTAGAATATAGTGCCCTGAAGGCCTGAGGAGAGATGCTTTGAGAAGTATTTCCTGGCAAGTACCTCGCTAGTGGCTGAAACATGTTGGCAGGTCATACAAGGTGGGTGGATCCATTATAGATCGACATATCACCGCTATCATCCGTCTAGAAGAGAGTGTGTTTGTATTCCCTTTAACCCTGCCCAACATCACCCCCAATGAAGAAAGGTTCTTGGATAGATGCTGAGGTGGTTTTAATTAGCTTACTACCTGGTACCTGGTACCCTACTGACCAGACAACAATTCATTCTGATCTTTATGCCCTATGGCAGAGTAACCCTAATCTATGAGATTTCTTTGCGACATATTCATTGACATTTTTTAATGCCTGCTTAGAGCAGGAGTTCATAAGAGGTTCCCATTGTGTTCAATGGGCCTCTGGGTGCTTTCCAGGATTAGCGTCATAATTTTTGATGCTAATCCTGCAAAGCACCGGACTCACATCAAAATGATGACGCTAGTCCACCTAACTACTGCCATGGTGCACCGTATTTTACATACGGCACACACATCGTGGCATGAGGGGGCCATTAGGGGGCTCAAGAAGAGTGGCACTGCATTAGGTGCAGCATCACTTTTCCTAAATCTGCCCCTAAATTGTTTCCAGTGAATATTGTTTGCTCATATCTGGTAAGTCTCAAATTTATGAGGTGCTGTGTTTTCGTCTTTGTTAGTAACACCTCAACCGGATGCGGAACCATGGCCATGAAAGGAAATCCCATCACAATGTTTTCACACTTTTCAAAAGACTCAAACTCACTGCAGCCACCGCTTTCAGGCAACCTGGCAAATTGTTCGCAACAGGATCTACAGCCACAGGAAAGTAAGGGATGGGACTTTTGTAACCTCCCTGAATTTGGGTTAGCACTGAGAGTGCAGCACTCGCTCTCACTGCAAACCTAATTGAATAATTTTGTATAGTCTGGCATTCCCAGTACCAGGACACAGCAGAGGCTTTCTCTTAGCTCTAGGTACGCTTTCATGCATGCGTTGCCCCATGGGACCGGATCAATTACGTCTTTGTGAGTTATCCTCAGTAGAGGTTTTGCCATCAGGGAAAAGTTGGGTATCCACTGACTACAGTAGCACATCATTCCAAGAAACATCCTGACTTATTTCTGTGTCTTTGGGGGTTTCACTTTCAAAATCATCTCAACTCTCTATCAGGACTCTTTTATCACACTTTTTTCAATAATATCTCCCAGGGGTTGTAAATCTCTCTGACAATATTGCAATTTATTAGGTGATAGCTTGTGTCCATGCTCAGCCAAATGGTTTAACAAAGCTATGGAATTCATCTGACAATTTTCCTTAGTACTTGATGCAACCAGTAGGCCATCAATGTACTGAATCAGAACTGAGCTTCTTGGTAGTGTTAAGGCCTCTAGATTATTATTCGTTATCTGTTTATTAAGAGACAGACTCTCTGTGTACTGTTGTGGGACATGACACCACATTAATACATTCTCTCTGAGCACAAAGGAGAATGGAAATTGTCTGTCTTTGTGCAAAGGTATTGAAAATGAAACTTGACACAAATCAGTCACTGTGAGCCATGCAGCTGTACATGGAATCGGATAAAATATGGTGGCTGGTTTCAGTACTACAGGACAACATTCAATTACAATCTCATTTATTCTTCTCAAATTCTGCACTATCCTGAATTTGCCATTGGACATCCATAATCCCATAATTGGTGAGTTGCATGGAATTCCAAAAAGTTCCCTCAAAATGCCTTTCTGTAGCATTTTGTTAATTAAATGTGTAATCCCTTCTCTCACTTCTGGAGTCATTGAGTGAGGTGGTGTTGTTGGAGAAACTGCATTTAGCTTTATGCTTATTTGGACTGACTCAACTCCTTTGATCAATCCAATTTCCATTCCTGTCACATTCCACGCTCATTGGGCAAGTCATTTAATACTAACATGGGATAGAACTCTGCTGTTTCTCCTGGATAAAATTTCAATTGAATCTCATCATCATGTGTTTTAAAGTCAATTCCATTTGGAATACAATTAATGGCGCAATTTAACTTGCACAGAAAATCCCTTCCTAATAGGTTAATAGGACTCTAATCACATACTACAAACTGATGTTTTTCTTCAAAGGAACCTAACTTTACAGATACCTCGTATGAAATTGGGTTGGTAACTTGGTTATTAGCAACTCTTACAACTTGTATTTCTCTTCCCAAGAGGGGTAGGTTTGGTACTTCTGCTGTTCTGACAGTGGAACGAGTAACTCCAGTGTCAATAAGAAATGACAGTTGGTGGCCATTCCCACTTCCATATAGATATGGTCCACTGTGGTCCACCTCTAAGATAGCACCAAGCATGCAATCTGCCTCCCTCCCCGTGCACCGTAATTGTGACATGCCAAATTTCAGCATTATGCTGTTATCAATCATTGGGAACTGTTGAATTACACTGGGATTTTGAGCCTGCACTACAGTTTAATTCATTATAGGCAAATGTTTCGGATTAAAATCTTCGCCATTCATAATGGGCTGAATCACAGGGCTTGTGGCATGGGTATAATTGGATTTAGATTTTGTACTGGGACTTGTATTTGTTACACAAGAAAAGTATTACAATCTCCACACATCTCAGTGCATCAACGCTAACAATGCACACATCCAATGCACAATGCACAAGTTCACCATCTCTGAGACCACCAACCACAACTGCTTCAGAGACCACTCCTCATCAGTCTTCATCTTCACAATCAGGCTCTGAGCATTGGGCACTCAACTTTTATTTATTTCATACTCCCTATCTTCTTTGCATCTTCGATTTCCCTAGCACTCCTAGCCATCCCTCTGCTACCAAGTTAATTGGGGCAGAAAATCCTTGTTAAACGTTTACTCATATAATTACCCCACCCTACACCTGAGCTCACTATTGCTCTTTGGATCTTTGAGGTGGTTGTTAGATATAATAATAAGCTCCAACATAAACTTTGTTAATCACAGGTTAACCCATATAAAAGACATTAATATGAGTTTAAGATAGTTTAAAGTATTTATTCAAAAACAGAGCAAAATGGTTCATTACTCAATATAGTTTACAGAATGATTGCATATAGTGTTTTCGGAAACTGTCCCTGTTTTATTTATCTCAGTCTATTTGGCAAAAGCTCCATTTGCTCATAAAGAACACAATAGCAAATCGGTCTAGTTGCATTGAAGAAGCCTGGGGAAATACAGTTAAGAATTTTAGAAAGTAATTCTTTATTCTGCCTCTAACACAGTTCTCACAGCTAGCAACATAATAAACTTCAGCCATCACACTATTCTGCAACAGTCCATCCAGATCCCTCCTTCTTTCCAGCAATAGTCAGAAAGCTGCTCCGCGGAGAAGCAAAAGTGTTAAAATGACTAAAACATGATGAGATACATAAATGTCAGGAACCCAAGCAGCACCGTCTCATATCTGCCTCACTCTGCATTGAGTATCCTTTACTCTTTCCTTTGGACAGCTTTTATAACAAATTAACTGTTACAATCATTAAGAATTTATCATAAATGAAATTCTTTCTTCACATGTTGAAACTTCTAAAACAGTCATTATGTTATCATTCATAGAAGAATTGAAACATTGGTAGGGTTTCCAATGCACAGCTTCCTTCTGAAAGAATAAAGAACATGCATGAATAAAATCTTAATCATCCTTCACAGAGCTTCCTGCAGGTCCATTCATACAAGAAGAACTTTAGTATATATTGTGTGCGTGTCAGTGCATTCTGAAGCAGGTTAACAAGCAAAAAAGTATTCAAAATATTGCTTCCACTGTTTAAGTCAGAAGAGGTTTTGCAAAATGCACAGGCCATGTAAAGGTTGGAAGTGAAACATTTGTTTTGCAAAGGAATGTGTTGACGTTAACAGTTTTCTTTCAGCAAGTCAGGCAACATAGGTCACACAGAATTTAAAGTGGATTTCTGAATATGAAAAGCAACTATGGTTAGGCCTAGCTTTAGTCTCTCACTTAGTAATTTCATATTGATTTATGTTTTTATTTGAAAGCTTTAGCACCACCATCATAGAATTCTAGATTAACCTTTATGGCTTCAGACTCTACTTTCACTCCTGGTTTCACCCTAGACTCCAACCTCAATCTCACAAATCACTTTTGCAAGACAGTTTGGAACCACAACTATTTTCTAAAGAAAGTAAAGCCTTTTCTTCCAGGGAGCAACTTCAGAATTGCTGTTTAAGCCTTCATACTCTCACTTCAGAATGATAGTAGCACTTGCTTCTTAGCCTCAGAGACTCCACAGTGATCCTTCTTAAGGTCATCCCACAAGCAGCAGCTCATGCAGGGCCTATGGAAATATGATTACATCATCCACATTATGATGGCACACCATTAGTTCCCTTGCAAGCAAGCACCATCCTGAAAACCAGCTGCATCATTTTCAAAGCTGTCATGACAAGAAGGACACAATCTTACCAGCTCTGCTCACAAAGTCAGCCTTAACACCATCAGACTGGAGATTAAAAATGTAACAAAGAAAAAACAAAACAGAGCAGTAGGCCTTTTCCATTTATGCACCCAGGATTGCAAACGACAACCCTGTATCCACCTTAATCGTCCATCACTGGTCTAGTTTATGAAAGTCTTGAAGACACACCTTTTTAAAGAACACAACTTCACAACGTAGTAGCAGTGCACTTCCAGTTTTGGTCACAGTACCTAGCTACCTATCTAATCACTGGTTAATTGTATGTTTGACTTTGAACCCGTAGAGCAGTGCCTACATTTTAGAAAAGTTTGCTCTATGACACATACAAACATATTAGGTAGGCCAGATTTTTAAAACCAAAAACTGTGACATTTCACAAAAATAGAAGTAAGACAACAATGGTACATCCACTGAGGAGAGAAGGATGACTTAAAAGACAGTGCTCACCAACGTGGCAAACTCAAGTAAGGATGGAAATAAATTAAATACAGTTTACCCATCTTATTGTAGGTGCTAATTAATTTGATTTCAGAAAAAGTTGGTGTTAGAAATGGGGTCTTTGGTTGACAGTCAGGTTACCCCCTGTTCAAGCAAGGACCCTCACTCTAGTCAGGGTAAAAGAGAATCACCCTCAGCTAACCCCTGCTTAACCCCTTGGTAGCTTGGCAGAGCAGTACGCTTAACTTCAGAGTGTTAGGTGTAAAGTACTTGTACCAACACACACAGTAACTTAATGAAAACACTACAAAATGACACAACACCAGTTTAGAAAAATAGGCAATATTTATCTAAACAAAACAAGACCAAAACGACAAAAGTCCAACATACACAAGTCAAGTTATTAATTTTTAAAGATTAAACTCAAAAATAGCACTTAGAAACAAAAATGGCTCGATGAGGTGTTAACACGGTGTCGTGACGGAGTCGTTCCCAAAAAACCGACACCAGCGGCACCAGACACGGAGTCGCTTAGACCCCCAAGTACAGTACCTTTGGTGAAGAGTGAAAACAAGTCGATGCGCGAAGTCGGGGATCGCGGCATCTGTGCGAAGAGTTGAATCCGCGCACTTCGAGTGGCGTCGGTCACGACGTGGTGCAGCGACTCCCATGGAGTCGTGGACTTCAGCGGGGCTGCAGCGGCGTCGGGCCTGCGAAGAGCGTCGCGTTCCAGCGAAGGTTGCGGCGTCGGGTGCAGGCGGCATCCCCGGATTCAGCAGTGGCGTCGGTCCGGAGTCGTCTGAAGTCGATTTCCTTGGATTTCCACCAGCTTTCCTTTCAAGGGCCCAGGGACGGGATAGGGCACCACTTGTCAGAGCAGGAGTCTCTCCAGAGACTCCAGGTGCTGGCAGAGAGAAGTCTTTGCTGTCCCTGAGACTTCAAACAACAGGAGGCAAGCTCTAAATCAAGCCCTTGGAGATTTCTTCACAAGATGGAAGGCACACAATGTCCAGTCTTTGCCCTCTTACTCTGGCAGAAGCAGCACTGCAGGAAAGCTCCACAAAGTACAGTCACAGGCAGGGCAGCCCTTCTTCCTCAGCTGTTCAGCTCTTCTCCAGGCAGAGGTTCATCTTGGTTCCAGAAGTGTTTCTAAAGTCTGTGGTTTTGGGTGCCCTTCTTATACCCAATTTCTCATTTGAAGTAGGCCGCGGCGGTCATTCTGTCTTTCCCGCTGGGCTGGCGGGCGACCGCCAAAAGGCCGCCCGCCCGCCCAGCGAGAAAGCACCAGCAACGAGGAAGCCGGCTCCGAATGGTGCTGGTGTGCGACGGGTGCAGTTGCACCCGTCACGATTTTCAGTGTCTGCCAAGCAGACACTGAAAATCAATGTGGGGCCCTGTTAGGGGGCCCCACAACACCCGTTCCCGCCAGCCAGGTTCTGGCGGTGAAAACCGCCAGAACCAGGCTGGCGGGAAGGGGGTCGGAATCCCCATGGCGGCGCTGCTTGAAGCGCCGCGGTGGAGGATTCACAGGGGCAGCGGGAAGCCAGCGGGAAACCGCCGGCTTCCCTTTTCTGACCGCGGCTTTACCGCTGCGGTCAGAATAGCCCCAGAAGCACCGCCAGCCTGTTGGCGGTGCTTCCTCCGTCCCCTACCCTGGCGGTCTCGGACCACCAGGGTAGGAATATATGTCCTACCTTAACCATACACTGCACCCTGCCCTTGGGGCTACCTAGGGCCTACCTTAGGGGTGTCTTACATATAAGAAAAGGAAAGGTTTAGGCCTGGCAAGTGGGTACACTTGCCAAGACGAATTTACAGTGCACATTTACACACACAGACACTGCAGTGGCAGGTCTGAGACATGATTACAGGGTTACTTGTGTGGGTGGCACAACCAGTGCTGCAGGCCCACTATTAACATTGGATTTACAGGCCCTGGGCACCTCTAGTGCACTTTACTAGGGACTTAACAGTAAAACATATATGCCAATCATGGAGAACCAATTACATACACATTTTAAACAGGAGCACTTGCACTTTAGCACTGGTTAGCAGTGGTAAAGTGCCCAGAGTAATAAAAACAGCAAAATCAGAGTCCAGCACACATCAATAACCTGGGGAACAGAGGCAAAAAGTTAAGGGAGACCACGCCAAGGATGAAAAGTCTAACACATGTCCCCCCCAGCTAAAAGTGGGGAGCAACTACCCAACCTCATGGGAGTTCTCATCACTAAGGCGGAAGAATCTGGACAGACCATCAGCATTGGCTTGTTCTGTACCAGGGCGATGTTCCACTGTAAAGTCCATCCCCTGTAGGGAAATGGACCACCTCAACAGTTTTGGATTCTCACCCCTCATCTGCATTAACCATCTGAGGGGCCTGTGGTCGGTCTGAACTCGGAAGTGAGTCCCAAACAAGTAGGGTCTTAGCTTCTTCAGTGCCCAGACCACAGCAAACGCTTTGCGTTCTATGGCACTCCACCTACGTTCCCTGGGTAGTAACCTCCTGCTTATTAGGGCTACGGGTTGATCTAGGCCCTCTTCATTAATCTGTGAGAGTACTGCTCCAATACCCTGCTCTGAGGCGTCTGTTTGCACAACAAACTCCTTGGAGTAGTCAGGTGCCTTCAGCACAGGTGCTGTGCACATGGCAGCCTTCAGGGCATCAAAAGCGTTCTGGCAAGCCTCTGTCCAGATCACTTTCTTGGGTTGCTTCTTAGACGTCAACTCAGTTAAGGGGGTAACAATGGTACCATATCCCTTAATAAACCTTCTGTAATATCCTGTGAGACCTAAAAAGGCTCTCACTTCATTCTGGGTCTTGGGAGGCTCCCAAGCCAGAATTGTGTCAATCTTAGGCTGTAGGGGTGCCACCTGGCCACTCCCCACCTGGTGTCCTAAGTACACCACAGAACCCTGCCCTATTTGGCACTTGCTCGCCTTAATAGTGAGGCCTGCCTTCTGCAGGGCATCCAACACTCTCCAGAGGTGTTGCAGGTGTTCCTCCCATGTGGAACTAAACACAGCAATGTCATCCAGGTAGGCGGCACTGAACTCATCCAGTCCTGCCAACACCTGATTGACCAACCTCTGAAAGGTGGCAGGGGCATTCTTCATCTCAAAGGGCATCATGTTGAAGTGGAAGTGCCCATCTGGCGTAGAGAATGCTGACCTCTCCTTTGCCCCCTCAATTAACGCAATCTGCCAGTACCCAGATGTTAAATCAAATGTACTGAGGTACTTGGCAGCTCCTAACCGCTCAATGAGCTCATCAGCTCGGGGGATGGGGTGTGCGTCAGTCTTGCTGACCGCATTGAGACCCCGGTAGTCCACACAGAACCTAAGTTCCAGAGTGGCACCAGGAGTAGCAGCCTTTGGGACCAATACCACTGGGCTGGCCCAAGGACTGCTTGAGTGCTCAATAACCCCTAGGCATAACATTTTGGAGACTTCCTCCTTAATGCAAGCCCTGACCCTGTCAGTCACCCTGTAAACCTTATGTTTAACAGGTGTACTGTCCCCGGTGTCCACATCATGTGTGCACAGGTGTGTGACTCCTGGGATCAGGGGAAACAGCGAGGCGAACTGTCCGAACACGTGGCGACAGTCCCTCTGCTGTTCCTGAGTCAGGGAGGGGGAGAGGATCACTCCCTCCACAGACCCATCTTTCCCTCCTGCAGACAGGAGGTCAGGAAGAGGCTCACTCTCTTCCTCCACCCTGTCATCTGTCGCTAGGAACATGGATAGCTCAGTTCGCTCAAAGTGTGGTTTGAGGCGGTTGACATGTAGGACCCTCAAAGGGTTCCTGGGGGATTGTAAATCTACCAGATAGGTGACCTCGCTCTTTCTTTCCACCACCTCAAAAGGCCCAGACCACTTATCTTGGAGAGCCCTAGGCTCCACTGGTGCCATGACCCACACTTTTTTTTCCAGGCTGAAACTCAACCAGAGAGGCATTCTGGTCGTACCACTGTTTCATATCTTCCTGGCTTGCTTTCAGGTTCTCCAGAGGGAGACTCCTGGAGCGGGCAGTCTGGTTTCTTAGTGCCAGCATGAAGCTAAATACATCCTGGGGTGGTTTACTAGGAGCTTTCTCCAAAGCCTCCTTCACCAGGCTGAGAGGTCTCCTCACAGGGTGGCCATAGATGAGCTCAAAGGGGCTAAAGCCAAGTCCCTTTTGAGGCACCTCCCTGTAAGCAAACAGAAGGCATGGCAAGAGGACGTCCCACTTACGCCTCAAGGGCTCTGACAGGCCCTGAATCATGCCTTTCAAGGTGTGGTTGAATCTCTCAACCAGATCATTACTTTGGGGGTGGTAAGGTGTGGTGAACTTGTAGGTTACCCCACACACCTTCCACAGAGACTTCATATAAGTGGATATGAAGTTTGTACCTCTATCAGATACCACTTCCTTGGGGAACCCCATGCGGGTAAAAACTCCCATCAAGGCACGTCCCACCACGGGGGCAGTGACTGTCCTTAGAGCAATGGCTTCTGGGTACCGTGTGGCATGGTCCACCAAGACCAGGATGAACCTGTTGCCCATGCCTGTCTTGGGGTCCAGAGGCCCCACAATGTCAATTCCTACCCGTTCAAACGGGGTATTGACTGTAGGTAAAGGTTGGAGGGGAGCTTTGCATTTCCCCCCACTCTTGCCACTTGCCTGACAAGTCTGCCAAGACCTACAATAAGCAGCTGACTGCTTGTGCATCAAGGGCCAGTAAAAGTGGGAGACAAGCCTCTTATAGGTCTTGTCCTGCCCTAGATGTCCTGCCAAAGGCACATCATGAGCCAAACCCAGTAGGAAGGCCCTGAAGCACTGGGGTACCACCAGCATACGAGCTGACCCAGGCTCAGGAACCTTAGGCTCACTATACTGGAGGCCATCCTCCCAATATATCAGGTGAGAACCTGGTGCCTCGCCAGCCGCCTGGGCTGCAGCCTGCTGCTGCAGCCCCTCAAGAGTAGGGCACTCCTGCTGCGCTGTGCAGAATGCTTCCCTGGTGGGTCCCCCTTCCTGCTGCCACTGTGACAGCTCAGGGACCTCCCACAGTTCAGCCACCTGCTCCCCGGTTGGTTCCGGGGCGTCACCCTCAGGCTCTGCCTCCTACCGGACCGTGGGAACCTCTGGGGCTGGTTTCCCGCGCCCCCTGCCCTTCCTCTTCTTGGCGGTCCCCTGGGCCACTGTTTCAGGCTCCAGGGGCTCTTGACTACCCTGATTGGCTGCCATAGACCGGGTGGATATGCATACCCACCCAGGCACACCCAACATCTCCAAGTGAGACCTGTGTTCCACCTCCTTCCAAGGGGAATCCTCCAGGTCGTTGCCTAGCAAACAATCAACAGGCATGGTTGGACTCACAGCTACTTTCTAGGAACCTGGGACCCCCCCCATTCAAAGGAAACCTGTGCCACTCTGCAGAGGCGCTCAGAGTTGTCTACCGCAACTACTTGGTGAAGTACCCGGGGATCAATCTGCTCTTTAGACACAAGGTGACTCCTCACTGTAGTCACACTGGCTCCTGTGTCTCTCAGAGCCTCCACCCTCTGTCCATTGATGGTCACCCATTGTCTGTACTTCTTAGTGTTATCAGGCACTAGGTTTCTCTGGACCATCTCACTGTCCCCTAGTGAGACAAGGGTAATTTCTGCTGGCTCCCACCCACCTGGAACCAACTCCTCCCCAAGCACTACACTGGCCAAACCCTGGGATTGCGCACCAGTGGGTGGCGGTGTATATTTGGGGCATTTGGGCTCCCCCCTCACATGACCAATCTGGTCACATGAATAGCACTTAAGTGGGGGACCACCTACCGGTGGCTTCGCTTTGGAGAACCACGGCTTCTGTTCACTGGGAGGTTGGGAATCCTTTCCCTGGGGATAAGTTTGGGGCCCTTTAGAGAACTCCCCCTGTTTACCCTTACCCCCCCCTTTCTTCTGAGATGGACCCTGCCCACCCTTGGTGTGGTCTCCCCCGTACCTCTTTTGGACCCTGGTGCTCTCCCAGCGGTCCGCTTCCTGTGCAAGCTTCCTGGGGTCAGTTAGCTTGCTGTCAATGAGGTGCTTGCGCAGCTCTGGAAAACATAAACTGTACAAGTGCTCCCAAGCAATTAAATTGTAAAGCCCCTCATACTTGTTTACCTTAGTGCCCTTCACCCAACCATCCAGTGACCTGCAAAAAGAATCAACACATTCCAACCATGTTTGGGATACCTTTCTCTTGTAGGATCTAAACTTCTCCTTGTACTGCTCAGGGGTAAGACCATACCTGGTGAGTAAGGCCTCCTTCATGACAGGGTAGGTGAGACTCTGAGTATCCCCTAAAGCTGTCAGTGTGTCCCTCCCCTCTGCCTCAAAATGCTTCCACAGGGCTGCCCCCCAATGAGCTTCAGGGACCAGGTTCATGTGGAGAGCTGACTCATAACCCTTGAACCACAAGTAGATATCATCCTCCCTCTAATAATCCCTCACAAGGTCTTTTGGGATGTGTACCCTTCTCTCAGGTAACACTGTAGGATTGCTGCCACCATCCCTACTGGACTGGCTCCTCTGATCTAACTCCTTTAAGTTAAGCTCATGAGCCAGCTGCATCTTCCTTTCTTCAAGGACTGCTCTTCTCTCATCTCTTTCTTTCTCCAGATTGAGCTTCTGCAGCTCCAATTGGTATGCCCTCTCTGCCTGTCTGTCCTGCAATTCTTCAGGCTTCAGACCTTTGGAGGGTACACTGCTACCTGCCCTAAGGACTCTTTCCCTGGGAATAACAGGTCCCCCCACTATACCATTATGTACTGATTGCCCTCCCTCCTAAACCTCATCCTCCTTCTCATCCTCAGTGTGCCCTCCAGTGCTTCTGGTTGTCAACCAGGGCCTCAGCGCCTTTTTCAGCTCATCCTTCTTGGAAGAGCTCTTAATGGGACAACCAAAATTTTTACAAAACTGCTTTAGCTGAGCCTTGTTATAACTATCCAATTGCTTCAGGTCAAAAACAGCTTTAACTGATGCATCTCCAAGTTGAGACATTATGAAAGGTTAAAAGAGTGCAAAGTTCCAAATGCAGAAACAAGTTCCCAAATGAAGTTCAAAGTCAATCAAAGATCAGCAAAGAAAAACAAAGTGGACGTAGGGAAAAATCCACAAAAAGAGAAAAAGCTAAAATCTCAAGACAAGCAGTATGTGGTCACGTAGTGGTCTGCACTCAAAATAATAGTGTACACTTAATCACTGTATGTCAAGTACAAATACAAGTCCAAATCCCAACCGCTGATCACCAATGTAAGAAATGGGGTCTTTGGTTGACAGTCAGGTTACCCCTGTTCAAGCAAGGACCCGCACTCTAGTGAGGGTAAAAGAGAATCACCCACAGCTAACCCCTGCTTACCCCCTTGGTAGCTTGGCAGAGCAGTAGGCTTAACTTCAGAGTGTTAGGTGTAAAGTACTTGTACCAACACACACAGTAACTTAATGAAAACACTACAAAATGACACAACACCAGTTTAGCAAAATAAGACATATTTATCTAAACAAAACAAGACCAAAATGACAAACATCCAACATACACAAGTCAAGTTATGAATTTTTAAAGATTAAACTCAAAAATAGCGCTTAGAAACAAAAATGCTTCGATGAGGTGTTAACACGGTGTTGTGACGGAGTCGTTCCCAACAAACTGACACCAGCGGCACCGGACACGGAGTCGCGTAGACCCCCAAGTACAGTACCTTTGGTGAAGAGTGAAAACAAGTCGATGCGCGAAGTCGGGGATCGCGGCATCTGTGCGAAGCGTTGAATCCACGCACTTCAAGCAGCATCGGTCACGACGTGGTGCGGCGACTTCCACGGAGTCGTGGACTTCAGCGGGGCTGCAGCAGCGTCGGGCCTGCGAAGAGCGTCGCATTCCAGCGAAGGTCACGGCGTCGGGTGCAAGCGGCGTCCCTGGATTCAGCAGCGGCGTCGGTCCGGAGTCGTCCGAAGTCGATTTCCTTGGATTTCCACCAGCTTTCCTTTCAAGGGCCCAGGGACAGGATAGGGCACCACTTGTCAGAGCAGGAGTCTCTCCAGAGACTCCAGGTGCTGGCAGAGAGAAGTCTTTGCTGTCCCTGAGACTTCAAACAACAGGAGACAAGCTCTAAATCAAGCCCTTGGAGATTTCTGCACAAGATGGAAGGCACACAAAGTCCAGTCTTTACCCTCTTACTCTGGCAGAAGCAGCAACTGTAGGATAGCTCCACAAAGCACAGTCACAGGCAGGGCAGCACTTCTCAGCTCTTCAGCTCTTCTCGAGGCAGAGGTTCCTCTTGTTTCCAGAAGTGTTCTAAAATCTGTTGTTTTGGGTACCCTTCTTATATCCAATTTCTCGTTTGAAGTAGGCCTACTTCAAAGTAAAGTCTCTTTGGAATGTGAAATCCAGCCTTGCCCAGGCCAGGACCCAGACACTCACCAGGGGGTTGGAGACTGCATTGTGTGAGGGCAGGCACAGCCCTTTCAGGTGTGAGTGACCACTCCTCCCCTCCCTCCTAGCACAGATGGCTCATCAGGATATGTAGGCTACACCCCAGCTCCCTTTGTGTCACTGTCTAGTGTTGGGTGCAACCAGCCCAACTGTCAAACTGACCCAGACAGGGAATCCACAAACAGGCAGAGTCACAGAAATGGCATAAGCAAGAAAATGCTCACTTTCTAAAAGTTTATTACTGTGGGCCTCATTACAACATTGGCGGGCGGCAAACGCCAATGTGGCCGCACTCCTGCCGTGCCCATTCTGACATTACCGCTGGGACGGCGGGGGCCCAGCGGGGATGTGGGCCGCAAATGGGGCCGGCGGTGTTGCGGCTGTGCGACGGGTGCAGCTGCACCCGTCGTGCTTTTCACTGTCTGCTGTGCATGGGGAGTGCAGGTGCCCCCAGGGGCCCGCGACTCGCCAGCCTTTCCATGGCGGTTCCTACCGCCATGGAAAGGCTGGCAGGGAGGGGACTCATAATCCCCTGGGCAGGGCTGCAAGCAGCGCTGCCCTGGCAGATGAAAACCGCTGGGACAACCATGGCGATAAACCGCCAGTCCCGGCGGTGCAAATGCGGCGCTTCCGCCGCGGTCATAATCCGCGAGTTTGTACATCCAGCCTGTTGGCGGTACAACCTCCAAAACAGCACTGGCGTTCTTTGACTGCCAGGGTTGTAATGAGGGCCTATATGTCCTACCTTAACCATACACTGCACCCTGCCCTTGGGGCTACCTAGGGCCTACCTTAGGGGTGCCTTACATGTAAGAAAAGTGAAGGTTTAGGCCTGGAAAGTCGGTACACTTGCCAAGTCGAATTTACAGTAAAAACTGCACACACAGACATAGCAATGGCAGGTCTGAGACATGATTACAGAGCTAATTATGTGGGTGGCACAAGCAGTGCTGCAGGTCCACTAGTAGCATTTGATTTACAGGCCCTGGCACCTCCAGTGCACTTTACTAGGGACTTACTAGTACATCAAATATGCCAATCATGGAGAAGCCAATTACATACACATTTTGCACAGGATCACTGGCACTTTAGCAGTAAAATCAGAGTCCAGCACACATCAACAACCTGGGGCACAGAGGCAAAAAGTTAAGGGAGACCACGCCAAGGATGAAAAGTCTAACACGTTCTGAGTAACATCAAGTAGACAATGAGAGCAAAGTTTGAGTTGTCTGTGATGTCGCCCAGATCCCTGACATGAAAAATATCCTCATAATTCACTTTTTACCCATCTATAATTTTATGTTATGTCTGTGTTGTAAACAATGCAATGCGGAGGCCCAGACTTGATTGGAGAAACAGTTTATTTCCCAGTGGAAACCCTGTGATACCTACAGGCAAAGCACCACAACAGAAACAAACTCAAAGTATTCTAGAACACGGAAGTATGGAACACTACAATGACATACATACGCATGGTTCTATTACATAGTTAACATTCAAGTTAAAGCATATACTTCAGTATGGCCCCAAAATCATGTGCAACTGCTAAGCAGGAGCAAAGGTGGAATGGGGAGCCATACATTACATGGCCTCTTCTCCCTGATCTAGTGTGCTTAAACACATCTTACCTGCCCTCCACAACCCACCCCTGCATTTCCTGCTTTCCACTTTGTCAAGGCAGACAAGCGCCACTGCTCTTACAGAGTTTCTGATGTTATCAACTGTAACTATGTCATAGCACTGAGCTAACAGATATATAATCTGTTGTAAACAACAGAGGCTTCCTATGGAAGGAAACCCTGCATAACATGATATGTCCAAACCAATGATGAACAGAATCCCTCACAGTTTCCCTCTATTAACACCATCAGATGCAGAACTCGGCATCACAGCTATCAATAATGACATAAAGATTTAACCTTGTTGCATCATCGGCAGGCATACATCCTGAAGCTAAATCTACCCTCAATTACTGGCTTTTGTTTCGCCAGTAAGTAAGCAAGACTGTGCCAATCGGTTTGGCATCAGAATCAGTTAAAGAGGTGGGCCAGCAACATGTGACATTTGCTCCTGCTGGAAAAGCACAAAGGGGCTTATTTACAAGTGCCACAGTCGCATCATTTATTTTAATGCTCAGGTGGCGCTAAGGAGTCCCCTACAGTGGGCCACATTTACAAACTGTCACAATGGGATCATTGTGCCAGTTTTCAAAGCCTTGCACGACATTATACCTGTGCCAAGTATAATGTATGCAAGATAGGCGTCCCCCCATTAAAAGCCATGCAGAACTGGCTTAGTGAAATCTACAAGATTTCCCTGCGTCATTCTGCGTCTTCAAAGGTGACGCCTGCTCAGAGCAGATGTTAAACTGGTGCAAGTTTTTTTTTTAAATGGGAACCTTCCATGCACTGCTGGAGTAGAGTCATTTTTTATGCTAGTCCAGCAATAGGTGAATTTAACGTCACAGATGTATCAGAATTTCTGACGCATCCATGGAAAATGTGTGCTATGGAGCTCAGTATAGTACATACAGTGCTACCATGGTGTCCTTGGGGATGGGCAGCACAAGAAATCTGATGCATTGGAACCAATGCTTCAGATTGTTGCATATGAGGCCCAAAATATGTTATCTCTGTTGCCTCAATGGTAAGAGATAATTGTATTCTCTTTTCTAATTCATTTTTAAATGGCAAGCTAAATACACCAGTGAAAAGAGGACATTACAGGAGCAGCCTTGGCCATTCTCATGTTTTAAGGCCAAACTGAATTGTTTTTAAAACAAGCAGCTGCCCCCAAAGTGTAGCAACTCTCAGTGTGGCACACACGGACTGCACGACATATTGGTTTCATGTCAGAAAAACGCTAGCAAAAATATCATCTAACAAAAATATTGCACCCTAAATATTATTTACAAAAGATATCATTCCCATCGGGTGTAAATGTTCTATTATTAACGCCGATGGGGCAATATTTTTGTAAATATTAGGACAAAATATTTATTTTGAACGATATTTTGGCTACAGGCTTCTGGTACCATACCAACATATTTGGCTGCAGGGAGAAACTATCCTACTGCACAGCCATATTACAAATCACACATACAACAGGCCAGACGGTTAGTTTTTACTGTATGCTAATTATCCATTTTTGCCACTTCTGAGGGTCAGCTTGGTAAAACGGTGGTAGATGAGTTCAATTGAAACGGGGTTTCAGAAAGAGTTAAAGGAATGCCATTTTATAAAGGAAACGTGAGTTTGGCCTTGTTAGCACACCAAAACACATGTAAACTTGCATTGGCTATGTTAATTATTGTGATCTTCATATAGAGAAAATATTTTCTCCAGACAAGGAACATGTAACACATTGACAGTAACAGTAAAAACAGTTGTAAAGTAAAGATGCATTGGCACTGTTAATTATTGTGATACTTGTATAGAAAAACTATTTTCTCAATCCTTAATAAGACTCGATGAACATGTACGGCGTAGGCATTAACAGTAAAACCTTTCCTACGCATTGAAGGAGTACACCAGGTGACTCTGCAATGCAAGGAGTGTTATCTTCAATCATGCACAGAGCATGTAGTTCACAGGTTTCAGTGGTGAAAGTTGCCCTCGCTCACATAACAAAAAGAACAGATGATGGACAGAATGGTGAACAATGCACACATTCACCCCCAGTCACAAAGATCTGAGTTTAATATATTGTTTTTTTGCCCACCACGCCATCCCAGTTCGGACCCAGCCATATGAAAATCCGTTTTTGACTGTGTTCCCCCTGGGAACAGTCCAACCTGAACTGCCAGGCTGTACTGCCAATATTTCTTCCAGGTTGTGAATCACACTTATAAGATGTAATAAGGTAACCCCAATGCTATCCAATAGGAGAAACAGACCTTGCTGTTAGTGAAAAACGACTTTGGGAGTTTTTCTCAACCAGGACAAGTAAAACTTGAAAGTACATGCCCTGCCTTTTGAATACATTGCATCCGCCTCCGGTTTACCAGGGCCCACCTTGGGGGTGATTTATATGTATAAAAATGGAAGGTTTTGGGCTGGCAAAAGAATTACTTTGCCAGGTCACCATGGCAGTGTAAAATGATGGCGCACACAGGCTGTGCAACGGCAGGCCTGAGACATGGTTAGAGGGCTACTTAAGTGGATGTCACAATCAGTGCTGCATTCCTATAAGTTGCATTTAGTTTCTGGTTCCTGGGAACCTGTAGTGCACTTTACAAGGGACTTATAAATTGGGGCTAAGCCAATGTTACCATGTTTTAGGGGAGAGAGCACAAGCGCTTTAGCACTGGTAAAGTGCCGAGTTCTAGAGCCAGCAAAAGCAAGGGCAGAAAATTAGAGGATGTAGGCAAAAAGTTGGGGGTTAGACCACCCTAAGGCTGTCAGGTGGGCGACGCAACACCTAAGTGACATTTATCATGCTACTCAAAGCCACCTTGTGTGTCCCTGCATAAATCTAGAGTAATGCAAGGTAGCGCCAATCACCTCTTTGCATTACTCTACGGAAGGGTGGAGTTCCATGGGTGGAGCATAGGTGCTCCCATGCATCCACCCGAGGATTTTGGCAATATCCCAGATTTACCATTATTAGTAGATATGGAAATGTGTCAAAATGCTACACCTCCCCAGGTAAGGCGTAACAAGGAGAGATTGTTATTGTTAAAATCATGCAGGTGGGATAAGGTCACACTGCATCACACATGGATTATTTCTCATGTCACATTTTTGACAGTTGCACATTGTTTGCAGCTTTTCTCTGGGCTTACCAAAAATCTATTAATCATTCCATTTGGTGATTGCCAATGTTGAGCTAGTTTTCAACAATAAAAAGGCATTTAGTGAGAGGCTGATTAGCAGCCTTGAATGCCCTCAGGTTAAAATAACTGAAATATTTTTACCTTACATCAAACAAAACTCATAGCAACCAGTGAAAAACAACAGGTCAGTACAGCTTTTTTGCTACCACACTGCATCCATGGCATTGGTAAGCCTGTGATGTGAACTTTTAACTGTATTTGTGACTAGTATGTATTTTCCTGCACTGGTGTGCCATTTCATTTATCATATTATCTGCCATCCAATACATAACTGGTAGAGTACTTTGCATGCCTTCTCTCATGTATATGTTGTAATTGAAAAACTTTCACTTGGATGCTTAATTACGTAATTTGCTTTTTTTAGTTATGTGGAATTTCTGCAACATTACAAAATGACATGTAATTACTCAAAGTGCAAATCCACCATTAATTGCTATATTTAAAATTTTAGCAAAAAATGCAACCTAGCGTCATTTTTTAATGCAAGAACCCTACAAATTGTGAGAAAAACAAAGCCAATGTGAACATCAGCTGGTCACATTCTTTTGTTCTCTTGTGTTCATGGTAAACGTTTATGCGAATGGTGCATAATTAACTGAAGTGGTGTAATTTGAGAATTTCATGTTCAAGCATAACATAAAATTCCCAAAATTATGCAAATTATGCTGGAATTGACAATTTGTCTACGCTTATATGGATCACTGATATAATATCAGAACCAACAATATCATGCTACACAAATATTATGTCAAAAATATTGAATTCAAAAATAATGTTTTCCTATACCTATAAAGGTAAGTACACAAACATCCCAAAATATTATTTCACACTACTATTTCAAAAAAACATACAAAAATACAATTTCTACTATATTACCTACTGGTGATAGCCAGTAGGTAGTTCTAGTTAGGGCCTAGCTTCCGTAGGAAAAGCATTTTTGATTTGCCTATGAGTTTAGGGCTGTTGACAAATCTTCACAACATTTTCAAAACTATTATGCCAGTCACTTTAGCTGCTGTGTGGAAAGTTTTTGAGTGATTCATCAAGCGGGGCCATTCAATTTCCTATAGGGATTTTAGACATTACTACAGCCTCATCTGTTATTTGGTGTATATCCATTTGGTAGTTTTGAAGTTATTAAAGGAAAAATAAATTTGCATATCTAGGGAAGCAGATCCTTTGTGGTACCCACAGGTACCCACAGATCCCAAGCCCAATGGGGAAAAAATCTCACCCACTCACACACCATAGCCTTGCTGTGCACAGCCTTTGGCCTTGCACAGCGAGGGGTTGAGTGCTTGTGAGGGGTTGGCCACATGGCCTGGCCTGCAGTGGACTCCAACCAGCCGTGTGCAGTGGTGGTTGTATTAATGTATGGTATTTATGTACTACTTTAGATTAAGAAACCAAATCTCTATAACTTACGTCACTGTGGACTAATTTTTCCCACTGCCAAATGAAGGTACTTCTTGGGAATAATCTATGTTGGAGGCCTGCATATAACGTGGGCCCAAGAACCTGATTTAGATTTTGGCAGATGGATTACTCTGTGACTATGCACTGTCTACTGTAATACGGTGGATGGGACATCTGTTAACTGCAAAGTGTGTCCCCTCTGCAGGACTATCAGCCTAAACCTATGAACTAAGTTTGGACTTTGGGTAGTAGAATGCAGGAGGGAGTTAGAGAAGAGCAGTGCCATTGAAATTATAAGTACACATAACATGGTACAACTAGGCTGCCTTACAAAAATAGTGGAGAGTCACCAGATTCATCATATTGGCATTGTTGTGTTGCACAGTCAAGTATTAATTGTGCACCATATCTACTTATATGCCTTGCTCATTAATGGCAGGTAAGGTAATCCACATTTTTGAACAGAATGTTCTGTTTCACTAGGAAATTAAATCCTTTCGCAAAATCATGTTTTCTTTCCTTTCTTTTCATTATATGTTGGTGTTCTGGCTTAAAATTATTCGTTGCAGTCAGTGCTATGATTGATTACTAAGCTATGAAGTGATGCATGGGTGGGAAATACTTACCCTAGGTTGTGTGTAAGACTGGCTAGAAGCAGTATCAATATCATCAATCATCACATATAAAATTCCAATGGTTCTAGGGGAATATTAATGTTCTGCTACTATACTGTGCCACTATAGACAGTATAAACAAGTGTTTGAGATGAGCATCACTATTTGTGTTTTTGTATTTTTTCTTCTCTTACATTCACAAAGTGAGGTCCCACTCCTACATATTTCAATGAGGTGAATTCTAACCGTTGGATTCACCAGAAAAAATATTTATTCATCACAGGCAACTAGACTGAAACAAAACACAGAGTTAGTGGGTTATTATCATAGACTGAGACCATACCGTCATGACAAAAAAAAAACTGGACTAGTGTGCACTATTGTGGGACACTGGAACAGAGTCAGACATTGTTCTGACTCTTCTGCACTAGGATAATTTGTTATTATATTATCCCTTTAATGCCGGGGTGGGTAGGTGTGGCTGGTATGGACTGTTGTATTGTTCAGGTAAGAAAAATATCCTGCAGTGAGTTGGTGTCACTTTCTCCACATCCACCCCATCAAGAGTGTGATAATTTATTGAGTACATTAAGTCACACCTCAATAAGTTACGCAACCTGGGGAAAGAGGGTTAGGGATTTGATTAATAGATCTGAATGGAGAGTTGAGAAAGGAGTGACAAACAAAATACTATACAACAGCAATATTCATCAGGCCGATGAGCAGAACATCATCAAATCTGTTGTGGAAGGAAATGAAGGACAGAGTTCAATTATATGCATTACAAACAGTCCTTCACTCCCAGACACCCAAGTTACTATTATATATATAAATGTTCTGTCAACCACACAGTTCTAAAAATTATGATTGTTAAAGGAAAATGAAAACTGTATGTAAATCGCCAAATAGGGTAGTGCATTCTTCTCGTGGTTTCTGTCCTGGGTGCCTGGCTGAACCAGTCCAGGCAGGTAAGAGCTGAGCAAGAGTGTTAAAGAGCTTTCACCTTTCAGGTAGAAGAAGAGAAGGTCTGTGGATTGTAAAACAGTAACAATGTTCTAAAGTCAAGGAGAAGCCAAGACAGAAGGTAAGTTTCATAAAGCTTCAGAAAGAGTTCACAAAGAGTGAACCAAGAGGCAGAGCAAGAGCATTGCCTGCTGTATTCATCCAGGATGACTCATGTGTGAATAACTGGAGCAATTTTACAACCAATCCCAGACAAGCAGCTGCATGTACTTGGTTAATCAATCTTACATCTGTTACAACATTTAGCTGAGTGCATCCATCATGTGATGATGTGACTGACATCTACATGCCTGTCTCCAGTTACAGTCCCCTCCAACTAAACCACATAAAAGAATAGTTTGACGTTTGAGCCTGCACACTGCTCTGCATTTCCCAAATCAACACACCTCTCTCCAGTCCACTGGGTTGAGTAGGCCTCTTGGAGTCATTATGATATTGGTTTCCCTTTGACCTAGATACCTTCCTTCTTATGGCTGTTGAGGTAGTGCCACCTTGAGTTCTGACTCCAACTCTGAGTAATGAATCTGTCCGAATCCCAGTAGTTACTTGTACCAATGCAAGCACAATTGTATCTCCTCTTTTGCCGTGGAAGCAACACACTGGCTGTCTTTACTGGGGAGGATCTGCTAAAGGAATTTAAAAAAGAGGGATAGCCATGGGACAGAAGCAAGCATTGTCTCCAATGTACTTGGAGGGAATGGGGAGGCTTCTTCACTGCACACTGGCCCAACTCCAATCTGGCCATGCATGGGAATAAATGGTGGGACTGCAAAATAATAATGTTCCTCTAGCTATATCCATTTTGTTTTTGCAAAGCAGTTTGATGATATTCTGAAAGTTCTATTGTGGCCTACTCAGTAAGGGAAGCAGAATTAAACCTCAAACTCAGGGGGTTCGCCCAGAAGTTGGTCAGGTAACATACCTAAGTCTGACCATTCACCCTCATTCTCCTCCTGTGATGTTTCAGGAACAGTGAAATCATGTTGTATGAGGCGTAGGTTAATTTTAATCATGGCCAATCTCTCCACATTTTGAGCAGAGAGACTGGTCCTTCTGACATTGAAAACTGTGTCAGCTGCACTGAGTACACACTCATCAGACACACTGTGTACCAGACAAGCCAGATACTTTATTGCCAGCCACCTGAGCTCTGTCCATTCCCATGTCCTCCCATACCAATAGAATAATGGGCTTTGGTCCACATAGACCTCTTTTGGGTCATCCAGATAGTAATGAGCCATCCTCTGAATGGTCACTGGTGCTGCAACTTTCTTAAACTCTGTTGCCGTCACCTCTGCATACAACGTAAGCCCTGCAACTTGAAAACAAGCCATTGCAGAGGACGGGTCTGATTCTTCTGTTGCTGGTGTTGTTGCTGGGGCTCATTCTAATATTGGCTGCTGTCAGACAATAGCACTGCTCTCTTTGGAGGTTGGAGGTTGAAAGCTGCACACCAGGACTTCTGCCAGGGCTTCTACCTGTTCTTCTCTCAGGTCTCTTGCTTGCTCAACAATTTACTTCATGTATAGTGAAACATCCCCTTCTGAAAAGGAATGAAAATAGCCAATATTTTTCCGTACTGTGGATCAAATATTGTGGCACAGATGTACTCTTTAGGGGACACAATCTCTCTTTGCAGCCTTAGATTAAGAGCCAAGCAAAAGATTCAGCTCTCAACCAACTAATGCGCTTCTCCGTTCACACTGGTGAACCTTTGAAACAACCTTTTTAACTGGTCCTCTAGCAGATGCAACAACAGCCCTGCTCATCGTACTGTCTTCCTTGCAGACTTTCTGTATGGAAACCTCAAAATGAAGTTGAATTTCTGTCAGGCATTTGACTTGACTTCATTCATTCATGTTCATGGTCATCTGTTTTCCAGTTGAATCACCTTCTCTTTGAATGACATAGCCAGTAATTGGTCTGTCCTGCTCAAATAGATGTTGCAACATGTAGTATATGGAGTTCCAGAATGTTGGCACCTCCTGTGTGACGGTTTCAACTGGCTTTTCGTTAGCACAATGAATGATCCTCAGCTGCATTCGGGCTTTAAAAGAATGGCAGACAGGAGGGCAGATTCTTCTGCAGGTGGCCAGTATGTTGCTGAACTATATCTTCTTTTTTGATAGAGCACTGCACAATCATGTTGATGCAATGCGCCAAACACAGGACCTGGAAATTTCCACTGTCTGCTATGGCCGTGACTATACTTCTGCCATTGTCTATGGCAATAAATCCAATTCTTAGACCTCTGGGTTACAGCCATTAAAACACCTTGCTGTGAAAGTGTTCCAAGATGTTTGAGGCTGTATGAGATTTCTCCATGGTGCACATTGCTACTGTTGCAGACTGCCAAACATCCTTAAAAGTTTCTTCAGGGTTGAGACTTGCTGATAACTGTTGCCCCACAAAAGAGATGCAGGGTGCAGTAATACACATGTAATCAAATCCCTGACAACTGGTCCTCATGTCTGTCATCAGGAGGATAGTGTGAACAGCACTGCTACAAATCTTGTCCAACCAATTTCAGCATGTCGTGATGGAGCCCTGGAATAGCGACTCTGGTAAAATAGGTCTAGATGGGAACCTTTCATTTCAGGCCTTGGCTGCCACAAGTTCTAAAAATCTTAAGCGTTCTACAAAAGAAAAAGAGAGGAGATCCAGCACTAATATTTTAGCCAGCTTCCCGTTGTACAAATGTGGCATTGGGTGGTTGCGTTCAGATGGCCCCTCCTTCCTAAACATTCCCATAACAGTAGCTTGAATTGTTTTGTTTTTGTGGTGCCACTTATGCAGGCGACATCCAGAGAGAACCAGGGGTGGTAAACTCAATGTGTGTCTTGGGGTAGTCAATGTATGTGGTAGGTATTGTCCCTATCTGAGACTTGTGCCACTTTGAAGTTGCTGATGTGGGTGATGCTGCTACACTCCTGGGGAGAGGGCTGCTCTGTGTAAAGCTGTCACGCTCTTCTTCCTCGTTAACTTTAACTGCGTTCAGAACTGATTTCCCTCTCTCATCACTACTACCACCTGCAGCAATTTTTTACAAAAATTGTAAGGTGTTCCTCTCACTGGATTAAGTGATATTTTTCATATAAGTCATTTGGCCTCCAGTACCATAGCGTGAACCAGGCTTACCTCAATGAGAGCTCATGGCAAATACACCATATGGCAATGCTATTGTCCTGCTTGCTAATCATAAAGAAGTCCCAAACTGAGGAGAACTTTTTTGATATGACACTGGTGCAACTGCGATTCCCGACGATCTGGAGGTAGGTGGGCGTGGCAACGATTGACTCTGCAGTGCATACTTTGACTGAGGTAGAAGTGGTTGCAGTTCTAAACTAGGGCCTTACAAATAAGGAAGCCATGGTGATGGTGGTGATGGAACCAGTGCCACATCCCTCTGAGCAGGTTGAATAGGAGGTGTAATGTTGGTGTTCCCTGAGCCAGCTTTCATTACAATGACTAGCTCCTCAGCTTTTGTAACTCTAAGGTTCTCAGGAACTTTCCAGTTCCCTTGTTCCTCATGGCAGGTTTCAGACTCAGCTAGGGTCTATTCCATGTGCGTGATCATCAGAAGAGGGAACGGAAGAAGATGGCAGAGTACCCTTTCTTTTTCTTGTTGGAGATTTGGAAGCCAGTGGTTCAAGAAGAGGTATATCATGTTCAGCAGGAAGCTCAACCTCCTGTTCTGGTTCAGCTTCATGAAGAACTACTGTATACTTTGCACAGCTTCATGTGATGCTTGGGTGCTAGTTTGTGACTGAGACAAATCCAGTTCAGACCTGCTGCTCAGTGCCCTGATTGCAGCGGCTGCCTCACTGAGAGACTTGATCTTAGGTTGTGGTGGTGCTGTTGTTAATGTGGGAGTGCTGCTCCCAGGTTGCTGACTGGATGATGGTGCAGCAGGCCCACACAATCCCTGAAAAAGGTGGAGGATGGCACCAGTGGTGGCAATCTGCTTCTTCTTCTTCTCCTCACAAGGCACTTTCTTGGCAGGAATACCTTTCTTTAAGACCATCTTCAAGTTCTGTCAATTGACACTTAGCTGCAGAAGCAGGAGCAGGCAGAGGAGGACCGAGGTGTGGTGGTACGCTGTCACTTTCTGTCTGTAAGTACTGTGGGTGGTATCTCTGTGCACCTAAAACCAAATAAACAAGAAAAACATTTAAGGAAGATGGCATTTTTGCAGTCTGATTTATTCAATGTATTCATACTACAGACAATATAATACAATTTAGTGAGATTATTCAAACAATTAACAACAATAGTGCATCAATTCAATTCCACACCATAACATAATATTTCAATCAGAATAATAAAATACGGCTTTATGTGCATCTCAGGGGAGACACCTGTTGGAGGCAAGAAGGTCTAGGGAAATTGGGATAATCCATAAAAAATGAATGCTGGTGTATTCCTATGACAGACCGGGTTGCAGGAGAAAATGACATATTCCTCACAAAATGATTTTTGGTGTGTGCCTATTGTAGTCAGGGGGTGCAGGGGAAAATTACATAATCTTTAAAAAATGAATGCTGCTTGTGCACCTATGACAGGCTGGAGGTGCAGGGGGAAATTACATAATCCTTACAAAATGAATGCTGAGGTCTATGGCCTAAGAGATAAAGACCTATGGCAGGAGGGGGTTCAAGAAAAAGTGTAAAAATTGCTGGTGTATCAGTAGAAACTATGAGATATTCATTGGGAGGCAAGGAGGTGCTGAGAAAAGCAGAACAAAATACATATAATACACTACAATGATCCTCAAGCACATTAAACTGATATCAAGGAAAAAGTAAAAAATAAATGAACAAAAAATGTCATAGACTTTTTCTATCAATGTCCCTGAAAACTGGCTTGAAAAACTGGAAAAAGGATTACTCTTACAGTAGGTGACTGCAACAAATGGCCATTGGCTGCATTGTGGTCAACTAATCACCACAATCAAGCAAGGAGGCATGGAGAACACAGAGCACAATCATGTCTATGGCAATTCACACTGTCTGCCTTCACAAAATAGCCATCGGACACACAGTGGTCAAACAATATAAGGCAAGGTGACATGGAGAACAATGAATACATGTAGGCCTATGGCAAAAGTATGCTGACTGCCCACGCAAAAGGTGTCCAGACACATGGTTGTTAAACAACAACAGCAAGCAAGGAGGCATGGAGAACAAATAACACATGCAGGCCAATGGCAAAAGCACACTGACTGCCTACACAAAATGGCTTCCGGCCACATGGGGCTCAACCATCAGCAAACATGCTGGCATGGAAAGCAAAGAACACATTCAGGCCTATGGCAAAATCTCACTGCCTGGCTGCATAAAATGGGTGCCAAGCATGTCGTCGAAGAACAATAAGCAAGGAGGCATGGAGAACAAAACATATGCGGGCAGTTCTTTTAAATCTGGTGATGTGTTAAAATACCTGGGAGTTCTGTTAAGGTGTGCATCACTCTTGCACCATGTTTGCAAGAGTGGTGCAAACGGCCTCATGAATAGTCCTCTGCATCCTTAAAATCCAATAGTATATATGCAGCAGAAATTGCAGACAAAGAGAGTTATCCTTTGACATCAAAATCCAAGTGAAAAATGACCAGGAGATGGAAAAAGCACTGGGAGAAGCCTTCTGGACATGAAGAGGAAGTTGGAGTCTCTGGGGCACTTCCTTTCTGTTGAAAAAAAAGTAGAAATAAAAAAATGCTTTTTTCCACTAAAAAAACAACTTGAACCATCTGTTTCAGATGAATATCAACTCAAAAAGGTATTTTCAAGTTGATTTAGCGGCTTCTCAAGTAGCAAATCTACTCAAGAAGCAGCCATGGCCGCTCATGAACACCAGTGTCACAAAAAGGTGCCAGCAGGCTCCATGACACTGGATATTGCTCTAGTGGGTGGCTAATCTTGTTCATGCTTACCAGCATGCATTTATGGAGGCTTGCTTGCATTAATGGGAATATCTCGTCAATCGCTGGATAGCAGAATTTAACAGGAACTCCATGTGACACGCATAACATGGAGTTAACTGAGCTCTGCCAACTCCATGAGCTGAAATATATTTGTGCCCAGAACTAAATATAACTTAGCAAGTCTAATTTTCATTTTAATATCAATTGAATAAATAGTATCAATTTTGTGATTGTTACAATTAGGTATAAGTATTAGTCTGTTACAGATAAAGAAAACAATTTTTACAGTGAAATGTTTGCAGATTTTAATGTATGAAATCATTTGATCCATATATGATCCCAAGTTTGAATGTCTAAACTTTCCTGATTTTTTATTTTCTAAAGGGAGCACCACTGATGATTAAGATCTATGTAAAGTAAATTGATGGAGACATGTAAACATAATAATTAAAGACATTTATTGGAGCTTTCACTACTTGGCATTGCACTAGGGTACTTAATACATGTTTTTAAAGTAAATCCTATTGTAAAATGCAGTCCATAATAAATGTTTACAGTGATAAATAAGTATCTTGAAAGTTTGAAAGATTGAATGGAATAATAGAATAACCATCACAAATCTGAGGAACCCAGGAAATTCCCTTATATTTCGAGTGTTTCCAGCAAAAGGATTTGTTATGACTTTTGATTTGTTTATGATTTCAAGGCAAGGAAGAAGGGAACCATTGTGGATGAGAGAAACCACAAAATGGTATGTTTACCCAGGGTCGAGTCGTAAGAATGGGATTTCTATTAATAATTTGTAAATTAGACATATGAAGGATTTCTTTCAAATAGAATACCATGAGAGAATTGGAGTAGTTCCATAACTGAATAATAAAGCACAAACTTGCTCAATTAAAAAAAAGATGAGCGGTATAGCTTAAACTCTGGCAATCAATTTAGGTATTTCAGGTTTGAATAAAGCACTATAGGCAGCTTTACAATTCCAATGAAGTTTAGAGCAAAGATTAAATATATGCTTCAAATACATTTTTGAATATTAAATGGCAATATTGGCAGCATAAAGAGTACATGAGAAACAATCTTAATATATCTAACCAACTCCACCAGGACAGTAATAGGGGTGGCCATAAAGATGAAAAGTTTTACTGTTTAATTTTTAAGGAGGAAATATTGAACTAAACAATCACCTTAAATTCAGAAGAAAATCATTTGCCAAGATATTCGATTTCAACAGATATTCTTAAAAATTCAGAACCTTCAAACATAAATCCTAGGGATAAAACAGTGATGAAACATTAAAAATGTAATGGAAATAATAAAAGATAAAGAGGATATCCCTGTCTAGTGCAACAGTTTAGTTGAAAACAAAGTAAAAGCATGTATTTACATTTAACATTAGTAATAAACCATGGGCCAAATCTATACCAGTGAAGGTTTTGATAAGGAAGTTTCCAATTGATGCCATGAAAGGTTTTTCACCATTAAGTGACGGAGCAGCAAAGAGAGCCTTAATTTTGGAGGCCCGTCCCAGCAAACATATGAACATTAATAGTGGTCATTGTTCTGTTATTAAGACCAGATTGGTCATGTTTTATAAGACATTTCAGAACTTACTATAATCAAGAGCCTAGAATTGTCACATATATTTTACAATCATAATTGATTACAAAATAGGTCCATAGTGTTTTCAGCATTGAGGGTCTTTATCAGTCTTGGGTTTAAGAGTGATAAGAGCCTCAAGGAAAAAACAAGTATTGCGAATATTGTGCAGAAGTGAATGCTCAAGTAATTTAGGAGCAAATAGGGATGAGAAGATATTTATAAGTTTGTTAGATATTCTTTAAGTGCCAGGGGCTTTAGCGTTTTTGTAACAAATATTTAATGGCTTACAGAATTTCATGTAAAGGAGTATCTTTTAAAAAATGTTATCATATAAATAATTTCTTGTAGATTTAGAAATACAAGGAAAAAGTTTTAAACTCCTGACAGTAAGCATTTGTATAGTCTGAGTGTAAAGATATGTGCAACTTCTGAAAAGAAATATCAACATCCTTGTCAGAGACCTATGTAAACCATCACATTGATTGAGGATGTAGCTTTTTATTTCTCCTCCAACTTATAGGTAGTTGGATAACATTTTGCTTGCTTTTTTTATCACCAGGGAATTCAGATTTAATATGGGATAGTGTATTGCAAATATTATCAGTGTTAATTTTCTCAATTTTGGTTTTAGTTTCAGTATATGATTGGATTTAGACATTAAATAACTATGCTCAAGTAAAGTAAATTTTTAAGGAGGGAATAAATAGTAAGTGTTGGAAAATGGGTCATTGGTAAGGGCAGGTAAGTACCTAAACTTAGCAATAGGCCACTATCCTACACTTAGGTCCAGTTAGGTCTCAGTAAATTAAACCCAGCTCAACCCTTGGTAGCTTGGCAACGAGCGACAAGGCTTAACTTAGGAGACATAGTGTAAAGCATTCAAATATCACAAAACAGTAAGTAAATAAAACACAGGAAACAGTTTAAAATTCCAAAACCAATTTATACAAATAGATTATATTTTTATCTTTAAAATGACACAAAAACAAATAAAATCGGATAAGTGGAACCGGAGATATGAATTTTTTAAGAACTATTGTTTTGTAGCGCCTAGAAACAAAAAGCGCCAATCGGGTCATCTGGTTGCACCTTGACCGGGGCAAAATCAAAGTTTAAGGCCGACCGCGATGGAGCCCTGCTCGGCTACAGCTCGCTGGAGGCCTCGGTCAAAAGTTTACCTTCGGACTTTTCCGAAGATTTTCTTCAGCCGGACAAACCTGCCAGTCCAATCTGACCTCCTGGAACTCTTCTCCGGATACGCGTTGCGGGAATCCTCGGTGGAGAAATCCTTCGACCGGGATAAACCTGAATCTTGATCGGACGTCCTTGGAGCTCCCTCGGATACGCTGCCTGGGAGGTCCCGGTCAACTTTTTACCTTCAGACTTAGGCCCTCATTCTAACCCCGGCGGTCTCAGACCGCCGGGGCCAGGGTCGGCGGGAGCACCGCCGACAGACCGGCGGTGCCCCGCAGGGCATTCTGACCGCGGCGGTTTGGCCGCGGTCAGAAAGGGTAAACCGGCGGTCTCCCGCCGGTTTACCGCTGCCCTTAGAATCCCCCATGGCGGCGCAGCTTGCTGCGCCGCCATGGGGGATTCTGACACCCCCTACCGCCATCCTGTTCCTGGCGGTTCGCCCGCCAGGAACAGGATGGCGGTAGGGGGTGCCGCGGGGCCCCTGGGGGCCCCTGCCGTGCCCATGCCAATGGCATGGGCACGGCAGGGGCCCCCGTAAGAGGGCCCCGCTTGTATTTCACTGTCTGCATAGCAGACAGTGAAATACGCGACGGGTGCAGTAGCACCCGTCGCACCTTCCCACTCCGCCGGCTCGATTACGAGCCGGCTTCATGGTGGGAAGGTCGTTTTCCCCTGGGCTGGCGGGCGGCCTTTTGGAGGCCGCCCGCCAGCCCAGGGGAAAACTCAAAATACCCGCCGCGGTCTTCCGACCGCGGTACGGTATTTTGGCGGCTCCCGCCGGGCGCGCGGTGACCGCGCCCGGCGGGAGTCAGAATGACCCCCTTAGTCTCTTTTTTGGAGATTTTCTTCACTCGGACAAACCAGCAAATCAGGCCGGGTCGCGGTTGAGGGAAGCCAGCTAGAGTTGCCACGGCGGGTCGATCCCTCTATGGAGCTTTTTTTCAAAAGTTCTCCAAGCTTCTCCAAACTTCTGGGGCTTCTCCAAGATGTTCTTTAAAAGTTCCTTTGGGGTCCACAGCTCACCCCAAGGGTCCAGAAGCTCTGAGATGATCCTTGGGGGTGCGTACTACAACTCCCAGAATGCACCTGGCCGCAAACTCCTTTTTGCCCACTGGGCAGTGGTCAGCTAGTTGATTTCTTCAGGAGTTGATGTAGGGGACTCTGATTAGCAAATTTGCACCTGTAGCAAACAGGGAGTCCCTCCTGGAACCAGTTGAAGCCAGGCAAAGTCCTTCTTGTGGTGAATCCCAAGTGTGCAGCTGGTAAAGTCCTTCTTAGTGCAGGTTCCAGGTGCAGGCCAGGGGTCCAGCAGGGCAGTCCTTCTTTTTCTGTAGTTCTTCCTGCTAGGGATGTGGTAGGGAACTGAGGTGTGGGTGCAGGTCTGCCAGTTTTATCCTTGCTCCTGGGTGAAAAACAGGAGGGTCCTGATTCTCCAATAAGGTGCAGGGTCCTTCCCCCTGTGATGACCACTTCCTGGGAAGTGTGGCAAAAATCAATCCCAGGAGGCAACGTTCTTCAAAAATCCATCATGGATGAATCTGATTTTTGGAGGTTACATCTGGCTGAGCCCACCCACTGGTGTGGCAAAAAATCATAAACACACCCCTTGCCTGCCGTCTCCTAATCTAATCAAGGGGGCACCTAGTTGTCTGGGGTTGCAGGATGTGGGGGTGTTGCTCGGGTGCTCCAAATTGTCCTTCTCTGCCTTTGAAGACCAGTTTGGCAGCCCACCCTCTTCCTGCCTCACCATCTGCTGAGAGGAGATTCCCTCCCACAAGCACATCTCTTTATGTGAAGCCAGTCCACTTCACACCTCATCAAGGCAGACTGGCCAGGCTTCCAGAGGTTGGCCAATTATAGCACAGCAGCAAAAACAATGCAGGGCTGAAATTGGCAACTTTTCAGGTAAAGTTTAAAACTCTTTACCTGAATAAGTTATATTAAATCCAACAACTGGAAGTTGGGGATTTATTATAACAATTAATTTGATACCAAACACTTTGTAGCCATTACTTAAGGGGACTTTTAAAATTAAAATAAAATCTCTCCATTCTAGCCTATGGAGGCTATTCACTACAATGAGGGAAAAACGAATTTGGCTGTTTGTACCTCACCAGGGCTTATAATACTACTTTTATAAGGTCCCTGCTTATAGTTACATGGCACCCAGCCCTAGGGGCACATAGGGCACACCTTAGGGGTGACTTATATGTAAAAATAAGGTAGTTTAAGACTTTGGAACTACTTTTAATTCCAAAGTCTAATTTGCATATAACTTTAATTTAAAAGCAGCCAGCAAGGCAGGCCTGCCTTTAAAATGACACTGGGCACCTCAGCAGTGCACCTGGGGGCACTACCTATGCTGTGGTCCCTAAACCTACATGCCCTACCATATTCTAGGGACTTATGGGTAGGTTAACTTAGCCAATTATAATTAGTCTAATTTGCATATTGATTTTACACAGAGCACAGGCCCTGGGACTGGTTAGCAGTACCCAGGGCACCATCAGAGTCAGGAAAACACCAGCAAAAGTGGAAAATGGGGGCAAAAAGTTAGGGGACCTCTGCAATCAGCCGTGTTTTCTCACAGTAAGCATTAATTTTCTTCTTTTTTTGAGCAACACAGGAGATAACAAAGTTTCTGAAAAAGTCTTAACAGCACCCCAAATGTTGATTTCAGATGTGTCAGAAGGCTTGTTAATACTGGTGGCTGGTGACTGATAAATAGTGGAGGGGTACATATGCAAACAAGGAATTGCACCAGGCAAGTGAGACTCATTACCCACTTACTGCCATTCCCCTACTCACCACCTGCTGTGAAGAATTCACTCACTCTCACACATTGCCTTCTTTCACCAACCCATTGACATTCACTTGTCCACATTAATTATCCACTTCTATTTATTCAAACTCGTCTACCTAGCCACCCACATTTACCCACTCAATCAGATAACCCCTGCAATCATTGACTCATCCATGCACACAAATGCATACAGTCTCATCCATCAAGAAACCAGCACTATCATTAATGAAATGCTAGACCTATTGGCTCTGTAAAAGTTTGTTATTGTTATGTTTGCTCAGTATGCTAGGTAAGAGCTTCCCAAGTAGCCTAAGTCAGTTTTTTTCAGTTTTGGTAATGACGATCAGACACAGAACATGCTGAAGTCATTACTACAAAAGTGAAAGCAAACAAACTAATTGGCTCATTTTACTTTCACTGCATCAGTGCTCGGGCATATCTCAGCACCTCGAGCACTGATTGAGCTGGGGGAGGTATCACTGGGAAGGGAAGAAACCCTCCTGTCCAATGGCATCCGTACCAGTGAGATTGCCCCTGGAGGATCGCCACAGGAAGGCAATCTCCAAGCAGGAATCCATCCATTAGTCACCGCGGATCTTGGCAGGGGGAGGAGCCCCTTAGGCAAGGACTTGTGCTCCTCCAACCCCCTCATTATAGTCTTTCTACCCCACCCTAGGGGCAAATGGGGTAAGTAGTCCTATCTGCTCCTGGGGGGAGCAAAACGCCCACTAGGCACCATGGAAATATGACAAATGCATAGGAGTAGCTGCCTACCTTATGCATGACAATGCCTCCAACTCAAAAAGGGCGAAACCGTTTTTATGCTCCTCAGTGGGTTAGACTGGAGGTTTCCACCAGTCTGCCTCCCAAAGGGGAGTAGGGCAAAAAGCCAGCAAAACACCACAAAAGATTATATTAAGAAATAACAACATAAGAGTGGAGGTCTGCCCACTATTGGCCTGACCATGCCCCCACCCAAAAAGGAAGAAACAGTATTTATGTTCCTCCCTGGAGGGAGATTGGGGGTTTGTTCCTGTTGGACTATGTCCTTTCTGCAGGGTCATTCCCAAATGTATGGTCTTCAGATGTCCACTTTTTGCTGAATTTGTAATTGATGGCCTAGGACTCTGTTTACTTTATCACTGCAAACCAGTGCTACAGTGCTTGTGCTCTCTTCTTAAACATGTTGCACTGGCTTATAACCAATTGGCGTATATAATTTACTTGCAAATCCCTAGTAATGTGGCACTACATGTGCTCAGGGCCTGTAAATTAAATGCTACTAATGGGCATGCAGCATTGGTTCTGCCACCCACTTATGTAGTACTTTAAGCATGCCTTAAGTCTGCCATTGCAGAGCCTGTGTGTTTAGTTCTAAGCTGCTATTTCAACCTTACAAAGTAAACCTATTGCCAGGCCCAAACCTTCCTTTTCAACACATACAAGTCATCCCTACGGTATGTCCTGGGCGACCAAGTGGGCAGAGTGCAATGTATTTAAAACGTATGACATGTACTTTTAAGTTTTACATGTCCTGGTAGTGAAAACCAAAAAGTGTTTCTCTCCCATAGTATAACACAGGAATTAACTTGTTATATTTTAAAAGTGTAATTTCCAAATGGGAAGAGATACAGAGTTCATGTTTGGTGTTTCTGGAATCACAATCTGAAATCCTAACTAATGGTGAAGTCAGATGTTTTATTGACATTTTGAAAGTTGACATTTTCGTGCCTTTGCCATTTGGTGCCTGCAGCTTGTTTCTCTTCACATGACTGGGTGTGTATTCCTCCTAGACAACCACACACAATGGGAGCTTAGTTGTGACTGGATGGATCATCAGTGGTAGGATGGAGGGGTGGAGCTGGGCACAGATCCAATTACATTTAAGTAGGCTGTGTCCTGTCTCTACACAAATAAATGTATACCCCCTGTGGTTAGTCTGAAGCCAGGACAGGAAAAGCAGAGCATCTGTGTACGTCAAAGACATGCCTCTAGAAGCTTCTCCTCATTCATTTCTTGAACCCAGGACCCCAGAGTGGCTTAAAGGGCTAGTCTGCTGGCCTCCTGATCAGAGGTTACCCCAGCAGCTCCTAGACCTTTCTTCGGTGAGTTCTGGACCAGCAAATGGTGCCTTTCAGGTCCTGCACCCTTATTGTGGCTCACAAGCTCTTGAAATCTACCTTTTGGCCTATTCATGACCACAAACCAGCCCATTTGCACTGGAACTGTGATGCTTGCATTGAATTTCAGTGAAAACTGCTGCCAGCCAGTCTCTTCGCACAGCAACATCATCAGCTCAAGGGAGGACTGCCAACATGAAGTTTCAGCTCCCCCATCCACAACGCCCAGCCTGCCCTTCACACCATGGCGGTCGGTCTGAACTTTTGCCTTTGACCCAGTTCAACGCAACCAGATAACCACAGTTCATGCTTTAAACTTTTAGGTGCTATCTTGCAGTTTATTATTTAAACCCATATCTCCGGTTCTACTGATTGGATTTTTGTTGTTTTAGTCTTGTTTAATTTATTAAAGCTCTAATTTTCTAACCTGGTCTGGGATCTTTTTGTGTAGTGTTTTCACTGTTTTACTATCTGAAGTGTTACACAAATACTTTACACATTGTTTCTAGGTTAGGCATGCCTACCTTGTGCCAATCTACCAGAGGGCTGAGCACAGGTTAATTTGGGTTTGCTTGTACCAGACTCTAAAGGGGATTGTGGTTGCTCCTTGACGAGGGCTCACACGCCAGTCAACCAGTAACCCTGTTTCTTATAGCCTCAATCTTCCCCCTGAGAGGGTACAAAGCTAGACACAGAAGATATCGATAAATATGAAAAATGTGGTGGGTCTGTACAGCATTAGAAAGGCCATGCCTGCACTCCAAGTAGGGTGCCTCTGTCTTCACCCCCCCGGGTGGTCAGATTTGAAATTGGCCCCAATTTGCCTCTCTCTGGGGAAGAAGAACACTAAACACCATGGATGCAGACAAAAAAAGAAATATAGGAGTAAGGTTTGGCCCATATGGGCATAGCTATGCCACACCACAAAAAAAGGTTCACCAGTTTTTCTGCCCTTAAGTGGACAGATAGAAGGTTTGCCAACATCCACCTCTTTCTGGTGTGGAAGAAAGCCCACTAGGTGCCAGGGATTTCAAAATGGTACCAAAAAAATCAAAAGGATAAGGCAAATTATCCTGCCATTGAGCCTAACACCCAACTTCGGAAGGGGCAATAGTATTGTTCTGCCCCTCTGTGAGCAGATAGGAGATTTGTCCCAGTTGGGGAGGTTGCCCAAAACTGGCCCTCGGGGTATGAAAAGCCCATTAGATAGCAAGGATATTGCATTTGGGCAAAATAAATTGGTGTGAAATTTGCACACTTAGACAATACTTTCACCCCAAAAGGGACAAACAAGTATTTTGGCCTGCCCAGAGGGCAGAGAAGGAGGTTTATCCCATCTTACCCTGGTGAAGGGGTAAAAAAGCACATTGTATGGCAGGATTTATTTTCTATAAAATAATGATGTGGGTCCTGTCCATGCTTTCATCATGCCCCATCCCCAACCCTAAGGCCTCAACAGTGCCTATGCTGCCCCTGTGGACTAAAGCATGCCTTCCCAAAGGCAAGTGAAAGTACATTTGATTCTTTTGGGTGTTGTTTTTACATATAGGTCAGGAACATGGAGTTAATACCAATATTGTCCCACTTGTCATGCTGAATAGCAGCGCATTTTAGGCTTGGATAGGTCACCACCTAGGGAGACCTACCAAACTAAGACATTTCTGAAAGCTAGATATTGAAGAGATATTAAGGGGAATCCAGTATGGAATGCTCTCTGTGGATCCAATGAAGTTTGTTTTCTTACCCACAATGCTCTGTAAACACTGCTTAAAACCCAGGCCTTTCCTTGCATTTCACTGATATAAATTTCCAGAATACACAGGGATCCACAAAATTCCTATTGCCAGAACCAGCACTTAGACAGGCAGACAGGGAAAGGACAGGAGAGCTTAGAGAACAGATTTTCACTTATTTCTAATAAATAGGACCTCAGAAGCTCCAACTTAATTGCACATATATTTTCAGGAAGTGCTCTGCTCTGGTGTCCTATGCATATTTATGATTTGAGGTCACAATCAGCCACACACTCTTTTCTGCAAGACAAGCACTGGAAGTCATTTATTTACTTACTTATTCCTCAATTTTGGCTTTTCCCCTGCTTCCTGCGTTAGTTCCTGTGGGATTTCAATAAACATCACATATTCTTACTAATGAAATGTCCTGTGACATGCTTCTTAACTCAATATTCCCCATCTTGTCATAGAGCGGGTGTGATCAATAAGGCTTGCTGATCTCACCCCACCCTTTGAGGAGATAGGAAAGGGAAGAGTAATAGCAGCTGAGTGACATGCAGTCCTTAAAAGCTCAGGCTAAACACCCAAGGCTGGTTTCTATTGGTGCTCATAGTGAAGGAAGAGATATGCCAGGGATGTCAATGAGTTATTAAAAACAATGAGGGCTGTGAATGGGCAAGCCCTGTCATCACTGCTGTACAATGTCAGCCACATTATCACAAAGGCATAGTGGGGCCTATGAAAGGGCATGACTTTGACTCATGGCAAAGTGCAAGCAAATCACTGTCAACAAAGGTGTTTATTCTTAAAATGTATTTAAGTAACTGCTTAAATAGAGAGCCCAGAAAAGGGAGGGGTACAGCCCAAAAGCTCCTGGGCACCAGCTGGCCCAACTTCTAAATAGATAAAAAAATTCAGCCAATTCATGAACATTTTTAACAAATTCAGCTTCAGGTAAGAGATGGTTAGTAATTTGCTATCTTTTTGTTTTGGGTTCAGTATTAAAACTGTTAATGTGCATGCTAATAAGGTATCTCTGTATATGAGCGATACATTTTCATATTCAGACAAAATCACATCACTGCTGTTAGATTCCTTCATTGTGAACTGTCCATCAACCCCAGCACACCCAGACCCAGGCCTGAATGTTAATGGTTGACAGGTCACAGATGGGATAATATTTAGCCGACAGCCCAATATGCATACAGGACAACTTAGTTTAAGAGCCCTAAATCTCCTGGTTCTCTTGGCCACCTTCGACACCTATGTCACCCCATCCTCTCCTTTGCCCAAGACTACACAATGCCGGCATCCATGTCAAAGCCCTGTAATGGATCCTCTCCTTCCTCACCAGCTGCATCCAGATAGTCAGGCTCCCACCGATCACTTCCAAATCTACGGAGATCAGCTGTGGCATCCTCCAAGACTCCTCATATTCCTCATACTCTTGACTCATATGCTGATGACACTCAGCTGATCCTCTCCCTCACCGACAAACCGACAGTCGTGAAGACCAACTTACCCAGTGGGTAACCTACTCACCTTCTACACGCCCACCAGACAACTCCTTTCCACCCACCTGGCCCTGGACACCATCCCATGGATCCGCAAGACCACAGCCAGAGGAAGATCCTTAAAATTTATTCCTAACTGATGTACTTTGAGAGACAGTCCCCATACCTGATTAGGTAACTGCTGTCTCTGCTATAATATTTGATTAAACAAACTGTTTCCTGCTCTGACAGATGCCTCTTGTCTTTTTGGGATTATTTACAAGTCCTTTGCCCGCAGGTGCATCACTTTTTATATTGGCAAAAGTGACACACCAATGACATAGGGGGCTTGTAAATAAGCCCCTTTGTGTTTTAAAAGTAAAATCTAATTCAAGCAACAATACTATGAAATGTAGAGATAACAGGGGATAAAAAATTAACCCATATTAGCTAACTTTGACATTATAATAATTCTTGAATATGACTCATGAACAGGAGGATGAAAAGGAGAATTGAATTAAGTCAGGGTCATAGCTACATCATACATCAAATAATGGATAGAGCATTAATCTGACTGAAATCCTCCCCAACAATGGAAAGATTGGCTAATTTGCATTTTGCAGTATTCCAAAAATAAGGATTAGGTCTTAATAGATCATACATTTTAATAATGTAAGTTGTACCTTGTCTAATTTCATATCCACCAACACCCATCGACTTTCATCATTACATTCTTAAGATGTAAATACAATATTGAACGCTTTATGACATACAATCGCTACCCCTCCCTTAAAGCCCACAGCAGGGGAAATACATCCCCTACCCATTTTCTTTTGCGGTTCAAACATCCAAATTTGCTAAAAGGAGATTCTTGAAATGGAACTCTTTGAGAATTCAGTCTGGAAAGATGAGTGAATACCTTCTGACATTTCACTGGGAAGGTGTCAAAGGAGGACACATAGGCCCTCATTATGACACTGGCAGTAAATCCCGCTTACTGCCACGCTGACGGCCGCCAACATACCGCCGAGGTGGCAGACATCAGTCCACCATATTATGACACACACACCAACCTGACAGAATACAGCCACATACACAAATCTTCCAGACCGAAGGTCAGTGATAAAGTGGCGGTCCCAAAACCCATACCTTAATGCCAACAAAACAACACCCATCACATTATGACCCACGAGTCACCACGGCGGACATTCAACGGAGGTAAACCATTGGCGTTACGTACCGCCGCACTCAGAATGGACACCCACAAACAAAGCAACACTACATTGGCCAATATCTAAAACACACACCTGACACCCATACACACACCACACCCACACCACTATAAAACACACACCCACTTTACCCACAAACCCATACAAATAACAATTGCCACCAAGAGACTGAGAAGAAGAGCACAGGGATAACTAGACACGTACACCACCTACACCCATATACCCCTCACACACTCCACATCACACACCCACCACATTACCCCTTACCAACACACATCACACAACACCCATGGCACCACAAAGGCACCCCCGTTTCACTGAGGAGGAGTTAAGCGTAATGGTGGAGGAAATTGTCAGGGTAGAGCCACAGCTCTTTGGAGCATAGGTACAGCAGATATCTATGGCAAGGAAGATGGAGCTATGGTGGAGAATTGTGGACAGGGTCAACACAGTGGGACAGCACCAAAGAACAAGGGATGACACAAGAAGTGGAACGACCTACGGGCGAAGGTACGTTCCATTGCTGCAAGGCACCAGATTGCCATACACAGGACTGGCGGTGGACCCCCGCCTCCTCCCCCATGGCTCGCAGCATGGGAGGAGCAGGTACTGGCAATACTGCATCCTCAGGGACTCACTGGAGTTGCCGGAGGACTGGAAACTGGTAAGTCAATATTTACTACCATCACCCCCCAATACCTGCATGCCATTTCACACCGTCACCTTCACTCCCATCACTCCACTCCATTCCACACACTGTGCAAACACATCTCACTAACCCCAATGCCAAGCCCTTCATGGACACCCATCACTAAAGCATGCACAGCATAAGGAAACTCACATAACCACAATACATCACCATACACAAGCAAACGCTGGCAGGGCAACACCAACCATAGAGGGGAAGCCAGGGAAGTACAAATGTCATACACTTGAAGCATAATACATCATTTACATCCCCACAGGTACCTCAATCAATGTCAGTGGAGAGGAGGTGCCACCACTATCCAGTCCCCCAACAGAAGATGACACCAGTGATGACGGTAACTCTGAACTTCTGGATCTAGAGGACCGCCCTGGCCCATCAGGGACCACTGGACAGACGGTCACCCAATCCCACTCACAGACCATCACAGAGCCTCCCCCATCAGGAACCAACACCACAACACCCACCCAGCGTACCGAAACCTCTGTCCCCATGACATGTCAATCAGCAGTGTGCCCACCTGTACAGGGACCCTAGGCCACACCTCACCCCCAAGACAATCAGAGACCTGGAGTCAGTGGCAGTGGGCACACCATTCAGGGGACAGTGGTACAGGCCAACAGGGAAACTGAGAGGACTGCTGTGGACCAGGGGGAGGAAAGGAGCAGGGAACTGACTCTCCAGGAGGCACACTCTGAGACCCTGGGAGCCTACCAACATTCCCAGGATACGATGTGTCAGATCCTAGACAACGTGTAAGAGAATATGCGGCTGCAGGAGGGACAATATCAGGGGATCAGGGAGGACTTGCAGGCCATTAACAACACCCTGATCTCCATAGCAGGGGTGCTGGCAGACATGGCCAACATCATGAGGGAGACAACAGCACACTAGCGGGCTCCTACCACTAGCCAGTCAACTGAACAGCCCTCCACTTCCTCTGCCGCTACTGGCCAGGAGGCCCTGCCACAGGACCCACAGGCCAACAGAATCTCTCCCCCTGCAGAAGGTGAACCACCCCACAAACGTTCCCTGCAAACCAGCCAGAAGCCAGAGACACTTGCCAACACCACCACCAGCAAATGAGACTCTCCTGATTGTCCCCCTTGTGTCCCACATAGCCATCTTATCCACCTTGAACTGCCATTGCTCATCTTTCTATGGCCCCTTGGACACTGCACCCGTGCTACAAACAGATGGAACAATACCCTGGACTTTCATCCATCATCACCCCATTCCATTGCACTTTCCTCTCTACTTCTTAGGACTACAATAAACACCCTTGGAAAAAACTTGACTTCTAGTATTTCATGAATTGCAAATTTGTATTGATTGAAACAGCGACATCCATTGCAAATGAACTGTACATAGTGAGAGCATAGAAAGAATGACCTGTTGCTGGCTGTAGTGATCACATCAGGACATTGTTGTCATATCACCAACATCTGTAAAATGATAATCCATAGGTGACAGTAAGTAGAGGTAACAAGTGGGTAATGCCAGCATGCCACTGCCACACAGAATACAACAATAGTCATAGAAATGTGAAGTTGCACTATCTCACCTGTGTGTCATTGGAAGTACTGACAGATCACTGATGTTCTGTTGTCCACATCCTCATCCTCTGCCTCCTCATCCTCACTGTCCTCAGGGTCCACTGCTGCCACAGGGGCATCTCCAGTCTCCTCCTCCTGCAGAAAAGGTACAGGGCGTCTGAGGGCCAGGTTTTGCAACATGCAGCGTGCCACTACTATCTGGCAGACCTTCTTGTGTGAGTAGCACAGGGATCCACCTGTCAGATGGAGGCACCTGATCCTGGCCTTCAGGAGGCCAAAGGTCCTCTCAATGATCGTTCTGGTTCGGCCATGTGCCTCAGTATAACGTTCTTCAGTCCTTGTCCTGGCATTCCTCACAGGGGTCAGCAGCCACAATAGGTTTGGGTAGCCAGAGTCACCTGTATGTACTGAGTGACAACATTTAGCCACACACTATCCTATTTGGTTAACAGCAGAGGCACACACTAACATTCACCGGGTGGGAATGAAGGCTCACCTATAAGCCACACCCTGTGCCTCCTTAGTTGGCCCATCATATTTGGGATGCTGCTATTCCTCAGAACAAAGGCATCATGCACAGACCCAGGATATTTAGCTTCGACATGGGAGATGTACTGGTCCACCAGGCACACCATCTGCACATTCATGGAGTGGAAACTCTTACAATTCCTGTACACCTGTTTATTCTGCCGGAGGGAGGACAAACGCAATATGTGTTCTGTCAATTGCACCAATAAAAGTGGGGATATGTCCCATTGCATAGAATCCAGCCTTCACTGGTGCCAAAGCTTCCACCTGGGGGAAAGCAATGTAGCTGCATACGTGTTTTACCAGGGCAGACAACACTCTTGCCAGCACGATTGCAAACATTGGTTGTAACATTCCTGCTGCCAAGCCCACTGTCACTTGCAAAGAACCTGTTGCCAGGAAATGGAGCACTGATAGAACGCTCACAAGAGGAGGGATCCGAGTCGGATAATGGATAGCTGAAATCAGGTCAGGCTCCAACTAGGCACACAGCTTTGTGATTGTGGCCCTTTCCAGTCTATTGATTAGTATAATGTGTCTGTTCTCTAGTATAGCTAAGTCCACCTGGGGTCTGTACACATGGGTATGTCTCCAATTCCTATTCATCCGCAGCGGTAGGTATCTAAGGGACACAAGAGTGAGTAGGCTGTCACAATTTGAACAACTATACCACAACAGCAGCCCACATCGTGCAATTATGTATTGGGACAGTGTAATTTTCAAAGTATGTGCCTATCTATCCAGTGACGCAGGAATTATCGATAGGCCTGTACACCCCCCCTGACATGGCGACCGCATATCCTGTGTGGAGGAACAGGTGGAAGTGAGGTAATTCCACCGACATTTGGGGTCGTGGAGGTAGGCGGTTGTGAACTGCCGTGCAATTCCTCATTTGCTAATATTGGGCTCTATGGAGTACAGTGGCCAATTGGGTGTACCCCGGTGGTGACGGTGTACACCGCACGGATGTGACCGCCATTTTCTAAATCATTCCTAACTTGTTTCCTGACCTTCCATAGAAGACCTACACTGCATGTGCTGCTGTGACCTTTGTCTGGAACCTACCATGGCCCGTGTGACTGGGAAAAGTGCCTCAGCCTTCACTTCGGAGGAGTTGGAGTGACTGGTGGATGGGGTCCTACCCCAGTACTGACTGCTGTATGGGCCTACAGACCAACAGGTGAGTACACCGTGGGCATGATGCATGGGGATGTGTGTGAAGGCATTGTGTAAGGGAGGGATTGTCAGATGCCGTGTACATGTTGTGCGCTAGGCTATGTGTGTGCCAATGGTGATGGAAACAGGTATGGTGGGCCATTTGTGTGACGTGCTGGACTGTTTGTATAATGGTGTTCTCCTGTCTGTATTGCCTCTGCAGGGCAGCACCCATCAAATGAAGGGATTATGACGTGCCATCGCCAAGGAGGTGCGGACCCTGGGGTTCTATGGCAGACAGAGCACCCACTGTCAGAAACGGTGGGAGGACCTAAGATGCTGGGTACAGAAGACCGCAGAGGCCCAGCTGAGGATGGCCTCCCAACGAGGAAGGGTTGCCCATCGGACCCTGACCCCCCTGTTGGCCCTCATACTAGGGGTGGCCTACCCTGAGCTGGATGGACGCTTGAGGGAATCACAGCAAACACAAGGGGTTGAGTACAGTGAGTATCATTACAAATTTTGCCTGGTGCAGTGGTTTCTGGGTGGTGGGTGTTTGCTCCCTAAGTCCAGGCCAGACATTGCAGCGTGGGTTCTCTGAAGGGTAATGGTTGCATGGCAAATACAGGTAAACTAGCTTGTTAGTAGTCACTTTTAAGTAGGACTGCGTGGGTCCCAGGTGTGCTGCAGTTGGCGGTGTGTTCTCCTCATCATGCCTTGGTGACTACCCATTCCACTGGTAGTGCAATGCATAGTGTGTGGGCCTGTTCCCTGTACGTGAGGGTGCTGTGTGCGCCAAAGGTGGTGTTGGTGCAGTCATTGACCCAGTGTGTCCTTTGTCTCTCTCCCCCCTTTCTTGTTTTGTCATGTTGTCCTTGTTTGCATTGGCATCACCTGGCAGAGAAACAGGGGCACCGGCAACAGAGGGAGCTGCCTCCCACATGACTCTGGAGCCAGAGTCCACGACGCTGAGGGAACCAGTGGGATGGAGGGCAAGGGGAGCACCCCGGCAGAGACTGGAGGGAACAACACAGACTTTGATACCTCCTCTGATGGGAGCTCCCTGGTGGTGGTGGACACCTCTGTGACCACCTCATCTACAGTACAGCCGCCACCCCGTACCAGCACTGCCCTCCCAGTAGCCCATCAGCGAGTTGCCTGTGCCTGCTCACCCAGGAGGGTGGGCATCTACTTTGCCCCAGGCACCTCAACCCTGTCCCAGTGAGCCCTGCTTCCCTGAGTGAGGAGGCTATTGACCTCCTGAGATCCACCTCTGTAGGGCAGTCAACCATTGGGAATGCCATACCGGGCCTGGCATCCCAGATGCTGCAATGCAATGCATTTCTGGAGGGCATTCACAGTGGATTGGCGGCCCAACATATATCGATTCAGGCTCTGGCCTCCTTTCTGATGGCAGCCATTGTCCCTCTTTCTACCATCCCCATCCAACTACCAGTCCCATTCTCCTCAACCACAAACCATCCAAGGCACACATACAGATGAGCATACACTCAAGGCAACATACAAGAGTGGCATAGGCAAACACAAGCACTACACTTCATCCCCAGGCACTCACACAAACACCGTACCGTTGCAGGGATGACAGCATCAACTGCCTCCAGTGTCTCCCCCCTTCCTCCTCCTTCGCCTCCTTCGCAGTCATGTCCACACTCACACCTGCATGCACTACATCCACTATCAGCTTCACCACACCAAGCAGAACACACACCTCATTGGTAGAAACCTCCCAACAGCCATGCATGTGTCCCCTGTGTCCTCTCCCATCGTGTTAGTCCTCCCTCCTAAAGGACACAAACTCAAGCACTCAGACAGCCAACAGCCATCCAACTCACATCAGCATACAGCACATGCACCTGCACCCAAATCCAGCAGACATACACCTCCAAAAATCACTCCCTCATCCTCCACTTCCATTACTCCTTCCTCCTACCACCCCAATGTCCCTAAAAAGCTTTTCCTTCCCCAAATTGACCTCTTCCCTACCCCTCACCCCGTCCTGCACGTATGGGCAGGGTACCAAGGACACAGCCCAGCACCTCAGCCAAACAGTTCACGGGGACAGGGGTAGCACCACCTACTCGTGTGGATAAGAATACCAGACCTACAACTCAGAAGGGGAAGGAGCCAGCACCACCAGGGAAGAAAGGGAAGAGTCCTGCACCAGCTATGAAGAAGAGGAAGGTGCCTGCACCAGCTGTGAAGAAGGGGAAGAAGCCTGAACCAGCTATGAAGAAGAGGAAGGAGCCTCCACAAGCTGTGAAGAAGGGGTAGAACCCATCCACCCCAGCCAGGAAAGGTAAGGGATCCATGACCCATGGACAGGAGGAGAAAAGGCACTCTACATCAGCGGAAGCTGTCAGGCTAACACCACCACCACCAGCTGTCACTGGGTCCCCACCGCCAGCTGTGGAAGTGCAGCCATCAGGGAGTGCAGGGGATGGCCAGGAGGCTCCTCCAACCCCCACCACAATGCAGCCATCAGTGAGTGCAGGGGCTGCCCAGGAGGCTCCTCCAACCATCACCACTGTGCAGCCGTCACCGCCGGCAAAAGCCATGTAGGTCTCCCTCCAGGGGCTACTGTGCGGGCTGCCCTCTCGAGAACCAGTGGGCAAGTCACCCCACCCACGTGAGAGACTGTGGCCTTGCACTCCCCAGGACAAAGCAATGGGCATGTTGCTCCTTCCAGAGCCAGTGGGCAAGTCACCCACTCCAGAGACTGTGGCCTTGCACTCCCCAGGACAAAGCAAGGGCATGCTGCCCCATCCAGAACCAGTGGGGACATTCCCGTATTTGGCTGAAGTGCCCCCCCACCCACCTGAGGTGCCTTCCAATTACAAAATGAAGCCCCTGCAGTATTCTCTCCGGCTGTGTCAGGAAACATGTTGGTCCTTGGACTGTGCCCTGTGGCCTTGTGTGCCCTCATGAATTTGGACTGGGCATTGACCCTTATGGACATTTGTATATATTTGGTTCATGTGGTGGATTTTGCTATGCTAATACATTGTCATTACTCCAGCATTATGGTCCGTGTTTTATTATGCCGTGTGTCTTGTAAGCTTGGTTTATGTGTGCAGCTAGTTGTGTCTATGGTGTGTGTGAGGATGGTGTGTGTCGTGCGTGTGTGCGTGTCACTCTCTTTTTCCTCCAACCCTCCCTTGTGTGCTAGGCGGCTGTACTCACCGTCATCGTTGGAGATGGTGTTCCAGGTGGAGCATGACATAGAAGATCACCGGGAAAACTTGCAGTTCGGGTTCCATGATGGCGTAGTTCTTTCCTGTGTCTCCAATGGTGAGTCCTTTGACTTCTGAGCTCTGTTTCCGCCAGGCTTTTGTTGGCGTTGGTCCTGCCCCGGAAAAGGTGGCAGCTAGCAGTGTCATGATATGGTGGGCAGTACTTTGTCTCCCGTCTGGCTGTTGTTGGCTACCGCCGTGGTGAGTGTTGTTTCCACCCTGACGGTTAGTGTGGTACATTGGCTATCAATGGGAGTTATCACCGCCATGGTCATATTTTGACGGTACTTAGCACTAGCCTGTTGGCAGTATTACTGCCAATTTCTCACTCACTGCCAGGGTTGTAATGAGGGCCATAATCTATTAGAATAACAAAAACATTGTGTTGCCATCAATGACCATAGAGTCACAGTATAATTATATTTGGGATCAAAGATTATAGTTGTAGTATAGTAAATATTAATATATAGAAGGAAAAAGGAGACCAAACATGAGAAAAGAGAAGAAAACAACATATGAAAAGGAAATTAAGACTAAAAGGCAAGGGACAGAACTCTGTACTGAGGCATACCAACAAACAACAATGGGTGTCATTCTGACTTTGGCGGGCGGCGGAGGCCGACCGCCAAAATCCCGCCGGCAGAATACCGCTGCACGGTCAAAAGACCGCCGCGGGTATTCCGGGTTTCCCGCTGGGCTGGCGGGCGACCGCCAGAAGGCCGCCCGCCAGCCCAGTGGGAAACACCCTTCCATGAGGATGCCGGCTCCGAATGGAGCCGGCGGAGTGGAAGGGGTGCGATTTTCAGTGTCTGCCTGTTACGGGGGCCCCTGCAGTGCCCATGCCACTGGCATGGGCACTGCAGGGGCCCCCAGGGGCCCCACGACACCCCATACCGCCATCCTGTGCCTGGCGGCCAAAACCGCCAGGAACAGGATGGCGGTATGGGGGTCGGAATCCCATGGCGGCGCAGCAAGCTGCGCCGCCATGGAGGATTCCCCAGGGCAGCGGAGAACCGGCTGTACACCGCCGGTTTTCCGTTTCTGACCGCAGCTGTACCGCCGCGGTCAGAATGCCCAAGGGAGCACTGCCAGCCTGTTGGCGGTGCTCCCGCGGTCGTTGGCCCTGGTGGATTTTACCGCCAGGGTCAGAATGACCCCCAATGTGTGTCTCAGCCAGAGGTACAAAAATATAATAAAAAGTACTAGTATATTGTAAGAGGCTTAAAGAAATTCAATATTTAGAATGGAGTGTATTTGTAGCAGTTGGAGAAAGACTATGTAAATATTTCTTTGATTCCTCATATGTAAGCCTGTTGTGTGTAGTTATCAGGGGCCCCTCCTCCATAAGGGTGGAGGCGCGTCACCCCCTGCCACCAGCAACCGTTGCAAATCCTTTCACAAGGAAAGGATAATAAAACTGTATTTATTATCCTTTCCTTGTGAAAGGTGTGGGGCATTGGGGGTGACGAGCAGAGAGGAGTGCACTGTTCACACCCCTCAAAGCGCATTGGGGTTTGGACAGTTGCTGGGCTGGAGAGAGCCTGCACAGGTTCCCATTATGTCTGGGAGCACCCTGGATGGGTGCTCCCAGCCAATCTTGACGCTGCTTTGAGCAGCAACAGGATTGGCCGCAGAGCAGGCTAGACGCTTGTGCCTGCGTGCAGCAGAGGAGCGACGCAACACAGAAGTGGTAGTAAGTTTTTTTCTTTTCTTTTTTAAATTGTTATTTATTACCACCCCCACGCACCGCCCCACCCTCAGGAATCCCTGCAAGCCACAACTGGTAATCATGCACAAATAGAGATGGAAAATACCATACTTTGAATCATAGTGTATGAGCATAGGAGCATAGGCTGAGGAGATAAAATTTATTTCCTTGTAACATTAGTTACATTGGACAGGTTTTGAGAGATATAGATATTATGTACAGACTATGACAGATCCATATATTCAGGAAAATGAATGAGAATTCCCAAGGTCTTCAACTGTTTCTACATAGCTGCGCTCACTGCAGATTACGTGGTGGTGATCTAAAAATACCAAGTACATTAGGAAGAATTTTTTGGTGAAGACTATGATGTCGTCACCATCAGCATCTTCTAGCACATTGTGTGTCATAATCAGTATGTTTTTGAAACTTCACATTTCTTGCTTATGTGTTTTTCTTCCTCAGTCAGTCTATTCTCTATTACTACCCACCTCTCATCAATTTTCTATAGTTTTATAAGGGTAGCAATCATAAAAGGTTGCAAAGCTCTTATTTCACCAAGAATCTTTACAAGGACAGAATTGTTGGAAGCTGCATTAGAAGAAGGAGAATTGTTTTATTTGGCTTTTATGTTTTTTGCAATATACAGAGACAAGATTTTGATATTAAGCTGCGTTTCTGACTGCTATACTTAACATTCTTAGCATGGTATTTCCCTGAACCTGTTGCCCTATCTTCCCTGGGTTTGCTGAACTAGTTTTTGTTGGCATTAGGACTCTCTGTGGTTCACCCCTTGCTAGCCAGGGGTAAAGAGCTTCCACTCTTTCCCTTAAACATGATAAAATTGTATTTGATACAATTGCCACACTTTCATAAATCCATAGTAAATGGTGCTACATGTACCCAGGGCCTGTAATTTAAATGATACAAGGGTGCTGATGCACTTGTTATGCCACCCACTAATGTGGCACTAACAAACATGTCTTAGGTCTGCCACTGCAGCCTGCCGTGCAGTTTTAAGCTGTCATTTCAACCTGGCAAAATAAACCTTTTACCCAGCCTACACATTTTGTGGTACTTATAACCAGCCCCTAAGTTAGGCCCTAAAGGCTCACAGGCATTTAAAAAGTAACACATGTAATTAAGTTTTACCAGTACTGGCAGTGAAAAAAAACTAAAACAATTAGTCACTGCTGCACGGCTGTCTCTCTCATATGCTAACACCTTATTACACTTATCAAGTAATAATTTCAGATTGGGAACAGATAGAGAACATCTTCTTCTACTCATATGAATTTTAACTTAAAATCCTCTTTATTGGCAAAGTGAAGTTTTAAATTACTATTTTGAAAATTCATCTTTTATAAAGTTGGCATTTTTCTGTATAAACCAAATGTGCCTGTCTGCCACTGTATACGGTCACATGACTCTGAAAGGGGGCACAATTGCAAAGAGAGTCGTCTTCCTGACAGGACGGCTTGGGAGGAATTTCTTGCCTTGGTTATACATCAAAGGACCCTGCCTTCAGTACAGACAAAGGTAGCTGATACCAGGTATGCCCTTGCCTTTGTCGCTCTAGACAGTTTGGAGCCAAACAGAAAGAACTGGAAGAATTGACCATGACCAGTTTGGGAGTATCCAGGTATTTCCTACAGACAAAGGCAGACATCAGCTATAAATGTGGCATCTTCAGAACATCCCATCAGAACACTTGTGGATCTGTGGAAGATTCAGAAGAAGGACTGCTATGTTGTCTAAAAAAGAAATACAAGACCTGCTTCCTTTGAACCCATGATCACCAGAAGACTCCAAGGGTCAGTTGGCCGACCTACTGTTTGCTCTACCGGGACACAACAAGCTTCCAAGGGCCTTCCTGCAACTGCCCAGCTGACCAGCATCACTGGCTGAGCCCTGCTGTCGTCCCCTGCTGGAATGATTCTTTATTCCTCAAGAGGTGCCCCACAGATCCCAGTGGACCCTTGGCTGGCATCAGATTGTATTCCTCCTGCCTTAAATTTACAGAAATCTGCACTCCGGGTGAAAATCCAGACATGTGACTCTTTACGGGTGCAAGCTAGCTTCTTGCATCAGCACTGGCCACCGTACTGCCCTCCAACACAAAGCTCCAACAGCAACCTGCCCTTTGCATCAAACAGCAGCCACCCCCATCATCAATAGCAAACACAAAGTTACATTGATGACTGCTCCTTGCACTGACAATGACCTTCTTGTGGCTCCCTCTAATATGACGCTCCTACTCCAGCTCTTCTCATGTACTTGGGCTCTGAGAATGTAACCACTGAGACAAACCTTGATCTTGTATCCGGCCCACGCGTTATGCCTGAACTTGTGACTTTGACCTGGTCCAGCGAGACCAGATAACAGCAAGCGGCACTTTGTGCTTCTTGGGGATATTTTTTATCAATCATTTAAAAAAATCATAACTCCAGTTCTACTAATTGGAGTTTGGGGATTTTAGTGTAATATTATTTATTACATTTTACTCTATTTGTTCTTAATTTGGTTTGGGATTTATCTTGTGTTGTGTTGTCACCTTTTACTTTTTGATTGCTGCATAAATACTTTTAGACATTGCCTCTTAGTTAAGCCTGACTGCTTTGGGCCAAGCTACCAACGGCTTAAGCACATGTTTATTTAGTAACTTTTCTGGTTCACCCTGACAGAGATTGTGTTTATTACTTGAATTACTTGAGTGAGCCTCTTAGCAAGCTCAACTAATAATCCAGTTTCGTACACTGGCAACATCTTCTTGCACTGAATTTCGTTCTAGAAACTTCAGTAAAATTTTAGAACTGTCCATATACAAGAGTTATTCAACTAAGAAGAACATATTCTCAGCTTGCTAAAAGTTTTCCCTGGTCATAGATAAATGTGTGGTGCACTGGAAATTAATCCAACAATTTGAATGGAATTAGACTGAAACACATGAGATCTCAGTAGTAAATATATCACCTTAAAGATAAACCTCAGTAGAAGACTCTGTCACTAGATTGGAATGTCCTTCGAATGTCCATAATATTATTGTTGCTACTGGTTTTACATCCTTCTTAAGACAAATGCGATGTTTGTATCCTGTAATGCACCCCACTTTAGAGGTAAATACATCAGGAAATTCACCCATAATGTCATCTTTGATGCTGCACACATTTTGAACCAACACCTGAGGAATAGAGTTGGGATTCAATATAATGCCCAGCATCTTCTGATGTGGCCAGCTTAGAATTGTGTCGCCAATAACTGGAACATATATTTTCCCAGTAATCGTGTTCCCTCTGAAGGTTATAGTAGCTTCAAAGTAACCCTTCAGCTCAATAGGTTTTCCACCATAACTATAAGGAATGATGTCAGGATCTAGTAGAGAAACTTTCCCCATAAAATGTTTAGAAAAATCTGAAACTGAGACTAGAGAAAGTTTCGCACCAGAATCCATCATCATTGAAATAGATGTTCCGTTGATATCCACAAAATCTGAAGGATACTGACAAGTGATATTAGCAACACAATTAACATCATTAATAATCTGTAAAACAAAATCTCGATCATCATTACAATCAATTTCTTGAACCTTGACTTTAAACTTTGATGATGATTTACAATATTTAGCAAAATGTACTTTCTTGGAACATTTGTTACAGGTAACAAGTAATGCAGGACAGTCTTTACTATTAGCTAAATGAGTTGTAGATCCACATCTAAAACACATAAGTCTTGTTCTAAAGTTAGCTTGAAATTTGTTATTAGTTTTTGTATCAAGAACTTGCACATCCATTGCAACATTTCTCGATTTCCTCAAATTTTCAATACAATCCATTGAATGTTCCACTTGCTTCGCAATAATTAACACTTCATCCAATGATGGATCATTCTTGGCCCATAATGCCTCTCTTACTTTGTCACATTTACACTCAAGCATGAATTGGTCTCTAATGGGCTCTTCTAGATTTTCTCCGAAATTACATGATGAAGCTAGTTTGCGTAATGCTGTCACAAAATCTTCAATAGATTCACCATCAGTCTGCTTCCGTTTCCCAAATTAGTAGCGTTGTAAAATAATTGAAACTTTAGGTAGAAAGTGTTTGTCTAGTCTAAGTAGCGTAGATTCAAATTCATTCAGAGAGTTGTCACCCTCAGCACCATCTGACGTTGTTATTGTAGGTAAAGTTTCCAAGATTTCCTGACCTTCCGCACCAAGACAATGTTGTAAAACAGAAGTCTTTCTTTCAGATGATAAGTTGCTGCCACAGACGCGCATGTAGGTCAGAAAAACCTTTTTCCATTTTTGCCACGGTATAGGTGGTTCTCCAGGAAGAGCAAGGAAAAATGGTGGAGGTGTAATGTTCTGCATTATATCTTCTTATTGCAGAGAAATAGTGTTGAACACCAAAATATAACGTGCCTCACAAAACGAAATAGAATATCCAGGAGTGCAACAATGACAAGTGAAGAGCAAATAAAAAATTTTTCCAAAAGTTGAACAAAATAGTTTTAAACAGGCAGTTTAAAACTGTACTCTTTGTTTATATGTTGAATACAAAAAATGTTGTACGAGCGCATGTAAGAAGAAAAATATATATATCTATATATGCGCAATTTCATTAGTTAAAATCTACTTCAATTACATAGATGCAGCTCACAATAGAGTGAGGAGAGAAAAAAAAAACAACGTATTTCCTTTGAGCGCAAAAACAACGAGTTGTCCTGAGTGCAACTGTGTAGACAGTATGATGGACGTATTTGGAATTTGAATAGAGTTGTCAAAGTGTGAAAGGAAAAAAAAAATCCTTTTCTTTTCATTTAGGGGGAAGATAGTGTGGTGTGTTACATTATTTCTTTATTGAGTTTATTACGGAAATGTTCCTTTTTTCTGTATAGTGTTTCTTTTAGTTATATCATTTTTCTTAGTTGGTTTCTCCCACTGCTTCTCCTCCTTTCTCTTGTGTCTTGGACTCTCCGGAATGTTGACGTGGGGGTCTTGGAAGCACTAGGAGTGGAGACTGGATGCTCTGTGTCTTGGTGGTGGATGAAGTTTCTTTTATGGATCAAACTGGAAATAAAACTACATCAAATCATTCAACTGGTGTCAACTTGAATCTATGCTTGGATGACAGCCTTACTACAATTATATATATGAAAAGTAGTTATTAATAAAATGAGAGCTTATTTTGAGGAGGTGAGAAAGAAAGGAATACCCAAATTTTTTGAGAAAATCAGGTTTGCGATACTTTTAAGCGTGTATGGTAGAGTAGATTATGCAAAAATGAGTACCTCATCATTAGATTCCCCATAAATAATTAATTGAGCCTTTTTAGTCACTGTGATGTCACAGAAAAAACAATATGGAGTAATTTGAAGAGAAGGACATCATTGAAAGAAACTTCCCTTTAACTAATTCAAAACATGCACAGAAGGATTCCTTCTATGCTGGACATCAGAGAGACATAGAGATCCCAAAAATACAGTCTACAACTAAATGTAATCCGCCATATGCAGTCGTGAAGCTCCACAGCCTCTTGGAATTTACAGAGATGTGGTCATATTTCATGCCACTTAGCCATGCCCCCCAAAATATGATGAAATTAAAGAAAATTTGCCTAATACTACATTTAAAGATGTTGCATTGCCTACTTGTAACAATGCATACTTTCACATGACATGACATTCACCTATATAAAGTGTCCCGTCTTTGCTTTGCCATGAGATGTTCAAGAAGAACATCATTGCCTGTATCTGGTACACAGTGAGCTTAACCTCCTGTGCACTCCTACTGTTACCATGTTGGTTTATGTGGTCTACGTACTTTGAGCCTGTATTCACCATGAGTCACTAAAAGATTATCTCTGACTTTTATTCAGAACTGTTTGCAGATATCATCTCAAGTTGCTTTCTTAAGAGATATCTGAGATTACCAGGATAGAATGCCATCCTATACAATCTCAGAACCACCTTCGTATCTGGCTGGAATTCAGTTGCAAGTATCTGACTTGAATTAATTAATTAAGTATGAGTATCTCATCTCTGAACTAGTCAGGGATCTTGCAAGGTCAAACTTACCCCTTGACCATCTACCTAAGGGCCCACTAGTGGTTGATGGTATGAGTTTATGGATATGATTCTGCCAGCCTGTGGGTTTATTCCCATGTTTATTATTCTCTGTTGTGCTCTGTGTATGTGTCATGTTGACATGTTCCTCTGCTGTCCTTTCTGAGCGGTTTCTATTGTGTTTTGTGAGCAGCTTAGCAGGTGAGTGTTAGTGCTGCTCATGTTTACTTCCCTAATGGAGTTCTGGAATTCTATGTTTCTTTTTCATCTCCACAGCACTAAGGTAAACTGACAGGGGAATTAAAAACTGCTTCTGAATTTGGCATTTTTACAGTATTCTTGCTTGGCTTCATTGTGCAAGATTGCAGGTGTCTGTTATATTGTGCGTTACCACGGTGTGTATGTACATTATGAACTGTTACACTTTATCCAGTGAGAGGTGTGCTCTTGAATGGCTGCTGGCATATCAGATAGAAGTAGTGTATTTAATTATAATTTTCAGCCATTCATGTGAGTGGGGGCATACTACGCATGTGTGGATCTGTAACCTCACCAGAGAAGAACGCTAACCCCTGGCCAACTCCCTGCAGCCGAAAGTCCCAAATCACACAGTTGATGTTCCTATCTTAGGGCTATTGATCATCCTTAATAGTTATTTACCAAATAGTATAACAGTGGTTCCATATAGCCAGTTCTCAGACTACACAGTTAGCAAGCATAGCGATATAGGTGTGTTGCATGTAGGAAAGTCGTCCTTCTTGCCCTGGTCACCCCCACACTTTTTAGACAGATACTGGTGGTTACTGACTCTTAGCTGTGCCCTGGGTACTGCTTACCATCCCAGGACCAGTGCTCTGTGTAAAGTGGATATGCAAATTCAGCCAATTATATTTGGCAGTATCAACCTACCTATAAGTCCCTAGTATATGGTACAGCACGTAGTTCTAGAGACCCCAGTATAGGTAGTGAACCCAAGGATGCTCCACAGAGGTGTCCAGTGTCATTTTAAAGGCAGGCCTGTCTTCCTGGCTGATTTTAAACTAAAGTTATATGTAATTCTAATTTGAAATTAAAAGTACTTTCAAAATCTTAAACTACCTTATTTTTACATATAAGTCACCCCTAAGGTGTACCCTACGTGCCCCTGGGGTTGGGTGCTATGTAACTATAATCAGTGACCTTATAAAAATTACTTTATAATCCTTGGTGAGGTAAAATAGCCAAATTTGTTTTTCCCTCACTGTAGTGAATGGCCTCCTTAGGCTAAAATTGGGAGACTTTATTTTAATTAATAGATTCCCAATAGGATCCAGATATTTTGAGTTTGGTATCAAACTGATTGTTATAATAAATCCCACAACTTGCCATTGTTGTATTTAATATAACTAATTCAGGGAAAGAGTTTTAGAACTCTACCTGAAAGTTGTCAACTTCAGCTCTGTTGTGCCCTTCTCTGATTGATGAGGCGTGAAGTGGCCTGGGCTGAACACAAAGGAAGTGGCTGAGAGAGGAGATCTGCCTCAGCAGATGGTGAAACAGGATAGGGGAGAGCGTTCCTTCAAAGGAGAGGAGGATAGTTGGATCAGCTCAGGACCTCCCCATTTCCTACAACCTCTGATAACCAGGGGCCCTCTTGATTAGATTAGGAGAGGGCAGGAGAAAGGGTGTATTAAGGATTTTTAGCCACACCAGTGGGTGGGCCCAGCCATACCTAACATTAAAAATTCAGTTTCAGCCATGTATTTTTAAAGAAAGTTGCTCCCTGGGAGTGATTTTTGCCACACTTCCCAGGAAGCGGTCATCCAAGGGGGTAGTGGCCAGCCTGTGATTGCAAAGCTCTCCCTCCCCACTTTTCTGCCCAGGGGCAGGGATAAATATGGCAGAGCTGTGCCCACACCTCAGATCCCTATAAGGAACAACATCAGAAGAAAAAGGATTGCCGTGTTGAACCCCTGACCTGCATCTGGACACTGCACTTTGAAAGACTGCACCAGCTGCACACTTGCGCTGCACACTTGGGCTTCACCACTAAAAGGACATTGCTTGTCTTTAACTGGTTCAAAAAGGGACTTCCTGCTTGCTACAGGTGGAAAATAGCTGACCAGATTCCCCTCCATCAAAACCTGAAGGAACTGACCAGCTGACCTGTGGCTAGTGGTCATGTTTGGATTTGAACCCTTTGCATTCTGGGAGTTGGAGTCCTAACCCTCAAGGAGCAACTCAGAGCTTCTGGAACCTTAGGGTGCACTGTGGACTCCTAAAGGACCTTCAAAGACCTTCTGGGAGAAGATCCAGAAGTTTGGAGAAGATTGGAGAACTTTTGGTAAAAAGCTCCAAAAAAGGACCGACCTTCTGTCAAGAGTCAAGCCGGCTTAGGTCAACTACAACCTGGCCTAACTTGTAGGTTCATCTCGCTGAAAAGCTCTAGATTTACAGGATTTCACCAGGAGCTCCTGGAAAGGCAATCCTGCAAGAGAAAAAGATTTTAAAAAGTGAAAAAATTTGAACGTAAAAAGTTGACTGGGAATTCCTGTGCAGCGCATCCGAGGAGGATCCCAGGGATGTCGGAACAAGATTCAGCTTTGGCCTAGGGAAAAATTTCCACCCTGAAAAATCATCTAAGTCTGAAGGTAGAATTCTTCACCAAGATCTCCTGCAACGCATATGTGAAGAGTTATCCAGGGAGGTCGGATCAGATTGGTGATTTTGTCCAGCTGAAGAAAATCCTCAAGAAAAAGACTTAGGCCCTCATTCCGACTTTGGCTGTCTTTATGGAAGACCGCTGCAGTGGCAGCTGCCAAAAGACCGACATGTTGGCAGTAATCCGACGGCCATATTACAACTCACACCGTGAAGACCACCAAAAAACAGCCACAAATATGACACCGCCAGGAGACAGGAGTGCGGGAAATAGGTGGTTCCACCACCAGCACCACCACACCAACATAATTCCACTCACCAGATTACGAGCCACAAATCACCACAGTGGTTCTTTCACGGCAGAAAATCATTGGCAGCGTGAACCGCTGCGCTCAGAATCCACCACTGTCAACACAACACCACATTGGATAGTATGAATATCCCACACCTGACACACATACACACTCCAGACACACCTACTCACTGCACTATATAACACACAACCCACAATCCTTTGCTGGAAAATATATTTACCCATACACAGAGAGCAGGCAAATACACTCATATAGCACAATAAGACCATAGGCACAGATACACATCCCACCCAGCACACACAACACAACTGCACTACCAACACAAAACACACATAAGGACCACACACCACAAGCATCCCTCACCCACTATGCACCACCAACACCCCATCAATCACCCTACACTGCACCCTTACACACACAACACCCCCTCACAACACAACCACTAACATACCCTCACAATAGCACCCATGGTTCACAGACGACAAGTTGAGGGTCACGGTGGATGAAATCGTCAGGGTAGAGCCACAACTGTTTGGAGCACATGTCCAGCAAACCTCTATTGCCAGGAAAATGGAGTTGTGGCAGAGAATAGTCTACAGAGTCAACTCAGTAGGCAGCCATCCATAAACAAGGGAGGACATCAGGAAGAGGTGGAACAACCTACGGGGGAAGGTGCGTTCCATGGCATCACAACACCAGATCGCTGTTCCTCCTCCTCCACAATTCACATCTTGGGAGGAGATGCTGTTGGACAGCCTGCATCCCTAGGGCCTGACTGTAATACGTGGCATACTGGACCCTGGTAATAGCACACAACCTCCATGTCACACATTTTTTGTGTAATGCATGCTTACTCACCACCCAAACACTCCCCATTGTACTGCATGTCTCACTACACATCCCACCTATCCACCTAATGCCCCTCTCCCACAATGCACAAGCTCATCTACGTGAATGCCTGGAATGTGCACATCACATCACATACCTTGCATGTATGCATATTGGACTAGCTATACCAACTAGATGGTACGACTGAGGACCACTGCAATGTAATGACAGCAATGCAATGGTACATCACAATGCCAAACAAGGCTAAATATAGCAGCAGCACTGCGACCAATCCAATTGGCCACTAATCAGGATCCACAACCCAGATAGTGAACCACCAAGGTATGGTATGTCGGATGGCAGACTCCATGCACATGCACAGACACGATAAATAACCTTGCATACTCAAATACCCTCCTCCCTCTGGGACACCATGCTGCTATATCCAGCCTTCTTCCACTCACAACTACCAAGCCTTAATAGTCACTAGCTAACAGTACATAACAGTCATGTGAACTAATAGTCAGTACCAGTACCCATCCAGACAGCCAGAGGTACTAAACCTGAATGACACTAACCTAAATAGAGTATGGCATACCTATCACAGACCGCTATCTACCACCAATGTTATGCTGTGCAGCATCTGTCGTTGTCATTGCTGGGAATCATGTCAAGCCACTGTATGCATATGATAAATTGAAAAACAAACACATCTTCAATATGTATCTCGCTCTCTCACTCCAACCACAGGTACCCCTGCCAGTGAGAGGATACCAGAGTCTGTCAGCCCACCACAGGATGAAGGCCCCAGTGAGGACAACATGCCTGGATGTCCTACCTGGCCCATCTTGGACACTTGGTTGGTCTACGACTCCCTGCCTCACCCTGCCCACATCAATCCCCCCAAACCCTGTGGCTTCAACATCACAGCCATCTCTTCATCCCCAAAGCTGTGTCCCAAGGACAGATCAAACTATTGTGTGCCCCACAGTTCAGGGACCAGAGTCGACCCCTCACGCCCCAGACAATGAAGGTCCTGTGAACACTGGGAGTGGGCACACTATGCTAGGGGCACAGGCACATGATGGCAGGGGATGTGTGAGGGAAGCTGTGGGCCCTCAAGGGACTCTACTGACCAGGCAACCATTTCCAAAGTCCTGGGAGCATATCAACAATCCCCGGACAGGATGGGTCAGCTCATAACCATCTTGGGGGAAAACTAAAGGCTGCAGAGGAAATACCACCATGGTCACCATTGCAGGGGTGCTGAGGGATATCAACGCCACCATGCATGCTACTTTCCCACAGCAGCAGGCCCTTTCCGCTAGCAACATGACATAAGACCCATCCACATCAGCGGTGTCCAGTGGAATGGAGGCCCTGCCAGAGGAATCACAACCCTCAGACACCCCTCCCTCTGTAGCTGTAGAACCCCCTCCGCAAATGTGGACGTCCATCCAGACATCTGGCTAGAGCAGATGCCAAGACCATACCCACTACCAGGAAGTGACCCTCGCCTGATTTGTCTCCGTTGTGTGACACCCTGTTGACTGTTGAATGACATAACTCCAGCTTCCCAAAGGCAATTGGACACTGGACCTGCGCAACCAATAGCTGTACCACTTAGGTGTACCACTTACTCAGATAATTCCATCTACCATGACCCCACTTCTCACCTCTTGGATAATGTATGCACCATATGTCTTTGTCACAATATCAATATTTGCACAATAAACAACACTGTATGTGTGTCTACATTACAACATTACAACATCCACAAAAGCCATGATTGTTATATGTAAGATGGCTATGCACCCCTACATCCAACAGGCAGTGTAATGGACAGCAGAAGGAGGCATCCTCAGCAGGAGACACAGTACAATGGATACATTCCAGGACACGTCAGAGAGTACAAAATCCAGACCCACACAAGAGTGTAGTCAGTATGCAAACCTGAAAAAAGACAAGGACAGAAAGTACCATCAGGATGGAAGGCATGGGGTCCAACAAAGCACATATGCCGCACATGAAGGCCTTCCCCAGTGTAGATTACCTCAGTTAGACTTTTCATCCTTGGCGTGGTCTCCCTTACCTTTTTGCTTCTGTTCCCAGGTTGTTGATGTGTGCTGGACTCGGATTTTACTGTTTTTGTTACTCTGGGCACTTTACCACTGCTAACCAGTGCTAAAGTGTAAGTGCTTGCTCCTTTACAAAATGTGTATGTAATTGCCTTATCAATGATTGGCATATTTGATTTATTAGTAAGTCCCAAGTACAGTGCACTGGAGGTGCCCAGGGCCCGTAAATCAAATGCTACTAGTGGGTCTGCAGCACTGGTTGTGCTACCCACATAAGTAGCTATGTAATCATGCCTCAGATCTGCCACTGCAGTGTCTGTGTGTGCAGTTTTAATTGTATATTCGACTTGGCAAGTGTACCCACTTGCCAGGCCTAAACCTTCCCTTTTCTTACATGTCAGACACCCCTAAGGTAGGCCCTAGGTAGCCCCAAGGGTAGGGTGCAGTGTATGGTTAAGGTAGGACAAATAGTAATGTGTTTTATATGTCCTGACAGTGAAATATTGCTAAATTCATTTTTCACTGTTGCAAGGCCTGTCCTTCTCATAGGTTAACATGGGGGCTACCTTTAAATCTGATTAAAGTGTAGATTCCCTTTGGGAGTGGATGGACATGTGGAGTTAGGGGTCTTTGACTTCACAATTTAAAAATACATCTTTTATTAAAGTTGATTTTGAGATTGTGTGTTTGAAAATGCCACTTTTAGAAAGTGAGCATTTTCTTGCTTATACCATTTCCGTGACTCTGCCTGATTGTGAATTCCCTGTCTGGGTCAGTTTGACAGTTAGGCTGGTTGCACCTCACACTAGACAGTGACACAAAGGGAGCTGGGGTGTAGCCTGTATATCCTGATGAGCCATCTGTGCTAGGAGGGAGGGGAGGAGTGGTCACTCATAACTGAAAGGGCTGTGCCTGCCCTCACACAATGCAGTCTCCAACCCCCTGGTGAGTGTCTGGGGCCTGGCCTGGGCAAGGCAGTATTTCACATTCACAAGAGACTTTGCTTTGAAGTAGGCCTACTTCAAAGGAGACATTGGGTATAAGAAGGGCACCCAAAACCACAGACTTTAGAACACCTCTGGAAACAAGAGGAACCTCTGCCTGGAGAAGAGCGGAAGAGCTGAGGAAGAAGAGCTGCCCTGCCTGTGACTGTGCTATGGGGAGCTATCCTGCAGTTGCTGCTACTGCCAGAGTAAGAGGGCAAAGACTGGACTTTGTGTGCTTTCCATCTTGTGAAGATCTCCAAGGGCTTGATTTAGAGCTTGCCTCCTGTTGTTTGAAGTCTCCGGGATAGCAAAGACTTCTCTCTGCCAGCACCTGGAGTCTCTGGAGAGACTCCTACCATGCCCTGTGGTGCCCATCCAGTTCCTGGGACCCTGAAAGGAGAAGCTGGCAGCCTAAGAGGAGGAAATTCATGCACAGAGCTCTGTGCCGGGAAAAGAGCGACGTGACTCTGATCTGCAGCTGAAGAAATGACACGCCGCCAGCTCTGCAGCTAAAAATTGACGCTTGCCGGAAACAAGACCAAAGAATAGACGCACAGAGCTGGAGAAACGATGTACAGCATCGCTGACAGAGGCTGGGAGATCGTAAACCACACTGAGTGGTTTTCAGGTCATCGTGCAGCTGGATTTCTGACGCAAACACCTCTGGGCGTGTAGAAACAATGTAATGTTTGCCCGGACCTGAGAGTGCTGACCGGATCGACGCATCACTCTCCTGCGGAGAGAAGAAACAACATGCCCGACCCGATGAAAGGAGAAACAATGCAAGATCTCACTTGTGAGTGAAATCAACGCATTGCATGCCCTTTTCAACGCACCCAAGCTACATTTTCGCGCTAACAGTGTTAGTGTGTGTTTTAAACTACAGAAAGACTCTTTTTGCATTTTAATTGATAACTTGACTTGTGTAGTGTGGATTCTTGTCGTTCTGGTCTTGTTTTGTTTAGATAAATATTTCCTATTTTTCTGAGCTGTTGTTGTGTCATTTTGTAGTGTTTTCATTAAGTTACTGTGTGTGTTGGTACAAATACTTTACACCTAACACTCTGAAGTTAAGCCTACTGCTTTGCCAAGCTACCAAGGGGGTAAGCAGGGGTTAGCTGAGGGTGATTCTCTTTTACCCTGACTAGAGTGAGGGTCCTTCTTTGAACAGGGGGTAACCTGACTGTCAACCAAAGACCCCATTTCTAACAACCTCCTAACCAGGGGACCACAGAGATTTTACCTATACGGCACCATTCACATACTATTCATCATAAATCACTGTAGCTGCCATCTGTCAATTACAACCCTTAATTCTCAAATCATTCAGCAATGTCTAGTGACTATAAATGCCTCAAGCCTTGGTAGCAGTGGGTGGAATGACATGAATACAGAAGAATGCAGCACACATTGCTCAATACTGGTCTGTACATTGGAGATTTTATTATAGGAAACTTCAGTGGGAACACCTGTTAAATATGAGACACTTTTACTGTGTATCTGACATTCAAACAGTCTGCTCCCCCAACACACACATATAGGACTACATCACCCCCCCACTAATGAGTCAACTCAGGAGGATTATTGTTAGCAAATCATGTGGATATACAACACTTGCCAACCCACATTCACCATACCTGTACGGCACTGGAAGTACAGATTGTTGAGCTCAGTCCTAGAGTCATCTGCACCTTCCTTCTCTGCTTCCTCAACACTTGCCATGGCAGCATTACCAGCCACTGGTTGAGCTGCCTCACCTTCATCAGCTGGCAATGGTATCTGATGTCTCAGATTGTGGAGCATACAGCAGGATACTACTATCTGGCATACCTTTTGGGGTGAGTAGAGGAGGGCACCTCTACACAGGTAGAGGCACCTGAAACTGGCCTTCAGGAGGACAAATGTCCTTTTGATTACATGCCTCGTCCTCCCGAGGGCTTCATTGAAACAGTCTTCCCCACCTGTGGCAGGGTACCTCACTGGTGTCTACAGCCAGGGCAGGTTAGGATAGCCAGAGTCATCTGTGTGAAAAAATGTACGACCAGGGACATAACAGGTACAGCAAAAGGGAATATTTTTTATGACATGCAATAATAGTGAACCAGTTTCAAATGCATACACACCAAGGAGCCAGTCCCTCTCTGTGTGTAGTCATGACGTCATGTGTAGGACATTGCTACTCCTCAAAATGAGGGAGTGATGAGAGATACAGGAAACTTGGCAGTGACCTGTGAGATGTACTGGTCTGCCAGACACACCAACAGAACATTAATGGAGTGGTAGTTCTTCCTGTTTCCATACACCTGTTCTCTGGCACTGGGAGGAACTAGAGGTATATGGGTGCCATCAATGGCCCCTACCACATGAGGGATGTGTCCCATATCATAAACGTCTGCTTTACATAGGCCACATCTGCACGTTTGGGGAATCTGATGTAGCTGTCCAGGTGTTGAAACAATACAACAGTACATCCTTCAACACAAGACTGAACATAGGCGGTGGCATCCCTGCTGCCAAGCCCACTGTATTCTGAAGGGGGCCTGTTTGGCAAGGACGTGTATCACTGACAGGACTTGTACTGTTGGAGGGATGGCATAGGGATTGCGTATCTCTGGTAACAGATCTGGCTCTGACTGTGTTCATAGATCCATGATGGTCTGACAACTGAGACAAAATCTTTTATATGCCTGTCCTCCAGGGTTGCAAGCTCAACTAGTGGACGGTACACTGGTGGTTGTCTCAGTCTCTTCATGGCAGGATATCTAGGTAGAGAGGAGAGAATGTGCATTGAGAAATGCGTTTGACACATGTTAGCAGAACATGTCAAAGTAGCACACACCTAACACTGTTGGACATTCGTGGCACTGCTGACATATATTATAATGGGCATGCAGAAGTGCTTTGGACACCACCCTTGCAGCACAATGAGGAACCTGTAAGTCATCTAGGACACATGTCACATGTGTAATGTACTATATGTGGCAGAATGGGTAGCCTGCACTGATCATAACAAAAGTAATGGGATGCATCAACATCATGCCACCACCTATGTGCCGCCGAGTATCTAAACAAGGCCATCAACAGATATACTGGCACATCATGTCACTGTGTCATGCATGTCACATGTGTCAGTGCTACCATGATGGCACAACAAGGGGCTGCTTCTCTTTTTGTCCTAATTTGTGTACGGCACACTTAGGAGATGTTCACAAAATGTCAGCTGCCTGCTCTGCAGAACTGGACAGATGGAAGTGACCTAAGTCTGCTGGCATATGTCGGTTCTGTACATAGCAACTGTTACTGCCATTTTCTGCAGTCTTGCTCACTTGACTCATGACACTGTTGCTAGCAACACCTCCAAGACCTGAGCTGCTGTGTACTGTCTCTGGGAGCCATCATGTCAAGCCCTGCAGGTGGTAGGGCCCAGCCTTCACATCAGAAGAGCTGGAGAAGATTGTCAACAGAGTCCTACCCCTGTATGGACAGCTTTAGGGGGCACCAGAGGAACATGTGAGCCCAATCTCTTGGTCACATGTGAGAGGGGTGCGTGTGACAGTTGATGGGGTAAGTGTACCGGTGAGGGAGTATAGATGCTTGCAGAGGGCATCAAGTGAAGGTGTGTGGGCAGAAAGGATGGGTATATGTGAGCATCTGGTGGGTCAGATGTGTATAGGCCTCTCCTGTTAGTATGGTGGCCAGTGTACATGACTTTCTCCTTTTGTTTGTCTCATCCATGCAGGTGAACACCCATCAGAAGAAAGGGATCTGGCATGCCATTGCCAAGGAAGTGCGGACCCCGGGGTCCATATCCAGCAGAGCACCCATGGTCGCAAGCGGTGGGAGGACCTGAGACACTGGGCCCAGAAGACTGTAGAGACCCAGCTGGGAATGTCTTCCCATTGAGGGCAGGTTGCCCATCAGACCCTGACCCCCTAATGGCCCTCATTTTAGCGGTGGCCTACTATGAGGTGAATGGGCGTTTGAGAGCAGCACTGCAGCCACAAGGTGATGAGTACTGACTGTATCCTGGGACTTGGCTCTGGTTGTATGGGATTAGCTACCTTACTGTAGCTTATGTGAAAATGTAGTCAACGCAACATGTATGTAGACTTGGAGGGAATGGGTATTAACCACCCAGCTTGAACATTGTCTTGTTGTTTCGCTGTCAGTGGATGTATATTGCCCATATCCAAAATTCTCCATGCCTGCATTGTGGAGGTGGTCTAATCAGATTGGCACATCTTACTCCATTCTACCTTTACTATGGATGTGAGCTTGTGTATTATCCTACCCACTGTGTATGACCTGCTCCATACATCTGCATTCGAACATTTGTGGCTCTGAGGTGTCAGTCAACTCCCATCGGCATAGCACACCTCTATATGCAACTGTGTGACTCAGCATTTATCATTGGGACTATGTGCTTCAGGTACTGGCAGTCATTACATTTCCACCACAGATATGGACTGTATATGACTAGACTAATGGCTTTACAGCTGTATCCCCATATATTTGTAATCTGCTATCCATTGGGTATGTGAAGGTAGGTCAAGTAAACTCATTTGAAATGTACCTTTCAAATGGTCAGATTGCAATCATGATGCATTTCTGAGTGCTAGACTTATGGGGATGAAACCTTAAACTCAATGGGATAGTACTAGAGGTGGTAAGTGCCTAGACAGACTTTGTCATTCACAATATGTAATTTTAATGCCATGTATGCCAATACCCTAGCAATTATAGAGCAACATAGCTTTTAAGCTTTCAAGCTTTTAAGCTGCCTACATCATACCTCAATTGTTACTTGTGACCACATCTGATGAAGTGTGAAAATGTCTGCTACCCTTATCCTAGCTGAAGTGGGTGACCAGGACAGGATTGGGTATTGTATGACTTATGAGATGTTGATGTGAGATAAATTTTGCATTTTCTCTTCTGAGGCTGCCCTATGTATTAGTGTGATGTGTTGTCAGTGTAAAGGCAGTGGTATAGGACCGTGTATGCGTACTGCATGCATGTATTTACCATCAGAGATGTGTGTTGTATGGTCTTCGGTACAGGTATTGCCAAATCTGGTATGGTATGTGTGAAGGTGGTGTTATAATGTTGTGAAGTCCTACTGGTGAAAATGCATGTATGTAGACCATGATGTCATATGAGTGTTCCTGATGTTCATCAGTTTGACACTGCAGTCAGTGATTGGGTATGGATGTGTAATATGTGCGATATGGGCCATTGTAGATGCACTTAGATATATTGTTAGTTGTGATACATATATTGTCTGCAGATCTTCCTCTGTGATTGGGTCAGACTAAACACATGCCTGTACCCAATGCTTGCATTGTACATATCAGATGTCATCAGTATAGCTGTCTAACTTGAAGTGGCTTAATCAGTCATTAGATCCAAATTGTCATTATTGTACAGGTTGTTATGTCAGCCATGTAATGTGACAGGCAGATGCTTTGTGGTGTGTGAGTGTAGTGGTATTCCCTTTCATGGATATCTCAATAAGGACATGGAATGATCAGTTGTTGTAACTGTAGAGATCTGATGTGTTTTGTTCAGTAAGCTGTGTTTACAATGGGTGATAGGAGTGCGGAGAGATATTATATGAAATCAGGAAGACATTTGTACTTCATCCAGGGCATGATATCCATGTAGACATGGCTATTGTGGTGATCATATGGATAACTCCAACCGTGCAGACTTACTTGGATGTAGATGTAGGTGTGAGGGTTAGCATACAGGGGTGGGTAATGGTAACAGGTTGAGACATGATGTAGGACATGTGTATTGGCATCTGACATAGCCTAGGCAGGATATGTATTGTCACATATGTGCAAGTTTACAAGTGTGTTGTGAGGTGTGTGTTGACCCTCTCTTTCCTTCCCTCCTTCTCTCTTTTTGTGTGCATCAGCATCGGCAGGCGAAGGAGAAGTGGCATAGGTGAGTAGGGATGCTGCAGGCCATGGGACCCGGAGTGCTGCTACCAGCGACAGAGAGGGACTCCGTGGCACAGTGGGCGAGGGGAGTGCCACAGGGGAGACTCGATCATTTACATCATCTTCAGAATCCTCCTTAAGTGGACACTCCCTGGAGGTGGCAGACCCTACTGGGACCGCCTCTGCACCATCATTGTCTGCCACCCCTCTCACTACCAATGCCCTCCCCAGGCAGGTAGCTCCCCACCTAGTTGCTTGTGCCCTCTCACCCAGGAGGGTGGGCATCTCCTTTGCCACAGGCACCTGTGCCCCTGTCCCTGTCAGCCATGCTGCTCTCAGTGAGGAGGCTATTGACCTCCTGAGGTCGATCTCTGTGGGTCAGTCAACCATCGTGAATGCCATCCAGGGACTGGCAGCTCAAGTCGAGCAGAGCAAAGCGCTCCTAGATGAAATTCACAGTGCACTGGCTGGCCTACAGAGATCCTTTCAGCCTCTGGCCTCCACACTGATGGCAGCCAGTCACACTTTGTCTACCATTCCCCCTCCACCTACCTCTTCCTAAACCCAAACCCCAAGCCCAGACAAAACTATGTGTGTGCCTATCACAAGCATACATCCACCTCAAAAGCCAAAGGTACCCCTACAAACACAAGCACCACAAGACTAACAACTGGCATGTACACAAACAACACCCACCTGCAGACACACCAACATCTCCTACCTGCACCGATTCCCCCACCACCCCCTCCTTCACAGGCACTACACCATACACCATACACACCTGCAGCCACCAAACCAACATTGACTGATCCAGCCACCATTCCTATCTTACCCTCTTTTGGCACAATAGCAGACCTGCAGACATCCACCCCAGTCACCACATCCACAGCCACCACAACCACTGATACACCCACATGCAGCACATCTACCATACCTGCAGACACCACCCCAACAGACAGTCACCCATCCACATGGCATCTCCCAACACCTCCTCCCCCTCTCCTCCCAAGACACATAAATGCCTGCACTCACCCACCCAACAGACACCCAGCAGTCACAAGAATTAATTGCACGCACTTGCACCTAAGACATTCACACCAACACCTCCTACAACCACTCCCTCTACCTCTACCTCCACTCCCAAACCTTTTTGCCATGACCGCCCTGTGTGTCTAAGAAGCATTTCCTCTCTGAGTTTCCCTGTTCTCTACTTCTCTCCAACCCGGTAATATACCCAAATGGTCTGTGTCCCTCCTGTGAATTGGTGCTGTTGTGTATTGTTGTGTTCGACTGTGCCGGTGCTGTGTATCTGTGGGTTGCTATGTGTACTGCATGTGTGTGTTGGCCGTGGTGTATGTAGTCTTGGTATGCATGTGTGTTGTATAAGTGTGTGTGTGTGTATGTAGGTGTGTGTGTATGTATATGGGTGTGTGGTTACGTGTGTGTTACCGTTGCAAGCCATCCCAGATGTGTATGTTGTTTGTGCGTGTGTGCTCTGGGTTTTCCCTACAGTGTCAGGTAGGTGTGTGTGCTCATGGTTGTTGTCCTCATTGCCGTTGCTGCTTCCAGAGTCATTGTGTGAGCAGGAGCAGTGGGAGGACTTTCAGTTTGGGTTCCATGGTGGCTTCAAACAGAAAAGTTTTCCAGAAGGTGAGTGTCTTCTTTTATAGAGTTGGTTTCTGCCACGGTTTTCGTCTTGGTGCGACTGCAGCAGAAACCTTGGTGGTGTGCAGCCTCGTAATGTGTCCAGCAGGAACATGGTGTCCGCCGGCCTGAAGGTGGCTACCTCTGGGCAATATGATCACACTGGCGGTACTGGCGGTAGTTTGGCTGTCTTCTGTTGGGAAGACTGCCATGGTCATAATTTGGCGGTCTTCTACGCCAGCCAATTGGAGGTATGACCAGCGACATGGCAGTCCTGGTACCACCAAACTCGTAATGGCTCCCTAAGTCTGTAGGTAAACTTTTTGACTGAGGCTTCACGCTTGCTGTAGCCGAACAGGGCTCCATTGCAGTCAGCCTGAAACTTTGACTTTGCCCCGGTTGAGGTGGAACCAGATATCCCAAGTGGCGGTTTTAGTTTCTAAGCACTAACAAAGATTAAGGCCCTCATTATGACATTGGTGGTAAATACCAAATACCGCCGCACTGACTGCTGCCAGCATACCGCTGCGGAGGTGGACATCCATCTGCCAGATTATGACACATACAAACAAAACTGACAGAAAACAGCCACAACCACAAATCTGCCAGACCCACTGAACGTGATAAACTTTTGGTGCTATCACCCATTCCGTTACGCCACCAATACAACGCCCTCCAAATAATGATCCACAAATCACCACAGTGGACATTCAGCGGTGGTACACCATTGGCAGCGCACACCCCCAATGCAGATATGGCCACCCAAATACAAAACAAGACAACACTGGCCAGAACAAAAAAGTCCACACCTGACACAAATACAAACACCCCACACACCCACCAACAGCACTGTAAAACACACACCCACATCACCCACAATCCTTTGCAAACACAAGAAGGCGATTAAACTTTGCTTTGCCAATCCTAAATAGAACTGCACACACATATCACAACTACTTATTCATCTGTCACACACCAAACACCACACACCTTCACACATTACACTCTGCACAACATACACACAACACCCATGTCCCCACAAAGGCACCCCCGTTTCACCGATGAGGAGTTGAGGGTCATGGTTGAGGAAACAGTCAGGGTAGAGCCACAGCTGTTTGGAGTAGAGGTCCAGCAGATCTCCATTGCCAGGAAGATGGAGCTATGGCAGAGGATCGTGGACAGGGTGAACGCCGCAGAACAACATCCACGCACAAGGGATGACATAAGGAAGAGGTGGAACGACCTATGGGTAAGGTGCATTCCATTGCAACAAGGCACCAGCCTGCCATCCAGAGGATTGGCGGTGGACCCTTACCTCCTCCCCCACAGCTGACAGCATGGGAGGAGAAAGTCTTGGCAACCCTGCATCCTGAGGGACTCACTGGAGTAGTCGGAGGACTGGACACTGGTGAGTCAACATTTACCACCTATCATGCCATCTCGACCCTTTACCCTGACTCCCATCACTCCACTCCATCCCACACAGTGAACCACCCCATTTTCCAAACCTAAATGCCAAGCCCTGCATGCCATACTCACTGCATGCACATCCCTCCCAGCTCTGCATGCACACCCACCACCAATGGATGCACAACATGGAGAACTAACAATTCCACAATATATCACTTTACACAACCAAAGTTAGGAGGACAACATCAATCACATAGGGAAAGCTAGTAATGCTAACTATGTCACTGACATGTACCACAACACATCACTTACATGCCTGCAGGTGCCCCAGGCAATGTCAATGGCGAGGAGGTGCCACGGCTACCTTGTCCCCACCAGATGATGCCCCCAGTGATGACAGCAACTCAGGAGCTCTGGATCTGGATGATCTCCCAGGCCCATCTGGGACCACTGGTCAGTCGGCTACCACATCCCACACCCAGTCCACCACAGGACACCCCTGAATCTAACATCACAGCAGCCAGCCAATGCCCCCACACCTCTGCCCCCAGGACACACGTCAATCAGTAGTGCGCCCACCTGTACAGGAACCCGAATCTATACCACACAGGCATGACAATGAGGGTCCTGGTGTCAGTGGGATTGGGCACACCGTTCAGGGAACACAGGCACAAGGGGTCAGGGACACTCCGAGGACAGCTGTGTGCCAGGCTGGGGACAGGCCCTGGGAACCGACTGCCCAGGAGGCACTTACAAACGTCCTGGGGACATACCAACAATCCCAGGACAGGATGAGTTAGGTGATTACCATCATGCAGGAGAACCAGAAGTTGCAGGTGGTACACCACCAGGAGGTCTTGCAGCAGTTGCAGGGCATAAATACCAACATGGCCTTCACTGTAGGGGTGCTGTGTGACATGGCCAAAACCATGCGGAAGGACAGAGAACACCAGTGGGCCACTTCCACTAGCCACTCCACCCAGCAGCCCTCCACATCTGCTGCAGCTAGTGGACAGGAAGCCCTGCCACAGGACCCACAGGCCACCCGCACGCCTCCCCCTGCAGAAGGTGAACCACCTCGCAAATGTTCCCTGCGACCCAGACAGACACCAGAGAGTTGCCAAGACCTCCATCAGCTGCGGGACACTGCTATTGCTCAGGACAAAGACATCATGCACAGACCAAGGATACTTGGCAGTGACGTGAGAGATGTACTCGTCAGCAAGGCCTTCCATCTGGACAATGAGTGAGTGGAAACTCTTCCTGTTCCTGTACACTTGTTCATTGGCCAGGGGGGGGTACTAAGGCAATATGAGTCCCGTCAGTGGCCCCAGTAACATGTGGTATGTATCCCATTGCATGGAATCCAGCCTCCACAGTGGGCAATTCATCTACCTGGGGCAATCCAATGTAGCTGCACATGTGTTTGAGCAAGGCAGCCAAAACCCTTGCAAGCACAATAGAGAACATTGGCTGTGACATTCCTGCAGCCAAGCCCACTGTCACCTGGAAAGAGCCAGTTGCCAGGAAATGGAGCACTGATAGTACCTGCACAAGAGGGGGTATTACTGTGGTGCAACAGATAGCAGGTAGCAGATTAGGCTCCAATTGTGCACACAGCTCTGTGATTTGTGCCTGTCCTCCAGTGTAGCCAAGTCCACAAGGGGTCTGTACACGGATGCTTGCCTCCTCCTCTTATTCCTCTGCAGTGGTTGATACCTAAGGGACCCAGAAGTAAGAAGGGAGTGACAACAGGAACTATGGATACACTACATCAGTGTACACATAGCATGTTTGTATGCTGGAATTGTCTAGGTGTGTACAGTCAACAACAATGATGCACTTTTAAATCAGTACATGTGTACTAGCAGTAGAAAATGGCAACCGCCTGTCCTGTATGCAGGGACAGGTCGAACTGACCTCACTCTGCCACCGTTAGGCGTCATGGTGGGAGGCGGTCTGCACCACCGTGCAATTCCTCATTTGCTAGCATGGGCTTCTATGAAGTATAGGAACCAATGATGATCAATGCCGGCGGTGAACAACCGTGACCGCCATTTTCTTTCTATCACTTCACTTGATTCCTGACTTTCCACAGGACAACATCTCCACTGCATGTGCTGATGTGACCTGTGTCTGGAACCTGCCATAGCTCGTGCAACAGGGGAAAGGGCCCCAGCTTTCACATTGGAGGAGGTGGAGAGGCTCGGGGATGGCATCCTACCCCTGTATGGGCAGTTGTATTGACCTCCAGACCAACAGGTGAGTACACCCTGGGTACGTTGCATGCAACATGGCTGCATGGAGATGTGTGTGTGCTGGCAGTGTGTCATTTGGTGGGTGTATGGCTGGTGGCAGTGTCTGTGCAGTGGTGAGGGTCACGTGTGTGCTTGATAAGGGGCAAATGCAGTATGTGAGCCATTTCTTTCAAAGGCTGGATTGTATGGTTAATGGTGTCCTTCTGTCTGTGTTCCCTCTGCAGGTCAGCGCCCATCAGAAGAAGGGGTTGCGGCGTGCCATCGCCAAGGACGTGTGGACCCTGGGGGCCAATAGCCGGAAGAGCAACCACTGCAGGAAACGGTGGAAGGACCTGAGACACTGGGCACGGAAGACCACAGAGGTCCAGCTGGGGGCGGCCTCCAAACGAGGGAGGGGTGCCCGTCGGAACCCTCCTGATGGCCCTCATACTGGCGGTGGCCTACTCAAAGCTAGATGGGCGCTTGAGGGCATCACAGCAGCTACAAGAGGGTGAGTAAAGTGTGTGTGAGAACCATCTATGTTGCCTGACATTGGATTTTGGTGAAGGGTTCTAGTCAGTAGAAGCCCCAATACGCCAGCTTAGACATTGCAGCGTAATCCTGCTTAGGTATTTGGGGTGTAATGCATATTTTAGATGGCTAGGTAGCAGGCTTTCCATGTCAGACAGGGCTTAGTTGGTTCCAATTGATGTGCAAGTAGCTGTGTTTGACTCCCACCTGCTGTGATACCTAGCCAATGGTATGCCAGCGTGGTCCATAGTGCCCATTCTTAGTCCCTGGGTGTGCTGGTGTTGTGTATGCCATCTGTGCTGTTGTTGCTGTGACTGACCCTGTGCTCCCTTTCTTCCCGCTCTCTCCTTTTGTCATCCTGTCCAAGTGTGCATTAGCATAATCTGGAGAAGGAGCAGGGGCACCGGCGAGTGAGGGAGCTGCAGCCCACAGGACCCAGGAGGGAAAATCTACTGACACTGAGGGGACCAGTGGGACGGACGGCGAGGGGAGCACAACAGGGGGACAGGAGCTGATTCAACTGACTCTGATACCTCCTCCGATGGGAGCTCCCTGGTGGTGGCAGACCCGTCTGGGACCACCCCAGCTACAGGTTCAACCGCCACCCCATACCAGCACCGCACTCCCAGGAGCCCCCCCACCGAGTTGCCCGTGCCCGCTCACCCAGGAGGGTGGGAGTCTCCTTTGCCCCAGGCACCTGAGGCCCTGCCCCAGTCAGCCCTGCTGCCTTCAGTGAGGAGCTTATTGACCTCCTGAGATCCATCTCTGTAGGGCAGTCAACTATAGTGAATGCCATCCAGGGGCTCACATCCAAGATGCAGCAATGCAATGCCTTCATGAAGGGCATTCACGATGGCTTGATGGCCCTACAGAGATCGTTTCAGGCTCTGGCCTCCTCCCTGACAGCAGCCAGTGTCCCTCTTACTTCCGTCCCCCCTCCAACTACCACTTCCCAGTCCCAGTCTCCTCACCCCAAGCCCATCCCATGCACACATTCTGACAAGCATGCACACAAAACAACAGACAATACTCACACAGACAAACACCGGCAGCACACTTCAGTCCACAAGCGCTCACACAGCCAACACACAAATGCACACACACCACCATCCACTGACTCCACTGTCTCCCTTTCTCCTCCTCCCTCACAGTCACATCAGTACTCACACCTGCATGCACTCCGTCAACAGTCCCTGAACCTGCCACCTGTACAGCCTTGCCCACAGTTACCACAACAGCAGACCCGCACACAACATGCGCAGTCACCACTACTACCGTCACCAAGTCATGCAGCACACCTACCCACTTGTAGACACCACCACAACATTCATCCACACATCCTGTTTGATCTCCCCCACTGTGTCTGCCCCACTCCAAAGACACGCAAAAGCTCACACTCAGACCTCCAACAGCTAGCCACCTCACACATGCACACGTTTCATGCACCTGCACCCAGTCCAACACACATCCTCCTCCTACAACCACTCCCTCTACCTTCACTCCCATCCCTCCTCCCACATCCCACCACATTGGCCCTAAGAAGCTTTTGCTTTCTGACCTTGAACTCTTCCCTCCCTGTCCCCCCTGTCCTGCCCATACGAAGAAGGTCCCACCCCGCAGCCCAGTACCTCCAGCACCCAACCTGACTCTGTACCATCCCCAAAGACTACAACTGCCACTAAGGGGCACATGAGTGTGACTCCGACCCCCCACCCCAATTCCACTCCTCCGCCCCCAAATGGAAGGCGAAAGTGCCGCCAAACCAAACACAAACCAAAACCCAAAACAAAGGAGACAGCTCCCAAAGCTAAACCCAAGGAGCCCCCTCCCAAACCAAAAGCCAAAGAGCCCATTCGTAAAAAGAAGCTCCACCCCCCTCTTCCCCTGAGGTGCCTGCATATTTCCAACATGATTCCCCTGCACAGTGGAGTCCCGTTGTTGTCAGGAATCAAGTTGGGGCTTGGACTTTGCGCCATGGGCATTACAGACTTTGAACTGGCCAACGGCCCTGCCTGTACATATGTTTTTCTATTTTGATTGGATTTAGGCTCTTCATCCAACAGGATTACAGTGGTTGGAACAGGGTTATGTCTCTTGGCTTTCTTTGTTCCTGGGTTCTGTTACTGTCGATTTACTCTGCAGATAGTTCTGGGTATGTGGTGTGTGTGTATGGTGTATGTTGTTTGTGTGTGTGTCACTCTCCCCTCCCTCCCTTGTGTACTAGGTGGATGCACTCACCGTCGTCATCGGCGTTGGTGATCCAGGACGGCCATGGTGTGGGACAGCATCAGTAAGACTTGCAGGTCAGGTTCTATGGCGGCCGCGGACTCCTCTGTGTCCCTGAAGGTGAGTGTCTCCTTTTCTGTGATCTGTTTCCGCCAGGCTTTTGGTGGTGATATTACTACCCCGGAAATCCTGGTGGTGTGCTATGTCATAATATGGTCGGCGGATCTTTGTCTTCCGACTGCCTGGAGATTGCTACCGCCATGTTCAGTGTTCGCACCGCACTGGTGGTTGATGTGGTGCAGTGGCTGTCTATGGGAGGGATCACCACCATGGTCATTATTTGGCAGTCATTACCACCAGCCTGGAGATGGTACTACTGTCATCGCTGGTATGGCTGCCACCAAGGTCATAATGACCACCTAATCCTTTAGAAAATTCATATCTCCAGTTCGCCTTATCTGATTTTATTTGTTTTAGTGTCAAATCAAAAACAGAAATATTTCCTATTTTTATAAATTGGTTCTGGAGTTTTAAACTGTTTTCTGTGTTTTATTTTATTACCATTTTATGATACTTAAATGCTTAACACACTTTGGCCCATACCTATGATTTTTGCTGCAAAACTGCGGTAACGCTGTTTGGCTGCAAAACGTTTAGCGCCAGGTTGCGTCATTTAACAACACCATATTTATTTAATGGTACAAGCCGGCGCTAAACTTGGCTAGCGTCTTAGAAAAAGGCACTAGCCAGGTGGAGGGGCGGTAGGGAAGGAGGAGTTTGTGCATCAGAAAATGATGCTAGCCAGGTTAGAGGTATAAAAAATGCCTCTAACCAGACCAGCGCCATTTTCTGGCGCACAACCACCAAAAACATGACTCCTGTCTTAGGAAAGACAGGAGTCACGCCCACCACCTCAATGGTCAGCACAGGGGACAAGTGTCCTCTGGGCATGGCCATTGTACCCTGTGCCATGCAGGGGGCCCCAAGTTAGGGCCCCCGATGGCAAAAAAAATAACATAAAAAAATACTTATCCAGACTTACCTGTGATGGGGGTCTCCCATCCTCCAGTGTCCCTCTGGTAGTGGTGGGGGTTTTCCTGGGGCTTGTGGAAGGCCCCTGTGGACCCATTACATGGTGTTTAACCTTGGAAATGGGTCCACAGGTCCTCTAATGCCTGGCCTCACCCAAGTGTTAAATAATGGTACAAAGCAAGCTTTGCACCATTATTTAGCCCCTCCTCCCACCCGTGTGTCGTTTTAGCATGTGGGGGATAAATATGGGGCTATGGGAAAAAACATTTTGTAGATGAGAACGCCTACCTTGCATCTCATTGACACAAGGTAAGTGCACACATCAGAAAATGGTGCAAAGTCCTATATTTTGACATTAGTGGAGTTCGGTTTGTGCCAGATTTGCGTAAACAGATTATAAATATGCCCCTGCATCTCCTAAATTAAGCCTTGTTGCTCATTGCCAAGCTACCAAGGGTTGAGCTAGGGTTAATTTATTGAGACCTAATTGAACCTGGGGGGGGGGAGGTTATTGGCCTATTGCTAAGTGTAGGTACTTACCTGCCCTTACCAATAATCTACTTCCCAACATTGCAGTTGAGTCTCAGCACCTTTTATATTTTCTACATATAAATAAGATGCATGCTGTCTTTACACAGACCACTTTCTGTCTCCCATATCCTGACAATGAACTGAACCTTCCACCTCTATGCCAGTGTTTTTAGTGCTTGTGGTATTAGCAAAGAATGTAGTGGGGAATTTTGCAGAAACATTACAATGTTCATAGAATAGTCATCATGAGAAGCTGTGGTTGAGGGAGTAAATGATTGTGATTATTTCATTCATTATCTAACTGTACATCCAAGATATGAGTTTCACTAAATTCATTTGATGAACGTAATTTGTATAGCTTGGAAATGCTTTACCATCATACCCTGTTTGTTATTCTGGCTATCCTGTGTACCCTCGTCCCCCACCCATCCCCAGTAACCTGAACAATCATGCATGTCCTTTCCAAGTGCTCTGTTACTTTGCTTTTCGGTCTAGTGGGTCTGTAATGGCTGGGAGACACCCATATTGTACTCATTTTGAGTGACACTGGTTACTCGCTTATTAACCCAGGTTATACAGTGATCAGTTGTAGTAACAGCAGAATAATATTGCATGGGTACATGACTTTTAATCCATGTTTCTGCTATGAGATTGACCATTGGCTGTCCAAATCCCCCACTGGAGGTCTCTTTCCTTCCATACATGAGATTGCTATACTACCGGGCAAAAAAACAAAAAACTTTAAAATAAAGGAGCAATTCCGTTTGGGGTTGCTTTGCAGGCTTGTATGTCATTTAAAAAATATATAACCAACATGGGATGCATCAGAGCATGAACTTATAACGACTTTATCTAAACCTAACAATACTAATACTACATTAATGATCCAGCTCCAGGGTGATTACATGGAAGTGACAAGCCCCAGTCTGATGAGGTCAGATCATCTCTAAACGATGGGCAGTTAGGATACACTATGAGGTTTAACATTTATTTAATCGCATCTGCTATGTTTACAATGTGTGCAGTGTAGACCTACCACAGTTCAATACCTCACATAAGGCCCTCATTACAACCCTGGCGTTCGGTGTAGAAGTGGCGGTAATACCACAAACAGGCCGGCGGAAAAAAATTAAATTACAAGCATGGCGGTTACCACCATGCCAAACCGCCACTTCTACAATCCGACCGCCAGGGTGGTAACGACCGCTGGGCTGGAGACTTCAGTCTCCAGCCCGGCGGCCGTCAATAGAACGCCGGCAGTATCACAACCCCGCATACTGCCATGGGTTTCGTGGGGTTCTGTACTGCCACGAAAAATCAATTGTGGTAGGCACTATCAGTGCCAGGGAATTCGTTCCCTGGCACTGATAGGGGCCTCCCCCACCACCTTCCCCCTCCCCAGAGTCTTCCCTCCAAACCCACGACCCCTCTACCTCCCCCCAAAGGTGGCAGGACCCCACCCCCCCAAAACACTGACACACACACACCCCCATCCCCTACACACACGCTCACACAACTATTACACATACATTCAGACATAAACGCACACATACACGCACACATGCACACAGACATATACGCACACATTTCCCATACACACAACATCCCCCCGAATGCATACTCGCACTCACACACCCCCTCTACACACTCACACGCACACCCCCATGCACGCACACTACACACAACACACACACCCTCCCCTAACGGACGATCACCTTACCCTGTCCGGTGATCCTCCTGGAGGAAACGTGATCCATGGGGGCTGCCCCACCGCCAGCTCCCCGTCACACCGAATCCTGGGTTGTGAATCGGTGGGCGGTGTTCTGATGACGTGGCGATGGAGGTGGAGCAGCTTCCACTTCACCGCTGACCGCCAGTCTGGCTGCTTTTCATCCGAAAAAGGGCAGAGGGCTGCCAGCAGTCATAATACGCTGGGCAGAAAACCCCCTACACTGGCGGTCTTCAGCCCGGCAGTATCTCGGCGGTCTTTGAAAAAGACCGCTGAGGTCCAAATGCGGGCCATAGTGTATTTGGGGTGGTAATTTTGGGTTAATGCTATTGTTAGTTCTTCCATAAAATGAAGATTTAATTATGAGTGCTCTTCTCGTCCTTTACATCAAAGATAATCAATCCTTTCTTTCATCAACATATGTATTAGGGCCTTATGCCTTTACTTTTTGCAAGATGATTTATGAGGTTAAGGGAGGGAATGACACAAGCACTGTGTAAGATTGATGACCCACCTGAGCAAATGAACATGGCTGAAACATGCACGAAAAGCCATTTTAGGATGCTTGAATGATTGCTTTCACAAAACTTCCTACCGTTAATTCCTAACCATACCCAGGGTACCCCACAAATGAAAGAGAAATCTTTCAGAAATACTCTGAGACATTTTGATTACACACCCGGATTTCTGCTTCTATCTAGAAAATATTTATAATAAATTCTTGACGAATGATTGAGTCCATCTGAGTGGTACTTACCTACCTAGACAAGGGGAAATCACTGAGGGGAAAAACACCAGTGATGAAGCATGCCACAAAGGATAGTGGTGGAGAGGTCTTCTCCCAATACATTAGTTACGTATGATATTTCAGATGCCAAAAAGTGAATTGCTAGCTAGGAACCCATATACCTTTTTGTTTTATTGTCTTGTAAATAGGGGGATGTGCATACATTCTATCTCTCTCTCTCGCTCTCTTCCTCTCTCTTTCTCGCTCTCTCCTTGTGTGATGAAGGGCTCTTGTCTTTGTTATGTATGGAACTCAGTATGTGGGGTTTACTGATACTGCTTATGGTGGGTACATTTGAGCCAGGGGGCACACTTCACAAATTGATGGCTGTCCAGCATCAGACTTTCATAGTCTTGATGAACACATTGTCCAGTACATACTGCTTTCTAAGACCACCTCCTTTAAGCCAGTTATGGTTTGTGGATGTGAAAGCTGTCAACCTATTTCCTTTGTCATATAAATTTCTCCTGCTGGAGTAAAACTCACTTATCTTCCATGTCCTTTGTCTCTAGTGGTCCATGAGATAATATGGATCGAGCTGTCTGGTCTGAAACCAACAAAACAGTCAGTCTAAACTGATCTGACAAGTGATTCATGGATTTAGAATCAGAGAAATGTTGGACAAGAAACTTGCATCTATACTTAAGCATGAAGAGAAATATAGGACAATGGTTGGTGAGTTTAATCCCTAGACAGTTTCAGTTCCATATCTGGGAGCCTGTATAGATTCCAAATGCATTCATCAATTAACCTCCAGAGGCAGAGGCCATTTCTGAATACAAATAATTATAGTATCCTTGGTTAATATAACAATTTTAAAGGATGAAGACAGTTCAGTACTCAAAAGTGAAAGTGCTATGAACTGTTCAATATGGTACTCATATATACATGTGCAGGGGTATTCTTACGTTCACCACAATTGTAAATCCAATATGAAAATTGTTTCCCATAGGCATTGATTTCCTTAAAGGACAGCACCTGAGCTAATGTTGATGTTTCAACCCAAACTACAAGTTGTAACTGTCTCCTCAAGCACAAAAGTGCATCTAAGAATTCCCCTAAACAGTTTGTTCTCTGGAATGGAGAATGGGCTTAGCCACTGATTGACTGGCTAATCTATGATTTTTAATTGAAGATTTGCCTTTCCATGTTATGTTTCTCAATCCTTTTGCACCTAGGTCTCAGATTATGAGTTCAGGGAAGAAGTGCCTGTTGTGATGTGGTGAGGGCATTCTGCAAAACCACTCCTGCAGCAGCATTTCCAATGAGCAACATCACTGCAAAAGCTAGTGTAGCACTCCTACACGAGGAGGCTCTCATCTTCGTTAAATATTCCCTTTCAGGCTGGCTGAAGATTTATGCTTGATCTCAGAAAGTGCAGCCTTCAAGGACAGACTTTGTGATTGATGGTGATTACTGCTCCTCTTGTGTGGCAGACCTCAAAATCAGATACTGGCACACCAGTTTCTCAGCACACGGCATGGAGATTTAAGATGACACAATGTCCTGGTGCAGTTTACTTGGCAGGATAGAGTCAGGGAAACCGGGGGACGACTCCAGAATGAAATTGGCTCCTGGTTTCGCTTTATCTGGCAGTGAGCTTCTTCTGGGTGTTCGTTATGCCAGGAAAATAATTGACTTCTTCTACTGGGTAGCCGGGGCAACTCGTCCAGGGTGGAGGAGCGTCGCCTCCCCGCCAGCAGCAGCAGCTGCAAATTTTTGACTGAAAAGGATAATAAACAAAGTTTATTATCCTTTTCTTATGAAGGGGCAGGGCCACGGGTGTCATGAGCAGACAGCTCATGTATGTTTGACTGCCTGTCTTGGGCCGACCAAACATGTGCAGTAGGCTGTCTCCAGCCCGGCTCCCAGTCTCCCTGGCAGCGCCGTGGCTGGGCACTCCCAGCCAATCCTGACACTGCTTTGAGCAGCATCAGGATTGGCTGCAGGACAGACTGGGAGCCTGTGCCTGCAGCAAGACGGGAGAGGAGCGGCGCAGGCGCAACGAGGAACAAGGTAAATGTTTTATTTAAAAAAAAAAAAGTATGTTTATTTCTCGCACCCCCACCCGAGGTTCGCCCAGCCCCCTCCAAGCACCACAAGCCACTCCTGCTAGGTAGCCTCTTCTGCATGGCCAGCCACTCTCCTTCCCTCTCTGGAATCGCAGGCTTCTACATAGTAGGTAAATGTATAAAACTGGGGCCCTCATTTATGGGGATATGACATAGGGCAGCGGATCAAGTCACCTTGCTGCGCTGCCCTGGCCAAAGTGAAAGGGCATAAATGCACCATTTTTATTCAATACTGTGCTTTCCTGTCCTATCCCCCTGCACTGGATGCAGAATGCAGCACAAAGGGAAAGAGGAAAAAATAAGGAGAAATTAAAATATTTGTTAGATATGCGCTGGGGAGAAGTAAGGTTTTGGCGCATTCCCAGCTTTACAGGCTCTCTTTAATCTGGGGATGTTAGAAATGGGGTCTTTGGTTGGCAGTCAGGTTACCCCCTGTCCAAGCAAGGACCCTCACGCTAGTCAGGGTATGTCACACACAATCCAAATTATCGCTCACCCTCTGGTAGCTTGGCACTGAGCAGTCAGGCTTAACTTAGAAGGCAATGTGTAAAGTATTTGTGCAATAAATCATACAATACCACAATATGACACCATACAAAATAAACCACACAGCGTTTAGAAAAATATATAATATTTATCTGGATAAATGCAGGTCAAAAAGATTTAAGATGAAATAAGCAAATGTAGGGATATCACTGAAAGTGACATCAAGTGTCTTAGAGTTAAAATATTACTGTAAAAACAATAAAAGTGTCTTAAGTTCTCCTAGAAACAACAAGTGTCTCTTGCAGGGCAAAGTACCTGGTTTGCATTGAAAAATCCTCGCAAGGGACCGCAGAGGAGGAGATGTGTGGAAAACGGTGAGTGTGCGTCGGTTTCGCCACTTCGCACACAGACTTGCGTCATTATTTTCCATGCAGGGAAGACGTTGTGTTGATTTCCAGCACACGGACCTGGATCCTCTTGCGGGGTTTTCAGACGCCCCGGGGACGATGAGTGGAGTCCTGGACTTGCGGAGCGAAGTCACAGGAGGCTGTGTCGATTCCAGTAGGCGATGCATGGAATTTTCTTCCGCGCGGCAGGCGCGGCTCCGATTCCTCTCAGGAAATTGGTTTTCGTCATTCTGAGTTGGCTTCTGTCGATCCAGTAGGGCCGTGCGTCGAAGTTCCGGTCACGCTGCTGGTGCTGCGTCGATCTTCTGTCGCAGAATCGGGCTGCGTCAGTCCAGACTCAGCGTGCTGTGAATTATCGACGCACGGGGATTTCAGCTGCAGGAGAGAATTCTTTTTGGTCCTGAGACTCCAGGGAACAGGAGGCAAGCTCTATCTAAGCCCTTGGAGAGCACTTCTGCAGCAAAGCAAGAGAGCAGTAAGACAGCAGGGCAACAGCATGGCAGCAGTCCTCTTCAGAAAACAGTCAGGTGAGTCCTTTGGGCAGCCAGGCAGTTCTTCTTGTCAGAGTGCAGGTTCTGGTTCATGTTTCTTCTCCAGGAAGTGCCTGAGGTGGTAGGGAAGAGGCCCTGCTTATGTACCCAAATGTGCCTTTGAAGTGGTGGAGACTTCAAAGAGTGGCTTAGAAGTGCACCAGGTCCCCTTTCAGTTTAATACTGTCTGCCAGGGTCCCTGTGTGTGAGAGCAGGCCTGTGTGTGAGAGCAAGCCTGTAATGTTTAGTTAAGTGTTATTGTGCCACTGTTGTTATAACCAGAATAAAGACGTTTTTATGAAATATAAAGGCTCTGACTTTAAAAATTTGGTGATGAGGAGAAGGGAAGAGGTTGTAACAACGTTGAGGAACCTGCGCAGTACAGGAGAAGTGGTATGCGTTACCTGTGAAGGCTTGCTGTGATATTTAAAGTACTACATTCAGTTTTATTTGGAACGTATGGATAAAGTATTGTCCTACAGACTGTTCTAACATCTGTATGGGAAACATTTTATGAGGATGTTAGAAAGAGGAGTGTTACCGTTAATCTTCAGCGAGATTTGAATGCTGCGCTCGCCATTTCACTTCATGAGCTCACCCGGAGAGGATCGGAACTACGTTGCACGCGCTCTTACGCATGCACGTTGGAGACTTCGTCTTGCTAAAGGAAAGGACCTTAGCGGTGCCAAGGATTCAAGGAAACAAATCGAAATGCTTTTGTCATCGGACAAAGCGCATTCAGGAAGCAAATCGGAACGCTTTTGTCATCGGACAAAGTGCGTTAAGGAAGGAAATTGAAATGCTTGTGTCATCGGACAGAGGACTACAAGAAGGAAAGTGTCTGTCACCGCAAATTCACTCGATTGAGGCACAGAATAAAATTTTGAAACATATTTCCTGTATGGATAACACCTGTTTAGGGTAATACTGGGAATGAAGGAATGCTGACATTTCATTGTTAGTGGCATCCTTTGGTACAGTACGATTATTTTGAACTTTGATTTCAGACTTTTGGGTATTTTCATTTTGATGGTCGTCTCAAGCAGTTTATAGATTTTTGTTTGCATTTTACAGTGAACTAATTCATTTGGTGCAGAGTGGACGTCCTTAAACGTTAATATTCTCAATATGACCACACACCAATGTTGTCTTCAGCCTCCGCAAACATTTTGCCCGGCAGGTGCGGGCCCATGTATGAAATGGGCAGAATGGAAGTCTTATTTCCTAAATTTTTTGGAAACTATAGACGAGGAAGGGAAAATGAGTTCGGAGAGGAGGAAAAAGATTGTTCTACATTCTGTGGACCCTGAAGGACTAAAAGTATACAAATCTATGACAAAGATCAGTTGAAGTGGGGACACTAATGTTTTTGAGAATGTCTTAAAAGAATTTGATAATTACGTTGGACCTAAAGTGTGTATAGGCATTTCTAGATACATGTTTTTCCAGAGAAAGCAAGAATGTGGGGAGACAGTGGATGAGTATGTTGCTGCACTTAAAAGTTTGGCGAATGACTGCAAATTCGACCATTTACAAGATCAATTGATTAGAGACCAAGTAGTAATGTATACCCGTGATTCAGCAATTCAGGAAAGGTTGTGGATAAATGGAGATGCTGAGTTGGATGATATTTTAGCAATTGTTAGGAAAGCTGAATTATTAAGTTGCAGAGTCTAAAGAGTTTGGGGAGGATACAGTTAACAAAATAAAATATAAGGAGACGCGTAATTCAAGGAAAGAAAGTGGGAAGAGCCAGCAGTCCTCAAGGTTCGATAGTCAAAGGTGTTATCGCTGTGACAGCAGTTCACATTTGGCTTCTTACAAATACTGTACAGCGTTGAAGCAGAAGTGTGCAGCCTGTGGAGTTTTAGGACATTTTGCTAGGGTGCGTAAGAAAAAGAAAAGTGGTAGTAATGTGAAGCATGTGGAAGATGTAAGTGACAGTTCAAGTGGAGATGAGGGCAAGGTCAATAGGATTACGCACAACAGCAGACAGGAAAGGATCAAGTGTTTTTTTTTCAATGTGCATGAGGAATCATTTCACAACAAGAAGAAACAAGTGTGCTTTATGCATATAGGTGGGGTTGATATTCAGGTATATGTTGATTCAGGATCTACGTTTACTATTATTAATGAGGATGTATGGAGGTCAAAATTAGTGGGAAAACTGGGTACCTGATATTAGCCCGGAAGGATTTTCAGGAGAGAAGATAGATTTATTGGGGTTTAGGGAACTTACTTTTGCTTTCAAGAACAGGAAGTCTGTTGGGAAGCTTTATATAGCAAGGAAGGGACCTTCAGTGCTGGGTTGGATAGATCAAGGAGAATTACACATTACCCTTGATCCGAACAGTCCTGAGCCAGTTATGGTTGTGGATGAAGAGGAACGCATTGCGAAGGAAATGCTTAAAAAAGTTCCTAAAGTTTTTAGTGGGAAAATTGGAGTTCTGGAAGGTTTTGAACATAGTATTGTTCTAAAATCAGATGCCAGTCCGAAGATTCGCAAAGTAGGAAACATTACCATACTAATAAGAAGTGAAGTTGAAAAAGAAGTAGATAAGTTGGTGGAAGATGATGTTATCGAACCAATTGAATCTTTCAAGTGGATTTCTCCGGTGGTAGTAGCAGAACGTGCGAATGGGAAGATTTGTTTATGCAAAGATTTGCGCCACCTGAATAATAATATAGTGGTGGACAAATTTCCCCTACCTAGAATCTTGGAAATGTTGACACTTATTAAGGGGGCAAAGTGGTTTTCCACTATAGTATTATCAGCTGCATATCATCAGATTAGGTTGAGTGAAGCAAGTAAGAAGTACACAGTGTTTATTACTCCAGTGGGATGTTTCCAACGCAAAAGATTACCTTTTGGTTTAGCTTCGGCAGCTGCCATCTTTCAGAGGTTAATGTATCAGTTATTTGGAAAACATACCAATGTAAGGTGTTTTCAAGATGATATATTACTTTTTGGCAGGGATAGGAACACGATAAAGTCATGGAGGAGGTGCTGGGTATTTTGGAAGAAAAGGGTTTGACAGTAGAACACTCGAAGTGTAAGTTTGGAGTACAATCAGTAACTTACCTTGGACATGTTTTGTGTGGCAATGGTGTGACTATGAAACCTAAGTTAGTAGATGCCATACTGAATTCTCCACATCCCACATGCAAAGATGATGCCAAATCATTCCTAGGAATTATAGAGTTTTATGCAAAATTTGTGAAAGGTTTTTCTAGCAGGGTATACAACATCAGGCAATTGCTGAAAAAACACATTAAATTCATTTGGTCACAAGAATGTGAAACAGAATTTAAGGATGTAAAGAATGCAATCGTACAAGCTCCTGTTTTAAGTAGCTTTGATCCAGAGTGCGCAAATGTGGTGACTGTGGATGCCAGCAATAAAGGATTGGGCGGTGTGTTGACACAAATTGATACTTCGGGGAAAGAAGCTATAATTGCTTTTGCTTCTTGTGCATTATCACCAAATGAAGAAAAATCTTCGGTGTTAGAGAAAGAAATACTTGCATGTATTTGGGCTCTGGAACATTTCAGATCTTTTGTGTGGGGTAAGAAATGTATTTAACGAACAGACCACAAGCCGTTAGTGAAATTATTGACCACTGAGCGGATGTTTAAAGCATCTGCGAGGATTGCTAGAATGTCGATGCATTCGCAAGTTTTCATGTATGAAATTGAATATGTTCCAGGAAGGAGTAATGTGTTAGCAGATTATCTCTCCCGTATGCCCACTGAGATACTTCAGTGGGATGCAGATGAAGGGGAGGAATTACAAGTTGCATTAATTCATGATGAAGGTGCCCTTGTGTAAAGGAGGAGGCGTGGAAGGGAAAATATTCTAAAGATAGTGAATTACAGTCATTGTTGGAATGTGTGATGAATGGTTGGCCTAATAAGTCTAAAATTTCAAAGACGTAGACAGTTTTGGGAGGTGAGGAGTGAGCTTTCAATTGTTCAAGGAACTATTTTTAGAGGTGATAGGGCTATTCCACCAAAGACACTTAGGAATAATATTTTGAAGTTATGTCATGAAAATCACTGTGGAATAGTCAAGACCAAACAGAGGGTAAAAAAATGGTATTGTTGTCCAGGAATAGATTTTCACGCTGAAAGGGTTGTCAGGGAGTATGTTATTTGTGTGAATTCAGATAAAACCTTAAGGACATTAAGACCTAATATGTGTGAGCCAATCGTTCTGAATAAGCCTTGGCATACTGTTGCAATTGATATCATGGGTCCCATTGGTAGTCGTGGGAAGTATATTATTGCCATGACTGATGTTTTCTCCAGGTGGCTTGTGGTGAAAATTGTGGATAATGTGGATTCGTTGGAAGTTTTGACATTCATGGACAGTACCTATGTAGATGAAGGCTTACCAGTACAGATTATTAGAGACAATGGGGTGCAGTTTACGTCTGCTTTGACGAAGATGTATTTTGAAAGAATTGGAGTTAAACATAGGACTACATTTTTGTATAATTCCAGTGGCAACGGTATGATTGAGAGATTTAACAGAGTTATGAAAGATGCAATTCAGATTGCATGTAAAAATGGAAATGATTGGGAAGTGCAGGTTTTAAAAAAATGGTGGTCTTACAGAACTTGCTATCATGAAGCTCTTGGTGTATCTCCTTTTGAATTAATGAGAGGCTGGGTACCAAGGACAAAATACAACCCGGAGTGGTTATTGGAAGCATCTGAGTGTAAGGTGCTGCTTGGAAAAGTTAGAGATCAGATTGTAAAGAAGCCTTTGAATTATAAACAAACAAAAGGGGTTCAAAGAGAAATGTGGAAAGTTGTGAAGGTAATTGGGTTAAGGTGAAGAAACCATGGAGAGTAAGAATAGGTGAGAGTCAGTTTTCAGAACCAATTCAGGTAAGCAAGGATTTGCGTAACGCAGTTCTTTTGAGTGATGGGAAGGTATGGAAACTTAAAAGGATAGCGGTGTTTAAACGACAGCGTGCTAGTGGACAGAATTTAAGTGATTCCTTAGAAGATTTTGGTCTAGAGAAGAATAAAGTGAATGATAGTTTGGAAAGGGAGAACAACATTGGTGACAGTGTAGAGGTTGATGAGTCTAGTAGGAGTCTGGTGCGAGTGGATGATGGAGATGCTGCTAGGTCTATGGAAAAGCAATTAGCCCTTGTGAATGTTGATAGTACTCTTGAGGGTAAAGTGGGTGATAACAAGGAATGTACAGGTCTTATGGGCAACAGGATTTCTTCAAAACCCAAGTGATTGGATGATTACATTTGTGACTTTGTTTCATAATGCTTGTTATATATTTTTAAATTTTTTAATTTTATTTAAGGGGGATGTATGTTTAGTTAAGTGTTATTGTGTTATTTTATATTGTGATACTTGTTTGAGCCTGTTGTTATTTGCGTGTCTCCTTCGTTCTAATTCCGGACTGGAGATTCCAAGTTTGTTGTTGAAGAGGACTTGGAGACGGGAGGAGAGACGCACAGCATACACACCAGACTCAGCAGCCACTGCTGTTATAACCGGAATAAAGACGTTTTCATGAAATATAAAGGCTCCCACTTTACAAGGCCCTTAACCTTCCCAGTCCCGGAAGACCCATTCAAAATGCAGATGTATGCAGGTGAGGCTGAGAATCCTGTGTTTGGGGTGTGTCTGACTGAGTGCACAAGGAGCTGTCAACTAAACCCAGTCAAACATGGATTGTAAGGCACAGAAAGATTTAAGTGCAGAGAAATGCTCACTTTCTGAAAGTGGCATTTCTAAAATAGTAATATTAAATCCAACTTCACCAGTCAGCAGGATTTTGTATTACCATTCTGGCCATACTAAATGTGACCATCCTACTCCTTTCAGGTCAGCAGCTACCACTCAAACATAGGGGGTCGTTCTGACCTCAGCGGTAAAAGGCGCTTACCGCCGCCCAGAAGACCGCCATAACACCGCCGCGGCGGCGGTAAACCGCCACGGTCATTCTGACCCGCAACTGGCAAACTGCCAAAAACCCGACATCCACAAAAGGTCAGCGAAAAAATGGCTATGACCAAACCTCCACCGTCACGCCAACAGAAATACGCCCATACCATTCTGACCCACAAATCCCTGCAGCAGTCTTTCAAACGCGGTATTCCATTGGCGGTACACACCGCCGCGGTCAAAATACACACACACATAGAAAACACAGCCACATTGGTCAGTTTGAAATACACACACCTGATCCACATACTAACACCACTCCCACACACCCAACACAATATAAAACACACACCCACATCCCCCACATGCCCCTACGACCCGGAATCATTGACGAAGGCTAGAGACAGAGCACAGAATAGACAATCCCACAACACAGAGGCACACAACACCATCACCCACACAGAATCCACGCACCAAACACCACACACCACCACACGCACCACACTCATCACCACAAACGCCACCCCACACCTCAACCACACCACCCCATGGCACCCCAAAGACACCCCAGGTTCAGTGACGCCGAACTCAGGGTCATGGTGGAGGAAATAGTCCGTGTAGAGCCCCAGCTCTTCGGGGCAGAGGTGCAGCACACCACAATTGCCAGGAAGATGGAGCTATGGCAAAGGATAGTGGACAGGGTTAACGCGGTGGGACAGCATCCACGCAATCGGGAGGACATCAGGAAGAGATGGATCGACCTACGTGGGAAGGTGCGTTCCATGGTCTCAAGGCACAACATTGCGGTGCAGAAGACTGGCGGCGGACCCCCACCTACTCCCCCAGAATTTACCGCATGGGAGGAGGAAGTCTTGCACATCCTGCATCCTGAGGGCCTCGCAGGAGTAGGCGGAGGAATGGACTCTGGTAAGGCAAATCTTCACTACTGCTTCCCACCCCCACCCCACCTGCATGCCAAATCATACCCCCACCCTTACCCCCTCCCCCATCACACCAACCCCTAGCAAAAGGCTCACCATCACAACCCACCCATCCCAACACCAAGCCCTGCATGCGACCACAAAGCATGGACACCCATCACCAAAGCATGCCCACTGCACACACACATCACCCCCACAAGCCACACTCACAAAAGCCCCCACAAGGAAATGCCTGCACATGGGTACACGGACACCCACCCAGCACACGAAATGCCACACACAGAAGCAATAACCATACCTTTATACCCCTGCAGGACCCGAACGCCACCACACCGCCACGGAGGGTCTCGAGATGTCCATCCCACCCCCAGAAGAGGCCCCCAGCGATGACAGCAGCTCTGTCTCCCTGGAGCCAGACGACCAGCCCGGCCCATCGGGGACCTCTGGACAGTCGGTTCCCCACAGACAGCCACAGGCTACACCAGACCCAACCCCCTCTGGGAACACCAGCACAGCTCCCACCCAGGGGGCCCATGCCTCTGTCTCCAGGACATGTCAATCAGCGGTGTGTCCACCACTACAGGGCACCCAGGTTGACCCACCACCCCAACAACAACAGGGACCTGGGGGCAGTGGTAGTGGGCACACCGTCCAGGGGACAGAGGCCCAGGAACACAGGGGAACTGGGAGGGCTGGTGTGCGACAGGGGGGGGACAGGCCCGGGGAACCCACTCTCCAAGAGGCCCTCTCCACCATCATGGGAGCATACCACCGCTCCCAGGAGACGATGGCGACGGTACTGGCCCGGTTCCAGGAGATCCAGGAACTGCAGGAGGAACAGTACATGAGGTTCAGGGAGGAACTGAGGAACATCGGTTCCACAATGGGGACCATCGTCCTGGCCCTTACCCAGATCGTCACCACATTGCGGGACCATGTGGCACCCCAAAGGGCCCCTGTCACTAGCCCAGGCCAGGAACAGCCTACCACCTCCGCCGGCGCTAGTGGACAGGAGGCCCCCACACAACGACGGGCCACCAGAACCCCACCTCCTGCAGAAGAAGAACCACCCCGCAAGCGGAACCTGAGATCTCACAAGAAGACAGAGTAGGATTGCAAGACCCCCGCCAGCCTAGGATACCCCCTGATGTCATCCCACTGTCCCACATTGTCACCCTGTCCAACTTTGAACTGCCCCTGCTCCATCCTTCCCCAGGCATATGGACAATGCACCTGTGCGACTGAGAACTGGACTCTGCCATGGACATTACTCCACCCCCACCCATCACCGTTTCCCAATCATGTACCTATATGTAGCACTTAAAATAAATCACTTATTCCACCAAAAAAAACAGGAGTCTGCATGTATTTTCAACAAATGTATTACACATAACAGTGCAATAATGTCCAGTTACTTTGTAATGACAACATACCAATCTCAATAAGCTTTAGTCCATGGGCACACAAAGCTGATGTCAGGCAGTGGGTCATACAGCTCTGAAAAGGGAAGGGAAAGTCACAAATCAGTTAACAGGAACTGGGGGGAAACACAGACAGTGGAGACGCATGAGGCCCTCAGTAAATGTAAAATGGGGTGGCTGATCCTTACCTGGGGGCTACTGAAAGTATTGTCGTATGACTGTCTCCCTGTTGTCCGTGTCGTCCCGTCGTCTTCCTCCTCTTCACTCTCCACAGGCTCCACAGCTGCTACAACACCACCATCTGGACCATCTTCCTGCAGAAAAGGCACCTGGCGTTGCAATGCAAGATTGTGAAGCATACAGCAGGCCACGATGATCTGGCACACCTTCTTTGGTGAGTACATGAGGGATCCCCCTGTCATATGCAGGCACCTAAACCTGGCCTTCAGGACCCCGAAGGTCCTTTCTATGATCCTCCTAGTTCGCCCATGGGCCTCATTGTACCGTTCCTCTGCCCTGGTCCGGGGATTCCTCACTGGGGTCAGTAGCCACGACAGGTTGGGGTAACCAGAGTCACCTATTAGCCACACACGGTGTCTCTGTAGCTGTTACATCACATAAGGGATGCTGCTATTTCGCATGACATACGCGTCATGCACTGACCCAGGGAACTTGGCATTTACATGGGAGTTGTACTGGTCAGCCAAACAGACCACCTGGACATTCATCGAATGATAACTTTTTCTGTTTCAGTACACCTGCTCACTTCCACTGGGGGGAACCAAAGCCACATGGGTCCCATCAATGGCACCAATGATGTTGGGGATATGTCCAAGGGCATAGAAATCACCCTTCACTGTAGCCAATTCGCCCACGTCAGGGAAAATAATGTAGCTCCGCATGTATTTCATCAGGGCAGACAACACTCTGGACAAAACCTTAGAAAACATAGGCTGAGACATCCCAGATGATATGGCCACTGTTGTCTGAAAAGACCCACTTGCCAAAAAATGGAGTACTGACTCCACCTGCACCAGAGGGGGAATCCCTGTGGGTTGGCGGATGGGGGACATCAGGTCTGGCTCCAGCTGGGCACATAGTTCATGTATGGTTGCTCTGTTAAGCCGGTATGTAAGTATGATATGTCGTTCTTCCATTGTCGACAGGTCCACCAGCGGCTGGTACACGGGAGGATTCATCCTTCTCCTTGCAAGTCCCAGCGGACGGTGCCTAGGAAGGACAACATGGAGCACAGAGTCAAGCAACCCACAGGTTCGTTCACACAGCTTGCACAGTACACGAATCGCTATGCATTGAATGGCTTGTATGAGTGGCAATGCAAGGCCTAGGCCTGTGTGACGCAGTAGAAATTAAGATATGGGGGCCCTTGAAATGGCGGCTGCCTGACCTGTGAAGTGTGACAGTGGGATGTGAGGTCACTGCGCTGGCGTGGCACATCGTGGCGGTAGGCGGGCGAAGACCGCGGCGCAAAGCAGCATTGGTTAACATTGAACCCTATGGCTCTCAGGAGCCAATGACGATGTGCGCCGGCGGTCGCTGTACGCACCGCCGCGGGACGCACCGCCGCGGGCGTGACTGCCATTTTCTATCTGCTTAATCACTCGAGACCTGATCATCCACAGGAGAGGACCTATACTGCAAGTGCTGCTGTGACCTCGGTCTGGGAGATACAATGGCTGCTGCGACTGGAGAAAGGGCCCCTGCCTTCAGTTCCGAAGAATTGGAGAAACTTGTTGATGGGGTCCTCCCCCAGTATGCGCTACTCTACGGTCCTCCAGACCAACAGGTTAGTACACAGGGTGCACGTTGAATGGGCTATGCCTGTGTTGAGTGGGGTGTATGTAAGATGGTGGGGAGGGGAGCGAATGAGGAGTGCAACGCACGAAAGATGAGAGCATGTGCCACATGGCAAGGTTGGGGAGGGGGGGGCCACTCACATTGACCAGGCAGAAAACTGATGCGATTTCTTTTACCACCCTGTACATGTCACATAGGTCAGCGCCCATCAGAAGATCGACATTTGGCGTGCCATCGCCCAGGACGTCCGGGCCCTGGGGGTCCACAACAGACGGGGCACCCACTGCCGAAAGAGGTGGGAGGACATCCGCCGCGGGACCAGAAAGACCGCCGAGTCTCTGCTGGGGATGGCCTCCCAACGTAGGAGGGGTGCCAGCCGCCAATTGACCCCCCTGATGTCCCGGATCCTGGCAGTGGCCTACCCCGATTTGGATGGGCGCGTGAGGACATCACAGCAGACACAAGGGGGTGAGTATCAGCACATTCTGCTATCTTTGCGCGCAGTGAAGGTGTCTGGGTGGGGGAGGTGGGCTGTGCCTATCTCCAGGCCTGGGCGCATTCTGTAGGCTAGGCCCCTCTGTTAGACACGGCCCTGTGCCCCCGCCCCCCACCTCTGTAGGTACAGCTATCCATGGTCCGGCGTCACCCATGTGTGCATTTGTCGTCCATAGACCCGTAGGACTAGTCTCAATAACTGAGTAGTGTACCCCCATTGTGCGGCCTAGTTCAGGGGGCTTGTGTGTCTGTCCTCTCCGACAACGGTGTTGCCAATGCATGCACTCAACCTGTCTTCATTTCTCCCCCCCTCCATTTTCTTTGTCTTTCTGTTCATGTGTGCATTAGCATCATCTGGCGGAGGAGAAGTGGCATTGGAGCACGAGGGAGCTGCATCTCACATGGCCCCGGAGGGCCATACGACAGACTCCGAGTACACCAGTGAGACAGAGGGCGAGTGGAGCTCCACAACGGGGACCCGTGGAGACGTCAGCGACACCGACACGTCCTCGGAAGGGAGCTCCCTAGCGGTGGCGGCAACATCCGTGCCCACCGCCACAACAGGTACAGCCGCCACCCAGCGCACCAGCCCCGCCCTCCCAGCAGCCCTCAGCCTTCGCTCCGTGCCCGCTCGCCCAGGAAGGCGGGCATCTCCTTCGCCCCAGGCACCTCAGGCCCTGCCCCAGTTACCCCTGCTGCCCTCAGTGAGGAGGTCATTGACCTCCTCAGGACGCTCATTGTTGGGCAGTCTACCCTCTTGAATGCCATCCAGGGTGTAGAAAGGGAGGTGCATCGGAGCAATGCATACCTGGAGGGCATTCATTCGGGTCAGGCTGCCAATCAGCGATCGTTCAACGCTCTGGCCTCAGCACTGACGGCAGCCATTGTCCCTGTCTCCAGCCTCCCTCTTCTGACTCCCTCCACCCAGTCCCAGTCTCCTGTTCCTCTGCCTATCCCATCCACACCATCAGACCAGCCTGCACACACCTCTACACCCAAGGGCAGCTCATCCAGACATAAGCACCACAGATCCCACAAGCATTCACACAAGCAACACCCAGACGCAGACATGCCAACAGTCACTACCACCTCTGTGTCCCCCACCTCCTCATCTCCCCCCTCCCTCCCTGTGACATCTCCACTCACACCTGCATGCACACCACCATCAGCCAGTACTTCCATCACCAGCACACCCTCCATTACAGTCCGTACACGTGCAGTCACCACCCCCACTGCCATTTACACGTCCCCTGTGTCCTCTCCCAGTGTGTCTGTCACCCCCTCTTCCAAAGCACACAAACGCAGGCAGCCACCCACCCAACAGCCATCCACCTCACAACAGCCTCCGTCACAAGCACCTGCACCCAAAGACAGCACACTTGACTCTCCTACAACCACATCCTCTTCCTCCACTTCCAAACCCACTACACCTACCCGTCCCTGTCCTCCCAAAGTCCTTTTCCTTTCCAACCTTGAACTCGTTCCAACCACTGACCCACCCCCTCCATCTGGTAAGACCAAAAAAAACACCTCAGCCACCACCAGCCCTGCATCTACTGTGACCATAGTGCAGGGCTATTGGAGTCCACCAGATCCTAGGGCAGGAACATCGGCCAGCAGCAAGGGGACAGCCAGCCCCCCCCTGGGAAGAGGACAAGGAAGAAAAAGGCCCGGCGCGACAAGCCTGAGACGGCTGCCACCAAGGACAGTAGCCTTGCCCCGTCACCTGCCACATCATCCAAGGGAGGCAAGGGTCACAGAGCTCCAGCGAAGGAGGGCAAGGGCAGCAGGGCGGAGAAGTCAGGCAGCAGGCGAGCTGCCCAGGAGGTCCCCACCAGCCCCATCCCGGGTGTGACGGACGACACCCACGGGACCAGGACTCCATCACAGGAGGGCGCCGCAACCGCAAGTTCGGATGGGGAATGAGCGGGAAGTGTTGCCCAGGTCGAGCACCGCTGAACGGGCCCCGCCGGGCCAAGAACAGCTGAACGGGCCCCGCCGGGCCAAGAACCGCTGAACAGGGCCCCGCCGGGAGGAGCCCCGCTGAACGGGCCCCGCCGGGCCAAGAACCGCTGAACAGGGCCCCGCCGGGGGAACACCGCTGAACGGGCCCCGCCGGGCCAAGAACCGCTGAACGGGCCCCGCCGGGCCAAGAACTGCTGAACAGGGCCCCGCCGGGGGAGCACCGCTGAACGGGCCCCGCCGGGCCGAGAACCGCTGAACGGGCCCCACCAGGCCAAGAACCGCTGAACAGGGCCCCGCCGGGGAGCACCGCTGAACGGGCCCCGCCGGGCCAAGGACCGTTGAACGGGCCCCGCCGGGCCAAGAACCGCTGAACAGGGCCCCGCCGGGGGAGCACCGCTGAACGGTCCCCGCCGGGGGAGCACTGCTGAACGGGCCCCGCCGGGCCAAGGACCGCTGAACGGGCCCCGCCGGGCCAAGAACCGCTGAACAGGGCCCCGCCGTCTCAAGCACCGCTCCGCTGGGCCCTTCCTGTCAAGCACCGCTCCGCTGGGCCCTTCCTGTCAAGCACCGCTCCGCTGGGCCCCGCGGTCTCAAGCACCGCTCCGCTGGGCCCTTCCTGTCAAGCACCGCTCCGCTGGGCCCTTCCTGTCAAGCACCGCTCCGCTGGGCCCCGCCGTCTCAAGCACCGCTCCGCTGGGCCCTTCATCTCAAGCACCGCTCCGCTGGGCCCTTCCTGTCAAGCACCGCTCCGCTGGGCCCTTCATCTCAAGCACCGCTCAGCTGGGCCCCGCCGTCTCAAGCACCGCTCCGCTGGGCCCTTCCTGTCAAGCACCGCTCCGCTGGGCCCTTCCTGTCAAGCACCGCTGGCCCATTGACAGTGCCGGTTCAGTGTCGAGCAGGGCTTCAGGGAGCACTCGGGGCACCATGCCTCCTCCAATCACAGTGGAGTCGGTAATCCATCTGATGGACTGTGGCTTTGCACCCCCCAGGTTGGGACAGTGGGCATGGAGGCCCCTCGTGGATCTGGCGTTGTGGTCTCATGTGGTTGAGGTGCCCCCCCTTCCCTTCCCCCTGAGGTGCCTGTAGTTTTCTCATCTGATGCCCCTTCAGTGTTCTCTCCAATGGTATCTGGTCTCCTGTGTGGGCTTTGCCCATGTGTTTGTGCACATTGGCCCACGGACTATGGAACTTTGACGGAATGTGCAGGACTTTTTGCCTATGGATATCTTGTTGACTATCTTCATTCCTTATTTTTGTATCTTTTATATGGCATATTTGCCATTCCTTCTATGGAGCTAATTATACATATATTTTTTCGAACATTTAAATTGTGTCTTTGCATTATTCCGGGGGGTTTGTGTGGTGTCACTCTGACTTGTTGCTCGGCAATGGGGTTTAGGTATTTGTGGTGGAGGGGTGGGTGTATGGCGCATGTGTGTACCCGTAATCTTTTCTCCTCCCCCCTCCCCTGTGTCGTAGGTGCAGTACTCACCGTTGTCATCTGCGCCGGCGTTCGTACTCCTGGTAGATGAGCAGGTAGACAAGAGCTGGTAGGATGTGTAATTCGGGCTCTATGCTGTCCTCCTTCCTCGTGGAGAGTGTATAGGTGAGCGTTTTCCCGTTCATAGTCTGTTTCCGCCGTGTTTTTATCGGCGGGGCTCCCGCCCCGGAAAAGGTGGCGGATTGGTGAGTTGTGATAGGGTGGGCGGTACATTGTCTGCCGCCTGCCTGTTGGCGGTGACCGCCGCGCTGTTTGTCGGTCCCGCCGTGGCGGTCGGAGTGTTAATGTGGCGGCCTGTGTTGGCGGTTCCCGCCAGAGTTAGAATACCATTTTTTTGACCGCCGGTCTGTTTGCAGGTTGGCCGCCGCTTTATCACCGACCGCCAGGGTCAGAATGACCCCCATAGTATGAGTGCAGCCCCAATATTAGCCTATGAAGGGAACAGGCCTCACAGTAGTGTAAAAATGAATTTAGGAGTTTTACACTACCAGGACATGTAAACTACACAGGTCCTGCCTTTTGCCTACACAGCACCTTGCCCTAGGGGTTACCTAGGGCACACCTTAGGGGTGACTTATATGTAGAAAAAGGGAGTTTTAGGCTTGGCAAGTACTTTTAAATGCCAAGTCTAATTGTCAGTGAAACTGCACACACAGGCCTTGCAAAGGCAGGCCTGAGACAAGGTTAAGGGGCTACTGAAGTGGGTGGCACAATCAGTGCTGCAGGCCCACTAGTAGCTTTTAATCTACAGGCTCTGGGCACATATAGTGCACTCTACTAGGGACCTATAAGTAACTTAAATAGCCCAATTGGGTATGATCCAATGTTACCATGTTTAAAGGGAGAGAGCATATGCACTTTAGCACTGGTTAGCAGTGGTAAAGTGCGCAGAGTCTAAAAACCAGCAAAAACAGTATCTCAAAAGTGGAGAAAGGTGGCAAAAAGTTAGGGGTGACCACCTTCAGGCTGTCAGGTCTAACAGGGGATGTGTCAAAATCCATTGGTGTTGAATGGGAAAACTCATCACAATGCCCATGGAATGCCTCCCTGGTGAAGAATAAGGCAACACAGCCACTTGGGTTGCTTTGCTTTACTTTATGTCTATGAGGCCATTCAAAGCCACGCAAAGTGGCTTTCCATGGCCTCATAGACATGATTTTGCTGTCTGTGCCACTGAAGCATACCAAAAAGTGATGCTCCGTTGGCATACGAGCTCATACATATGCTCCAGGGTTACTGGTTGAGGGGGTTCAAAACCTACTCAATTAGCAACCACAATTCTTCTCAGGATGACGTCACAAGCAATTCCTAAATTGGCCTGTGCTCCACCATGAGGAAGCTTGGCACAATGCAGTCAGGCTTAACTGAGAGACAATGTGCAAAGTATTTGTGCAAAACTTCAAACAGTAGCATTGTGAACACACACCACAGTTTAGCAAAAATAGAGTCATTTGTACTAAAGAAAATACAGCACAAATGACTAAAAATCAGTCAGTACAACCAGAGATATGCAATTTTAAAGATTATAATAACAATAGTGCCAAAAAGCACAAAGCAGCAACGGTGCATATCTGATCACGATGGACTGGGACAAAGTCACATGTTCAGGCTGACCACGATGGAGCATGAGTCGGTTGCAGTTAGGCCTACTAAATGAAGTACCTTCAATTGTGGTTTGTGGAGTGCTGCAAGAATCCTTGACAAAGATGAGACGTGCAGTCAAAGTGATGCATCGGTACAAGGTGCTGCAATGTTGCGATGTGAGGTCCTGTGTCATCATCGAGGATTCTGTTGATAAGGGCTTGCAATGCGAAGTCCGGCATCGAGGATGCGTCGCACAGTCGAGTGATGCACCGGTTCCAAGGAGCAGCAAGGCTGCGATGCGAAGTCCAGAGTCATTGTTTAGGCTGACATCAATGAGGCATGAGAGGACCTGCACTGAGGAGGTGCCACGCAGTGACGGTTCTTATGAGGTTCAGGCTGTGATGCAATGCAGATCTTTGTGGCGGTACCAATCCGTGCACCAGTGACAATGTGTCTGCTCTGCTAGGTTTGCACTGAGCAGCTGAGGAGATACCTTAATTGCACTGGATTCACAGAGAATGGCAGAGCACTTTAGGTCCACTTTCAAGGGTCCAGGACTAGGATGGCACCACTTGACTGGGTTAACTTACAGATGGTAGAGTCCTGGCGCTGGGTCCATGGTTGTTTGAGCCATCTGTCCCTGCTACTCAAGTCAGGATGCTGAGCAACTAGCCCTCGGAGTCACCTAGGGGTTCTGGGTTCAACAAATGCTGGTGCAGCCCTTTTTACCCAAGCAAAAAGGTAGCATGCCGCAGGATAGGACAGAAAGGTAGCAATCCAGCAAGGCAGTATTCTACAGAATGACAGTCCTTCTTCCTGGCAGAGTATCCACAGGTCCAGGTGTATAATTTAGAATTGCATTCGGAGGTCCAGTATTCATACCCAGTTGTGCCTTTAACCCCTTCCCCACCAAGGATGTAGTGGTTACGTCCGGTGGTGCGGTGCTGAGGTGCCACGGACATAACCACTACGTGCTGATACCGGCCCTCGGGGAAAGCACTAGGGCAGGGCTGGAAAGGGAATCGTCTGATGTCTGATGATGTCAGCACGCGATCACCTGCTGACCTCATCAGAGGTCACCTCCCATTGTACTGGAAGCATGCTTCCAGTGTGATGCAGAAGAGAAATGCAGAGCATTTCTCTTCCGCTCTGGAGGAGGGGTCCGGCATAGGCATGAAAGGAAAGGAAAGTCCTTTCCTTTCCTTTCATGTCTCTGCAAGCATTTCTGCTGTCTGATCGCGATGCAATCGGGCAGCAGAAATGCCCCCTAGGCACCAGGGATTTTTTGTTGTTGTAATTGTCATGAGGGAAGCGACCCCTTAGGAAAGGGTTGCTGCCGGGGGGGGCCAATTATTTTTAGGCTATTTCTGCCCCCAGGGGAGCAGAAACCACTAGACACCAGGGATTTTTTTTTTATATACTTACACATAAGGGGAACGGCCGCTTGGGCAAGAGCCGCTAGCCAGGGGGGCAAAATATTTTTAGGCCTTTTAATTATAATTAGCCCGATCTGACCCCGGGGGAGCAGAAACCTCTAGACACCAGGAATAAATATTATTTTTTGTTTACTTTATGTTTTGATGTATGGGAAGCAACCCCTTAGGCAAGGGTCACTCCCCTGGGAGGCAAACTGTATATAGGCCATATCTGCCACCCTTGGGGGCAGATCGGCCTATTTTTGTTAGGCCAATCTGCCCCCACGGGGGCAGAAACCACTAGAATTTTTATTTTTATTATTATTTTTATTTTTTTGAGTCAATTTCATGCAAGGGGAGCGACCCCTTAGGCAAAGGTTGTTCAACTGGGGGGAAAACTTATTTTTGGCCATTTCTGCCCCCCTTGGGGGCAGATCGACCTATTTTCATTAAGCCGATCTACCCCTAAAGGGGGCAGAAACCACTAGGCACCGGGGATTTTTTTTGCTCCAATTTCACGCAAGGGGAGCTACCTCTTAGGCAAGGGTCGCACCCCTTGGGGGCAAATTGATTTTAGGCCATTTCTGCTCCCCTTGGGGCAGATTGGCCTATTTCTATTAGGTCGATCTGCCCCCCGGGGGGGGCGAACCACTGAGGCGCCAGGGATTGGTGTGTGTGTTTTGTTTGGGGGGCAGCCCCTTGGGCAAGGGTGGCTCCCCATGGGGGCACATTACTGTTGGCCATATCTGCCCCCCTTGGCCGAGCCACCTATTTTTGGAAGGCTCAAAATTAGGCCCAAGGGGGGCAGAAAGTCCTCCAGAGACCAGGGAAGAATTAATTTTTCCAAAATAAGAGGGTGGAGGGATGGTCATAGCCCCATCCCAAATATATGGGGCCAAAGTTGTTCTGCACACCAATGGGCAGATTGGGCAATTACCCCGATCTACACCCCGTGGTGGGGGCAGAAAGTCTGCTAGATGTCAGGGAATTAAAAAAACAAAACATGGCGGGGTGGTGGCTAACAACCAGTATGGGCCTGGTTATGTCCCCACTCCAACTAAAGGGGGTTACAATCTTTCAGCTCTTTCCCCGCACACTAAAACATCTTATCCCACAGCAAGCAAGAGGGCATTTGATTATTTTGGGTCTTGGTTTTACATTTTGGCCATGAGAGCTTGGCTAACTCTCAATATCGTCCCACTTGGAATGGTGAGGGCTGCACCTTTTGGACTTTGGGACACTGCCATGTAGAAATATCCTCAAAACCTTGACACATCTGAAAACTAAATATCTGGGTGAGTCCAGCGTGGTGTGCTTCACATGCACCCCGCACCATTTTCTTACCCACAATGCCCTGCAAACCTCAAACTTTGCTGGAAATCACACATTTTCCCCACATTTTTTTGATGGATCCCTCCGGAATCTGCAGGAATCCACAAAATTCCTACCACCCAGAATTGTCTCATCTATACTGATAAAAATTCTGCTGCACTTGTCAGCCTAAATTTTTTTATTTTTTCAAACTACCCTTTTGGACCCACTTTGGTTCCCCCTCAATTTCAACATGTCTTTGGCTCTTCCCTGACACAGGCACTTGGCCCACATACACAAGTGTGGTATAATTTTTACCAGGAGACTGGGGGGAACATTGGGTTGTAGAAATTTGTCCCAGTGCAGTGATCCCACACAGAAATATGGGAAAAATTTGATTTTCTAGCTAAATTTGAGGTTTGCTGAGGATTCCGGGTAAGAAAACATTGGGGGATCCACACAAGTCATACCTTCCTGGACTCCCTGGGGTGTCTAGTTTTCCGAAATGTCTGGGTTTAGTAGTTTTCCCTAGATGGCTGCTGAGCCCCAGACAGAAAACGCAGGTGCCCCTCCCCCACAAACACAGTTAGTTTGTATTTGATAATTTTGATGTGTCCAGCTAGTGTTTTGGGGCATTTCCCTTCGCGGGCACTAGGCCTACCCACACACGTGAGATACCATTTTTATCGGGAGACTTGGGAGAGCGCTGGGGGGAAGGAAATTTGTGGTTCCTCTCAGATTACAGAACTTTCTGTCACCAAAATGTGTGGAAAAGGTGTTTTTTTGGCCAGATTTTGAGGTTTGCTAACGATTCTGGGTAACAGAACCTGGTGAGAGCTCCACAAGTCACCCCATCTTGGATTCCCCTAGGTGACTGTTTTTCAAAAATGCTCAGCTTTGGTAGGTTTCCATAGGTGCCGGCTGAGCTAGAGGCCAAAATCCCCAGCTAGGTACTTTGCAAAAAAACTGCTGTTTTTTGGGGGAAAATGTGATGTGTCCACGTTGTGTTTTGGGGCATTTCCTGTCACGTGCTAGGCCTACACACACAAGTGAGGTCCCATTTTTATCGGGAGACTTGGGGGTATGCTGGGTGGAAGGAAATTTGTGGCTCCTCTCAGATTCCAGAGCTTTCTGTCACCGAAATGAGAGGAAAAAGTGTTTTTTTGCCCAAATCTTGAGGTTTGCAAAGGATTCTGAGTAAACCTGGTAGAACCTGGTGAGCCAAAATCTACAGCTAGGCACTTTGCAAAAAACACGTCAGATTTCAATGTAAAAATATGATGTGTCCATGTTGTGTTTCCTGGCACAAGCATTAGGCCTACCCACGCAAGTGACATACCACTTTTATCGGGAGACTTAGGGGAACACAGAATAGCAAAACAAATGTTATTGCCCCTGGTCTTTCTCCACATTTTTTCCTTCCAAATGTAAGACAGCATGTAAAAAAGATGTCTATTTGAGAAATGCCCTGTAATTCACATGCTAGTTTGGACACCCCGGAATTCAGGGATGTGCAAATAACCACTGCTTCTCAACACCTTATCTTGCCCATTTTGGAAATACAAAGGTTTTCTTGATACCTATTTTTCACTCTTTACATTTCAGCAAATGAATTGTTGTATACCCGGTATAGATTGAAAACCCTTTGTAAGGTGAAGCTCATTTATTGGCTCTGGGTACCTAGGGTTCTTTATGAACCTACAAGCCCTATATATCCCCGCAACCAAAAGAGTCCAGCAGACGCAACAGTATATTGCTTTCAAAAATCTGATATTGGAGGAAAAAGTTACAGAGTAAAACATGGAGAAAAATTGCTTTTTTTCACCTCAATTTCAATTTGTTTTTAATTTCATCTGTTGTTTTCTGTAGGGAACCCTTGAAGGATCTACACAAATTTCCCCTTCCTGAATTCATAATTTTGTCTACTTTTCAGAACTGTTTAGCTGTCTGGGATACAGCATTGGTTTCACATCCATTTCTGTCACTAACTGAAATGAGGCTGAAAGCACAAAAAATAGTAAAAATGGGGTAAGGCCCAGTAAAATGCCACAATTGTGTTGAAAAATGTGTTTTCTGATTCAAGTATGCCTGTTCATGAAAGCTGGGAAGATGGTGATTTCAGCACCACAACCCCTTTGTTAAAGTAATTTTCAGGGGAAAAAACACAAGCCTTCTTCTGCAGCCCTTTTTTCCAAATTGTTTTAAAAAAAAAACAACTTTTTACTGTATTTCGGCTAATTTCTTAGTGTCCTTCAGGGAAATCCACAAAGTCTGGGTACCACTTGAATCCCTAGGATGTTGGAAAAAAAGGACGCAGATTTGGCGTGGGTAGCTTATGTGGATAAAAAGTTATGAGGGCCTAAGTGCAAACTGCCCCAAACAGCCAAAAAAAGGCTTAGCACCTGAGGGGAAAAGGCCTGGCAACGAAGAGGTTAAAGGGGGGGGAGAAGCTTTTAAAGGTTTTCTTTGAAGCCCCTTGGCATCCTGCCTTCCCTATACTGACTCCAGACTAACTACAGGTTGCATGCAGCCCTTTGTGCAGATTCAGGACACAGTCTATTCAATTGTAAGTAGGGCCATGCCCAGTTTCTCCCTCCCATCCTGCCAGTTATGGCACAACCAAGCACACTTAAGCCCCCTATTGTGTGGGACCGTCTAGCATGAATACACACAGACCACCTGCCAACTACACCCAGTGTTTTGACCCAGAGACAGATTGCAGACACCAAATGGCTATGGCAGGGAAATGCCAACTTTCTAAAAGTAACACAAAAGGATGATGGAGGGAATGCTAAACAATGCAAACATTCACCCCCAGTCACAGATATTGGTTTAATCCATCGTTCTTTTGCTCACCATGCCACCCCATTTTGGACCTAGCCATATGCAAATCTGTCATGGCCTTGTTTCCCATGGGAAAAGTCCAGCCCGAACTGCCAGGCCAGTTCCTCCCTGGACTGGAAACAAGCATACTGGGACCGGTTTCAGGGTATTGCACTTTATCAGCCAGGCTAGCTTGAATCTAGTGGCATCTTGAGCACCGGACCCCCATCTGGGCATACCCTTCCCTCTTAGGGAACTTTGGAGCTCCCAGCCTATCTTTGATCTCATCAGCTCCGAGGATGGGATTTATATCAGTCTTTGTGACCAAATTGAACTCCTGGTAATCCACATGGAACCTAAGTTCTAGGTTGGCTTCTGGAGGAGCAATGCTGTTTGAGGGCTCATTAATCCTAAACTCCAGCATGTTGGAGACTTTCTCCTTAATGCTGGCTGTCACTTGGTCAGAGAACTGGTCGATTTTACTCTTCACCAGTGTGCTGTCTCTAGTGTCAATATCAAGGGTGCACCATGTTGTGAGTCCTTGGGTAAGGGGGAACAAGGATGCAAAGTGTCCTAAAAACTGGTGACAGTCTCTCTGTTGTTCTAGGGTCAGTGTGGTGGAGAGTCAAACAGCACCAACTGACTCATCCTGCTCCATGGAAAAAAGGAGTTCAAGGGAGGTTCACTCTCCTCCTCCACTCCATCATTCATGACCAGGATCATGGTTACCTTGGACCTCTTGAAGTGGGGTTTGATGCAATTGATGTGCAAAACCCTTAAAGGGTTCCTGAAATTTTTGAGGTTCACCAGGAAGGTGCCCTCACTCTTGTACTCTTTCACCTCATCGGGCCCAGAGCAGCAGTCTTTCAGAGCCCTGGGCTCAACAGGATCTATCACCCACACTTTTTGGCCAGGAAGAAGCTGAACTAGGGTGGCCTTCTGGTCATACCACCATTCCATGAACACCTGTCTGGCTTTTAGATTCTCTCTGGCTTTCTTCCAGACGCACTTCATCTGGGTGCAACATGCCAGCATGTAGCTAACCACATCCTACAGCCCTTCCTGGGAGCTTGCACCCAGTCCTTCTTCACCAGAATGGGTGGTCATCCCAGTGGTTGCCCATACAGAAGTTAAAAGGGGTTGAAGCAAACCCTCTTCTGTGATACCTCCATGTAAGCAAACAATAAGCATGGTTTAAAGATGTCCTATTTCTGCCTCAGGGGCTCTGACAGGCTTATAAACATGCCTTGTAGGGTATATTTGAACCTTTCGACAAACCCAATAGTTTGGGGGTGGTAAGGACTGGAGAACTTGTAGTTTACCCCACACTCCTTCCCCATGGACTTCATGTATGCTTACATGAGGTTGGTGCCACGATCAGGTACCAGCTCCTTGGGAGTCCCACATGAGTAAAGATCCCCATCAGTGCCCAGGCACAGTAGGCACAGTCACTGATCTCAGAGGTATAGCGTCTGGGTTCCTGGAGGCATGGTCCATCAAGACCAGGTTAAACCTTTTGCCAAAGGCTGTCTTGGGGTCCAGGTTCCCAACAATTTTGATGCCTACCTATTCAAAGGGAGTACCAATGACAGAGCATGGCTTCAGGGGAGCCTTGTGCTTCCCTGGTGATTTGCTACTGGGCTGGCTAGTAAGGCATGTCCTACAGAACACATCTAAGGCCATCCTCATACAGGGCCAATAAAAGTGAGTGAAAAACCTTTTAAAGGTCTTGTCCTGCCCTAGATGATGTGCTAAGGGTACAACATGAACTGGATCCAGTGGAAAGCCCTGTAGCAACGTGGGACCACAAACAGACAAGTTGCATTAGTGTCATAAACCTTAGGCTCACTCCAATGGAGACCTTTGTCCCAGTAAATCATGTGATCACCAGAGATGTTCTCGGTCTGTGCTGTAGGCTCACAAGAGTAGGGCACTCCATCCGTACCTTGGATGCTGCGGATGCTTCTGGCTATCCCTAAATGTCTTCCTGTACTCCTCAGGTGGAATATCATACATCCTGACCAGTGTTTCCTTCATGGATGGATACCTCATCCTGCCTAACTTATCTAGGGCCAGTAAGACAACCCTCCTCTCATTAAGGATGAGCTTCCAGAGGCCACACCCTCCAATCTCCATCAGGGATCCTATGCATATGCAAAGCCACCTTACAAACTTCAAACCACTTGTTGATGTGATCCCCCACAACAACGTCAGGCACCAGACCTTTTGGAACATGGACCCTCTTGTCTCCAGAAGACACTGCATGTATACTGCTGCCAATAATGCTGGACTCTGTTTGCATGGCTTTGAGGTCCCGTTCGTTGAGGCTCCTTTCATGAGCCAGTCACTCTAAAGCCAGTTTCCTTTCCTCCATGGCCCGTTTCTTCTCTTCCATTCTTAACTGAGCAATATGAAGCTTAAACTCCACCTCTTCTTTCTTTTCCACAAGCTTCTCTGGGGAAAGGTTGTGGGAAGATACACTGCTCCCTGTCTCTCGCAGAAAGTTCAAAATGTGGAGTCCATTTATCCACCTCAGCCAAAGGCTGCATTTCAACGAAGTCCTATCCTTGTCCTTCCAGATCATCACCCCCTTCCTTGGCTTTAACCAATGACTGGTGAGGTTCAACCCTGTCCTTTAGTGCCTTTTGGAGCACCAGTTTCCTGGTAGTGCACTTGGCTGGAAGTCCCCTTTCCTTGTCTACCTCCTTCAGCAGGACCAAAGTGTAGACTTCCATGTTGGTCAGCTCGAATTCCATCATTGCAGGTATCGCTCCAGATACAACAGTTAGAGGGAGAATTTGGGAAAACCAAAAACAAGATTATTAAGGAGAATTTAATTTGAATTGGGCTTAGATATGAGACGGTAGTGTACACCAAATCACTGCATTGCACTGTGCAGACACAAGCCCAAATCCTCACCGCTGATCACCAATGTACAAAATTGGGTTGTTGGTTGACTAGGTTGTGAGCACTGGACAAGCAGCAATCACAGTCCTTCTCAGGCACAATCGAAAATTACATTAACTTGTGCTCAACTCTCTGACAGCTTGACACAGAACAGTCAAGTTTTAGTTAGATGCAATGTAAAGTGAAGTAAAGTATTTGTGCAACAATTCAAAGAATAATAAAGTGAAAATACCACTCAAAAAGGATCCAACACAGAGTTAGAAAAATAGAACTTTCTTTAATAAATAAAAAAAGACCAAAACAACAAAACTCTCGTCAGTAGAACCAGAGATATGCAACTTTTAAGATTTCAGTGAAAATAGAGCCACAAAGCACACTGGACCAGAACAAAGTCACAAATTAAGGCCAACCATGATGGAGGGCAGGCCAGCTACACGGACTCAGTCAGGCCTGCTGAACTAAGTAGCTTTAATCTTGGTTTGCAGACATTGCGAGGATCCGTGTAGAAGATGCGATGTGCAGCTGAAACAATGTGTTGGTTCCAAGATTCAGCAGGCTGCGATGCTGGGATGCAAGGTCCTATGTCATCTTTGAGGATCATGTTGACTAGGGCTTGTGATGTCAAGTCCGGCATTGAGGATTCGTCATGCAGTCATGGTGATGCATTAGTTTCGAGAAGCTGCAAGGCTGTGATGTGGAGTCCAGTGTCACCGTCAATGCTGCAGTCAATGAGGGAAGGCAAGGGCCTCTGTTGAGCACACATCATGCAGTGGTGTTTCAAAAAAAGTGTGGTGGCTATGTGGGTATTTTGCATTTTGCAATGGGTCCAATCCAGTCATATATATATATATATATATATATATATATGTATATATATATACCCTTACCAACCCCTAATCCCTAAAAACACTCTTACTACCCAATACCCACACCTGTCTCTAAACCCTAAAAACACCCATACCACCCAATACCTTAACCCATCCCTAAACCCTAAAATCATCTTTACAACTCAATAACTTTACCCACCCCCACAACCTGAAAACACATATACCACCTAATACCCCCACCTATCCCAAACAATATATTTAAATATAGTTTATATATACCCTTACCAACCCCCTAAACCCTAAAAACACCCTTACTACACAACTCCCTTATCTGCCTGGAACCCTAAAAACACCCATACTGCCCAATAACCTTACCCATCCCTAAACCCTAAAAACACCCCTATCACCTAATACCCTTACTCACCCCTAAACCATAAAAAACACCCTTATCATCCAATATCCGTATCCACCTCCAAGACCTAAACCTTATTGTCAGTGTTTTCCACAAGTGCTTAAGTCAAGTACATTCTCAAAGCTTGTCACTCAGAGTTTTTGTTTGCTTTCAGATTCCTTTTGCTGACACACTACTCTGAAGGACAGAACTGAGGTCCCACTTCACTTAAAACATTGCTTATATTTTAAAAACAAAATTACAATTCCAAAGATACATTTGGTGAGTGACTAAAATGTCAGCGATGTGGGAAAGGGCCACTCATGACATGGAACTGAAAAGCATGTATGCATGAAATCCACTGTGCTAGCTGATTAATGTGAAAATGTATTTATTCAGCTGGCAGCTGAGTGCGTGGACACTTCACTCACGAATCCTCAAAATGCTTTGCTTTTGCTCACCCGTCTCCTTCTTAAGGTACATTAAGGTGTCTAATTTACCTTGTCCAATTGCACCAAAGGACTGTGCCCCAGTACCTTTTGCCTAAAGTAACTGCACTTATTTACCAAGATACTACCTGTCTCACTGCACATCCTGTTTGCTACTGCATGTTGGTTGCTGCTGTGTTGCCAGATTTGAAATGCTAAGCATGCCCACTCACCCTTAAAAGGAAGCCAAAACTAGCACAAGACATTCCATCAGAAGCCCAATATATGTCCAGCCCTCACACATCATCAAAGGAGGATCATGAAAATTAAAAAAAAAACATATAACTTAATGATTGAAGAAAACATGTATTTAACATGCGTCAAAAACATACTTTTTATTCTTTGCATACAGCAAAATACTGCCAGATTGCAACATAAAACATTTTTGAGTCTATGAGAAACTGGTTTGTTGGTTGACTGGGGTGTGAGCCCTAGTCAAACAAGAGCCACAATCCCTTGTAGGATTAACCACAAAAAGTCACTAAATCAACCTATGCTTACCCCTGGGTAGCTTGACACAAAAAGCAGTCAGTTTTAGAGGCAATGTGTAAAGTATTTATGCAGAACACAATCAGTAATAAAATTAAAATACAACACAAGAAAACTCCCAAACTAATAGATTAAATTGTAATAACTTATTTGAAACCAAAACAACAAAATTCCAATCAGTAGAAACAAAGTTATCAGTTTAATGTTTGAGGTTCAAAATAGTGCATACAAGTTAAAAGCATCAACTGTTAATTTCTGGTCACCTTTAGCACCACAACCAAGGGTCTAGGAGTGTATGGAGACCTCTTTGTGGTTCAGGACTCATTCGGGAAGGGTCCAGGTGTGGGTTTAAGATAGTGGGAGCATGTTAAGGCCCTATGGTTCTCAACAGGAGGCCAGCAAACTAGCCTTTGGAGTCACTTCTGGTAGTTCTGGGTGCAGGGCTAAAAAGCAGGGCTGGCCTCTGAAGGTTCAAGGCAGGCTCCAGGCAGCAAAGCAGTCCTTCCAGGCACAACAGCAGTCCGGTAGAGTGCACAGCAGGTTACAGCAGCAGGTAGTCATCTAAGAGTCCTTCTGCAGGTCCAGTAGAGAAGTGAAGAGTGGGTCTGAGAGCTCAGTATCTATACCCCGGTGCCCTTCTTCTAGAAGGTAGGAGAAGTTTCTGGAAAGGTTCTTTGAAGTTCTGGAAGTTTCCTGCCTCCCCTGCCATGGCCCCTAGCTGGCTGCACTGACAATTTAGGGTCATTAAGCCTGTTGTAAGGAGACAGTGCTCAGCTTATTCAGGTTCAAGTGTGGCTATGCTCAGCTCTGCCCCACCCCTCCATCAACTTAGTTAATGGCCATCCAGGCTCTTATAATCCCACTATTGCGCGACAGTGTATAAGGAATTCACAAAGACCCAAATTTCAGCGAAGCCAGTCATGTGATCCAAGACAGGCTGCAGACACAAAGGGTAAACAGCAGAAAAATGTAAGTTTTCTAAAAGCAGCATACCATTAAAAATGGTTTATCATTACAAGTTCATAGACACCAAACATGAAATATTCACCTCTTCTCAGTTAGGAAGTACTGTTTATTAAATGTAATAAGGAATCCCCATTGTTATCCAATATGAGGAGTAGGCCTCACATTAGTGAAAAATTAATTTGGGAGTTTTTCTTCATAGACATATAAAATGTAAAAGTACATGCCCACACCAGCAGATGGGAGTGTGTGGACTGGCGTTTGTCTAGCAATATGTTGCAGTGGCCAACAGCAAGTCACTATTTACACTGCCAGCCAAGAGCCACTCCATGCACACTGCCAGCCAAGCACCACCCTATGCACACCACCATCACTATTTTTTGTTTTTTAAACAACAAAGAAACCACTAACTAATTATAAACAAGTACAAAACTACAAAGACAAAAGCTCTAACTAAATGCATGACAATAATGCCAACCATGAAACTGAACATATGAAAATATAAAAAAGGCAGTTTACGCTCACAGTAGTTCCCAATAATTTTTGGAGTGTGTAACTCCTGAAACAGCCACCCACTCACAGCCCAGGCTTCGAAGGACAATCAGAGCAGTACATACAAGTCTCCCTCTGGATACCTCTTCGGACACAGACTTTACATTTCTTAGCAGGAAAGTCTATTCTGTGCATGGGAGGAATGTGCTCAGCAAAGTGGTGATCTTTCATGACAGACTCCTAAAATTTCACAAATATCATCCTTGATTCTACAGAACTATTCTTGAACACAAAAAAAGCATTAAAAGTTGCCAACTGAAATAGGTGAATCGCTAACTTCTTACAAAACGTAAGACTTACGAACAGCAGTATAAGGTTCCAACCTCTGATCAAATCTATCTACACCTCCCATGTGCTTATTATAATCTAAAATGCACACAGGTTTGCGCACTTCAGCAACCTGACCCCAAATAGTCATAGGGGAAGTACTCTCATCATGGATGGTAGTTAGCATGTAGACATCCCGCCTGTTTGCAAATTTCAAAGCTAGCAGCTCATCATTCCGCAAGGCACTGCACTGTCCCCTCTCATGTTTTTTACAGACAAGCACCCTTGGATAGCCTTTCCAGTTAGAACGGATTGTGCAACAAGCAACAGTGTCCACTCTGAACAATTCCTTGAACAACTGCACTCTAGTGTAGAAGTTATCTACGTACAAATGGTGACCTTTGCTAAACAGTCTTCTACCAAGTTCCCACACAATTTTCTCACTAACTCCAAAAGTGGGCGGACAACCACAGGGGTCAATATTGGAATCCCTACCAGTGTAGAACCAGAAATTATAAACATATCCTGTACTATTTACGTACAGCACATACATTTTAATTCCAGACCGTGCCCTATTGCTAGGACTGTACAGCTTTAAACCAAATGACCCTTGAACAGGACCAAAGACTCGTCCACAGCTATTTCTTTGCGTGGAACATAGACCTCTGAAAACTGATCCACAAAAAGATCAAGGACAGGCCTAATCTTAAAAAGAAGGTCAGAATCAGGGTTATCTAAAGGCAAGGCTAAAGCATTGCCAACGAAATGCAGCATTCTTAGAAGAAGCAAATACAGATTACGACTCATGGTTGCAGGAAATATAGCCGTTGCCATCAAGGGACTAGAAGACCAATGAGAAGCCAGTGACGGCTTCCTTATCAACCCTATCAAAAAAGTCAAGCCCGGGAACGTTTTTATCTCTTCCCAATTTGTGGGAATCCACTGGGTAGCTCTAGAGTGTGGGTTAAGTCTGCCAGCATTGTCTCTCAAATACTGCTCCGCATATAAATTAGTCGGCACAACAATCTCTTCGTAAAAATCCATCATCCATAAACAACTGAAAGAAATTGACAGGCAAAAGGTTTTTCGTATTGACTCTGCACCCCGGGAGACAAGTAAAGGCAGGCAACTCTGGCTGCTCCATGTTTGGGGCGATCCAGAGTTCAGGTCTTCCAATGGGAAACTTTTCAGACCCAGGCTGCTGCATTATTGTCACATCAGTGTCCTCCTCTAAAGCAGGCCGTTCATCTGCACTAAGAGTGGCTTCATCATCAGAAGGTTCCTCTCAGACAAATATACTGCCAGAATCTCTCACTTCCTCCTCAGCCTCAGATGCAGAGTCAGTCTCATAATCATGATCATGATCAGAAGAAGACTCAAAAAGCATACCAAAAAACTGCTGGGCGGTCATCCTGCAGCTAGCCATGAGCTTTCCTCCGGAGAGTTACTGGACAAATACACCACTAACAACAACCACTGTGTAAGATAAGTAATAAACAAAGTGTGGCTTTATAACAAAGTGTTATGTACTCAAAAACTATACCACTCACTTGCCTGACAAAGCTAGACCAGCAACTACTCTGCACAGACACACCAATCACCAATGATATCCCACTAAAAAGAAAAAAAGAAAGAATATTAGACAACACAAATATCATTGTGCACAAATCTAAGGGCAATTTCACACACAATCCTGCATTTAGTACACCTCTTACAAAAATGTTATTCATGCATGGCAACAATACTCGTTCATGGTGAAATTGTTTTGTCTTACCTAAAACATGCAACTATGCAAACTGCAAGTTGACCATTGCCAAAACCACAAGGAGTCACAGCAATGGAAGCAAAAGCTTTGAACTAGAACAAAAAGGAGAAATGAACCGTCATAATCATAAATGTAATTACTTTGCCAGTTGACAAACACCCCAAGTTGGAAATGGCCTTTCTGCAGGGTCACCCCCAAACTTTTCTGCCTTCCTCCTTCTCTTTGTCTGACCTCATTTTTGTTGGCTTTAGGACTCTGCATACTTTAACACTGCTAATCAGTGCTAAAGTGCATATGCTCTCTTCTTAAAATATGGTGACATTGGCTCATACCCAATTGGCTTATTTAATTTACTTGTCAGTCCCTTGTCAAGTGCACTACATGTGCCTAGGGCCTGTAAATTGAATGCTACTAGTGGGCTGCAGAACTGGTTGTGCCACCAACATAAGTAGCCCCCTAAACATGTCTCAGGCCTGCCACCCCAGTGCCTGTGTGTGCAGTTTCACTGCCACTTCGATTTGTAATTTGAAAGTAATTGCCAAGCCTTAATCTCCCCTTCTTCTACATATAAGTGACCCCTGAGGTAGGCCCTAGGTAGCCCATAGGGCAGGGTGCCATGTAGGTAAAAGGCAGGAAATTAACATATGTGTTCGATATGTCCTGGTAGTGTAGAACTCCTAAATTCGTTTTACCCTGCTGTGAGGCCTGCCCCTTTCATAGGATAGCATTAGAGCTGTTTGAGTTTGAGTGGTAGATCCTGATCTGAAAGGAGTAGCCAGGTCATATTTAGTATTGCCAAAATCCTGCTTAATGGTGAAGTTGGATTTTATATTACTATTTTAGAAATGCTACTTTTAGAATGTGAGCATTTCTCTACACTTAAATCCTTCTGCACCTTCCAATCCATGTCTGGCTAGATTTACTTGACAGCTCCCTTGTGCAGTCACTCATACAACCCCAAACACAGGATGCTCAGTCACACTTGCAAACATCTGCATATTGAATGGGTCTTCCTGGGCTGGGAGGGTGGAGGGCCTGAGACTTACATGTCAAAGGACTGCCACACACCCTTCTGGGACCCTGGCAGATATAATGGAACTGAAAGGGGACCTTGTGCACTTCTAAGCCAATCTTTGAAGTCTCCCCCACTTCAAAGGCACATTTGGGTATTTAAGCAGGGTCTCTGACCCTCCCAACTTAGACACTTCTTCACAAGACATTCTTGTCACAGACACTTCCTGGAGAAGAGAACCTGAACCAGAATCTGCAACCTGCCCAGAAAAAATGCCTGGATGCCCAAAGGACTCATCTGACTGCTTTCTGTGAAGGACTGCTGCCTTGCTGTTGCCCTGCTGTCTTGCTGCTCTCTGGCTGTGCTGAGAAGTGCTCTCCAAGGGCTTGGATAGAACTTGCCTCCTGTTCCCTGAAGTCTCAGGACCAAAAAGACTTCATCTCTGCAAAAAGGATTCCTTGTGGGGCAAAAATCACCGCACAGTCTGCCAGAAACGATGCACAGCCTGCATCGCAGTGAAAAATTCACTGCACGCAGAACCGGAACAACACAGCCCGACTTCGCAACAAAAAGATCGATGCTGTACCAGTGTAGCAACCGGAAATTTGATGCACGGCCCACTGGATCGATGCACAGCCGAGCCTGAACAACACAGCCCGACTTCCAGAGAGGAATCGATGCAGTGCCTGTTGTGTGGTAGAAATTTCCACGCAACGTCCACCAGATCGACGCAGACACTGTGGCTTCGTCCTGCCAGTGCTGGAAATCCACACATTGTCCCTGGGATGACCGAAACCCCCGCATCCCGAAGAGGATCTAGGTCCGAGCGCCGGAAATTGACTCACAGCCGTCCCTGTGTGAAAACCAAACAACATATTGCCGTTTCGGCCCGTAAAATCGATGCACACCTCCCTGTTTTCCACGCATCTCCTCCTCTGCTATTCTTTGTGGAGATTTTGAATGCAAACCTGGTACTTTGTGCTTGAAAGAAATATTTATTCCTTCTAAAAGACTAAAGACAATCTCAACATATACTTATTGCATTCTTATAGTTTTGACCTGTATCTTATCAGATAAATATTATACATTTTTCTAAACACTGAGTGGTGTAGTTCTGGTGGTGCTGTGTTACTACATGATTTATTGCACTAACATGTTACACATTGCCTTCTAAGTTAAGCCTGACTGCTCAGTGCCCAGCTCAGGGTGCTCAGGGTGGGCACAAGATGATTTGGATTGTGTGTGACTTACCCTGACTAGAGTTAGGGTCCTTGCCTGGACAGGGGGTAACCTGACTGCCAACCAAAGACTCCATTTCTAACACTCTGCCACCAAACATTTAGAAATTTCCCCTGGTGTATAGTGGTTTCAGCCCCCTTGGGGAAGATGGGCCTAAAAAGAATAGGTTGATCTTCCCCCTGGGGGGGCAGAAATGGCCAAAGGTCAAGTGACCCCTTTGGGGGGCAACCCTTGCCCAAGGGGCAGCCCCCCCACACAAAAAAACAAAACTAAAACAATCCCTGATGTCTTCGTGGCTTCTACCCTCCCTGGGGGCAGATGGGCCTAAAAAAAATAGGTTGATTGCCCCCAAGGGGGGCAGAAATGGCCATTAGTAATGTGCCCCAGTCAGGAGCAACCCTTGCCCAAGGATGCCGCCCCCCAAACAAAAAACACACACACTATCCCTGATGCCTAAGTGGCTTCTGCCCCCCTTGGGGGCAAATAGGCCTAAAATAAATAGGCCAAATAGCCAACGGTTCTATGCCCCCTTTGGGGGATGACCCTTGTCCGAGGGGCCACCCCCCAACAGAAAAACAACCACAAAAATAAATTCTGGCAGATTAGGTAGCTTAGAATGCCCAACCGCACAAACTCTGTCCAAAAGCAAGTTGGGTAACACAAACATATTGTCCTAGAATATTGGGGGGGGCAGTAAAATCGCTCAAGATCCTAACTTGGAATCATTTTTGAGGGACTTCAACATCACTTGCCTACAGGAAAACTGGAAAGTAGCCAAAAATCCATTAGCTGGGTTTCAAGAATTTCAAAGCCCAGCTGCAAAAGCAAAGCCCAAAGGTCACCCAAAAGTAGGTCTCTCAACCTACATAACCACATGCAAATCCTTCACCGCTAGGAACATTAACCTGCAATCAGTTATCATTATTGAAAACTGGTTGCTGGAACAAACGTCCATGGCCGTCATAATAACCTGTATATCATCCCAAATGCATCACATAAACAGTACCTGCTAAACATAAAGGGAAGCAAACTGTTGTCCTTAAGAGCCTTATATGTGAACACCTCCTGGATCATCACAGTCGACGTTAACCTAAATATTGCCAACTACGGTAAAAGGAGTTTCAGAGACTGGGCATCCCACCACAAGTATTGCTTTTTAGGGAAATTGACAAATGTGACCACACTGTTGTAAGATTCCTTGAGGCACTAGGGCTGAGGACTCTAAACTGTAGATTCCCCAAATACACCCCAAAGAATCCCAGTCACATATCAAAGAAATCTGCTTCTACTCTAGACTACACATTTACTTCAACAGCTATATTTAAGTACTTCCAAGACTTTATTATAGAGGATAGATGAGAAAGTGACCATCATCCACAAATTATGAAAATAGTGACACTTTTTATGAAGTAAGAAGGAAATACAAGAAGGCAGTATGGGAAGCTACACAGGCGTACATAGATCAGGAATAGCTCAAAATCGTGGAGGCTAGTAAAGAAAAAATAGCCGGCCTCTGTGGTCCATTATCAATCAACTGGAGCCCGGGACCACTGGGATCTAAAGTAATGCAGTGCCGGAGGAAAAGTGGATGGAGCACATCTCAAACCTATACTGCAGCCAGGATGCAGTGAAACCCAAGCCTACTTAAAGTTGCGAGTCAAACTCATTGTCCTTTGAAGTGCAAAAGATTGCGGAACAACTCCAACGTTACAGATAGAGTGGAGCTCCTGGACCAAACGACTTTCCCACAGGATTACTATAACATGACCCCGTCTTTTGATCTGGCCTTCTCTGCAATCTGTTCAACACCGGTATCATGGAAAACAAAGTTCCATATTCTGAGAAAGTGGCAATTTTTCATCCAATATACAAGAAGGGGCCCTTCGGGAACCCTGCTAGCCATTGACTGATTGCACTGCTCGACATTGACGCAAATATATTTGCACGTCTCATGCAAGAAGAACTGAAAGAATGGGGAACCAAGCTTAATCTGATACACCTGAATCAAACTGGCTTCTGGCCTTTGGCAAGAAACTTCTGACAACCTGATAGCACTAGCCATGCTAGCAGAAAAATAGACAAACAGATAATGGCTTTTTACACCTGCTTAATGGACGTAAAAAAGCTTTTGACTCAGTGGATCGGAACAGGTTGTGAAGGAAGCAAGTAAACCTCAATATCTTGTTAGATCTGTTAAAAGGAATACATCTTCTATATTCAGATAACTAGGCAAGGGTGAAAGTAGGTGGTAATGGAGCAGTGTCCGCCAAAATTCAAATAGACAGAGGTGTCAAGCAAGGTTGTGTTCCAGCCCTGATGCTTTCCACCATTTACCTGGCAGACTTGTGCACACAATTGAACACCACTAGCTCCCATCCTCCCAAACTGGGTACTCATCCTCTTATTATATGCAGATGATATTGTCCTATTGAATCTTTCAGGCACAGGACTTCAAAAAGTGCTAAACATCTCCGATCAGTATTGTAAGACTAATGAGCTGTTGGTAATCCTGTGTGTTGGAAATGGGATCTTTGGTTGGCAGTCAGTTTACTCACTGTCCAAGCAAGAACCCTCTCTCTAGTCAGGGTAATGGAGAAGCACACTTAGATAACCCCTGCTTTCACCCTTGGTAGCTTGGCACAAGCAATAAGGCTTATCCCAGAAGCAATGTATAAAGTATTTGTACCAACACACACCGTAATACAGTAATAGGCAATATTTATCTAAATCACACAAGACCAAAACGACAAAAATCCAACATACACAAGTTAAACAATGAATGAATTTTCAACAGAATTAGGACCTGATTTATGAAAAGTTAGCGCCATCTTTGAGTCATTTTTTGACACAAAAGCAGTGCAAACATACAAAATGATATATATATATTGTAGGTTTACGCCACTTTTGTGTCAAAAAATGACGCAAAGGCGGCGCTAACTTTTCATAAATCAGGCCCTAAGAGACTTGCTTCATAGAACACAATGGAAATGATGATTTCACACAAAGTACCAGGTTAGCATCAAAAATAAAGCTGCAAGGGCGAGTGTGCGTCGGAAAAAGCAGCGATGCGTCATTTCCTTCCTCGCATGGGAGGCGGTGCATCGTTTTTTCTCTGGTCGGGTCCAAAGTGCTTTGTTTTTCTCCCTCACAAGAGAGCAATGCATCGATTTCTAGACTTGGCACCTTGAATCCATGCAGAGTCAGGTTGACTTTGATGCCAAGGGACGATGCATGGAAAATCCTGTTGCACGGTGTTAGAAAACCATGTCGTTTGAGGTTTGCATCATTATCACCAGCTGCAAGCCGGTGTTGCATATTGTTTCTCCAGCCACAATGCATCGATCTCCCAGCCGCAATGTAGGTGGATCATCGATTTTAGCTGCGAAACCAGCGGCGTGTCGTTTATCAGCTGCGTTGCACTTGATGCATTGAAAATTTCCCCACACTGTATTCTGTGTGTGGATTTTCAGCTCTTGTTCTGCCAACTTCACTGTTCAGGGGCCCAGGGACTGGATAGGATACCACTTGGCAGGGCAGGAGTCTCAGCAAAGAGTCCAGGTGCTGGCAGAGGAAGTCTACAATGGCCCTGAGACTTCAAAACAGGATATAAGCTCAGTTCAAGCAGGAAAATACCGCAAAGTCTAGTCTTTGTCCCATTTCATAGGCAGAAGCAGCAACTGCAGGATAGCCCAACAAAGCAAGGTCACACGCAGGGCCTCTGTTATGGGTGCCTTACATGTATAAAAAAAGGAAGGTTTAGGTCTGGCAAGTGGGTACACTTGCTAGGCCGGATTGGCAGTGCAAGAATGCACACACAGACACTGCAGTGGCAGGTCTGAGCCATGTTTACATGGCTACTAATGTGGGTGGCACAACCAGTGCTGCAGGCCCAATAGTAGTATTTGATTTAGAGGCCCAGGGCACATCTAGTGCACTTTACTAGGGACTTACTAGTAAACCAAATATGCCAATCATGGATAAACCAATCAACAATACAATTTACACAGAGAGCATATGCACTTTAGCACTAGTTAGCAGTGGTAAGGTGCCTAAAGTCCTAAAGCCAACAAAAACAGGTCAGAAAAAGTAGGAGGAAGAAGGCAAAAATGTCTAGGGATGACCCTGCAAAATGGACCATTTCCAACACGGGGAAAAACAAGGTAGGCATCTTTGGAAAGAGTGTAATCAAGAAAAAGAAATGGCTCTGTGGGATCCACCAGTGGACAGAAGCGGTAGCTATAAATATCCTGGCGTCTGGCTATAGGAGCGCTGGTTGCACCACCTGCACAAAAAGACCCTGAAAGCTAGAATAGCATCACCACTTGCATCAGTACAAGCCCTGTCTCTGAAACTGCAAAGTCCAACCTGATGTCCCCTTCTTACAGTGGTCAAGGCAATGTTTCTGCCTGCCTTGGCATATGTTCTGGAAATATTTCCCAATAGGTTCAACAACTTCATGAACATTGCACAGAGCAAAGTTTTTCACCTTCTCCTACGCCTTCCACACAGCTCCTCTCCAGTGCAAATCAGGCTGGGATTCAGGTTACAAGATCAAAAATTAGCACAAGATGGGGCTTTGCTCAAATATGTCTCCATGCTAAGACAGGCACAACCGAATACACTAAAGGCACTGATGTGGGAAGAAATAGGCATGAACTTGGCTGAAGTCTAAAATCCATGGCCAGAGAGAATTGCTTCAGGAGTAAAGCATTTGCAGACAGAAGAGCTAAGGCAAAAGCCTCTACCACACAAACTCTTCAATCTATTACTAAACAAACAAGTCAAGCTGCCCCTGTGGAGCAAGGACAAAGACAAGTTCAGAAAGCAATTGCACTCATGGATGACAATCAACACTTATAAGGCTCCGACAGCACAACCTTACATGGCAGAAATATTTTAAAAAACGCTAAAAATAAAGGTGCGTCACACAAGACTTGGCCTACTGCCGTCATTGGATGCTGCTCCAAAATTGCTTACACCCTCAAATAGCGAAAGATGCAGACTTTGCGCACATTACCTTGAAGACTTCCTACACATTCTTTGACTATGCCCCCCACTGATACCATGGCTTAAGTTATTTCTTAAAAATATCTTCTACTCTAATGGTCTTAGATCGTGCCAGCAGGCAATCTTGTTTAGCCTTAAATGGTTGACACTACAATACATGGCTTGTTTTGTTCAATTTAATTTTAAAACCGATCACCTCTTAAAACGTGTGTCAAAAAACCAAGATGGTTGACCAAGCCACCAGCTCGTGCCCGAATTAAACACTGTCAGCTCCTGTCACAGGAGTAATGAACAAAGCATTTCTTCCAACTGAACTTCTGGACAGGACAAACTACAGTTTAACAGCACTTTTTTTATACGAGTAATTAACTCAGCAACTTTCTGAATGTTTGTTTGTCACCTAGCTCCCCTGAGCTAGTATATACACCTGTAAGTGGCTTGATGTTGATCTTGTATATATTACAGTATGTCACTAGCTGTTCAATACGTCAGTATGGTTTATTTGGTCTATCAATAATAACGAGAGAAATATGACTTTTATTGGATTTTTTTTATACAGTGGTTGAAATTATTTTTAATAGTTGTGCAAATAAAGAATAAATTCAAAAATTCTAATTCAAGGTAGCTTAGAGTGCACTGGTTTTGAACAAAGTGGTGTTGAGTGCATTGGCACAGAGTGCAGTGGTTGACAGTGACATAGAGCAGAGTGCAATGGCCTAGAGTACAGTCATGTGGAGTGGAGTAGCACAGACTAAAGTAGAGTGGTATAGAGTGCAGTGGATTAGAGAGAAATGGTGTAGACTAGATTGTTTCAGAGTAGAGTGAAATAGAGTAGAGTATAGTGGTGCAGGGTAGTGTGCAGTGGCATAGGATACTGGTGTAGAGTGCAGTGGTATAGAGTGGAGTGGTGCAGAGTAGAGTAGAGTGGCATGGAGTAGAGTGGTGCAGAGTAGAGTGGTGTAGATAGTAGTAGCAAAGATTAGTGTTTCAGAGTAGAGTGAAGTGGCATAGAGTGGAGTGGTACAGCGTAGAGTAGTGTTGTAGAGTGCACTAGCACAGAGTGTTGCAGAGTAGTGTTGCAGAGTAGAGTGGAGTGAAGTGGCCTAGACTGGAGAGGTATAAAGTGCAGTGGTGAAGTGTGCAATGGTGCATAATAGAGAGGGGTAGAGTGCACTGGCATAGAGAGGAGTGGTGCAGAGTAGAGAGGCTTAGATTGAAGTGGCATAGAGTGCAGTGTCATAGCGCAGTGGTGCACAGTAGGTTAGAATGGGGTAGAGTGTAGTGGCATAGAGTGTATTGGTGTAGAGTAGAGTAGTACAAACTAGAGAATAGTGAAATAGAGTGCAGCAGTGCAGAGCAGAGTGTTGCTGAATAAAGAGGCATAGAGGTTGGTGACAGAGAGAGTGCAGTGTTGCAGAGTAGAGTATTGTAGAGTGCACTGGCATACAGTAGAGTGGCATAGAATGCATTAATGTAGACTGATGTGGTGTATAGTAGTGCAGAGTAAAGTGGCAAAGTGTACAATGGTGTCCAGTAGAGTGGAGTAGAGTGAAGTGGCATAGAGTGGAGTGTTGCAGAGTGGTATAGAGTGCAGTGGTGCAGAGTAGATTGGCTTACAGCCCAGTGGCAGAGAGTGTGCTGGTTTTGAGCAAAGTGATGTAGAGTGCATTGGTGTTGAATTCAGTGGCATAGAGATCAGCTGTATAGACTAATGTGGTGTGGAGTGGAGGGGCATAGAGTAGATTCCGGTGGCGTTGAGTGGTATAGAGTATAATGGTGCAGAACAGAATAGAGTGACCTAGAATTCAGTGGCATAGAGTAGATTGATTTAGAGTAGAGTGCAGTGTCGTGGAGTGCAGTGTCATAGAGTGCAGTGGTGCAGAGTTGACTAGAGTGCCCCACAGTGGATTGGCATAGATTGCAGTGGCACAAAATGTCATGATGCAGAGTAGAGTGGTGTAGAGTGTAATGGCATGCAGTGACATAGAATAGAGTGGTGCAGAGTAGAGTACAATGGCATAGAGTGTAGTGAAGAGTAGCATAAAGTTTAGGGGAGGAGTGGGAAGAATTACTGAGCAGAGTGGCATAGACTGAAGTGGTGTAGAGTGTAGTGGTGCAGGGTAGAATGTAGTGGGGTAGAGAGTAGTGGTGTAGAGTGCAGTGGTATGAAGTAGCATGGAGTGTAGTGGCATGGAGTGTAGAGGGATGGAGTGCATTGGCATGGAGTTGTGCAGAGTAGAGTGGCATAGAGTACAGTGGCATAGAGTACAGTGGTACAGAGTAGAATACAGTTTCATAGAGTGCAGTGCCGCAGAATGCATTGGCATAGAGTGCAAAGGCACAGAGTAGAATGCAGTGCAACAATTGGAGGAGCACTGGGTGCAGTGGATTAGAGTAGCCAGCTTCAGAGTAGAGTGGAGTGGTGCATGGTAGAGTACAATGATGTACAATAGAGTAGCATACTGTGCAGAGTAGATTACAATGGCATGGAGTGAATTGGCATAGAGTGCACTGGCTTAGAGAGCAGTGGTACAGAGTAGAGCACATTGGCATAGATTGCTGTGCATAGAGTGCACTGTTGCAGACTAGAGAGGCATAGAGTGGAGTGGCACTGAGTGAAGTGGTGTAGTGTGCAGTGGCAGAGAGTGCAGTGGCTCATAGTAGAGGTGTGTGAGGTAGAGTGCATTGGCATAGAGTGGTGTGGAGCGTCGTAGAGTGGAGTGCTACAGAGTAGAGTGTAGTGACACAGTGTGGAAAGGCTAGGAGTGGAGCAGCATAGTATGGAGTGGTGCATAGTAGACTGCATTGGTGTGGAGTGGTGCAAAGTAAAGTGGAGTGGGATAAAGTGAAGTATGCATGGTGTTGTAGCATACTGCTATTACACACAATCCATGTTCAATTGAACAGACAAATACATTTGCACAGGCATACAGTTTTACTGATAAAAGTACACAGCGCACAAATGATAATGTGTTGAAAGATCATCGCCTAGTATACAGATTTGCTTTTATCGTATTAAAATATTTGTTTCCACCTCACTTCAGATTTGTCAAAAAATGTGCTTCATTTTGTGCTTTTCTAATTCTGTTATATTTTGACATATTCTGAAATATCTGCACAGTTCATTTAGAGACATTCAAATTGTGTTGTGTACTAAAAAAATGTACAGCCTTCCTCAAGCAAACCCCCAGTAGCCAGCATGAGTGTCACATAAATCCTCTCACTTTGAAACCAGAGAAAGAAAAGTAAACACAAAGCTCCCTGGAAGACAAAGCCTGACATTTGACCTCTGTCTTTGAATCCATAACAAATGTGACAAGATAAGAACAAAAATTGAAGGCCTGTTTACAGAAATCCAGCACAAGAATGCAGTATATAGGGTTTGGGCAAAGGGAAGGGGCGAACTCCATCTGGACTGCCTAAAACAAATACAGCCAGCAAATAGAAAGCAAACAACCGTGAGCTACAAACCACAAAGCCAATACTAAGCAATAGGCAGAATGCATTCCTAGGGAAGCATTCCAAATGTCCCCAAGATGTCACTATCAAACCAGACAACTGTGCTGTCTGGTAGGCTTTAACTTAAAAAAAGGAATTTCTGGGGAACATTTGCAGCCGCATGAAACTGTTTCTGTCACAGGAAAGGCCTGTTCCCACCCTAGCAGAGCCCAGAGACCCACCCTAAGCACTGTCCATTGGCTTTCCTTTGGTGCTCCACTCAACATTAGCTGTTCAATACGATTGCACTCCCCTGTCCATCACAATGTCTGTTTTCCTTCTCCTTTCCACATCTTGTATATGTTGTGCTGAGGGTTTCAGGGTGCCACATGTTTCCTTGATACAGGATGATTTGCCCTGAGGCTTTGGGCAGTAGCAAATCCAGACTATGTGCAGGGTTGAGAGGGTTTAACTTCACCACAAATAAAGTTAAAGAATTGATTAACTTTGCCTGCTATTGGTGAGATGGAGTTTTGCAGATTTGCCCAACTTTTCTGGTAAACTGAAAACATTTGCTCATACCATATTTTGACAAGAGTATATATCCACCATGGGCAGGGCACGTATATAGTCAAACATCTATTTTATGACTTTGGACAACCTAGTATGTTTTCAGTTCAAGGGTCCCAAGACATGAGAATGCTGATTGTTAGAAACAAGGTTTCTAGCTGGCAGTGGTTTGCACCTTGTCCAAGTAGGGACTCTCTCTCTAGTCAGAGTAAGGGAGTCACACACCTAAGATAACCCCTGCTCATACCCTTGTTAGCTTGGCTCAAGCAGTCAGGCTTATACAGAGGCAATGTATACAATATTAGCACATAAACATACAGTAACACAGTTAAAACGCCACAAAAGTATTCCACATCAGTTTAGAAAAATAGCTAATATTTGTCTGAGTTAAACAACACCAAAATGACAACATACACAACATCCAACATACACAAGCAAAGATATTAATTTTTAAAGATTAAGGCCCTCATTATGACCCTGGCGGATGGCAATATTTTGGAGAAAAGTACTGCCAACAGGCCTGGTGGTACCTTTTCCCAAAATATGACATTGGCAGTTTGAGTCAAGCCAAATCGCCAATGTACCACTCCATCCGCCAGGGCGGTAACAACTGCTGGGCTGGAGACTTCAGTCTCCAGCCAGGCGGCCATCACTGTCCCACCCGCAGGATTATGACCCCACCTACTGCCATGGTGTTCTTGGCTTCCTTACCGCCACAAAAACCATGGTGGTGGGCACTATCAGTGACATGGAATCCCTTCCCTGTCACTGATAGTAGTCTTCCCTGCCCCCCATACACGCACATGCATGCACCATCGAACACATGCATTCACACACATACCCACATTCACCCATGCATGCATACACCTATTCACACACACATCCACACACACTGACATACATACAGGCACACACGCATTCACACAACACAACATACATGCACACTCACAACCATACATGCACATACGCATTCCACATGCCACACATGCACATACACGCACGCACCAACATAAACACACAACCCACACACACACACAACACCCCGTGCCCCCTTCCCCTGTCGGAGAACCCGACTTACCTGATTTCAGGGGGTCCTCCGGCAGGAGACGGGACAGGGCGCTACTGCCAGCAGCAGCGTCCACCAACAGAAACCACCGGGCCGTATCAAATGTCATGATACGGTCTGCGGCCGTCTACTGGTGTGGCGCTGCTCCTGGCAGCAGCGCCACCTTACCGCCATCTGCCGCCATGGCCCCCGCCGGATTTCCGCCATCCTTCTGGTGGAATTCCGGCTACGGTCATAATATGGCAGATGGCTGGTAGCCACGGCAACTGTATATTGGCTGCCGTCGCAGTGGCAGTTGGCGGTCTATACCGCCATTGCTATAAGTGAGGGCCTAAATCTCAGTATAACGCTTAGAAACACAATAGCTGCAACTGAGGCTATCATGACATCTTGATTAAGTAATTCCCAACAATCTGACACCACTCTCGAGGGAGTGTGGGCCAGTCATGGAGTTGCAAGAACCCCAGGTACAGTATCTTGGTAAATGAGGATACAAAGACATTGCACGGAGTCAGGGAGGTGAGGTGTCACTGGAGCCGGCAAAGCGTTGCATCCTCACTGATATGGAGGAGTTGAGGTATTGATTACTTACTGGCTTACTCTTTTGGGTGGCACAATCAGTGCTGCTTGCCCATTAATAACACTTGATGTACAGGTCCTGGGAACACATGGTGCACTATACTAGGCACTTACTAGCAAATCAAATATGCCAATTATAGATAAACCAAACGCCAATACAATTAAGGCAGATAGCACTTACACTTTAGCACTGGTCAACAATGGTAACGTGTCCAGAGTCCTAAAACCAGCAAAATAAAAATGCAGTATAGGATCAAAAACAGGAAGTCAGAAGCAAATATTTTGGGGATAACCCTGCCAAAAGGATCATTTCCAACACTGATCAACATGATTTTGTATGGTGGATTGTTATACTCTGATATTTGGTGAGGGAAGACCTATGGCAGTATACCTTGTAAAATGGATGACTGTCATTCATGAGAAGGCCATTATACTGTGCTTGAAGACAACAAAAGAATATATGTGAACCACAGGTTTCTAACAGTTGTTGGCACCCGATAAATAATTTGGGCACATATTTTATGTTTTTTTATCTGAATTTCAGATGGAATCTTTTCTACTGGCTGTGCCTTTGTAAATCCATGAAATACTTTGTCCCTTTGTTTTGAAAAATGACAGTACTTATTACAAGGATTATCTAATTGTCCTTGAGTCAGACATGCCCTGGAAAACTTGTCGGATAGTAGGATTGTGACATGAAAATGATTGTGGATATACTTAAACTAAACAAGTGGACCAATCAGTGCTCACCATCCTTCCAATTAATGTTCATCCTAGAAAGCCCACTCCATATCTTTGTGGGCAGATTTTATCACATTAAATATTAAATTGTAATGTTACCAGTGAGCAAACAAGGGTGCATCTTACATTAGTAGAGCAGGTACAGTTGCACTGAGGATCATTGTTGTGCTTGTGTATTTCCATGTAGTATTTTATGAGTGGGTCTCATAATTCCCTAAATGCATGCTAGATGCATGAGAGTGTTTGGTTACATGAGAGGTTAAGGACCCATTCTTGGGGTGTTTGCATAAACATGCAGTCTGAAAGGTTCTAGGGATCTGCATAGAGTTTAGTGGAAGCCAGTGTTGCTATGCTATATTTACTTTTCTCCAGCCCTCCATGCTGTTCTCCCTTCCCCCACTCCTTCCAGAAATTACTATAAAGCAAGAACATGTGTCTGGGTTTGAATTTATATCCACTGAAAAAAGCTGGAAAGATCTTCTGTGCTCAAGTGTCACAAAACAACCCAGTAACTCAGCAATGGCTTTAGAAGAGCAATGTTTCAGAACAGTGAATTAGGCTGAAGAAAAGGCCAAATTGGTACACTTTGCAAACAAAGAAGGGCTGCCTGACCATCCCCAGCACCCTGTGTCCTATTGTGCTGTGTGTAAAGGACCCAGCAACAGCATCTGATAGGCATGGAGATTATCCAAACTCTAGTTCACATTAGCAGAATAATAGTTCTTCTGTAGCCCATTTACCACTTGGATGTGGCACAGCAGGGACCATATTACACAAGTGTTCTGAGGGTGCAACAGGCATGTGTACCCGCTTTGTGTGCCCGACCCCTATTTCCATTTTAGTACTACAGAAGGGGCCACAGATGCTTGCACTTGAACGGTGCTGAAGACTAAACATGAGAGTCCATGTGATTCTGTGATCACTGCTGTATCTTTGTTTCCCAAGCTGCTTCCACAGCCACTGCAGTACTGTTCTTCTACCTGAGTGGCACTGGTAGCTGCCATATTGTATCTCTTTCCTCTTGTGCAGCACTGAAGAAGAATTAAGGCCCAAGTCTCTTTGTGACGGCTGTTGTAGTGAAGAGTCTTCACAGCCAGCCCTGCTGAATCCTGGGGAGAATTGATTTACCTCTATCCAGTGCCGGCTTTAGTGCTGGTGGCACCTGGTGTGACAGTCTTTTTTTGTGCCCCCCTGGACTTTCTCATCAAATTCCCTTATGACTGAGGAGGCAACAAGGACAACAAAGGCACAAATGAGTACAGAATTGTGTCCAGCATGGAGCACAGAACTCTCAGGAAGACTGCAGTACCGGAAGCAGTGGCGCCATAGGCAAGAATGCTTATATGCTTTCCAGGGATCAGGAATGCTGAAAGGAAGCTGTCAGATGGTGAGGTGGGAGCTGGCACTCTCGTGCCCTTGTTGTCCTTGTTTCCGCCTCAGTATTTTTGTTCTTTGTGGCCCTTGTTGTATCCTCAGTAGGTTTGTGTCAACATCAGGACAGTGCGCGCTCTATGGGTGACGTAATGCAAAAAGCCAATCCTTATGTAATGTAATAATTCATGCATTATGTGTTAATGCAGTATGTCAACCTTTTGCATTGCAGAGATTCATCTTGAAATGTCACTAATGCTGGTTGCAATGTATTGCTCATTTTCAAGACTTTGCTGCAGGATTACAGAGTGTGGTTAGGGTGTGGTCCCTATTTTGAGCCCTTCTAGAATCCTCTCCTGCAGTCTAGCTGGGCATGGCAAGTGGGCGGGGTCTGGGTCTATTTAAGGGACCCAGCCCAGCTACACTTGCTCACTATTCAGAGGTCCCGGGTGCAGAACAGCAGCATTTTCCTGAACTCCTGTTCCGGAGGCCTAAGTAGGATTTCCAGGCCCTGTCTTCATTTCCTTGGTGATCATCCAGCAGGGTGGTAAGGCGGAGGTTGGGTTGGGCCACCGACTCCGTTTTCATGAGCATTCGAGTTTTGGGCCCTTTTGTTAATTGCATGTGTGATTCATTCTTGGCAAGTAACTCTTGCATTTCAGATCGGCAGCGTGCGCGATGATTTCATGGCATAAGAATCTTGATGTGCGAATCAGCAACAGTGTGCGCAATTCATACTTAGCATTTAACCCTTGCATTTCAGATCGACATAGTGCGTGATCATTTCATGGCATTGGAATCTTGATGTACGAATCAGCAGCAGTGTGCTCGATTCATTCTTGCCATTTAACCCTTGCATTTCAGATCGGCAGAGTGCGCAATCATTACATGGCATTTAAACCGTGATGTACGAATCGGCAACAGTGTGTGTGATTCATTCTTGGTAATTAACCCTATTAGTTCAGATCGGCAGAGTGCGCGATCATACCTTGGCATTTAAACCTTGATGGTGGAATTGGCAGCAGTGTGCGCGATCCATTCTTGGCAACTAAACCATGCAGCTCAGATCGGCAGAGTGCTCAATCGTATCTTGGCATTTAAACCTTGATGGTTGAATCGGCAACAGTGTGCGCGGTTCATTCTTCACAATTAACCCTTGCAATTCATATTAGCAGAGTGTGTGATCGTTTCTAGTCATTTAAATCCTGATGGTTGAATCAGCAATAGAACGTGTGATTCATTCTTGGCACTTAACACTTGTGTTTCAGATCGGCAGAGTGTGCAATCATTTTTAGGCTTTGAAATCTTGTTGCACAGTTTGATATTAAAGTGTATAATAATTTCTAAGCAATTGAATCTTGAAAGTCAAGACAGAGTGTGACCTTGCAGTATCATTCATGAGTCTATCGCAGTTTATTCCTGAAAACATATTTGTTCATTGATTACTGTTATAATGTAGTTTCTATTCCAAGGAATAACTTGAGACAGTTCAAGGTTTAGAGCATAAGATTTTATTCTACAAAACGCTCATTTGAAACATTTACATAATCCTTCTTTATTTTCCAGGTATCTAGAGCTAATAAGGTCATGATATAGGAAAGCTCTTGATCATTCATGTTATCAGTATATAATTTTTAGAAACAAAGTTTATGAAAGTCAATGTGAATAATCTTGCTATTGTGTTCTTAACTTTTGCTTCCACAGGTCTCCTTCCCCGCTGTTCCCAATCTAAAACCCACCCCCACTTGGCCATTCTTTAACTCTGTGCTATTATATCTCTTGGAGTTTGGAGCTGCCAAAAGGTGGACATATTGGGAACAGGCGCAAACCCCGAGGATCCAGACTCCCTGCCAGTTTGTGTAATTGTAGGCGTTTAAGCCTCTAGGTCACCCCTGCTGTTATACCACCCATTTTGCTGCTCTGCCACCAACCGGCCCACCGTCACCCAGTGCCCCACCCTGTCCAGGACCTACTTAATTGAGGCCACAGTGCGGCTGTGCCACCCTGTGCTTAAGGCAAGCCAGTCTGCACCCGTCCATGCCTGGACCACGTCCAGCACCAGAAACCCTGGCTCTCCAATCATCCATGGATACTCAGCTTCCAGACTTCCTGGTCCCAAGGAATCAAGACAATAACTGTTGCAGTGCATCGTACCTAAACACAGCAGGACCAATCCCCTGCCACTGATGCCACTTCACCTGAAACACTGAAGCCACCAATGATCCCACACTGTTGTCATCCCATCCCGAGAAAAGCTCCACTGCCTACTGCTCCATGCCAGATCCCTCAACAAGCACGCCATGGAAATATGTGACACCAAACCACTCTCTAACCAGACCTGATGTTCCAGACCTGTCTCACCCCTGAATAAACACCCAACATCACTTGCGCAACCCCCCAAGGATACAAGCTGATTCACAGACACTGCCACAACAAGCATGTAGGAGGCATCACCATCTTCCACAAGGGCAACCTCCTATGCACCACTATTGAGGATGACACATCTTGCATCATGGAACACCTTAACTTCCTAATCTGAACTAATGCCAAAACTACCATCAGAGGAACCCTTGCCTTACCCTCCTGGGGCCTCTGCCCTGCCTTCTGCAAGGCTATCACCAAATTCATCTCCCCCTGGCCATGGATTCGAGAGACTACATCCTCCTAGGGGACCTCAATTTTCAACAACCCCAAATACCACAACTCCATCTGCCTGCTGGACAGCTTAAGCAGCATCAGACTCAAACAATTAGTCCCCAGCCCAACACAGGACATACTGTGGATCTCATTTTCACAGCCAGTGATAGGACCAAATACTCCCACACAATGGAGCTAACGTGGTCCAAACACCACATTATTCACTTTATCATAACCAGCACACCGGAATCCTCCACTGCACTCCCAGTCCCCTCTCACTGCAGGTGAGGAAAAAGTACAGAGACCCAATGGACCACATTCTCAGCTCTAACTAATCCAACTTCTCCAGCAGCCTTGAGCACGATACCCACAACTTCTCTGACTAGAAACTCAACTGAGCCAACGAGGTCACCCCACACAGGACTCCAACACCAAAAGATCCAGTAAGACAGCCAACTGGTTCACACCCGAACTTCACCCACTGAAGAAAGAATGCAAATAACTAGAAAGGCAACCGCTCACAAGTGAAAACCCAGTGGACCGCACCACATTTAAGGCAGCTTTCAACAAATGCCATCACCAACTCAGGGAAGCAAAAAAGGACGCCCTACGCATCCACAACAAGAAAAGCACCAACCTCTCAAAGGAGCTCTTCAGCATCGTCAGAGAGTTCTCCCACCCGACAGCTACCAAGAATACAATCCAACCCTCCCAGACTATCAGCTGAAACTGACAGACTATTTCCATGACAAATTACAGCCACCTACAGCAACTTTGACCCTCAACCCACCAGCATTTTCCTTCTCCTGACCCCAACCGATGCCACCCTCAGCCATGTGATCATCAACTCGAGGCACTCATTCTCATTGCTACCTTTCTCATCCAAAGTACTAGAAAGAGCCATCAACCAACAGCTCTTCAAACACCTGGAAGAACACAATCTTCTGGACACCTCCCAGACTGGATTCCGCATAAACCTCTGCATCGACATTGCCCACATCGCCTCAATTGGTGACATCAGAGCCCTCCTCGACCACAGAGAGAAGGTAGCCCTGATCCTCCTCGACTTCTTGGCAGCATTCAACACCGTATCCCATCACACCATGTCCTCATACTCCACCACATCGTGATGCAGAGCAATGCCCTCAAGTGGATCCATGCCTTCTTTACAGGAAGCACACAGTGAGTCTGCCTACCTCCCTTTCACCCTAGAACACAAGTACATCATCTGCGGCTTCTCCAAGCGTCCTCAATCAGCCCCACCCTCTTCAGCACCTACGTGATGCCACTAGGCAACATTGTTCACACCCACAGATTCAACATCATCTCAATCTCATATGTAGGTGATACTTAGCTCATCCTCTCTCTCTCCAAGGACCACACCAGCCCCAGAGCCAATTCCTGGAGCACCATGACCAACATCGCCAAGTGGATGATATCCAACTGCTTGAAACTGAAAAAGGCAAAGACAGAAGTGATCATTTTTGGAAACAACCCTTCCCCACAGAATGACACCTAGTGGCCCACTGAGCTCTGGCAAACTCCAACGCAGACAGACCACGCCCTCAGCATCATCATCGACAGCCAACTCACTTTCAAGTGACAGATAAACACAGTGGCCTCCTCCTGCTTCCACATCCTCTGTATGCTGCATACGATTTTCAGATGGCTCCACACTGGCGCCAGAAAAACGGTGACCCAAGCCATTATCACTTGCAGACTAGACTACTGGAATGCTTTCTACTACAGAATCACCAGCCAACTCCTCAACCACCTCCAAGCTATACAGAATCCTGCAGCAAGACTCATCTTGGACCTACCCAGAAATACCAGTATCACCCTCCACCTCACATGCTCCCTCTGGAAGCCCATGCCCAAATGATGCAAATTCAAGGTCCTCGCCCTCAGGTACAAAGCCCTCCACAACATCGGACTCAAATACATAAACCCCCGTGCTCCTTCCCACAACCCGCCAGAGAACTCTGATCAACATCCCTCACCATCACACATGTCCCACCTGTCCACCAAAGCCGCTGTATTGTCCACTCCTTCTCCTACCTCACAGCCAACCTCCACCTGTGAACCGCACACACCCTTCCCAACTTCAGGAAGAGACTCAAGACCTGGCTCTTCGCCGAGAGGCTGCCAGCACACAGCGTTAGTCCTCAGTGCCTGAATACCCCAGTGGTGATAAGTTACACTCTACAAATGCCAATTGGTTGATGATTAATTGACTACCACCAGGCAAAAGTGCCTCTCATCCCTCCATAGCCCCTCACTCACATACATTTCACTTGTTTTAAAGTGCTGGTAAAAGCTGTATTTACTAATCCTAAGAGCTAGCCACATAAAATACAGATATATTCTTTGCATCCGGCATATTAACTCTCTATGCTATTTTATAGTGAGTTAAAATTGCCATTAGATAAAACTCTGATCTAACTTCCTAGCAGGAACATTAATCACAAGAGTTAGCTTAACATTTTTATTGCCGCCTAAAATCTGGACAAACAAGAAACTTTGCATCAGGTGCTTTTAAATCGTAAGTTATTGGTAAACACCCACCCTTGAGGTCAGTGCCCCTCCTCCAAGTCAACACCCAGTATGGACGCACCAGTCACACCCCCCTAAACCAACCCTGCCTACATTCTTTATGCATGCTGGTTGCATCTCCTCGCTAATCATTTTGACTCTGGTAGGAGGGCCCATGTTTTTCCAGCCTGACACTGTCAGTCCTTTCCTGAATTGGCAACAGTCAGCACCAGAGATAGGTACCGGACTCAGACATACTCTGGTGTATTATAGCCACCTCACCAGCAAGGAGTAGGTGTCTACCTTCAAATCATTGAGGAAGTAAGATATCAAAATATGTGACTGTAAATTAAAACACACAACACTGCATTTGGCAGTAGCCTTTCCCGGTTTAGAAGTTACAGACTAAGGGGGTCATTCTGACCTCGGCGGTAAAAGGCTCTTACCGCCGGTCAGAAGTCCGCCATTCTACCGCCGCGGCCGCGGTAAACCGCCACGAGCATTCTGACCCACAACTGCCAAACCGCCAAAAACCCGACATCCACGGAAGGCCGCCTCATCAGCGGTCAGCGATAAACTGGAGATGGCCAAACCTCCACCGTCACGCCAACACAAACACGCCCATGTCATTACGACCCACGAATCCATGCGGCGGTCTTTCATCCGCGGTATTCCATTGGCGGTACACACCGCCGCGCTCAAAATACACACACCTTCACAAAACACAGCCACATTGGACAATTCCAAATACACACACCTGATACACATACATACACCACTCCCACACATCCAATCAACTATAAAACACACACCCACATCACCCACAAACCACAACTACTAGAATTTCGGAGAGAAGGCGAGAGAGAGAGAGAGAGAGAGAGCACAGCTATCGACAAACCCAGCACACACAGGAACACAACATCATCACCCACACTACATCCACGCACAAAACACCACACACCACCACACACACCACACTCATCACCACAAACACCACCCCACACCACCCCATGGCACCCCAAATACACCCCAGGTTCTCGGACCAAGAACTCAGGGTCATGGTGGAGGAAATAATAAGGGTAGAGCCCCAGCTATTCGGCACACAGGTGCAGCACACCACAATAGCTAGGAAGGCGGAGCTATGGCAAAGGATCGTCGACAGGGTCAACGCTGTGGGACAGCATCCGAGAAACCGGGAAGACATCCGAAAGCGCTGGAACGACCTACGGGGGAAGGTGCGGTCGATGGTGTCAAGACACAACATCGCTGTGCAGTAGACTGGCGGCGGACCCCCACCCACTCCACCCGAATTCACAGCATGGGAGCAAGAGGTCTTGAACATCCTGCATCCTGAGGGCCTCGCTGGAGTAGGTGGAGGAATGGACTTTGGTAAGTCTAATCTCAACTACCTTACCCCCCCCCAAACACCAGCATGCCAACCCACACCCCCGCCCTCACCCCCAAACCCCCAGCACACATCCTCCCTGCCAATGTCTCACCAGCACAACCCACCCAACACAACCCCAATCCCTGAATGCCACCACAAACCATGGACACCCCTCACCTAAGCATGACCACTGCACATACCCATCCCCCCTCACAAACCACCCTCACAACTCCTCCCACAAGGGAATACCAGCACTGGGGGACAAGGGCACCCACAAATCACACGCCATGGCACACACAGAAGCAATAACCATACTCTTTTACCCCTGCAGGGCCCGAACGCCAACACACCGGCCAGGAGGGTCCAGATTTGTCCAGGCAGGCCCCCAGTGATGGCAGCAGCTCTGTCGACCTAGAACCTGATGACCAGCCCGGACCATTGGGGACCTCTGGACAGTCGGTTCCCCACACACAGACACTGGCCACAGCAGACCCAACCCCCTCTGGGAATACCAGCACAGCTCCCACCCAGCGGGCCCATGTCTCTGTCTCGCGGACGCGTCAATCAGCGGTGTGTCCGCCACTACAGGGCACCCAGGCTGACCCACCACCCCAACAACAACAGGGACCTAGGGGCAGTGGTAGTGGGCACACCGTCCAGGGGACAGAGGCCCGGGGAAACAGGGCAACTGGGAGGGCTACTGTGCGAGAGGGGGTGGACCGGCCCAGGGAACCCATTCTCCAAGAGGCCCTCACCACCATCATGGGAGCATACCACCACTCCCAGGAGACGATGGCGACGGTACTGGCCAGGTTCCAGGAGATCCAGGCACAGCAGGAGGAATGGTACATGGGGTTCAGAGACGAACTCAGGACCATCGGTACCGCAATGGGGACCATCGTCCTGGCCCTCAACCAGATAGTCACCACATTGCGGGACCATGTGGCACCCCAAAGGGCCCTTGTCACCAGCCCGGACGACGAACAGCCTACCACCTCTGCCGGCGCCAGTGGACAGGAGGCCCCCACACCACGACAGGCCACCAGAACCCCACCTCCTGCTGAAGATCAACCACCCCGCAAGCGGAACCTAAGATCACACAAGAAGACAGAGTAGGATGCCAAGACCCCCGCCAGCATAAGATACCCCCTGATGTCATCCCACTGACCCACGTTGTCACCCTGTCCAACCTTGAACTGCCCCTGCTCCATCCTTCCACAGGCATATGGACAATGCACCTGTGCGACTGAGAACTGGACTCTGCCATGGACATTACTCCACCCCCACCCATCACCGTTTTACTATCATGGACCTATACGCAGCACTTTAAATAAATCACCAATTGCACTTCAAATGTCAGGAGTCTGCTTGTATTCTTTACAAATGTATTACACATAACGGTGCAATAATGTTCATTTACATTGTGATGACAACATACCAGTGTCAATAAGCATTAGTCCATGGGCAAACAAAGCAGAGGTCACGCTGTGGGTCATACAGCTCTGAAAAGGGAAGGGAAAGTCAAAAATCAGTGAAAAGGAACTGGGGGGAAACACAGAAAGTAGAGATGCAGGAGGCCAGAAGTAAATGTAAAATGGCGTGGGTGATTCTTACCTGTGTGCTACTGAAAATACTGTTGTATAACTGTGTCCCTGTTGTCCGTGTCGTCCCCGTCGTCTTCCTCCTCTTCACTCTCCACAGGCTCCACAGCTGCTACAAAACCACCATCTGGACCATCCTCCTGCAGGAAAGGCACCTGGCGTCGCAAAGCCAGATTGTGAAGCATACAGCAGGCCACGATGATCTGGCACACCTTCTTTGGTGAGTACATTAGGGATCCACCAGTCATATGGAGGCACCTAAACCTGGCCTTCAGGACCCCGAAGGTCCGTTCTATAATCCTCCTAGTTCGGCCATGTGCCTCATTGTAGCGTTCCTCTGCTCTGGTCCGGGGATTCCTCACTGGGGTCAATAGCCAAGGCAGGTTGGGGTAACCAGAGTCACCTATTAGCCACACACAGTGTCTCTGTAGCTGTTCCATCACATAAGGGATGCTGCTATTTCGCATGACATACGCGTCATGCACTGACCCCGGGAACTTTGCATTTAGATGGGAGATGTACTGGTCAGCCAAACAGACCACGTGGACATTCATTGAATGGTAATTCTTTCTATTTCTGTACACCTGCTTATCGTCTTTTGGGGGTACTAAAGCCACATGGGTCCCATCAATGGCACCAATGATGTTGGGGATATGTCCAAGGGCATAGAAATCACCCTTCACAGTGGCCATATCACCCAGGAAAAACAATGTATCTCCGCATGTATTTCATCAGGGCAGACAACACTCTGGACAAAACCTTAGAAAACATAGGCTGAGACATCCCTGATGACATGGCCACTGTTGTCTGAAAAGACCCACTTGCCAGAAAATGGAGTACTGACAGCACCTGCAGCAGAGGGGGAATCCCTGTGGGTTGGCGGATGGGGGACATCAGGTCTGGCTCCAGCTGGGCACATAATTCATGTATAGTGGCTCGGTCAAGTCGGTATCGAAGTATAATATGTCGTTCTTCCATTGACGACAGGTCCACCAGCGGTCGGTACACGGGAGGATTCATCCTTCTCCTCGCAAGTCCCAGCGGACGGTGCCTAGGAAGGACAACATGGAGCACAGAGTCAAGCAACCCACAGGTTCGTTCACACAGCTTGCACAGTACACGAATCGCTATGCATGGAAAAGCTTGTATGAGAGGCAATGCAAGGCCTAGGCCTGTGTGACGCAGTAAAAATTAAGATATGGGGGCCCTTGAAATGGCGGCTGCCTGACCTGTGAAGTGTGACAGTGGGATGTGAGGTCACTGCGCTGGCGTGGCACACCGTGGCGGTAGGCGGTCGAAGACCGCGGCGCAAAGCAGCATTGGTTAACATTGAACCCTATGGGTCTCAGGAGCCAATGACGATGTGCGCCGGCGGTCGCGGTACGCACCGCCGCGGTACGCACCGCCGCGGGCGTGACCGCCATTTTCTATCTGATTAATCACTCGAGACCTGATCATCCACAGGAGAGGACCTATACTGCAAGTGCTGCTGTGACCTCGGTCTGGAAGATACCATGGCTGCTGCGACTGGGGAAAGGGCCCCTGCCTTCACTTCAGAAGAGTTGGAGAAACTTGTGGATGGGGTCCTGCCCCAGTATGCGCTACTCTACGGTCCTCCAGACCAACAGGTAAGTACACTGGGTGCACGTTGAATGGGCTATGCCTGGGTTGTGTATGGTGGATGTAAGATGGTGGGGTGGGGAGCGAATGAGAAGTGCAAGGCACGACAGATGAGAACATGTGCCACATGGCAGGGTTGGGGAGGGGGGGCAAACAAATCTAACATGCAGAAAATGTTGACATTTTCTTTTCCACCCTGTACATGTCAAATAGGTCAGCGCCCATCAGAAAGTCGACATTTGGCGTGCCATCGCCAAGGAAGTCCGGGACCTGGGGGTCCACAACAGACGGGGCACCCACTGCCGAAAGAGGTGGGAGGACATCCGCCGCGGACCAGGAAGACGGCCGAGTCACTGCTGGGGATGGCCTCCCAACGTAGGAGGGGTGCCAGTCGTACCTTGACCCCCCTGATGTCCAGGATCCTGGCGGTGGCCTACCCCGATTTGGATGGGCGCGTGAGGGCATCACAGCAGACACAAGGGGATGAGTACCTGCACATTCTGCTATCTTTACACGCAGTGGAGGCGTCTGGGTGGGGGAGGAGGGCTGTGGGTGACATTAGGCCAGGGTACTTTCTGTAGTGTAGTCCCCTCCTTTAGGCATGGCCCTGTGCCCCCGCCCCCCACCTCTGTAGGGTGCCAAGTACAGCAATCCATGGTCCAGCATCACCCATGGGCGCATTTGTTGTCCATAGACCTGTTGGCCTAGTCACAAGTACTGAGTAGTGTACCCCGATTGCGCGGCGTAGTGCATGAGGCTCCTGTGTCTGTCCTCTCCGCCAACGGTGTTGGCAATGCATGCACTCAACCTGTTTTTATTTCTCCCCCCACCATTTTTCTTTATCTTCTTGTGCATGTGTGCATTAGCATCATCAGGCTGAGGAGAATTGGCATCGGAGCACGAGGGAGCTGCAAGTCACAAGGCCCCGGTGGGCCATGGTACAGACACCGAGGTCACCAGTGATACGGAGGGCGAGGGGAGCACCACAACGGGGACCAGTGGTGACACCAGCGACACCGACACGTCCTCGGAAGGGAGCTCCCTAGCGGTGGCGGCAACATCCGGGACCCCGCCTCTACAGGTACAGCCACCACCCAGCGCACCAGCTCCGCCCTCCCAGCAGCCCCTCATCCTTCGCTCCGTGCCCGCTCACCCAAGAAGGCGGGCATCTCCTTCGCCCCAGGCACCTCAGGCCCTGCCCCTGTTACCCCTGCTGCCCTCAGTGAGGAGGTCATTGACCTCCTACAGACCATCATTGTTGGGCAGTCTACCCTTTTGAATGCCATCCAGGGGGTAGAGAGGGAGGTGCATCGGAGCAATGCATACCTGGAGGGCATTCATTCGGGTCAGGCTGCCCATCAACAATTGTTCACTGCTCTGGCCTCAGCACTGACGGCAGCCATTGTCCCTGTTTCCAGCCTCCCTCTTCTGACTGCCTCCACCCTGTCTCTGTCTCCTGTTCCTCAGCCTATCCCATCCACACCATCAGACCAACCTGCACACCTCAACACCCAAGGGCAGCTCATCCAGACATAAGCACCACAGATCACACAAGCATTCACCCAAGCAACACCCAGATGCAGACATGCCAACAGTCACTACCACCCCTGTGTCCCCCTCCTCCTCGTCTCCCTCCTCCCTCCCTGTGACGTCTCCACTCACACCTGCATGCACACCACCATCAGCCAGTACTTCCATCACCAGCACACCCTCCAGTACAGTCCGCACACGTGCAGTCACCACCCCCACTGCCATTTACACGTCCCCTGTGTCCTCTCCCACTGTGTCTGTCACCCCCTCTTCCAAGACACACAAACGCAGGCAGCCACCCACCCAACAGCCATCCACCTCACGACAGCCTCCGTCACAAGCACCTGCACCCAAAGACAGCACACCTGACTCTCCTACAACCACATCCTCTTCCTCCACTCCCATACCCACTACACCGACCATTTACATTGGTCCTAAAAAAGTTTACCTCTCCAAACTTAACCTCTTTGCCCCACCTGACCCACCCCCTCCATCTGCTAAGAGTCCCAAAAGCACCTCAGCTACCACCAGCCCTGCTTCAAGTGTCAGCATTGTGCACGGGTTTTGGAGTCCACCCTTTCCCAGCACAGATACATCGGCCAGCAGCAAGGGGACAGCCAGCCCCCCCCCCTGGAAAGAGAACCCGTAAACAGAAGGGCCGCCGCGAGAAGGCTGACACGGCTGCCCCCAAGGAGCAAAGTCCTGGCCCGTCACCTGCCACAACATCCAGGGGAGGCAAGGGCCAGAGAGCCTCATCGAAGGAGGGCAAGGGCAGCAGGGCGGAGAAGACAGCCAGCAGGGGCGCGGACCAGGAGGGCCCCACAAGCCCCATCCCGGGTGTGAGGGAGGACACCCACGGGCCCAGGACTCCGTCAGCGAAGGGTCCAGCAACTGCACGGTCGGAGGGCGACTAAGCAGGGAGTCCTGGCCAGGTCTGGCTCCTTTGATTGACTGGACAAGGACCGCTGAAGAGGGCCCCGCCGTGAAGAAAGGCACCGCTGAAGAGGGCCCCGCCGTGAAGGAAGGCACCGCTGAAGAGGGCCCCGCCGTGAAGAAAGGCACCACTGAAGAGGGCCCTGCCGTGAAGAAAGGCACCGCTGAAGAGGGCCCCGCCGTGAAGAAAGGCACCGCTGAAGAGGGCCCCGCCGTGAAGAAAGGCACCGCTGAAGAGGGCCCCGCCGTGAAGAAAGGCACCGCTCCGCTGGGCCTCGCCGTCTTAAGCACCGCTCCGCTGGGCCCTTCCTGTCAAGCACCGCTCCGCTGGGCCTCGCCGTCTCAAGCACCGCTCCGCTGGGCCTCACCGTCTCAAGCACCGCTCCGCTGGGCACCGCCATCTCTGAACTGCTCCGCTGGGCCCTTCCTGTCAAGCACCGCTCCGCTAGGCCCTTCCTGTCAAGCACCGCTCCGCTGGGCATCGCCGTCTCTGAACTGCTCCGCTGGGCCCTTCTTGTCAAGCACCGCTCCGCTGGGCCCTTCCTGTCATGCATCGCTCCGCTGGGCCTCGCCGTCTCAAGCACCGCTCTGCTGGGCCTCGCCGTCTCAAGCACCGCTCTGCTGGGCACCGCCGTCTCTGAACTGCTCCGCTGGGCCCTTCCTGTCAAGCACCGCTCCGCTGGGCCCTTCCTGTCAAGCACCGCTCCGCTGGGCACCGCCGTCTCTGAACTGCTCCGCTGGGCCCTTCCTGCCAAGCACCGCTCCGCTGGGCCCTTCCTGTCAAGCACCGCTCCGCTGGGCCTCGCCGTCTCAAGCACCGCTCCGCTGGGCCCTTCCTGTCAAGCACCGCTGGCCCATTGACAGTGCTGGTTCTGTGTCGAGCTAGTGTTCACGCTGCACTCGGGGCACCCTGCCTCCTCCATTACCTGTGGAGTCTGTCATCCACCTGATGGCCTGTGTCTCTGCACTCCCCAGGATGGCACAGTGGGCAGACCACCCACTGTAGAGACTTGTGAGACTGTGGCTTTGCACTCCCCAGGATGGCACAGTGGGCAGACAACCCACTGTTGAGACTTGTGAGACTGTGGCTTTGCACTCCCCAGGATGGCACAGTGGGCATGGTGGACCCTTCGTGGATCTGGCGTCGTGGACTCATGTGGCTGAGGTGCCCCCCCTTCCCTTCCCCCTGAGGTGCCTGTAGTTTTGTCATCTGATGCCCCAGCAGTGTTCTCTCCAACGGACTCAGGTCTCCTGTGTGGGCTTTGCCCATGTGTTGATACACTTTGGCCCACGGACAGTGGAAATTTAAGTGACTGTGCAGGACTTTTTGCCTATGTTTATCGGTTTCGCAAGGTTCTTACTTGATTTTTTTAAAATCATATTGCTATTGTACCATGACTTCAATGATCCTCTTTTATACATAAATTTTGATTCTCACTTTAATTATGTGTTTGGATTATTCCGGGGAGTTTGGGTGGTGTCACTGTGACTTGGTGCTCTGCATTGGTGTGTAGATAGTTGGGGGGGGGGCGCATATGTGTGTGCACGTAAGCTTTCGTCCTCCCCCCTCCCCTGTGTCGTAGGTGCAGTACTCACCGTTGTCGTCTGCGCCGGCGTTCGTACTCGTGGTAGATGAGCAGGTAGACAAGAGCTGGTAGGATGTTTAATTCGGGTTCCATGCTGTTCTCCGTCCTCGTGGAGTGTGTATAGGTGAGCGGATTGGTGAGTTGTGATAGTGTGGGCGGTACATTGTCTGCCGCCTGTCTGTTGGCGGTGACCGCCGCGCTGTTTGTTTGTGCCGCCGTGGCGGTCGGAGTGTTAAAGCGGCGGTCTGTGTTGGCGGTTCCCGCCCGGGTCAGAATTCCATTTTTTGGACCGCCAGCCTGTTGGCGGGTTGGCCGCCGCTTTAACACTGACCGCCAGGGTCAGAATGACCCCCTAAGTTACAGAGATAAATTAAAACACACAACACTGCATTTGGCAGTATCCTTTCCCAGTTTAGGAGTTACAGACTAAGTTACAGAGTAATTGATATACCTTCCATAAAGTAAAGATTTATGTAATAGGAGTTCAATATGTTACTATGTATATTCCCTTCATGTGAAAAAACTAATAACTTTTTCAAAACAGTAATACTGCTGGAATTATATACTTATTGTAATCTGTTACAAACAGGGTGGATATCCCATCTGCTGTATTAGAAGTGCATTATAGGCTATGACATGCATGAAATAGCAGACAGGACAGCTACCTTGTATTGACAGATTGTCATGTGCACCAAATTCTAAATAAGGCCATATACCTTGACTGTTGGCCTTCAATGAAAAAGAAGCACTTAACAGCTCAGTAAGCAAATAGTGGTGCCTGGTTTGTGTATTTCAAAGGACAAGAGTACTTGTTACAAGGATTGCCTAGGTGCCCTTGAGTCAGACAGGTACTAGATAACTAGCATGTTGGTGGGATAAAGACATGCAAATGTTTGTGAGTATTCACACATTCGTGACTTCATAGGTATTCACCACCTTTCCCATACATCTCCATTGTGGAAGGCTCACTCTCAGCCACTGTGAGCATATTTGACCACACTAAATAGTAACCATATTGTTGTAGTACTAAACGTGAGTGAACAGGGCTGCATCTATTTTTAGTATAGCATGTACAGTTACATCGAGGACCCTGGTTATGATGGTCACACTGCACCTCAGTTATGACTGTCTTTTACTACCAACAAGTGGAGCAGGAGGCCTGTTGGACATGGCCTTGTTAGGGGGATTTCCCGCAAAACTTTTTGATTTTTCCTCCAGGCTTTTTGCTGACTCTCATGGTGTGGTCTTAGGACTCTGACCACTTTCCCACTGTACTGCAATGGGAAAGCGCATGTCCCCTTCCTACAGAGGCCAGGAAGGGGTGGGTACATGGGCGGTTGAGATGCTGTACCCAGAAGTGCTCTGTAAAACAGTACACCACATATCTGGGGAAGATACAGCCCTGTCTAGTGGTGGGGCACTGCAATAAGAGTGCCACCCACCAGAATATCCTGACCCACATGTATCAGGCCAGACAGTGCAGGCCTGTGGAGACACAGTTGTGTCTGTGCCCAGGGTGGCATCTCTCATGCCTTTAACAACCCTGAGCATGCCTTATGGTACCCCTAAGGAGCCGCCATAAAGGGCGGTGAGGGTGGTAGACATAAGGCAGGGCAGGGATACCAGGGTGTTCCCTACCCAGGCAGGGAAGAACCACCTTGTGGGTTCTCCTTTCCTAGTGAGTTGGACCCTTCAGTAGGTTTTGGTGATTCCCTGTGAGTGGCCTTCGGGCCCAGGGCACTGTCCCACTGTGAGTACAGTGTGGAAGATCCAGCTCCCTTCCTATGCATGGTGGGAAGTGGTGCTAACCAGTGTGTACTGGACCTGCCACTGCAAGTCGGAATTGGCGCACTTGCAATGATATTCTAACATGTGCTGAACCTGGCCTGGCAGGTCATTATGTGCACCCTTGCCCCATGGTGTCCAATAAGGGAGCACCTCTCCCATTGCTTACCAGTATGTGTACACTTGCACAATGGCATTCCAATGTTCTCTGGGCCTGACACAGCAGGGCAGTGGGTATGCACTTGCAAAATGAAGTTTAAAGTGCCTTTGGACCCTATGCACTTTCCCACTGTGAATACAGTGGGAAATCATGCATGCCTTCCTACCTTTGACAGGAACGTGGTGCTGACTAGCATGTTCACATATGCACACTGGTGTGCCCCAATGTACAAGGCAAGTCACAGCAGGCCGGAACGGGAGCACTTGCACCTGTGTAGTGTCCTTTAATTTGTATCCAGCCTGCCCCTGCAAGCTTGTGCATGCACCAGGACTCATGTGCCCAAGTAGTGAAAGAATACCCATGTGTGTTTTCACTACACATGAGAGCTGCTCTGCCAATGGGTTAACATGGGCATAGGTTATATTTGATCCTGAACTACAACAGTGGATTGTGGTGGAGAAGCCCCATGGTGTTTACTATCATTGGATTCATAAGGACAAAACCCCTTCCCATGGTAAAGGTGGTTTTATCAGCAATGTTCTAGAAATGACACTTCTAAGAAGTGGGCATTTCTGTGTTCTAAAAACTCTCTTTTGGTGACTTTCACTCCAACTTCATTTCACTGGAGACTGGGGAAAGCACATCAGGGATGTGCGGATTGGTATTTCTTTGTGTGCTACAGTGACAGTATGGGAATTCTCAAGTCATTGCACCCAGACCTCATGCCTCCTCCCAGGGAGGTGCGGGTTTTGGTAACTGTTGTGTATTAGACTGCCTGGCTCAGCTGGGCGCCACTGTGACCAGCGTGAGTTTCCCAACAGCCCTCAACCGGTGCTTTGCAGACATGGGTCCGCGCTTGAAGGCACAGTGTGGAGATCTCTCACTGAACTTCCCGAGTGGTGGCCAAACCTCCATTTATCGACTATTATCTGCTCCACAGGTATCCCTTCCTTTCCTCCATATTGTTCCTGAGGGCCTGAACAAGAGTAACTCTGGCCATGTGCAGCCTAGCACCTGGGGAAAGTTTTGCATTTTCAGCTAGTAGGAGACAGGATAGAAGGGCCAATTGGAGAGTGGCAGAAGGATTTAGGGCCCAATTGGGGTCTCCAAGCACAGTGACTGCTAAGCAGACGGATATCAGTGCATCACATTAAGGTGCTACGAGAAAGTGTATGTGATTGCATACGTTATGATCCACCTGATATCATTGGCACCACTTGGCGGTGCTGAGTAGGCATGTGGGAGCAATTGCAGGTGAATTTTTATGCCGTACAACAATATTGCCAGACACATTCATTCTTGCCAGAGGACTTACATGGTTGACCTTAGATTTTACCTGTGCGGACCAGGCCCTGATCTAATCTAAAGTGCTGTATTGCTCTTTATGTACATATTTCTGCTATTGTTGTGATCCGGGGTGAACCCTAGTATTGTGTATAATTGAGCTGCGGTAATCATAAGGATTTGTCTTGTGCTGACAACGTTTGGCACCTCATGTGGGTTCTGGGTGAGAACGTATTATTTTGCTCATGTGTCGCTTTAAAATAGTTGGGCTTAGTACTGCTAGTGTTGTTTCAAATGGTGATTTCTTACATGTTATTCATGCCTATTAATTATTGTGTGTGGAATACAAAACTTATTTACATACACTTAGTGTGAAGTCTCTTTTGTGACGCTCAGTTTAACTGTTGTGTGGTATTGCTGTGTCATTTCTTTACACATTGCCCCTGTGATAAGCCTGACTGCTGTGTGCCAAGCTACCCAAGGGTAGCGCAGATTGTACAGTGAATGTAATCACCAACCCCTCATGGGAGTGGTGAGTTCTGCTTGGCTAGGACCCAGCCTCAGCCAACCAGAACGTGCTGCGTCCAACAGGGTCCAATCTCCTTCCTTGCGTTTTGCCAAAAAGTACGGTTCTTTCACCACTATGAGAGCATTTACCCATCACACTAGCCGTTTATACACCTAAATTCAACATAGGTGTTCAAATCAACTTATGAATCAACTACTTATATTTCCAAAAGCAGAGCAAAAACGCTCTAAGGTACAGTAGGCTCAATGATCAGACAGAAGGCACATCAGGTAAAAGTAAAATGCATTTGCATTCTACTTTCCAAGCAAAGGCGTTTATTGTAAAGAAAAAAAATAACTATGAAGTATAAAGAAAAAAAAATAGTCAGCTATGAGATCAACCACTTATGTTTAACTTTCGCTACATAGTGTCCTGTTCATGAGACCCTAACCAGTAATGATGTATTTGAAAACTATTAACAAAAAGGGACTAACTAGCAATCACAAATTTTCATCTAATTGTTTTATACGATTCGACTGGTGATACTTGGAGCATTGCAGATATGGGAACAAATTAATCCCTGTTGAACATAATGATTTTCTCTTCCTAATGTTTTACACGGAACCAAGGGCCAGATGTAGGTAGACAGCAAATTGCGACTTGCAATTTGCGATTCAGAGCGACTCGCAAATTGCAACTCGCAATTTGCTATGCAGAAAGGTGTCTCAGACACCTTCTGCGACTCGCTATGGGGTCGCAAAGACGCACCTCATTAATATTAATGAGGTGGGTCGCTTTTTGCCACCCCATAGCGAGTCTGGGCACTCACGGGGATGGTGGCCTGCTGGAGACAGCAGACCACCATGTCCGTGACTGCTTTTAAATAAAGCAGTATTTTTTTTTTTTCTATCTGCAACCCGTTTTCCTTAAAGGAAAACGAGCTGCACATAGAAAAAAATACCGAAACCTTTTGTTTCGTTTTTTTTCAGAGTAGGCAGTGGTCCATAGGACCACTGCCTGCTCTGAAAAAATACTTTTGTGATCATTCACAAAGGGGAAGGGGTCCCATCCCTTCTCATTTGCAAATGAGTTACCATCCACTTCAAGTGGATGGTAACTGCGAGTTGATTTGCGACCGCTTTTGCGGTCGCAAATCAACTTACATCGTGGTGCGAGTCGCAAATAGGAAGGGAACACCCCTTCCTATTTGCGAGTCGGAAACGCATTTTGCGAGTCGGTAATGCCTTGCTACATCTGGCCCCAAGTTACTGCTCTTCGAATTTATTTATATTGCTAAATATTCAGCCAAGCCAAGCATTATATATTTGCTTATTTTTCCTTAGTTCAGATCTGCTTTTAATTTGACCGCCACTGCTTACATAAAGCATGTAATAGTTACCCAGTTCTACTGTGATCTCTGAGAACCACGTTTTAGATAACTGGATAATAGTTTCCCTGGGCCCTGTTACGCTTTCCCCAGAAAAGTGAACACCTAAACTAGTTGGTAATTGGGGTACATTTCTCAATATTTATGGAGGCTCTACCAAAGTACTTGAAGGGCTCATAAATGTATGCACAAAAAATGCCTGGTTTATGAGGTTTTCTGTTAAATTAAAATCCTCAGCAAAACACCTGTTTGTGCAGGGATTGCAATTACCAGTACTTACTCTTAGCAACAAAGAGCATACCCTCTAATTTTTCTCTGCTACATTTCGGCATGCCAATCCTTACGGAATTGAAATGTGGGAAACGTCCATAAAATAAAGGAGCATGTGGATTTTGGTGTGCCAAGTAACAAAGTCAGTGTAATGCCCCATTGTTTGCGTATTTTTCGTAACTAACGCAATTTAGTGCCCCCTTTAGAATCAAACACGAAGCGAATCGGTAGGTGCCATAAATAGGATATTCCACTCTGGACACTCGCATTTAAGGCTTGTTGGACTTTTGGCCATACGCATGGTCATCCCTAGTCTTTTTGCCTCCTTCCTCCTGGTTTTTCTGACCTTTCGCTGTTGGCTCTAGGACTCTGAGCACTGTATCACTGCTGACCAGTGTTAAAGTGCAGGTGCTCTCCCATCTAAAGTTGGTATGATTGGCTTATACCTGATTGGCATATTTAATTTACCTATAAGTCCCTTGTACAGTGGTATCTCTATACCCAGGGCCTGTAAATTAAATACTACTAGTGGGCCTGCAGCGCTGCTTGCGCCACCCACTGAAGTAGACTTTCAAACCTGTCTCAGGCCTGCTAGCGCAGGGCCTGTGTGCGCAGTTTTCTGCCACAGGGACCTGGCATCTAAATTTACTTGCCAGGCCCAGGACTCCCCTTTTACTACATGTAAGTCACCCCTAAAGTACGCCCTATGGGCAGGGTGCCATGTATGTAGAAAGGCAGGACATGTGCCATATTGCATGGCCTGTCCTGGTAGTGACAAACAGCCTAACTTGGTGTCTCACTGCTGTGAGTGCTGCCTTCTCATAGGATTGCATTAGAAATGCCCTGCCTTATGTGTAAGGGGTATTGTCTGATTTATGAGGGGTAGCGCAGGCGTGTTTGGTATGGTTGTGATGGTGATAATAAATACTGCTTACTGGTGTGGGTGTATTTTTTATTACTATCACAGAAATGCCACTTCTAGAAAGTGCGCATTTATCTGTGCTTATGATTCTGGTGTTTTGCAGCTTGACTCCAATCCACGTCTGGGCAGAGTGACAGTTGCGGCTTTGTGCATACTTTTCAGACAGCCTGTACACAGGGAGGGTGGAGGTGTCACTGAGGTGCATCTACATACTGAATAGTCTTCCTGGGCTGAGAGAAGGGAGAGGCGGGGCACACCTACATTTGTAAAGGCTGTGCCCTGGCCTCACACAATAGGGTCGTTAACCCCCCACTGATGTTTGGAGCCTGTGCTGAAAGGAGAGAGGGGGCACTCCCAGAACCAGTTGTAACTGGCTGGAACCTCCTCTCCCTACCTCTGTAAAACACTGTAAGAACTGACTATAAGTACAGGGGAATTTTCCCCACAATTTGGAGACTCTTTGAACTTACCTGGAACTGGACACAGACTGCTGGAAGGACTCCACAGGAATCGCCATGGACTGTTGCTGCTGGGCTGACCTGTGACCTGCCTGGTCACCATAAAGGACTACCTTTTGCTGGCATCTTTCTTGCGCTGGCCTGATGTTGGACCCTGTCCCCCTGTGGGCCTTTTCCTTGAGCTCTGCTCCCCAGGGGCAGGGTGCTGTGGCCCCTGACCCCTGCATCCTTACCCTAAAGCACGTGGGGTTCTTTACCTGGAAGGGAAAACTAAGCGCTTTGTAAAGCGCTCCTTAGGGGACTTCCAAAAGCGCTTGAAAGCGCTTCCCCTTGCTGGAGCATTGCACTTAAGTGCTTAATTGTCTTTCTGCCCAAAAAAAAGATCACCGCCGCAGCCCGGGTTTCACCTGGTGTCCTCGCGCTTCCCGGAGCGCGTTTGTGCCGAGAAAATATCACCGCCGCAGCCGGGTTCTTTCTTCGTTGCTGAGTGCGAGGAGCGCGCTCAGCTCTGTGCCCCCGGGGCACAGGGAGGATAATTTTTTAAGAAATCGGAGCAAGCCTGCTCCTCGCGTGCTCCCGGGGGACGCGCCCTTCTCAGGGCGCCCCGTGGGCACCAGCCGGCCCATCCTGTGCCGCAACGTCATTCTGAACGGCGAGGGAGAGGAGGACGCCTCTCCCTCGCGCGTCGGAGTCCCGGAGGACTCCTCTGTGCTGCCGGGCCGGGCGCAACCTCACCGGAGGCTCGCCCTGGCCCCTGGCTCTCTGGTTGGCCCCCTCGCAGGCCAGAAGTCCCTGATTTAGGGGTCTCCCTTCAGGAAAGGGCCACGGAGGCCCAGGGAGACCCCCGACGGTAGCGGGACCCCCAGAGGGGCCCGCCTTTTTACAAGGAGGGGGTGTGAGGCGCCCCCTCCCCTCTTTGAGCTTTGGGTGACCTGGGCCCCCCACAGGAGGGCCGGTGGAGGCCTGGGGGGCCCCCGGTGATCACGGGTCCCAGAAGGGGCCCGATAAGGAGTCAGAGAGGGTGCGTGCCGCCCCTCTCTATCTGCAATGTTTTGGAGGCCCCCGTTTTTGCGCAAAGGAGCGCCGGGGGCCCCATTATTCGTTTTAGGCACTGGAGGTGCCTTTTCATCATTTACAGGTACTTTTTAAAATGGACCAATATGATTAAGAGTTAAAGTTCTTTCTACAGACTTTATTGATTGTGTTATATTGCCTACCTGTTCTATGATGCTTTTACATATGTGTGCACATGTTCCTTTTATGGGCATGACTTGCTAATATGTTTCCCTAACTTGCCATAGGTTTTCTAATGTTCCTACTATGGGCGTTTTATGATATGCTTATGACAAGTGTTCTAATGTGATAACGTGTTTCCTGACTACTGCTTATGTTGCAGAATACTGAGTAACCTGTGTGTTATGTGTGACTACTGCTAGTTTGCAGAGTAACTAATGTGTAACGTTCTGACAACTGCTAAGGTAGCAGGATAGTACTGTTATGTGATGTTGGTCTGATAATTACGTTGTGTACAATACAGTATATTTTCATATAATCTGGTGTTGTGTTTCCTTTGTGGTGGGGATGTTGCGTCACATGTGTGTGTGTGTTGTGCAAACGCTTTACGCATTGCCTCCGGGTTAAGCCTGACTGCTCGTGCCAAGCTACCAAGGGGGTGAGCAGGGGTTATCTTGGACGTGTAACTCCCTTGCCCTGACTAGAGTGGGTAAGTTCTGCCTGGCTGAGGTGCATACCCTAGCCAACCAGAAACCCCATTTCTAACATTGGAAGTCAGCGGTGAGGATAGGACTTGCGCTTGCACAATACCATTGTGACTCATTATTTCACTACAAGGATTGCGTTTAGACCATCACATGTTTGGCTTCTCTTAACTTTCTCTCTTTGGTCATTTTTCCTGTTTTCAGTTCTCACGCTTGGGTATTGTGGTTGTCACAGTTGAGTTATTTGTACCTTTTCAAGATGGGGCTTACCTTTGATTTAGAGGACCTGCCGTTTTACACGCAGGAGGAATTAGAGGGGTTCTGTAGAGAGAGAGGGCTGCCTGTAGAAGGGGACCTCAGGAGATCTCTGAATTTCTTTGAAAGGTTTGTGACATTTACCCAGGGAGGGAGTGTGCGTAGGGGGTACCCAGAGGATCCTGAGTGTAGCTAGGGTTCCCAATGGGAGGGCTCCCAGACCTCATCCCTAGAGAGTGGTAGAGAGACTGATCAGGAAGGTGAGAATGACCGGTTGGGGACGCCAGTTGACAGGGAAGGCCCCAGTGATAGGGAGTCCCTTGCTGGGTCCAGTGTAAGAAGCAGGGCTACCTCTCATTCCTTGACGCCTGATGAGCTAAGAGATAGGCGGGAAGAGAGGGACCTGAAGTTGCAGTTAGCGCGCCTAGCTGTTGAGGAGAGAAGGGCTGAGGTAGAGAAGGCCTTAGTACAGGAGAGAATGGCAGAGGCAGAGAGGGCCTTTGCCAGAGAAAGACTCGCTCTAGAGCGCAGTCTGAAGGTTCTGGACTCACCAGCGCTGCAGGTGGAGTCCAGTGGTGGCAGCAATGTACAGTGCTGTAGCAAAGATGTTCCTCACATACCCATAGATCTGGTACCTAGGTTCCAAGAGGGGGGTGACATACGTCAGTGGTTAAAGGAATATGAGAGGGCTCTGGTAGAGCGCAGGATCCCTGAGAAGGATTGGGGAACTGGCCTAGGGAGTTTTATTCCTGAGGAGGGGAGGGATGCCCTACTGACTCTAGAAGAGAGTGACAGGGAGGGGTACTCCGCTGTGAAGAACGCACTGATTGTGAAGTATGGTTTTTCCCCTGAGGAATACAGAAAAAGGTTTAGGGGTGGTAAGAAACTGTCCCACCAGTCTTGGGAGGAGTTTGTGGAGGATTGCTGCATTGCACTAGATGGATGGGTGAAGGGTAGCACAGTAAACAATTTTGAAGGGCTGTTTAATCTGATTCTCAGAGAGCACCTGTTTCGTTGTTGTTTTTCAGAGTTACGCCAACACTTGTCAGTGTGTGAGCTCTCTGACTCCAGGGAGCTTGCAAAGGAGGCAGACTTCTGGTTGCGTACCAGAGGGTCTGGTGTGACATTAGGGGGTGTTCCTAATGAGAGTGGTCTAGGTGTTTCCCAACCAGGTGTGGTGGGAAAGGCTTGTGTCCCAGGTAGGTCCCAGTGTATTGGGGCGGGTAAGGCACCCCATGTCCAGTCTCAGAGGAGAGGGAATGGGGTTGGGCTGAGGCCCAGGGTACCCGAGCTCCAGTCCCAGGTCCTGGAGGGTTCCATGAGTGAACGCCAGGAGGTGAGCCTAGCCTGTGCCGTAGGGCCAGCTGTTCAGAAGGATCCCATTTTGTCATTAGGACTTGGGCGGGTGGCTGGTGATAGCGTTCCGCCGGTCCTGGTGTCTGGTAGTCTCGCTCTACAGCGGAGGAGGCAGAAATCCAGGCATAGGGTTGAGAGGGGGCTGCGGGCCCCAGTGGAGAACCTGGAGGGTCAGGGGTCAGCTCTGAGTGCAGAGCCCCCCAGGAATGACCTTGGTGAGACCATTTCTGGGCTGGGGGGAATCCAGACTCTGTCAGATGGGCAGAGGTCAGGAGACCTGCGCCAGCCAGACTCTTGTATGGCCCTTGGGGAAAGTGTTTCCCTTGTGGGGGGTAGGTGTGCCCCCCAAGAAGTCCTGGTGCGCCAGGCAGTGATTCAACCGCAGGGTGGAGACTCTGGGTTGGATGATCAGGTTCAGGGGGTAAACTCTGACCTGATGGGGAGTACGTGTGCTCCCAAGGAAGTCCTGGTGCGCCGGGCAGTGGTTCAACCGCAGGGTAGTGACTCTGGGTTGGATTGCCAGATTCAGGGGGTAAGCTCTGATCTGGTAGGGGGTAGGTGTGCTCCCAAGGAAGTCCTGGTTCGCTGGGCAATGGTCCAGTCTAAGGGTGTCGTCCCTGGACTAGATAGACAGGTTCAGGGGGTAAACTCTGACCTGGTTGGGGGGGCGGTTAGTGCGCTCACCTCCCCGTGTGAAACTTCTGGTGGCTTCTCCCGAGGTGGGGAGACGCAGGACTCTGGAAGTGGGGTTCAGGGAGGGGGAAGCCCGCCCCGGACCCCGGTGCAACCCAAGGGTGTCGTCCCTGGGTTGGGTGGTCAGTCGCCAGGTAGTGATCCTGGGCTGGCGAGAAAGTTGTGCAGGGCTGCTGTACCCAGCACCCTGGCAAGTGTGGATTCTGGTGATACCCCTCCTAGGAGAGGAGGGCGGGATCCTAGAAGGAGGGGTAGAGGGAGGAGAGCCTCGCCTCTAGCCCCTGTAGAACCTATGGGTGCGGACCTTAGGTTGGTGGATCAGTGGCAGGGTAGAGCCCCTGAACTGATCGGAAATGGAGTGGAGACAGGTTGCTTTGCACCTGGGGCTACCACCCCCCACTCTTTATGGTTTCAGAGACCAGAGGCTCCTAGATGGCCTGGGGCCTGGTTCTGGCCATTGGCAGCTAGAGAATCCCCGTGGGTTGGTCTAGGCTGCCTGGGACGCATTGACAGAGAGATCCCAGTGGAGTCAGGAAGGCGTAGAACTGGAACATGCCCCTGCTGTTGTGGGCCTGGGTCCTTGTTCTATCGCCCCAATCAGGAAAGTACATCAAGGTATTGATTGTTCTCCCCTGGATTTTGGCTGGTAGGGGGTTGTGTTGGACTTTTGGCCATACGCATGGTCATCCCTAGTCTTTTTGCCTCCTTCCTCCTGGTTTTTCTGACCTTTCGCTGTTGGCTCTAGGACTCTGAGCACTGTATCACTGCTGACCAGTGTTAAAGTGCAGGTGCTCTCCCATCTAAAGTTGGTATGATTGGCTTATACCTGATTGGCATATTTAATTTACCTATAAGTCCCTTGTACAGTGGTATCTCTATACCCAGGGCCTGTAAATTAAATACTACTAGTGGGCCTGCAGCGCTGCTTGCGCCACCCACTGAAGTAGACTTTCAAACCTGTCTCAGGCCTGCTAGCGCAGGGCCTGTGTGCGCAGTTTTCTGCCACAGGGACCTGGCATCTAAATTTATTTGCCAGGCCCAGGACTCCCCTTTTACTACATGTAAGTCACCCCTAAAGTACGCCCTATGGGCAGGGTGCCATGTATGTAGAAAGGCAGGACATGTGCCATATTGCATGGCCTGTCCTGGTAGTGACAAACAGCCTAACTTGGTGTCTCACTGCTGTGAGTGCTGCCTTCTCATAGGATTGCATTAGAAATGCCCTGCCTTATGTGTAAGGGGTATTGTCTGATTTATGAGGGGTAGCGCAGGCGTGTTTGGTATGGTTGTGATGGTGATAATAAATACTGCTTACTGGTGTGGGTGTATTTTTTATTACTATCACAGAAATGCCACTTCTAGAAAGTGCGCATTTATCTGTGCTTATGATTCTGGTGTTTTGCAGCTTGACTCCAATCCACGTCTGGGCAGAGTGACAGTTGCGGCTTTGTGCATACTTTTCAGACAGCCTGTACACAGGGAGGGTGGAGGTGTCACTGAGGTGCATCTACATACTGAATAGTCTTCCTGGGCTGAGAGAAGGGAGAGGCGGGGCACACCTACATTTGTAAAGGCTGTGCCCTGGCCTCACACAATAGGGTCGTTAACCCCCCACTGATGTTTGGAGCCTGTGCTGAAAGGAGAGAGGGGGCACTCCCAGAACCAGTTGTAACTGGCTGGAACCTCCTCTCCCTACCACTGTAAAACACTGTAAGAACTGACTATAAGTACAGGGGAATTTTCCCCACAATTTGGAGACTCTTTGAACTTACCTGGAACTGGACACAGACTGCTGGAAGGACTCCACAGGAATCGCCATGGACTGTTGCTGCTGGGCTGACCTGTGACCTGCCTGGTCACCATAAAGGACTACCTTTTGCTGGCATCTTTCTTGCGCTGGCCTGATGTTGGACCCTGTCCCCCTGTGGGCCTTTTCCTTGAGCTCTGCTCCCCAGGGGCAGGGTGCTGTGGCCCCTGACCCCTGCATCCTTACCCTAAAGCACGTGGGGTTCTTTACCTGGAAGGGAAAACTAAGCGCTTTGTAAAGCGCTCCTTAGGGGACTTCCATAAGCGCTTGAAAGCGCTTCCCCTTGCTGGAGCATTGCACTTAAGTGCTTAATTGTCTTTCTGCCCAAAAAAAAGATCACCGCCGCAGCCCGGGTTTCACCTGGTGTCCTCGCGCTTCCTGGAGCGCGTTTGTGCCGAGAAAATATCACCGCCGCAGCCGGGTTCTTTCTTCGTTGCTGAGCGCGAGGAGCGCGCTCAGCTCTGTGCCCCCGGGGCACAGGGAGGATAATTTTTTAAGAAATCGGAGCAAGCCTGCTCCTCGCGTGCTCCCGGGGGACGCGCCCATCTCAGGGCGCCCCGTGGGCACCAGCCGGCCCATCCTGGGCCGCAACGTCATTCTGAACGGCGAGGGAGAGGAGGACGCCTCTCCCTCGCGCGTCGGAGTCCCGGAGGACTCCTCTGTGCTGCCGGGCCGGGCGCAACCTCACCGGAGGCTCGCCCTGGCCCCTGGCTCTCTGGTTGGCCCCCTCGCAGGCCAGAAGTCCCTGATTTAGGGGTCTCCCTTCAGGAAAGGGCCACGGAGGCCCAGGGAGACCCCCGACGGTAGCGGGACCCCCGGAGGGGCCCGCCTTTTTACAAGGAGGGGGTGTGAGGCGCCCCCTCCCCTCTTTGAGCTTTGGGTGACCTGGGCCCCCCACAGGAGGGCCGGTGGAGGCCCGGGGGGCCCCCGGTGATCACGGGTCCCAGAAGGGGCCCGATAAGGAGTCAGAGAGGGTGCGTGCCGCCCCTCTCTATCTGCAATGTTTTGGAGGCCCCCGTTTTTGCGCAAAGGAGCGCCGGGGGCCCCATTATTCGTTTTAGGCACTGGAGGTGCCTTTTCATCATTTACAGGTACTTTTTAAAATGGACCAATATGATTAAGAGTTAAAGTTCTTTCTACAGACTTTATTGATTGGGTTATATTGCCTACCTGTTCTATGATGCTTTTACATATGTGTGCACATGTTCCTTTTATGGGCATGACTTGCTAATATGTTTCCCTAACTTGCCATAGGTTTTCTAATGTTCCTACTATGGGCGTTTTATGATATGCTTATGACAAGTGTTCTAATGTGATAACGTGTTTCCTGACTACTGCTTATGTTGCAGAATACTGAGTAACCTGTGTGTTATGTGTGACTACTGCTAGTTTGCAGAGTAACTAATGTGTAACGTTCTGACAACTGCTAAGGTAGCAGGATAGTACTGTTATGTGATGTTGGTCTGATAATTACGTTGTGTACAATACAGTATATTTTCATATAATCTGGTGTTGTGTTTCCTTTGTGGTGGGGATGTTGCGTCACATGTGTGTGTGTGTTGTGCAAACGCTTTACGCATTGCCTCCGGGTTAAGCCTGACTGCTCGTGCCAAGCTACCAAGGGGGTGAGCAGGGGTTATCTTGGACGTGTAACTCCCTTGCCCTGACTAGAGTGGGTAAGTTCTGCCTGGCTGAGGTGCATACCCTAGCCAACCAGAAACCCCATTTCTAACAAGGCTTCATTTTTTTTTTTTTTTTTTTAAGTGTTCTGTTATCTTGATTAAAGCTGATGATGCCACGTTATTCGATATAACTGTTCTAGGGCGAAAGAACCGTTCTGGGCGACCGCCACCCCCACCCCACCCCAAGTTTAAAAACCACTGCTCTAACCTTTAATGAAGACTCAATGCAGCTCGGCCACAGCTTAAAGGCTAAATAAACCATGCGTCCTTAGTTTACATGAATTCTTTACAAATACAAGGCAACAATATAGTTACTTCCTCAAAGTGGCTATAGGGTTAAAATTCCACCCTCCATTCTGTACAGAGTCGACAGTTCCCTGTTACATTACATTTAGAATTTGCAACCTTTTGAAATATTTGCTATCTATTTGATCTAGTCTACCGAATATAGCGCTTAGATTGTAGTTAGATGTAACCAGTTCCCTTTTACAAAAGTTGTGTCTAGATTATCCATTTAATTTAAGCTTTATTGGTTTGTTCTGTAGATACTCGTATTTAACATCCAAACAGGGGCATCTCCTCCGTTAGGACGGAGGAGCATCACCACACCTCCCCACCAGCAGCCTCAAAAGCTTTAAAAGAAAACAATAATTAACTTTGTTTATTATCGTTTTCTTTTAAAGGGGTGGGGCAACAGGGTGAGGAGCAGTGAGTGGGAGTGCTGTGCACTCCCTCTCACTGAGCATATATGTTTGGCCAGCTGTCTCAGGCTGGGCAAACACACATGTGCAGTAGGCTCTCTCCAGCCTAGCAACAGGGTTGCCGGGCTGGAGAGAGTCTCCACAGGCTCCCGGTCTGCCTGGGGGCGCCCTGGCTGGGCACTACCAGCCAATCCTGACGCTGCTCTGAGCAGCATCAGGATTGGCCACAAGGCAGGCTGGGAGCCTGTGCCTGCAACCCGCAGAGGAGAAGGAGGAGCAGCGGCAGAGCACAGAGTACAGGTCATTTTATTATTATTTTTTATTTTATTTTATGAATATTTCCAAACCCCTCCCCGCCCCACTCACAGCCTGCCCCCTGAAACACCTGCAAGCTGCGACTGCATCCAAAATGGAACTATTAAGCAATAATGCGTACTTAGCTTTTGTCATATCATATACAATAAATTGAATTTCCTTAGAGGTTTGTTTTATAAGGTAAAATTAAAATAATGAGATTGCTTTGCTCTGTCGGAGATTGTAGTAATCTGATTAGGAGCAGTGCCATCTAATGGCATACCATTATCCTGTATTTTCTTCAGTTTACCTTTAACCATCTTCAGTTTTATTTAAAGGAAATGCTATTGCCATAAATGTGTGGATTCTTGAACAACTTCTGGACTAGAGGATAAATTTAAAAAGAATCCAAGAACTTTGCACTAAAACCGCATCTCTGGTGGCTTTCTGCACATCTGGCATCTCTACCTCTGGTGGCTCTTGGTGCTCCTGCAGCCTTGCCCCTCGCAGCGCGCCCGTTCCTTAGTAAGTAAACTTACAAGGGGACGCGTATAGGTCATTGAAAATTTGAATCGCATGGAGTATCATAGCCATGCAGTGATCACTGAACCAATAATCAACATCAATAGATGAATATCTAACACTTAAGAAACCACAAAAGAAAACCATATTAATCAGAAATAACCCTCAATCATGGAAAAGGTTCACAACTTTTATTCCCTATTGATTACAATTCTAATCAGTTGTTAATTGCATCTTTATTAAGCAATTTCTATTAGTTCATCCAAAGAAAACACTTTTCTTAAAGGAAAACATGAGCAATAATGTAAATCATAAGTCACTGAATATCAGCATTAATGAATCAATTCAGCAAATTAACTCGTTAGTCATTTGTCACTGTCAACATCTCCCTTGTCAGCCTTCCTAACCAAGATTAGCATTAGCATGTGGGTCTTCATGCAAAAACAATTTGGTGAAAACATTAATTTGGAAAAATCTACCTAAGAGAGAATTTCTATTAAAAAAAAAAAAAACAGCCCAGTTGGTACCTAGAAGAAAAGGCACACAATTTGTCAGTCACATTTTCATAGCTACCTATCCAGGATGGATATGCAGAAAGTCAGTCTTCGTCCCCAGGTCATCAATGGTCAGCTACGGATCAGGCTCACAGAGTAAAAGCCTGATTGTCAGCACCTCGGACAGCGTCTCCTGACGCCATCAACTTTCTCCTCGCAGTTCTGATTTCTCAACCCTTGTCATGACTTTTTATTAGGGTCTCCCAGTCCATCCCACTAATTGCTAATTGGTCAGTCCGTCGGACGTTATGACTCTAAATAGTTTTTGTTTACCAAATCTTCAATTTTGCATATGCTTTATGTCCCATAAAACTGATTGGTTCTTATTGCGATGAGAACATCATCCGGCTCTTCAGGTAACAAAATTGTTGCATACCAGTCCCTAGTCAGTGCCTCTATTGTTCAAGTCCTGGGAAAGGACATTTAGCCTAAACTGCACATAATCGTATGAAATTGTCTTCATCATCTCCTGTCGCTGGTACATTTGTAGAATGTTCCAGCTAAACCGTCTGAACTCTGAACAGTTCAAGGTTTCTCCTTCCAGTTACCAGCCTCGCAAAGCTTTCCGAAGTCTCCACATTATAAGCAAGCAAGGCCCAGTGAAGCCAGGCCTCTAGTCCGGCTAATTTAAGAATCTGAATTAACATAAAACATAGGTTATACATTTAGTTATGACATATTAGTGTGTTTTCTTATACATTTTACCATTATTTAGCATCTATTAATACACATGGTGAGCACTCTCCGAAGCCACATTTTCGATTACACACATTGTTTTCTAAAATTAATTTTTCTATACATTTTTCTCAGTAATAAACACACATTAATCATTAGCAATTTATTTAATTAACATATCTGCTCCATCACCCCTGTAGAGTGGAGTCTAAGAAATGTAAAATTGACAACAACGAGGCGGCAAGCCATTTCCGTCTATGGACCCAGGATCTGGAACAACATTCCTGTATCTATAATAACCACCTTGATGTAGCTCCAATTCAGGAAAGAGTTGAAGATATTCTTCTTTAAAGAACAATACATCATAATGCAGTAACAAGACAATAAGCAGCTACTTCTCCTATTACTTATTGACTGTATGCTTGCCTTTCATCCAAGACAGAGCTCTGCTGCCATTTTGGTTAGGTACACTCTATACAAATTACATATACGTTCATTCATAGTCCTAAAACTCCTTACCACCAATGGTATTTGTATGTCCTGCACACAGGAAATTTAGGAGATTTTGTAAAAATATAGATCTCTGGCAGATGTCCTGCATGTTTTGTATAAATTATTGTCGTCAAATATCATTTCAACAGTTAATTTTTTTTAACTCATTCATCTTTGAAACATGCCTTTTCCTTTTCTCTTTCTTTTGTTCATTTTTTATGATTGCTATGATAGTTGCTTCTTATTGAGGCCACCTGGTCTTATGTACAAATAAATAAATTCAATTTAAAGACTTGCTCTTATATTAAATTTAAAATGTAAATATGCATTTACTTAGGGCTTGTTTCATGTATTTCAGTCTAATTGTATACTGTTTGAAGAATGTTTTCACATTGTTACCTCCTTAGGGACTGATTCACAAAGGGAACTTACACTTTTGTGTAAGTTTACAACTCATTTCCTATTCTCAAAATTATTTGAGAAGTACTATCCCTATGACTGCAGAGTCTCCGCACTCTTGTTGAGACTCCACAAAAATAAAAATATAGGGCAGTTCTATCTTCTTATGAGCACAGAGTCTCGGCCCTGAGTGCTCCGCATTCGTGAAGATACTACTCATAAAATACCTTTCGAGAACAGGAACGAATAGGAAACTTAAACGCATGTGTAAGTTTACCTTTGTGCATCAGACCCTAGACCCATATTTATACTTTTTTGTGCTGCACTTGCGTAATTTTTTGACGTAAAAGCGGTGCAAACTTACAAAATACAATTGTATTTTGTAAGTTTGCACCGCTTTTGCATCAAAAAGCAGCGCAAATGCGGCGCAAAAAAAAGTATAAATATGGGGCTTAGTCTTTTACAACATTTCTGTGATTTCTTGCTATGTTATGTGTGTAAGAAATTGGGTTATTAGTTGAGAGGGTTTAGTACCCCACTCAAATATTAAATACCATCCTTGTCAGAGTGAACCAGAAAACTCACTAAATAAACCAGTTCTTAACCCTCTCGTAGCTTGGCATTGTCACAGAATCAGAAGGCTTAGCTTAGAGGCAATGAATGCAGCACTCACAGTAACAAACTGAAAACACAACACAAGAAAAATACCAAACCAATTTAGAACAAAAGAGTAGATTTTAAAAATAAATATACTTACACCAAAATGATGAAAATCCAATAATTAGAACCTTAGTTATGACTTTTTAAAGTTTCAGGTGAAAATAGTACTAAGAAACACAAAGCACCACTTGTGATTATCTGATCATGCTTGACCTGGTGAAAGTCAAAATTTCAGACAGACCGCAATCCAGAGTGGGTCAAATACAGGGACCAGGTTCACCGTGGTGAAAGGTTTACCTTCTGCTCAGTCCAGTTCCACACAAGGAACTTCGGCTGGAGTTTCGCATTGACAGGGGCCATGAGGAGGTCACTCTTGAGGCACTGAGCAGATTGCATTGGCGGGAGCCACATTGAGGTCATTGTTAATGCATGGGTAATGCAGATTGTTGTTATTAACACAAAGAGCACAGAACTCTGGATTTCACCTGTAGTACAGCTTTGAAGTAGGAGAAATACACTCAGACACCAGCTAAGGGTCCAGGATCTGGGAAAGCACCTCCTGACCCCAGGGTCAGGACTAACTTCAGCAGAAGCTAGCAGCAGGGTCCAGGCAGGTCCATGCAGGTCCAGTTGGTGCTTGGCAGTTGAAGGGAGGGTAACTGGAAGCTTGTTTCCCTGTAGCTCAGACAGAAGGTCACTCAACTGACCCTAGAGTCACTCCTGAATCCTGGGTTCAAGCTCAGATGGTCTAATTGTTCTTTGTGAGACAGCAGGGCAATTCTTCTGAATCTTTTACAGGCCCAGGAGTGTTCTAATGAGAGGTTCTAAAAGTGACACATGTATACTTGGTGCCAGCTTTTGTGTGAGGGGAGTCCCTGGCCTATGCCCCAAATTGGTTCTAGTCAGGTCTTCCCCTTTCCCTGAGCTTGGCTCCAAACTGTCTCGGGTGACAAAGGCAAGGGCAGATCTGGTGTCAGGTTCTGTTGTGTGTTCTGCAAGCAGGGTCCTTTGAAGTGGAATCTGACTTTACCATTGAAAGGATTTAAACTAATTCCAACTCAAATTAGTGGAAAAGGCAATTCTCTATCTATTCCCAAACTGAAGTTATCACTTATTAAGTGTAACAGTGTTACCATTAGGAAACATTTATAATTACAACTCAAATTAGTGAAAAAAAACATTTGTCAATCTAGTCCCATACTGAACGTATTACATATTAAGCTGAATAGTATAAGCCAGTGTTAGTCTGTAGGAGAGATAGCCTTGCCATGGCAAAAAATTACTTTTGGAGTTTTTCACTGTCAGGACATGTAAAACTGAAACAAATAGGTCCTATTTTTAAATACTGTGCAACCTGGAGCCTTTAGAGCCTCCCATAGGGGTGACTTATTAGAATTAAAAAGAAGGTTTAGGCCTGGCAAAAGGTTTATTTTGCCAGGCTGAAATGGCAGTTTAAGACTGCACTACATGCTGCAATGGCAGGCCTGAGACGTTTTACAATGCTAATTTAGTGGGTGGGAGAATGAGTGATGCAGCCCATTTGTATAATGTAATTTACCTGTCTTGAGTACATGTAGTATCATTTACTAAGGACTTATGAGCACATTAAATGTGCCAACTGGGTGTACGCGAGTTTTACCATGATTGCCACTAGTTAGCAGGAGGAAATTGCACAGATTCCTAATGCCGACAAAAACGAGTTCAATAAAAACGCCAAAGGGGACTTCCATACTAAAGATGTCAGAAATAGTATTGACATTTTCTGGGTTCAAGACCTACCAGTACTGCTTGGGATCATCTGTTCGACGCGGCTGTTATGAAAACAGACAGGGTAATGCTGCTGCAGATTTTCTGTTTGACTGGCAAAACCCATCCAAGCATTTCATATTACTTCTGCACTACTGAATATTAGCACTCTGTGTTTTGCAACGTTATACGCACTATATATTCCGCAATACGTGATATGACAGAATCGTTTCTTAAAGCAAACATGACGATCACGGCACTATGCCTTTTCATAGGTGTTCGTTTAAAGCCCAGTGCGTAACGTTTGCAGTACCTCAGCCTTCCCTTTGTCTGCATGCATGTATCGGAACGTCTGTTAGTCAGTCGCATCCTCTGGAAAGAGTGAAGGATTTTACAGGGACATGAGAAACAGAAACGGAGGGGCGGGGCTTAGCCTCCGAGCGCCGTCCAATCATTGCTGTTAGCAGCAGCTATCCCAGCAAGATTGATTATCGTTGCTAGGAGACAGCAGCGTCTCCAGACAGGACCAGGGGACCGCTCGCTGGATCCCTGCACCATTCATCGTGGGATGAATGCGGGAGCAGAAAGTGGATGTTCTCTCACTGAGGCACAGCATGGGATCAGGGGACCATTCTGGGGACTAATTGTCAGTCAGTGCTGCCGGGCATGCCACGACCCAAAGAGGCTTCAAAGTTCGACCAAGAGCAGCAAAAGAGGGGAGAAGTTTCACGTTGCACAGCCTCAGGGAAGGCGCTTCGTTCAGCTTTTGCGCTCTAACCAATTTGCTGTGATTACTTTAATAAAATAACACCACGAAGAATAGCTGCTTCACTTGAAACCAGAGAAGCAAATAGGGGAGGTTAATCGATGCAGGGCGAGCGCAGCTAAGGAGAGACGGCTCTTTTTAGAGTAACAGCACAAACAAGCGAATATTGGATTTAAACGAGGAGAGGGAGAATGACAGAAGTGATGTATTTTACAGTACGGACGATTGGAACTGGCGCAAACTCCACACGCCCAGGTTGCAAACCAAGGGAAGAAGGCGCGTGTTGGTAAAAGTGTTTGGAAGTTGCCAGTTTGTTTCTAGGCACACCAGCTTCGCAGTCTCCGACCTCGAAGACACCCCAGCTGTGCGGCGACATTAAGGATAGTGATGCCCCCCGCTGCATGTGGCCACAGCACGCCACCTACTCACGGTAAGTTATGTATGACTAACTCGGCTCTCGGAGTTTACCGCTTCACGTGTGCTTCAGGACACATAGGAAGGGCCAGACAGACAAAGGACCTTGAGAATTTTACGACATCACTGTTGTCATAACAAAGGGGTGGTCTTTTTTTAAGTCACTCGTGGTAGCTCTTGGCTGTCGCCGACTCGGGGTGAGGTTTGTAAACGTAAACAAAGTCACTGGTAATCTTTGAGTTAGTGTTCCTGTAACTTCCCCCTAACAGCGTGTCGTTAAGTGCACCGTCATGTTGCTCGTTGTTATCGGTATCAGATGCCACGAGCAGGCACGAGACTGCTGTGAAATGATGTTCTGTGTCCAGAGAGAACACCTCGTGGAGTTATCGCCTCTCCTTGCAGTGCCAGGTAAAGCAATGCGACGTCTGCCGGCTGCAACGATGTCACGTGAGAAACAGTGCCAGCGATGCCAGTCATGCGATTTACAGTTTGGCATAGTTTGGTATGAAAAGGAGTATTTACATTGTAATCGGCTGTCAGGTTAAGCTAATGTTTACACAGCATTGGACTTAAAGAGAAATGGAATTGGGGAGGGCTCCCCTGACCGACCCTCGACTCCCCGGAAAAAAAATTCATTGCGACAAAATTCTCCTGTGCTTAATTAGGCGCCAGCTCGGAAGTAAATGGGTATTACAACACAGCGGATAAGAGGGGGTGTGGGAGATATTAGGCACCGAGGCTTCTTATTAAAAAACGGCATCCAAGGTATGCTGCATTATTAACACATCTGAGAGCCAGGCACGTTCATGGGAAACCAGTTGCGTAACATTATTGAGAAATAAATCGCAATATTACTTTGCAGTAGTCATCCTAAGCAAGAATGTTTTTTTTCGAATGTCCCTTTATCAAATCTTTAGTTTCGACCTACGTATGAATATATGTAGAGTTTTTGAAAATATACGATAAATATGTTTGCTTTATTGAGGAGTTATTTGGAGCAGATCGATCTAGAACTGATCGATCATCTAATTGTTTGATTAATGATCATCATAAGCGTTGGACTCTCAGTTGCCCGAGGACATGCACACTGGCACATTAGAAGAATGTAAATAGTTTTACTGTGAACATACGACGTCATGGAACTACACACTCTGTTTCTGAACCAGGAGTTTCACCTAACAGACGAGTGAATTCTGGACGCTGAAGATTGGGTTATCTTCAACTGAACGACTTGGTTTAAGGAACTTTATAATGATTTGTAAAACTGGAAAGCACAGCCTTCAACATTGTGTTCCGATGGCAATAGGGCATCTGATTACACTAAAATAATATTTGTCAACCATCTTTTAAAATTATTCTGTTGAGAGGCACGTTTGGATTGGGAAGCAGGCATTTTTCATGAGTATGTGTTGTATAATCTTAATATTAATGAAAAATGCAAGTATTTCTAAGACGTCATCAGTGCAGAATACCGTCATCATTAATTATATATTCGCATCAATTTGTTAATTTTCGATTTACATACCCAGTTTTAAAAGCCTGCATCTGCACAAAACAACAAGAGCTTCGCAACATGTTTGAAAAGTAATGTATCTCATGTAACTGTCACGAGAGAGAGCAGCTACAGAGTTTACTGACACGTGTAATCTCCACTCTGCCCACTAAATCCACTCAATTACAAAAAAACACCAAGATTCAGGTTGAAACACTAACTAAAGCCTCTTAGTTTCGATTTGTAATTTCATAATAAACATCCAACGGAATATCAGGAGGTTGCAGCTATGAGCTCCCAGCGTTAATCTACAAACACCAAGTCGGATGTTCCATGAAAAACAGCCTGTGGAGGGGGTGAAACTGCTACAATCTCTTACTGTGTTGCACATCTCACTAGCTGGAAGATGAAAACTAGACAAAGCCGACAATTTCAATAAACATGTCATAAATTTACAATTGATGGACATGATGGTTGTCCCTCTACTAGGTTATTATTTCACGTATGACGTTTAAAATTAGTAGAGCACGTATTTAGGCATGGCTGATATTTGCAGAGAAGAAAATCTATGTATGGAGAAGTGAAGTTATTTCCCCAAGCTTACAAAATGTGGCCTTTTGGGGACTCAGCAGTTAAAAATACCAAACTCCTGTTGCTATGTTATAAACAGTAACCGAGGGGCACAACAGGCATGTGTACTTGATCCCCCCCCCGTGCACTTTGGTATTACAGAAAGGGCTGCTGAAGCAGGTGTGGCCCCATGCAAATGAGGGAATCGCTTTGCCTCTACACTCACAATGTTTTAGAGGAAGCACAGAGGCAAGAGAGTTGTCAGGAGGTGCACTGACTGGATGCAACACAGAGGCGGCAAAGTCAGTGTGCCCTTGAGGGGCCCACTTGAAAGAGAGTAGACGAGGTCCCCTGGACCTGCCCTAAACATCACCCCGTTGGCAGGTGCTCTCACCTACCGCACAATTTTCACTGCTTGAAAAGTGGACTATCAGCTTCAAAGCCAGTCTGACCCAGCCCAGACTCAAGTTCACAGTCGCACTGGGGACAGAGCATTCATTGCAATAAGGTGCACTGACCTGGTCTGCACTTGGCGCACAGGCTAGGACAGTGAACCTTATCTATAATATTGTATTTAGCATTAGTAAATATAGTAATTTGATGCTCACAGCAAAGATACATTAGAAAATAAATCTGAAATAGGGCAGCTGGCTCTAAAAATATACCAAATATAAAATACATATAATCAGTGAACATATATCATTGGAATACTAATGTTAATAATTACCCATGCCAAAGTTATGAGTAATGATGTGGCTGTTATCCAATTACTTTAAAAAAAAGTAGTAGCTTGTTATTTTCAACCAAAATTTATAACAAGGAGGCTAAATACACAAAGTGAATCATTAAGAATAAAATTATTTAGACATAAAAAAGAGCAGCCATGAAGTCAGAAATAAAATTGTGTAACACATCCAGATATAGATCTACGACACGCTCAGCACTGTTTGTTAAACATTGTTTGACAAGTAGTTATAAAGAGGACCAGTTCACATTGACTGTCTTAGATGTGCTATGGATAGATCAGCATTGTGGATATTTGAAAATCATGTTACTTAAAAAAGAGGCATTGCTCATTCTCCAATTCAGCCTGGTCACTCATGATTTAAATGAAAGAAGCAAACTACAAAATATGAGGTGACCACCCGAGAGAGGGCAACCCAAGGTAGGCACTTCCATATGAACTTTCATAAATTATCCACCATTTCCAGGATTTAAACTTAAACAGACAAATTAAAACATATACAAAGCCCGACCTTAGCCTCAGAAGGCAACAATATTATTATATATTGCTAACCATCTTTGAACCTACTAACTATGGGGGTCAGAGTGCCTGTTCACAAAATATCACACCAAGGTGATTACTTTGGCACCCTTCATATTTTGAAATAATTTTCCTGAATCACAAATACTTACTACAGGCAGACTCTCTATCCTATGTACCCAGTTTATATATATACTTTTTACCTGAGCTATCATTGAGGCAACATTTGAATTTGAGCCAGCATCTGGTACATTAACCTCAATGTACAGGCGACTGAGAGAATTATGGCAACACTTGACCGCAGCATCATTGTAATCTCAGTTGACAATGCATCACATGGAACGCTTGAAACAGATGCCACCATGTCATTGAGCCCACGTACAATTTAGTTGACACCGATGACAAGTGGGTGGTTCATGTCAAAATAAAAGTGTTCAAGAAAAAAATCAGTCTTTCCTAAGGCCTTCTACATTAATAGGTTAGTATATGTGCAGATTTTCGTTTTCCTATCAAGAGGTATAACAATTAACTTATTTGAGCTAGTGACTACTTGATAACTGTGTTGTGATATACTGTGTTTACAAAGACAACAAGCATTGGCAAAGCCAATAGGTATGGCATTGGCCACCAACCTTCGGTCAATTTTTGTTTTGTTTTGTCTTGGTTTAAGTGCATCAGTCTGGCATTGGCTTCAGGCTTCTCACTTTTAGGAATGAAAGAAAGAGGGAAAAAGAAGGAAATAGGGAATGAAAGTGAAAGAAACAGAAGAAAAGAAAAAACAGAAGGACCGAAAGTACGAAAGATAGAAGGATGGAAAGAAAAAAGAAAATAGAAAAGACAATAAAGAGAGAAAGAAAGGTGGAAACAAGGAAAGAAGGAAGGAAAGAAGGAAGTAAGGGAGGAAAGATGGAAGGAACGAGAAAGTCAGAAAGAAGGAATGAAGGAAAGAGAAAGTAGGAAAGAAGGACAGAGAAAGTTGGAGAGAAAGAAAGAGGAAAATGAAAGAAGGAAGGGAAGAGAAAAAAGGAAGAAAGACAAAGTAGGAAAGTGAAAAATGAAAGAAAAAAAGAAAAAAGAGAAATTAGGAATGTGAAAGAAAGAAATGAAATAAAAATGTAAAAAGAAAATTACCTTATACATAACCATTTCAAATGGACACGGTCTGATCTGTTATGCTGTGAAATAGCAGCAGTCAGAAAAGCAAAACACCCCAAAATAATTTACAATAGCATTGGCAGGAGATGAGGGACTGTTAAAGTTGAAATGTGCATTAAAAGAAAGCTCTGAAACACAAACGCAACACTAAAGTAATTATAAAGTAAAAACAAAAACACTGGCCCTGAAAGGAACTAGCTTGTGTTGATGTGCTCCTTGTGAGAGAGCAAAATGCAGTCACTGAAAGTGAAGTTAACCAGTGGTTAAAGTAAGCTGCCCCACTGTCCATTGCCTCTTGATGTAGTGGGCAGAAGCAAAATGTGAATCACAGAACAAACCAATGGATGAAGAGAGGTGGCTGAACACCCCTATATGTAATCTACTGTATATATTTTAGCAAACTAAAATCAAAATCTTATCTAAAGCTAGACCTAGAAAGGTATTTGCACACTATAATGCACAGGGGGTCAGCTACCATTTATCACCATTTCATAGATAGGAAGTAATAGACAGCTTTCTTTATTTATCACATATAGACATTAGGCCAGTTAACACTCTGATGAGACTATTTTAAGGAATTATGGCCCACATTACAACCCTGGCGGTCAAAGACCGCCAGGGCTGTTTCATCAGAAGCACAGCCAACAGGCTGGCGGTGCTTCCCATGGAATTACGACAGAGGTGGAAGTGCCGCGGTCGCACCACTGGGACCGGCGGTTTCCCGCCACTTTAGTCCCGGCAGTTGTAATCCCCCAGGGCGCTGCCCAGGGGATTACGAGTCCCCCTCCCACCAACCTTTTCATAGCGGTATGAACCGCCATGAAAAGGCTGCTGAAAAGGGGAGTCGCGGGGCCCCCTGCCAAGGCCCCATGGAGCTTTTCACTGTCTGCATAGCAGACACTGAAAAGCGCGACGGGTGCAACTGCACCTGTCGCACCGCCGCAACATCGCCGGCTCCATTTGGAGCCGGCTCCTGTGTTGCGGCCGACATCCTTCACTGGGCCGGCGGTCAGAAACTAGGTTTCCGCCCGCCGGTCCAGCGGGAATCTCGAAATGGCCACTGCAGGAGTGCGGCCGCGCGCCGGATACAACTTGGCGGGCGGCGCTTGCTGCCCGCAAAAGTTGTAATGAGGGCCTATGTATGGGATTAAATGCATTAATGAAGAAATAAGCTAGGTACATACATCAGTGAATGTGAAGAGCTGACAAATGGACACTTGAATTTGAATAAAAGGTACAGCATTTTCCCATTTTTACATAGCCAGACACAAAACATCCAGGAGGCATTATTAAAGGATTAAATCCACTGTTCCTGAATGTTTCTATAAAACTATGAATTGTTTTTCACTTCTTTGATCACTGGTGTTGGCACCTTCTTGTCACAACACAGAACATAGATGCTTGGCACTATTTTCTCTAAATAATTGCATCTTTAAAGATTCATTTTGGGCATGTAACTGCATTGTTGTGAATCCTGGTTGAAAAATTGACAAAAACATGAATGTTTAAAATTACTTTGATGAAAGCCTTATTCTTGCTCACAAATCTGTATGGGATGCCGGTTATTATAATTAGTACTATAAGTAAATGTGTCTATTGAGTATCTTTAATTTATATTTGTCAAGTATCAAGGCCTAACCTTTGAAACTTTACAAGGGCCAGATACGTTTCTTTCCAGTTTTCACGGCTCTAATAACAAAGCCGATGTACCACAAGACTAGTGAAGCTTTAAAAAAAAATTGTATCTGAGAGTGTTGAGACATTTTCCAACCTAACCAAAAGTGGAATAAAACAGACAACATAAGGTTTGTTGAACAAGAGGCATTTTCAGATAAATAGTTTATAGGAATCCATTAACTGTTACACAGACTTGCAACACTGGTATGTTTCACATGTCCTAACAGTGAAGTACTGCCAAATTAGTTTTTCACTGTTGCAAGGCCTATATCCCTCATAGGTTAACATGGGGACTGCCTTTTAAGTGCAGTTTCCCTTTGGGAGCAGGGGAAGAAATGGAGTTTGAGGACTCTGAACTCACATTTTCACATTTTAAAAATACATGTTTTGTTAAAGTTGGTTTTCAAACTGTCAGTTTGAAAATGCCACTTTTACAAAGTGGGCATTTTCTTGCTTAAACCATTCTGTGACTCTGCCTACTTGTGTATTCCCTGTCTGGGTCAGACTGACAGTTGGGCTGTTTGTGAATCCCTTCTGGACAGTAACAGAAAGGGAGCTGGGGTGTAGCCTGCATATCCAGATGGGCCATCTGAGCTAGAGTGGAGGGAGGAGTGGTCACTTACAGTTGAATGGGCTATGCTTGCTCTCACACAATGCAGTTTCCTACCCCTGGTGTGTGTCTGGGGCCAGGCCTTGGCAAGGCAGGATCTTGTGAACAATAGACACTTTCCTTTAAAGTTTGCCTACTAAGGTCTTCCTCCAGAGTTGTTGCCTTACTTCTGCATGTTTGTCTGAAATCATTTTGCTGGCCTCAGGACTTTGAGCACTTTACCACTGCTAACTATGCTAAAGTGTGTGTGCTCACTCATTAAAACATGTTAAAATTAGCATATGCCCGAATCGGGCATATGCTAATTTTACAAATGCATTTTACAAACATGCAGAAGCAAGGCAACAACCCTGGAGGAAGACCACCTTAAGGCTGATGGGTCCAGTATGCACTATTCAACTGTTAGAAATAGGGTTTCTGGTTAGCAGTCAGTTTGCACTCTGTCCAAGCAGGGCAATGGAGATACACACTTAGATATTTCTTGCTCACCCTCTTGGTAGCTTGGCACAAGCAGTCAGTCTTATCATAAAAGCAATGTGTAAAGTACTTGTACCAACACACACAGTTATACAGTAAAAAAAAACTACAAAATGGACACCAGACCAGTTTAGAAAAATAGGTAATATTTATCTTAATCAAACAAGACCAAAATGACAAAAATCAAAAATACACAAGTCAAGATATGATTTTTTGAAATAAAAAGAGTCTTACTCCATAGAAAGCATTGGAAACGTTGTTTAAATAGCATAGAAGTCCGTAGTAAAGTTGTACTACCTGTATAGAGGGTCTGTAAATTAAATGCTACTAGTGGGCTTGCAGCACTTATTGTGACACCCACTAAAGTAGCACTTGACCCATGTCTCAGGCCTGCAATTGCAGTCTGTATGTGCAGTTTAAAATGCCATTTTATCCTAGCAAAATAAGACTTTTTCCAGGCTTAAACCTTCCTTTTTAATAATATGTCCTAGGGTAGGGCCTACACATCCCACAGGTCAAAATGCAATGTATTTGAAAGGTAGGACATATACTTTTAAATTTTATATGTCCTGATAGTGAAACATTCTTAAAATTGTTTTTCACTATCGCATAGGATAACAAAGGAGTTGCCTTTTCACATTTAATAAGGATATCTTCCAAATGGGAGTGGTCAAACAGATTATGTTTGGCGTCTTTGGATCTCTTATAAATTTGACATCCATCGTCGACAACACTCTTACAGATGACGCAGGACTTCACATTGCAAGCCCTGTAGGTTCTTGAAGAAGCAGCTGGTATGCAATGCATCCCTGATGCAAGACTTTTCATTGTAAATCCCCTTCATTAGCAGCCTCCTCAATGATGATGTAGAACCTCACACCACAAGGGTTGCAGCACCCCAGAACACTGCACAACACATCTCTCACCCGGACCTTACATCACCTGGGCTAGACAACTCATCCTCGGCACTGGTCCTCGCAGCGTTCTGCAACCAGGATTTAAGGTACTCTGGTTCATTGAGCCTAACTGGGCACCTCTAGCCAGCCTGCATTCCATTGCAGTCAGCCTGAATTTGTGACTTTGTCCCAGTGTGGCCCGACCAGATGACCACAGTTGGCACTTTGCCCTTTTTGGAGCTGATTTTACTTGAATCTTTAATATTCCATATCTCCAGTTCTACTGATTAGATTTTTGTCATTTGGTTCTTGTTAAATCTTTCTTTCCTTTTCTACTCTGGTGTGGTGTTTTTCTTGTGTTGTCTTTTCACGTTATTACTGTTTGAAGTGCTGCATAACTAATTTACACATTGCCTCTGAGTTAAGCCTGACTTCTATATGCCAGGGGGTTTAACACGATAATTTGGGGTATGCTTGTGACTACACCTTGACAAGGATTGTAGTTCCTGCTTGAGTTGGGTTTCGATCCTGACCCCAACAAGTTACCCAATTTCTTATGGTGCACACCCCTAAAAAGGTAAAAGGGGATAAGAGGATCCAGTGTTGGTGTGAGTTGTGGCTGAAGTTGCACAAAGATAAACAATATAGAGCCTAAAAGTAGAAAGGTTCTAGGAGGTATCCTTTCTACAAGCACTTTTTTCTTGAAACTGTCTCATTTGAGACATTTGTTGCTCAAACAGTACCCCTTGGAATTAAAATGCGCACAATTTCACACTATAAAAATTATGACCTGTCATTACTTACATGTATTTTAACCAGATCTGATATAGGAACCTAAAGATAATCACATAACAACTTGCAATGTTTTGTTTATTCATTTTTTAGACTGTAACCCAGGAAAGCTTCCCACAGACTTTTTCTAAAAATATCTCAGTTGTTAAGGAAAAAATGTCCCCCAAAAACTTGAAGCATGTCCACGTTTTGCCCTTGATGAAAGAAAATTTCCAGATCTCCAAAATTTGTAAAGAAAGTTTAGTCACTCCTGTGTGGGTGCTGCAAATGTACTAATGTGACCCTTCCTGTGGCATCAGCCCCTGAAATTTAATTGGTAGACAGGCTTCTCATCCACTCTTATCAAAGCCACAGCTCGCGGTATTGCCAAAGTGAACTTGTGTTTTTTCCAAACTGTTGCAACTTTCTTTGTCAGGACTCTCCGCTCCTCCCAGCCTCATGAAACGTTAGGTTACAGCAGTATGCACACCTGGATCAGTCCAAGATGCATCTTGTTCTTGTGGGATGAGGAGACTAGTTTTATTATTTCTAAGATTAGGTCCAATAAGAAGCAATACAAGAGATATCTGAGGTCAGTCATTTCCAGAGTCCACTTCCAGGATGATTAGATCTAAGAAGAAGCAATTCAAGAGATAGCTGAGGTCAGTCATTTCCAGAGTCCTCTTCCGGGGAGATAAAAAAGTATTTTTCTTTCTCTGTTCCAGCAACATTATGATTGCAAGGCGGTGGTTGTCTTGCTTTCTGAGGGTGATCCAGCAATGACTGGTGGTGACCACTAAACCTATCACAGTAACAATACCTCAGTGTTCCCACATTTATTTTATGTCTTCTGGGAGAAGCTATCACAGGAAGTAATACAACGGAGACTTCTAAGATGATGAAGAGTGACTAAGGGTACTCATTTGCTTGGGATCTTCAAATCTGTCCCCAAGTCTACCCACGTAATTCAAGGACATACTTCTTTAAAATAAAGTACTCATTCCATATTGGCCACACCGTTATTGTCATGCCTTGGTGTGAGGTGATAGTGTCATGCCTTGGTGTGAGGTGCTAGTGTTTCTATGGGAAGAACTTCTCTGAAGGCATTTTCCTACTATAGCCTTTCTTAAATTAGCAAGTGAGAATGACAGATCTGGCCTGCTTTTATGTGAACAAGCTACCAAATGTCCCTTCTTCTCACAACTGTCTGCTAGGCGCAGGGCTGGGTCGTTCCTGTTTTATTCTGACATTTGGATTTTTATCTTGCTGTTAGTTTGCCCACAGAAAGGTCCAGTATGCTACACTGTTAATTGTAAACAGGCCCTATCTATGCTGGTGTTTTATGCCTACTCTGAGTGCACTGGGTTGGTTGAAAACCTAATTATTAATTACTGCAGGAAACTTCCATCAGGACAAACTGATTTTAAATCCAGTCTGTTGAAGGCAGATTGTTTCTTTTCTTCAGGTAAGTTTTGTGAAATTGTACTAAAAACCTAATAAGTTCATTAATAAAATCAATTTCCACTAATCAATCAAATGCAGCAAAAATGGAATCTCAAGGAAAACCGATCATGACGTTATAGATGAGCTTTCATGTTTCTAAAAGCACTGGCAGGCTTTGTGAATGTACAGCTGCCGCGGACCTATGACGCAATTGCACTTTCATGTCCCTGACACTACTGAAATATGTACGTTAGCACACATTTCACATCTCGCTCTCATCATTATGCAAATGGCCGTTGTGGAGTTCAAGGTGCAATCTACAGTTGGCTTCTTTAATGCCAATTGTCGTCTAGGCATAACAGGTTGGTCTGACATGCTAACAGTGCAGCTTTGTCTGCGGTTTTACAAGACTGCCTCTCAGCACTTTCGATATGTCTTGAATACCATACGTCGACGTTGTAATGCCACTTATGTTTGAAATTAGCACCCCTTTAGCATGGATTTACTGTCAAATATGACAACTGGTGTTTGTCAATTCACCAACATGTTTTACTTGAGAAAGCTCGTGCATGAGAGGCAATCAGCATGCTCTCATTGCCCAGAAGTTCAAAATGCCACCAATGCTGGTCAATAAAAAACAAAATATTATGAGGGTTTGGGAATGCAGAAATGGAAGAATATTACATTGTGCCTCTTTGTTTTTCTGCACAGGCGAACCTCAGCCTTTGATGGGTATGTGAAGGAACCCACCAATGTGGGTGCAATCATGTACTGAGCCGTCCCTCTTTGGGGACCTTCAGGCCAGAGTTTAACTGGAAATCAAAACCCAGCCTTGCAAAAATGTTCAAATCAGTCTTCAGCTGCACCTAGTAAACGAGCATAACAGTTTTCCCTTTAGGATATACATTTTACGGTATGCTTCCAAATATCTTGACTGAAAATATGTAGGATTTACAGGAAGCTCTGAAGAGAACCTATTGAAGAATTCAAATGCTCCGGAGTCTGATATAGAATCCAGGACAAATATCTAACAAAGCAGGATATCATTCATGCATTTTAAAGGCATTTTGTGCGAGGTTCACAAAGCTTAACGATTTACGTTACATAAACATATGATAAAGTGTACTATAACACACAAAGTAACACTCATTCTGGATAGGGATATTAAAGCCATAATTGTTTATGAGTCAATTAACATCCCATAAAGACTCTACTGTCGGGGGTGTTTTCATGGATACTCTGGGACCTCTTGAAAATTCAGTCTCAGATAAGAGTCTAGCCATTGCCATCTAAAAAAAATCAACTACAATTCTGTAGGAAGGCATCCATCTTAATACTTCATGAACTCGAGCACTTAGAGAGTATGCAGGACAGTGGTGTTTCACGTTGCATTCTGATCTAGTCTAGCTTTCCTCTCTCCATTGTTTTTGGACTTCTGACTAATATTCATGTTGTGTAGTGGTCACAATTAGGTGAGTCTTTACTTCACAAAACTCCAGATGATATATCACAGACAGGTGCCTGCCGGTGATTATGAACCTCAATAATCCAAGTTGTTGTTCAAATGTCCTCTGCTCTTCAGTAATTCATATTAACTTGAACTTTTGACAGAGAAAATAGAGATAGCAGTGGTCTAATGTTTACTGCACTTCCATAAGTTCAAGTTTGAGAACAAAGACTGCTCGATCGGTAGCAGCACTACACTACCAAAATAGTGCTGTTTAGTATAAAAGAAAATCCCACAACAAACATGAGCATAAAGGGCACCTAGAGCAGTTTGCAATAGTCCAACAATTGAAAAGAACCATTCAATGAGTCCAGTGTAGAACATTTTTATTCCAAAAGAAGCAGGCAGCTGACACGTACTTTGTCAAATATGACGTTTTCAAGGCTGCAAAAATATAATATTAAATGGTGAACACAAGCAAAACATTGTATAAAACTGTTCTGAAATGAACGCCAACCCCCACACCAGAAACACATCACAGATGTGTGCCTATTGGTACTAAAGACCAAGGGGGTCATTCTGACCCTGGCGGCCGGTGGCCGCCAGGTCCACCGACCACGGGAGCACCGCCAACAGGCTGGCGGTGCTCCCACGAGCATTCTGACCGCGGCGGTTCAGCCGCGGAAAGTCGGCGGTCCCCCGCCGACTTTCCGCTGCTCGGGGGAATCCTCCATGGCGGCGGAGCGCGCTCCGCCGCCATGGGGATTCTGACACCCCCTACCGCCATCCTGTTCATGGCGGGAAACCCGCCATGAACAGGATGGCAGTAGGGGGTGCCGCGGGGCCCCTGGGGGCCCCTGCAGTGCCCATGCCAATTGCATGGGCACTGCAGGGGCCCCCGTAAGAGGGCCCCGCAAAGTATTTCAGTGTCTGCTTAGCAGACACTGAAATACGCGACGGGTGCAACTGCACCCGTCGCACCCCTGCAACTACGCCAGCTCAATTCTGAGCCGGAGTCCTCGTTGCAGGGGCATTTCCTCTGGGCCGGCGGGCGCTCTTTTGGAGAGCGCCCGCCGGCCCAGAGGAAATGTTTGAATGGCCGCCGCGGTCTTCTGACCGCGGTGCGGTCATTTGGCGGCGGTACCTTGGCGGACGGCCTCCGCCGTCCGCCGTCCGCCAAGGTCAGAATCAGGGCCCAAGTACCCAAGACAATGAGCCATCATGAAAAATGCTCAAGACCCAGAAATTCAAGAAAGGTTACACTCACAAAAATGCTTAAAAAACAAGAATTCAAAGAAAACGAGTTATAAAATGATAAACCCACAGAATTACCCATAGTGGTGGCATACTGTATTGTATGTCTTTGCCAAAGTATTTATATAGGAAGTATAATAAGACCTTTGAAGGAGAGAATACAGGAGCACATGTGTGTCATCAGGAATGGAAATGGAAACTATCCTCTCACACACAACTTGATCAACTAGCACAGGACCAGAAATCTGGCTAAAATAAAGTTCCAAGTCAATGCAGTGGCTGCAGAACACCCAAGAGGTGGTGACAGGGTCTGAACTCTTCGCAGATTGGAGACTAGCTGGGTCACCAAACTTAGAACTGTTGATCAAGGCCTGAATATTATCCAGGAGTTACATGTGTTTCTGGACGGTTTCTAAACTTCTGTATGTGGCATTTTTAGTTGAGTTATCCCTATGTGGTTGCTTGTTTTTAATGGTACTAGGTTCCTCTTATAATTTTGATGATTCCTCTTCCTCTTTTTCTCTTCTATCCTTTTCTTCCTTCTAGCAACTTTTCTGGTTCTGAATCTCCACTGAACACTAAGGCCCTCATTCTGACCCTGGCGGTTCCCTACCGCCAGGGCCAACGGGGGCGGGAGCACCGCCGACAGGCCGGCGGTGCTCCCTTGGTCATTCTGACCGCGGCGCTTTGGCCGCGGTCAGAACGGGAAAACCGGCGGTCTCCCGCCGGTTTTCCACTGACCCTTAGAATCCTCCAAGGCTTCTGACCCCCCCTACCGCCATCCTGTTCATGGCGGGAAAGCCGCCATGAACAGGATGGCGGTAGGGGGGGTCGCAGGGCCCCTGGGGGCCCCTGCCGTGCCCATGCCCATGGCATGGGCACGGCAGGGGCCCCCTAACAGGGCCCAACTAGGCTTTTCAGTGTCTGCGATGCAGACACTGAAAAGCGCGACGGGTGCTGCTGCACCCGTCGCACGCCTTCCACTCCGCCGGCTCGATTCCGAGCCGGCTTCCTTGTGGAAGGCGCTTTCCCGCTGGGCCGGCGGGAAAGTCAGAATACCCCTCGCGGTCAATTGACCGCGGGGCGGTATTCAGGCGGATTCCGACGGGCGGGCGGCAACCGCCGCCCGCCTAGGTCGGAATGACCACCTAAGTACCCTATCTGTTTTGTCAAAATTAAACCACGTTTTTAAACGTGTCCCACCTTAGGGTAGCCTTGATCTGATTGTTTAATTATTATGGCCTTCAATATGAGTCTGTGGTCTTGAGCCCGCCACATTACGACCATGGCGGAGATGCCACAGTTGGACCGCCGACACTGCCAGCAGGCAGCCTGGCGGTCCCGGCAGTTGTAATCCACCAGGACAGTGCTGCAAGCAGCACTGCCCTCCGGATTACGAATCCCCATACTGCCAGCCTTCTCATTGCGGTTCCACCGCCATGGAAAGGCTGGTGGAATGGGGATATCAGGGGACCCTGGGGGCCCCTGCACTGCAGATGCACTTGGAATGGGCAGTGCAGGGGCCCCCATGCACAGCCCCGTCACGCATTCCACTGCCCTAAATATGGGCAGTGGTATACGCGACAGGTGCTCCTGCACCCGCTGCACCGTCACATTGCCGCCGGCTCGATTACAAGCTGGCTGCCATGTTAAGGCCCTGTTCACCGCAGGGCCCGCTGGCAGAAACACTGTAGTGAACTTCAAATAGGGCCGGCAGTGTTTGGACCGCACAGGTGGTCTCTTGGCGGTACTTGTTTGGCGGGCGGCCTCCACTGCCGGCCAAACTCATAATGAAGGCCTATATGTATAAAAGAGACCCTCCAACCCATCTAACCTCAGCCTCAGGGTGAGTGGTAAGTTTTTCCACTCTGTTAGTACTTACCTATGATATCTTTACTATGATTTTTTCATCATATGTGTGGTTCCACGTTTTCTTATGTGAATATCAACATTCGGATTACCCAAATGGCCTGTGTGTCTCTTTGGTGGTCCATCCTTTTACCGTGATGAAGAGCATGTGTCTGAGACTTTTTGCATTTGTTGGTATTGTTTTTTACCTACCCACTATATTGGCAGGTCCTGTTACTAGTGTTGGTGATAAGTGGGTGGGTACTGAGTTTATAGCTGCTTGTGTTACTCTATGGGAGCTCACTATAGGATAAGTGCCCAACCACCTCCTGCTTTTTTGCATGCCTTTTGGTAGGTTGCTATCTCTGAACATTCACGGTTGCTCAGGGGTATGTGTGAGATTCATAGGACCCTCTATTTTTTTTCTTCTATATGTCCTTTATTAATTTTGATGAACATCTTGGATACGTTCTTCACTGGACAAGTGTGGCCTTTCCGCCTTTGTAAGAATTGTCACTTTACACTCCCTCACGTTTAGGTGAGAGAACTTTTTCACCATTTTGGCTCCTTTTATACCAGTATACAATTTTGATATTTTATTGACAAGATTGTTAAAATGTGGTTGATCATTGGGGATATATGGGAACCTTACCATGGCCTTACTACCAATCCAATATGGTGCTTGCTGTTTTTACTCCTCTGGACTAACTTTGTTAGGGAAAGTCCATTTTTGATTTCCAGGTTGTTATAAGTCTGAATTTTGGTGTACGGGGCCATGCCACCATTGACTGACTTTACTACATCCTATGCCAGGTGAGACAATGCCCTTTTATTTGCTGTCACTCTCTGATTAACATACTACTTATTTGGAAGCATTTTGTTATATTTTTACTTTCTCTTATTGTAGTATCGGGGTGGCTTATCATGGCCTCACCACCTGCTTGAGTACCACAGTTTGGCTACCAGAGTTTTGCTTTTGACATAGTCAGGTACGCTGTTTGACTTAGTACGGCTGGGGGTAAATAGCAATGAAACGTGCTGTTGTTCTATGACATAATAAACAGCTCATGAGATGATCTATAATTTGGTTTTTCCTTTCTCCCTGGCTGTGCTTTTTCAGATATCATGTATACTGGAGCATGATACTCGGCCCGCTTGGACAGGGAACTTGTTGTTGACTTAGTCATTTAGTACGCTTTTTTATGAAGTCATAAAAGTTGCATATGCGATTGTAACGGGTGCACTGCTTGATTCTCTTCTGTGGTGTGGGGGCACATTAGTTATGGAGCACATTGATTCTTATTAGCTAATGAGGGCTGACCTGGTGCATTATGTTTTTGTTTTCCTTTTTCCTTGGCTGCCCTTGTCCAGGTCTGATATACACCTGTGGGCCTGGTATTCACCCCTACTTCAACAGAGGAGGTTCCATTGATGGTTGCTATGCTAGAAATTGACTTAGGTTCAAGTGACTTTGTTGTATGTCTGCAGCCATCTATAACCTCATTAGGTAACTCTTTTCATGGTCACTACTTTTGGTGGCTCACTTACCTAGTGGTTTGCACACTATGGGTGATTCCGTGGGTGTTAGAAATGGGGTTTCTGGTTGGCTAGGGTATGCACCTCAGCCAGGCAGAACTCACCCACTCTAGTCAGGGCAAGGGAGTTACACATCCAAGATAACCCCTGCTCACCCTCTTGTAGCTTGGCACGAGCAGTCAAGCCAAACTCGGGCAATGTGTAAAGCGTTTGCACAACACACCCAACATACGTGACGCAATATGTACACCACAAAATAAACACAACACTGAGCTATGTAAAAATATACTGTATTGCACAAAAAATAATTAAACCAAACATTACATGTCAGAAAAACCCTGCTACCTTAGCAGTTGTCAAAACGTTACACAAGTTACTAATACTCTGCAAGAATAAGCAGTAGTCACATTAGAACACGTAAGTACTCAGGATTCTGCAACATATGCAGTAGTCAGGAATCACGGTAAAGAAATAAATGCACTTTTCATAACAGTATAATAAATGCCTTTATCAGGAACATCATAAAATGATATGGCAAGTGTTGTACTTTTTGCCTTACGCAGGGTCATCCCCAGTCTTTTTGCCTCCTTCCTCCTGGTTTTTCTGACCTCTCGCTGTTGGCTCTAGGACTCTGAGCACTTTATCACTGCTGACCAGTGCTAAAGTGCAGGTGCTCTCCCATCTAAAGTTGGTATGATTGGCTTATACCTAATTGGCATATTTAATGTACCTATAAGTCCCTTGTACAGTGGTATCTCTATACCCAGGGCCTGTAAATTAAATACTACTAGTGGGCCTGCAGCGCTGCTTGTGCCACCCACTGAAGTAGACTTTCAAACCTGTCTCAGGCCTGCTAGCGCAGGGCCTGTGTGCACAGTTTTCTGCCACAGGGACCTGGCATCTAAATTTACTTTAAATCCAAAAGGGGGGAGGGACCGGGAGGTTATCTGGTCCAGTGTACAATCTCCCAACAATAGTAAGACATACAAAAGTACACTGTTCCACACGTGCAAAAATGGCCTAGGACACCTGAGGTATCAGGAGCAAGAGCCCTCAAGCATCACAATGGATGGCTAGCATCATCATCGGGAAATGCTCCTCGTCAGGCCGGCGCTGCAACGCCTGACGGGCTCCCCAAAGGGGGGCACACAGCCGTACTGTTCTGATAGTAACTGGTGGGTGTAAACTAATCAGACAGATATGCCTACATTCAGGCACCAGCATACGCACGGAGAGAACGGACAAAATGTTAAAATTGGTTATTCATCACAAAAATATCTCATAATTTTAGTCAATACACTAGGATGAAGACCAAGATCAAAATCAAGGCGAAAGTAATAAATTGAGTGTTGATGCTCAATTACTCTCAAAGAGCAACAAATTACAGGGGACTATAACTGTAATAGTACCCTTAAACCAGGGTCGACATGTTTCGCGTCGAGTGGTCCTCACGGATCCAATGACGCTTCATCAGGACCAATAACAAGACATTAATCAAATTCTTCTCCAAGTCAAGAAAAAAATCTCAATATAAGGGTAGAAAAATATATACCGGTCACTTACATTAAAGTAAACTGGCTAAGTCAGAGTCAGGTCGCCCATCCCCAAGTCAGGATAAAGCTCCTTGGGAGGCACGTTCCAAGGGCTCGGATGCACAAAATTGAATCCAGGTCCGTCATTAAGGACCTACCCTCCGGAACGGCGTCCCGCACATGTATTTTTTGTGCGTGTAACATATCTTGGATTTCTGTTTCTTGACCTTTTTTTAACGATGGCTCATTTTCTTGTGTACTTGGTCTCTAGTACCAATAGGCATTGTATGTATTTGACACATCTGTGATGGGTTTGGGGATTGGCATTAACTTCATGATAGTTTTATACAATGTTCTGCTTATGTATCCTATTTAATATTGTATTTTTGCAGCCTTGAAAAAGTCATCAGCGATGAAAGATGTGTTGGCTCCTTTAGGAATAAAATGTGTTCCTCTACACTGGACTCATGTACTTACTGGACTAACTGGATGGTCCTTCTCCATTGTGGGACTACTGTAAACTGCTGTAGGTCCACTTTATAGATTAACTTGAAATTTGTTTGCTTATTCAATTAAGGATCAATACACATACATCACAGCCAATGAGTTTCACTGTTCCCAAAATAGATCTTCTTCAGGGTTAGTGTTCATTCACATGAACATGATAGTGTCACACACAGAGGTATAAATCAAGATCAGGACAAATAGTTGTGGTCTACAGGTGTCCAACAGTCCAATTCAAAAGTATAAAGTGCATATGTATCTGCAGGTGTACTCGAAATCCCAGATGCATGTTTTAATATGAACAGGTTGTGGGCCTTATTACGACCTTGACTGAGGGATTTCCTCTATCACAAATGTGGTGGCTATCCCATCCGCCATATTATGATTCCATTATATTCAACGGAGATCGTAATATGGCGGACGGGATATCTGCCACTTTTGTGATGGAGGAAACCGCTCCGTCAAGGTCGTAATAAGGCCCTATATGTCCCTACAGCTTATCAGTAGACCAGCCAACTGACCTTTAGAGTCTACTTATTTGTCTTAGGTGCAAGTAGGAGCAGGAAGCCTTATGGGTCTCCTCAAAGGTCTCAACAGATGGTGCAGCCCTTCTTCTGTCGTCCACAAGCCCAGCAGTGTTCTAGAGAGGTGCCTGGGAGTGCCATATTTATGCCTGGTACTACATGTGAGTGTGTGAGACTCCTGCCTCCCAACCAAAAGACAAAATGTTTCCAGTGGTGGCCTTAATCAAGTTTGCAACACTTTCTGTGTGACCTACAGTACACAATCCCACAGTATTCCTCTCTTCTTAAATCCAAGATGGTGTAACCCTTCTCCCCTTGTGCAGAGCTGTGTGTCCACCCCAGAGATTTGGCCAGAGAAATCAGCAACCCCTCCTCTGTGGTCACTCTAAACCAGCTCTGGTGACACACCATTACCCTTCTCACAAAACAGTTAAATCCTTGGTGTCTTGCTCTTTCGTAGGAAAGATATTTCATGGTTGTAAAAATGATTAAAACGAATAATATAGTATGTAGTGCAAAAATAAATCCACCAAAGAGCAGTTAGTAATGTGTTGCAAAAACATAGTGGAATCAGTTTAATGTTTCTGGTTTAAAAGGGATGTATGTCAGAATAAGTAGTAAAATGTTTTTTATATGAGGAAAAAGCAAAGCATAAGAACAAAAATACAATACTTGGTTTTGTAAACTGCAATTGCAAGTCAAGACCTGTGACATCCCTTTCACCTTGGCTGCTGGCTGTGGGGGCAGGCATTGTGACATTACAACTAAACTGTAATATATAATTACTATATTGCATTTACGTCAAACTTGACTGCATTGAGTATATCACAGACATATTTTAATATTGGATTGCAGGATTCAACAGTGGCTCTAGACATACTTTTCAGCGTTGGGATGTTGCCTCTCAACATCACCTCACTAAATTCATAGGGTTTGTATAATATTAAAGGGCTACTTAAAGAGCAAGTTTTCAAAATAATTCAAACATATTCATGAGTAGAGGGAACAAGGTGATAAATGGTTGGGTTGTGGAATATATTTTCAGAGATATATGGCTAAAACCTAAAAGGAAGTTATCATATAAAGATAGCATATTCTCCATCAAAATGCAATCTCCTATATAACTAAATGACCAGAAACAAGCACTTGACTTACCTTTGATTTAGAAAGAGTGAGGTTTTAATCCATTTTCAAAATTTACAAGGGCCTATTTTAAAGCGAGATCTGGATGGCCTTGCCATCTTATCACATATTAGCATTCAGCTAATGAGCTTCCCCACCAATTAAACAGAAACCCTAAAAACCTTCACTGGTTATTGAACCACTTAAATGGTAAAGGTGGTCTCACTCGGACTTCTGGTTGGTGTTCATTGTGTCTGTTTAAAAACATTTCATTTGCTTAACTGTGATGCAGCTCCAGGCAATTTAGATGTCTATAAAACTCCCTAACTAAATTGTGAAGTTAGTGGATACTGGAATGGCAAGACAACAGTGAAGTTCCCCCCTCGTTTTCTCCTGTACAGAAATCTCCCATTTGCTCAGTCTTTGAAGCAAAAAGTATTGGCAAAGAAGCATTAGTGGAGTTACTAGATAATTACACCAGAATTCTGGAAAAATATTTTATAACTATGCTGATGAAAGTGTAATAGTTCCCCAGTTATTTAGTCCCTATCCAGGGCACACAGAAATGCCCAAAAAACGTGAACCAAATTTAATAGTGACTATGTCACATTTTGCAACAGTGCCATGGATACAGAAGTACCTTCCTCTGCCACTATATAATATTAGACATCTCCATTAGAATTATATTGTTTCCAGTTGCTGTAACCTGTTCCAGGAGAAGTAATGGTCTTCGGGATGATTGCCTTACTGTACAATAGAAAATCACACAAGAAGGCCTAGTGTACCACAGATGTGCTTCCACAAGAAGCTAGGTATGTCTAGTTGAACGGAGTAATAGACTTCAATTCTGTAAAATAGAAATTAAGTTATTAGGTTATTTAACAAGGCCAAACATCAAACATATTTTGCCATAGACCGGTTCCAAACAGGGTTGCTTGGCTTTCCCATGTTGCCAAACTAGGTTTGCCAGATCATGCCATGTTGGGAGTACCATTACAACTTGCAAGACTGCACAGTTCGATAAATGGAAAATCAGCTCTGGAATGGTGTTAGGGATATTACATTGCCAAAACGTCAGTAAAACAGCAGGTGTATAGTTGTTCATTTCCATTTACAAAATTTGTTCATTTTGATAGTTTTAGTCTTTTTGAGCATTAATAGCAGTTATGAGACCACCATGATTGGTAACAATTACTTGATGTCTTGCGAACATGGCATGAAGTGAGCTGCCTGGCACCAGAGCAAATAAAGTTAGTGTGGCAACATCAAGCGAGGAACCAGTGGGTGCATGAAATATAAAGGTGAAGGGATGCAGATGGGTTTTCTCTTCGACACTGAAATTGCTTGACCACAAGATGGCTGCCTAATGTCCTGTGAAATCATAGCTTTTATTGTCTGGATGTCAAACTCTGGGAGTCAAGCCATTCTGATCAACAAAACAAAATCTAGAAGGACAGCCATCAGAGAGTCAGGCTTGTACTCATATCTCACAAACACATACAAATCTTTGCTCCAGAGGCAAAACATAAAAACATTACTGCTTTCTGTGTAGGAATGCTTGAGTGAGATATAGGACTGAATGTTACAAAAAGTGTGACGTTTAGTTGTACTTTCAGAAGTAAAAAAAGTCCTGCATGCATTGCACTGGAAGCACTTCCTAGAAGGTGGAATGATACACCAAACAGCCAACAACATAAAGAGAGAGAGGTTTAGTTCTATGAAGCTCACTGATAACAGGTCTGGCAGAGAGCTGCACAGTTGAGCTAGACCTAAAAAAGGGATAGGAAAGAAGAAACCTCTAGCACATTGTTAGACCCGACAGCTTTGGGGTGGTCACCCCCAACTTTTTGCCTGCCCCCTCCACTTTTTGACACAGTTTTTGCTGGTTTTAGGACTCTGCACATTTGACCACTGCTGACCAGTGCTAAAGTGCATATGCTCTCTCCCTTAAAACATGGTAACATTGGCTCATACCCAATTGGCATATTTAATTTACTTGTAAGTCCCTATTAAAGTACACTACATGTGCCCAGGGCTTGTAAATTAAATGCTACTAGTGGGCCTGCAGCACTGAGTGTGCCACCCACATAAGCAGCCCCTTAACCATGTCTCAGGCCTGCCATCGCCAGGCCTTTGTGTGCAGTTTCACTGACACTTCGACTTGCCATTTAAAAGTACTTGCCAAGCCTTAAACGCCCCTTTTTCTACATATAAGTCACCCCTAAGGTAGGCCCTAGGTAACCCAGACGGCAGAGACCTAAATTCGATTTCCACTGCTGTGAGGTCTGCTCCTTTGTATAGGCTAACATTAGGGCTACCTTCATATACGGTTTGAATAGTAGATTCCGATCAGAACGGGGTAAAGAGGTCGTATTTAGTATGGCCAGAATGGTTATACAAAGCCCTACTTATTGGTGAAGTTGGATTTTATATTACTATTTTAGAAATTCCACTTTTAGAGAGTGAGCATTTCTCTGCACTTAGGGCCAAATGTAGGAAGTTCCGATTTTGCGAATCGGAAATTGCGAGTCGGTGCGAATCGCAATTTCCGATTCGCAAAATCGGATGCAGAACGGTGTCTCAGACACTGTCTGTGATTCGCTATGGGGTCGCAAAGACCCACCTCATTAATATTAATGAGGTGGGTCGCATTTTGCGACCCCATAGCGAGTCCCTGCACTCACAGGGATGGTGGCCTGCTGAAGACAGCAGACCTCCATGTCTGTGACTGCTTTTTAAATAAAACAGTTTTTTATTTTTATTTTGCAGCCCGTTTTCCTTAAAGGAAAACGAGTTGCAAAATAAAAAAAATACCGAAACCATTTGGTTTCGTTTTTTCAGAGCAGGCAGTGGTCGATTGGACCACTGCCTGCTCTGAAAAAACATTTTGGGCAACATTCACAAAGGGGAAGGGGTCCCACGGGGACCCCTTCCCTTTTGCAAATGGGTTAACTCCAGTGTGACACTGGTGGTAACTGTGAATTGCTTTGCGACAGCATTCACGGTCACAAGGCAATTTAGCATAGCGATGCGAGTCGCCAATGGGAAGGGGACACCCCTTCCTATTTGCGAGTCGCATTCACAATTTGCGAGTCGGTACCGACTCGCAAATTGTGAATGTGCATTGCGATGGGCAGTTTGCATGGCGCAAAATGCTTGCTATATCTGGCCCTTAAATTCTTCTGTGCCTTACAATCCACGACTGGGCTGGGCTGGTTGACAGCTCCCTTGTGCATTTTACCCAGACAACCACAAGTACAGGATGCTCAGTCACACCTGCACTCATCTGCATACTGAATGGGTCTTCCTGGGCTGGAAGGGTGGAGGGACTGACACTTACATTTCAAAGGACAGTGACCTGCCCTCACACTAACAACTGCCAAACCCCCTACTGGGACCCTGGCAGACAGGGTTGTACTGAAAGGGGACCTTGTGCACTTCAAAACCACTCTTTGAAGTCTCCCCCACTTCAAAGCCACTTTTGGGTATATAAACCGGGTACATGGCCCTACCAATTCAGACACTTCTGGGCACTTCAAGATACTCCTTGGGACAGACACTCTGCCCCAGAACCTGCAACCTGCCAAGAGGAACTGCTTGTCTGACCAAAGGACTCACCTGACTGCTGCCTTGCTGTTGACCTGCTGCCTTGCTGTCCTCTGGCTCTGATGAGAAGTGCTCTCCAAGGGCTTGTATTGAGCTTGCCTCCTGCTCCTGAAGTCTCAGGGCCAAAAAGACTTCATCTCTGCAAAAAAAATCCTTGTGTGGTGAAAATCGATGTACAGCCTGCCAGAGTCGACATACAGCCTGCCTCACGGTGAAAGAATCACCGCATCGTTGACTCGGAGCGAAGCAGCACGGCTCCCTGAGTGGAGATCGACGCAGCGCTAGCATTGTGACTGGAAATTCGACGCACAGCCCACCGGATTGATGCATCGCCAAACAGGAATGATGCAGCTCAATTCCTGCGTGAGGAATCGACACAGCGCCTGCCGTGCAACAGAAACTCTATGCATCGCCTACCAGATTGACAAAGCCCCTGTGACTTCTCCCTGCATGCCCAGGATTTCTCTGCATCGTCCCTGGGCATCAAAAGATCCCGCATCGCAAAGAGGATTCAAACCTGAGCACCAGAATTGAACGTCGTGTGGAAAAGAATCAACAAATCATCTGTGTGCACCTGGAAATCCGACGCACACCCTTTGTTTCCCACCCTTCTCCTCCTCTGCAGTCTCCGTGTGTGTAATTATGATGCAAACCAGGTACTTTGTGCTTGCAAGAGACATTTGTTGCTTTTAAGAACTTAAGACTATTTTTATTGATCTCAAAGTGATATTTTCAACTAGAGATTATCAAATTTTACTCGTTTTGACCTAAATTTCATCAGATAAATATCCCATATTTTTCTAAACCTGAGTGGTGTCTTTTTGTGGTGTTTTCACTGTGTTATTGAATGATTTATTGCACACATACTTTACACATTGCCTTCTAAGTTAAGTCTGACTGCTCAGTGCCAAGCTACCAGAGCGTGGGCACAGGATAATTTGGATTTTGTGTGACTTACCCTGACAGGAGTGAGGCTCCTTGTTTGGACAGGGGGTAACCTAACTGCCAACCACAGACACCATTTCTAACACACATGAGCTTTAAGACTTTAGCAAAGTCAGTAACTTTTTCCATTGAATATTTACCCATTTCCTTAATATTTCATACTTTAAAATGTTTATGACAACTTTGGTTTTTTGGATGGCCCTGCATTTGTCTATGGTCTGTGCATTTTAGGTGTAAACAGATAATGAGAAATAGGGCTAATATGTGTACACTTCCCTTTTCAAATTGTTTCTTTTCACCAGTGGCCACACCACAACAGTTACATGCTAGGCCAGTTTTTTCCTCAAGATTAGTCTGAGCTTTAAAATGGCTGAATTCTGAGACCATCAGTTTGTTGTCAGATGCTGCTGCCTGGTGTCAAAGCTTCATCAGAAGACACAAGTTAAGTGTGAGGTATTTTCTTTAATGTAAATTCAAGCAATGTGTTCTAGAATTGGTAAGATAAAGGAAATATAATTATAATTATTGCATGTGACTGAGCAAAATATATACTGAAACAGCAATCATATATATCTTCTGAATCAGCACTACAAATCTCTTGTACCAACCCTATCTCTCCTAAATCATGTTGTTCTAGAGCAAACTGGCAGCAAGACCCTCATTACAAGTTTGGCGGTCCGAGGTCTGCCGCAGTGGAGATGGCACTTGCACTGCCACAGGCCCGGCAGAGTAGACAGACGTATAATGACCATGGTGGTGTTCCGACTGGAACACAGCCAAGGCACGGCCAGACCCGCCACTGCGGACGGGACACTGTGGCAGCTGTAGGCATCTCCAGGTTGGCAGGGAGCATGTTTCCGCTGACCATATTACGAGGTCGTACACTGCCACGATTTCCGCCATGAAAGGCCTGGCAGAAATGAACAACATAAAAGGGGACACTCACCTTCAGGAACACAGGCACGTCCGCAGCAACTATGGGCCCCGAACTCAAAGTTTTCCCAATGCTCCTGCTGGCCATACAACTCCAGAACCGGCAACGAAGACACCGTGAGTATACACTGGAGAAAAGGTCATTAGGGCAATCCCACACACAACACACACACAGGCACAGCTAGTGACGGCCACAAAACACACGCAAACAAACACCCGTAGCAACACACTCACACACACACACACACACTCACACACAAACCGCACATAACAAATTGCACATTTGCAACACATATATGTGCATCGAAAGCCAGGGTAAATTTGTTACCCTCGACACCAACGGTTCTCTGGTGCCGATATATTATATTGAAATGTGCAAATCATAAATAACTATATACAATATGGGCCTACTGGCCAGTCCAACTGTACTGTGTGCCTCAGGCACACAGGGCAATGTCTAAGGCCCAAACTTGATTCCTAACTGTAAAGTGGCCTCCACATGGCAGGGGAATCAATAGGGATGCAGGCACCTCAGGGGGTAAAGGAGGGGTCTGATGGAAGGGGGTTGGGATTTGAGGAGGGGTCGTTAGGTGTTGGCTTGGAGGGGGGTCCTTTATTTTGGTTTTGGGGGGTTTAGGTTTTGATGTTGATTTTGGGGGAGGGGGCTTGTGTATGGGTTTGGGAGGGGTAACCTTGGCCTTTGTGGGGGTAGAAGTCTTAGGTGGGGAGGGGCATTTTTTTGTACCAGGGGGATCATTGAAGGACTGGGAGGTGGAAGGCAGGGGTTTGGGGAGGGTAACAGGGCGCTTGGAGGAAAGAGGGACTGGGACAGTGGTAGGGAATAGGGAAAATTCTTGCAGGAAACATTTCTTAGGGGCACAAAGTTGGTCATGGGATAAATGTTTGGGAGTGGAGGGAGAGGTAATGGTTGTGAGGTGTGTACAGTGAGGTGCATTGTGTGCAGGTGCAAGCGTGGATGCCATGTGTGTGCTGTGTGTCTGTTGGGTGGGTGAGTGTGGGCATTTAGGTGCAGTGGGAGGAGGCTGGGAGGGGATGCAGGGAGATGGCAGGGTGTATGTGTGAATGTATGTTGTGGTGATGTCTGCAGGTGGGGTGGATGCACTACATTTGGGGGAGCTGACAGTTGAGCTGACTGTGTATGTGGTGTATGGGGTGCATGTATGGGGGTCTGCTATTGTGGTGACAGTGGGAATGAATGCACTTGTGACAGGATCTGGGAGTGATGATGTGGTGACTGCAGGTATGAGTGGTATGGTGTCTATGAGGGGGGAGGTGGTGGGGGAGTCCGTGTAGGGCATGGACGTTGTTGTGTCTGCATGTGTGTGTTGTGTGTGTATGGCAGTGGTGTCTTGTGTGGTGCTTGTGTTTGTGCTTGCGAATCATGTCTGTTGATGTAGATGCATGTTGGTATGAAAGTGTGCCTTGGATGGGTGAGGGGAAAGGGCTGTGGGATTGGGAATAGGTAGTTGGAGGGAGGACGAAAGAAGAAGAGACACTGTCTGCTGTCAATGAGGAGGCCAGAGCCTCAAAGAATCTTTGCAGGGCAGCCAGGGTACCGTGAATGCCTTGCAGGTAGGCATTGGACTGCTGCATCTGTGTTGCCAGTTCTTGGATGGCATTTGCAATGGTTGACTGCCCCACAGAGATGGACCTCAGGAGGTCAATAGCCTCCTCATTGAGGTCAGCATAGTTGACTGGGGCAGAGGTGCCTGTGGCAAAGGAAATGCCCATCCTCCTGGGTGAGTGGGCGTGGGCAACTGGGTGGGGAGCTATAGGGAGGGTGGTGCTGATAAGGGGGTGGCGGACAAGGATGGTACTGGGATGGTCCTAGATGGGTCTGCCGCAGCCAGGGAGCATCCATCAGAGGAGGAATCTGAAGATGTTGTCCTCGATCCTGGCTCTCCCGTGGCACTCCCCTCACCCTCCATCCCACTGGTCCCCTCAGTTCCACTGGTGTCAGCCTCGTGGGCTGCAGCTTCCTTACTCACCGGTGCCCCTTCTCCTTTGTCTGATGATGCTGATGCACACAAAGACAGAGGAGGAGAGGGAGGGTGGCAGAGAAAGACAGGGTGCAATGGGTCAATACCAATACAACATTCACACAGAGTAACAACATCAGTATCTGCTGCTATGCCATGGCAGGCCATGCCCTCACCTATACATGCTACAACAGTAGGACACCATAGGAGAAACTACAACCATGCTGATGTAAACTGATGATGGTACAACAATAGCACTCATGTACCTGATGAGGGTCATACTAGTCACACTTGCCCAGTGCTTGGCACAGTCTGATGTTCATTTATGGAGACATATCCTGTTCTCTTTTACTCAACAGAATCCTGCATGGGTAGGTAGCATGCTCACTTATTCATTGACAAAGAGCACAGTGACATCTGGGTCCACTGTGCCTACCTGCACATACAGTACATGGCAGCTGATTGAGAACTCACTAATTACCTCTGTCACAGTGGTAGGCTGAAACTGATGGCAATCCCCTGACTCCTCAGGTGTACTGATGCTGATGGTAGGAGCTGGGTTCTTAAATTTTGTTGAGGGTGACCACACAAATCCCACATTGAAAGTAAATGCCCTCACAAGTTACTGTCTGCATGGTATGGGTACACATTTTAGAATCCAATCCTGCCAGGGTGGCTGATACCCATAGTTGACGTGCATCTACCAATGATCTTTGCTACATCTTCCCACTAGTAGTCAACTTAAAGCCATACAAGCATTACATTATTGAGGTGTGAGTGTGTTCTTACACCCTTGTGGTTGCTGAGCTGCCCTCAAGCGCCCATCCACCTCAGGGTAGGCCACCACCAAAATGCGGGCCGTTAGGAGCGTCAGGGTCTGAGGGCACCCCTCCCACGTTGGGAGGACGTCACCAACTGGGCCTCAGTGCTCTTACGTGTCCCAGTGTTACAGGTCTTCCCACCGCTTTCTGCATTGGGTGCTCCACCGGCAATGGACCCCCAGGTTCTGCACTTGCTTCGTGATGGCATGCCAAATCCTCTTTTTCTGATGGGTGCTGACCTGCATGGGTCACACAGACATAAGGACAAAGTCATTTAGAGTGGCATCACAGGAACAGCAGTGGACATCACACATCAGACGCATCTCATGACCACACTCATGTGTCATCAAGCCACTAAAGCTCAGACTCCTCACCCATCTCCATGCATTCACTCAGTCTGCCTTGTCCCAATGCCTTTAATCGTCCCATACATTACTAACAGACAGGACAGTGACATAAGACGCACCTGGTGCACTGGTGTCCCATACAACTGTCCATGCAGGGGTAGGACACCATCCACAAGCTTCTCTAGCTCCTCCTGGGTGAAGGCTGGGGCTCTACTCCATGCAGGATGTGGCATATTGGCTTCTATAGTCAGAACACAGCAGCACACACAGTGGTTCTTCCTTGCTCGAGTGTCAGGAGTCAAGTGAGCTATGTCACTGTAAATGGCGGTCACGCCCACTGCGTAAATGACCATCACCACTGGTAGTGATAACCATTGGTCCCAGTCTCCCATGGACAGCAATGTTATCCAATGAGGAGTTGCACAGTGGTTGAAATTGCCTACTGCCATGACGACTAACGCTGGCGGAATGAGGTCACTTCCATCTGTCCTGTGCATACAGGACTGGCGGCTGCCATTTTACATGTAATTAGTGATTAGTAGTTGAATTTCAGGTGCGTCATGGATGAAATATAATGACTACGGCATTGATTGACTATGTCCACACACTGAATATATCACCTTCTGACTTCTCCTCTCTCCTATTCCCAGATACAGTGCAATTTTGATAATGAGACATGCCCCTGTGTACCTGCCACTGGTCAACATTGCTACCCTGGACGAGAGACACGTCATACAGACATATCGTCTGAATTGTCAGACCATCATGGAGCTCAGTACCCAGTTGCAGCCGGATATGTTGGCTGCCGTACGTCATTCCTGTGCCATCCCTCCCATAGTATTGGTGTTGTCAATTCTCCACTTCCTTGCCTCAGGGTCGTTTCAGGTTACAGAGGGCTCGGCAGCAGGGATGTCACAGCCAATGTTCAGTAATGTGTTGAAGGATGTACTGTGTGCTTTGCTCAAACATCTACCCTGCTGCATCAGGTTCTCCCAAAGTGCAGATTTGGCCATTGTTAAAGCTGCCTTCTACAATTTGGCACATGTCCCTCATGTGATAGGGGCCATAGATGGCACCAACATTGCCTTGGTTCCACCCAGGATAAATGTGTACAGGAACCGGAAAAAACTTTTATTCCATTAATGTCCAGGTGGTGTGTCTCGCTGGCCAATATATCTCCCAGGTTATAGCCAAGTTCCCTTGTTCTGTGTATGACTCATTCATTCTGCGGAACAGCAACGTCCCACACATTATGGCACAACTACAGAGGGACTGGGCTAGCTCATTGGTATGTATCCCAATAGTATGTGTGCCCCTGTAATCTCACCTCTCTTCACAATCTGCCCTGTGTCTCCACTGATTTTGAGACGGGTCCAACCTTTGTGCACACAGGTGACTCTGGCTACCCTAACCTTCCCTGGCCACTGACACTTGTGAGATATCCGACTACAGATGGTGAAAACTATTTCAATGAGTTCCGCAGCAGGACGAGGTGTGTCATTGAGAGGACCTTTGGGCCACAGAAGGCCAGATTACGGTTTCTACGCGTCTCCAGAGGTGCCCTACTCTACAAACCACTTAAAGTCTGCCAGATCATTATTGCCTGCTGCATGCTACACAATCTGGCCCTGAGACGTCACTTCCCATTACTGGATATAGAGGAGGGGGCAGCTGGACCAATGGCTGATGAAGGGTACATAGGTCCTTATTACAATATCCCCACCGAGATCAGCGCTGACGGTCAACGGAAGACCGCCAGCGTACAGAACCCACCGCCTACCACATTACGAACATCCAGCTGGGCCGGTGGGTGTAAACAGTGTTTCCTCCAGCCGGCCCAGCTGGATTCAGGGCCTGAAGCCAGCAGCAATGTGGCAGTGTGGCAGGTGCAGCAGCACCCATTGCATATTTTACTTCCAGTAAATCGGGCAGTGAAATGTGTGACAGGGCTGTGCATGGAGGCCCCTGCACTGCCCATGCCAAGTGCATGGGAAGTGCGAGGGGCCCCAGGGGGGGTCCTGAGTCACTCATTCCACCAGCCTTTTCCTGGCGGTGTAAACCGCCATATAAAGGCTGGTGGAATCAGATTCATTATCCGGGAAGTAGCGCTGCTTGCAGCGCTGCCCTGTTGGATCAGAAACGTCACCACCACCAGGCTGCCTGGTGGCAGGAGCCTGGAGATGGCGGCGTTTCATCCGTGAAGGTTCTGCCACGTGCATTATATGGCGGTCTGGACCCCCATGCCGTTGGTGGAAGTTACCGCCACTGCCGGCATGGTGGTCCAGACTGCCATGTTAGTAATGACCCCCATACTGAGTGATGAGGAGGAAGATGATGAGGATGCAGCTGACTCTAGAGCAGAGTTAATTCAACAATACTTCTCATGAGAAACAGATATGTGTCAACAGTTTTTTATGTGACCTGTACTCCTGCCTTCCTTGTAACATAGCTCCCACTGGTGGCTGTCATCAGTGGAGGTGTTGAGTGCAGCTCTACCTTTGGGTGGGGTGGGGTGGGGATGACATTTTGCCCATCAGAGGAGGTGTTACTGTTCAAATGTCAGTGCTTCTTTCACTCTGCTATTGTGTTGCATCACGTATTCAATTTATTGTCCATGTTCTGTGTTCCCTGTATTGCTATGTCAACTGCAATTGTAGTGCCAATCATAGTGGTGTCATCAGTATTGCTACTTATCCTCACAGTCCATAATGGAAGAATGTGTAACCTAACTGTAACTGACTGTGGAACATGCCTTTAGTTGAGTTGTGAGGGAACTGTGGATCTGACATGGGCATATGGTTTGAGATTCCACCTGACAAATCACACTGGGGATTTTGACATTGTACTGCATGTGTGGTGAGTGGGCAACATTGACTCCTGTTGTGATAGGTTGTCCCTGTCTTGGTCTATTTGCAGGCATTCATGTGCTGCAACTTTGGTTCCTGCCTTGCCTGTTGGCTCCCTTGACACATGTATCCAGTATATTTTTGCTCTACTATCATCCTTGATATTGCATATTGCTCTCCCTTCTGTCAATATCACACACTTTTTGCAGGACATCGGGTTGATTGTAATGGCATGTTTCACAACAGAAAATCGTACTTATTACAATGAAGACACGTAGGCAGTAGCTGTGCTCAAAGATGTTTAATGTGATTCACAAGTGCAGTGGGTGATAAGTGGAGTCATGGTGGGTGAAATTATCATAGTAGTTGTCCCAGCTGTAGGTCGTCCAGGTCCAGTATTCAAGGGGCCATGGGAAAATGGAGGCATGACAGTGGACAGTCAATAGGGTGTGTCAACACCCTCTACGCCGGGACCACAGCCAAACTCCAAAACCGCCTGCAACGCATCCAAAACGCCTCGGCCCGCCTCATCCTCGACGTACCCCGCAACAGCCACATCTCCGCACACCTGAGACACCTGCATTGGCTCCCAGTCAGCAAAAGGATCACCTTCCGTCTTCTCACCCACGCACACAAAGCCCTCCACAACAAGGGACCGGAATACCTCAACAGACGCCTCAGCTTCTACGTCCCCACCCGCCCCCTCCGCTCCGCTGGCCTCGCACTTGCTGCCGTCCCTCGCACCCGCCGCTCCACGGCGGGTGGGAGATCTTTCTCCTTCCTGGCGGCCAAGACCTGGAACTCCCTCCCCACCAGCCTCAGGACCACCCAGGACCACTCCGCTTTCCGGAGACTCCTAAAGACTTGGCTGTTCGAGCAGCGATAACTCCCCCTTTCCCCCCTAGCGCCTTGAGACCCGCACGGGTGAGTAGCGCGCTTTATAAATGTTAATGATTTGATTTGATTTGATTTGTCAGTGGCAGACAAGGGAGAATGTTCAGGAGAGGGTCACTTCCTGGCAGTGGTCTTGGTCTTGGCAACAGGTCCTGAAGGATGCCTGGATGGACGTTCTTGCTTGTGTGGGGGTTCCTCAGCTACAGGGAGAGGGGTGCTGGTGGTCTGCGAGTCCTCTGGCATGGCCTCCAATCAACCATCTCCTGCAGAAGTAGAGGGCTCTGTTGGAATGTGGCTTGTGGAAGGGGCCTGTTAGTGGGTGGAGGAGACATGCAGGATGGTGGTCAGTACCTTGAGCACTCCTGCAATGGAGGCCATGGTGGCACTTAGGGTCTGCCACTGCTGCTTGGCCTCCTTGCAGTATTCCTGCTGCAGCCTCTGGTTCTCCTGTACAGTTGCGAAGATCTCACCCACAGTGTTTTGTGAATGGTGGTATGCTCCCAGGACTTGGAAGATGGCCTCCTGGCCAGTAGTTTGATGTGGGTGCCCCATCCCTTGGCTACAGGGGCCCTCCCACTGCCCCTTGTGCTCATGCCCACTCCCAGTTTCACCAGGACCTTCATCGTCTTGGGTGTGTGGCCTTGACTCTGGTCCCTGTACTGTGGGGCATACTGCTGATTGAACTATCCTTGGGACACAGGTTTGGGGGTGAAGGGTTGGCTGTGCTGTAGTAGCCACATGGGTGGGGGACTCCAATGTGTACAGGGTGGGGCTGGTGGTGGTGGACTCACCAGTTGTCCCAGATGAGCCAGGCAAATCGTTAATATCCAGACATCCACTGACACCTTCACCCTGGGGAGGGCTGTCTGTCTCTGACATCCGCTGCCAGGTGGCAGTGGCAGCTGGACCTGAGGATGAGAAAGGAGAAAGTTACATTGTGGAGATGTACTTGCTTGTATCATCGTCTGATGCATGGAGTAGCAATAACACATGAAGCACTGTAGACATTGCTTGCGGGTGACAAATTGTGCCATTGTTTCCATTTTCCATTGAGGGTTGAGGATAGTGGATAGCATGCTGCCATGTGTAGAAATGCAGTGGAAGCATCCAGCTGGTGAGGCATGTGCTATGGTTTTCCGTGCAGGTTTTCCACTGTGAAGTGGGACTGTGATCTTTTGATGTGCAAGGAGTGATACATTGTGGGAGTTGTGGTGCTTGGCATTGTGATTGGAATCTGTACATTATGGAGGGACTGTGTGGGGATAGTGGCAGTGGGGTGGGTGGCATGCAGGGAAGGGGTGTGGGGTGATTGGGGGTGCAGAAGTGTGAGATGGGGTGGATTAGGGAGTGATGGGTGGTGGGAATATATGCTGGACAGGAGTGGTTGGTGCCTCAGGAATGTTGTTTGCTTACCAAAGTCGAGTCCTCGATGAGTCCAGCCAAGCTGTTAAGATGCATGGTGTCCAAGATGTTCTCCTCCCACGACGTGAACTCAGGGGGAGAAGGTGGAGGCCCACCGCCAGTCTTGTTGATGGCAATCTGGTGATGTGATGCCATGGAACGCATCTTTCCCCATAGGTCGTTCAACCTGTTCCTGATGTCCTCCCTTGTGTGTGGATGGGTGCCCACTGAGTTGATCCTGTCAATGATCCTCTGCCATAACTCCATTTCCTGGCTATCAAGGTTTGCTGGACCTGAGCTCCAAACAGTTGTGGCTCTACCCTGATGATTTCATCTACCATGACCCTCAACTCATTGTCTGTGAAATGTGGATGCTTCTGACAGGACATGGTGTTTGTGTTGTGGGGGGGGGGGGTGGGGTGTTGAGTGTGTAGGGTGCAGTGTAGGCTGTTTGGTGGAGTGGGGGTGGTTGGGTGTGTGTATTATGTTTCTGGTACAGTTGTTTGGCTTGGGAAGTGTGTTGGTGCCTATGGTATTGGCATGCAGTGTCATACTTTGGTGTGCTCCTTGATGTCTCTGTCAGTAGCCGTTGTTTGCAAAGGACTGTGCGGGTGTGAGAGGTTGTGTTAAATAGTGCAGTGGGCAGGTGTGTGTGGTGTGTGCATGTGTATCGGGTGTGGAGTATTCAGAAAGTCCAATGTGGTGTCGGGTTCTGGTGAAGGTGATTTTTAGACCGCACCGCAAATGGTTTTCTGCTGTGCGCGGACCGCCGTGCTGATTTGTGGATCGTAGTATGGAGGGCGGGATGTTGGTGGCATGGTGGTGATGGTAGTGTGACCATCACTCTCCCACCCACAGTCGGCTGAGCAGTATAGGATTTGTGGCTGTATTTGGTGGTCTTCAGTTTGTGACTCGTAATGCAGCAGTCACTGTATCGCCATCACTGGCTGTCTTTTGGCAGCCGCCAGAGCAGCGGTCTTGCCAAAAGACCACCCAGCTTTTAATTAGGGCCTAAGTGTTTATGTTTAGGTTGCCAATTAGGCCAATGGTTATTCCTCCCTGAAAGGACATATAATGTGAATGAAATAGGAATGGATTACCAAGGGCAGCGATTTCAGTTGCAGTGGCTTCAACATGTAGCATCAAAAAAGTAGGATACATTTGCAAGTGGCAGCATGAATTTAAATTGCAATGATTAACTACCTAGGAATGACAGAAAGGTTCCACATGGATAGTTAGCAGAGCAAGTTGATGGGAAGGGATTTTCTCTGTACTATAGCATTCTAGAGAAGATCATCTGGCATGTACCTACATATTCTAAGTGTGTCATGATCCTTTTGCCAAAGAAAGAATGTACTACACTCCACACTATTGTCATCAAGCTGCTGCCCTGCTATTATACCAAAAGGTTTCCTATGGAGAACTGATATACTTTCCATATTGGTCATTTCAAGAAAGAGCTACAGTGTTTTCCTAGTGGCAGAAGTGCTAATCAAGAAATAATAAGACTTGCTTTTCTAATACTTACTTCTCCCACTAGATTCTTCTTTCATGCAGTTTTATTTTTTGTTTAATAAAACATTTTTTTAACAATTTTTAGCACAACATGTCTCTTGGAATTATCATTTGCTTTTCACTCATGTTTATGCAAGGACTCAGGGAAGCTTTAGCGGGTCTCTTTTTCAGTTATAGCTTGACATCTTGCACATTGGTTACCAGGGACCATCAGCCTCTCTTGTTAAGGAGAGCCCAATGGCCCCCTATGGCAGCATATCTCAGAAAACGTGACCTGAATAATTTTGGTTGTCATTATTCCATGTCCTTCACTGTAAATAGAGCACTTTTTCGTACAAGTAACTTTTACAACCTTATTATAAAGGCATGTTTGCAGAGATAGACACAGGCTGCAAAAATATATGTGCGGATTGAAGCAGATTGCACTGAGATGTAAGGACACAACAACAGCTACACAACTCAAACCACACCACATTTCAATACTTCAGCATCACACTAAAAAAAGACACAACACCCAGTAAAATCATGCAACAATCTATGATCAAATAGTCAACACAATGAGACAAAGTACAAGACAGCAGTGCAACAAAACAACACAATGACACTAACCATAATACAATACCATGACCCCCACAACAAAGCATAACACTGTTGACTAGTAACATCATTTTTTATCAGTTTCCCACACTTTCTCATTCATTTTTCTTTTTTTTAAATAGTTGTTTTGCAATTTTTTACTTTTCATTTCCTTTTTGCTTCTTTCTTTTGTCAGTGGAGCTTCAAGTCAATTACAATTTTCTAGAAACTTTCATTTTTGTATTTTTCTTTAACAATGACTAAAAAATTAACTGACAGTATATCTGGTAAAAGGGCATACTATAGCTGCATGGTAGTACTATTTAGAGATAATAATGTACATTTGTGCAAATAGATCTGGTGCTAATTTAAATGTTCCATCCATCACGCAAATATCACTATTCTCCAAAGTAACTATTTTATGGATGGCATCAAAAGTTAAAATTCTTTTTAGAGGGTTATAATATGAGATACCAGGACAGATTCATGGTTATATGTTTCTGTTAGAGGTTTAAGTATTTTCAGGTCACTTAACTTTTTTAGTGATGGGGAAGAAGAACTTTGCTTGCTGGCCTTTTTTGACATGTTACACTTTTCAAATTGGGTTATGATAGCATATCTCCGGCAACTTGAATAGGGATGTGTTTTGATGCCTCCTATGGTACAGTGCCAGAATGCTCACTGGATGTGTTAGCTGGAAATTTCAGCTGTTGTACATTTCCTCTATCTTTTTATTTAAGTTGCAGAGACAGAGCTGTTTTGCTCTGAGGTTCATTCACCATAAATCCCAAAAGTAACAGCTCTGCTATAAACCCTTCAGGGTTTATCAATTGGTTCCCTGTTTTAAATCAAATAAAAGTAGCCTAAAGCATGTTCCCAAGTTTATTCTAGAATGATGTAACTAGATTATGTATCAAAAAGAAAATAGCTAGTAAAATGTTAATGTATAATTATTTTTATTGAGTGTTGTTTTTACTGGGTTTTGAAGTAATTCTTATCTCTTTTTTCTAATTTAGATGTTTTCAACCTGTTAAATATATATCCCTTTGGAGCCCATATTTGATATCTGTTAAATGAAAGTTGAAATTGTGAGATTCCGTTCTTTTAAAAAGATTTTTTAGAGTTTTCCATTTTTTAAAGTGCAGCTAAAAACGTTGATTAGATACCTGTCTGTCAGACTGTTGTATTGTTTAATTTCTCTCTTTTACCGAAGGTTTAGAAATTCTCCCTTATAAATATCAGAAATCAGCAAGAAAATATATTTGTACATTTTTCTAAATATGTTTGTTAATAGTTGTTAAATGATAATACAGTATTTTAGTTTCCTTTTTTTTTTAGCTGCAATGGTGAAAAGTTGCTTCATTTTTTTAAAGTTCACTTATTTTAAAATTATTCTTTGAGTGATTGATTTGTGAAAATGTGTTTTTTATTGACCTTGTTTTTTTCTGCTCTGGAGATTGGATTCAATTTGGTGTCAGAATAGGTGTAATTTGGCCTAACTGTTTCATAGAAAACAGTACAAATATTAGAATTATCAATTATTTCTTTATCAGTTACTTACTCTATGTGTGTTCTTTGGTTTGTAAACACATGTTCTTACCAGAAATTGACAGTAGATGGCAGTGTTCCGTGCCTGAACTCTGCGGTAGCATGTCCTCTCCACAGAATGGCCATTTGAGGAGCAATGAAAAAATGGTGGGAGATTGCTTTATATCTGTCTTGATATATAATTATTATTATTTCAGGAATATGATTTCAAATGCATATTCTAAACATATATGCTGTGTATGACCTATTTTTGTTTCACATCATGGGTATCATCTTTGTTAGGAACAGAAGTTGATTTTTTCTTTAAAAAATGATGATTATATTTCTAGTATATTTATTTTGTTTTCATTGTACTTAAAATAATGTTTTTTGTGTAAATGTGTAGTGAAAATATGTATTGTAAGTATACCTTTTATATAGACTCAAAAAAGTGCATGGAAACATCTACAGTTGTTAAGACTGTGTGGCAAGCTACCCCATAGTAAAGGTTGACATTGTAACAGCTAGTATTCGACCCATGGCCCTTGCCTACTTCTCAACAAACTTGATTTTAATTATCAAAGGGAATAAGTTCTAAAAGGACCTCTTTCCTTTTGTGAATGTGTTACCACCAGACTTAGGTTAGGGTAAAAATTCAATATTTTGCAGCTGTATTTCAGTTGCACAACATGATAAAAATGATATCAATTTGCTATATGGACGACACCTACAATATGCTCCTTCCAGATACCGAATTAGTATCAATTCAGAATTCCATTTTGGAAGACAGAAATCCTTTTCTGACTCTAAAAATTGCATTATTCTATAGTAAAAAACATGTTAACAGTCACAAATGCCAAATCAGAGTATTTGTTACTTTGAAAATGCTTCCTACATTGTCAGAAACATTAATATCTGAGACATGTTATAAGTGAATTTGTCCTAGCTTGTTAAAGGGGGTATTCAGTGAAAAATGTTGCAGGAGGTCTTAAAACCAAACCACACATCATACAAGAAAGAAACGCTTTGAAATGCCTGTTGTTGAGAGTGACGCCGAACTGGATACAGAAAACTGTGGTTTTCTTCCCCACCCTGGATGGTACCACATTAGTGCTTTAAGTGATACTTATTTATTTATGTTTTTATTCAGCACATCCAAGGCATTAGAGTGCAGGATAACATAGACAGTTACATAATCATTTTGTGAGTATTATGAAAAGTTAAGAGGCACTCTTTTGTGCCCCAGGCAATGTCCTTGCTATCCTTTGTTTTTGATGTAAAGAAGACATCAGCAGGAACAGAAAGGGGATGCCTCCTGCGTCATGTCTAACTTCTACAGTTTCCCCTCTTTGCCCATCCTGTAGCTCATCATCAGTAAATAGAAGGCTTTTGAGGGGATAAGGATGAGACAAGAGCTTAAACCTTTGATGCAACTGGAGGCCAATTTATTAAACCAGCTATGAAGTATGTTCACATTAGGCTGGCACATCATGCTGGCCTAATACAACTAATTAAAATATATAATATAATTCTACTGAGTTCAGTTGGAAGGAGCTGAGGTTTGTAGTATGTGGTACATTTAGCTCAGCATTTGAATTTTCTATTAGAATTGATGTTTCATGATAGCCAATCGTGCTGAAGAGCAAGATGTTTTTGTGAAAATTGAGATTTAAATTAAGGATTAAAAAAGGATTATACCACGAAAATATAAAAATGCACTTGTAACACCATTACTAAGCAAACACTAAGGGAAATGAATGTATTCCATGTTGAAATAATGCAGTTTCACTATTTTGAAGAGTTGTATATTTTCTTTAAGAAATAACAATAAATAACATAGGTGGGAATGTGGCATAGCTAGTAATACATGATGCAGCACAACTGTGATTTCATTCCACATATTTGACTTTAAAGGTGTTACATTTTACAAAGTAATATTTCAACAATTCCTTGCCAGGTAAACTATTTTATTAGACACTACGGTAGCATGTGAATTTGTTGTGTAGTATCTTGCATTGAAAGATCTTCAAAACTACTTCGTTGTTACTTTTCCTGCCTCAGTACTTAATTTGAGTTGGTGGTTGCAGATAAGGCTCACTTGAAATGTGCAGACTGGGTGCATTGGTGTACACTGTGAGAGGAACAAGCAAGGGAGAGGTAGAGGGAAGGAGTTTTCCAGGAATGGGGAGACATGGGTTAGGAGAGGAGAGGGCAGAGAGATTTGGGGACAGAGAAAGGTGAAGGCTGGAGATGAGCAGGATGGACGAAGGGTCGAATATGCATGGGCAGAAAGAGCTTCTGGTTGAGAGGAATGCATGAATAGATATGCTTAGGTAGAGGTATGGGCAGGAAGAGGTACAAGTTAGAGAGCTACTAGTTGGGAGAGTTGCAGACTGATTGCTGGCTGTGTAGAAGCAGGCAAGGTAAGTTCTCGGAAGATGGAGTTCTGGGCTAGTGGAGGTCCAGGCAAGGAGAGGATAATGGGTTGTTTGAGACTTCAACTCCATTCTAAACTGAAGAAGGGTTGGGGCAGTGCTGATGGATGAGAACATGTTGTTCAAGATTTCTGGGAGCATTTACTTTTTTCACACTTCTTAGTCTACATTCTAATGGTGTCCTGGCTGTGGGTGTGCCTAGAACCACCAGAAATGGTGAGCTTGTATTAAGATAAGTGAGGGGCTTGTTGTGACGGCTTTGTAAATGATGCAGGTGCATTTGAAGATTGTGTGATCATATTTCTTCAGTACCTGGATGAGACATGTAGCAGCATGTAGGACGCCCCTGTCTGGAGTCTGGAAGGCCACAGAGTAGGACATTACGCAGCCATATGTGGGAGCACGAGAAAAAACCCAAGTACTGCTACACATCCTGTGGCTGTTACTCTGAAAGGTTACACGTATTAATCCGGCATTATTATTATTCATTCAGAAATGCCAAGCATCTTTGCAAACAGCAGCCTTCTACTTCACTGCCTAGCAATGGTTCATTTTTCGAATGAGAATTCATTGCAAATTAAAACGCAAAGTCCCTGGCCATATGTCCTCATTTCACTCCATCTTCATTATCTTTTAAAAATTGTAGAGCCTACAGCTGAAAGCAGCTGCTTCCCTCGCCTTCGTAGGCATTTTGCTTCCAGAACAGGCTTTGTTGTACTATTGTGTTATTTGATTTGTTCGGCAGCATTTTGAAGCTAGGATTTGCAATGCAAGTTTGTTAGTAATGTTGATCCCGTTGGCATTTAAGTGTGAACGCGGCCACACAAACTGAGAATTCTTTACTAAGTTTAACACATTTTCTTTGTCGTATCATTTTAAGTACAGTGCATTTGAGGGAAATACCTACATCATTTGTAGGCTTCTGTTTCTCGTCACAGTAGCTTTACTTGGAGAAAAAGACCTTATTGTTTTATGATGATCTGGAGAGTCATTAGTCACACCTGCGTTATTACCCTCTCAGATCTCTCTAAATGTAGCATCAGTTCATAACTTGCATCCAAACATGTTGCAATATGAATTAATATTAATCAGATTGAAAAAAGAATGTTCTGACCAGGCAAGATGTGGGGCCAGGTGTGGCTTCACTTCTGCAGCTCATAACAAATGTGTTGCAATCTCACAGACAAGGTGCCTTTAACACTGACAATCTAGCATTGACCCCCTCTATTACTGGCTTAAAATAGGACTTTATATAAATCAACTCGATGTAAGACTTTACTGTCCTTGATGCAGGTTTTAAAATTTTAAAACTTGACAAACAGAATACTACATTTGCAAGACTCATAATGGGAAATATGTTCCAGCAACACTCCTATGATGTCCAAGGTTTGTAAATGTATTTTGTAATGGGGGAAAGGAAGTGGTCAACATGAAAGATGAACAAAATTCTTCATCTGAAAAATGTACATATTCGTAAACAAAAACCTATATATATATAAAGGGCATCCCTATCTAAAGTAGAAGTTGGTTGTAGGAGTGGCCATAAACTGAAGAACTGAAATCACCTAAGCACTCAAAAGATGTTATGACCATACAAAACAACACATTGTAATGTAAATATCCAAGGGCAAATCTTTCAGTAGCTTAAATGGAGAAACCTGATACATGTCCAGCATAATTGGTAGGCCCCAATGCAGGAGTGCTTAGTAGCATTCAACAACAAGAATCCCTTTATCAGCCTGATTACCATATGGCCAATCAGTACCAAACACACTTAAATAGATTCATCACTACCCACACTATCCTAAGTGTGGGTCTGCCAAATCATTTTAAAAATGTTCACAGTGAAAGTCTGAAATTCAAAGCGGATGGACGGAACAAGGGTAAATAATGATCTACGAAACCAATTACAGAAATTAAATCAAGTGAAAAGTGTATGCCAGCAGGGTAGATGGCAGCATAGATAATTGTCCTGCATTCTCTTTCGACAAACCAAATCTCTGCACATTTAGGTTTACAACTGTAGACTGAGAGTCAAAGGTGGTTCAAAGTCTGGGGTTAAAGGGCAGAGGGACGGATCAAAGACTGAACCATCCGCAGAACCGATTGCAGATTGACTGGGAAAATCAGATAAGTAGAAACAAGGACCTCCTGGTTCAGAAGAGAATCCCTACAATCAGCTCTGCCACACCCTGATTTTTCTAGCACCTACGACTTCTTAGGTAAGGGAAAAAAATCAAATAGGATGCCTGTAGTAGAAGAAACACATAGCACATCTACTCCCCATTCCTCGGGATTCAGTAACTGGGAATAATAAGGAGTACTTCTTCTGAGGTAGAGTTTGGAGATGGGCCAGATACTTTGATGCATGTGTTGGTGGAGCCTAGCTAACACCCTTGCCAAGAAATTTATACAGGAACAAATTCAATGCCTCCTTGGAGTATTTTTTGCTCATGGTTTGGTAGAATGGTTCAAGTCCAAAATTTACTCTAACACTCTAACAGAGGAGCTGAGGTATGCCCATTACAACCCATCAGAAAATAATATAGATAGCAGAGAAGAAGGTTTAAGGCCTCTTACAACTGTGGCCCTCATTACAACCTGGCGATTGTACCGCCAACAGGCTGGTGGTACAAATCGCCATAGTATGACTGCGGCGGTAGCGCCGCGGTCGCACCGCCGGAACCGGCGGTCTCCTGTCATCGTTGTCCCGGCGGTCTCCCGCCATCGTTGTCCCGGCGGTTTCCCGCCATTGTTGTCCCGGCGGTTTCCCACCATCAGTGTCCCGGCGGTTTCCTGCCATCGTTGTCGCTGCGATTATAATCCGCCAGGGCAGCTGGGGATTATGACTCCCCTTCCCGCCTGCCTGTCCATGTCGGTAGAGACCGCCATGGAAAGGCTGGCGGGAAGGGGAGTCATGGGGCTCCTGGGGGCCCCTGCACTGCCCATGCACTTGGCATGGGCAGTGCAGGAGCCCCCAGGCACAGCCCCACCCAAAGCGCAGCGGGTGCAGCTGCACCCGTCGCACGGCCGCAACACCGCCGGCTCCATTAGGAAATGGCCGGTGGGTTTGCGGCCGCATAGGCAGAGGCCGCCCGCCAAGGTTGTAATGAGGGCCTATGTCTTTAAAAAACATAGTAAACATTTAAAAAGTATATGCAATGTTGTAAAAATAGAAATTATGAAAGGCGTATAAATTTAAATATTACCATGGGTATCTGGTGAAAAAGGTTATCTTAACGCTGAAGCTATTTTATTCTGCAGGAGTAGTTGTCTCTGGCCTGTATCTATGAAGGATTCAATAAATTCAAAAGAGGGAAGGTAAAGATGGGTGTTAAGATGCTTCTCAGTTGCTAGAAATCTGTATGATTTAGAAAGGCAGATCCAATGCCCAAAACAATATTGATGGCTGCAGGATTTTCCAGGTGTCTCCTCTTTTTCTGAACTTCCTAAAGATCATTTATCCTTGACAGCAGGTGGCCATAGGTGGATATTGATCACATGTCAGTGGGCTCAGACTGAGCTTGTGCGAACACTCAGTCAAGACCTGTTGCATGTACACACAAGCACTGGTTTAGCCAATAGGTCTGTTTGCATTCTCAGGAATATGCCCGTTCCACTGGCTAAAGATTTAATAATTTATGGATATAGACAGGGCGGCTTCTTTGCTATGACAAAGGAACGTCACCCCACTGGCTGTGCCAGAAGCAGAAAAATAAAACTATTGTTTTCTATTGTTTTATTTTTATGCTTCTGGCACAGCAGTGCAGGGAGGGCCGGGGCTGGGCTGTGGGAGGTTGGAGTGGGGAAGAGGGGAGTGTGCACTAAGTGCACATATGTGTTTGGGCGGCTGTCTGAGGCCGGTCAAACACACCTGCACACTTAGGTTTCTCCAACCCGGCTGCATACACAGACAGGCTGGAGAAACTGCACAGACCCCAGGCTTGTGTTTGAGCGTCAGTGACTGCCACTCAGACTAATCCTGTAAGCTGCGCAAAGATTGCTGGGGATCCTGTGATGGTGTGAGACACCAGAAGAGGATTGAGGCGGCAGGTGGCGGCAGAGGCGACGGAAAGAGCTATTGCATTACATACATAACACAATTCCCAAGTCACTGATCCATAAGTAGTCCTGCCAGAATCACAGTAGTATCTCTGATAATGACTTCTACTGTTAGAGACACAGCATAGTCATTGAGAAGAGTGCATTCAGTATTATACCAAATTCTATGATGACCTAGAGTCTTAAGGTCTCCTAATCCATGAGTTACTTCCTCTAGTCTTGCATGCAAACCATCAGCGGCATCAAATAATGGCTAGAAGGCCAGTGCTTAATTTGAACTGGTGAATAGTGGCTAGAAGGCCAGTGCTTAATTTGAACTGTTGGAATCAGATGGGGCCCAACAGGACTCATTTTTAAGGACAGACACTTATTTTTCCTATTGAAACTTTCGCCCAGAGCTAGAGATAGATAAACACACCGGTGGGAAAATGGAGGAAGAGGAAGGCAGATAAACCATGATAAATGGAGAAATCAGAGATGAAAAACAAACCACAAGACTGAGTTAACGGGGGAGGGATGTCTGGTAGTGCATTTAAAAAGCTTGTGGTAGAATCAAGGCAACACAGTTTTGGTATTGCGCATGCTGACATTGAATAGCACTGAATGTAGGCTTCTGAGCAAAACTTTAAGCCCCATAATTTCTTTTTTTTTTTTTTTTTTTTTTTTTTTTTACAAAATAAGTACTTTAGATGGCCATTAGTGTCGTTTTTGCACTCCTCAAGAAGACGAGCTGTGCAATATTTTATCTCTCTTCAAGCAGAAACAAGACACAACTGTGAGAAAACAGGGTTGATTGCCGAGGCCCCCTAACTTTTTGCCCCATTTTTCACTTTTTGCTGGTGTTTTCCTGACCCTGAGGGTGCTCTGGGTACTGCTAACCAGTCCCAGGGCTGTGCTCTGTAGAAAATGAGCATGCAAATTAGGCTAATTATAATTGGCTATGTCAAGCTACCTATAAGTCCCTAGTATATGGTAGGGCATGTAGGCTTAGGGACCACAGCACAGGTACTGCACCCATAGGTGCACTGCTGAGGTCCCAGTGTCATTATAAAGGCAGGCCTGCCTTGCTGGCTGCTTTTAAATTAAAGTGACATGCAAATTCGACTTTTGAATGAAAAGTACTTCCAAAGCCTTAACCGACCTTATTTTTACATATGTCACCCCTAAGGTGTGCCGTATGTACCCCTAGGTTTGGGTGCCATCTACCTATAAGCAGGGACCTTATAAAATAGTTGTATAAGCCCTGGTGAGGTAAAACAGCCAAATTCGTTTTTCCCTCATTGTAGTGAATGGCCTCCATAGGCGAGAATGGTGAGACTTTATTTTAATTTATAAAGACCCCTTAAGCATCAGATACATCATGTTTGGTATCAAATTAATTGTTATAACACATCCCACAACTCAACTTACAATTGTTGGATTTATTATAACTTGTTCAGGTAAAGAGTTTTAAACTCTACCTAAAGAGTTTCCAACTTCAACCCTTTAGTGATCTGCTCTGATTGACCAGCCTCTGACAGCATGGCCAGGCTGCCTTGATGAGGTGTGAAGTAGCCTGGGCTGAACACAAAGGAATGTACCTGGGGAAGGAGAACTTCCCTCAGCAGACGGAGAAGCAGGAAGGGGGGTGGCTGCCAAACTGGTCTTCAAAGGTAGGGAAGGACATTTGGAGCAGCCCAGCTCCTCCCTCACATCCTGCAACCCCAGACAATTAGGTGCCCTCTTGATGAGATAAGGAGAGGGCAGGAGAAGAGTGTGTTTAAGATTTCTAGCCACACCAGTGGGTGGGCTTAGCCAGATGTAACCTCCAAAAATCACTTTTAGCCACAATGGAATTTTGAGGAATGTTGCTCCCTGGGATTGATTTTTGCCACACTTTCCAGGAAGTGGTCATCACAGGGGGAAGGACCCTGCACCTGATTGAAGATCCAGGACCCTCCTGTTTTTCACCCAGGAGCAAGGATAAAACTGGCAGACCTGCACCCACACCTCAGATCCCTACCAGATCCCTATAGGGAGGAACTACAGAAGAAGAAGGACTGCTCTCCTGGACACCTGACCTGCACCTGGACACTGCACTCTGGAGGACTGCACCAGCTGCACATTTGGGCTTCACCACAAATAGGACTTTGCCTGGCTTCAACTGGTTCATGGAGGGACTCCCTGTTTGCTACAAGTGAAAATTTGCTAACCAGAGTCCCCTGCACCAACTCCTGAAGGAACTGACGAGCTGACCACTGTCCAGTGGCCAAATTGGAGTTTGCACCAGGTGCATTCTGGGAGTTGGAGTCCACACCATCAGGGAGCATCTCAGAGCTTCTGGAACCTTGGAGTGAGCTGTGGACCTCAAACAAACCTTAAAAGAACATCTGGGAGAAGTTCCAGAAGTTTGGAGAAGTTTTGGAAAATAGCTTCATAAAGCGACCAACCCGCCATGGCAACTCTAGCCGGCTTGCCTCAACCGTAACCCAGCCTGACTTGCAGGTTTGTCCCAGAGAAGAAAATCTCCAAAAAAGTGACTAAGTCCGAACGTAGAAAGTTGACCGGGACCTACCAGTCAGTGTATCCAAAGAGGGCTACAAGGACTTTGGATCAAGATTCAGGTTTGTCCCGGTCGAAGGATTTTCAACTTCAGTGTGAAGGTAAAATTCTCCACAGAGGGCTCCCTCGCCATGTATCCAAGGAAGAGTTCCAGGAAGTCAGATTGGACTGGCGACTTGGTCCCGCCTAAGAAAATCTTCAAGAAAACGACTAAGTGTGAAGGAAAACTTTTGACCAAGTCCTCCTGCAGGCTGTAGCCGAGCAGGACTCCATCGCGGTCAACCTTAAACTTTGACTTTGCCCCGGTCGAGGTGCGACCAGATGCCCAGATTGGCGCTATCAGTTTCTAAGCGCTAAAAAGCATTAATTCTTTATAAATTCATATCTCCGGTTCCCCTTATCCGACTTTAATCATTTTGGTGTCATTTGAAAGATAATAATATAATCTATTTTTATAAACTGGTATTGAATTTTTATTGCATTTTGTGTTTTACTTATTTACTGTTTTGTGATTTTTAAATGCTTTACACACTAGTCTCTTAAGTTGAGCCTTGTCACTCGTTGCTAAGCTACCAAGGGTTGAGCTGGTTTTAATTTATTGAGACCTAACTGGACCTAATTGGAGGTTAGTGGCCTATTGCTGATTGTACCAATACCAATTGCCCTTACCAATAATCCATTTTCCAACATCAACTGCCAATAACGAATCACAAGAATACTGAATAGTGGGAGTCAAAGCTGTATTTTGTAAGTTTGTGCCTCTTTTGCGTCAAATAATGACACTAATGCAGCACAAAAAAAGTATAAATCAGGGCCTAAGTCTCATTGCAAGCTGTCCATTTACAAAACTACCACAAACGCATATCTCATTAATATTTATTAGGCAGTAGCCCTTTTGCAAATCCATGGAAGTGCCTGTAATTGAAGAGATGGAAGCCTGATAGTAAAAGCAGACCTCTGTTTCAGCATTTGCATTTATTTCATGCAGACCTGATTTTTAAAGAAACCTCTCTTATCTAAGCTTCACATACTGCTTTCAAAATAAAAGGGTGTGAAGTGTTACTCATGGACAGGTTCCAAAATTTGCAAATTTAGCAAAATGTGCTGCCACTCTATTTTGGTTCTCAGTAACTGATCAATGTTTTCTGACAACAATTGTGACTGCAATTGTGGTTGCACATCATTAACACTTTGCAAATTGGAGGTATTGCAAATTGATGGAAAAAGCTGCAAAGTGTAGTTTGCAAGTTGGAAAGACAGTTGTGTGGCTTTGCAAATGCAAAATAGCTTTGTACATTATTGCACATACTGAAGTATTTTGAAGTTGTTCTTACCTCCTGATTACAAGCTCTCAACATCCTAATCTGAAGAAGTCAAAGTAATACTTAGTCCCAGCTTCCTTGCCCTCTCATAATTTGAGCTACAAATATTTCTGGAGCAACCATCAAACTTGCATTGAGTTGCAGTTGACAAAAGCCACCTTTCACACCTGAAGCCTTTTGTTGATTGTTTTCAACCGTTGATAATCTAACCTGCCTTTGTGTTTTTATGGAGTATTTCCAGGGATGATCCCTGTGAATCCAACTCACAGGCTGTTTTTGGGGTCCAGTAGAAGAGACTAGATCCTGCTTACTTCCAGATCATTCAACTAAGTGAACTTACAGATCAAATCTCTTTTAACCCAAGCCTCACTTAAAAGTCCCATAAACACTTTTGGGGGTAATTCTGATGCAGAGCAGGAGCCCTTTAGTAAAGTGGGGGAGCATCCAACCCACCTGACTGATGGGTAGGCCACTTCATTTAGAGGTGGGCAAGGTGCAAGGTTTCACTAGCGGAACCTCAGTTGCCTATCCAGTGTAGAGTATTTGTCTGATGGCCCATCCGCAATAAGACACAAAAGTCATAGTGATGTTCATCCCTCCCTATTTAGGGCATGGCCCCCACTGTGCTGGTGTGCTGGGTGACCACTTGACAGTGTCTAAGTGTCCCTCTTCCTCAAAATTTCAGACTTTTGACTTTTTCTCAATTGGAATCAATACGAAATCACTGTTACAGTTCTAATTGTTGAAACAAACCAACCGTTCCCACTTTTCCTTTATTATTTTTCTTCAGATTTATTGAGGTAACTACATAATAAATATGCCTTTTTCATAAACATTTTTGATGCTACATTCAAATAATTCTCCCATTGAGAAAGTCTTAAGGTCAGCTTCAGTTACTAAAGGGTGAGTTAAGAATACTTTTAATTCTTTGTTTTACTTTTGTCAGGCGTATGGGACAGTGTTTTTGAGGAGGGCTGGAATATCACTGAAACATCTTCTACATCACACACACAATACTGCACTGAGTAATTCAGAGCAATAGACAATCTCATATTAATAACTAATGAAAAATCCAAACATAAATCACATTTCCATCTCCATATGAACCATAAAGGAACAAACAAACTGAACAATCAAGTTGATTTCTCAAACTCACAGAGGGTTGTACATGATGTAACTTCTGGTTTCCACATTAGTGATATTCACTATGGCTCAAAATTTCTAATGCTTTATGCTGGGTTTGCATCACAAAAGTGACACAAACCCAATGAAAAAGTTAGGGTTGTGATTTAGGCCCCAACATACTGTTGCTTTCTGTCAAGTTGCGTCACACAAGTGAAGCAAATCTGCTGAAAGGTACTGGGATGGGATTAACTATCCAACACAAACAAGAATTTATGAAAGAAAGTAACACTAAAGTAACGCAAAGTTGCACTATGCAATAGCATGGGCTACTTTGCGTCAAGTGGGCATTCCTTGAGTGGTACATGGGAGTTCACATTCATCCAGCTATAGGTCTAATGCAAATCCCTTTCTGCTAACCTTCGTAGACAAGGATTTGCACCGAAACCTTATGCCTCTTTGAGGCAGGCGTAATGAGGAGAACTATTTTCATTTCTCCTTAGCTTTCCAGCTTTGCATGTGTGCGACATTGTACAGTAGACAAACAAAATGGGAAGAATTTTAAATGATAGTTTCTGTACTGCAAGGTCCCCTATCAATATAAAACATTTGCTTTAGAGGACACATATGCTCTTGCACTATGGTACAATGGTGTATGCATTGATCCATGAAAGTGAGAAGTGCTCAAGCGTTGATGGGAAAAATACAGCATATATGAGTAGATCTGGCACATTTTTTAACAATCTTTTAAATCTAAGGCAGTGCAGCAACTTTAGTTGTTGCTTTCTTGTAGCACCTTATATATGTGATAATCTTGACCAGGAACAATAATAAGGTGTAAGCAACTACAAATCAATAACTTGTGCACCTCAATAAAAACGTTCTTTTAAAGTGAAAATTTGAGACAACATAACATATACCTTTGTGTTAAAGGGTAATCTCCATCCTCATTATGAGCAGCATGTATCATTTTTTTGAATAACAATGACCTAATAGTGATTTTTTGTGAATCGGAATTAGGTAATCACTGCTTTAATGTATGTTTCATTTAGTGTTTCCCAATGGCTCGCAAATCGACCTACCTCAATAGTCATGAGGTAGGTTGAAATTTGCGATCCATTAGGAAATGCTAAAATCACAGAGATGGTGGTCTGCTGGGCTCAGCAGACCACCATGTCTGTAACTGCTTTTAAATAAAGCAGTCTTTTTTGTCGAATGCAGCCAGTTTTCCTTGAAGTAAAATGGTATACATTTAAAAAAAAGGAAAATGAAAAGTTTTCTTTAAATTTTTTAAGAGCAGACAGTGGTCCGTGGGACCAATGCCTGCTCTCAAAAAACGTCTTTGCATGCATTCACAAATGAGAAGGGGTCCCTTGGTGACCCGTTTCAGTTCATGAAAAAGGTGGTAAATTGGGAATGTTTTGTGATCACATTTCGGTCACAAAACATTCCTACATGCCACTGCGATTCAGTATTAGGAAGGGACGCACTTGACACGCTCCTTCCTAATACCGAATAGATACGTAGTCGCATTTCCAAATTGCAATTCCGTAACATGTTACCGAATTGCAAATGGGAATTCATAGCTCCCAAAATGCATTTTTGTGGTTGCAAACGGCCTGAACGGGCCATTTGCGACTGGAAAAATGCAAGCTAAATCTGGCTCTATGTTTTTAATTTTAGGCATTGCCTTAAGAATGTCAACTGTTTTCTCAGTGGTTCTGTTATCATGCATCACTGGTTATCCTAATGAAATTTAAGTAAATTGTAGTGTAGTCTTGGAAGAAGTTAGTGTTATAAACCATGTACATTTAGATAATATTCATATGTGTGTGTGTGTGTGTGCACTGTTTAATAACTAGTGCAGAGAACTAGAATTGTCTTTGTCATATGGATTACCCTATTGGTCCTTCATTTTAACACTGATGCTTTGTCAGTAATACTTACAACATTGTGTTTTTTCACATTAGGGAGAGTTTATATTAAGTTTATTTACAATTCTTTAAACTAGTCTTGGAAAAGACAGATAATTTATTAATTAGGAAGAGGTCCTCTGGTGTGCAACCAAAATTGAGCAACCTCCCTCTATATATGCTGTACTGAAGTCCTTAGGAGGTAAACTAGATAGTGAACTAGATATCACTGCCCAAGTGTCTGTGATTGAATCTACATGTGGTGTCCAACTTTATAAAATATGCAGGATTGCTCTCCTATCAACCTCTGAGGCACAGCAAATGCTGTTACATCTGGTATGGGTCAAGATTAGATTACTGTAATTATGTTGGTCTGAATAAAGCCCATCTACACCACCTTGAATGCATCCAAACCCGAGCATTAGGACAGGCTCATAGGGCCCGTCACTTTTTCGGGGCCTTTCCCCTCAATTATACCGGCTACCAATTTCTGCCAGAATACAATTTAAACCTCTCATTTTAGTACATCACCCCATCCACTCAGACACCCCTTTTATCTTCTCCTTCAGCATTCAGAAATGTGTTTTGAGGAAACCCTTTATTTTACCAGGTCCTAAGGGTATCAAAGTCCTTACTCCTATCTTGCCCCTATAGCTTGGAATGTTCTTCCTCTAAATCTCTGATACTCTAATTCTTCATTGTTGTAATTCATAATAAAACTTCCTTCTCAGAGGGAAGGGAAGTACTCAAGCAGCAGAGCATCCCTCTGAGGGTCAAGGCAGTCCTTAAGCAGCAGGACAGTACTCTGATAGCATCAGGCCAGTCCTTTGGGGAGGAAGTCAGGCATCAAGCAGCAGGGCAGTCCTCTGGGGAACAAGTTAGTCCTTCCTTCTGCAAGGGTCCCAGGTCCAGGAATGTACTGAAGAGTGGCTCTAGAATCCAATATTTATATCTGATAACAGCCTTTGAAGTGGGGGGGGGGGATTGCCTATAATACCCCTCCCCCATCTGCTTCAGGAAAGTTCTTCCCTTCCTCTGTCAAGGCTCCAGGACCACTGAAGTGTACAGAAAGATACACACAGGGATTAATTGGCTAAATCAGGGTTTAAAATTGGATTGGCTAGGGTTAGGACCAGCTTCCTATTGGCAGTTAGGGCTATAAAAGGCCAGGATTCAGGGCGTCTCAGCCCGGGCGTCGAGGCAAAGGGCGGAGAGGACAAGGGCAGCTGCCTGTTTGGGCCTGTTCGGGACAGGTAGGGACTAGGGCCAGAAATGCTGCCCAATTCCCATTCCACCAGGAATGGTTTCTGCCCCAACACATCCCTCAACATGCAAACACATTATCTGCAAAGATATCCAACTCATGCATCACAAACTGACCATAGACATATTACATTGCCCCACCACCCAACACAATACCCTACATACAACACATATACACATACACCCCATAACTACTACAGTCAAACACCTTCATACTCACAGGAAACACTACTCTGTCCCCTCCCACTAACACTACCTGCCACCACCCACACAATACAAAACTACAACATACAATTCCCTCAGTTTCAGTCTCCCAGATACACACTCTCTACACATACTAACCAAAAACACTATCCGCTGTTCGCTTCACACGGACCGCCTGAACTCATAACAATGCCAAAACCCTGCCTTCAAACACATCATCTACACACACTCTTCCCCTCTGCTCACCAATTACACACTACCATACAATCCCCACATTTCACTCCACCACACATATTACCTCTTCCAGTCTTCTCAACTAATACTCATCTCCGTGACACACATCCATCACCTCATATACACCTCATACATTCATCTCCAAAACACATCAACACCCCATCTAACACTCAAATTCCACTTAACAGCACTAACTCACATACAAGTCCCTCACCAAAAACAACTACACCAATAGCCCCTCTCATTATTCCACAAAAACAATACCAACCACAAACATCAGCACATCAAAGCAACACAAACTTACATTACACTCATCATCATACCCACTCTCACCCCCAAGACTACACAAAGGATACAAATTCCACCCTATCTCCACCCCTACCCCCCCAACCTTCACAAACACCTACCACAAGCACCCCATCCCAGCAACCTTCTTTCAGTCGCCTCTCCTCCATTGCACAATTTAGAGCCTTACATCATGATCCACATGCTCCTCCACCACCCCTAACCCGTACTCCATCCACACTAAACAGACGCAAACACAATAAAAAACATGCCACTCATAGCAACCTCGCATCCCCTTGTTTGTTTCATAATAAAACTACCCTACAAAAAACACTACACTCCTCATGGCTCTCTCAGCCACCAAGTTCACCACCCACACACACAGACCCAACAAAATGCCTCCTTAACCTGCTGGAAGAGGAACACTATGTTGAAAAGCAAGACTATTGTGAGCCTCAAACAGTTAACACAACTAGCAACACTCCTGCTTCAAGCTCACATTATACTACTTACCCTTCTACTAAACAAAACAACACCACCACTAACACACCCTATCTAAACTGCCAGCTCATAAATGCTCGATCACTCTCAAAAAACAAGCACCACATCTACGACCTTCTCACAGACACACAACCTGACTTACTATTCATTACAGAAATCTGGTTGGGAGATGACATGGCACCAGTATTGCATGAAGCCCTTCCTCCAGGCTATCAAACCATCACACAAAACCGTATAGGCAAGAGAGGAGGTGGACTAGCTATTATATTCAAACAGGCAATAAACCTCAGTAAAACAGACAACATCTCCATACAAGGTTGTGAAGCCCTCCTTACCAGATGCCACCCTACTCCAACTTCCACCTGTAACTTTCTCCTCCTTTACAGACCTCCACCTAACAACTCCACTTTCCCAGATGCCTTTCTTGACATAGTCTCAAACCTTATTACACTATACTCCAATCTATGCATTCTTGGAGATCTAAACATTTGGTTTGACAAACCCAATATGCCCCATCCAAAAGCTATCACCACTGGCCTACTCGCATTGAATCTACATCAGATTGTACACAATCCCACACACATCGCTGGTCACATCCTAGATGTCATTTTTGCAAAGCCTGAACTTGTTACTATTCATAGCATCACACCAACCACCTGGTCAGACCACCATCTGATAACTTTCCAACAGACAACTCCACAAATCAACACACCCCACAACCACTTACATACATACACCTATCGACCATGGAGAAAACTCAATTTGGATCACTTAGAAACACAACTAACAGCAAACACAGATCTAGATACAATCAATTCTGTACCTAAACTTTATGAGTGGCTACAGAAAGCTTTTGATGTCCTAATACCACTCAGAAAAACTAAACATGACAAAAGAAAACCAACACCTTGGAGAAACACAGAACTTAAAAAGATAAAGAAACAAATCAGAAAGCTGCAACGGACCTGGCTCAAAACAAACAACAGTCAAGACAAACTGCAGCTACACAAACTTAACAGGATATACAAATCATCAATCAAAAAAGCTAAAAAAAGATACTACTCAGACAGAATTCTAAATGCTCAATCTACAACCAAGGAATTTTTCAAAATTCTCAATGAATTTCGAAAACCCACATGCATGGAAGGAAGTCATCCCACTACTCAAGATTTCACAAACAAATTGGCAACTCACTACACAACCAAGGCAGACACATTGGACTCCTATTTAAAACAGAAGAAAACCATCAGCACCAACCCCTTTACTAAAATACCCTTTAGGAATAAACCATCCCAACCTCTACAGTCCTTCAAACAAATATCCCAGGATGAATTTATGGATTTGGTCAAAGCAAGCAGACCTTCTGGTTGCCCCTCTGACCCTTGCCCACCACAGATCTTCAAGAACATCCTGCTATCTACTTCCGCTGCCACACCTGTAAGAAGAATCATCAACAACTCTTTAACTTCAGGAACTTTTCCTACAGACCTGAAAAAGGCATACATACGACCATTATTAAAGAAAACAAATCTAGACCCGCAAGACCCCAACAACTACAGACCTATCACAAATGGACCTTTCCTGGGCAAATTGATAGAAAGAGCAGCATTCGCCCAGATGTCACAATTCATTGAAGACAATTCTATACTTTCAGACTTCCAAACTGGATTCCGCCCAGGAAGAAGCACTGAATCAGCACTTCTGGCAATCTGGGACGATCTTAAAAACACAGTTGACCAAAATGGAGTTGCTGCACTACTTCTCTTGGACCTCTCAGCTGCCTTTGATACGGTTGACCATGACACCCTAACTCAAAGACTCCACGAAGCCGGCATACAAGGGATTGCGCTCGACTGGATTACTTCCTATCTCAAAAAAAGAGCGAATATCATCCACTCACCCCCCTTCTCATCCGAACCCTACCCCACAAAAACAGGGGTCCCCCAAGGGTCAATCATCTCACCTTTGCTTTTTAACATCTACATGATATCTTTACCAGAACTGATCAATGATTTCCATCTCACATGCTACAACTATGCAGATGACACACAAATACTACTTCAATTAGAAGACCCCAAAAACATTTGAAAACTCTCAAATCTTCAGTTGCCTCAGAGCCGTTGATCAATGGATGACCTGGAGCCATCTCAAACTAAATACCTCCAAAACTGAAATACTCTTATGTGGTGACTGGAAACATTATGACCCTCTGTACGTCTGGCCTGACGATCTCGGACCACCTCCTCAATCATCCAAGGAAGTGAAAAACCTAGGAATCACCATGGATTCCAAACTAACTATGAATGCCCAAGTAGACAAATTAGCACGCACAAGCTTCATCACCTTAAAGACTTTACGACGCATTTTCCCTCACCTCGGATTTCCACACAAGGTGCAAGCTACTATCTCACTTGTATTATCCAAACTGGATTATGCCAATAGCCTCTACCATGGATCATCTCTATCTGTTATGAAAAAACTACAACGTATCCAGAATTCCGCAGCCAGGCTACTACTACATATAAAGCCGCAAGCCCACATCTCCCCTGCCTTGAGAGCATTACACTGGTTACCCGTTGCCAGAAGATGCACTTTCAAGCTGCTTTGTATCACCCACAAAGCTATACATGGAACAGGACCGCTTTTCATCAGAAAAAAAATTACCAAATACATCCAACAAAGAACCCTACGCTCAAGACTGGCACCCCGCCTTAGAACACCACCATACAAGAAAAAGACTGTAGGTGGTACATCCTTCTCCGTCCAAGCAGCCAAACTATGGAATTCATTACCCCCAACTATAAGAGCCACAGATAACTTTCTTGTTTTCAGGAAACTACTCAAGAGTTGGCTCTTTCCTTCATAACCACCTTTTTCAAGCAACTACGAACTGCATATGCCTATGTGGATAATTATTTTTTTCAGATTATATGTATATTTCTATTCATTTATAGTTTCTTTGGAAACTAAAGCAAGGCTGTGTGCTCAGAGATCCCATAGCAGAAAAGATCTAGAATCCATCCTGGAGATGAACTGTTGATGTACTGGAGCGTAATCTGTATCTGACTGAGATGCGCGGGTTCTATCTTCCTCTGCTGGAGACACAGAGTAGAAGGTTCTCCCTTTATAAAGCACCTGTAAGCTCCGCCCGCTGAGTCACGCCCCGTCCACCCTCGAAGTAGATAAAGGAATTCCCGCCTTTTTACCAGGATGATGGACAGCTTTCCAAAACGACCCCAATGCGTTTACCGCCGATTCCGGTGGTGTGTTGTTGATGCTCAGAAGCACGAGGACATCTCCACAAAGACGCACTAGTAACAATCACATTGCCAAAGGCACACAAGGTTGCTGGAGACGTTTTACCCCGTGGCCCATCACGTACCCTTAATTGTACAATATAAACGGGGCGTATAAAACATGCTAGGTAACGCTTACTGACATACTCGTAGAAAATATTCTGGTTGGGTAGGCCACAATACTCTTTTTACAGACACTAAACCTCAACAGGAAGCACTTACAAATATAAACATAGCAGGTGCCCCAGTTGAAGCTCAGCTTCTGGAAAGGACAAGCCACCCTAAGTCTTGGGCTTGGCAAAGATAAAGCAAGGCTGTGCGCTCAGAGATTCCAAAGCAGAAAACAATCTGGAATCCTTCCTGGAGGTGAACTGATGTACTGGAGCGTAATCTGTATCTGACTGTGACGCGCGGTTTCTATCTTCCTCTCCTGGAGACACAGAGTTGAAGGTTCTCCCTTTATAAAGCACCTGTAAGCTCCGCCCGCTGAGCCACGCCCCGTCTACACTCGTAGTAGGTAAAATAATTCCCGCCTTTTACCAGGATGATGGACAGCTTTCCTAAACGACCCCTTTGCGTTTACCGACGATTCCGGTGGTGTGTTGTTGATGCGCAGGAGCACATATCCACAAAGACGCACTAGTAACAATCACATTGCCAAAGGCACACACGGTTGCTGGAGACGTTTCTCCCTTGGTCCATCACGTAGCCTCAATGTACAATATAAACAGGGCATATAAAACATGCTCGGTAACGCTTACTGACTTACTCGTAGAAAATACTCCGGTTGGGTAGGCCACGATGCTCATTTTCCAGACACTAAAACCTCAACAGGAAGCACTTACAAATATAAACGTAGCAGGTGCCCCAGTTGAAGCCCAGCTGCTGGAAAGGACAAGCCACCCTAATTTCTTGGGCTTGGCAAAGATAAAGCAAGGCTGTGCGCTCAGAAATTCCAAAGCAGAAAACAATCTAAAATCCTTTCCTGGAGGTGAATTGATGATGTACTGGAGCGTAATCTGTATCTGACTGTGACGCGCGGGTTCTATCCTCCTCTCCTGGAGAAACAGAGTTGAAGGTTTCTCCCTTTATAAAACACCTGTAAGCTCCGCCCGCTGAGCCACGCCCCGTCTACACTTGTAGTAGGTAAAATAATTCCCGCCTTTTTACCCGGATGATGGACAACTTTCCAAAACGACCCCACTGCGTTTACCGCCGTTTCAGGTGGTGCGTTGTTGATGCGCAGGAGCACATATCCACAAAGACGCACTAGTAACAATCATATTGCCAAAGGCACACAAGATTGCTAGAGACGTTTCTCCCTTGGTCCATCACGTAGCCTCAGTGTACAATATAAACGGGGCATATAAAACATGCTAGGTAACGCTTACTGAATTACTCGTAGAAAATACTCCGGTTGGGTAGGCCACGATGCTCATTTTACAGACACTAAACCTTAAAGGAAGCACTTACAAATATAAACGTAGCAGGTGCCCCAGTTGAAGCTCAGCTTCTGGAAAGGACAAGCCACCCTAACTCTTGGGCTTGGCAAAGATAAAGCAAGGCTGTGCGCTCAGAGATTCCAAAGCAGAAACAATCTAGAATCCTACCTGGAGGTGAATTGATGATGTACTGGAGCGTAATCTGTATCTGACTGTGACGCGCGGTTTCTATCTTCCTCTCCTGGAGAAACAGCGTTGAAGGTTTCTCCCTTTATAAAGCACCTGTAAGCTCCGCCCGCTGAACCACGCCCCCGTCTACACTCGTAGTAGGTATTGGAATTCCCGCCTCTTACCAGGATGATGGACAGCTTTCCAAAACGACCCCACTGCGTTTACCGACGATTCCGGTGGTGCGTTGTTGATGCGCAGGAGCACATATCCACAAAGACGCACTAGTAACAATCACATTGCCGAAGGCACACAAGGTTGCTGGAAACGTTTCTCCCTTGGTCCATCACGTAGCCTCAGTGTACAACATAAACGGGGCATATAAAACATGCTAGGTAACGCTTACTGAATTACTCGTAGAAAATAATCCGGTTGGGTAGGCCACGATGCTCATTTTACAGACACTAAACCTCAAAGGAAGCACTTACAAATATAAACGTAGCAGGTGCCCCAGTTGAAGCTCAGCTTCTGGAAAGGACATGCCAACCTAAGTCTTGGGCTTGGCAACCTAAGTCTTGGGCTTGGCAAAGATAAAGCAAGGCTGTGCGCTCAGAGTTTCCAAAGCAGAAAACAATCTAGAATCCTTCCTGGAGGTGAACTAATGATGTACTGGAGCGTAATCTGTATCTGACTGTGACGCGCGGGTCCTATCTTCCTCTCCTGGAGACACAGAGTTGAAGGTTCTCCCTTTATAAAGCACCTGTAAGCTCCGCCCGCTGAGCCACGCCCCGTCTACACTCGTAGTAGGTAAAAGAATTCCCGCCTTTCACCAGGATGATGGACAGCTTTCCAAAACGACCCCATTGCGTTTTACCGACGATTCCGGTGGTGCGTTGTTGATGCGCAGGAGCACGAGGACATATCCACAAAGATGCACTAGTAACAATCACATTGCCAAAGGCACACAAGGTTGCTAGAGACTTTCTCCCTTGGTCCATCACGTAGCCTCAGTGTACAACATAAACGGGGCATATAAAACATGCTAGGTAACGCTTACTGAATTACTCGTAAAAAATAATCCGGTTGGGTAGGCCACGATGCTCATTTTACAGACACTAAACCTCAACAGGAAGCACTTACAAATATAAACGTAGCAGGTGCCCCAGTTGAAGCTCAGCTTCTGGAAAGGACAAGCCACCCTAACTCCTGGGCTTGGCAAAGATAAAGCAAGGCTGTGCGCTCAGAGATTCCAAAGCAGAAAACAATCTAGAATCCTTCCTGGAGGTGAACTGATGATGTACTGGAGCGTAATCTGTATCTGACTGTGACGCGCGGTTTCCATCTTCCTCTCCTGGAGAAACAGAGTTGAAGGTTCTCCCTTTATAAAGCACCTGTAAGCTCCGCCCGCTGAGCCACGCCCCGTCCACCCTCGAAGTAGGTAAAGGAATTCCCGCCTTTTACCTTTTTACCAGGATGATGGACAGCTTTTCCAAAATGACCCCACTGTGTTTTACTGCTGATTCAAGTGGTGCGTTGTTGATGCGCAGAAGCACGAGGACAGCTCCACAAAGACGCACTAGTAACAATAACATTCCCAAAGGCACACAAGGTTGCTGGAGACGTTTACCCCGTGGCCCATCACGTACCCCTAGTGTACAATATAAACACAAAATCGTTTTTGTAGTAGGTTCTCCCTTTATAAAGCACCTGTAAGCTCCGCCCGCTGAGCCACGCCCCGTCCACCCTCGAAGTAGGTAAAGGAACTCCCGCCTTTTTACCAGGATGATGGACAGCTTTCCAAAACGACCCCAATGCATTTACCGCCGATTCCGGTGGTGCGTTGTTGATGCTCAGAAGCACGAGGACATCTCCACAAAGACGCACTAGTAACAATCAGATTGCAAAAGGAACACAAGGTTGCTGGAGACGTTTTACCCCGTGGCCCATCACGTACCCTTAGTGTACAATATAAACGGGGCGCATAAAACATGCTAGGTTACGCTTACTGACATACTCGTAGAAAATACTCCGGTTGGGTAGGCCACGATGCTCAATTTTACAGAAACTAAACCTCAAAAGAAGCACTTACAAATATAATCGTAGCAGGTGCCGCAGTTGAAGCTCAGCTTCTGGAAAGGACAAGCCACCCTAACTCTTGGGCTTGGCAAAGATAAAGCAAGGCTGTGCGCTCAGAGATCCCATAGCAGAAAAAGATCTAGAATCCATCCTGGAGGTGAACTGATGATGTACTAGAGCGTAATCTGAATCTGACTGTGACGCGCAGGTTCTATCTTCCTCTGCTGGAGACACAGAGTAGAAGGTTTCTCCCTTTATAAAGCACCTGTAAGCTCCGCCCGCTGAGCCATGCCCCGCCCACCCTCGAAGTAGGTAAAGGAATTCCCCGCCTTTTTACCACGATGATGGACAGCTTTTCAAACGACCCCACTGCGTTTACCGCCGATTCCGATGGTGCGTTGTTGATGCTCAGAAGCACGAGGACATATCCACAAAGACGCACTAGTAACAATCACATTGCCAATGGCACACAAGGTTTGCTGGAGACGTTTTTTACCCCGTGGCCCATCACGTACTCTTACTGTACAATATAAACTGGGCGTATAAAACATGCTAGGTAACGCTTACTGACATACTCGTAGAAAATACTCCGGTTGGGTAGGCCACGATGCTCATTTTACAGAAACTAAACCAATAACAATAAAATACACACACACTCTTTTAAACCTGTCTGACTAAGTATTTTTTACCCATGATTCTAATTATGTATTGTATGTGCATATGTGTGTTTTATTCGTGTGTGTGTGTGTGTATAAATATATATATATATGTGTATGCATGTGAATATGTTGTTTCTGTGCCTGGCATGTTTGTGGATCATTGCATGGCTCCTGATATCTATGAATTTCTGCTCTCTTTTTATCACACTTATCTACCCATCACTCTTATATCATGTCTCTATCAAACTATCCTCCATTCTCACTCGGACTCATCCCAAATCCCTTCGACCACTTTCATCTCCTAAATATCTCTGCCTAAGCTCTTCCCCTCCACCTCCACATCTAACTCACCAAACCTCACTCTACCTCTGTGACCTCCCACACAGCCCTACTAAATTCTCCTGCATTCTTCTCACCCCACTTCTATGCTCTCCCTAACCCATCCACATCCTCTTTCCCCTCCGCTCCCCTATTATTCATCTCAAGCCTTTGGATTGAGTAAATGAAGGATAAACTCCCAATGAACACTTCTGGATTTCTTTCCTCCTCCACCCCTCCATTACTCCAGTCAATCTAACTAACAAACTCTCATATCTGCAACTCAAATTAACTCAAAATAATACTAAAACTGTACTCCTTATTAAATTATACTAATCCATCACTAATTCTTGTTGGGTACCGGAGTAGCGTGCTACTCATCGAAAAGTGCTTTGACGCCTCGTCAGGGGTAGTAAGCGCTATATAAATACGATTACAATTACAATTACAATTACAGGGATGATGCTGAATTATGGCAAATGAAGGCAGCTATCTTACAGTCAACCAGGATCGTTCATAAGAAGGTTCCAGATCAGAACAAATTTCTCCTCAGAAGATACAACAGGCAGATGAAGTCCCTTTCTTCATGAAATGCACAAACACACATATGCATATACAAATGTGTGTGTAAATATATATATATATACATATATATATATATACATACAGGGAGTGCAGAATTATTAGGCAAGTTGTATTTTTGAGGATTAATTTTATTATTGAACAACAACCATGTTCTCAATGAACCCAAAAAACTCATTAATATCAAAGCTGAATATTTTTGGAAGTAGTTTTTAGTTTGTTTTTAGTTTTAGCTATGTTAGGGGGATATCTGTGTGTGCAGGTGACTATCACTGTGCATAATTATTAGGCAACTTAACAAAAAAAAATATATACCCATTTCAATTATTTATTATTACCAGTGAAACCAATATAACATCTCAACATTCACAAATATACATTTCTGACATTCAAAAACAAAACAAAAACAAATCAGTGACCAATATAGCCACCTTTCTTTGCAAGGACACTCAAAAGCCTGCCATCCATGGATTCTGTCAGTGTTTTGATCTGTTCACCATCAACATTGCGTGCAGCAGCAACCACAGCCTCCCAGACACTGTTCAGAGAGGTGTACTGTTTTCCCTCCTTGTAAATCTCACATTTGATGATGGACCACAGGTTCTCAATGGGGTTCAGATCAGGTGAACAAGGAGGCCATGTCATTAGATTTCCTTCTTTTATACCCTTTCTTGCCAGCCACGCTGTGGAGTACTTGGACGCGTGTGATGGAGCATTGTCCTGCATGAAAATCATGTTTTTCTTGAAGGATGCAGACTTCTTCCTGTACCACTGCTTGAAGAAGGTGTCTTCCAGGAACTGGCAGTAGGACTGGGAGTTGAGCTTGACTCCATCCTCAACCCGAAAAGGCCCCACAAGCTCATCTTTGATGATACCAGCCCAAACCAGTACTCCACCTCCACCTTGCTGGCGTCTGAGTCGGACTGGAGCTCTCTGCCCTTTACCAATCCAGCCACGGGCCCATCCATCTGGCCCATCAAGACTCACTCTCATTTCATCAGTCCATAAAACCTTAGAAAAATCAGTCTTGAGATATTTCTTGGCCCAGTCTTGACGTTTCAGCTTGTGTGTCTTGTTCAGTGGTGGTCGTCTTTCAGCCTTTCTTACCTTGGCCATGTCTCTGAGTATTGCACACCTTGTGCTTTTGGGCACTCCAGTGATGTTGCAGCTCTGAAATATGGCCAAACTGGTGGCAAGTGGCATCGTGGCAGCTGCACGCTTGACTTTTCTCAGTTCATGGGCAGTTATTTTGCGCCTTAGTTTTTCCACACGCTTCTTGCGACCCTGTTGACTATTTTGAATGAAACGCTTGATTGTTCGATGATCACGCTTCAGAAGCTTTGCAATTTTAAGAGTGCTCCATCCCTCTGCAAGATATCTCACTATTTTTGACTTTTCTGAGCCTGTCAAGTCCTTCTTTTGACCCATTTTGCCAAAGGAAAGGAAGTTGACTAATAATTATGCACACCTGATATAGGGTGTTGATGTCATTAGACCACACCCCTTCTCATTACAGAGATGCACATCGCCTAATATGCTTAATTGGTAGTAGGCTTTCGAGCCTATACAGCTTGGAGTAAGACAACATGCATAAAGAGGATGATGTGGTCAAAATACTCATTTGTCTAATAATTCTGCACTCCCTGTATAGGGGGTTATTCCAACTTTGGAGGAAGTGGTAATCCGTCCCAAAAGTGACGGTAAAGTGACGGATATACCACCAGCCGTATTACGAGTCCATTATATCCTATGGAACTCGTAATACGGCTGGTGGTAAATCCGTCACATTTGGGACGGATTGCCACCACCTCCAAAGTTGGAATAACCCCCATAGTTACCTTAGGGTAAGAGTTCTAATTACTTGAAAGAACTCTAACTATAACTACTGAATTTCTATGGTTTTCTATGGGTAATTTGGGAACCTAACTATAACATCCCTGTAACCTTTGTTTGGTTCACTAAAACAAAATCTATCTCCAATTATGATCACATTTACCTTCTCTCATAATCCATTTCTAATTATCCAAATTATTCTTGGCTCAACATGCACACAACACTACGCTATTCATATCTTGAGACACCCATTGCACTTACTCTAAGTGTCAAATGCAACAGACATAACCCCTGTAAAAACATCAATGCCTTTAGTTCCTTTTGGGAAATCAAAATATACTGCCTGAAATGAGTGAGAGATTGCACATATATTCTCTAACAATTTGTGATTATTCCCAGTCTACCCTTGCTGTGTATTATAAATTTCCTGATGGCAAAAAGAAAAGGCCTAGATATGACAGAAATAGGGGTACCGTTGTTTATTCCAATCTAAATTGCAAAAAGAGGGAATTTTCAATGTCAAGGACTAAGGATTAAAAATTCACCAGATCATGATTGAAAATTTACAAGGGAAAAAGACATAATACCAAAAAAATGAACACACACACACACATATATATATATATATATATATAAATCACAAGATTCCACAGGACTACATATTGCCCCCATGTCCAAGTTCAGTATGGGAGAAGATATGTCACCAATGACATCACAAGATTCTGTGCATCCATCCAAAGTGCAACTATATTTAGATGTCAATCCTACTATGACCGCAGGTTGTCTAGACAACTGTTACTAAGTGAGTTTACTGCCAGTACATCTTGGTATCATCAGTTTTGCCCATATCATTATAAGTGCACATCTAAATCTGCATCTGCATTAAGTCTCCATAGTATCTCTGTCCCCATCAGGATGTGCCACTTGGATTTCAATCTACGTAACAGTAACTCTCGGTAAGGCCTTGCCTAACGTGTTGAATGTCATAATATCTAAATCCAGCTCTGCCATCCTTGTGCTGTTCCCAAATGTGCGTAGCCATTGAACAGGTTGTATCTGTGTTGCTAATGGCTCTGAAATGCTGTTGAATGTATATTTTAAAATTGTTAATTGTACTGTCTACATGCTTTTTACCACAACCAAACACCAAGACATAAATAACATGTGAAGTCTCACAGCTTTTCCATTCCTTGATCTTCATCACCCTCCCATCATGTAGTTTGAATGCTGACATGTTTTTGCCAAATGAACAAGCTTTATATTTGAGGCATTTCCAAAAGCCCAGTTGTTTCTGTTTTAGCCAATCTGAGCCATCCTTGTTTTGTGGTGCAATAAAACGTTTTGTTAAATAATCACCCAATGGGATTGCTTTTTTATAGGTGATCTGAGGATGGTCAGGCCTCTCAATGTCTCATCAATTAACAGCCAGTTCAAATTCTTTTTCAGCAAATATATTTTTTTCTGACTCATAGCATCAATACATATATTCCCTCGTTACAACCCTGGCGGTAAAGTCCGCTGACCGCCGTGCCGACGGCCGCCAACATACCGTGTCCGCGGCGGAAATCCGGTACGGGTATTATGACCCACACTTAGAAATCCTCCACAATACAGACACCCACAAAAGTCTGCCACACCAAAGGTCAGTGATAAATTGGAAATACCAAAACCCACACCATTACGCCAACAGGAATACGCCCACACTATCACGACCCACGAAGCAACGCAGCAGTCATTCAACCACGGTAAACCATTGGCGGTACACACTGCCACGCTCAAAATACACACACACTTACAAAACACAACCACATTGGACAATTCAAAATACACACACCTGATACACATACACACACCACACCCACACACCCAATCCAATATGAAGCACACACCCACATTACCCACAACCCCTTACAATGAAACATTTTGAAGAAGCAGATACAGAAAAGCAAAGACCACACCAGCATCCAGAGGCACACAACACCATCACTCTTACACCATCCATGCACGAAACACCACACACCCCAAAACATCACCCCACACATCACATCACACATCACTCACACCACATCATGGCACCTCAAAGACACCCCAGGTTTTCTGAGGAGGAGCTCAGGGTCATGGTGGAAGAAATCATCCAGGTAGAGCAACAACTATTCAGATCACAGGTGCAGCAGACATCCATTGCTAGGAAGATGGAGCTATGGCGGAGAATTGTCGACAGGGTCAACGCAGTGGGACAGCATCCAAGAACACGGGATGACATCAGGAAGAGGTGGCATGACCTACAGGGGGAAGGTACGTTCTGTGGTATCCAGACACCAGGTAGACGTACAGAGGACTGGTGGTGGACCCCCCACCTCCTCCCCACAACTAACAACATGGGAGGAGCAAGTCTTGGCAATAATGCATCCTGAGAGCCTCGCAGGAGTAGAAGGAGGACTGGACTCTGGTAAGGCAAATCTTTACTACTATATCCCCCAACCTACCTGTATGCCACCACAAACACCTACCCCTACCCTCACACCCATCACTCCACCACCTCACATATACCCCACTATCACAACCCACCCATCCCAATACCAAGCTCTGCATGTTACACCAATGCATAGACACCCATCACCAAAGCATGTCCAAGGGAGAGACTCACCCAGGAAACACAATCACCACTCACACAAGGGCCAAAGCGATATTGTAAGCACAGTAATAGAGGGAAACAAACCCACTGCACAAGATGGCACACACAGACACAATAACAATGCATTTCCACCCCAACAGGACCCCTACACAACGTCACTGGACAAGAGGTGCCAGCCATATTCAGTCCCCCCACAGAAGAGGCCCACAGTGACAACAGCAGCTCTGCACGCCTGGATCAAGATGACCAGCCTGGCCCATCAGGGACCTCTGGACAGTCGGTTCCCCTGCCACAGTCCCAACCCACCACAGATTCTCCCCCCGCAAACACCACCACAGCACCCACCCAGCGGGTCCATGCCACTGTCCCCAGGACACATCAATCAGCAGTGTGTCCACCACTACAGGGACCCCAGGCAAACCCACTAACCCAAGACAATCGGGGACCTGGGGCCAGTGGCAGTGGGCACACGGTTCAGGGGACAGAGGCACAGGATAACAGGGAAGCTGGGAGGGCTGCTGTGCGACAGGGGGAGGAAAGGCCCAGGGAACCGACCCTCCACGAGGCACTCTCAAACGTCATGGGAGCATACCACCATTCCCAGGAGACCATGGGCACGGTACTTGCCAAGTTTCAGGAGACCCAGGGCTGCAGGAGGGACAGTACCTGGGGATCAGGGAGGACTTGAAGTCCATTAACACCACCCTGGTCACCATTGCAGGGGTGCTGGCAGACATGGCCAACACCATGAGGGAGACAGTGGCATACCACCGGGCCACTGACACCAGCCCGAACGATGAACAGCCTTCCACTTCTGCCGGCGCTAGTGGACAGGAGGTCCCACCACAGGACCAACAGGCCACCAGCACCCTACCTCCTGCAGAAGGAGAACCATCCCGCAAACGGTCCCTGCGATCCAGGCAGAAGACAGAGAACATTGCCAAGACCCCCACCAGGAAAAAAGACTCTCCTGATTGTCACTCTTCTGTCCCACTCTGTCACCCTGTCCACCTTTATCTGACATTGCTCCACTTCCTATGCCCCATTGGACTATGCACCTGCGATACCGAGAGACTGGACTCTACTTTGGACCTTCCTCCACCATCACCCCAGCCCCTTCCACATACTCCTATACACATTAGCCCATAAATAAACACCCTTGAATCACAAACCGATCTGGAGTCAGTCTGTACTTTCACAAATGTATAATTACTACTTCTTCCACAAATATCAATGCAAATGTTCATTTGCACATACCAATGTATGACAGTTGTTGGGCAGCAGTAAATATAGCAGAAGGCAGAGTGAGGTACCCAGATATGTGAAATGGAAAGCCAAAGTGAACTGTCAGTGTCCATGCACAGAGGTTAAGAGGCTGACTTATACAATGTCCTACAGTAGTCAGATATGAGATGAGCAGTGCCAGTCTCTTACCTGTGTCTCACTTGAAGTACTGCATGATGATGTTGTTTCGGTTGTCAAAATCGTCTTCCTCTGCCTCCTCTTCCTCCCTGTCCACATGCCCCACAGCTGCCACAATACCATCATGAGGCCCATCCTCCTGCAGAAAAGGCACCTGGCATCGCAAAGCAAGGTTGTGCAACATGCAGCATGCCACGATTATCTGGCACACCTTTTTCGGTGAGTAGTATAGGGAGCCACCTGTTAGATTGAGGTACTGAATCTGGCCTTCAGGAGGCCGAAAGTCCGCTCAATAATACGCCTAGTTCGCCCATGTGCCTCATTGTAACGTTCCTCTGCCCTTGTCCTGGCATTCCTCACTGGGGTCAGTAGCCATGAGAGGCTGGGATAACCAGATTCACCTGCAAATGTCGAGGGAAATCTGTTAGACACACACTAACCCTTAGTGACTAACCCATACCCAGACACCTATTCATACTGTGTGGGGACCTTGGGCTCACCTATTAGCCACACCCAGTGCCTCTGGAGTTGGCCCATCATATAAGGGATGCTGCTATTGCTCAAAATGTAAGCGTCATGCACAGAGCCAGGATACTTGGCATTCACATGAGAGATGTACTGGTCTGCCAAACACACCGTCTGGACATTCATAGAATGGTAGCTTTTTCGATTTCTGTACACCTGTTCATTTCTGCGGGGGGGACAAATGCCACATGTGTACCATCAATGGCACCAATGTTGTTGGTGATATGTCCCAGGGCATGGAAGTCAGCTTTCACTGTGGGCAAATCCTCCACCAGGGGGAATACGATGTAGCTGCGCATGTGTTTCAGCAGGGATGACAACACTCCGGTCAACAGGTTAGAAAACATAGGCTGAGACATCCCTGATGCCATGGCCACTGTAGTTTGAAATGAGCCACTTGCCAGCAAATGGAGCACTGACAGGACCTGCACTAGAGGGGGTATTCCGGTGGGCTGGCGGATAGCTGACATCATGCCTGGCTCCAATTGGGCACACAGGTCTTGGATTGTTGCACGATCAAGTCTGTAGGTGATAATGATGTGTCTGTCTTCCATTGTCGACAGGTCCACCAGGGGTCTGCACACAGGAGGATGATGCCATCTCATCATCTGCCCCAGCGGATGTGCCCTATGAAGGAGAATGGTGAGCAGAGGGTCATGTACCACATAGGTTGCACAAGTGTTTTTGCTGTAATGTGAGTAAATCCGTGTGTGGCGTGCTTTGTCCCTATTTCTGCCAAAATGTGCTGTGACGCAGTTAGGTTCCATGCCATGTGCCCCCCTGAAATGGCGGCTGCCTGACCTGTAGGGAGGGACAAGGGGAAATGAAGTACCTGCGCTGGTGTTGTGCAGCATTGCGGTAGGCGGTGGAAGAGCGCAGCGCAATTTAGTATTGGTTATCATTGGGCCCTATGGGTTCCAGGAGCCAATGACGATGTATGCCGGCAGTGATGGTACGCACCACCGTGGACATGACCGCCATTTTCTATCTGTTCACTCACTTGATAACTGACCTTCATCAGGAGAGGACCTAAACTGCAAGTGCTGCTGTGACCTCAGTCTAGAAGCGACAATGGCTCATGTGTCTGGGGAAAGGGCCCCTGCCTTCACCGTGGAGGAGTTGGACAGACTGGTGGATGGGGTCCACCCCCAGTACATGCTACTCTACGGTCCTCCAGACAAACAGGTGACTACATTGTGAGCATGATGTGTGGGCTATGAATGTATGGAGTGGTGTGGATGGAAGATACATGTGGTGGGGGATGAGGCCTGCATGTGAGGATGGTGAGTGTATCTGCGCCAGGGCATGGGTGAGAACTGGTGGGCAACGTGTATGATGGTCCGGACGGGAGAGTAATTTAATTTCATCCTGTACTTTCCTCTAGGTCAGCGCCCACCAGAAGAAGGGTATTTGGTGTGCCATCGCCAAGGAAGTGCGGACCCTGGGGGTCTAGCATAGACGGAGCACCCACTGCCGCAAGAGATGGGAGGACCTGCGCCGCTGCAGCAAGAAGATGGCAGAGGCCCAGCTGGGGATGGCCTCCCAATGTAGAAGGGGTGCCCGTCGCACCATGACCCCCCTAATGTTCCAGGTCCTGGCGGTGGCATATCTGGAGTTGGATGGGCACTTGAGGGCTTCACAGCAGCCTCAAGGGGGTGAGTACAGTCTCATTCAGCTGACTCTGCGTGCTTTATGAAGTGTCTGGGTGGGAGATGTGGGCTGTGGGTTCCCCTGGGCCAGGACGAACTTGGTAGGGTAGGTCCCTTGTGAGGCAGGCTCTGAGGCACTCCAACCCCAATAATGGTAGTGGGCATCTACATCTAGTCAGGCTCCTGTGAGTTCCAGGTGTCCAGCAAATGGTGCTAAGCATAGTCCCCCATGCGCAGGTGATTTTCCTACTAACTGCTAGTGCATGGCCTAGTGCATAGGGATGCTCCCTGTGTGTTGTGTCCGCCAACAGTAGTGGTGTTGCTGGCATTGACCATGTGTCTCCTCTGTCTTTCCCCCCATTCTTGTTTTGTCACCCTATCCTTGTGAGCATTGGCATCTTCTAGCAGAGGAGCAGAGGCACCGAACATGGAGGGAGCTGCATCCCACATGGCCCAGGAGGGTGAATCCATGGAGGGTGAAGGCACCAGTGGGACGGAGGGCTCGGGGAGCACCAGCGACAGCGACTCCTCCTCTGATGGGAGCTCCCATGTGGTGGCGGGCAGCTCTGTGCCCACTGCAACAACAGGTACAGCCGCCACCCCCCTGACCAGCAACGCCCTCCCAGCAGCCCCTCATCATGTTTCCCATGCCCGCTCACCCAGGAGGGTGGGCATCTCCTCCACCCCAGACACCCAAGGCCCTGCCCCAGTCAGCCCTGCTGCCCTCAGTGAGGAGGCTATTGACCTCATGAGATCCCTCACTGTTGGGCAGTCAACCATTCTAAATGCCATCCAGGGTGTCGAGAGGCATTTGCTGCAAACAAATGCAGACCTGGAGGGCATTCATTCTGGCGTTGCGGCCAGAGACCATTTTACGCTCTGGCCTCTGCACTGATGGCAGCCATTGTCCCTGTGTCCAGCCTCCCCCTCCAGCTTCCACTACTCAGATCTAATCCCCTCTACCTCAGCCTATCCCAAGCACACCATCAAACCAGCATGCACACACATCAACACACAAAAGTGGCTCAGGAAAACATAAGCACCACACATCCCACAGGCAGTCACACAAGCACTATACCCATGCTGATACACCAACATCCACTGCCTCCACTGTGCCCCCCTCCTCCACATCCTCCACCTCCCTCCCAGTCTCGTCTCCACTCACACCTGCATGCAGTACATTCTCAGCCACTACCTCCATCACCAGCACGCCCATCACTACACACCGCTCACGTGCAATCACCACCTCCACTACCATTCACATGTCCCCTGTGTCCTCTCCCAGTGTGTCTGTGAGCCCTCCTCCCAAAGTACACAAACGCCGGCACACACCCACTCAACACCCATCCACCTCCCAAAAGCCTCCAACCCATGCACCTTCACCCAAACTCAGCAGATGTACACCTCCACTCCCAAACCCCCTCCATCTTCCCGTCCCAGTGTGTCCCCAAAAAATTTACCTTGCTAACCTGGAGCTCTTCCCTACAACCCCCCCTTCCTTCTCCTAGGGCCAAGATGTTTAGATCCCAGCCCAGCACCTCAGCCACCAAATCTGCATCCGCTGTGGTCCCTGCTACTCCAGTACGATCAAAGGGGACACCCGTCAGAGCTGCCAGTGTGCCACCGACAGAAAAGAGGGACCACCCTATTCCACCACCTGCAAAGCTCAAAAAGGGACCGGCTTCCAGCAGGGGACAGTCACACCACCCACCCAGCAAGGCCTCGCACAAACACAGAGTGGACAGTGCCAAGGTCCCTGCAGCGGCTGTCAAGATGGGGAAGGGCCACAAGCCAAAGGGCACATCACCTCTGGGCACGATTTCACCTTGGGACCACCAAATCATCAGGGATGGCAGCCACATGCACCCCAGTCACCACCGCCGCTCCGACCGCCACCTGCACCGCCACTTGCACACCCACCTGCACCGCCGCTGCCACAACGTCAGTCTGCAGCATCCTCCCCAAGGATCAGCCATCCGAAGCTGCCAGAGATGCTATGGTGTCTCCATCCACCCCAACAGTCACTTGCACCACGGGCAGCACTGGCAGCATCTCCGCCGCAGCCACCGCCACCTGCACCACCATCAGCACTGGCATGTGCACAGATGATGCCACTCTGTCGGACTTCAGCCCCATCCCCAGTGTGCAGCCGTCAGAGTCTGCAGGTGACGTCCTGGGTCCTGGACACGCCACTTGAGACACCACCTCCAGCACTGACACAAACCAGCAATTGGCAGCCTAAGTCACCGCAGGATGGAGTGTGGGTCTGCCTCCATGGAGTATCATGCTACCTGTTCCGGGTACATCGCGTGGCTGTGACACCCAGGTGAGACGAAGTCAACATGTCACACCCCAGGTGCAGCATCACTGGGCACAAAGCCCCACTTCAGAACCAGTGGAAAAAAGCATCCACTAACACAGTCCTTGGCAGGATGAAGCACTCTGGGCACAGAGCCCCCTCCAGAACCAGTGGAGAAAAGCATCCAGTAACACAGTCCTTGGCAGGATGAAGCACTCTGGGCACAAAGCCCCCTCCAGGACCAGTGGAACATGTCACCGACTTGAGAGACTGTGGCTTTGCACTCCCCAGGAGCAAACAGTGGTCAAACCACCCACTTGAGAGACTTGAGAGACTGTGGCTTTGCACTCCCCAGGACCAAGCAGTGGGCAACCCACCCACTTGAGAGAATTGAGAGACTGTGGCTTTGCACTCCCCAGGACCAAGCAGTGGGCAAACCACCCACTTGAGAGACTTGAGGGACTGTGGCTTTGCACTCCTCAGGACCAAGCAGTGGGCAGTGCACACTTGAGAGACTTGAGGGACTGTGGCTTTGCACTCCCCAGGACCAAGCAGTGGTCAAACCACCCGCTTGAGAGACTTGAGAGACTGTGGCTTTGCACTCCCCAGGACCAAGCAGTGGGCAACCCACCCACTTGAGAGAATTGAGAGACTGTGGCTTTGCACTCCCCAGGACCAAGCAGTGGGCAAACCACCCACTTGAGAGACTTGAGGGACTGTGGCTTTGCACTCCCCAGGACCAAGCAGTGGGCAGTACACACTTGAGAGACTTGAGCGACTGTGGCTTTGCACTCCCCAGGACCAAGCAGCGGGCATGGAGCCCCCTCGAGGAGCAGTGGCATCGTACCATCATCCGGCTGAGGTGTCCCCCCTCTCCTTCCCCCTGAGGTGCCTGTTTTTTTATCGACCTGATGCTCCTGCAGTGTTCTCTCCGTTTTGAGGTCATGCTTTTTGGGACCACCGACATTTGATGTGACAGTGTACGGACTTGTGTACTTGCTGTAATTATTTGTGTATACTTCTTATTGGCTGTTCTCTTGGGCTATCTGATTGTTCGAATATTACACTAGTTAAACTCATTTCGTTTGGTCCTTGCGCTCTTCCAGGTGGTGACGGGGTATATCTGTGATGTTATTGGATATGTGTGCGTGTGTGTGTTGTTGTTGGTGGGGGATGGTGGTGTTGCGTGCCGCGTGTGTGTGTGTCACTCTCTTTTCCCTCCTCCCCTCCTCTGTGTGCTAGGTGCAGTACTCACCGTGGTCGTTGCCTCCGCCGCCTTCTTTCCACTTCGGGGTGTATTAAGAGATACAGCGACATGGGCAGGACCTGAAGTTCGGGCTCCATGGCTTCCTGGTTCTTCGTTGAGTGTTGTGAGGTGAGTGGTTTCCCTTCCAAAGACTGTTACCGCCGTGCTTTTGATGACGTTGATACCGCCCCCAAAAAGCTGTTGGATTGGTGCCTTGTAATAGTGTGGACGGTACATTGTCTTCCGCCTGTCTGTTGGTGGTGTCCGCCGTGGTGTTTGTTGCTACCACCATGGCGGTCGGAGTGTTAAAGTGGCTGTCTGTGTTTGCGGTTTCCGCCATGGTCGTGATTACACTTTTTTCACCGCCGGCCTGTTAGCGGTATTACCGCCGCTTTATCACCGACCGCCAAGGTTGTAATGAGGGCCATAATGTATCTGATCTCATTGGCACTTGCCTTTTCATTGGCAAGGTTAGATTTTGGTATCAATAGTTCCTCTCAATTACGCCTTCTAGCTCTTATCATAGCATCTACAAGCACTGATTTGGGGTATCCTCTATGGGTAAATCTTGTTTACATATCCATGGCTTGTACTTCAAATCCCTTATCCTCTGAGCAGTGGCTCTCAAGAATTCACCATATGGTACACTCCACTTAAGAGCCTGAGGGTGTCCACTGTTAGAATGTAACACACTTTTACAGCTTGTAGGTTTCTCATGAATTTTAGTGTTTATCTTACCATCTTTTAAGTAGGTCCCAATTTCTAAATAATTGATATTTGTTGCACTTATCTCATAGGTAAATTTCAAACATTGGGTATTGTTATAAAATAAGATGTAAAATTATTCCAAATCCATTTGTTCACATTCCCAAATTAGAAATAAGTCATCAATGTAATGTGCCCTTAGAACCACAAGTTCCAAGGTCCTCAGGTTATCTTCTGTCCAAACAGTCTCTGCCTCCTCTCGCCCTATCACATTGTCATGTTTACGTATGTTGGGGAAAAGGAAGTGCCCATCGAAGTACCTCTCTTTTGTAGATAGTAATTCCCATCAACATATATATATAAGTATATATATACATATATATATATATATGAAAAGGAGAGAGATTGTCCTGAATAGCGTGCTACGGCGCACTTTTTTTCTTCGGTGGTGCCGGTTTTCGGTAGGACGACCGTTTTATATAAAATTAATTCTCTTTCTGTTAAAAAAGAAAAAAACGCACTCCGTCGTTGTGCCTTATTTGATTTACTTTATTCCATTAGTGAGATTACGGCAGAGCAATTGACAGGAATCCCCTGACGCGTTTCGGTCACACCGGACCTTGAATATATATATAATTTGCCAATAACCCTGCAACACATAACAGAATGATCCTCATATCACAATGACCTATAATTACTTCTTTATGAGACATGCCAACAGACTCCTTCAAACATCTTCTATAATCAGTAGATGTACAACAGAGCACTAATTCTAGAGAGCAGTCAAACATCTTGCCAATAGGCACAGCCAGAATCTACCTCCTCTAAGAGTACAGTCACATATCTGAACACCTCACTGCTCCTATGCAGAAAAACCACATGGAGCTTGGATAAATTGCTATTGAGAGTAGTAATCACAGTGGAAACTATTGGCCACAAAATCAAAAGATGTGTAGTTACTAACCCTCATTCTGTGCCAGGCCATCTCTTGGACATGTGTCCAAATGAAAACACAAACTTAGCATGGAAGGCACCAACCAGAAGTAACAACCATAGGACAGAGTAACCTCTTCTCAACAACTTTACAGCTGTTACTCCTTTTGCAAAAATGTCTTTTGATTAATAAAAAGGACAGATTTACTCAGTAGCAAGTTTGACAGCTGGTAAAAGAAATAATAACACACTAGGGAATATTAGCTAAAAAATACACCAAGCAGAAGATAGCAGCAGAAATAAACCTCCTAAAGAGACTATTTTAAATGATAGGTCATCAGGCAAAATCAAAAACTGATAGCAGTTAAATCAGGTAGCTGAAGATGGCCCAACTCTACATTAAGTACTAACAAATATTTAGCAGGACTAAATGGGAATCGGACCAATAATCTTGAAGAAAGGAAAAAAAGGGGCAAAAATGAACAGGAACAGACAACAGAAGCAATTAGGTGAAGAATGCACTGGTCAAAAGTACCCACAAGTGTGTTTGAAGTATCCTAATGGGAAGCAAGGGGCATTAGTTGCCTGCAGGAAACAGGAAGCAGGAAGGAATGACCAGGAAGCAGAATTGGGGAAAGGTAAGTGAACTGTAGCCAAAGGGCCACAATATTGATTGGGTTTATTGTCTGAAATACGACAACTCCTTAAAATGTCCAGTTTTAGTATGAGATAACTGATAAGTGGCCCTGCGCTCTCACCCACAGTAGTCAGTTTATCCCCCTAACTAAATATTCCACAATGCCACAGAATTGGGGGAAGAAAAAATTCAATACTAGAAACATTTACAAAAAAACAAAATAAATACACCACAAATACTAAATCATTGAAAAAGAATTATTATATAATTCAATTATTGTATTAATTCTGTGGCATTCCTCAAAATGTGTCGCTATATACAGACCTCTGATCCACTTTCCCCATCCCCTGAAACTCCCAGAATATCATCACCAACATCTGGTGCACAAGAAACAAACAGTGCAATAGACTTTATGGTTTATCCCTTAGTGCAAGTGGATTCCAGACATGCTGATGCTATAATTACAGAATGCTATGCCATCAGATGGGTGGGTACTGAAATCTCACCAGGAAAGTGTTTGCCACAGTCCACTGAGTCCCATCTCCTTCATCCTTTTAACACCTCTATGATGCATGTGACAACAGTTCACATAAAGAAAGAAATGAACCTAGCATAATGTCAGTCATTAAAAAAGAAGAAATAAAAACTTTGGCTCAAAGCTAAAGCCACATGTCAATCTGCTTAACTATTCTGGTAAAAAAAATAGAGAATGCATTAGGTCTGATTACTAGAGATGTTCTAAATAGCACTTTGGCAACTTGTATTAATTTTTTTCAACTTGATTGACTTTGTGGGTTTAGACATTTTTTTTTAATTTTTTTAAGAGGGTCAGGCGTAGTCAAAACAATATAAAAGGGCCCAGAGCACGAGGTGGGCACATGATCCCTAGTTGTACTGGTGGACATCCTTACTGTGCGTACCAGTCAAAGGCCATAGCTGCATCCCTATTAAAAACAATGCTGTCTAGTCTGCCTAATATACCTCATTGAATAAGTAGATGTGCTACAAGCCCAGCAGCATGGGAACACAGATCATGAAATCACTCTTCACGCTGTGTTTCTGTGCAAGTGACCTCAGCACTTCTGTGTGGTCCTAAACGCCACAGTTAGTGAGGTTATATCACTGACATACCAATTCTAGTGCAGGTCTTCAAAGTCCCATTCTGGCCATTGTACATTATGCTCCTGTAGTCACTGACAGTATGCTTACCATAGCACAAACAGTGTCTCTGTTGGGCCATCCTGAGTCTGCCTTTGGAGGGGATCAGTAAAATGTCTCCTATGGCAAATGATAGGGACCCTGTGAGATCCTGTGATGTTTCTAGTACTCTCCGTGGTTCCTCTGACAGGATGCCCTGTTGGAACGCTAACCTTATACTAATGTTTGTGTAGTCACAGTTCTAGTGTCCCTCCAGGGTATATTTTCCCCATGTCTCCCTCTGTGATAAGGTGCAGATACAGAGACAAAGGTATTCCTCAGTTCCATGGGCTATGAACACATGCATGTGTACCAACTTTTCCTCTGCACGAGTGCCATTATTGAAGGGGTGGCACAAATGATTGTGGCAAATTCTGTTTTATCATAGTACCTCTGTTGCGTAAAAAAAGCACAAACACCAGTTGCTGTTCAGTAGCACTCTTGCTAACATGACCCCAAATAGGATCCAATATCTATAACTAATCATTTGCCCTTCGACAACCCATCTGAACATTGGCACATTCTATGAGGCATATTTACAAGCCCCTAGTGCGTTCTTGCACCGCCATAGCGTAATTTGTTTTTATGCTAAGGTGGCGTCAAGGAGGCCTTTTCCCTGCTCCAGACTTAGAAAGTGGTGCAATGCAAGCATTGCACCACTTTGTAACCCCTTGGGCCACATTATGCTTGTTCCAGGCATAATGTATGCATGGGGGTGCATTCCCTGTTAGGAGGCCCAGAATATTGGCATAGTGAAATTTATGAGATTTCACTGCACCTCTTTTCCTGTAATTTTTAATGCCTGTTCAAGGCAAGTGTGAAAGTGGCACTCCCATTTTTTCCAATAGGCCTTCCAATGCATTGCTGGACTAGTGCCATCATTTTTGGTGCTAGTTGACCAATGCGCCACAATAGCATCAAACATTTTGAAGCTGTTATGCTAAGGTGCGCCACGGTGCACTGTATTGTAAATACGGCGCTACCATGGTGACATTAGGAGGGAGCAGGGTGATGCAAGAAAAGTGGTGCATCACAGCTGATGCTCTACTTTCTGATAAATATGCTGCTATGTATGCTGGGCCTAATCCACAATATATTCTAGTATCATGCTCAGTAGCGGCTAGCGGGTCGCAGAAGGGGCGGGTGGCACGATGAGGTGCGGGAGGGAGGGAGGAAATAAACATTTAATTTAATTGTTTTCAAAATCACTTACCTCCTCCACCGCTCCTCTGTCCCTCGACTGTCCTCGCTGCAGGCACAGGCTCCCAGCCTGCCCTGCACGAATCAAGATGCTGCTCAGAGCAGTGTCAGGATTGACAGGGAGCACCCAGCCAGGGAACTCCCAGGCAGACTGGGAGCCAGTGCAGGCTCTCTTCAGCCCAGCAACTGTGTTGCTGGGCTGGAGATAGCCTACGGCGCATATGTGTTTGGCCGGCCCGAGACGGCCAGCCAAACACACATGCGCTGTGAAGGGGGAGTGCTGAGCACTCCACCTCAGTGCACGTCACACCTATGGCCCCACCCCTTTTAAAGAAAACGATAATAAACATAGTTTATTATCATTTTCTTTCAAAGATTTTGCAACTGCCGCTGCTGGGGAGGGGGCTACGCTCCTCTGCCCAAATGGAGGAGCCACTACTGATCATGCTCTAGCTTTCCATGTTAGCTTTGCTTCGAATAAGTCAGTATTGTGTATCATGTTCATTATTTGCGTGTTATACAACTGTCTGTGAAAACTGTATTGTGGGTGTTTGTTTTTGATGATTGTATACAACACCTGTTTTTTGTGCATTTCAGATGTCATAGGTGTTCATGTCTGTCTGTGGCATGCGATTTAAATGTATGATAAATTTGGGCCAGTTTTTTGATTACCCAGCTACCATGTCTTTTTGACAAAGAAAATCATGGGACCTGAGTCAGAGCCATAAACACCATAAATCACTGGCTTTTATTTAATACAGCCAATGCGTGGCCTTTTTGAAAAAATTGTATTCTTCAAAGATAACTCTCTAAACCCCAGGACTTCTGTGTAAAGACAGCAGGATTCCCAGCAGACTTTTCACATGTCAATACAATTATCTTTTTAAAGAGATTATCTGAATTAAATGACTCCTCTTCCTGATTTTATCGCATTTTGCATCATAATTCACAGAATCCGTCTCTATAGTTTATAGGCATACACTCAAATGTTTAGTCTGCATAATTTTCAGAACGCTACTTGTGCATACAACAGCCCACATTCCGAAAGAAAAAAAAAAGGACGAAAAAAATTACCCACTCGCTCTTAGTCGAAAATCACTCTCATCTTTCAATATCAGGCAGTTATCCCTATTCCACCTCTCCGTATGCAGGCATCAACATACTCGCCCCTTTGTCGCGGGTTTATTTTTAGCTTTGTATCCTCACAAGATTCTGTGAAGCATTCTCTTGCTATGCAAGGAACAGCTGTAAAGAACTATTCTGGAGGGGAGCCCAAGAAATGAAGGCAACCCTTTTCCAGGAGCAAAAAAGCTATAATAATATTCCAAACTCGTTGTTTATGTTCACGAAGAAATACACAGAAAGGAACTAGAGAACAATCCACACCATTTAGTGAGGCTAACTATATCTATTTCCTCATTAAAAAAAAAATAACTAAATAAATAACCAACAACATGTTTTTGACATATTTGGAAGGATCATATGGGTTTCTACGGTAATTCGAACACCAGGAACCAATTTACTTCACTGTAACTCAAAAGTAACTTAACTAATAGTACTTCATTGAAAAAAAACTAAATTCCACTTTAAACAAATAAACAATTACCACATTGACAAAAAAAAAGAATTAAATCAAAAAAGACGCGGAGAGAATAAAGTGGTAACTGAGCAGGGAATATATGGGGGGGAACGTAATGAGGAAGGTACTAAAAAGGAAAATTCAAAAAGAGAACAAGGTAATCTAAAAGAAAAGATGAGGTGCAAAGGGAGCCTCTGCAATAAAAATACAATAAAATGTGGTCAGGGGAGTTATGGGAATGTCAGAAGCTAGACACAGATGATGCAATGAAAACAAAAGATGAAAACAGTGAACGGGGCTGGGGACATAGGACAAGGGGACGATGGCACACAGGTAAGAGGGCTCAGAAACAGGGGTGCCGGAGATGTAAGGGGTAGCATAAGGATAAAGGATCCACACCAGGCTCCCTAAACATAGAAGAAAGGGTGAGGTGCTTGCAGGAAGCCCATCTCAATTAAAAAAGGTAAAGAGTTTCGGCGGAGGCAGGGGGCAGCACAAAATAATGATGCAAGATCAGCATTATGCAGATAAACGAACAAAAACATTTTCACCATAAGGGCTTTCTCTAGGATCTTCTAGTCAGCCTGGTAAAAGTCATGCACGAAGAATCATTTGATAAAACAGGTTAGCTAAAACTGGTTAGGTAGAATGTATTTATCAAGGATAAGATTTAACCACAATGTACCACTAATGGGACATGCTGCTGAGGAAAACATTTAAAATCCTTTATTTTCCTATACAGCGTGCTGAGAATTGGCATATGAAAACGTATCATGTGTGCAGCAGAAACTTGCTGCGGCAAGGAAGACCCCGAAATGACTATCTTGAGTCACGTTTTCTCTGCATTCACAACAACAGGGGACAATCATCACAGAACCTTGCAGTTAGCACAATGTATCAGCACTACCAATGACTTCAGGTCCTTTCTCAACAGGGCCAGCATACTTGTCATAATGAAGAATTATTTTTCTTATAGGAAATAAAGTGACTCATTTATATTGGAATACTCTCTCCCAAAAGTATGATAAGCATCATACGTTTTTCGTCCTTTACTAGGTCTTTTTCGACTTACGTTCTATTGATAGTACACCACTACGCCGACTATAAAAAGAGATCAGGAAACATCTTTGAACAGAGCACTGGAATAAAACATCAACAGTGAGCAGAATGTGCACTTTATAAGATTTTTTTAAATTGTTTTTATTGGATTTTGTCAAAACAGGTAAGTACAGCAGTAGGTGCACCAAGAATTAGGCTCACAAGGTGATTAATAGCATTTCAATACATTGCAATCCCTGGTGTACAGCAGTGTTTCTGAGGGCAACGAAATTGTGCATTGTCTCACTCAAGGGTGTAGGTAGCAACGCAAGGATCAGTGGAACTATCCGCATCACGGGGGTGGAATCCCCAACCAAGGGAGGAGGAGAAGTGATTTGGAGACGGTGGCACAGAGCTTCCATAAACTATCACAGGCAAATTGCAGTGACTACAAAATAATGTAATTTCCAACACTATGCACCATCCAGTAGGGCTAAAGGGCCATAGGTCATAACTACTTGCAATTGGTACAAGTACTTCTCTCCAGGACCCCATGATAAGGCAACTTACATCTTACCAACTAACATACCTTTAAGCAACAGAAACATGCAGACAATTACCTTGCTATCCAGACCTCTCCACTATTGAATGGTGGAAGCTGGAATGCAATATGCTTTAAAACTCCTAAATAAATTACTCTGTCCATTGCCATCCGGGAAACCGTTAAATATTTTGATTATTTTAAGAACAGGAATAAGACTGTTTATAAGATGGCAGGGGAAATGGGTTCTCTAAGGAGAAAAAAATATTTTACGTAAAGACAAACATTTTTACTAAGTGCAAATGCACTCATGAAACGCACTTTTTCGAGCAAACGTACAGTTATGCTTGCAGAGGTGCATTCATGCTGGCATAAAATGGACCTTTACATGTTTTCCATGAATACGCCTGGAAACCTGCGACAGTTGCAACATGTCAGACATACTCTTAAAAAACCTAGGGAATTAGAGAGAATCTTAAACATATATGTAACTACATCATCAGTAATAATTACATTGGAAATCACTACATCACATTCACTATGTCCGTGGTACCATTATCTCACAAGTTTTCGCTTAAGTTAAGAAAATGTGTATATATTAAAACTCTTTCGCAATGGCAGTGCTGCTCTCACAGTATTAATCAGCAAACGTAACCACCTCACCATTGCATGCAAATATGCAAGCACCTATTAATGACTTTTCCCCTTTGTGTGAAAATAGACATTTGAAATGCCGAATCCTGTGAACTAAAACTCACACTTTCCAACAGGGCACTTTATTTTCTTATATATATTGTTAAACCCATCCTGCAGTGTCAACGAACTTATGGACAAGGACACATTTTAGACTACACATTTCTAATTTCCTTACAATGAGATTTGCAGCTAAAATTTAACATAATAATACACAAAACTGTATAAAACATATTTTAAATATTAATCATATTTTGCCATTTCGGGGATCAGTGTCCTTGCTGCCAATCCATGCCTTCGGTCGTGCACAAAGCGAGGTTGGGCACTTACAAGGTGGTTGGCCACAGGGCCTGGTCCAGGGCAATGGTTGGATTAACATAAAGAAGTTAAATATTACTTAACATTAAAAAAACATAGAAATTTACTAAAAGAACAAAGGCTACAGGGAAGTGCTCACTCTCTCTCTCTGTTTCTCTCTCTCTCTCTCTCTCTATATATATATATATATATATATATACACACACACACACACACACACACACACATACATTTATTACCTGATGGCAATCACAAGTAGGTAGTTATATTTAGGACCTAATTATATCTGTGGCACCAGTTGACGAATTTTCATAAAGTTTTCCAAAAAAAGGGCTCTCTAGAATCTTTTTGTGCATTGAATGTTTTGGGGTGATTCATCAGGCAGGGGGCAAGAAAAAGAGGGGGGGGTCAAAAAAGTGCATTTCCCATTTTAATTCCCATAGAGATTTTAGATATGACAACAGCACGAACTGCTGTAGGGAATGACACAACATTTGGCAGGAAGGTAGCTTTTGGTGCAGAAAGAGTGTTTTGGGTTATTTGGTGCAATTCCGTTCAGTAGTTTAGGGGGAAATAAAGGAAATCCAAATTTGTATTTCTAGGGTCGCAACAAATTCACAAAATCTGCCAATCTCGTGCAGAGATCTGATTGGCTGCCAACACTTCAGCCACGAAGGAAATCAGGCTTCAGCCAAGTCTAAAAAAAAAAACAGGAAGAAAAGTGTACCGGGTACTATAACTCTACCCATCTAGCCTTGGTGCAGGGGTGCCCCAGGGACCCCCTCTCCCCACCCTCAGGGCTAAAAAACATTTTCTTTTACTTCATGGCAAAAAGTGTGAATATTCACAATTTTTGCCATGTTATTTAAACAATAGCAAGCACCATCTCTCACGCTTGCTTTTATTTTTGCGCACTGGTCACTAGGTCCTGGGGGCATAATATTTAGAGTATTTGCGTGCATGGGGCCCCCTGTCAGAGCCTACTGAAGCCCGGGGCCCACCCTCTCTGGGGCTATGCATATAAAGTATGCTGGGGGCTGCGTGGCCCCCCCTGCACCAGGTACCACCACCTCCCCAGGGAAAACTTCTAAATAAACATAAAGGTGGGGTCCTGCTGACACCCTTGGGCCCTGGAGACCATCACCTCCCTAGCGCTATGAAATAACATATGCGAGGAGCCACGCGACCCCCTGCACCCCAGTGACCACCACCTTCCAAAGGCATGCAACTAAATAAATATAATGGGTTCTGTGGACCCACCCGGCCCAGGGGACTGCCACCTCCCCGGGACTATGCATAAAAAGTAAGCAGGGGCTGCTTGGCCCCCGCACCCTTCGGACTACCACCTCCATGGGCAAATTACCAACTAAATATAAGAGGGGGTCTGCGGACCCCCCCCCCCATGTTCCAGAAACCACCACCTTCCCGGGGCTAAAGAATTAAGTAGATAGGGTGTCTGTCACGGACCTCTAGCCACAGGGACCACCACCTCCTCAGGGCTAAATTGAAACAATGGCCCTGGGGCCTGCTACCCACAAGGGTTGGCTCCTGCTGTCTCCCAAGGTGCCCACTCTTAGGAGGTAGCTGTTTGCTTTGGCTAAACTCCACTTTCAGCAAACGGGAGACGTCAAACAGCTTAGGTGCAATACTAGTATGCATGTTGACTGTCTAATGTGATCAACAAAACGTTTTCTTCCCATTGGATGCCCTCATTCAGCCTCCTCAAGTCTGTCATATCCCTAATGTAGGAACTTAAGTCCTTTACAAATGGGAATATGAAAAAATCCACAAATGCAGACACATTCTCAAGGAGGCTGCCTTTAGATGATACGATTGGGCTCCCCAGTGGATCCTCCATACTTTTATGAATTTTCAGTAGGTGACAAAAGGTCGGTGCTCGTGGATGAGCCACCTTGAGAAATTGGTATTCTTGCAATCAAGAGTTTGTTGATTCTTCCACTTTTCCAATAAGTCGTAAAACTCCTGTATGCTTGTGAGATATACTTGCCTTGTGACCCCTTCATAACAGGTCCCATCATCCAATTGTCTCAAGGCCTCCTTCGCATACAGTTCTTAAGTCATCAGAAAAATGTCACTGCCATTGTCTGATGGTTTTATCACCAGCGACCTATCGTTCTTGAGGCCCAACAATGCCTGCCATTGATCTTTAGTAAGATTGAATCTAGGCTTAATCAAACAATATTTCTGTGGCATATTGAATCTCTCCTGGTCTCTAATCACCGCCTCATGAAAGCAGTCAATGGCATCATGTGGAGTTTGGTGGATGAGCTGAAATTTGACCTTAAAATGGCCTCTACCAGCCGGCTGTGAGATTCCCGCTTGCTCCCCTATGCTTAGGGAACCTTCATACATGTTATCAATTTCCAGAGGTTTCATTTTCTCTAATTCTTGAAGCTCTCTCAACCCTTCTAGGCCTTCTCCAGTGGGAGTGTCCGTAGGTTATTCTGTTTAATTCAAGGGTTCCATAATAATTTTAGGATGCTGAAGATGTAACTTTTTCAATTTCAACTTCCTAATGAATTTAAACACATCTATCCGTGTGTGTGTGTGAAATCAAGGATTGAAGTAGGACAAAAAGTTAATCCCAGACGCAATACCTCGCTCTCAATATCCATCAAAGTTCTTTCAGTGAAGTTAACTATGGTCAAATTGGTTTCATTCATTTGCGATATCCCCCTCTCTTGTTCCTAGCTGCCCTTTGAGGTAGGAATTTCATTGTGCCCCTTCTGCCCTCTTCTGGTATTCCTCTGTTTAAGTTGAGAGGGCGTGCTCATTGCAGTGTGTTTCTGAACATTTCCCTGATTAACTGGTACTCCTGTAGAAAATGTACCCCTGTTGCTGTTTCCGTTGGCACTCTTCCCCTGGTACTTTCCCCTTCAGATTGATCTGTTTCCACCTCAGATTCTGAAGTGTCTCTAGAACTAGTTGTTGTCAAGTTTCTTGTTTGTTATAACTTTTTTCTCTGTAGCTAGTATTTTTTTGGCAAAGGTCAGAACTGTACCGTACTCGTAATCTTGCTGGTCTCTAACAAATTTGCTCTGGTGATGCTGTTTTATCTTATTTTCATAGAAGACCAAACTAGCCCTCATCTCTTGATGGAACCTGTCTGCTGTTACAATGTCAGAGTCTTGTACAATCCAATCCTCAATCTTTTTGATTTTATCCAGTAGATTCACCCTGTCACTGACTGCGTACTTGATTAGTATTTGTACAATACCCTTTGCTGAGGCTGTTGTAAATTCTTCCTATTCCTGTAATAATGCTGGGTCTGGATTTCCATATGAGGGTTTTGTGTATGTTCCCAATAATTTTGACATCCGGTCCACATCAAGATACCTCTGTAGTGAGATGGCCTCCCACCACTTCCTTGTTTATTTCTCAAAGATTCTCTCCAAAGATAGAAAAAGGACATGGAGACTGCTCCCAGAACTGGTAGTGTCCTCCTACTGATTCATTCATTACCACTGGGAGATATATTCCCAAAAACTCTGCTGCTTCCAGAATTTCAGCTTTACTGAACATCTTCTTACGCCGCCTGTGACACAATTGTTATGTGCTGTCACAAAACTATGATAGCAATGAAATGTACACCTTGCTGCTACTGCGTATACTGAATCAATGTGTTGCCAGGAAGAAGGTAAATACACTTACCGTAGCCCATTGTCTGTCTGACCCGGCTCCTCCAACTCGGCTCTCTGAATGCTGCACCCCCCGGCAGTGAAATCTCTCTCTTCTCCTGTTTTCTCCAGTCACAGAGTCGCTCCGCCACAAACATATCCATTCAATGGTTAATCCAACATAAACGCAGTAGGACAGGCAGCCAGTGAGTCCTTACATTTCCCAAAAGCTCTGTCTGAGGCTACTGCTCCACTAGCATAGCGAGGCGGACTCACAGCATATCTCAACAACTCCCAAAACATGGGTCATGCACTCATGGAGGACTTAAAATCTCAATTCTTTATTTGCTGCCAAGCAGATTGAACAAAAGACATCAAAAAACAAAGTCTCTGATATCAGAGCCGCCTGCTTTCCCCACCGTATAAATACACAATTTAAATCAATTGGATTCCCAGGTGACAGTCAATGAAATAATGAAAAGACTTACAGACTAACTGATAACAACACATAGGCCTGGGGTAGGCTATCTTGCCCGTACACCTAATGATGCATTTACCAGATCGTAAACTATGAAACAATGTACGATTGACCCAATTTTTCAATTCATGTAAACCAAATTGTCAACCCCAAATGTTTTCTTCCAGTCAGTGACCATATTTGCAGTCCTCCCAAGGTTCCTTTTACACCAGAATCAGTGCTTACGCCCCCACCAAAATCAGTGTTAACCCAGTATGAGCCATCAATGAACCAAGTATACACAGTAGAGGCTCTCTTGGCCTAATCAACATTGCGATCAGTATAATACAAGTCATTCAAACCATTTAAAAAAATTCATCAAAAACAAGGAAAAAATGTGTCAATACCATAATCCCTATTAGACATTATTCAAGGGGTACTGAAACAAAACTGATCCTATTAAACTTAACCTGCATGGCTTCCCTACCTGGTACGATATTTTCAAGGAATAGCCCCTAAATGGTGCAGTGGTAGAAAGAACACTCCCAGGAATAATGGCCTTAATGGGCAATGACTCTTATGTGCCGCCCATCTGACATGAAAAACTACACTTCATATGTTTTGGATTATCATGAATTAAGGTAAACAATAATGCCCAAAGTGGGAAAGAATGTTCCTAACCCCTCTCCTGTTTACCTTTTATGATATAAGATCTGATATAGGATGTACCACCTATTGTACTGAGACATGTACCTAAAGATCATCCATCTAGTTGTAATTTAACAAATGCGTGTTCACAGATCCTCATCCCTGTGAGACCCCTTGGGTCATAGTCTGTAACTGAATAACATATGATGATTCCAAGTGTCTCAACATCAGATCTTGTCTGCTCATCTTCCATCTAAAGGGACTTAATCAATACAAAAGAATCATAATGCACTACTGTCACTGTTGTGCTCAATTTGAAAGTGCCTGGCCACTGGATACGAGGCATCTCCATTCTTGATGGCACACATTTGCTCCAAAATTCTCTTTTTGAAAGCATGTGCAGTGCTAGAAACATACCACGTTGTTCCATGTGCAGACAAGGACATAAACCACTAAATTCAAATTACAATCCAATAGTGTGTTTATGGGTTTCTAATCTTGTTGCCCTGGTACCTCATACTCCTTAACTCTTGTACTTGATTTACAAGCTTTGCAGCTAGTGCACGGATAAAAAGCAGGAATCCTTGACATCTCTTTGGTAGAACCACTAAGGTGACTATGTACTAACATGTCCTTTAGTGACCTGGTTCTCCTATGGGTGGCTTTGGGGGCTGAGGGCAAAATCTGACCCAATATCTGATCAGTTTCTAAAATGTTCTAGTTCTTTTTCAAAATATTATACAGACCTGTGGAGTTAGTCGAAAAGGTCGTAATCAACCTCTGATTAATTATGTAAACTTTATCTGCTGCTTGGTTATAGTTATACTTAGGAAATCAAATAAATAAAAACATAGAAATTCACTGAAACAACAAAAGTTACAGGGACTTTATAGTTACGCGCACATTTTAAATGTACAAAACCAGAGAACTTCACCTGTTATAGTTAGATGTACCTCAAGTAACTATAACTCATGCCCCAGCCATGCACAGTTTTTTGCAAAATTTTAACTGCAAAAATTACATTGATGTTATCAATGATGTTATCAAAGATGTCATGAGTGCTCTAATTTATGGGGTAATTAGCAGTGCCTGGCAGGGGCACAAGTTACAGTTACCTTAGGGCATATGCTAAAATAATGCAGGAGTGCCACCTCAGCACCCCTGCAACTCCAGGGACTGCTACCACCTGGGGGCAAACCATTCAGTTATAAAGTGGGGGGGGCAGACCTTCTCCTCCCTGGGGCCAAACTTAAAATGAATGCAGATGAGCCTGCACAGCCCCCTCATGCAGGCCTGGGGACCACCACCTCTCCAGGCAAAGGATCTTCAAGGAATGCAGGGGAGCCCAGCTGCACCCCCCACCACCACCACAGTCACGGGGACTGCCACCTCCCTGGGGCAATTTATACGCATGCAGGGAAAGAGATGAACACATTGCTCCTGCAAGCAGGAAGCTGCTATTTAAAGCAGTCCCTGTGCTCCTGCCCTGTCAAAAAACATATTTCTTGTGTGCCACTTTGAAGTCATTTCATGGAGAGACCATTGCAATAACATTAGCAAGGGTCTCTCCATAGATTGACAAAGAGGCACACAGGCGAGATGTATGGTACGGATATTATAGTTATGTTTTGATGCACAGCAAAAAAGACTCATGTCTGGCCTACTGGTAAAGCTCTTGGACTATCAAACTGTAGGTTGAAGGTTCCAATCCTGGTATCTCATGGCAGTGTGTCTGTTTATTTACTCATGTTTAGAATGTTAAACATTTCTAGCTATGGAACATTTACGTCTTTTTCAACATCACTATATTTGGTTGAATGTTATAGGGGTGTCTGGACACTATTCACCAAGGAATCATCTGTGGCCTGGTGGTTAAGGTCTCATACCCTCACACAGAAGTTGGAGGGTGTGAGTCTAGGTATATCTGGTGTCATTTCCCAGCTTTGAATTATTTTCAACTTCAAAAATGTAAAGTACATACAGAAAGGTTATCTCTCTCTTTTTACTCATCAAATACATTTTTTTCTATTTGTCAGCACATTTCTTGTTGTAAGTGGAGCGAGGTTGTGTGCTTATAGGGGGTTTACTCAGACAAAACCATAGAAATAGTTTGAGGTATTTCAAGTATTTATAACTTGTGCTCAAAGGTAACTATAACTCGCGCCCTCACCATGCGCTGCTAATTACCCCAAACATTACAGCACTCTTGACAACTTTTATAACTTCAATAAGAATGTCAATGAAACATTAGCAGTCAAATTACTGAAGACAAAACTGTGCAAGGCGGGGATGCGAGTTACAGTTACCTTGGGGCGCAAGTTACAGTTACTAGAAATAACTAACCATAACTGCTGAATTTCTATAGTTTTGTGCTGGTAAATTCAGAATCTAACACAAAGCCAGTAAAGGTGTAATCTTTGGAATTACTACTGGACCACAGTCTCTCCCCCTTTCATCTGAACCTCTCCTCTTACCGAAATTAGTGAATTCACCCACAAAGGGGTTTGCATGGCCCACTACCACTCCATCGATACATTTTTACAAGTCTCATTGTAAATATAGTCTTACTTGGTTCTCTAACAAGCACACTTACAAGTCTGAAGAATAATAGTTTGTGCTGATGTGCTGAAGAAACACACTGGCTGTGACCCACATATCTCTCACAACTTACCTGGAGAAAATGTGCATTTGGGTAATGATCCTACCATGCCAGAAACAGCAATACATTTTATTTTAAAATTTTATTTTAACATGGATGACTGAAATCCCTTTCCCCGAAGTATGCACAGATGCACAAGAAATCCACACTATAATTTTGAAAGGCTTTGTTTACATATCAATGCATTGTTTTGATATAGGATATATAAAAATGCGTAAGTACAGATATAAGCATTATGCTGAGCAAAATAAAGGCAATTCTTGTAAATTATATGAAAAATGACAATGTGATTGATGCCAATCTTTTATGAAATTTGAAATGGAAGCAGTTCACTCAGTTCCCTTCATCCATATTTCTAGCTAATGTCTACAGTTGCACCAAAATCTTGCCAAAATGAGGAATCTCCTAAATGCTACACATGTTCATCTGCTCATCATGTTCATATTTTTCCAGTCTGCAGCTTGCCGATGGGCAGGTCCACTCTTCATTTCTATTTTGTTAATGTTCTACAAAGAGTCAGATAGCACGTTGTTGATGCGACCTTGTTGTAAATTGTTTGTTTTTTAAACTCCTTGAGGAATGTCTAAGGCTACTCCCTCCCGAGGGCCAGGGACCTCAGATAATGTCTTAAAACATTCTCATGAGAAAAATGAGTACCGTAATCTGTGATGTAATGGGTCAAAAGAAACATCTAAATTCTCTTACACACACATCTAAAATTACTGTGTTTTTATCTAAAGAGCATAATGAAGAATAATGACATGTAACTATTGATAATCTAGTAAAACATTCTACCAATATAATTATACTCTGAATACCTATAACTGAAACAGCACACAATATTAGGTATTGTAAAACATATGTAAATGATAATGACAACATGCACAAAATTAAGGTAAGGCACACATTGTAATGTAAAAATCAATTGATGAATTCCCACTACATTCAGGGTGTTTGGCAGGCCACTGAAAGCAGCAGAGAAAGAGATATTGTTAGAAATGGGGTCTCTAGTTAGCAGAGGTATACACCCTTGTCCAAGTAGGGACCACAATTCAAGTCACACACAATCCAAATTATCCTGTGCCCACCCTCTGGTAGCTTGCCACTGAGCAGTCAGGCTTAACTTAGAAGGACATGTGTAAAGTATTTGTGAAATAAATAATGCAATAACACAGTGAGAAAACTACAAAAAGACACTACACAGATTTAATTTCTGTTTTTTATTCTGATTAAATTAAGGTCACAACAATCAAGATTTGATAATCACAAGTTGAAATATCACTTTTGTAATGATAAGAAGAGTCTTTAGTTCTTAAAATCTAACATACATACATACATAAAAGTAAAAGTTGTCTCTTGCCAGCACAAAGTACCTGGTTTGTGTCAAAATTACACGCACGAAGACCGCAGAGGAGGAGATGTGTGGAAAAAGGTAAGTGTTCGTCGTTTTTTCAGGCGCACACAGACAATGCATTGATTCTTTTCCACGCGACAAGGGCTTTGAGTCGAATCCCAGCATGCTGGCTTGAATCCTCTTTGCAATGCATGGTCTTTTGATGCCCAGGGACAATGTGTGGAAATCCTGGGCGTGTAGGACGAAATCACAACTGTTGCGTCAATCCAGTGGGTGATGCAGTGGAAATTCTGCCGCACGGCTGGTACTGCATCGCTTCCTCTCACAGGAAGTCGGGCTGCGTTGTTCTAGCTCACAGTGCGTTGATCTGGTGACCTGTGCATCGAAGTTCCAGTCGCAACATTTGTGCTGCATCGATCTCCACTTGGTGAGCTGGGCTGCTTCATTCCGGTTCGGCAATGCAGTGATTTTCTCACCGCTGCAATGCTGTGCATTGATTGCGGCATGCTGCGTGTCGATTTTTGCCGCACAAGGAGTTTCTTTGCGGAGATGAAGTATTTTTGGCCGTGAGACTTCAGGAAACAGGAGGCAAGCTCAATCCAAGCCCTTGGGGGCACTTCTCAGCAGAGCCAGAGGCCAGCAGGGCCGCAGGACCACTGCAAGGCAGCAGTCCTTTACAGCAAAGCAGTCCAGGTGAGTCCTTTGGGCAGCCAGGCTGCTTCTCTTGGCAGGTTGCAGGTTCTGGTGCATAGTGTCTGTCCCAAGAAGTGTCTGAACTGGTAGGGTCAGGGACCCAGTTTATATACCCAAGAATGCCTTTGAAGTGGAGGAGACTTCAAAGAGTGGTTTTGAAGTGCACAAGGTCCCCTTTCAGTACAAACCTGTCTGCCAGAGTCCCAGTAGGGAGTTTGGCAGTCCTGTGTGAGGGCAGGCCACTGTCCTTTGAAATGCAAGTGTCAGTCCCTCCAACCTGCCAGCCCAGGAAGACCCATTCAGTATGCAGATGTGTGCAGGTGTGACTGAGCATCCTGTGTTTGTGGTCGTTTGGGTGAAATGCACAAGGGAGCTGTCAACCAGCCCAGCCCAGACGTGAATTGGAGACAGACTGTAAGGCACAGAAGGTTTTAAGTGCAGAGAAATGCTTACTTTCTAAAAGTAGCATTTCTAAAATATTACTATTAAATCCAACCTCACCAGTCAGCAGGATTTTGTATTACCATTGTGGCCATACTAAATATGACCTGTTTACCCCTTTCTATTCAGAATCTACCACTAAAACACTTTATGAGAGTAGCCCTAATGTTAGCCTATGAAAGGAGCAGGCCTCACAGCAGTGGAAAATGTACTTAGGAGTTTTCCACTACCAGGACCTACACAGCACCCAGCCCTCTGAGTTACCTAGGGCCTACCTTAGGAGTGGCTTATATGTAGAAAAAGGGGAATTTAAGGGTTGGCAAGTACTTTTAAATGCCGAGTCGAAGTGGCAGTGAAACTGCACACACACGCCTTGCAATAGCAGGCCTGAGACATGGTTAAGGGGCTACTTATGTGAGTGGCACAATCAGTGCTGCAGGCCCACTATTAGCATTTAATTTAAAGGCCCGGGGCACATGCAGTGCACTTTACTAGGGACTTACAAATAAATTAAATGCCAATTGGGTATGAGCCAAGGTCACCATGTTTTAAGGGAGAGAGCATATGCACTTTAGCACTGGTTGGCAGTGGTAAAGTGTGCAGAGTCCTAAAACCAGCAAAAACAGTGTCAAAAAGTGGAGAGCGGCAGGCATAAAGTTGGGGGTGACCACCCTAAGGCTGTCAGGTCTAACAGATATCATCACGATTGGAGCTATCCCAGCTTCTACCTGTGTTATGGTGGTCAGATAGTAGGACCTTGTCATAGGCTGGCTAGCTCCTCCCTCTGCCAAGGTGAAATTCGCATCCACAGAGGGTAATTTTGTAAAGCACATTTGTTACTTGTGTCCAAGAAAACTTACATTTATGTAGATGTAGGATACATGTGATTCATAAACTTACTTTACACTTAAGACAATGTTTTATAGTGTTCACATCCCATTCATTAAACAGTAAGAATAGGTAATTTGTACTTAGATTAGAACTTTGGGTATACTCAGGGGATTGCCTAAGCACTAATTACTGTTGAAAACCATTACAAGCTTGGAGAAAATGTAAATTTCTAAATTGATGACTTTTCATAACCATTTTGCAGTGCAGTACCCATGTAGCACATGTAACTTTAACGTAAAGCTAATTGTATCAGATATAAATGGTGCAGAAAGTGTGGGAAAGTTTTGAATATGCCATTTGATCATAGCAACAAAATAGAAAGTCCTTAGTTTACTGTTGGGCTCAGTATCATCCGTGGTGGTACTGGCTAGCTTCCTGATACCTACTGTGTTCTCTGTCTTCACTTGTCTCTGAAGACTAAAAGAGTTTTGACTCTAAATGTTTTTTAGACAACAGGGACATTTTTACTCTCTTTGCTAGTTGGACTCCTGCTGTGCTTTTTATGAGAGCAGTTAAAATGCTGTCATTGCTAAATTGCTGTTACTACGTTGTGCACATCAGCATATGAAATCATATCAACTGAAATAAATAAAACCTAGATTTTGAAAATGTATTTTTCAAGAATACCGTTCGAAAACAGTAGGCTGGTTTATTTTTCTGGTCTTTTGAGAATAATGGGCCCAATTTGCGAAGGCATTCGTGCAGCGTAGTTCAAGTAAGGTGCACAGATGCATCCATTTACTGATGAAATTTGAGATGTTGGATTCAGAAAATGTGAATTTTCTCTTTAAAATATTGGCTGCATGTGATGTCATATTAGTTTGGACTAATATGTATGCTTGAAAATATCAGATACACAAGTGTCATGTTTTGCCACTCTCAAACTGTTAAAGTTTATGTACAGTGATTTTTTTATTGCTCGCACTGGGAGAAAGATCATTGATATAATATCAATCCATCAAATATCGAATTACACAAATATCAAAAATTAAATATCCAAACAAAAATATTGATGACGTATATCTAATTATAAAGAACACAAATATTGAGCACACAAATATTGCTGTCAAAAAAACAATTTTTACATATACCAAAAGTCAAAATATTGGAACCAAAAATGTTGTCACCTCTAAATAAACATATAACATATTCAAAATATTGATTCACCCAATATCGAATAAAATATATCACCAACATAACAATACTAATAAAATTAAAATATTATTAAAAATATGTATTACAATTCATAAACGTCAAAAAATACAATTACCTTAACTTCAAAATACAAATTTATCATAATATTTTGAAAAACTATGTATCAATTTTTATATTGTAAAATTATTTTATTTTTAAAAAATTGCAATTAATTTATTTTCATTTTTATAAAATTATAACAATTTCCTAAACATAATGTATTTTTCTAATATAAACTTCAAAATGGTTTCAAATATAATACTGTATTAAAATTTGTAGAAATATGTTTAAGATTTTCTAAAGAAAATACAATTACTGTATATCTTGTTTACTATAAAAGTATAAACACATAATATAATAATACATTTTAAAGTTCAAAACAATGCATTTGCATCTCTAAAATTGTTAACTTAACATTCGAAAAGAAAATATATATTTTTTTCAAAATCTCTCCACCCTTATATCCTAATAGCCCAACATCCTGCTACAAAATAAACAATAATTAATTATAAACATTAGCACAGCTGAAAATACAAATTTAAACAATTTATGAAGCAAAGAAATCTAAACTAAAAACAAAATAAAAAAGTATAAACACAGAGAATCAACAAATTACAATATATTACATACAAATTAACTCTAAAAATATATTATATGCAATATTTTCTATATCGATATTTTTGACAACAACCTTAAAAACAACACAAAAGAAAAGTTACCTTTGATATTCCTGTCCACAATATATGTGAAGTCCAGATACTCTTGACACAATATTTCAGTAGCACGATTTTTTTTCTGATATTGTGTCCAAACACCTGAGAAGACATTGGGGGTCCTTCTGACCCTGGCGGTCACCGACCGCCAGGGCCAACGACTGCGGAAGCACCGCCAACAGGCTGGCGGTGCTTCCTGGGCCATTCTGACCGCCGCGGTCAGAAAAGGGGAACCGGCAGTTTCCCGCCAGTTTTCCCCTGGCCCAGGGAATCCTCCGTGGCGCCGCCATGGGGATTCCGACCCCCTTCCCGCCACCCTGTTCCTGGCGGTTGTTACCGCCAGGAACAGGATGGCGGGAACGGGTGTCGTGGGGCCCCTCGGGGCCCCATAATGATTTTCAGTGTCTGCTTTGCAGACTGAAAATCGCGACGGGTGCCACTGCACCCGTCGCACCCCAGCAACTCCGCCGGCTCCATCGTTGCTGGGTCTTTCCCGCTGGGCCGGCGGGTGCGGTCTTCTGGCGGTCTCCGCCCGGAGGGCGGCACCCGCCGCCCGCTGGGGTCGGAATGACCCCCATTGTCTTCTCACCAAAATTATTCAAAAGAATTAAAAAAACTCAACTGCACTTTATATTGTTATTTGCATTTATATTTTGTAAGTTCCTCTAGGCTTGCTGTCACCATTTGCTGACTTCCCATAACAAACTTTGAATAACTCTGTGAAAGGTACTCAGTTTAGCCTCTGTTTAAATGGGATGTGCCTAGAAGTGGGGAATGTTATGTGTATTAGTATAGTACACTACCACCCCCAAGGGTATCCTGGCACTGAGTAAGTGTGTATGCCTAGCCCTACCTATGGTGATTGGTTAATTGAAAAGCCAGGTCTTCAGCTTCTTCTGAAATTCAAGAACAGGGGAGGAGGCTCCAATGTGAAGAGCGATGTCATTCCATTCGTTTGGAGCAATCTAAGAAAGCACTCATCCTCCTGATCTCATTCTGTGTATTCGTAGAATGCTGGCGAGTAAGAGTGTTGCGGAGTGGAGGTGTCCGAATGGTTGTTGGTAGGAGATGCAACTGTTCAGGTGGGGCTTGAGTTGTGGATTTGCTTCAATGTGTGTGAAGGGTTTAAATTGATCATGCTTGTATTTTAGAAGCCAGTGTAGTTCCCTGAGGTAAGGTGTAATGTGGCCTCTGTGTGGGAGGTTAAGGATGAGTCTGGCTGCCAAGTCCTGGCCTGTCTGTAGTCGCCTCGTGAGTTGCTTTGTGATTCTGGCATAGAGGGTGTTCCCATAGTTCAACTTACTGGTAACTGAGGCTTGAGTGACAGTTTTTCTTGTGTTCCTTGGTAGTCATTGAAGATCTTCTTCAGCATCTTCAGTGTGCGGAAACAATAAAATGCCAATCACTGTCATCTGGTTGAGCAAGGCTAGGATTAAGTCACAAGTTGGGGAGAGGGAGATGGAGCATGGGCCAGATACGGGGGCCAGGGTAGTCCTGCTGAAAAAAATGACCTTTTTAAAGTCCATTTCACGTTGGAGGAGGCAGCGAGGAGCAGGGAGACCACTGCAAATGGCTGTCACTGTAGCGTGCAGAGCAGGCCTAACATTGCTAACTGTCTTAGCTGCAGCATGAAGATCCGGTTGGATTGGATTTCGCAGATGGTCATTGCTGGAGCTTCTCATTAGTAGTAACCACAGGTTGTCATTGCTGTAGCACAAAGCAAGGATCTCTCGTTGCCAGTCATCACTGACAGTCACTGAAGTGTGAAAAGTCAGGTTAATCGGAGCTTCACATTAGCAGTCATTGAGAGCTAAAGAGTCTTGACATGAATGGTCCTGTTGCAGCTACAAAAAGCCTAAAACATCAGGATTTCTCCTTTCTTGGAGAGGAGTTCACTCTGATGCCAGCCAAGGATCCAGGGCCTGAGGACTCACCTCTTGAGGAGCAGGTACCTGCTTTAGCAGATGCAAGCAGGACTCAAGCAGATCCAGCTGCAGGTACAGGCAGGTTCAGATGCACCAGGTCAACTGAGCGATTGCAAGGAGGCCTCTGGAACTTGTTGTGTCCCTGCAGCTCAGAACAGGAGGTCAGCAAATGGACCACTAGAGTCACTCAAGTTAGCCTGGGAAGAAGTGTGGAGGTCCAGTCTTCCTTCTCAGAGGGCAGGCATCAAGCAGCAGGGCAGTCCTCTGGGGAAAAAGACAGGCCTCAAGCAGCAGGACAATCCTCTGGTAGAAGCAGGGCAGCCATCTGGAGAACAAGGCAGGCCTCTAGCAGCAGGGCAATACTCCGGAAGCCACAGGGCAGCTCTCTGAGGAACAAGGCAGGCCTCAAACAGTAGAGCACTTTTCTGGGAAACAAGGTAGTCCTTCTGTAAAGTACCCAGGCACAGGAATGTAGACAAGAGTTGTTTTGAGGGTCCAAAATGTGTACCTGGTGCCAGGCTTTGAAATGGGGGCATTCCCTATGCTACCCCCATGTCTGGTTCTGTAATGTTCCTTCCTTCACCTGCCAATGCTCCAAAACGTCTGCGGTGATAAAAGACTGGTGTCAGGTTTCTTTGTGTGTGCTGGAGGTAAGCCCTTTGTAGTATAAGTGGGAAAGGGAACGGCTCCACCCCCAACCATCATAGCAGGATGCCTCACCCTGTCAACACCTACTCCACTTTTGTCTCACTATCTGGGATAAATACACAATGTTCATGAGCAGTGCCATTCACAGTCGTGATCCATGACACTGGAAGAAGGCACAAGTGGGTAGGACAAGGAAATGCCAACTTTCTAAAAGTGGCATTTTCGGAATTGTGACTTAAATCTGACTTACCATGAAAGAAGATTTGAAATTACAATTCCTTTGAATCTAAACCTGACATTCCTGCCTAATCCCAATCAAACTTTAGCACTCACTAACTGTAACAAGGTAACCCAATACCATTCAATGAGAGACGTAGGTTTTACAGTAGTAAAAAATAAACAGGTGTTTTCACTACTTGGACATGTAAAACTTAACAACACATGCCCTGCTTTTTAAATACAATGGCCCTCATTTGGACCTCAGCGGTCTTTTTTCAAGACTACCAAGGTTCTGCCGGGCCGAAGCCCGCCAGTGCGGGCAGTCTCCCGCCAAGCGTATTATGACTGCTACCAGCCCTCCTCCCTTTTTCGGACGGAGAGCCACGAGGATGGTGGTGAAGTGGAAGCTGCTCCACCTCCACAGCCACGTCATCAGAACACCGCCCACCGAATCACAACCCAGAATTCGGCGTGGCGGTGTTCTGGTGACAGGGTGCTGGCGGCAGGGCAGCCCCCATGGATCCCATTCCCTCCCGGAGGATAACTGGAGAAGGTAAGGTGATCGTCCGTTAGGAGAGGGAGGTGGGGGGCGTGTTGTGCGCGTGAATTTTGTGTGCGTGTGTAGATGGGTTGTGTGAGTGCGTGTATGCATGCAGTGGGTGTATTGTGTGAATGGGAAATGTGACGAATGTCTGTGTGCATGTGTGCATGTATGTGTGCATGTATGTCTATGAGTGGTGTGAGCGTGCGTGTAGGGGTGTGTGGGGTGTGTGTGTGTATCTGGTGGGGGGCAGGGGTGGGGAGGGGGTGCTACCACCTTTGGGGGGTGGTTGGGGGGTCGTGGGTGTTGGGAGAGGACTTTCCCTGGCACTGATAGTGCCTACCGCCATGGATTTCTTGGCGGTACAAAACCCCACGAAATCCATGGCGGTATGCGGGGTCCTGATGCCGCCGGCAGTCTAGTGACGGCTGCCGGGCTGGAGACCGAAGTCTCCAGCCCAGCGGTCGTTACCACCCTGGTGGTCAGAGTGTAGATGTGCCGGTTTGGCATGGCAGTAACCGCCATGCTTGTAATTAAATTTTTTTCTTCCGCCGGCCTGTTGGCGGTATTACCGCCACTTCTACACTGACCGCCAGGGTTTTAATGATGGCCAATGTGTCCTGTCCTATGGGGCTTGAGGGCTTACCTTAGGAGTATCTTATATGTGTTGAAGAGGATGGTTTGGACCAGACAAAATGTTAGCTTGCTAGCTCAAAATGATAGTTTAAAACTGCAAAACAGGCTGCATGTTTTAAGGTGCTTATTAAATGGGTGAAACAATGAGTGCTTCCATTTCAGTAGTAGCATTTAATTCACAGTCCCTGGCTACTCATATTACCACTTTAAAGGGACTTACAAGTAAATTACATGTGCCAATTACGTCAAGGACAATTTTACCATGTTTTAGGAAGAGAACACAATGACTTTAACACTGGATAGCAGTGGTGAAGTGCACAGAGTCCTGTAAACCAACAAAAACAAATCTAGTAAAACAGAAGGAGTGAAGGGAAAATGTTTGACGGAATACCATACCAAGGATATCAGGTTTAACAGGCATGCACCTATTGCTGTTGAATTCTCACCTCAAAGACCAGAAGACTGTTACAGACCTTTTCTCTTTCAAAAACGCATTCAAAACTCAATTGTTTCACCTTCATCTCAATTAATCAAAGAATGCTGTTCGGGACAGATGAAAAATTAGACATGAAATAGATGGACAATCTCTGGTTTAAGTTTATGTCCCACACCCTCTCATGCTCCTGCCCATAGCTGAGTTTGACTTGTAGTTGAACATAATTTCCGTTGCTCTATGTAAACCGAGCAACTCGGATTCACTGAAAGCAGCCCTATATCAATTGACCTCTATGCACACACATTTATTCACACTCCTTTTTCAGTGTGTATGCTAGGCACACTCTGAAGGACAACATATGGACATGAACATATGTAACTTTGAATGTATACCTGGCCATTTTTTTCCAAAGCTTTGTCAGCCCGCCTCTAATAGGCTCACTCTGATGTGTCCAGTATTTTACATAATAATCCTGCCCCTGGCAAATAATACTGCTGTGTGCAGTGTCACATAAATTGTACGAGTTCCACACCTTGGAAAGGCAAAAGACATGGTAATACTGCATGATATTTAAGCACCCCATGCTGTAAAAGTCAAAGTGTGAAGTATTGCCCACACAAATTCACTATGTCATACAATGTGAAATTTGTGCTATGTAAAAAGTAAAGTATTACATGTCATCAGAGCCGGCTTTAGGGGTGTGTGACTGGTGCTACCACACTGGGCACTGACCTGAAAAAGGGGGCACTGACCTGAGAAGAGGTGCATCCTGTTGAGCAATAACTTTCATTTCAAAAGCACCTGCTGCAGGGTTCCCTATGTGTCCTCCTTTCAGGAAGCAATCAAAATGGCAAGTGAACTCTTATGATTAATGTTCCCGCTAGAGACAGAGATTAAGTTTTGTCCAGTGGCAGTTTTGACTCACCATAAAGTAGCTCAGAGGGTTAGTATGCTTGCTGTAAAGAACAGATCTGTTTTTGTGTGTATAGCAGAGTGGATTGGTAAAGCCAGCCTTTACAAACGCTTTAAAACAAATAAATTGCTTGAGAGAGAGGGGCGATTGAGAGATGAGGGACACTTCTGCCAGTTGGTAGTGAGGGAATCTGAGGAGGTGGTTGTGGGGGGGGGCAGGGGCACCAAAACTTATTGTTGCACCGGGCACCACCAGCACTAAAGCCAGCCTTCATGTCATAATCCTGATTAGGACGCAATCGCCCATTTGCCCCTGAATCATGATGTCTGCGAGACACTTACACTCTTTGAGTGAGGCCCCATGCTTTAAGGCAAGAGTTTCTTCTGTGCAGGAGCCAAAGCTGTGCACTAACCGAGACAATGGCACTCTCAAGTTATTTGGTTTTGGTGAGAGATGGAGCTGTAACATTTTGAATCCACTTAAGCTTCCCTAACCAACAGGTACTCATACAAGCCCAGATCAACACAGTGACAGAAGTCATTTCAATAGTTGACAACTTTCAGGGCAATTGAAAGTAAATAAGTGGAAGTTACTTTTCAAAAGATGTTTGATTTGTATTCGGTTCAACAAGTCTGTCGTTAACTATGGTGTCAATTGTATTATCATAACAACGTGATAATAAGGGCCTGATTTAAGGAAAGTGGCGCTGCACCCAGTGCAGCGCCACTTTCATTGCACCCCTTAGCGCCCCCTACCGCCACCATGTGTGCACTGTATTTAAAATACAGCGCACCATGGTGCAGGGTAGGTTGAAATAGCATCAGAATTCCTGACGCTATCGATGTACTCTGCAGGAGTAATGCCAACATTTTGATGCTACTCCTGCAGAGTACATAGGGGCCCATTGTATTCAATGGCATGCCTTCGTTTAATGCCTGCTCTGAATAGAAATTAAAAGTGCTGAAAAAATGGCCAAAGGAAATGTCTTAGATTTCCTTGGACCATTTTTTCGGGCCCCCCTAATTAGGGAATGCCCCCTTTGCACACATTATGCCTGGAGCAGGCATAATGTAGCGCAAAGGATTACAAAGTGGCGCAATGTATGTATTTACTTTGTAAATATGGCGCAGCATTGTTAGCCATCTAACGCCACATTAGCATTAGCAATAGCACTAATGTGTCGTTAGGATGGCGCTAGAGGCTCTTCAATGAACCCCTAAGCCTATTCTGCCACATTCCATATGGTGATCCACCTAATATTTAATACTAAATAAGCATTGGCAATGGCAAACATTTTCGCATTTGTTTAGTAAAAAATACATTTTCACTATCAGTAAGTCACAAACAGTGCATAGCACATGAGCATCAGAAGTGAAAGATTCTTTTGCATATATAAAAATCACTTGCTTGTCAGAAGACACACACACACACACTTTGTCAGGGGCATGAATGTGCTATATGAGTATTCTACAATGTAATACTATATAATACAACAGCAATGCAAGCTTCCTTCATACAAGCAAGCAAGTACCTGCATGCTTCCCCACACACAAAAGCATGCTCGACATCGGCAGACACTCCCATGCACGGCTTGTGCAGCAGCAGCTCATGCGACCCTCACACAAACAGAACAGGTACAGAAGGGGAAGAGGTAATGTGAGCAGCATTAGATGCTGAAATACAAGCTTTCCTCACATACAGAGAGCGCGATGGCACAAGCAGCCAAAGTGAAAGAGCCCGATGCGCAAAAGCATCGCGAGCGTGTGATGCAAAATGCAATGAGATGTGCATAATGTATTATGTCTTTGGCACCATCTTTGCCCAAGGAAGGCTTCTCTCAGATTCTGCAGGCCTTGCGCTATTCGGCAGCTTGAAAACAATACACCCCAATGTGACCTAACTTAACAAGAAATTCCAACGTCGCTTCATTTCTAAAAAATCTGTAAACTGATGCACTTGAATGTAATACCTTTGCTATATTTTGTCTTTACCGGAGTTGTGTGCGAGTCTCGTTGCTTTGGACATGCATAATGCAACTCGGGGAAGGTTGAGCTTATGCTGGCCGGCCACGCACCCTGGTTTGACTCCGGGGGCTTCGATCAGCAGAACAGCTTCAAGTAAAATTCCTTAGCTGTAGTCGCGTTTCCGGATCGATGTGTTGTGATCTTTTCCAGCCAGAAATACAACTGCCTCCTAAGGGAAACACAAGCAGCTGCACTGGATCAAAAGAAAAAAAGAACCCGACCAGAAATGAATGCTGTGAACTTGGCATGCATTTCACAAGCATTCACTGTCATATTTGAGCTGTGTGTGCTCTACAGGGTCTTTTAATACCTCACAGTCAAGGTAAACTCAAATATGCAGTAATGGTATATTGTGCCACAGAGCTGACAGAATAACGAGGAGAGAAAAGGCAAATTATGTGGCACATTAAGTGTAAATATTAGTAAAGTAAAAATGCTATATTTCGGACACGGACCATAAGCAATTAACACAATAAATACGCAAACAACAGCCTCCGAAAGGTGCATAAAATTGACAAACAGATATAATTCCACAAGGCGCATCAGATAAAAACAGCACTCAACACTTCATAAATACAAATAGCACAAGAAACCTACGACCAAAGGTCAATCTAGCAAAATAGTTTAGGATACCTTTCAATTACATTACACTGCAATATAAACGCTAATCACAATGGGTATCAAGAATGTACATTTTATTGAGGCAAATATTATGACCCACTATGCATTACCAAAATCCTGAAATAGATCCAATCTTCCATTATAGTGGAAGGCCCAGCCACTTCCTAATCACGCCCACAGCAAGTAAATATCTGTTCAAGCAGAATACGGTCAAACGGCTTGTGGCAGTCATCATAACACAAACCCTGGTAGATAATGTTGAAAACCCCGATTCCGATAATAATGTTTTAACGATTTGGTTCTCGGAAAAGAATACAGTAAGCAACTAAATAAAATATGTTCAATGTTTTCGACTTGATCAGATCATACGGACACATTTTTTATCATTTTGGCAATGTTATTCTTATTCCATTTGTGAGTATAGCTAATAAGTGCTAGAGTGCCTAATCTAAATTTAATAAAAACGTGTTTAGGCCCACGGTGGCGTGATCTCATCAAGAAAGGGTTGAAACGGTGGTGAACATTTTATGGGCAAATAACTTCCAGTGAGGCTATCACTATTAGCATTACTCTAGTAGTCAAAATTGATTTACCCCCAAAAGATCTGTTTCAGAATAATCTTCACGGAGGGGTTACTCCACAGCTCACCCATCCTAAGTCTATGAAGCAAATATTTAATGTGGGATAGCCAAGGAGTGGCCACATTCTTGTGCAGCATAATCAATTCATGAAGACCTTTGCGATAAGAGCCCAGTTCCGGAGTTAACCAAATTCTGACCCAGTAAAGTAAAGGTCTCAGAGTTACTAGGTCTCCAATCCGGTTTAGAGGTAGATCAAAAAATAAAGGTAATAATATACAGGTACAAGTAGTGTAGATTGTGGTAAGGAAAGAAGTGATCTTATAAAGCGATTTTCACCAATAGATAAGGTGTCAGAAGGTGTCATCCCCAAACCTCAGCCGCATAGATAGCAGCTGACTGAACTTCAACTTTGCAAACGTCTACTGCAGCAGAGACTTCCCTCTGATTGGAGGCCTTCTGCATTCTCCCGCTAGCGGCTGCTTTATGGACAATAGTTGCCTTACATTTCTTAATGTGAGCAGACAATAATAAAGAACTACTAATTCTTATACCCAAATAGTCAAAAAATTTGACTTCCTCGAGTACTGTGCCACTAATGACCTAATGACAGGTTCCTTCTGAAGGAGCTATGGGGCCTAATAGTCCTAAACTTGGTCTTCATAACATTGATCTCCAGCCCCGTTTGTTCACAAAAATCCAGAAAGTTGTTTTACAGGATTTTGGATCCCATTTGGGGTCTTTGATAATAGCAGCGTATCATCTGCAAACATCAAACCAGGTAATGATACACCACCAAGCTTGGTTGTATCATGGGTACAATCATAAAGGTGCCCTAACGCATCATTAGTAAACAAAGAAAAAAAGTTGGGTGCAAAGACACATCACTGCCACACCCTGCAGGTGACTTTTATCTTCTCTGTAAGTTCTCCATTCTTGCCCCACCGTATGTGGGTACAATTTCGTTGTGCAACGTTGTTAGGATCCCTACAAGATGTGGAGGGGTCCCTATTGACCTGAGACATCCCCAACGACTAGATCCGGGGACCAAATCAAAAGCAGCTCTCAGGTCAATGAAGCCAATATATAAGTGATCCTTCACAATCCCAATATGCTTTGACATGATTAGGAGCAATTTAAATACTTGATCCACAGTCATCACCCTAGATCTAAATCCAGCCTGAAAGGGCAAAAGAATATCTTTGTCCATAAACCACCCATATAATTTATCTAAAACCTGGTAACAAAACACCTTTTATAAAATATCAATAAGGCTACTAGGCCTGTAATTACTTGCCTCTGATCTAGCACCCTACTCGTAAATTGGAATAATCACAGCACCTTTCTAGGAATCGGGTAGGGAGGCTACAGCCAAAATAGTATTAGACAAGATGTTAATATACGGCACCCATATATTGATACAAATCACCTGGAATGCAATCGAGTCCCGGAGGTATTCCGGGCTTCGGGGACATAATAGCTGCCTTGGTGTCTTCTAAATAAAATGTGTCAAACCCTGGGGTAATTAGCTCATGCTGTCCCATTTAACCAGGGTCAGAATAGCCCACTTGATTTTCAAGATAACGTGACCAGTACAAATTTGCAAAATGTTGTACCCATGTCTGCTGCTGTATGTGGTCAGCAGTTAGGGTACAAGCGTTTGTGCTATTATGGGCTATGATATGCAATAAGGAAGAAACATTTTGAATCCTAGAAGCCTCCAGGAAATCCTGCCTTATTTTACTATTTTGTCATTGTAACACACATTAACCAGTGTCTGACTTAAAGTGACATGGGCTCTAATGAAAGCAAGATAAAGTGAGTCGATATAAAAAAACAGTTATAGATGGAGCCCTTGGGGAACTCAGACCCACGAGCACCTGCACCAAATGCACTAACGACAGCTACACTACTACCTACCAGTATTCGAATGTTTTCTTCTATCTGTCCATACTCTCTTCGCTTCTGCCTATCTCCACCCCTCCCTCATCTCCTTCTTCCCTTCAAATGACTTTCCCCATCTCCCTTTTTTTTCTAGACACCCTTCCCTCAACCATCCTTTTCTCCCTGCTAATTTTCTAACCTTTTCTTTTTTACCTCTACCCTCCTTTTCCCTCTTTCACCCTACTTCTATGTCACGCTCTCAGTTATCTCTTCTATTTTACTCCTACCCTTCCTTCCCCAAAATCCATTACTCCCACTTTCGACTTTATCTCCTTTGTCTTTCACATCAATATCTAGTCTACTCTTCTCCCTGACTTTCTTGTTCATCTCCTTTCTCCTACTCTCTATAACACCATTCTTTCAGCCCATTTCTTTCTTTGCCACATCCCATGTGCTTGCTCTTATTCCTTGTCTCTCTCACTCTCTCTGGTACTTACCTCCTCCCCTCTTCTCTCACCTTCTGTTTGCTTTGCTCCCTTTCACCCTCTTATCATTTTCCTCCCTTTCCTCTCTGTTCTATATTTCTTCTCTATTGTCTTCTCACTTTTTATTCTACCCATTTCTGTCACATTCATATCTTACACTTCTCTCCCAACCTCTCCAATTTTGCCCTCCTTTTGTCTGCACGCTCATTCTTGTCTGTTACGTTCTTTTTCTCCCCATATCTCATTTCACTTCCTTTCATTTTGTGTTCTTTCTTCTTTTCTCATTTCATTTTCTTTCTATTTACTTTCTTTTCATCCTCTATCCTTTCTATCTTCTTCCTTGTTTTCTCTCTTACTCGCTTCCCCGGTGCTCTGCTAAACTGCCCAACTCACTTAGCATCACCTTTCCATTTTATTCCTGAGCAAGTGCTAAGGCCTCAGGTATACAATTCTTTTTAAAAATAAATGTTGGTAGATGCGAGGGACACTTGTCCCCCTCACACTTCCAGTCCCTGATGTTCCTGCCCCAGCTGCTCTACTCTATGTGCCTGACATTAACTCTAGCTGAGTAAAAGTTTCACCTCATGTTAGAAATAGGGTTTCTGATTGGCAGAGGTATGCACCCTGTTCAAACAGGAACAACTAGTCTGGATAAGTCATATACACACCCCAAATTAACCTGTGCTCACCCTCTGCTAGCTTGGCACAGAGCAATAAGACTTAACTTAGGAGGCAATGTGTTAAGCATTTGTGCAAAACTTCAAACAGTAAAATAGTGAAAACACCACACAAATAGATACCACACTTAGCTAGAAAAAATAGATCTTAATTGAATGACAAGATAAGACGACAAAAATCCAATAAGTAGAAGTTGAGATATGAATTTTTTAAAGAATAAATGAAAAGGGTCAAATCTGAAAAGTCAGGCTGACCCCTATGGAGTGCAGGTTGGATACAGGGGCCAACCTTGGCCTGCTGAAATCAGTGTCTTGGTTCGGGGTTGCGTCGACAGCAAGGGAGGATATGAGGATTGATGCCAGAGGCAATGTGAAGCTGATGCGTCCTCATCGATCATGGCAGTGTAGGCGATGCAGCGGTTCCAAGCCGCCCAATGGGGAATGAGTCACTGTCAAACTCTTTGTGATGAAGGCAATGTTTCATCATCAATGCAAAGTCCTCCAGCAGCAATGCGGTGGTGTCAAAGGAGATGGGTCAGTTCCGACCGGCACAATGGTGGTGATGCTTTGATTTTGCTGATTCTGCACAGGCAAATCAAATTCCATTGGCCCGGCACTGAATTGACACCACTTGGCAGGGAGGACTCACAGTTGCCAGAGTGCAGATGCTGTTGTAGAGTTGCTGGTAGTCTTTGATGTCCCTGAGACTTCAGAACAGGAGGCACATGGAGTCACTCTGGTTTAAAGTGATGTATGTCCAGTCATTCTCACTCAGGCAGAGAGGGCAGTAGGCAGGTTACCACAGCAGAAAAGCAGTTCTTACAGAGCAGCAGTCCTTCAGAGTATCAGTCCTTCAGCAGCCCAGCAGTCCTTCTTCCTGTCAGAGTATCCACAGTTCCAGACATGTACTGATTTGGTAGTGTGAGATGCCCAGTTATCCCTTTGAAGTGGGAGTGACTTCAAAGAGGGGTCCTTCAAGTGCACAGAGGTCCTTCCTTCCTGCCCTGGCTCCGAACTCACTACAAGGGGTTAGGCAGACCATTGTGTGGGAGCAGGACACAGCCTATTTAGAAGAAGGTGTTACCTCCTCCCGCCCATCTTGCCCAGGATGGCCCATCAACATGCAGATGGCCACTCAGTCACACCTACCGTTCCTTTGTGTGAGGGTGTCTAGAGGGAATGTAGTGAGCCAGCTGTCACCCCAGCCCAGACGTGTATTGGGGACAGGTTGCAGGTCCACATGGCTAAGAGCAGGAAAATGCCACTTTCTAAAAATGGCATTTTAAAAATTGTAATAGTCAATCAAACTTTACCATTAAAGAGAATTTGTCATTACAATTCCATAGGTACTAAACATGACAGGTCTACCTCTTCTCAATCAGGAATTACACTTTATTAAATGTAATAAGGAATCACTAATGTTAACCTATGAAAGGGGTAGGCCTCACAGTAGTGAAAAACAAATTTGAGGATTTTGACAAGCAGGTTATGTAAAACTTAAAGGTAAATGTCCTGCCTTTTAATTACATGGCACCCTGCCCTATGGGCTACCTTAGTGGTGACATATATAGGAAAAGGGGACTTTAGGACTTGGCAAGGGGTTTTTAAATGCCAATTCGAAATGGCAGTCAAACTGCACCCACTTGCCCTGCTGTTTAAAGGGCCATTTAAGTGGGTGGCACAATTTGTGCTGCAGGCCCACTAGTAGAATTTAATTTACAGGCCCTGTGAACATGTAGTGCACTTTACTAGAGAGGGATAAGTAAATTAAGTATGCCAATTGTGGATACAACAATGCTACCATGTTTTAGTGGAGTGAGCATGTGCACTTTAACACTGTTTGCAGTGGTAAAGTGCCCAGAATTCCAAGGCCAACAAAAACAGGTCAGCAAAAGCGAGTCAGCACAGGCAAAAGTTTTGGGGGAAGACACCCTAAGGCAGGTAGGTCGAACACGTGACCCCCAAACTGAAAGTGGGGGAGCTACCCAAAGTCTTGGGGTATCTTATCACTAAGGTGGAAAAACCTAGAGAGACAATCAGCATTGGTGTGGTCTGACCCAGGTCTGTATTTCACTGTACAATCCATTTTCTTTTGGGTTCTCATCCCTCATTTTCATTAGCCACCTGAGGGGCCTGTGGTCTGTCTGAAACCAGAAGTGAGTCCTAAACAGGTACGGTCTCAATTCCTTTAGTGCCCAGAGCACAGCAGAGGCTTCCCATTCCATAACACTCCATCTCTGTTCCTGTGGTATTAACCTCATGGAGATGAAAGCAACAGATTGGTCTAGGCCCTCTTCAATAAGCTGTGCTAGTACTGCCCGTATGCCATGCTATGAAACATTGGTTTGCACTATGAATTCTTTGGAAAAGTCAGAGCCCATGAGCTCAAAGGCTATGCACATGGCCTGCTTCAGTGAGTCAAATGCTTTTTGGCGCGCCTCTGTCCAAATCACATTCCTGGGTTGTTTCTGTGATGTCAGTTGTGTCAAGGAAGCAACAATTATGCCATACCCTTTGACAAACCTCCTGTAATGTCCTGTGAGGCCTAAGAAGGCTTTCACCTCTGTTTGAGTCTTTAGGGACTCCCAGGCCATGATGGTTTCCATATTGGCCTGGCAGGGCTGCACTTTATCCCAGCCCACCAGTTGTCCTATGTACATCACAGACCCATGCCCTATCTGGCACCTACTGGCTTAGATTGCCAGTGCTATATTACGCAGGATCCGGAGAACTTTCTGGAGGTGAAAGAGGGAATACTTCCAGCTGCTACTGAAGACATCTATGTCATCGAACTAGGCAGCGCTGAAGGTCTTCATACCAGCCAAAACCTGGTTCACTAGCCTCCAGAAGGTGGCAGGGGTATTGTTGAGTCCAAAGGGCATGACTCTTAAATGATAGTGGCCCTATGGAGTAGAGAAGGCTGATCCCTCCTTGGCTTCTTCAGTTAGGGCAATCTGCCAGTATACTGAAGTAATGTCAAAAGCACTCAGGAACTGGGTAGTCCCTAATCTGTCAATCAGCTCATCTGCCCTGGGAATGGGATGAACATCAGTCTTGATGACTGAATTGAGCCCCCTGTAATCTACACAGACCCTGAGTTCAGGTGTAGTGCCCTTTGGGAAGCTTTTGGTAGCAGCAACACAGGGCTGGACCAGGGGCTCCTCGAAGGTTCAATCACTCCTAATTCTAGCATTTTAGAAACTTCTTCCTTAATGCTGGCCCTCACATTGTTGGGCAGCCTATAGATTTTATTTTTGACAGGGAAGCTGTTCCCTGTATTAATGCCATGGGTGCACACGAGTACACAAGTTTGTAACCCCAAGAGTAGGAGATGGTTCACATCTTCCACTGACCCATCCTTCTCTTGGGAGGCCAAGTGGTCAGGCAAATGTTCATTTTCTCCTCCTCCCTTGCATCTGTTACCAATAACATGATGACTTTAGACCTCTCGAAGTGGACTGTAAGACGGCCGAGGTGGAGGACCATTAGAGGGTGTATGGGGGACTTGAGGTCCACCAAGTGGCTATACTTCCACTCTCTCAACAATATTGTGGTGCCCAGTCCAACAGTCTTGGAGGGCCCTAAGCTCCATGGGATCCATCGCCCGCACCTTTTGCCCAGGTTGTAATTCCACAGGGGCAGCCGTTTGGTCATACCACGGCTTCATCACCTCTAACTAGCCTCTAAGTTGTCTGAAGTTTGCTTCAACAACTTGGCCATCTGGTTTCTGAAGGCCAGCATGTAGCTAATTACATCCTGGGGAGTTTTCCTGGGAATGCTCCCACTCTTCTTTTACCAAAGTGAGAGGTCCCCTTATCGGGTGCCTGTACAGAAGCTCAAATGAGCTGAACCTAGAACCCTTCTGTGGCACCTCCCTCTAAGCAAAGAGTAGGCATGGCAAGAGAATACCCCACTTATGCCACAGAGCCTCACGGAGGCTCCTGATCATGTCTTTCAGGGTCTTGCTGAATCTCTCAACAAGCTCTTTGGTATGTGGATGATAGGGGGTGAAGAACTTGTAAGTAACTCTGCATTCATTCCACACTGACTACATAAGCAGACATAAAGTTGGTGACCTGTCAGGCTCCGCTTCCTTGGAGAAATCCACTCAGGTAAGAATCCCAATCAGGGTTTTAGCCATTGCGGGTGCAGTAGTAGATCTCAGAGGTCTGGCATCTGGTACCTAGTGGCTTGATGCACTAGAACCAGGATAAATCTGTGACCAGAGGTGGACAATGTTGATGTTCACCCTCTCAAAGGGAGTGCCAAAGAAGGGTAAGGGGGACAAGGGAGCTTTCAGCTTCTGCCCTGTTTTCCCACTGGCCTTCCAGATCAAGCAGGTTCTACAACATGCATCTGAAAAGACCTTCATCTGGGGCCAGTAAATGCAGGGGCCAAGCCTGGCAAATGTCTTGTTCTGGCCCAGAAGTCCTACTCATGGAGTTTATTGACCCAGCCCAAGTCCCAGTAGGCAGGCCTGGTAGCACTGGGGACCCACCAGGGCTCTTGTAAAGTGCACAGAGTCCTAAGGCCAACAAAGAAAGCCAGCACAGGTGAGGCAATAAAGGCAAAAGGTTTGGGGGAAGACCATCCTAAGACTGATAGGTCTACCAACTCATAGAAATCAGTATTTCATAGGTGATGCATGAACCTTTGCAAGATGTTGGAGGGTGGGTCATTAGTTGTGTGGCCTGCACAAGTAATAGGGCAACAACTCGGCCACCACTGGAAACCCAACACCTCAATGAGTGCTAGACTCTCATGGAGAGTTGCATTCCAGAGCCGTACAAGGCTTAATCAAGGGAGATGGTGTGGGCTAGTAATCACTATTCACAGGCACCCAAGAATAACACTCAATAAATGATTGTCCAGTCTTTGCTTCTTTCTTTTGATAAAGTAAAAGTGGATTTATTACACACATACAATACTATGCAATAATTTTCAAATATACACTAGCTGATGGAATCATTTTTGGATGATATTACATAATCATAAACTAACAATACACATGGCAGAACATTCACTTGTATTCCAATGCAAAATTTGACTGTAACTTGGACTGTGAGCACCTAATAGTGGCAATAAAGTACTTTGATCAGTAGTGGCTGTCGGTCTCATTACTCAAATGAACATCAACAAGGAACATGTTGGAATAGTTTGCACTGTTAAGATTACCCGCAGCATGATCTAGGATTACCCTCAGCATTCCCCTAAAGGGTGTGGGTTATGGTTCATCACATTCCTCATTGAAACATTCAACATAAAAAAGATGCACAGTTGACACAGTCTGTAAAGGACATCACTTGGTTGTTAATTGTTATGTAATGCCATTTTTCACCCCTAGAGAGTGCCTTCTGATATGATCCTACACAAGTCATATCACTGGCCACAAGGCTGTCGCCATACATTTTGAGTCACATTTACCATAAATGCTACTATTTTAACCATAGTTTTATTGGAACATTAAAGAAAGTACTGCTTTTGCTTAGAAATATAACAGTATTTTGTCACCAAGACTATATAAGCAAAGGTGTTTTGTATTGCAGCCCCATAAGTAGGTGTAGTATTAAACTTGTTTAGAAATGGTTTTCAACTCCATAGGCGGTGCAGATAATAAGCACCTGTGGTCAGCGGAATGACTAATGTTACTTTAAGTATATTGCACTAATAGCATAATGTGCTTTTTAAGGCAAAATGTCTGACCTGTTCACTTGGTTGCCATTCTATCAAAATTTAATAAAGGGTATTGAAAGCCTTAGCCAGTTGCCCGAACTGGCTTATAGTGTATTTTGCACTCTGCTCCTCAATGACATGTTCCTAGTGGATAAAATGTTTTACTAGCCCCCTATTAAGTATGGGTTACCCTTCATTTCCCACCCTAGAAACTCATTTAATTGTATTTCTTCATGTGTTTGGAAGCTGTGAAGCACCACAAGAAAAGCTTGTGAATTCCCCACAAACTTATGTCTTTGTCACTGTTCAACTGGTTTTAAATGACAACGCCCTATCACTTCCAAATGTTGCTTATCTTCACTTCTCTCTCCCATGGCAAAGGCCTACTCATGCAGGCAAATGCACTAAGTAGGTGGACATCACTGACTGAGCAAGTGTGAATTCCAATCATAACAATTAACAAAGCTTGATAATTTAAGACAGTTCTCTGCCACAGATTTAGCCTGACTGGTATTTTAAATAGTTGATGAGACCATCTAAAACAGATGTAAATTGTTGTTTGACACTGGAACTTAAACATTTGCTTTTTTAGCTGGAAGGGTGGCAAGTGCAGTTAATATATCTAAAGTAAAGGATAGAACTCAACACAACATAACATGACATAACATAAAGCATACATCCAATACAGAAGAAATATAACATGGCACAGCAGGGCAAAACAGAGTACAACAACCACAATTCAACACAACAACTCAATGCAATAATGCCACACAAAAGCAGAATAAGCAACACACCACATCATAACCACAACAAAATGCTACCCAACAAATATGCATCAACATTCTGGTTACACATTACCACATTCACAAATCTGCATTCATCATTCATACCAACTTTGCTAAACTCAGACATATGGTAAGCTAGGACAGTCCTATACATACACCAGCAGTGTTTACATATATATCCATATATGTATATATATATATATATATATACATATATATATATATATCTTCACTGAAAAAACAAAGGTTACGGGGTTATAGGGACGTTATGGTTAGGAAATAAAATTAAAAGACCTTAAATTCACACAAAAAAACAAATATACCAGTGATGTTATAGTTAGGTCCAGATTTTACATGCACAAAATCATTGAAATTCAGCTGTTAGAATTATTTCAAGTAAGTATAACTTGTGCCTTAACATAACTATAACTAAGCGCCCCTGTCATGGACAGTTTTCTCATCAATACTTTTACTGCAAATGTTACAGTGATATTATCAATTATGTCATAGAGGATGTCATGAGTGATGTAATATCTGGGGTAATTAGCAGTGTATGGTTTTTCTTTAATATCTTGAGAACTACTATACAGATTTACACCAAATAACCAAAAGCGTAATATCTGGAGCAAAAGCTAACTTTCTGACAAATTTGGTGTGATTCCGTCCAGCATTTCAGGGTGCAGGTGTGTCTAAAGACTCGATGGGAATTAACATGGGAAACACACTTTTTTTTGCCCCTCTCCCCGTTTTCTCTGCCCTTGCTTGAGGGATATGTATTTATAAACTACAGCTTCCTCCCCGTCCTGACGAAACAACTCTGACCAGGAGTATCTGAGCTGTTCCTTCAGGACAGGGAGGAATCTGTTAATTATATTTGGACAAAAGGAGCCTGATTTCGATCGCTGCAGCCTGGAGAGGCCAGGATTGTAAGTTTGGAATATATATATATATATATATATGTATATATATACATATATACATATATATATATATATATATATACTTATATATATATATGCATAAATAAATATATATCTATATATATTTTTTTAATACACTTAATAAACCAAAGCAAAGGTTATAGGGACTATATAGTTAGGCTTACATTTTAAACATACAAAACCATAGAAATTCACCTTTTACAGTTAGAGTTATCTCAAGTAACTATAACTTGTGCCCTAAAGTAGCTATAACTTGTGCCCCCCTAATGCACAGGTATTTTGTCAAAAAATGTACTGCAAATACTACATGTTTACTATCGAAGATGTTATCAAAGATTCGATGAGAGCGTAATTTGTCTGTTAATTAGCAGTGCATGCCGAGGACGTGAGTTGTAGTTACCTTAGTGTGTGAGTTACACCCACAGGAAACTTTTCAGAAAAGTCATAACCACAAAAATGCACTTTGAATGGGCATTGATTTATCAAGTTTTATATGCTGCATTGCTGAGTCTCTCGATCACAACAGCTCAGTGAGTCAGAGTTGGACTGCCCTGCCTCACTACCCTGAAATTTAAATGCTAAAAGGGGTGCTTCCCAGTTTTAGATCCCAGTTTTGCTAAAGGCTGAAGTGATTACAGTTGAAGTCAAGTAGTTTCTACATGCAACAGGGCTGGACTGAGAACCCAAAGCAGCCCTGGCAAATTTCCTCATACCCGCTCCCATAGGGTGCACAGCGAATGAGCCTGACCACTGCAAAAAAGCTTGCCCACCCAAGAAAATTTGGGGCAATTGGCAAAAATAGTGCATTCTACAACACATTTTTCATTCTATATTTAAATTTATTAGTTTTTAAAGCAAAGTAAATGATGAATTTACAGAGCACCAGGATACAGCAATCTTTATTGGGGCTCTTCAATGATTTTCTCACCACCACACTCTAACTGTGCCTCTCATGTCCTCATACCACCTCGCACATGTATTTTATTTGTTTTATAGCACCTCTCTTATCCAGCTGAGGGTGTTGAATCACTTTACATTACACACATATACAGAGACAATGAATCATACGTGTGTAAATCAGCATAAAGAAAACGTTGCATAAGCAAAGGTGACTAGAAGGTGTAGGATTCACATGTGATCCAAAGTAGAAGGCACTGTTTAAGAGTGCCTTGTCCAGGGAAGCGTAAACTCAGGATTCAGAACGTAGTATAGTAGTTAGGGTTGACTTTAATAATAACTATTTATTTCTACCCAAACAAACCCTTTTTGAGCAAAATTATGATAATCAAAGACTGGCAAAAACATAATTTTCTAACCTGTACCATGCAGTTTGCATGCAGTTCTTTACTGGCAATTCATAGCTCACCGATTGTAACTCAGGAATTGCACAGTAACAAAAGGATCTCTGTGACAAAAGCAGTATCCCACTGAGCTATGCATATAAAATACTGTTCTGTGATCTGCATAGTGCATGTTTTTTGCAGCAGGCATATTAACCCTCTACTCTGCCTTAGATGAGTCAAACCTGCCACTACAAAAAACTCTAATCTCTCTCCAGCACGTACATTAATCATGAGAGTTATCTTGGCACTTTATTGTTGCCTGAAAATTGCTAGATAAACAAGGAGCTCTGTAGTGCTTATAAAACTGCTGCACTGCTACAAAACCAGCCACAGTAACAAAAGCACCCTCCGACCCCAGGAAACTTCCAATGCCTGGTACAGCCAGTCTGACTTTGCCTAGCACCTGCTGACCTGCATTTCTCACAGCCAGGCAGTAGTTTTAATCATTATTTATTTGCACAATAAAGTCTAATTCCAGTTTACGTCCACATTTAACTGGGCCTAAATTTAATAAGATTTTAAACCTGTGCAAATATGAAGGTGTCAGTTTGTTAAAGGTAGCCCTATAATCTTCTACTTTTACCAGCACAGTTCATTCATACCACAGACATGTGCTTTGATTGTTAGGTCATAAATTTTATTTCTATTGAGGCAAACTCAGCCTTAAATCCTTTTAAAGGGTTGTATGATGAAATTACACATGCCTAAGCCACGCATGCCATAACAACATGGTCTCAACAGTGACTGCAACTTCACCATGCATGGCTTTATAACAAATTTGGTTGTAAAAGCATGTTTGGTAAAGGAACATGTGTGGTAAATTCTACCCAGCCCTGCCCCCTAACACCAGAAACCCTATGCTGCAATCCACCCAGCCCCACCCCCTAAAACTGCTCCTTGCACCCCATGCCCTGAGCCCTAACCCCCCCCCTTAGCCCTAGAAGTAACCCCGCCCTGCCCTTAAAACTAGCCTGGCCCCCCACCCTAAACCTTAAAACCAATCCTGCCCTGTCCTAAATACTACCCTAACCCCTCCACCCGCCCTGAGCTCTAAAACCCGGTCACTGTCCCCTTAAAACTACCCCACCCCAACTCTGAAACAGACCCCACCCTGCGATTAACACTACTCTGACCCCTCCACCCATCCTGAGCTCTAAAACAGTCTCTCACCCCTAAAAACAACCCCTGAACCCAGCCCCACTTACCTCTCCTGTTTGTTCCAGCTAGCCAGTAACCCCACCCTGTCCTAAAAACGACATGACCCCCACCCTGAACCCTAAAACCAACCCTGTCCTGTCCTGAAAATTAAGCTGCCCCCCCACCCTGAGACCTAAAACCTGGTCAATCCCCCTAAAACTACTCCACCCTGAACCCTGAAACCGACCCACCCTGTCCTAAAAACTACTCTGTCCTGAGGCCTAAAACCCAGTCACTGTCCTTAAAACTACTCTGAGCCCCCCTCCCCTGAACCCTAAAGGGGACCCCACCCTGTCCTAAAAACTACTCCACCCCCCTACCCCGAGGCCTAAAACCCGGTCATGGTTCTAAAACTACCCGAACCCTAAAACAGACCCAGTCATGCCCCTAAACCTTCCCTGAAACCCGGCCCCAGCCACATTTACCTCTCCTGTTCTTTCCAGCTAGACTGCAGTCTCCTCCTCCCTGTTTCACCCGGACAGTTAGACTGCTCTCTCTGCCTTAACCACACATATGCGTCGTTCAGGCACATGCATGGTTAAGGCAGAGTCATTGTTGAGGCAAGCATTGTTGCGCTTGCAGGGAAACGGCATGCCTGGCTCTGCCCGTGTTGTTAAGGCAGTTTCCCTTTTAAGGTAAACGGATTGAGTACAAAACTGTTGCCAATTATACAACAGTTGCAGAGGAAGGACTAACATAACCAAAATGTTGTCATCCACTCCTCTTCCACCATCAGTGGCCTGCCAACTCCAGCAATGCGAGTATAAGGTGGCTGTGTTCACCACTTGATTTGTATTCTGTCAATATTGAAGAGCACAAGAGAAGTGGCTGTCTGGGTTGGACTGGCCTATAGGGCAATCAGGCAGTGCCCAATGGGCTGGTATGGCAGGTAAATGTGGGAGCTTATTTTTTAGCTCTATGTGGGCCTCTTTTATGGTCTGCTTGGGCTGGTGTTTACTGCTGATTTCACTGATATGAAAACAAACATTGCTTACAGCAAGCTCACATTCATGGCGTCTTCCATACCATGCAAGATACTTACCAGCGCATCTTCACAAGTTTTTGGTGCCCAGGCCTAGTTTCGGTCCCATTCCGATACTGGTGGCTGTGCATCTCGTGGGTATGCATTTCACATCTATTCATCTCCAAGGTTCAAAGAATGCTCCGAATTTTCTCACTGGCATTCTGAGAATGTATGGCAGGCCAGAGGTCAATGCCTGGGGTCTCCTAAAATTCCAAAGAGAACAAAATGGTTTCCTTCCCCTCCTACCACGTGGCAGAATGTGTTAATTAATAGGATTATCTTCCCTGATTGTGCAAGGGCTTCCATGCAAAAGTTGAATCCTGGGTTTTACCTTACCAGATTCCCTAGTGGTGGCAAGGTGGGACCAGCATCAACCATGCCTACACCACCATCAGTTGCCTTTCTAACTCCAGCCAGGTAATTATCTGATGGCATAGTTCACAAGTGACATGACTGGCAGGACGACGGTGGAGGAGAATGTTTAGGAGATGAGCTTTAAAGTACGATTCATCCCGATCTCCTTCTCCTCAAGATTTAGGGAAGCGATTCCTGACTTGTTGCTCATGTGTTGGGAGATATCGCACATCATAATTGCATCCTAAAATACAATGATAATCCTATGATTACTTTCTCCATGGTGTGCAACACTGTACTGCTAAAGAGAAGCACTCCGATTACATGACGAGAAGGTAAAAGAAAGAAAATACCTTTTAGGGTTTAAGGTACAAAAAAAATCAGCAGTCATCTAAGAGCTAATGAATCATAAACAGCTCTTGATAGGGTAATGAAGAGATTGCCATAGAGAAGAGAAAGAGATAAAGATTTTGCCGCCATGGGTGTACATTTTAAAATAGTTTGAAAGAGAAAATAGAAGGAACGAAAAAAATACAGGAAACATGACATAACACTGTGGTATCCCATAGTTCCCAACCAGATCAAGAGAGAGCGTGACAATAATGAAGTTGTTACGATAACAATTATAAAATGATTTACTGTGTCACCGCAGCAGAGTGATACAGAAAAATACAGGACAGCGAAGAGGTACAAGTCTATTTAAAGAAATTTGTGACAGAAAGAAGGGAGTGGTTGCGGTTTAGCAGGAGTATCAAAAATTGAGTACAGTCTGGAAAGGTGTGAATTTGAGTCAAGAAAAGCTGCAAATGAAGTTAAATGCAATTGCACATATAAAAAAAAAAATCAAAAATGCAATGTGCTTGAGAAGATTTGAAAAATTAGAAGAATTGATGTCAGGTGGTATTTAACAGAGAAACACAATTAATCAATCAATTCATCTCTATTCGACTTCAGAAAAAATAATAAAGGAGAGATACTACGTCACATACAGAAGGTGCTTATACAGTAGCCAGAGAAACATCAGTAAAATATATATGTAAAAAATTAAGATCTATCGCATTATCTTCCACGCCTAGTGAAAATTTAGGATGAATGCCATACGTAAAGCAAAATAGTTTTTACAGTGCTAGTACCAACCATTTATTTCTCTAGCACAGTAGTTCGGAGACTCAAAATGCAACAATGAAGTGTTGCAAACAGCACAGTCATCGCCAATGGTAAGTGAGACTTTAAATTCAGCAATCACCCCAAATGTCTGAGGTGGGAATCAGACCACATCCTTAATGAGCACCGGATATGGTGAAATTCAGATATTAGGTCACATTATTTATGCTAGCTTTGGCTATTTGTGGAACTACTCTTAACTGCACAGCTTCTTTTTTTTTATAGTTTGGGCCTGCGTGTCAATGTTTCACTATTCTGTACTCAATCAAACCATGATTAGCACCAACAAGTGTCCTTCCTCGTCTAATTTTGCAATCCGTTTACAAGCCTGCCTGGGAGTATTTACATTTGGCTAATCCTCAAATTGATTTATGAAGAGCACATTTCCACTTAAAAGAAGAAAATGGTGCTAGCAGGTAATTACAGGAATACAAATAGGGAGAGAACACTTTTTGTGAATATCAATTTTGCCTCGTGAGCCTGACATTAGAATCCCAAGGGTGACAGGAGAAGATTGTAACGCAACCTTTTCTTTTCATTTAGAAGTGATCGTGAATTAATTGGGCAGGAATGTTGAACTTTACTTTCCTCGGTATCTAAGGAGAAGAGATCTGACAGACTGGGAATTTTATCTTGTTTGTAAACTCTCTGGCAAAATCCTATTACACTGTACACGTTTGGAGGAGAATTCAGATCTTCTAAGGAAGCGCAACGAAAAAAGGTCAAAGGCGTCCAGCTCGGAGCAAAGAATAATAGACAAACAAAAGAGAGTGCTCACACTATTTGTTTTCATTCAAAATGGTTGCATTTTTAGATGCACTTCTTCCTGTGGGAAAGACTGCAACGTTTGAGGTCAATTATGAGAAAAACTGTATAACTGCATTTCCATGTTAGTTCAGTTAAAAACTCAAGAATTCATTTTAAAAATGCAAATATTGCTGTTTCTTCATACATATTTAAAATATTGCTCAAAGAGCCAACTAATCTCTTCTTAGGAACGAGTTCAGCTTTGCCACTGAAGAAATAAACGTGAAATCCCTATAAGGTTTACGCACCTACCCACGTTTCAGCCAAATAAAAGGCATCACAGTGGCCCCGAATTTATATACCGATCACACACCAATGAGCTCTGGACCTTTAACATGGATAAACGTTCAGCCCATACTACATAATAATATTCTTCATACTCAGTTCTCTAGATTAGCGTCACATATATCAAACGAAAGTGGCACTTGAAAAGGTAAGAATTGCACTCCAAACAAAGAGCCACTCTGAATACTATGGTGGGAGTCGGGCTGAAGAAAAATCCTTACACAAATCGACCGCATGGACTAAATATCTATTCAAGTGCATGTTTATCGAACGACTTCGAGGAACTCTAGAAAAGTAACATTAACATCCATGTTTAATACATTTATCATAGATATACAAGCACTCATGTAGCAACACAAAAGCCACAGTTTATTGTCATATCTTTAAAATCATAATAACCAACATGTTATGGATTGACAAATAATCCTTGGTGAAGGGCGATGTCACGAAACACGTTGGCTGTAGAACTATGTATAATAGATGTACGAAAAATACATTTTGAATCATATTTCAAGTGGCTCCAGGTTAGTTCACCTACAATTCACAACACTTCAGGGACCCCAGTGCTGGATTTAGAGAGCCCTCTAAAATCTCCACTCAACAAGCCCTGCATGATTAACTTTTGGACTCCTAGATATTCACATCTCTAAATGACATGACTACAATTACAGAGTTAAACCTAATTGATGTAAAAGACTTTTCCTCTCAAGCACTAAGGCAGAACTTACACATGATGTGCTTCCAAAGGTTTGGACTGTGATGTATATGGTTCATAGTGTTACATTCAAAAAAATCTAAACATTAACAGCATGTCACTTATAAAGCATAACCCACAGCCAACGACTGTAGGCCCTCTCCCAGTTTTATAGATCCCTCTGAGTGGCTTGGGTCTGTTGGCGCATCTGACCTTAATAAGTAAATTTACAAGGGGACGCGAATAGGCCGATTACCCATTTGACTGAGCTTAGGATGTTCCCACCATATATCTAGTGCATGCAGATCAATAATTAATGATAATCAATAACATTAGTAATCAATGGGAGTCAGTAATTGTCAGACACCATGACCTTGCAGTCATGAATAACCACACCTTTCTGTAAAAGTTTGAATATTTATTTCCCTATATTAACAATGCTTATGTCACGCAAAATAATCTCAAAATCAAATGATAAACATAGAGAAACAACATCAGCTGACCAAAGCAGAGACAGAAACACAATCTAATCAAGGCTTGAGCTACTGCACATTCTAAAGTTACAGTGCAAATTAATAGCAAGAATAACTGCGCTAATGATATTACATACATTTAGATTCAGCAAAGAAAAGACATCAAATGTTACCCCATGTATTGAATTTTATTAATGAGTATCCTAACTAACACCAGATTAGAATAGCATGTTGGGCTTCATGCAAAACCATTTAGTCAACACAAATTTGGAAAAACATCTAACTAACTATGGCTCTATCAAAATAGCGCGATTGGTACCTAGAATGAAAATCAAATACACATGGTAAACAATCTCATAGTCAATATACCTATCCTCAGTTTGGATCAGCAAGCTGTGACAGTCTTTATCAACAGGACATCAGTCTGGTCAGCAAAGCATCAGGATTCAGCATCAAAGTTCAGAAAAGGTAAAGTCTTTAAGCAAGGAAATTAAGCACGCCTCATCTCAAGACGTTCAAGAAAGTAATGGCGGTATGGCAAACGGAAAATAGGCAACTGGTCTCTTCTCCTCAGTGCAGTCCGACTGAGGTAGATTCCCTAAAACTAATTCCCAAGTCCCAATTGGTCAAGGGATTGCATGTTCAGACTCTGTCAATTAAAACTAAAACTTGAAATCTACATTTCTACTAGTACCCAGTTCACATGTCGATGATTGGCTCTTTCCGTAAAATTCTCATTCATCCTGCTCGTCAGGTGACAATACTGTTGCAGCTTATGCTCCAGTCAGTGTCTACATTGTACTCTCCTGGGAAAGTCAGTCTTACACAAATTACATTTTAAATTTTGCATTAGCAAGAACAGCATCTTCTAGCAAGCAGTTCTCATGAGAAAGACTTTTAGCTCCGAGCACATTAGGTCAGCACAGTGGAAAATCACAATTTCATTCTCTAAGCTTTACTAAAAGTCTAAGAAATACAGCTTGTCATGAGGCCATGCAACTAGGCCAATGCCTCCGCTAAGTTAAGGCCTACAATTAATAAAGCTAATACTTAACCCTCAAAATGACATATTACTACCTTAATCAAACAAAAGCTCAACATTTCATATTAATAAGTACCCTCCGTGAACATTGGTAGCCACTCGCATGGTCACACTTTCAAATGTGTGCATTATGTTCTCTAAGTTAATACATTTTCTATGCAAATCCAACACTCAGGATGAAGTTTGTGTTACTTAGGATGGAACAATATCAGAAAATCCTTGTTTTGTAGAATTCTCGTCTACAGAATTGTAAATTAATTAACTCTTGTACTGTCCAGTTCAGATTGTACTTTAGCTAAGGTTTCTCAAATGTTATGGGTCAGTCATGCTTAATTTGTAAAAGAAAATAAATGCCAGAGCCCAAAGGTTTGCTCAGTAGCCCAAGTATCGGGGGTTGCTAAATACCAAGGGCCGTATTTATACTTTTTGGCGCACAACTGTGCCAACGCAGTTGTGCGTCAAAAAATTTAACGCCGGCTAACGCCATTCCAAAGCGCCATGCGGGCGCCTTATTTATGGAATGACGTTAGCCGGCGGAGCTGCCTGGTGTGCGTAAAAAAAAAAGACTTACACCAGGCAGCGCCGGCGTAGGGGAAAATGGAGCTTGGGCGTCAACAAATGGGGCAAGTCAGGCTGAGGCAAAATTTTTGCCTCAACCCGATTAGCGCCATTTATTTTTACTCCCAACCCCCATTTAAATGACTCCTGTCTTAGCAAAGACAGGAGTCATGCCCCCTTGCCCAATGGCCATGCCCAGGGGACTTATGTCCCCTGGGCATGGTCATTGGGCATAGTGGCATGTAGGGGGGCACAAATCAGGCCCCCCTATGCCACCCCAAAAAAAAAAAAAAAATACTTACCTCAACCTACCTTAAGTTCCCTGGGATGGCTCCCTCCATCCTTGGGTGTCCTCCTGGGGTGGGCCAGGGTGGCAGGGGGTGTCCCTGGGGGCATGGGAGGGCACCTCTGGGCTCCTTCCGAGCCCAGAGGTCCCTTAACGCCTGCCCTGACCAGGCGTTAAAAAATGACGCTAAAGCGGCTGGACGTAATTTTTTTTGACCCACCCACTCCCGGGCGTCATTTTTGCCCGGGAGTGTAAATACGGCGCACATGCCTCGGAGTCATTTTTTAGATGGAACGCCTACCTTGCATATCATTAACGCAAGGAAGGTGTCCACGCTAAAAAATGACGCAAACTCCAAGATCTTTGGCGCTAGACGGGTCTTACGCCAAAGTATAAATATGGAGTTAGTTTTAGTTGGATTTGCGTAAAAAAAAACAACGCAATTCCGGCGCAAACAGAGTATAAATATGCCCCCAAGTCTCCATAGTCTTGATTCCACCTTGTGCCTTTTTCGTCCACCACCAGACACTCTATGTCCCTTCATCTTCTTCTTTCAGCTTTCTGTAGATCCCTGCTTGCCCTTTTGGCACAGTTTAAAAAAAAAATTATCTTTCTTCTTCATTTTCCTTTTTGTGTTGTTCTCTTTCTTGCTCAGAGACAAAGGGCCTGCTGATTTAGAATTTGGAAGAAGGGTTATTCCATCACAAACTAGACGGATATCCCGTCTGCTGTATTACAAGTTCCATAAACAATAATAGAATTGTAATACAGCAGATAGGATATCTGTCAAGTTGGTGATGAAGTAACCCCCTCTGCCAAACTTCAAATGAGTGCAGTGTCTATATGTATTCTTCCAATGGATGTCATTGTGTGAAAATCAAATCTTCCACTATGATCCTGCCCCATTACAACCAATTTGCATTTGTTGGTGCAAATTGTGACCCCCCCTAATTACAATGTGAGCAGGGCATGGTAAATGATTCCAAGTTTAACTATTCAGAATGCAGCATTATGTGTAATGTGTGCATGGATTTACTTATTCCAGAGAGCCTAAAACGGCATTAGTATAATCTGCATCCTTGAATGGATTCACGTTTGGTTTATGCTGATGTAAATTGAGAGGCAAAATATCTACACTGGGTGAAATGTGCTCTTGACTTGTAATCAGAATTTATGTGTTTTGTTTCCTTATTAACATGGAAAGTCTGAAAACACAAGGAAAATAGAGTTGAAAAGCTACCCAGGAATGGAAATTTGCAAATGAGTCCTCTTATACTTGCAATTATTAATATAATTACCATATTATTTTATTTTTACTGTGTACAATTGAATAATATGAATTGGTAACACCACTAAATTTGTAGCACTATGGCAAAAATTAAAACCAATATCACAAGCAAAATGGAGAGAAAGGGAAAATAAAATGGGCAGGGGCGGCTCCTCCATAATAGCGGAGGAGCGTCGCCCCCCGCTCAGTCAGGCAGCGACAAATAAAAAGATAATAAAATAATTTTGTTATCAATTTATTTGTCACTGTCTGACTGAGCCATGCATGTCTAGGGAGAGGCTGGGCCATAAGGAGGAGGAGTGGTGGGCACTAAAAAGTTAGCATGCCATTCTGACCGGTTGTCTTAGGCTGGCCAAACCAACATGTGCACTTACATTTCTCCAACCCAGCTGTGTTAAACAGCTGGGTTGGAGAAATAGCACAGGTACCCTGCGTCAAACCAGCCCACTCAGGCCAATCCTGGCACTAGTCTCATGCTTGGTATAGCATGAAAGCAGCATCTGCCGGGAATAGAGGAGCAATAGAAGTGGCTCGGATCGGGAACGGCAGGCAGGTAAGTTCTTTTTTAAATTATTTTTAACCCCACTCCCTCCTGACAGTACCCTCCCCCCCACACTCCACCACCCTTGATTGGCAGCAGCCGCCACTAAATAAGGGCATGCATAACCCAGTCGTAAGTGTATAAAAAATGGTGTGGGAATGTGAAGGTGATGGGATTGGCTCCACTGACAAAAGATTGCAAGCAGTGATGTTATAATCATTCATTGAAGAAAAAAAGCATACTAGAGAGAATATATGTTAAGATATGATGCAAGAAGAAGAAAAGCTTAGTGGGTGTTATTTTGAACTATGAATGACTTGCTCTCAGCCAACTCAGGAACCAAGGGGGATAAATGAGGAATAATAGGCATGGCCTCTGTTAATTAGTACATTAACCACTGACTCCTAGATCTGTGGTTCAAGCAGATCAGATATAGGACTTGATCCCTCTTTATTTCTGCCCCAATATTTCCGAGGGGGCTGGTAACAAGAGCTATTAGCCTTGTCAGAATTATATGTTTGGTGGTAACACCACAGCTATGTGATGTTTACTTGCTGCATTGGATTAGTAGGCAAAAAACATACAGAAATCAACATGGTAAATCAGATTTTTGCATATTAGAGAGCACAAAAATCATGATTCCTGTTATTTTCCCATTGCCTGGAATAATGGTAATTCTAGAGGTGTAAATATTTGGAAATATTACAGACTACTCATAATTTGGGCCAAGGAGTTATGAAGGGGGCAGAGATACCTCACTTTATGTAAAAAGAGTCCAAATAATTCAGAACATTCTAAAATGATGTGGCAGCCCAACAACAGATCCAAACGTAACCCAACCAGTAGCCAAAAGAAATCATAGAAATATACTTGGTAGGGAAATGCAACAATTTTTTTTCAGCAAAAGTAGCTTAGCTTTTGAATGCCTGATCCATATGTATTCTCAAGGGATCCAGTAATCCTTTTACACCACTGCTCAGCTCGCGAAGCAAATAAGAGCAGTGGCTGTCGTGAGGAGATGCAGGAGCAGCCACTATGTTAATATTCATCTTTGTGTTTCAAATGAGCTCTTGGCTTTGAAAAATTCACTTTGAAAAGGACATTCAAGAGGGGCTAAATGTTTCACTCTGCTTTGAATGTGTGTTTTTGCTTATTTTCTACAAAGAACTAGGCTTCGAAATGCTTGCTCTAATAAAACCTATAGCATAACTCTGTAAAGCTGGGACAATAATTTTAATTAAAGCCAGGTTGCCAGCTTTTATGCTCTGTGAGAAATTGGGTTGTTGGCTGAAAGTGGTAAAATCCTACTCAAGCAACAGCCACAATCGTTGTCAGGGTGAACCAGAAAAAGTCAGTAAATCCCCCTGTGTTTAACACTCTGGTAGCTTTGCACAAAAGCAGTCAGACATTAGTTAGAGGCAATGTGAAAGTATTTATGAAGCACACAAACATCAGTAAAGTGGAAAAAGCATAAGAAAACTCCCACATTAATGAAGAAAAATTTAGTCAAATTTATTAAATTGACATTAAAATGACAAAAATAAGTAGAGCCACAGATATATAATATGGAAGATTTAAGGTAAGTGTAGCGTGTAAAAACACAAAGCACCACTTGCGGTTATCTGGTTGTGTGAAACAGGGTGAGAGTAACAAGTTCAACTGCGGTGGAGCATGGGCAAATATATTGACCAGGGTAGTCCCACTGAAAAAGTTACCTTCTAAAGCCCAGCACGAAGAGTTCCATTCTTGGTGGAGGGGGTAGGCAAGGAATATGTAGAACATCACAGATGGTCATCGCTGTAGCGCAGCGCGAAGAGCAGGTCGGGCATTGCAGATAGTCGCCACTGTAGTGTGAAGATCCTGTTGGGTGTCACTTATGGGTGTTGCTGGAGATTCGCAGTGGTGGTTATTGTGGGCTGTTGATGCTGTAGCGCAAAGTTGTGTTGCTGGTTGTCGCTTGTGGTCTATGTAGTGGCGCTGGGTTTGCCAGAGGTTCATGTTGGAGACAGGCACGGGCAGCAAGATCTTGATATGAAGGGGCCCATTCACAGTCAGGAAGAGCACAAAACTTCATAATTTCTCCTTTTATTCAGGGAAGAGTTCAAAAGATGCCACACAAAGGATTAGGAACTCACTCCAGCAGCAGTCAGCAACCTCAGGCAGGTCGAGGCAAGTCCAGTGTTGCAAGTCAGCTGGGCAGTTGCAGGGAGACCACTGAATCTTGATGTGTCCCTGTAGCTCAGAACAGAATTCCAGCTAACTAACCTTTGGAGTCACTCAGGTACCGTAGGATGAAAGGTGCAGGTCCAGTCTTCCTTCGCAGACAGGATGACAGGCCTTAGACAGCAAGGCAGTCCTTTGGCAGCGGGGCAGTCTTTCTTCAGCAGTATCCACAGGTCCAGGAGTGCACTGAAGAGTGGGTCTGAGGATCCCACTTTCATACCTGATGCTCACTTTAAAGCGGGAGAAGCTTCTGGATTTGTCCCTCCCACGGAGGTATCTGGAACATCCTAACTCTCAGTCTTGGTCCCAATCTACTTGTAGTCACAATAGGCTAGCGTGATGTCCTCTGTGTGTGAGCTGAGTTAGTGTCTTTGTAGTGCAAGTGTGACAGGGGGCAGCTCCCCCGCAATCAAGTCAGGTTAGCCCATCATGCCAATGGGCTGACCCTCTATTGTGTGTGTTAGAAATGGGGTCTCTTGTTGGCAGTGGTTTGCACCCTGTCCAAGTAGGGACCCTCGCTCTAGTGAAAGTAAGGGAGCCACACATCTAAGATAACCCCTGTTCACCCCCTTGGTAGCTTGGCATGAGCAGTCAGGCTTATCTCAGAGACAATGTGTAAATTATTTTTACACACACACAGTAATACAATGAAAACACCACAAAAGATTTGTCACCAGTTTAGAAAAATAGCCAATATTTATTTGAGTAAAACAAGACCAAAACAACAGAAATACAACATACACAAGCAAAGATACACATTTCCAAGATTAAATCTTAGTATTGTACTTAGAAACACAATATCTCCAACTGGAGCTATCATGACGTCTTGACTGAGTCGTTCACACCAGTCCAACACTAGTCACGAGGGAGTGTAGTCTGGTCATTGATTTGCACAGACCCCAGGTACAGTACCTTGGAAAATGATGAGGAAACAAAGACATTGCACAGAGTCGGGATGTGAGGCTTCATTGGAGCTGTTGCAGCATCTGTTCCTTACTGCTCCCGGGGAGGTGAGACATTGGATCCTTACTGTTAGGTAAGGAAGGTGAGATGTTTGTTCCTTATGGTTGCAGGGCAGGTGATGCGGCATCAGTGGTGCGGTGACGGTCCCTTACAACCCAGAGGGGTGAATGAATCAAGCAGGTTAAGATGCAAGGTATCAACTTTGCGGTGTCACAATCACACCACAGGGCCACAGGTGCTGTGACAGAGTCAGAGTTGAGGGTCACGGATGTAGGGGACACAACACTGGGGACTCATGCTGTGGCGGGACTTTAGAGGTGCTGCAGCTGCATCGGGCCTGTGTTGCAGGTCACAGTCATTGAACTCAGTAGGGACCACAACCCTGGTGCAGGCAGCAGCGCAGAGTCATAGAGCGGCACCAGTTCTGAAGTTGCTCTAGAGCCAATGTGCTTAGTTTCTTCTTAGTTGCACCAGAGCTTTCAAGGGCCCAGGAACTAGATTTGGTACCACTTGTCAAGTCAGGACTCTCAGCAAGAGAACCCAGGTGCTGGCAGATGAAGTATTTGATGTCCTTGAGACTTCTTAACAGGAGGCAAGCTCAGTTCAATCTCTTGGGGAACCTTGGAAAGCAGAATGTAGAAAGCAAAGTTTTCACTCCCAGGACAGAAGCAGCCAGTAGCAGGTCAGCACAACAAAGCAGCAGGCAGAGTGGCAGTCCTTCCTACAGCATCCACATCTTCTTCCTGGCAAAAAGTCCTCAGTCCAGAAGTGTTCTAACTATATGGGGTCAGAGGTCCAGTCCTTATACCTATTTCTGTCTTTGAGGTAGGCAACCTTTAAAGAGAAGTCTCTGTAGTGCACAAGACCCTGCCTTTTCCTGCCCTGGACCCAGACACACACCAGGGGGTTGGAGACTGCTTTGTGTGAGGACAAGTATAGCCCTATTCAGGTTGAAGTGTCAGCTCCTCCTACACTCTACCTCAGGAAGACCTATCAGTCTGACGATGGGCCATCAGGTTATACAGGGCACACCTCAGCTCCCTTTATGTGACTGTCTTGTGTAAATATACGAGCAGCCCAACTGTCATCCTGACACAGACCTATATTCAGCAGACAGGCAGAGGCACAGAATGGTTAAGCAAAGAAAATGCCCATTTTCTACAAGTGGCATTTTAAAACTTACAATTCAAAAGCCAACTTGACCACAAGTTGTATTTTTAAATTTTCAGTTCAGAGACCCCAAACTCCATTTCTCTATCTGCTCCAAATGGGAAATTAGACTTAAGAGATATTTCAAGATACTCCTCAATTTACCCTTTGGGAGTGACAAGCCTTGCAATAGTGAAAAACGAATTTAGCAGTATATCAGGACATGTAAAACACACCTTTACATGTCCTACCTTTCAAATGCACTGCACTCTACCCATGGGGCTGCCTTGAGCCTACTTTAGGGGTGATGTATATGTAGCAGAAAGAAAGGTTTGGTCCCAGCCAGTAGGTACATTTGCCAGGGTGAAGTGGCAGTTTAAAACTGCACACAGATACACTGCAGTGACAGGTATGAGACATGGTTACAGGGCTACTCATGTGGGTTGCACAATAAGTGCTTGCTACAGGCCCACAAGATTAGAAAATCAAATATTATGAATCAACCAATCGCTAAAATTTTAGACAGAGAGCATATGCACCTTAGCTCTGGTTAGCAGTGGTAAAATTCCCAGAGGAGTCCTAAAGCTAACAAACACAGGCCAGAAAAAATAGGAGGAAGAAGGCTAAATGTTTTAGGGTAACCCTGCAAAAAGGGCCAGGTCCAACAGTGTGCCTGTTTGGGAGGAATACACAAAGGCCAACTGCTGATTACACCTAGTTTTGTGAGCCAACCTCTAAATGGTTAGGACAAGCAAATGGCAGCTTTCTAAAAGAATTGTGAATGTGATTGTAAGAAATTGGGTTACTGGTTGAGTGAAGCAGCAACCAAAATCCATATCAGTGTGAAGTCACAAGCAAACCCCAAGCAAACCCCAAATTAGCCTGTGCTCAATCCTCTAATAGCTTGACACAGTTTAGTCAGGATAAATGTGGAGGCGATGTGTAAAGTATTTATTCAACCTATTCACATAGTAATAAAGTGAAACCTCAACACAAGTAGAATCCCACACCAGACTAGAAAATTAGAGAAAGCTTTAATAAATAACAGAAGAGTTCTTTGTCAGCGGGGGAAGCCTTGACTTTGCCCGTACTACACCTCCCAGTATCACCTGCGACAGGGACGGCTGCTTGGGCAGAGCAAGTACCAAGAGGTACATAAACGTGGGCACTTGCTCTGCCCAAGCAGCACGGGACACGTTCTTTGTCAGCGGGGAGGCTTTGATTTTGCCTGCACTACACCTTCCAGTACCACCAGCGGCAGGGACAGTTACATTGACAGAGCAAGAGCCAAGAGGCACTTAAACTGTGGCATTTGGTCCCGCAGCACGGGACGCGTTCTTCGTCAGCAGGGGAGGCCTTGATTTTGCCCGCAATACATCTCCCAGAATCGCCTGAGGCACGGACAGCCATGGGGACAGAACAAGTGCCAGGAGGTGCGTAAACTGAGGCACTTGGTCCTGCAGTGCAGGACGCGTTCTTTGTCAGTGGGGGAGGCCTTGATTTTTGACACCTACTAGTATCATCTGCAACCGGGATGGACACACGGACAGAGCAAGCACCAGAAAGTGCATGAACTGGGGCACTCGGTCCTGCTGCGTGGGATGTGTTCTTTGTCAGCAGGGGAGGCCTTGATTTTGCCCGCATTACACCTCCCAGTATCACCTGCAGCAGGAATGGACACACGGACAGAGCAAGCACCAGAAAGTGCATGAACTGGGGCACTTAGTCCCACAGCACGGGATGCGTTCTTTGTCAGTGGGGGAGGCCTTGACTTTGCCCGCACTACATCTCCCAGAATGACCTGCAGCAAAGACACCTCTGAGGACAGAGCAAGTGCCAAGAGGTGCATACACTCGGGCACTTGGTCCAGTAGCACAGGACACGTTCTGTGTCACCGGGGAGGCCTTGATTTTGCCCACCCTACATCACCCTATATCACCTGCAGTAGGGACAGCCACGCGGACAGAGCAAGCACCAGGAGGCATATAAACTGGGGAAATGTATCCCACAGCAGGGGACACATTCTTTGACAGCAGGTGAAGCCTTAATTTTGCCCGCACTACACCTCACAGTGTCACCTGTGGCAGGGACGGCCGAGCGGCCAGAGCAACCGCCAGGAGGGACATAAAGTGGGGCACTTGGTCCAGTAGCATGGGGCGTATTATTTGTCAGAGGGGGAGGCCTTGATTTTGCTCGTACTACACCTCCCAGTGTCACCTGTTTGCAAGGTCAGCTGCACAGACAGAGCAAGCACTAGGAGGTGCATAAACCAGGGCACTTGGTCCTGGAGCACGGGAAGCATTCTTTGTCAGTGGGGGAGGTCTTGATTTTGCCTGCACTACACCTCCCAATATCGCCTGCAGCAGGGACGGCCGCGTGGATAGAGCAAGAGCCAGGAGCTGCGTGAACTGGAGCACTTAGTCCTGCAGCGCGGGATGCACCTGGGTGTGGCCCGAGCGAAGACCAGGCCAAGATCGGGCCCGTCTTCACCAGTCATCACCCAAAAAGGCTGGGCTGAGCCACCCCCCGAATGTCTGTACCAGCCCTGGTTCCTGCAATAAGTAGTGACCGATACTATTAACTCTATTTATCATTGTCTGAGTTCAGTGGAGGTCTTGTGTCATTCAAATTACAATGCAAGACTGGACAAACACAAACCACCTGCTGTGGCTGACAGACTACTGGGAAACAAGACCTTGGATGGGTTTTTACAAAAGGCCGTTGGAGTTCTTGAAAGGGTGATTGAGTCTGCTGAGTGGGGGCTCCCCCCTTTTGCTCCCTTGTGGCATCTCTCTGTTCCACCTATGTCTCCACCTATGCCCAAGTTAGCTCTGTCACTAAAGCACCAGGGCACCGTATTGGGTTACCCCAGGAGGTGTTGGTCACAAATCCCTCTGCTTCATCCAGGGCTGAATCTTTATTAGAAAAGGATTGCCCAGAAATTTGTCAGCCTGGAAATAATGTGGGCACTAGAGGAAAGATGAAAAGCATTGAAAAACCCTCAAAGAGTAAACATACACATAATGCAGTAACTACAAGACTTGGAATTGATGGAAGAGGAGCTGAGGAGGTATTAGGGGGCATGAATGGCCTCCCAGCTGAGTTGCTTTTGGAGGAGATTGAGAAGAGACTGCAACCAGTCATGAAGCGTCTATCAGTCGTCGAGGAGACTTTGGAGAAAGCTGTTCAAATGTTCACCTATGAACTTTTGTCTAAAATACCTTCCACCTGGCCGCTGTCTCGTCCCAGCCCAACACCGGTGTCAGGATAGGCAGGGGTTCCTCCCCCTCCCAATGGGAATTTGGTTAGCTTGGTGCCTCACAATAAGGTTTATCGTCTTATTCCTGGAGCTGTTGCTGAGTCACATGGGGACGTGCGCACTGCGATAACTTCAGAGCAGCGACAGCAGAGCGGTATTGATCATTCCAAGTTTGGTGGGGCTGGAGAGAACCCGGGGAGTAGCAGTGGTAGGGAACTTGCTAATTGCCAGGAAGTAAAGTTCAACAAGGAGTAAGGGAACAGTAGCAAGGGGACTAGAGTGCTCCACCTTTCTCCTGAGGCAAGCCCCTCCTTGGCATTGATCGCAAATGTCCCTAGCCTTTGCCCAAATAGTTCTGACCCCGTCACTGAATTGAAGAATAAAGTTTTACAATGGTTGCATTTCAATGGGAATTTTCACCTTCCCCTAGAGTCCATTATATTAATGGTGAGGAGGGTGATATGGCTGGGGACATAACCCAAACAACGTGAGGTGGACTGTATTGTGATTAATTTTAACTCCACTTTGTTGTTAACCAGGTTTTTTTCAATTTTAGCAAGGTTGGCCCAATGTATAGGGGTGCTTCTTTGCATCGGCTTGCAGCTTTCTATCCCTGTCCTGATACTATTTCTTTATTGGGGTGGCAGTGCTGTTTTAGGGAACTTATTTCTTCCAGTGGTCAAGGATGTGCACTGCTCTACCATAGAAATGTCCAGAGGAGGAATCCTTCCTCACTGGCTTATGTGGATTCACTTATAGGGCAGGAGAACCAGGGCTTTTAATGTCCCCAGTCAAATTGTCTCCCCTCTGTTGAAGGAGTGGCAGTAGTGGATCTATTCAGTCAGAAGATGCAAGTTCTTTGGCAGAGCACCACAAATTCCCCCAACAGCATCTAAACTAATAGGATGTGCGAGGGATAAGTATTTAAAATTCAACAGATGTACCCCAAGTATGACATCCTGTCATTTCCGAGGACCTGGTAACAATTATAAATAGGAATATAGCAGGATGAGGGGCAAAGCTCAACAATCTGCTTTGAGGGCACTTCATAGACCAGCACAAGATCAGTCTTTTCCAGGAAACAAAGGCCTTGGGGCACAGGTATAGATCTGGTTTTAAACGTTCTTGAATTCCTGCTTGTGCGGCAGCTTCTGGTAGGCCTTCAGGGGGCCTACTAATTTGGCTCAGTGGTAATCTTAAGTGTAGAGTAAGAGAGATGGATCTTGGCTCTGCTGAAATACAGGGTCTAGCCCTGTTAACTAACAAAGAGATTCTGCTCTTGCTGATACATTTGTACAGCAGAAGGTTGGGGAAGAGAAGTGAATCAGAAACTCTTTGTATGTTAGATAATTTGCTGGCAGGGTGCAAAAAAGCCTATTATGTATAGATAGCAGGGCATTTTAATACTACCTTTGAGCTCTATCCAGAGGCCCTTGAGCTTTGCTGGGAATATGACTGACTTTGAGGTATTCTGCAATTGTCTGTGCCTAGTAGATGCAAGTTGATTAGAGTCGCATTACGGGTTGTTGGCATCCCACTGTTACATGGGCACCAGGCATGTAATGGTCGTTCTCGCTCGGATGGCAACTTAGCTCCAACATTTAGACGTGGGATGTACAGGAGCTGCACTGATTATTTACTTTTAGATATCTGCCTCTGGAGGCACATGGTTGACATGGAGGTAATGGAGTATGAAGAAAGCGACCATGACCCATTGCTACTTTCTGTCACAAATTTGTTTCCGTGTTCAGATGATTCTGTTTCTGGTGCTCCTAGCCAACAACTTAAAGTGACTAACAACAGGTGGAATGTTAAGTGGGAAGCGCTCAAAACCTCCCCATTCATTATTGCCACCTTATGCCAACTGTTAGTAACCATATGGAAACTATGCTGTCACTTGAGTCAGATTTTGGGAAGATGGTTGACGTGCATCTGATTCTTTATGATTCCCTTAAAATTCTATTTATGAAAGAACTAGCAGGTAAGACGTGGCCCAAGCGAAGCAGTGGGTGGTACACTTAAACATGTGGGGAAGCTAAACCTTGGTTACTAAAGGCACTAAAAGACAAGGATAGATGCTTTATAAGTCAAACTAGGATGAGATATAGGTTGGAGCTAACCCAGGCCCGGAGGCAATGGGAGGCTAAAGGTTGGGAAAATCTTTTGGAAGCAGCTAGGTGCAATGACTAAAGATGGTTTTGGAAGCTGGTATCATGTGACACTGGGGTCCCCCAGCCCCTGATGGTGTTGTCAATTCTACCAGGCAAATGGGTTTTACATTTTAGCTCACTATGTTCTGCCCTTGATAACTTTAGATCAGAAGTGGTGGGTAACATTGGGGGGAGAGATCTAATCCACTTGAGTTTACTTTAACTGAAACTCTGACTATGAATTCACTCAAGTGGGGTAAGGCCCCTGGCCTCGACAAAATGCTGGGTGACCTATATAAGTCTAATCCAGACATTTGGACACCTTATATTAACACGGTTTGTAATGCAGTAGCAGCAGGTGTGCCAATTCCATCCACATCGAGGGAGACTGAAATACTTTCTCTCTTCAAAAAGGGAAACCCAGGGATCCAGTAAATTATCAGGCAATTAGTTTGATTGAAAACTTGCAAAAGATTTTTGCTAAACAGATTTTAGACATGTGCTGGAATGGTTCCATGAAAGCAGGACTATATCAAGCTTGCAGGAAGGATTAAGACTCACAGTAAGCACAGTGGACTAGTTCCTGAGATTTCTGTCAATTGAGTAGAAGATTATGGATATTGGCCATGGGGATTTATATTTAGCTTTTATTGACCTTCAGGCAGCTTTTGATTTAGTTCCAAGGGGAAGGTTGGGGTTCACATTGCAGAAGGGTGTCCCTTCTGAGCTCTTAAACATAATTATTCACTTACATGAAGTTACAGTTGCGCAAATTAGAAGTAGCAATAAATGTGAACTGACAGATGTGGGAGGCTGGCCTGGTTTGTAGTGGGTACCTTAGGTACTTACACCTTATACCAGGTCCAGTTATCCCTTATTAGTGAAGTAGTAGTGTTCTAGCAGCTTAGGCTGACAGAGGTAGCTATAGCAGAGCAGCTTAGGCTGAACTAGGAGACATGCAAAGCTCATACAATACCACTTATAGTTACACAGTACTTATACACAAGTAAAGACAATACTCAGTGTTACCAAAAATAAAGGTATTTATTTGGATGACACAGTACCAAAAATATCTTAGAGACAATACTCCTTCTGGAGGTAAGTATTATACACATTATATACACTAGACACCAAAATTAGACAAGTAAATAGTCACAGAACAATGCAAACAGTAGGAAATCCCATATAATGCAATGGGAGAAAACAGGTCTACAACACAAACACAACACAACAAAGCAACACAAATCATATACTAAAAAAGTGGAATGTTAATGACAAATTCCCCACTAGACAAGTGTAGTGTGTGCAGAATCACTGGAAGAGTAAGAACACATTAAAGGTAAGTAAATTACCCCTCCCCAGAGCCCAGAAAAGCAGGAGTAAAGTACTGCAATTTTTCTTAGGACACACCACACCTCGTTTGTGGGATTTTGCAGCAGCCAACCAAGTCTGCAAAGAACAACTGCTGGATTATTGGACCTGAAGACCTGCAAAGGAAGGGGACCAAGTCCAAAAGTCAAAAGAAATTCCAGGAAGGACAGGAGCCCCTACCAACCCAGAAGAGGGTGCAAAAGAAGAGTCCCTGGTTATTTGAAGACTGCAGAAATGCACCCTAGGAAGATGCCAGCGGGTTTTTGCATGATGCAAAAGATGTCCCACGGCGTGAAGATCGTTGCAGATGAGATTTTTTGTTGGAAGGTGCCAACAAGCCTTGGCTACGGCAAAAGTGAATTTTTCATCAAAATGTCGCTGGATGGATCCAGGAGGGATCTAGGGGCCTCAACTCTGTGTGAGGAGGAAGAGAGGGTTCTCAGCACTTTAGAGAGCCCTCAGGATGCCGGCCAGCACCCCCAGAAGTCACAGGATCCGGGTTCAAAGGAGGTGAAAATGCAGTTGATGCAGCACAACAAAAGAAGGTCCCATGCTGCTGGAGAACAACTCAGCGAGTTGAGCATCACAGGGTGGAGTGATAGGGACCTAGGCCATGCTGTGCATGAAGTAATTTTGCAAAGTGTGCACAGAGGCCTCAGGAGGCGAAGAAGACACAATACACAGGGGTACCATCATTCTCGGGGAAGGCAAGGTCTTACCTTCTCCAAATTGTGTCAGCATGACATCAGGTCAGTCTATGTCAATGATGTCCACCCTCTGTGTCCTTAGGAGCATGCTCGTCATTATGAGAGGAGTCCCACGGTACTGGTTGTCATCTTGGAAGGTGCCTGCTTGGAGCAGGGGAGTGACTCTGTCACTCCATGGGAGATTTCTTCGGTTCTTCTGGTGCAGGATGAAGACAGGGAGTCCCCAGAGTGTGCACACCATGACACCTGTTTCAGTTGCTGACTTGGAGCTGAGGTTGCTGAAGAAAAGTGTCTCTTGTAGACACTTTGTTGTAGTTACAGCGTTTCTTGGAGCAGGCTGCGGTTGATCCGAGGTCAGAAGAGTCTGAAGTTGTTGCAGAGGATTCCTGAAGGAAACTTGCAAGCAGAATCTCAAGAGAACCCACAGGAGAGACCCTAAATAGCCCTGAGAGGGGGATTGGCTACCTTATCAGGTATAGACCTATCAGGAGGGGTCTCTGACGTCACCTGCTGGCAATGGCCATCCAGAGCCCTCCAGAGTGCCCCCACATCTTACAAAGCAAGATGGCTGAAGTCTGGGATACACAGGAGGAGCTCTGGGCACCACCCCCTGAGGTGGTGATAGACAGGGGAGTGGTCACTCCCCTTCCCTTTGTCCAGTTTCCCACCAGAGCAGTGGAGAAGGGGTCCCTGAACCGGTGTAGACTGGTTTATGCAAGGAGGGCACCATCTGTGCCCTTCAAAGTATTTCCAGAGGCTGGGGGAGGCTACCCCTCCCCAGCCTGTAACACATATTTCCAAGGGGAGAGGGTGTAACACCCTGCTCTCAGAGGAAATGCTTTGTTCTGCCTTCCTGGGACTGGGCTGCGGGGTGGCAGCAGCTGTAGCTGTATTGCAAGCCTCAGAGAGCTGGTTTGGCAGTACTGGGGGTCCATGGTGGAGCCCCCAGGATGCATGGAATTGGCTTCCCAATACCAGATTTGGAATGGGGGGACAATTCAATGATCTTAGACATGTTACATGGCCATATTCGGAGTTACCATTGTAAAGCTACATATAGGTATTGACCTATATGTAGCACATGTGTAATGGCGTCCCGCACTCACAAAGTCTGGGGAAATGGCCCTGAACCATGTGGGGGCACCTTTGCTAGTGCAAGGGTGCCCCTACACTTAGTTACCTTGCACCTAACCTTCAGCAAGTGAAGGTTAGACGTATAGGTGACTTATAAGTTACTTAAGTGCAGTGAAAATGGCTGTGAAATAGTGTGTGCACTATTTCATGTAGGCTGCAATGGCAGTCCTGTGTAAGGGTTTGTCTTAGCTCCCTATGGGTGGCAAAAGAAATGCTGCAGCCCATATGGCTCTCCTGGAACCCTAATGCCCTGGGTACCTAGGTACCATATACTAGGGACTTATACGGGGGTCCAGTTTGCCAAATGAAATTGGTAAATGAAGTCACTGGCCTACAGTGACAAATTTAAAAGCAGAGAGAGCATAAACACTGACATTCTGATTAGCAGAGCCTCAGTGACACAGTTAGGCATTACACAGGCATACACATTAGGCCGAAAACTATGAGCACTGGGGTCCTGGCTAGCAGGATGCCAGTGAGACAGGCAAAACATACTGACATATAGGTTTTTATCTATGAGCACTGAGGTCCTGGCTAGAAGGATCCCAGTGACACAGTAAAAACACTGACACACACTCACAAACAGGCCAAAAGTGGGGGTAACCATGCTACTTTCTCACAACAGATCCAGTCAAGGTCGAGAGGGGGGTGCTGCATGGCTGCGTTCTAGCACCAACTCTTTTTCTTTTTTACATTAACAATGGTATTGAGTATCTGAACGACTGTGTGAATGACTCACCTAGTTTGGCAGGTCAGAAAATACCGGGGCTGTTTTACGCAGACGATACCCTTATACTGTCAAAACAAAGAGCGGTCTCCAGAATTTAGTTAACAATTTTTGCTTGTTCTGCAAAGACTTTGGCCTTGAGGTTAATGCAGCAAAAACAAAGCTGATAGTCTGCTACTCTCGGAGAAAGAAGGTGGAAGTTAGGGTGACTCTGAATTCTGTTAGTTTGGAGAGGGTCACCAAGTTTGCCCAATGAGGCATCACATTATCTGACTCAGGTGACTGGGGTGCCCATATCATGAAATGCTCTCATATATTAAGCCATGGGGAGGAAGCCTTAGGTTGGTTGGCTACAGCTGCCCTGTGTCCACCAATTAATCCTGCAAAGAACATATATAAGATTCAGGGGCTGAGTTTTGGGGTCTAAGCAATCTAAATATCCTTTAAGTAAGAAAAAATAATTTTCTCAGGCACATTACAGGGATGGGGGCGTGCATCCAATTGGTGCCTCTCATATTAGACCTTGGGTTTCATTCAATCACAGACCTGGCAATTCTAAAGTCCCTATTATACTAAACTTGTCAGGAATTGGAGCCCTACAGAGAGGGACTAAAGGATATAATGGGGGAAGCGAAGATTCTGTAGAAGATAAGATGGTTAAGGAAGCTGAAATTAACGTGTGTAGAGCTTGGCTTCCTTCAGTATTGGGACAACCCTGAATTGCCCGGTCCATTTAAGTGGGTGTGAATGGCCACCTGACTGGGTATTTCCTGCTAGTAAAGCAGGAACCCGTAGCAGTGCCTCTCATGGATATGATTAGACCAGCCTGTGCTTGATTTCTGTTTTTACAGTTTAGATATGGTACTCTACCTATGGCTGTTCTGACTTCCCGATGGTCCACTCTGAGGCTTGGTGATGGTAAGTGCAAATTTTGCTTGGGGCCGGGGGGTGATGAAACAGATGAACACTTTCTCTTTTTCTGGCCAAGACATGTAGCCCCAAAGAGAAAATGGATTGTGCCTTTATGCAAAAATGTATCACTCTCTAATCACACTAATGCCTATAGACAATGTAAGAGTGACTTGTTGTGGGCGATTGTAACAGCTATTTCGAAATTTATATTTGTGGCTTGGTCCATTAGCCACAAAGAACTTATTGCTCCTGGGTAAGGTGGTCTGGAGCCTTTAAGTCTTGGCAGATATACATTCATGTGGTTATCAGCAAGGTATGGGACCAATTGCTCCTTGATAATTTTTGTTGCTTGTCATCTGAATTTTGCACATCATTTTATTGAATGATTTTAATTCTTTCCCTGGTTATATATATATATATATTTATATATATATATACATATATATTATTTCTTTATTTTTTTGCTTTGTTTTTAACTAGTTTTATTGACTTGTTATTGTTTGACAATGAGATTACCTATTTTGGTATGTCAATAAACTTTGAAACTTTGGAAGGAAGACCAAAATTACAAACAAATTAATCAGTAGAACCGGATACATGCATCTGTAAAGGTTTAAGTGAAAAGTACAAAGCTCCATCTGTGGTTGTCTGGTCACGCCAGACCTGGACAAAGTCATAAGTTCAGGTCAATTGCAAAGGAAAGTAGTTTAGCTACAGGGACCCAGTTAGGTCAGCTGAGCATAAGTACTTTAAATCCTGGTTGCGGAGCATTGCAAGATCCTGTGTCGAGGATGAGATGCGCAGCTGAGGCATTGCAAGGTCTAAGTCGGAGATGAGTCATGCAGCATTGGTTCTGGGGATCTGGAAGCCTACGATGCATGGTCCTGCGTCATAATGAAGGTGGTCATCAATGAGGAGAGCTCACAATGTGATGTCCTGAGTCAAGGATGTGTTGGACACCTGCTGGTTCTGAAAATGTTGTGGGGCTTGTGATGCAAAGTCATGTGTCATCCTTGAGGCTGCCATCAATGTGGGGCCTGTGATGCGAAGGCCTGAATCAGGGATGTATTGTGCAGCAGCATTTTTGATGAAGCTGGGGGCTGTGAGGGCGATGGTAAGGCATTATTCTGAGAAAGTCCTTGCAGCAGAGGCGATGGGTCAGTTCTACTTGGGGTTGAGCCGCGCCGTGGAGGAAATGTGTCAGTTCTTCTGAATCCACATATGGGCTGGCAGAGCACCTTCAGGCCCACTTCCAAGGGTTGATGGCACCATTTGGCAGGGCAGGACTCCCAGTTACAGGGTCTAGGTGCTTGGTTACAAGAAACTATGCAGTAGAGTTATTCTGGTGGTCCTTGGTATGGGTTGCAGGTCCAGTAATTCTCACACAGGCAAGAGGGCAACAGGGCAGCAGGTCATCGCAGCAGAGCAGCAGTCCTAAATGGTAGCTGTCCAGTAGAGTCACAGTCCTTTCAGCACCATAACAGTCCTTCTTCTTGGCAGAATCTTCCATGGGTGCACAAGTATACTGAAGAGTTGATGTATGAGCTCCAACATTTAGACCTGGTGCCTTCTTTGAAGTGGGAGAAACCTCTAGAGGGTTCCCTATGAAGTGCCCAGGTTTCCCACCTCACCTGCCTTGTTTTAAGACTAACTACCGGGGGTTTGTAGTCCTTTGTCTGAAGGCAGAACACAGCCTATTCAAGTGTAAGTAGGGCTGTGTGCAGCCCCACCCTTCCTTTCAACCAGTGGGGGCCCATCCAGGCACATCTAAGCTCTCTAATATGTGTGGCTGTCAAAAGGCAACTACACCTCATTGTGCACTAGAGACAGACTGCAAGCACTTTTCAGCTAACGAAGAAAAATGCCAGATTTCTAAAAGTGTTTTTTCTAAATTGTAATTCAAAATTCGGCTTTACCATAAAAGTGGAGTTTTCATTAGAATTAAAAAAAAAAAACAACATGAACTGTTAACATGTTCCACTTTGGAAGATATCCTTATTAAATCCAAAAATGTAACTCCAATGTTCCCCTATGGGAGGGCTAGGCTTTCCTATAGTGAAAAAATAAAAGAAATAAAAAGAGTTTTTCACTATCAGGACATGCAAAACTAAAAAGTATATGTTCTTCTTTTCAAATACATTGCACCCTGCCATGTGGGATGTTTGGGACCTACCCCAGGGGTGATTTATTTTGCCAGGTTGAAATGGTAGTTCAAAACTGTACGTACAGGCTGCAGTCGCAAATGCAGTGGCTGTCCTGAGACATGTTTAAAGAGCTACTTAAGTGGGTGGCAAAATAAGTGCAGCAGCCCACTGGTAGCATTTAGTTTACAGGCCCTGGGTACATGTAGTACCACTCTACTAGTGACTTATAAGTTAATTAAAAATTCCAATTGGTGATAAGCCAATGTTACCATGGTTTAAGGAGTGAACACACACACTTTAGCTGGTGTTAGCAGTGGTAAAGTGCACAGAGTCCTAAAACAAGATCAGAAAATTATAGAGGAGTGAGGCACAATGTTTGGGAGAAGACCATCCTGAGGTTGACAGGTCTAACAGAAATTTTAGACAACAGTTCTGTAGACTTTAAACATATTTATACCTTCTTCTAAGCAAACGTTATCACTTATTAAATGTAATAAGGTAGCCCAATGTTATCCTTTGGGAGATGTAGGCCCTGCAACTGTGAAAAACAAATTTTAGAATTAAAATACAATGTACTTTGCAATATAGGATGTTAAGGGCCTATGCTAGGGGTGGTATATATCTATTAAAAAGGAAGCTCTAGGCCTGGCAAAGGTGTATTGAGCCAAACTGAAATTGCACTTTAAAACTGCACACATAGACTGCAAAGACAAGCCAGAGCCAGTTTAAAAGGGCTAAAAGGGTGACACAATAAGTGCTGCAGACTCACTTGTAGCATTTAATTTTACAGACCCTGGGTACAGGTAGTACCACTATACTAGGGACTTACAAGTAAATTAAATGTGCAAATTGGGTGCAAGCCAATTTGACCTTGTCTAAAGGAGAGAGCACAATCCCTTTAGCATTTGTTATTAGTTTCCTAGAGGCAACAAAAACAAATTTAGTAAAACAGAAGGCAATAGGTTTGGCGGCGGGGTACTCCTGCTGAGAGGGCCAGGTCCAACACCCTTGCAAAGTGTCCATTCTTGTACCTAGTTGTTCATACAGAACTATGGGCCAGATGTAGCAAAGGATTTGCGCATCGCAAACGGCGAAAATCGCCGTTTGCGAGGCACAAATGCCTCTTTGCTATGCAGAAATGCATATTGCGAGTCGGGACCGACTCGCAATATGCATTTCAGAATCGCAAATAGGAAGGGGTGTTCCCTTCCTATTTGCGATTCGGAGTGGCATGCAATACCATTTGCGACCGCATGTGTGGTCACAAATGGTATCGCAGTTACCATCCACTTCAAGTGGATGGTAACCCACTCGCAAATTGGAAGGGATCCCCATGGGACTCCTTCCTCTTTGTGAATGGACCCAAAACATTTTTTTCTAAAGGTTTCGTTTTTTTTTTTAAGTGCAGCTCGTTTTCCTTTAAGGAAAACGGGCTACACTTAAAAAAAAAAAACTGCTTTATTGATAAAGCAGTCACGAACATGGAGGTCTGCTGACGACAGCAGGCCTCCATGTTTGCGAGTGCCTAGACTCGCTATGGGGCTGCAATTTGCGACCCACCTCATGAATATTGATGAGGTGGGTCATTGCGACCCCATAACGAGTCGCAGACGGTGTCTGAGACACCGTTCTGCATTGGAAATTGCTACTTGCAATTTGCGAGTCGCTCCGACTCGCAAATTGCAAGTCGCAATTTCCAACTTTGCTACATCTGGCCCTATATGTGATTTTGTTCTGGTCTGCAAATGGTTTAGTGTTTTTTCTTTCTATTGGCAGTGTCAGTACCTATGAAACTGGCATTTTCTAATCAGAGATGAACTGAGACCCAAAAGCAGCTCTGGCAAAAATAGTCAAACTAGCCCCAGTCCCTTCATCTTCTTGTGCAGTCTCTCTCTTTTCATCCATCCATATTTTTACTCTCTCTTATTCTCTCCTTGCTCTTCTCTCCTTCTCTGATCACTTTCGCTCTACTCTCCTACCACCTTCTCTGTCAATCTGTAGAAGCCTCATTGTGCCCACTGCAATTAACCTCGGAATCGGGGAACAGTGACAGAAGTGCAGGAGCATCCCTGGACTTTCAAGCAAGGCCTCCAAGTGCTCCATCCCAATGAGGAAATGCAGTAGAGTAAAAACCATGCCCAGCTCTGTTTCTAAGTAGATTATAATTTTATTTTGCATTTTATTACACTTTAATTCCTATCCAGTCCACATGGCCTTTATTGAAAACCCCAGTCGATCCACCATTCAGCTTCTATGTGTAGACACATACAAGGAACTTCTCTGTAGTATTCAACAGGAGGGAACATGTGGGAACCTCTATGCAGCACACATATAAGGAGGAATGAAAATAAATGGGACACCAGCCACACACAATCATCAGTTCTTAGTGCAATAAATTCATTCAGACACATGTATAGCTCTAATTAATTGGAACACTTAGCCACATTTGTTTGTTCAATAACTCATTCAAGCGGGGAAAAAGCCAATGAAACACCAGTGGGCATGATATTATACACTAAGAGTTAACTTTACACCTTAATACAGAGTAAACACAGCGTTTTGCTGTGCCATACAGAAATTTCACAGTCTCTACCATTCCAACAACTCAAACACATCTGTACTTTTAAAAACACGATTTGTTGGCAGCTGTGAGGCCACAACATATAGTGCTACTTTTCCTTAGGTGGCAACATGGATCCACTCAATGAGCTTGTCTCACTAGATTTCAATGTACATAAAACATTGGTTTGGATATTTAGGTACCCAAATCATTCCATGAAATGCCTCAAACCTCCAGAGCATGCCACTGCTGTTTTTGCTTTCCAAACGTTGACACTTAAAAGAAAAGCTTTGTAGGGTATATGCCATAAAACAATTGCTTTACCAACAACAGGTGAACTGTTAGTATTTGGGTGTCTAGAGTCATATTAAATCTTGAGTAACACCTGTTTCTCTTTTTGATAAAGCAGGATCCAAAATTGAAAAAGTGTTTTGTTTTGATTAGTCACCCCTATTTTTTCCTGACTGGTATTGCTGGTTCTTGACCTACAGACATAGGGGGGTGCTCTTCAGGCCCCAGTGCTTGTGCTTTGACCCCCAAAACACTGTAAATTTGGTTAAATCCTAATTGACATAGTTAATGTTTACACCAAGGACAGAGTAAATGGTACAGAAAAGTACAGCAGTGGCATGGGAAGTTAAATGTTTCCTGTGTACTGCAGGACATATTACTCTACCCGCTAGAGTGACAAAGAAGAGTCCAGGAGTAGTAGCTACAAAAACATATTAAATGTTAGATCTTAGAAAATATTTGGACTCCAACACCCTCACAATGTCAGTGAGACCTCATGACAATCAGAGCTCCACTCAGAGGGCCACAGGGCAATCAGGCGTTACAGCAAGGGTTGAGGCCTTTTACCTCTAAAGTTCTGAGGTATGACCTACTATGGATCCTGGGCAACTGGGCCAAGTACCCCTTCAGCACTTGACTGTCAGTAGTAACATAGTTGAGCAGTCTGAGGCTTCCTCAAGGGGAGGAGTGGATACATTGGATTGATGACTGCCTCACAACTGGCATGCTTCTCCAGGCTCCAGGACAGGATGTCATGAATTCTCTGGGTGATGTCCCCCACACCTAGCATGGAGACTACAGGAGTTGGCTCCCAGACTTGGTCACAGGCACAAATCTTGCAGTTTCCTCTCCTCACACAGCCTGTCTGACTGTTTGGCAGAAGACTATTTTTGGGGTCTCAAACACCCCCCTTCATAGCCCAAGACACCAAATGTGATTTAGGGTATGACTTCTTGTAGTTTATGTTGGGAGCTTCTGCTTTTGAAGTGCCCCCTCCTCTGCCCTTTCTCTCTGTTTCTTATAAAGCAGTCTGTCACAGCAGGAGTGGCTCCAAAGTTGGTAGCCCCACAGCAATGGCCATAGGAATGGCTAAAGCTCAAAGCTGGATGTCAGCCACAATGATATGTGCATCAAAAGGTTAGCCCAGGGCCCCAGCCCTACTCTTTATGATTCTCTTTTCAGCTCCATCTCCTTCTTGAGATGTGCCCATGCCCTTGCTTGTTGCCTCTCAGTGAATCAGAGAGCAGCATTTGAGGTATATAATGAAAGTCTGGCTCTCCTACTCTCCAGTGTGTGTCCTACCCAGCTTGGAGGAATGCAGCAAATACACAAATCAGTCAAGGAGGATTTCTCTACCTTCTTGTGTTTTGATTATGCAGGCCTGGGCCTCCAAAATAGAACCTAAGGTCCTCCGTGAATTTACCATTCACAGGCACACATACACCCAGTGCATGTATACAGCATACACCCACTGAAAGTAATGTAGTGTTAGACCTGGCAGCCTTAGGGTGGTCACCCCTAACTTTTTGCCTGCCTCCCTCCATTTTTTAGATACTGTTTTTGCTGGTTTTTAGACTCCATGCACTTTAAGTGTATATACTCTCTCCCTTTAAACATGGTAACATTGGATCATACCCAATTGGACTATTTTATCTTCTTAGAAGTCCCTAGTAGAGTGCACTATATGTGTCCAGGGCCTGTAGATTAAATGCTACTAGTGAGCTTACAGCACTGGTTGTGCCACCCAATTAAGTAGCCCCTTAACCTTGTCTCAGGCCTGCCATTGCAAGGACTGCATGTGCAGTTTCACTGCCAATTCGACTTAGCATTTAAAAGTACTTGCCATGCCTAAAACTCCCCTTTTTCTACATATAAGTCACCCCTAAGGTGTGCCCTGGGTAACCCCTAGGGCAGGGTGCCGTGTAGGCAAGAGGCAGGACATGTACCTATATGGTTTACATGTCCCAGTAGTGTAAAACTCCTACACTCGTTTTTACACTGCTGTGAGGCCTGCTTCCTTCATAGGCTGACATTGGGGCTGCCCTCATACATTGTTTGAGTGGTAGCTGCTGATCTAAAAGGAGTAGGAAGGTCATATTTAGTATGGCCAGAATGGTGATACAAAATCCTGCTGACTGGTGAAGTTGGATTTAATATTACTATTTTAGAAATGCCACTTTTAGAAAGTGAGCATTTCTCTGCATTTAAATCCTTCTGTGCCTTACAATCCATGTCTGGCTGGGTTTAGTTGGCAGCTCCCTTGTGCATTCACTCAGACACACCCCAAACACAGGATACTCAGCCTCACTTGCATACATCTGCATTTTGAATGGGTCTTCCTGGGCTGGGAGGGTGGAGGGCCTGACACTTACATATCAAAGGACTGTAGACTGGCCTCACACAAAGGACTGCTGCACCCCCTACTGGGACACTGGCAGAGAGGATTGAACTGAAAGGGGACCTTGTGCACTTCTAAGCCACTCTTTGAAGTCTCCCCTACTTCAAAGGCACATTTGGGTATTTAAACAGGGCCTCTGCCCCTACCAACTCAGACACTTCCTGGAGAAGAAACGTGAACCAGAACCTGCATCCTACCAAGAAGAACTGCCTGGCTGCCCAAAGGACTCACCTGTCTGCTTTCTGTGAAGGACTGCTGCCTTGCTGTTGCCCTGCTTCCTTGCTGCTCTCTGGCTGAGGTGAAGAAGTGCTCTCCAAGGCATTGGGTAGAGCTTGCCTCCTGTTCCCTAAAGTCTCAGGACCAAAAAGACTTCTTCTGTACAAGAAGGACTTCTTGTGCGGTGAAATTCGACACACAGCCTGCCAGAAACGATGCACATCCTGTACCGTGGTGAAAAATTCACCGCAGACCGAAACCGGAATGACGCAGCCTGACTTCGTATCAAGAAGATCGACGCAGCACCAGTGTAGTAACCAGAAATTCAACGCACAGCCCACCGGATCGACACACAGCTGAGCTGGAATGACACAGCCCAACTTCCAGAGAGGAACTGACGCAGTGCCTGCCGTGCAGTAGAAAATTTGACTTAATGCCCACTGAATCGATGCAGCTCCTGTGACTTTGCCCTGCCAGCGCAGGAAATCCACGCATTGTGCCCAGGGCGTTCTAAAACCCCACAACCCGGAGAGGATCCACAACTGAGCCCCAGAAATTGACGCACAGCCATCCCTGGATGAAAACTAAACAACGCATTGCCATGTGTGACCCAAGATATCAACGCACACCCCTTTGTTCCACGCATCTCCTCCACTGCGGTTCTCTGCGGAGATTCTGCTCCCAAACCAGGTACTTTGTGCTTGAAAGAGACTTTGATTGCTTTTAAAAGACTTAAGACACTTTATATTACTTTTACAGTGGTATCTCAAAATATACTTATTGCATTTTAATCGTTTTGACCTGCATTTATCCAGATAAATATATATTTTTCTAAACACTGTGTGGTGTATTTTTGTGGTGCTATACTGTGATTGCATGATGTATTGCACAAATACTTTACACATTGCCTTCTAAGTTAAGCCTGACTGCTCAGTGCCAAGCTACCAGAGGGTGGGCACAGGATAATTTGGATTGTGTGTGACTTACCCTGACTAGAGTGAGGGTCCTTCCTTGGACATAGGGTAAACTGACTGCGAACCAAAGACCCCATTTCTAACATGTAGTCGTTATGTATTGTACCCCTCATTGGCACATATATACCCAGCCCATACTTTTAACATTCACATACTTCCAGCACTGTATCCTTTATGTATTTTACCCCTCATAGCCACACAAACACCCATCACATGCTTTTAACATGCACGCACTGCAAAGCACTACATCCTTCATGTATGCTACCACTCACAAGCATGCACACAGAACACATGAACTCAAAATGCACACAGTGTGCAGTACTGCATTATCCTTCTCAGGCACACAGACACCCAATGCAGATTCACCACTCCTGTGCTGCGCAGAACTCCACATCTACCCATCAACCCAATATAGGCCAAGGATGAGTTAAGCATAGAGCTGCATAACTTTGAATGAGTAAGCCTCTATACCTCATTTCAGTGACAGTTAAAAAGGACCAGTTCCCTCTTACTTATCACTACTTGGTATGCTACCACCACCACGATCATGCTACTTAACTCCTGATGAAGGCAGTAGCCTTTCACCACTATGAAGGGAGTGCTTTGGGTGCTCTTCCAAGCCCAACATGACTGCAAACAATGAGACAGGACTATGTCATAGCAAACACACATGATCCGTGTTTGCCTATTACAACAAAAATCAGCATTTGGTATCGATACCAGTACAGTTGGGCAGTCGGGGCAAGGGTGTGTGCCCATTAACATAAAGAGGACATTTGTATCCCTACAGTGGCAGGGGTGTCCAATATCAAAGCGACTTTGTCAGATAAAATTTAAGGATTTCCCCAATTTTGAACTCCATAAAAAAGACTATTTCGGAAACTAGAAATCATTACTGGGTGACAGCATGAAAAGTATTCACCAGAAGTGAGAACTTCAGTGGCCACAAAATTTAAAAAATGTCCACTCTGAGCTTTTGCCACCAAAACTGATGGCTTTAGCAGGTCTTGTGCAGCACCTATTTGGCATTGAGAAGACTTCAATGGATACACTTTGCAACCTTGCACTGCTGGAGAACTTTAATTTCCATTTCAGGGACTAAATCAAAAAGTAAAATGTTTGACCAAGACAAACCTGTTTGGTGCATCCATTACACTCAGCCTGAAATTGTGCCTAGGTCCCAGTCAATGGTGAGCAATAACTGCTGACTGGCACTTTTCTTTTTCTTAGCATATTTTGCCTTGAATCTTCTAAAACTCACATATCAAGTTCTGGTTATTGTATTTTTGGTATTTTGATGTCATACTGTTCATTAAATATTTCTCTACTTGTCTAAATTGGTTTGAGATTTACATTTTTGTGTATTGATGTTTTAACTGTTTTGTTACTGCTAAGTACTTTCCGCAGTTAGGCCTGAATGCTCTATACCATAGCTTTTAGGGAGCTGAGTCCAGTGTAGCATCATAAGACTTAGGCCCTCATTACAATCTCAGCGGTCTTTTTTAAAGACTGCCGAAGTACCGCCGCGCTGAAGACTGCCAGTGCAGGCGGTTTTCCGCGCAGCTTATTATGACTTTTAGCCCTCCATCCTTTTTCGGACAGAGAGCCACCAGCAGCTATACTGGTGGTCGGCGGGGAAATGGAGGCTGCTCCACCTCCACCGCACCATCAGCAGAACACCACCCACCGAATCACGTTCCATGATTCGGTGTGGCGGTGTTCTGGTGACGGGGTGCTGGCAGCGGACCAGCCCCCATGGATCCCATCCCCTTCCGGAGGATCAAAAGACAAGGTAAGTTGATCGTCTGTTAGGGGAGGAGGGTGGGGGGTTGTGTTTTTGTGTGCGTGCATGGGTGTGTGTGTGTGAGTATGTAGAGGAGGTGTGTAAGTGCGTGTATGCATGTGTGTGTTGTATGTATGGGAAATGTGTGCGGGTCGGTATGTGTGCATGTCTGTTTGTATGTGTGCGGGTATGTGTTGTTGTAGTGTATGTGTGCGTGTAGGGGTGTGTGTATGTGCATGTTGGGGGTGGGGTGGGGAGAGTGTGTGTGTATGTGCATGTTGGGGGTGGGCGTGGGCGTGAGGAGAGGGGTCTTGCCACCTTTGGGTGGGGCAGAGGGGTCAGGAGTGTGGGGGGAAGACTCTGGGTGGGGGAGACCCCCATCAGTGCCAGGGAAGGAATTCCTTGGCACTGATAGTGCCTACCGCCATGGATTTCGTGGCGGTTCCAAACCACCCGAAATCCATGGCGGTATGCAGGGTCCTGATACCGCCGGCAGTCAAGTGACGGCCACCGGGCTGGAGACCGAAGTCTATAGCCCACTGGTCATCACCGCTCTGGCAGTCGGAATGGAGAAGTGGCGGATGACCATGGCGGTAACCGCCATGGTCATAGTTCCATGTTTTTTCCGCCGGCCTGTTGGCGGTATTACCGCAACTTCTCCCCCACCTGCCAGGGTCGTAATGAGGCCCGAAGTGTGCTAAGACCCTCGCAGTTCTGGGTGGACCTGGAAGAGAGATTGCATAACTTGCTGGGAGGTGTCAATGTGTGCTTGTTAACGGATATGATGTAATTAGTGATTCAGTATGTGAATGTGTGCAGAGAAATCAAGAGCTCCTTGTGTGGAATGTTGTTTGCATGCTCTTGGGCTGGGGAGGACGCTATAACTGGTGATGTGTAAGAGGATACATGGCTCAAAGGAACGAGGCTGATCCAAAGGAACGAGGCTGCTCTCCCCAAGCATTTGCAGTGACCCAACAGACTGTTGGTGTGTGTCATGTGAGGTTGGTTTGATCATAACCAGGTCAGAGTTGGTGAGCATGGAATCAAAGCGCCACTCCAGCACTTATACTGCCCTTGAGGAAGTGGAAGGCCCTGCAGAAGAGAGCATTCAAAATAAATGCCTATCAGAAGGTAGTTGTGAGGCTGAAAGAAGAAAGACTGTGGTGCTCTATAACACAGAGCCATTGTTGATACAAGGAAAATGCTAAAGGCATTGACAACCACGTACAATACAAAAAGCTAAACAAGACAGTGATCAGGTGCAACAGACAGAATCATTGCTTACAATTACATCCTCGGCTCAGACACAGTGTCACAAGTGTATGCAAGCGGCATGTGCTGGCAGAAATTGCAGTTGCCACTGGTGAGCAGCTGCTGAAACCTGAAAAACATATACTCTCAGTGACAGTAGAAAAGAGTGTAAAGTTCGATGCAGTGAACAGAACATTAGTGCCAGGTGGACTGCATGGATTGAGACGTTCAGTGACTTCATAGATGACCTAAAAGAAGTAGATGATAAGAAAATCATTAAGTGCTTATGGAACCTCGCCAGTGATGGAGAAAAAGAAGTCTTAAAGAAAATGTCATAGACCCATGCACTGCTGAATCGTATGGACAAAGAAGTGTTGAATCCCAAATTCAATCCAATGCCAAATGTTGACTATGAAAGATACATTTTCGATCAAGCAAGATGATGAAAGGATTGATGAGTTTGTTGAAAGAATTAACTTGCTCATCAAATATTGTAAGTTCAGTGAATTTAATGATGAAGAACCATACGCCTGAGAGTCATCAATGGCTGCCTGTTGGACTCTTTCAGAAGATGGATGCTGAGAGAGACACTCAGGGGGTCATTCTGACCTTGGCGGTCTTTTCGCAAGACCGCCGAGTTACCGCCGCGGTGAAGACCGCCGACCGCGGCGGTATGCCGCTGTGCGCATTCTGACCGCTGGGAGTGTTCCGCCGGAAAACCGCCAGCAGCCACACTGGCGGTCGGCGGGAAAGTGGAGACTGGTCAACCTCCACCGCCACGCCAGCAGAACACCGCCCACAGAATTACGACCCACATTTCTGTGTGGCGGTCTTCTGTTGGCGGTCTTCTGTTGGCGGTCACCTCCCCATGGCTCCTGTCACCTCCCGGAGGACCAACGCACAAGGTAAGTTGATCGTCCGTGAGGGGAGGGGGTGGGGGGGTGTTGTGTGATGTGTGCGTGCATGGGGGTGTGCGTGTGAGTGTGTAGAGGGGGTGTGTGAGTGCGTGCATGCGGGCGGGGAGTGCTGCTGTGCCTATGGGCAATGTGTGTAGTTCGGCGGGTGCGCATGTCGGCATGTATGTGTGCGGGTATGTGTCCCCGTTGTGTATGTGTGTGTGTAGGGGGTGTGTATATGTGCATGTTGGGGGTGTGTGCATGTCGGGGTGCGTGTATGTGCATGTCGGGGTGGGGGTGGGGAGGGGGTTCGTACCACCTCTGGGGGGTGGCAGGGGGGTGGAGGGTGTGGGGGGAGGACTCGGGGGGGCAGTGGGGGGTGGGGGAGACCCCTATCAGTGCCAGGGAAGGAATTCCCTGGCCCCGATAGTGCCTACCGCCATGGTTCGCATGGCGGTTCCCGAACGCCAGAAACCGCGGCGGTGAGCAGGGTCATGATACCGTTGGCGGTCTTGGGTCGACCGCCGGACCGGAGTGCGCAGACTCCAGCCCGTCTGGCATGACCACCGTGGCTGTCGGAGTGGGGAAGTGGCGGTCGGTCGCGGCGGTGACCGCCACGGTCAGAATGCCATTTTTAATACCGCCGGTCTGTTCGCGGTCCGACCGCCGCCTCTCCGCCGACCGCCAAGGTCAGAATGAGGGCCTCAGTCTATACAAAATACTCATGGCTGCAAGAGCCGATGAAAGAGCAGAACAACAAGCAGATGATATGCAAGCTGGAACAGTGAACACTGTCAGCTACTTCCCCTATACAAGGTGGCACCATCCTGCAATCTTTTTTGGGCATGGCCAGTTATTGCTCAAAGTACGTTAGAAACAGGGTAGGCACCTAAGACAGGCAGAACCCACCACTCTAGTCAGGGCAAGTACGTTACACACCAAAGATAACACATGCTTAAACCATGGTAGCTGGAGCAGAGCAGTCAGACTTATCCCTAGAGGCAATGTGTAAACGTTTGTGCTACCCACTAACACCAGCAACACACTAAATACACCACAAAAGAGACTCCACACAGGATTATGTAAAAATATGGTATATGTATTGTAAATACATATCTTAGACCAAGCACAACATCATTAAGAATACTGTTCTCACTAAACCACTGTTGTCATAGTACTTGTTATCCTGACATTGTAAGGACCATCATGATATATACCACAATATCAGTAAATTACTTCACAAGAGTATAGCGAGTAAACATTATCTAAGCATGACTTTATATTTAAGTGACCACTGGATGCCTTCCCCAGGAATGCAGTACCTAGAGAGAGAGTGAGAGAGACAGTCCTCTACTGGTTCGTCAACACATCAATCATGCCCTATTACTCTGACCAGGTAGGGAGTATCACACCTGTGCACCTACTAGAATTTATAAGATATTGAGGTTGCACTGTGCCCATCTTTTGAATAACTGTAAGTATAGCACCATTGGCCACAGGAGCATCTGCCCACTTACTACAGGGGTATGGTAACTTATGAGAGCCTGGGATCATGACTACGGCAAGTTCTTGCCGGAGGGGGAGTCTCCAGCAAGGACTTCCCCTGTACTGCCACCAGTGCCCCGAGGTATGTGCCAACAATGGGGGATGCACTTAATGCAGAATGTCCAGGGGAGTCTCCCTGGGTCTTCCCGTGCCAAGAATGCAGTGCAGTTGGCGGCCCACATTCCTAATGTGTCTTCTGAGTCACTCCCCAGTCTGCTGGGCTGGGGCTGGGCATTGATACCTCCAGCATTCATTGTCCTGCCCCTTGGATAAGAAGGATCTCATTGAAGGATTGCCTCGATGCAACATGCCTTTCGGGCCACACTGAGAGCGGTTCCCGAGGTGTGTCAGGCAATCACTGCCCAGGGCAGGGAATCCCTCTTTCCTTTGGTGTGGTGTGGCTGTCGGGCCATGCAGAATCCCTCCTGTGGTTGAGCACCCAGTCTTAACAGCAGCAGGACAAACACCAGTAAGTGGGTGCCTTGACAAGGCACCCCGCCTCCGCAACGCTCCACAATTAGCAAGGAGCTCTTAGCATGCACTGACTGTCCCTAGAGCCAATAGCAAACAGAGATGCACTCCCCCCAAGTGCTGAGAGAAAGCCAAAGTGCTCTCACTGCACCCAGAGCAACCAAAGGGTGCTCACCACATGCTGAAATTGAAGAACATAAAGCTCTCACCATGTGCCTATGAAGAAAGTTAAAGTGGTCTGCCTCAGAGCCTGAAAGCAGACCCACTAGCACAGGGTCTCTAAGGGAGCAGGGGCTGTCCAGAAATCCCCTAGAGAACACCAAGTGTGGGGCACAGAAGGGGGAGTAAGCAGCAAGTCAGTCCGTAAGGCAGGGAGCCTTACAACAGCCCTCTTAGAAGAACAGAGTCAGGAGCAGCAGGCAGCAGGCAGCAGGGCAACAAGCAGAACAGCAATCGAGTGAGTCAGTTAAAGCAACCCAGCAAGTGGCAAGCATCAGGGCAACAGCAGAAGAGCATTCCAGGTGAGTCCTTGTTGCAGTGTAGCAGTTCTTTTGACAGAGGTTTAGTCCCAGTTCAAAAAGTGCTAAAAAAACATGGGGTCAGAACCCGTGTACTTATACTCCAAAATGTCTTTGTTCAGATGGTGACTTCAAAGGGACCTTTTCAAGTGTAACACAGCCCCTTTCAACTCAGCCCTGGCTCCAGACATCAGTGGGGGGTACATCAGCCCATTTGGTGACGCAGGCACCCAGCTAATACAAATGTAATTGTGCCTGCCTCCCCCCTCCCAGCCCAGGAACAATATCAGTATGCAGATGAATGCAGGTGCCTTTCCTCTCACACCTAGCCCCTCATTTCTTGTGGCTGTCTTGAAAGTATGCACCAAGGGTAGCTGTCGCTCTGCCCTAGATGTGGATAGGAGTCAGGCTGCAAAACACTAGAGTTACAAACACAGAGAAATGCCCACTTTCTAAAAGTGGCATTTCTAAAATAGTACTGCAAAATCCAATTAGATCAGTATGAAGGATTTCTCACGACCATTCAAAACATACAAACATGCCCACAATACTCCTTTTAAATCAGAAATTGCCACTTAAAAAGATATAAGGCATTTCCTAATGCTAACCTATGAGAGGAGCAGCCCACACAGTAGTGACACCAAACAGCCTTTGCAAGACATGAAAAACATAAAAGTACATGTCCTGCCTTTTACCTACACAGTACCCTGCCCAAAGGGCTATTAGGGGCCTACCGTAGGGGTGATTTGGATGTAGTAAAAAGGTAGTTTAGGCCTTGGCAAATAGCTTAAATTGTCAAGTCAATGTGGCAATAAACCGTGCATGCAGCCATTGCAGTGGCATGCCTGAGACAAGTTGGAAAGGCTACTTCTGTGGGTGGTGCAACCAGTGCTTTAGGCCCACTAGTAGCATTTCAGTTACAGACTCTGGGTATATGTTACACAATTTTCCAAGAGACATACAGGTAAATTAATTATGCCAAGCAGGTGTAAGTCAATCATACCAAATTTTAGGGGAAAGAGCACATGCAGTTTAGGACTGATTAGCAGTGGTAAAGTGCCTACAGTCCTCAAGCCAACAAAAAGAGAGTCAGAAAAAATAGGAGAAGAAAGGCAAAAAGTTTGGGGAATAACCCTGCAGAAAGGGCAACTTCCAGCAAGACACATTCATGATTTTGGCCAAACTGAGTGCCCCATTGAGAAAGTTGGCTAAACAAGACATGCCTTTTCAGTAGTCTGTCAAATACAATTGAAATGCAACTGAGATGGCCTATTTCAACCCCACTGTACATACTGAGATCATTGTAGAAGAGAACCCAGTGCAGCTGGGGACAATCCTTGCTTAGTGTAATGGTGATCCTAATGCTCAGTGAGGCATTGTGGCTTATGCCAGCCGAAGCCTATCTGACACAGAAAGAGTCTATTACCAGTAGGAGAAGGATTTACTGGATGTTGTTTGGGCCTGCAAACATTTTCCTGTGATTCAGTATGGAAAAAGTTTTACTATCATTACAGGCCACAAAGCACTGCTCACTATCTTTGGGATCCTGAAAGCCAAAATACCCCCTTGCATTAAGAGGTGGGGGTTGCAACTGCAAGGTTATAACTATGTGATTGTGCATAAACTTAGTAAGGGTCAGAATCCTCATGATTACTTTTCATGAGTGCTGCTACATCAACACAGCTTGATATCTAAAATAACTGAAGAATATTTCAATGTCACTGTAAAGACCAGCACGTTGGTGGCCTTATCTATTGAACAGATCATTGCTGCTACTAATGCTGACAAGAACATGCTCATTCAAAGAGACACCATTTCAGCTCAGTTGTGGGTCATGGAAAAAAAGAGTGTTCGATATCTAGAGGATGACATTGAATTTCAAAAGGTAAAAATGTACAGGATGAACTGTCTGTAACCAAAAAGTAAGTTGTGCTGAAAGGCTCCAGAATAGGCTCATGAAGGCTGCTGTGGCATTGTAGCCACCAAAAGAGCCCTAAGGGACGAAGGGCCTCATTACAAGGCTAGTAGTCCTAGGATTGCCAGCCTCTACCGCCACCGTTGGGGCAGTCCGACTGCCACATTACGAGTTAGGCAGGTGGACCACCTAACGACCATTGGCCCCACCAGGATCACAGATCCCGATGGGGTGACAGCAGTCTTGGTTGTAGTTAGCCAGGGTAGCGCTAAATGCAGTGCCACCTGGCTGATTTAAACTTAGTGCTCATCCAGGATTTTTATGGCTGGGACCCTGCCATGAAAAGGCTGGCAGACAACAAGTGCTGGGGGCCACAGAGCGGCCCCTGCACTGCCCATGCCCATGCATGGCATGGGCAGTGCAGGTGTCCCTCCTGCTCAGCGCAATCAGAATGTGCACTGTCTGCTTTGCAGACAGTGCACATTCCAAGAGTGCTGGTTAGGCCCCTCTGTGCTAAGAGATAGCACATGGCTCCTTTAAGGGAGCCGAGTGCAATCTTGGAGCACTGTTCCTGCCGGTCTGCCCAGTGGAAATCCTCTATCTGTCCAGAACGGCAGGAACATTATAATAGGTTGCGGGGGGTACACCATCGCTATGGCGGTGGAGTCCTTCCTGCGAGTGTGGCAGTCCCGTGGTGTGGCCGCCAAACTCCTAATGAGGCTCTGAGTGTGGTTCCCCAGCCTGGATGAGCAAGTTGAGAGAGAACTGAAGGAGTGACATCTGTGCAAATGTCTTTCCCCTAAAGTAACTCAGCATCCATTGACAATGTCTGACCTTCCTACACAAGTGTGGAAAAGAGTTTCTGTTGATTTCTTTGGGCCCTTAGGGGACAAACATCATCCCATGGTAGTCACTTGACATTTATTTGCACTTTCTGCTAGTGGGGAAAATGCCATGAACCTCCCGGGACAAGGTCACTGAGTGATTGGATGACATCTTTGCAGTGTGGGGTATACCTGCCATACTCAAATCTGACAACAGCTCACCGTTCAACAGCCAAGAATTCAAAGAGTTTTCAGTCAAAATGAATGTCAAGCATCAAATAGGCACATCTCTGTGGCCTCAAGCCAATTTCATTGTTGAAAGATTCATGGGTACTGTTGAAAATGGCTCTTTGCAGGGTCATATCTAAACATTTTGCCTCCTTCCTCCTATTTTTCCTGACCTGTTTTTGTTGGCTTTTGGACTCTGGGCACTTTATCTCTGCCAACCAGTGCTAAAGTGCATATGCTCTCTGTGTAAATTGTATTGTTGTTTGGTTTATCCATGGTAGGCATATTTGATTTACTAGTATGTCCCTACCTAGTAAAGTGCACTAGAGATGCCTAGGGCCTGTAAATCAAATGCTACTAGTGGGTCTGCAGCACTGATTGTGCCACCCACACGAGTAGCCCAGTAAACATGTCTCAGTCCTGCCACTGCAGTGTCTGTGTGTGCAGTCTTGTGCTGTCAATTCGACTTGGCGAGTGTACCCACTTGCCAGGCCTAAACCTCCCCTTTTCATACATGTAAGGCACCCCTAAGGTAGCCCCATGGGCAGGGTGCAGTGTATATTAATGGTGGGACATGCATTGATGTGTGTTTCATGTCCTAAAAGTGAAATACTGCTAAATTCAGTCTTCACTGTTGTAAGGCCTGTCTCTCTCATAGGTTAACATGGGGCTGCCTTTAAATATTATTAAAGAGGAGATTCCCTTTGAGAGCAGATAGAAATGTGGAGTTTGGGGTCTCTGAACTCCCAATTTAAAAATACATATTTTAGTGCAGTTGGTTTTTAGATTGTTGGTTTGAATATGCCACTTTTAGAAAGTAGGCATTTTCTTGTTTAAACCATTCTGTGACTATGCCTGTTTGTGGATTCCCAGTCTGGGGAAATTTGACAGTTGGGCTGTTTGTGAATCCCCTCTAGACAGTGAGACAAATGGATCTGGGGTGTAGCCTCCCTATCCTGATGAGCCATCTAGGCTAGAGTGGAGGGAGGAGTGGTCACTTACACCTGAACGGGCTGTGCCTGCCCTCTCGCAGTGCAATCTCCATCCCCCTGGTGTGTGTCTGGGCCCTGACCTGGACAAGGCAGGATCATGTGAACAACAGAGACCTTCCTTTGAAGTATGCCCACTTAAAGGCACAAAGAGGTGTAAGTAGTGGACCCAAAACCCAGACTTTAGATTTCCTCAAGATCACTTCTGGATTCAAGAGGAACTTCTGCCAAGGAGAAGAGCTGAAGAGCTGAGGAGAAGTGCTGCCCCTGCCTGTGACTGTGCTTTGTTTGGCTATCCTGCAGTTGCTGCTTCTGTCTGTGAAAGGGGACAAAGACTGGACTTTGTGGTATATTCCTGCTTGTGAAGAATCTCCAAAGGCTTGAACTGAGCTTGCCTCCTGTTTTGAAGTGTCATGGCCCTCAAGGGCTTCCTCTGCTAACATCTAGATTCTCTGCTGAGACTCCTGCCAAGTGGTGTCCTATCCAGTCCCTGGGCCCCTGAAAGGTGAAGTTGACAGACAAGAGCTGAAAATCCATGCACAGACGCCATGCGGGGAAATGTTTGATGCACCATCTGCAACACAGCTGATAAACAACACGTCGCTGGCTTCGCAGCTAAAATCGATGCTCCGCTTGCATTGCAGCTGGAGAAATGATGTGCAACACCCGCTTGTGGCTGCTGATAACGACGCAAACCCTACGTGGCGTAGTTTTCTAACACAGTGTGACAGGATTTTTCATGCATCCCCCCTGGGCAGCAAAGCCAACCCAATTCTGCACGGATCTGAGGTGCCCTGTCTGGAAATCGACGCATTGCTCTCTTGCTCGATGACCCAATTGGAGATGCACTGCCTCCCTTGCGAGGAAGGAATCAGCGCATCACTGCCTTTTTTGACACATGCTTGCCCCTGCAGCTTTATTTTTTATGCTAACCAGGTACTTTGTGCAAAATCAACGTTTCCAGTGTTTTCTATGGAGTATTCTTAGGAAAGTTCCTATTTTAACTTGTCTATGTTGGATATTTGTCATTTTGGTCTTGTTTGATTTAGATAAATATCACCTATTCTTCTAAACTGATGTGGTGTTGTAGTGTTTTCACTGTATTACTGTGTGTTCTTCTGAGATAAGCCTGACTGCTTGTGCCAAGCTACCAAGGGGGTACGCAGGGGCTATCTAAATGTGTTTCTCCATTACCCTGACTAGAGTGAGGGTCCTTACTTGGACAGGGGGTAACCTGACTGCCAACCAAAGACCCCATTTGCAACAAAATGAATTATTGAAGTTAAGGCCTATTATATATTACATATAAAGTGCTCTTACTCCATGGTTTGAACCACACTGGCATAAGAGATTTTCAAGATTATAGCTGTCTAGGTAAAAAATATTAAATTTCACTGTAGTTACATGTATCTTATACAGATATCCTGAAAAATATATTCTTTATTACATAGACAATCATTACAAGTCAGGAGGGAAACAAAATCTGCATTTTAGCCATATTATATATTTTCTGTGAACCAGGGTAAACTGGTCATATCAAACCATGAGTGGACTCATCCGGTGGGTGCTGAGATGGGCAAGTGCAATGAATTTCCCTCAAGCTTAGCGGGTTTCATGGAGCTCAGTTCAGCATAAAAAGAACCTATTATAGGTTACGTAGCAAGTGGTCTCTTTGGGTTTAGATTACTTTGATGGGAGGAAGAGGAGTTAAGACGCTTGGCGAAAATTTCTCCAGAGATTGAGGCTGGGTCGCTTGGCACCTGTCCCATGCAATAATGTCCACCACTTAATACTACAGGTAGTAACTGCACAGTAAAAGTTTGTTAATGAAATAGACACTTCAGGATTTATAAGATATTCAAAGTCAGTGGGTCAAGCTTAAACCTGGCATTATACAAGAACTGCCCATACTTTAGAGATTATGGTCCTCATTACAACCCTGGCGGTCGGTGTTAAAGCGGCGGTAATACCGCCAACAGGCAGGCGGTCCAAAAAATGGGATTTGGACCATGGCAGTTACCGCCATCCAACACCGCCACTTTAACACACTGACCGCCAGGGTGGTAACAGCTGCTGGGCTGGAGACTTTGGTCTCCAGCCCAGCGGGCATCACAGTCCCACACTCGGGATTACAACCTGGCCTACTGCCATGGTTTTTGTGGTTTTTGTACCACCACGAAACCCATGGCGGTAGGCCCTATCAGTGCCACAGAATCCCTTCCCTGGCACTGATAGGGGTCTCCCCCACCCCCTCCCCAGAGTCCACCCCCATCCTCCCCCACCCGCTCCTGCCCCCGCACATATACACACCCACACGCACACCCATATACGCACATACACACACGCATACCCACCTCCACCCACGCATGCACACATACATACCCCCACCCCACAACACACACCACCATACCTTGTCGCACACATGCATCCACAACACACAACACTCACAATCACTCATTCACGCATGCATCTAAAGCGACTCACACCCGCATGCATGCATCCCAAAACATACACCACCCCCCACATACACACAACACCCCCCACCCCCCTCTCCGGTCAGAGAACCCAACTTACCTACTTGCAGGGGGTCCTCTGGCTAGAGACGGTCTGCGGCGCTGCTGTCAGCAGCAGCATCCATCAGCAAAACACTGCCAGGCTGTATCATTGCTCATGATACTGTCGGCGGTGTTTTGCTGGCGTGGCGGTGCTGCTGTCAGCAGCGCCACCTTACTGCCATCTGCTGCCATGACCGTCGGCGGTGTGCTGCCAGATTTCTGGCAGAATACTGTTGGCGGTCATAATACGCGTTTGCAAGGCGGCGGTATGTAGCAGCCGTCGCCGTGGCGGTAGGCGGTCAATACCGCCAATGTTGTAATGAGGGCCTATATTCATGACTACATGCCCATCCACCTTTTCCTCAGTGTGGCATCCGAAAGTCTCCAGGGCTTGGACAGAGTTTCTCTGTTATAGAAAGCAGGAAGGGATGGTGTTGTGTGTTGTAAACACCGGCTGATCAATTGTTTCTCTCAATGGGTCCTCTCACTCAGAGGTGGTATGATCTATTCCTGAATCTTCACTGCTGTTTAGATGCCCTATGCTTCCTTCAACACAACCCCACATCACAAGTCAAGTTTCAGTCACTGGATATGAACACACTGAGAAAACTTCATCACTCTAGAAGAAGGGACATGGATGTCTGTGGAAGCTGGGGCTTAAATCCAGGTCAAGCACTTTGCTTTCTGTTGGCTTTACCTCCTCCCATCCTATTCTGTTTTATAGTAGTTTTATCACTTTCCCCTGTAACGTGAGTGTAGCGGGGAAGAGTAATATTTCTACTGGTTTCATTTAGCTATTGTCACATCACAGTCTAAATCCCTCTCTTCCGACCTCCTCTACTCTGTCAGAAACCCTGTATGTGACAACAAAGATTTAAATGTAAAACACATACATGTTTGGCTTGCACCATCTGCAAAACACTACGCCAAATAGAAGCAGTAAGTCTGCAGAGGTACTGTAGAATAGAGGTGGGAAGAATAGATGGGAGTTTTAAGCTCTTCTGCAAAACGTAATTGTAACACTTGCATATTCATCTTTAACCAACGTTCATAGAAGATTTTTTTTAGGTTTTCAGAGGTAAGACATTTTGGAACATTAAGATGGTTTCCAAACTGACTCTATCAAATTCCATCAATGTTTCCATTCTAGCTCCCCCCAGCAGCAAGTAGCAGTGTATTTTAAAAATGAAGCTGCAGCTATTCTGACCACATATCTTGCAGGCTTTCTGTTGGAATACAGAGGGGATTAGTTCTCCTCACTTGATTATTGATTTTATAATGGAAGTACCTTATCTAGTTATAATTGTGTTGAGTATGTTTCTACATTGTCTGACTATTGTAGATAAATGGTGGCTATAGTTGAAATATGTGCTCTCTAATGACAGACAATATTCAATGAAAAAGCCAAGAAATGTAGCTGAGGTGAAGAGGGTGGGACAATAGTCATCTGCTTGCAAGTTGGTAAGACAGCCTGCATGGTTAGAGTATTCCTCCAAGAACACAAACTCATATTTGGTATGGGTGACTGTTAGATATACTGTGGACATAATTGGATGAAGTGTAGACAATGTCTTATACATCAAATGTAGGTGATTGATAAGACTCTGAGAAACAATAGGGTTTTGAATGGAACTAAGTGGGTTCCATAGCCTAAGAATATTGAAGGCTTTTGAAGGGAAGAGTTAATCTATTTGCATTGTTGCTTGCAGGCCATGACTTAGGTGAAACAAATGTGGTTGGTTTGTGTGATGCACTACCACATTTGAAGGTCCTTGCTTGCTAATGAATGGGAGGTGTGTGAAAGACATCAGGGTCTAAATTGAGTTTTGTGAAAGAAGATGGACAGATACATGTATAATTGGAGGTGTGATGATCTCCAGTAAGACGAAAGAACTTTGGGCATTATGAATGCAGATGGCAGTATCTTATCATTGTAAGAAGGTAATTTGAAGGAATTTACAATACTAACAGATTTTTGATTGTGATGTGTAAAATACTGTACATTGGAAAAATGTCATCGGAAGGCTGGTGCAGTGTTAGAAAATTTATAAGAGAGACCAATGTTGTGATGTATGGTATTTATTTAGTTAACAAAGAAGGATGATGGTAGTGGATTTTGCGTAGGTGTAGGCTGATTGGGCAAGCACACATGTTTTTGCAATGTGTTTAACAGTTTGGAAGTGACTTAACTTATTTTCCTCTTCAATGATAGTTTACAGTAAATATTCAGGTTTTAATCCAATCGATACCCCAGAGTGTGAATCCAAAGGACAGGATCAGGGTAAATAGGCATGTAGGTCAGAAATTGTAAAGGGAGAAAACAAAAAAGGTGATGGTTGGGAATGCTTAATGAACTAGCAACAGGGAAAACTCAACAAAATGTAGAGTTGCCAGGCAGCTTCCTAGTGACCTCCTTAAATACTGCCACAGCCTGTTGTGACCCAGAAGCCCCACACTTGTTGCAGGCCTGATAAATATTCACTGTGCCCCAGCTGCTAAAGGCCATCATGTCACAGCCTTAAAGGAACATATTTCACAGTTTTTCTCGTCCTCCATGTAGAACCTTGGATACCCAGTTGATTCCTGATAAATGTGTCCTTTTAATTTGAAAGCTTACAGGTGGGACATGTGGCAGTGGTCATTTACTGGGATCTGAGTGGAGTGCCACCTCTTTTCAGATCTCCTTATTTGATATTTGTTTTTGTTGACCATTTCTATGTGGCATTGGACAACTGATCCACATTTTATCTGGAAAATGCATATAGCTCAGCAATGGTAGAGATGGTGGACTTAAGGTTTTTCAAGATGATGTCAAATTCTATTAATAAATTTGGAGGCAGTGAGGAGAAATGAAATTTCAGTCAGGACATTTTGAAAAATCTAGTGGTTATCTTCAAGGGTCTAGGTTTGTCTTTGTGTGGTGGCTTGAGTGAGAAGGTAAAGAATGATGTCATGCATTAGTCAATGGAGTGGAGGAAATGTGGCTTTAGGTAGAGCACAGAGGGTGTAGCTGAACTGATAAATTCAAGGATATTGTTGTGTGTATGTGAGAGAGGTTACATGAAAGTTAACTTTGAGTGAGGTGGATATGTCTAGCAGGTAGTATTTTATAGATCTGCTTTTGGGGTACTAATGGAGGTTGAAATTCACAATGCAGATTTCTTCTGTCATTAAGAAGTTTTCTCTAATGGAAAATATATCAATAAAGTCTCTGTTGCATCTGGGGGTGAAAGATGGGCTATGAGGAAATTGAGTGGGAGAGTGTGGTGCAAAGCATGTTGTGTGATATTTAAATAAGAAGTTGAAGGGGGGCAATGTTGTGATTAGGAGGTAGGTCTTTTAAATGTTGGTGAAGCCTTCAACAGATTTGTGTAGGCATAGTTCGAAGATGATGTTCTAGTTATCTACAAGCAATGTATCAGAGACAGTGATAAGCTGGGTGTGAGATAGTGAGGTGTGGATGATAACTTTCATATGGAAGCAATAATGAAGGTACATATGTTTGATACATATTTGTATATCAAATGCAAAGTCAAGAGCTCGGGCGAGAGTATAGAGTGCTATAAGGGCATTGGATGCATTAGCTGTGATGATATGGATGTAGTCGATGGGTATAAATGAGAATAATAAGTCACTACAGTATACATCCTGAGTAGCTTTGACTCTCTGCTCATACTCATAGTATGTGCACTGTGGAGGCAGTTGCACAATTCAGAGTAGGAAGACTTGTGATAGTTTAAGACAATCACTGGGGTGCAGGGCTTATGGGCTTGTGGAGTTAGAATTTATGGGTCACTGGATTCTGAATTAATTGCCCTCTACGGGTCCCTCACTGCAGAAAAGTAAACTTATCATTAGTACACTCATCTTGATAATTGTCATTCAACCTCCAGAGGGTCCTACATCATCAACAACGAAACACTAACTCTAAATAACTTTGTATATGCAACAGATAAAGGTGGCAATGTCTGAAACAGGTTTCCGAGCAACTGTAGTAGCATAACTTCAGATCATGTATTGACAAATTATTTAGATGATACAGGCCTAGTATCCCACATCTGCCTTTAAATGTATGTTTTTATGGAGTGACACTCTATACTGGACTGAAACTCTGGCTCTTTTTGCATTTGTGTGTGGAAAGAGGTGAATGGTAACATGATGGTAAAATGGGAGAGAGTTGTCTGGAAACAGCAAACATTGGTGAAGCAAATTGACCTGTGATACAGACATATATCTATTGACTTTGCCAATGCTTCTTTTCCCAGATGGCCTCACTGTGCTATATTAGAATAATTTCCTGTAAGCTTTAAGAAAAAAACATTCTAAGGTGGACACTCTACATGAACACACTTGTGAAATAGCATCCCTAGGTGTCTAAAGCAGCAATCTTGGAATGGTTGTTTCTTAGGTTTACTAAAAAATGATGAAAAGCTCCCAACTACGGAAGATCATCAACAGCTGCTTTGAGCCCGCCACCTTCGTATAGAGCTGGAAACATGTCGAGATCAATGCCCTCCTCAAAAAACCCATATCCGGCCTATCTACCTGCTCCCCTTCCCGCCAAAAGTCATTGACAAGGCTGTCAACAGACAACGAACCCGCTTCCTTTAGGAGAACGGCACCCTGGACCCTCCCCATCTGGATTCCACAGCAACCGCTGTACCGAAACCGCCCTCATCGCCGCCACCGACGACATCAGAACCATACTGAACAATGGCAAAACCGCGGCCCTCATACTCCTGGACCTCTGGACCATCAGGCAAGGGTCGCTCCCCTGGGGGGGCAAATTGTATTTAGACCATTTCTGCCCCCCTGGGGGCAGATTGGCCAATTTTAGGTCAATCTGCCCCCAAGGGGGCAGAAACCACTAGGCACCGGGGATTTGTTTTTTGGCGCCAATGTCACGCAGGGGGAGCGACCCCGTAGGCAAGGGTCGCTCCCGGGGGGGGGGGTGTTGGGGGGGGCAAATTTATTTTAGGCCATTTCTGCCACCGGGGGGGGGGGGGCAGAAACCTCTAGGCGCCAGGGGAATTTTTTTTTTTCTTTTTTTTTTTCTTGGTTTTTTTCTTAGAGATGGGGAGCGACCCATCAGGCAAAAGTCGCTCCCCTGGGGGACAAATTGTATTTAGGCCATTTCTGCCCCCCTTGGGGGCAGATTGGCTGAGTTTAGGTCAACCTGCCCCTAAGGGGGCAGAAACCACTAGGCACCGGGGATTTGTTTTTTGCCGCCAATGTCACGCAGGGGGAGCGACCCCGTAGGCAAGGGTCGCTCCCGGGGAGGGTGGGGGTTGGGGGGGCAAATTTATTTTAGGGCATTTCTGCCCCCCCCCCCTGGGGCCGGCTGAGCTACAGGCCAAACACCACAGGTAGGCACCTTGCAAAAAACACCTCTGTTTTCTGTGAAAAAATATGTTGTGTCCACGTTGTGTTTTGGGCCATTTCCTTTTGTGGGCGCTAGGCCTACCCACAGAAGTGAGGTACCATTTTTATCGAGAGACTTAGGGGAACGCTGGGTGGAAGGAAATTTGTGGCTCCTCTCAGATTCCACAGCTTTCTGTCACCGAAATGAGAGGAAAAAGTGTTTTTTGGGCCAAATTTTGATGTTTGCAAAGGATTCTGGGTAACATAACCTGGTCAGAGCCCCGCAAGTCACCCCATCTTGGATTCCCCTGGGTTTCTAGTTTTCAAAAATGCACTGGTTTGCTAAGTTTCCTCAGGTGTCGGCTGAGCTACAGGCCAAAATCCACAGGTAGGCACTGCTTTTTATAAAAAAATGTGATGTGTCCACGTTGTGTTTTGGGCCCTTTCTTTTCGTGGGCGCTAGTCCTACCCACGCAAGTGAGGTATCATTTTTATCGGGAGACTTGGGGGAACGCTGGGTGGAAGGAAATTTGTAGCTCCTCTCAGATTCCAGAACTTTCTGCCACAGAAATGTGAGGGACATGTGTTTTTTTAGCCAAATTTTGAGGTTTGCAAAGGATTCTGGGTAACAGAACCTGGTCCGAGCCCCGCAAGTCACCCCTCCTTGGATTCCCCTAGGTCTCTAGTTTTCAGAAATGCACAGGTTTGATAGGTTTCCCTAGGTGCCGGCTGAGCTAGAGGCCAAAATCTACAGGTAGGCACTTCGCAAAAAACACCTCTGTTTTTTTCCAAAATTTAGGATGTGTCCACGTTGCGCTTTGGGGTGTTTCCTGTCGCCGGCGCTAGGCCTACCCACGCAAGTGAGGTATCATTTTTATCGGGAGACTTGGGGGAACGCTGGGTGGAAGGAAATTTGTAGCTCCTCTCAGATTCCAGAACTTTCTGCCACAGAAATGTGAGGGACATGTGTTTTTTTAGCCAAATTTTGAGGTTTGCAAAGGATTCTGGGTAACAGAACCTGGTCCGAGCCCCGCAAGTCACCCCTCCTTGGATTCCCCTTGATCTCTAGTTTTCAGAAATGCACAGGTTTGGTAGGTTTCCCTAGGTGCCGGCTGAGCTAGAGGCCAAATTCTAGAGGTAGGCACTTCGCAAAAAACACCTCTGTTTTTTTCCAAAATTTAGGATGTGTCCACGTTGCGCTTTGGGGTGTTTCCTGTCGCCGGCGCTAGGCCTACCCACGCAAGTGAGGTATCATTTTTATCGGGAGACTTGGGGGAACGCTGGGTGAAAGGAAATTTGTAGCTCCTCTCAGATTCCAGAACTTTCTGCCACAGAAATGTGAGGGACATGTGTTTTTTTAGCCAAATTTTGAGGTTTGCAAAGGATTCTGGGTAACAGAACCTGGTCAGAGCCCCGCAAGTCACCCCTCCTTGGATTCCCCTAGGTCTCTAGTTTTCAGAAATGCACAGGTTTGGTAGGTTTCCCTAGGTGCCGGCTGAGCTAGAGGCCAAAATCTACAGGTAGGCACTTCGCAAAAAACACCTCTGTTTTTTCCCAAAATTTAGGATGTGTCCACGTTGCGCTTTGGGGTGTTTCCTGTCGCCGGCGCTAGGCCTACCCACGCAAGTGAGGTATCATTTTTATCGAGAGACTTGGGGGAACGCTGGGTGGAAGGAAATTTGTAGCTCCTCTCAGATTCCAGAACTTTCTGCCACAGAAATGTGAGGGACATGTGTTTTTTTAGCCAAATTTTGAGGTTTGCAAAGGATTCTGGGTAACAGAACCTGGTCAGAGCCCCGCAAGTCACCCCTCCTTGGATACCCCTAGGTCTCTAGTTTTCAGAAATGCACAGGTTTGGTAGGTTTCCCTAGGTGCCGGCTGAGCTAGAGGCCAAAATCTACAGGTAGGCACTTCGCAAAAAACACCTCTGTTTTCTCCCAAAATTTTGGATGTGTCCACGTTGCGCTTTGGGGCGTTTCCTGTCGCGGGCGCTAGGCCTACCCACGCAAGTGAGGTATCATTTTTATCGGGAGACTTGGGGGAACATAGATTAGCAAAACAAGTGCTATTGCCCCTTGTCTTTCTCTACATTTTTTCCTTCCAAATATAGGAGAGTGTGTAAAAAAGACATCTATTTGAGAAATTCCCTATAATTCACATGCTTGTATGGTCACCCCGGAATTCAGAGATGTGCAAATAACCACTGCTCCTCAGCACCTTATCTTGTGCCCTTTTTGGAAATGCAAAGGTTTTCTTGATAGCAATTTTTTACTCTTTATATTTCAGCAAATTAATTGCTGTATACCCGGTATAGAATGAAAATGCACTGCAGGGTGCAGCTCATTTATTGGCTCTGGGTTCCTCGGGTTCTTGATGAACCTACAAGCCCTATATATCCCCGCAACCAGAGGAGTCCAGCAGACGTAACGGTATATTGCTTTCCATAATCTGACATTGCAGGGAAAAGTTACAGAGTAAAACGTAGAGAAAAATTGATGTTTTTTTCACCTCAATTTCAATATTTTTCTTTTTCAGCTGTTATTTTCTGTAGGAAACCCTTGTAGGATCTACACAAATGACCCCTTGCTGAATTCAGAATTTTGTCTACTTTTCAGAAATGGTTAGGTGTCTGGGATCCAGCATTGGTTTCATGCCCATTCCTGTCACTGACTGGAAGGAGGCTGAAAGCACAAAAAATTGCAAAAATGGGGTATGCCCCAGTAAAATGCCAAACTTGTGTTGAAAAATTGGGTTTTCTGATTCAAGTCTGCCTGTTCCTGAAAGCTAGGAAGCTGCTGAGTTTAGCACTACAAACCCTTTGTTGATGCCATTTTCAGGGGGAAATCCACAAGCCTTCTTCTGCAGCCACTTTTTCCATTTTTTTTTAAAAAAACGAAATTTTCACGGTATTTTGGCCAATTTCCCTTCAAGGGAACCCACAAAGTCTGGGTACCTCTAGAATCCCTAGGATGTTGGAAAAAAAGGACGCAAATTTGGCTTGGTTAGCTTATGTGGACAAAAAGTTATGAGGGCCTAAGCGCGAACTGCCCCAAATAGGCAAAAAAAGGCCTGGCACAGGAGGGGGAAAAGGCCTGGCAGCGAAGGGGTTAAAAGATATAACAGCTTATTATCTGTGGCAGGTCACATAAAGACATCCACATTTGGTGTCAGCAAGGTTAATGTGACATACATTCAATTAGTGTGAGAGAATGGCGTATTAATGTTTGCGAATTAAATGTAAATATTTAACCGGCAATGCAAAAGCAAAGTGCCTGTGTTGAAATACTGCTAGTGGCTTTCAATAAGATGTGAAACGTTAGACAATAGCCAATTCCAGTCCGGAAATTCTGGAAATATAGCAGCGCATAGTATGCAAATGTACATGAACAATCTACCAAGAATGGTGCGGTCCTATCATAGAAGGAATTGCAAACTGTTCTATACTAAGAATAAGTAAGAAATTAAATAATAATACACCAGCACCACTTAAATGCAAGTAGAGGGGAAATACATTAAGGGGCCTAATGCAGGCCCCTGCAGCCACTGTGACACAGTGGAATTCTCACCTTTCAGGGGGGCCATTCAGTCCAAGGTCTGTGGAAAATGGGAGAGTCAAGGGCACCTTACCGCATTCTTCAGTGTAGTCCCATCTTTTAGCGATATGTCACTCTATGACTAAAAACATTATGAAATGCTTATGTTCCCAATAAGGTAAAGTAAGTAGGAAAGGGAGGAAGAAAGGCTCCTTTTTTAGAAACATGGTGGAAGATATATATAGCAACTTTCCTTCTACCTCACCTTCCCATTAAAACTGTGAGCCAGAGCTCTCCCTCTTCAATGTCTAAAGGCTTTAATAAATTCATGCAAATCTCTATGGAGGAGATATCTAGGCTTATCTGCTAGATATTGTCTGGCTCCCCTTTCCATCCCTGCCTGCCCAAAGTTGTCAAGCTGGTCTCGAGATTGTGGCTGCTCCTATGACCACCATTTTTTACCATATGTTCCAGTTTGGGAGCTTTCCCTCAATCTGGAGGAAGGCCTTAGTGCTTCCCCTCCTACAAAAAGAGCTCCTTAGACTCTGCAGAACCAAAAAACTACAGCCTAGTCTCATGCTTACCACTGCTTGCCAAAATAGTGGAAAAAATCATGAACGTTCAACTCATGGAATTCATACAAGACAATTACCTGTTAGATGCCACTTCATTCGGCTTCCGTAGCGGGCATAGCACACAAACAGCCCTACTTAAAGCCACAGTGGAGCTGTGAATGCTTCTGGACCAAGGAAAGAGTGCGATGTTCCTATTACTAGAACTCATGGCAGCCTTTGACACAATCAGCCATCACAAGTTGCTTGATCGCCTGGCTAAAATTGGAATCTTAGGCTTGGCTTCGGATCTGCGAAGAACATTTCTTTCAGGGTGGGAACAAATTGTATGAGTAGGTGAACTTGCCTCTCAGTCTTATTCTTCCCCTCGTGAGGTCCTGCAGGCTCTTTTTAACATTTACGTTACTACGCTTGCTGAGTTGATTCAATCTTTTGGCTTTACTCTAACCTCATATGTGGATGACACTCAAATTGTGGTCTCCTTAGCAAATGATGACATCAGTTTAGGTCCTAGGCTCTGCAACTGCATGCAGGCAGTTGGCAGATGGGTGAGCAAGAACTGTCTGAAACTAAATACTGATAAGACTGAGGTCATTTTGTTTGTTCCCAGCTCTCACTCTGTACTCCATCTTGCTGGCCGCATGACATGGGACCCTTACCCTCGCCAGTAAGGAAGTACATGATCTAGGCTTTCTCCTAGATGATAAACTTAGCTATCGGGAACAAGTTAATGCAACAACATCTTCGGCCTTCTTTTTGCTGAAATTGCTTAAAAAGATACTTCTGCATATTCATATTCACTTGCAGAAGACCTTGGTCACTGCACTGGTGTTGGCCAAATTAGACTATTGTAATAGTTTTTATCTCAACGTCCATCAATACATCCTAAACAAACTTCAAACATTTCAGAATGCTGCGACTAGGCTGGTTTTAAAGCTCCCAAAATATCATCTAGTGTCCGATTCAATTAAAGAACTCAACTGGCTGCCGATCAAACAAAGAATGACATTAAAATCTCTCTGCATCATCTATAAAGCCTTGCATGGCACTGGTCCGGAATTTCTACAGAACGAAATCACACGGTATTCCCAAGGCAGAACGCTACAGCCCACCAGTGCCAAACTGGTTTCAGTACCCAGGTTTAAGTGTGCTACCTGGGGCTGCAGGAGCTTTGGTGTAGGTGCCTCTAGGTCTGGAATGCTCTGCCACTGGCCATCAAAAACTTTCTCAATTTCTTTCAGTTTTGTAAACAATTTAAGACATGGCTCTTTAGATCTGCCTAGACTTCTGCTCTCTCTTCTTCTCATTTTTAATGCCAAAACGCTACCAGGTATCTACTGCGCTTTAGAAAACCCCCTAACATAACATAACAAGAAAAGAAAACTGTGAATAAGGTGATCAAGACAAAAATGGTGTCAGAAACATAATATCCAAAAGCAGAACTTTGAATACAGTAACAATTTTAAAACGAAGGATAAGCAGTGGTAATAAGGGTACAGAGAAGAGAAGGCAAGTTTTTCTTGAGGATGACATACAAGCAAACTTGAAGAAATAGGCTGGGTTAAAATGTAGAGTGTGTGCTTGATGAAAGGCTATGTACAGTCTTTCTTTGTGCATTGGATCATGTTCATTTATTGCAGAATGTCACTGAAATCAATAAATGTGTAACATAAATTTTTTAGTTTACCAATCTAGCTTAGTCTGTTGTCATGCTAGACACATTTAAGTCACACCAGCTCACAATGAGCATCTTACCATATTTACCCCCTTGATTCTAATATTAAGCATTCATTTAGAAACATTGAGGCCTATATTTATACTTTTTTGCCCCGCATTTGGGTCATTTTTGACGCAAACACGGATTAAACTTCCAAAATATAATTGTATTTTGTAAGTTTGTGCCGCTTTTGCGTCAAAAAATTCCACAAATGCGGCACAAAAAAAGTATAAATATGGGCCTGAGTGTGGTACGAAAAAGATATGGAGAGCTTTCACAAGATCAAACCATCCTAAAGTCACCATCTTTAGATGGCACTTCTGAGATTGTATTTCAAAATATCAAGTAAATGTTGTGGGGCCAAAATGTCAAAGCCTAAATAACCAAAAACTAAACATCTTAAAGGCAAGTACATATAGGTAATTCCACATCTACACACAAGTATATGTATTGACAAGGTCCATATATGTGGAGTCAAGTATAGTGAACCCATACTTACCTATATATAGTTACCCTCACAATATTTTTGTTCTCTATTTTTAGGCATGGATATTTATCACCCTCCCGCCCCAATTCTTTTTTCTCAGTATTCTGGTGGAAAACTGACCTCCTAGCCGATGAAGTAGCAGAGGCACAGAACAGCCCACCTGATGAAGTGCTCTGTACCCTGCAGCAGGCATATTCACTGAGTGCTCCCTCTGTCGGAATTTCTCCCGATAATAGGCCTGGGGCACCTTCAGCAAAAGTGCAGTGCCGGACTCTGCCACCATGCCATGGCAGGTTATTTTTTTTCTTCGGAAACAAATGCCCAAGCAGTAGCAAAGCATTTTTAACAACTAGCGAGGAGTAAAGAGTGATGAAATAATAAATATGAAAAAACATAATAAGTTCATATCACTGCGAGCAGGAAACCACATGCTTGACAATCTACCATCCAAGGGAAAGAACATGCTTAACTGCAAAACGATATTTCTTTAAAAAGGGCATTTTTGACTATGATTGATATGACACTGAACTGAAATGGCAATTAAGTTCTCAAAAAAGGAATGCTCCCTTTTATGCAGTAACAATTTGTAACACAGAAGGCGGGATAGATCGATCAATGTATGCTGAAAATGTTGCAGGAGAGCTGCAGGGGTACACACTTGATTATGATGGGTCTGGTACTGCCCTGCACTTGCATCTATTCAAGGAGTGTATACATTTGCAAGTTGACTATTTCGTACTTGCACTTTAGACCCTCGGAGATCCTCCATTTGTGGTTCATCTTGCACAACAGCCTCTGTTTTTAATAAATCTTTTTGTTGAGTTTCCAGACTAAGGAAAAACGCAAACAAATAAACAATAATAAAATGCAGCAGGCATAGATCAGCATGGTAATCATCAGTCTCAGGTGTAAGATAAGTATGGCACATTTGTTGTATGTTAAAGGCAGTGACACGGGTCCACAATTCCAAAATCTATTCACACGCCTTATTAGAATCATCCCTCTCATTCCCAACCCCTCTGTTAGAAAATGGGTCACTAGTTTGCAGAGGTTTGCTGTCCAAGTAGGGGGCCTCAATCCTAGTCAGGGTAAGTCAGATATGCACCCTAAATTAACTTGTGCTCATCGCCTGGTAGCTTCGCACAGAGCAGTCAGGCTTAACATGAGAGGGAATGTGTAATGTAGTTGTGCAACACTTAATTACAGTAAAACAGTGAAAGTCACCACAAAAAGATTCCACACCAGGTTAGACAAAAATGGAATATTTATCTGAGTAAAACAAGACCAAAACGACAAAAATCTAATCAGTAGAAGTGGAGATATGAAAATTTAATATTATGGGCCAGATATAGATGTCGGCGGATAGAATTCTCCATCACAAATCTGAGGGATATCCAATCTGCCATATTATGATACCCATAGGATATCATGGGATCGTAATACAGTGGATGGGATATCCGTCACATTTGTGATGGAGTATTCCACTCTTTCAACACCTAAACCAGGTCCAAAATGTGAAAGCAGTGCTTAGAAGCCTATAGCGGTCAAAGGTTGCAAGGGACCAATGGAGGGTAAAGAAGCCACACAGGGTCTGCTGAACTGTACCTTTGTTGGAGCAATGCCTCAATGGCGAGGACACGATTCTTCAATATTTCTGCCACACGCGGGGTGATAAGTCATTTTTTGATGTTTGTACTGAAGAACCCACTTCTGAGGCCCAGGACTAGAGGAGGCACATCAGGCAAGGGTTGGACTCTCATATGGCAGAGTCCAACGCACCAGGAGAGTTGCAAGTAGTCTTTTGATATCCCTGAGACTGCAAAAGAACAGGGGGTAACCCAGCAAGCCCTTGAAGACTCTTGGGTTCAAGGATGTAGAGAGCAAGTCCAGTCTCTTTTACTGCAGGACAGAAGATGCAGGCTTCTGGACAACAAAGCAGAGCAAACAGCAAGTGGCAGTCACTCCTACAGCACAGCACAGAACAGCACAGCACACAGCAGCAGTAGGCCAACACAGCAATGCAGTTGCAGAGTGGCCATCTTTCCTAGCAGCACAGCAGTCCTTGTTCCTGGCAGAGTGTCCTTGGTTCCAGTAGAGATCTGAGTTGGTGGGGTTTGGGGTCCAGTATTTATACTCTGGTGCCTTGGTTCCGGAAGGTGGGAGAAACTTCCGGGCCTTCCTTTGGAGTCCACAAGGTCCCTGCCCTGCCCTTCCTGGCTCCAGACACTCTACAGGGGGCTATGTAGCTCTTTGTGTGGGGAGAGGCACATCCCTGTTCAGGTGTAAGTTAGGCAGTGCTAAGCTCTGCCCCCCATCTAGCTAGTTAATGGGCTAGTAAGGCCCATTAACTCACACCTAAGCTCCCATTGTGAGAATGTCTAGAGAAAAGGAAGAAAGCCTTGCTATCGTATACCCCAGACATGTATTGAAAGATAGGCAGAGTCACAGAATGGTTAAAGTAGGAAAATGCTACTTTTCTTAAAGTTGCATTTTCAGACTAACAATTTAAAATACATTGTGATTTAAAAGTGTGAGTCCAGGGACACCAAACTCCAAATTTCTATCTTTTCCCATTTGGAAATTACACTTAAAAAATGTTTTAAGGTACTCCCAATGTTATCCTATGGGAGAGATAGGCCTTGTTATAGTGAACAATGAATTTAAGAGTTTTTCACTATCTGGACATTTGAAACCTAAAAATATATGTCCAACATTTTAAATACACTGAACCCTACCTTTGGAGCTAAGTAGGGCCTACCTTAAGGGTGAGTTGCATGTAATAAATAAAAAGGAAGCTTTCCACCTGGCAGGTGGTTGAAATGGCAGTTTAAAACTGCACACACAAGCTCTGCAGTGGCAGGTCTGAGACATGTTTTAAGGGCTTCTGTAGTGGGTGACACAGTCAGTGCTGCAGGCCTACTAGTACCATCTAATTTACTGGTCCTGGGCACATTACGAGGGACTTACAACTAAATTAAATATGCCAATTGTGGAGAAGCCTATATTACCATGTTTAGAGTACAGAGTACTTGCACTTTAGTCCTGGTCAGCAGTGGCAAAGTGACCAGATTCTTAAAAGTCAGCAAAAATGAGCCATGAAAAAAGGTAGAAGAAAGAAAAAAGGTTTGGGCATGACCCTGCAGAAAGGGGCATTTCCAACACTCTCTGTGGGCCTTCCAAGAAGACCACACTTTCTATCATTTCCTGGGGCATCCTCTGCTTAGGTAGATTTGTCTTTTCAGTAAGCATACACCAATCTATGTCACGTTGCCAGTCCTGTGAGTTTGGTGGTTCTGCCGCTCCCCATTTTCTAGCAATATTTATCTTAGTGACTTCAAGGCCAAGGAAAAGCCATAGTTTACAGTTTCGGGTGGTAGGTCATCATCCCAAACATTTAGTAAGTAACATTTGAATGTTTCCAAGATAGAGTATCCTGTCACAGATTTTATTGTGTCCCTAATGACAACCAGTAAGATTTTATTTGTGGACAACTCCAGACCAATTGAAGGAATGTCCCGTCCTCCCCACAACCCCTCACGCAGGCCTCCATTCGGCATCTACCCATTGCATGTAAAGTTGTGCGGAGAAGTAGGAGTGGTGTAGTAGGTGTAATTGGATCAGCCTGAACCCGGACTTGATTGCTTTTCTCTGGGTGCCGCCAGGGCCTCCTCCTATTCACCCTCTTCAAATTCTTCCAATTTTGTCTCCCATTTAACTGTAAGGGCCTGCATAATCAGGGGTGTGATAGTTTTTTTTTATAAATCGAGGCGATAGCTTTCTTGCATAGTCGTTCTGACAAGATACAGTCCTCTAGTGGAGAGGATTCTTCAATAGTCCTGTTTTTCAATATATGTGAGGCAAGAGCATGTTTGAGCTGGATGTATGTAGGTGATAGCTGGTATTGCTTTGTCAGTTCAGTAAATTCCAATAGTTCCTCTCCCTACCATACATCTCCCAGCTTGGTGATACCTATAAATGTCTCAAAGCCCTGTAGTCTGCTTACCTCTTATAACAGGTTGCTGGACCTTAGAGGGGTCGTTTCCGTTAGGTGGTCTTTCCAGCCCAGAAGGGCAGTGGCCTCCCACCATACATGGATTATTGTTCTGGTGTGCACAGGGAGAGTTCATGCTGGTTTGGTCCTACAGAGTGCCCGCTCTTAGCCCTCTCTACCCCATGCTACTCTGTGGAGCTGTATTGCTGGTTCATCCCAGGGTGCAAAGGCCCAAGCAATGACTACTGTTGACTGCATGGCCCAGTAGTATTTACATACATAGGGTACATTTCCCCATCGTACACTCCCCTGGTAAGTTTCTGGAGGGCAATGTAGGGTGTGCTATTGCCCCACAGTAAAAGCCGGAGGGCAGCCTCCGTTTTGAGGAAGAAGTCTTTGGACATGAGGTAGGAGGTGTTTTGCAGTGCATATATCATGCATGGCAGTGTCATCATTTTGAACATTGCCGCTCGTCCCAGGAGGGATAACGGCAAAGCCCTCCAATGCTGTACACCTGCCTCAAAGTACTTCAGGACTGGCCTGAGGATATTCTTGAAACCAAGTGTGGGTCTTTAGTGACATAAATGCCGAGGTATTTAAACCCATCGTCCACCATTGGCATAGATATCTTACCATGCAGGATCGGTTTAGGCCCCATGACTAAGTGAATAAGTGATTTCTGCCAATTGATCATATAGACTGAAAGGGGGCCAAAGATACAGAGGATTTGCATTAGCCTAGGCATAGTCAATACTGGTCTGTTGCATAGAATAGAATATCATCCACATACAGGGATATGTGCTTCCCTTGTGTCGCAAATGATCCCCTGTACCATTGGATCATTCTTGATCCATATCGCCAGGGGCTCCGGAGCCAGGACAAATGTCAGTGGGAAGAGCAGGCATCCCTGTCTCATCCCTCGATGGAGTCCAAAGTTGCACAATGTCAACCCATTCACCCTAACTAGCGCCTCCGGTTCCTGATATAAGAGACGGATCCATCCCAGAAATACAGGGCCATATCTGAAGTGTTCCAAAACTGCATGCATATAGTCCTATTCTAGGGTGTTGAAGGTCATAGAGGCATCCATCTGCAGGACAATTGTAGATATTCTATTGTCCTGTGCACCGCACTTTACCCCAAAGAGTCAACTAAGATTGAGTCTGATGCCTCTGTTGTGCATAAAGTCCAATTGATCTGGGTGGATCAGGGTGGTTATAACCTGTCTGAACCTAGTTGATAGTAGTTTAGCTAGGACCTTAGCCTCAACATTTAGGAGGGATTTAGGTGTATATGTGCCACATCGGTAAAGTGGCTTATTATCTTTGTGGATCGCTACAATTGTGGCTTCTCATTGATCTAGGAGAAGCCTTCCTGTGGCTTTAGCTTCAATTCACAATTTAGTACGTGGGGCACCACCTTGCTTGCCAGGCACTTCTATAGCTCAATAGGAATGCCATTGTGTCCCATAGCTTTTCCAGAGATAAGGAAGCTGATAGCCTGCATAATTTTGATGGGTATAAAGTTGCTATCTAGCATCTGTTTGTGTTCTGTGCATAGCATGGGCTCATTAAACCCATAGATCTCGCATAGTTGGGAAGTGCCCCAAGCTTTATAGATCTCTGAATAGTTAGTTGCCAATTCCTCTGCTATGTCCTGCGCCCTATTTCTGACTACCAATGCCAGTCATGAGATGAAGTACCCAGCTATGAGCCTGGCCCCTCTCTTCTATCCATGCTAGGAGCTTGCCAGCTTTGTTCAGAACATCATAGTGCCTCCTTTGTTTCAGGATGTGGGTTTTGCAGGCAGTGTCTTCTGCAGGGTCTCTGTACTCCCTTTCTTTAAATTTGAGGGCATGCATAGATATCCCAGTTCCCTCCCCATGTAAATTTTGTTCTAGCGCTGCCATTTTGCCTTTCCAATCGCCTATTTGGGCCCTCACCTCTTTTTTCTTCCCAGCAATTAGGGAGCAGGCCTGGCCTTGTAACACAGTTTTTTACGCTTCGCAGATACTAACAGGTGACCCAACATTTTCTGTGAAATAGTTGATTGGTGCCTGTCTTAGTTTTGTCATTATCTTATTATCTCTCATGTACCACAGGTTGATCGGTTTTGGGCCCAAAATCATTTGTGAGTCCTCCATTAATTCTAATCATATCGGTGAGTGATCAGATATGCCCTGGGCTAAATGCTTTTCCAAGGCTATCTTGGAGATGTGTGCGTGGTACGTAAAGATATGGTCTAAGTGTGAGGCACTATTATGTACTCTCGATAAGAATGTATATTGTTGCACCTCCGGTTGGCAGAGTTGTCAATGAGGCACAAAGTCTCAGTGAATGTTGCTAGTGTGGATGTCATCCCGATGCATGTGACCTGGGTGAGTATGTCTTCAGCTTCGGACATGACCGCATTGTAATCGCCCCTCCAAGACTAACATACCCAATGGTAGTTGCAATAGGTGAAAACTTAGCATGGGGATGGTAAACTGGTGGTGCCATGGTGGAATGTATATGGAGCATATGTTGATGATGACTTTTAGAAATGGGGTTCCTGGTTGGTACGGCATGCACCTAAGCCAGGTAGAACCCACCACTGTAATCAGGGCAAATAAGTTACACACCAACCTGTGCTCACCCCCTGGTAGACTCCAGACAGGATTATATATGTATATATATAAATAAATATATATATATATATATATATATACATATATATCATAAGTAGTGGGCATCTGAAATAATTACTGCAATTATTTATCCTAATAATGCAACAGTCAACATCATATAAACATGATGACCTTAGGGAATAGAATGTAGTAATTGGGTTAGAAATATAAATTCGTAGATCACCAATGACCGTCATAAGTACATAAATTACTATGGGCCTCAATACAACTTTGGCGGGCGGCCTCCAATGCGACCGCACTCCCGCCGGCCCAATTTTGACATCCCTGCCGGCCCAGCAGGGATGTCGGCCGCAACATGGGAGCCGGCTCCTAATGGAGCCGGCGGTGTTGTGGCCGTGCGATGGGTGCAGCTGTACAGTGTGGGGCTGTGCCTGGGGGACCCCTGCACTACCCATGTCAAGTGCATGGGCAGTGCAGGGGCCTCCAGGGGCCCCGCGACTCCCCTTCCCGCCAGCCTTTCCATGACGGACTCTACTGCCATGGACAGGCTGGCAGGAAGGGGACTCATAATCCCCTGGGCAGCGCTGCCCTGACAGATTAAAACGCCGGGACAACCATGGCGGTAAACCGCCGGGACAACCATGGCGGTAAACCGCCGGGACAACCATGGCGGTGCAACCGCGGCGCTTCCGCCGTGGTTGTAATCCGCAAGATTGTACCGCCAGCCTGTTCGCGGTACAATCTCCAATACACCCTTGGCGGTCTTTGACCGCCAGGGTTGTAATGAGGCCCTATATGTCCTCACAAACGCCTAAATCCTTACAGGACACCAGAGCCACCACTCACCCCATCTGTTACCATAAACGTTGGGTAAATAATGGAATATGCTAGAGGTACTCATACATCATGTAGTGACTTCCCCAACAGTAATATGAGTGTTACAAATAGCATACGTGCTACAGGATAACAATCATGGTGACCATATTGGGATAAACCATGGAGTGCAGGAACACCTGTGCTCCTTTTAATGGTTATACAGTAATTCCTTTGGCGGCCTGGCACCGCACTTGTGGTCCCCTACAGAGGGTTTCTTTCCCCGTGATCAAGGCAGAATAGGGATCCAGGCCTAGCACAAGGTAAGGCAGGCCCGGGGGGAGACACACAGTAGGAAAACATGCTAAAGACGTCGCTCATGCCCTCTTCCCTTGAATGTCCCGGATGCTGATAACTACACGGTACCTACCAGGGATCCATGAGTGCTTATCTCTAGCAGCTGAAGCACAAGTTAGTGGAAGTCAGTCCTGACCGCCGTACTCATGGATTCCAGAGTCCCACACAGTGATGGAAAGACGGAATCCTTTGGGGCCTTGGGATTCCTAGGGACTGAGGGGTGGGACAAGCCCAAAAAGCCCCTTGAGAGCACTGGGCACAAAGGGGACTGCAGGCAGTAGACCAGAACAGAAGTGTACTTTGTAGCAGGGTTGCAGACCTTCTAGGAATCCAGCAGGTGACAGGTCAACACAACAAAGCCAATAAGTCCAATGGCAGCACCTTCAGAGCCGTAGTGGAACAAAGTCAGAGAGCAGCTGGCAGCAGGGCAACAAGCAGAAATGCACTACAGTGAGTCCATTATGCCACCCAAAGGACAGCAGGCAGCAGAGTAACAACAGAAGAGAAATCTAGATGGGTCCTTTGAGCAGCACAGCACTGTTTCTGACAGGAGTCCTAGTTCCAAAAGTGCTCTAAAAATCATGGGGTCAGAGGCCCGGTACTTATACTTCAAAATGTCTTTGTTGAAAGGATGACTTCAAAGGAACCCTTTCAAGTGCATCCCTGCTCCAGACATCAGTAGGGGGAAATCAGCCAATTATGTGAGGCAGGGACACGTTCTATACAAGTGCACCCCACCTCCCTCTCATCCAGCCCAGGAAGACTATCAGTAGGCAGATGGATGCAGATGCCTCTCCTATCACACTCAGCCCCTCCTGTGTTGTCGCTGTCTGGAAAGTATGCACCAAGTGCAGCTGTCACTCTGCCCTAGATGTGGATTGAAGTCAGGCTGCAAAACACTAGGGTTAAATGCCCACTTTCTAAAAGTGGAATTTCCAAAATATTAATGTAAAATCTAACTACACCAGTAAGCAAGATTTCACATTACCATTTCAAAATACCAAATATGCCTACACTACTCCTTTCGCATGAGAAATACCACTTAAAATATATAAAGAAATTCCCAATTCTATCCTATGGGAGAAGTAGCTCTCACAGTAGAGAAAATTGAAATATGCTGTTTGTCATTACTAGGACATGTAAAACATAAAAGTATATGTCCTACCATTTTCATACGCAGCACCCTGCCGATAGGGCTATCTATGGCCTACCTTAAGGGTGGCTTAGGTGTAGTAAAATGGGAGTTTAGGCCTTGGCAAGTAGTCTGAGTTGCCAAGTCAATGTGGAAGTAAACTGTGCATGCAGACACTGCAGTGGCAGGCCTGAGACAAGTTTGAAAGGCTACTTCTTTGGGTGGCGCAGTCAAGGCTGCAGGCCAACTGGTAGCATTTAATTTACAGGCCCGAGTATATGGCATGCCACTTGACAAGGGACTAACATGCAAATTAAATATGTCAAACAGGTGTAAGCCATTCATACCAAGTTTTAGGGGAGAGAGCACATACACTTTAGCATTGATTAGCAGTAGTAAAGTTCCCAGAGTCCTAAAGCCAACAAAAAGAGGATCAGAAAAATAGGATCAGAAAGGGAAAACATTTGGGGATAACCCTGCAGAAAGGGCAATTTTCAACAATGATGCCACCCCATGTTCCTGAATGGGCGACATATTTCCTTTAAGTGTCCATGTTTCAAAGAGCATGAAAGGTGTTGCTTTTTTAATAAGGATACCTTCTCCCCTCAATTCAGAGGTATAGCCTGCATGGGCTGTCAATGTATATCCACTGCATGGTAGAGCTCTGCAAGTGTTACCTAGTAAGTAGGTCTCCTGCAATAGCATGATATCTGGGTTTTATCGCTTTATATATTGCATAACTATGCCTTTTTTCATCCTGTGACCAAGACCAATAACATTTCACATTACCTTTACTCGTGCGCGAAGTGTTCTCATGTTTTGGTGTGTCTAGATTTGCGCGTCAGTGTGTCATCATCATATGTAAGGATTAAGCCTGTCCCGCACTTATCAACGATCACGCTCAGAAAATTGCCTGCCGTAGAAACCTGTAGATCTACCCTAAAAACATACCCCCCCTTCCTGCCACCCTGCAGGGTGGGCTTTGAACTGCCCATCACCCTCCAACTAGTAGAGTGCCTGTCGCCTCCATTAACATGGTATAGTAATTACTAACTGGGTTGAAGCTGGCACAAGTTCAGGCTCCCTCACATGCCACCCCTGGTGAGGATAATGATAGTCAGTAAGTCCCCATCTATAATCTATACAACATATAACATCAAGCAGTGCCCTTGTATATAGCTTCAATCATTCCCCACCTCATGTGGAGGGACATTGGCAAGCAATAGTGCATATAATGAGTTCCAACATCTCTGTGAGTGCAGGTCATATTGTCATCCATCACAATGAATCTCCCCTACTTCCTCCACTACAGGGTTCTGTTCATGGTGCTGAGATTTGCAATATTCTCGTTGGTAAAGTCTTCCTTGTCGTGAGCGTCTGTGTTTATGGTTTGCAGGACGCCATTCCTCCAGACATTCCCATGCCTCATCTGGGGCGAGAACATTCCAGGTCTTGCCCTCTGCAGTGACATGAAGTTGGCTGGGAAGAGCATCATACACTTTAAGTGCCTGGCACGTAGTTCCTTCCTCATCTTCACAAAACTGTGCCTCTGATGTTGCACTTGGAGGGTGATGTCTGGGTAGAGATTGATGCCAGCTTTCTCATACTGCAGAGCTGGTACCCTTCAGGCTACCTGTAAGACAATGTCCTGGTCCCTATAAGTGAACATGCGGGCAATGAATATTCTTTATGAGAGTTTCTGGTATACGGTGTGGGCCTGGTGCTCTGTGGGCCTGTTCCGCTGAAAAGAATGCTGACAGGCCCCCAAGGTTTCAGCACAACTAGAATTAAATGTTCCACAAAGAGATCAAAGCTAGGGCCCTCTGCTTTCTCCCGGACTCTGATCAGATGAAAGTTGTTTCTGCATGATCACCTTTTGACGTATTCAAGCTTAGCTCGCATTAGATGATTCTCCTTTTGAAAGCGATTGACTTGTTGGTGGAGGGTAGCGTTGGAGTCTGTAATGTCTAACACAGCGACCTCAGTATCTTTTACTCTGTCACTGATCTTGTTCATATCAGCCTGCAGGAGCAATATTTCTATAACAAAGGAGTCTATTTTAGGTTCCAGCGTGGTTTTGATCCCCTGTATAGCCAGTATGATTTCTGTTTGAGTGTTTGTGGCATTTCTCTTACCTTGTCGGATACAGCATCTTCAGGTGCTGCCTCTGAGTCATGCAGGGATGCCACTGCGAGGGCATATTTGTCCATCTTGTTCATTGAGTGCGTTTTTTCCTCACTACCCCCCCCACTATGGTAAAGGTCATGACTGCTGCAAGGCTGCCAGGGTCCGGACATAATGGCATTAGCCACCTGCCACAAGGAGGACAGAAAAAGTTAGTCAGGAAACTTGGGTTCTCGTTCTTTCCTCTGCAGCCTGTAGGTTTTATGCTAAGGGCAGGTGAAGAATTCTGCTCTGCTAGGGGAGTTTGCAGATCTTCCCCCACGCCGTGTGTAGCATAGAGTTCTGAAAAACTCTACGAATCAACTCAGAGCAGAGTTTTTCTCCCAGGTGGCTCACCAACATTAAATTGGTGAGCGTGAGCAAGAGAAATCACTAAGTTGGTGAGCTCGAGCATGATTTTTGAACATGGGCGATTGTGGCAGGTCACTACCACTTACGATGAGAAAGCTACCACTTACATTGAGGAAGCTGCCACTCAAGTAGAAAATTTACTTGAGCGTCAGAAAGAAGTTAGCGCCCTCTGGTACTCCACGTGATTCAGTTTGCGCTGATTTTACAGACAGGTAGAAACTCCTGCTGCTGAAAATCAGCTCAAACAGCGTGACTTACCCAAACCCCGTCACTCGTAGAACTCTGTGTAGAGCGGCAGAGTCTTTTTGACACTTCGCAGAGTTCCACATAGTGGAACTATGCAAATTTTGCCCAGGCCTATTTTACACCAGAAGTTGGGATCATTGTGTTGCAGGGCGGGGTTGTTCCTGCAGTCTCCTCACCAGTCAGTCATCTTCTGGAAGTCCAGGTGTTCCCATCAGGATGATAATGGTAGACCAGGGGGAAGGTGCAAAGGAGGAGCTAAGATCAACTTAGGGCTCTCAGCAGAGGGCACCCCTCCCCAGGCCATGTGCCCTGGGGACCAGAGTATTGGGAACAATTCCTGGTGTGGATTTTAGGGCTCATCTTGTTTCATCTTGTCTTCTTTGGGCGTGGGCACTGGGGGTGGATTTTACCATGGGAGCATCACTGGTCCCGCCCTGCTTCGTGTCCTGCTCTGTCCCCAGTCTCAGGCGCTCTGTGCTGTAGACTCTTGGATGAATGTCAGGGCCTAGGACAGGCTGACATTTTCTGTGTCACCTCCCCTGAGTCTCTTGGTAGGATCACCTCCCCGTGGCCATGCTCCCCCATTCACTGACTGTTCTGGCCACAGGGCAGAGGGAGGAAAGGTCTCAACGATTTACTTCAAGGTACCCGCAGTGTCTCTCATGCAGTGTCTGTATTTGGCATCATCAGCTTTGTAATCAGGCATCTTGCCACTGTTCAGTGCAAGTTGGGTGGGTCTGTTTTGACAGTGGCCGGAGGTGATCCCAGTCCTGAGGCTCCCACAGGCTGTTCAGTGAAAGTTGTGAGACCCCTGAGGCCAGCACTGCTTCTTGGGCACCAGTTGTCTCTGGAGCAGGCAGTCCCACAGGGAAACGCAGAGAGAGGGTGCCTGGAAGGTCCCCCCGGCATCTATTATCATTGGGAAACTAACCGATTAGCTGTAAATTATGCAGTCACTTTGTCCTCTGCAGCTTACGGTCATTTGGGGCGGGGACTGTGCAGATTATGGCCAGACTGTGTAGACAGGCCTGCCGGGGCTATGGAAATCATATATATACATATATATATATTCACTGAAAAAACACAAAGATTACAGGGACGTTATAGTTAGGTACTGAATTTACTCACACAAAACCATAGAAATTCTGCAGTTATAGTTACCATCCCTAACTCTAACTTACGCCGCCGCAATGCACTGTTTATGACTTCACATATTACTTCACTCATGACATGGTTAGTGACATCACTGATGACATCACTGAATCGCACAAAACACAAGACATAAGCACAAAACGGGGCTGAAAGTGAGGAGAAAGCAGTGAGAAGGACGGAAACGCATGCAACAAGCATGCACAAAACGGGACTGAGAGCAAGGAGAAAGCAGTAAAATAGATGGAAAGATATCCAGCAGGCACCAGCAAAAAAAGGCTGAGAGGGAGGAGAAAGCAGTGAGACGAAGGGAAAGGCACTCAGTAGACATGCACAAAACAGGGCTGAGAATGAGGAGAAAGCAGTAAGAAGAAGGGAAAGCCACACAGCAGGGACTCACAAAACGGAGCTGAGAGAGGGGAGAAAGCAGTGAGAAGAAGGAAAAGGCACACAGTAGCCATGTAAAAAATGGGGCTGAGAGGAAGGAGATAGCAGTGAGAAGGAGGGAAAGGCATGAGTCTCTGAGCCCTTGAGTGCATGCCTGAGTCTCTGAGTGGGTCTGTAAGTGTGTGCCTGAGTACCTCAGTGGGGGTGTGAGTGGATGCATGAGTCTCTAAGTGTGTCTGTGAGTGGGCGAAAGAGTCTCTGAGTCTATGAGTGTGTGCATGAGTCTCTAAGTGGGTTTGTGAGTGTGTGCATGAGTACCCCAGTGAGTGTGTGAGTGGATGCATGAGTGTCTGAGTGGGTCTGTGAGAGTGTGAATGAGTCTGTGAGTTTATGTGTGCCTGCATGACTCTCTCAGTGGGTATGTGACTGGGCGCATGAGTATCTGAGTGAGCCTGTGAGTGGGTGTATGAGTATCTGAGTGGGTCCATGAGTGCCTTAGTGGGTCTGTGAGTGGGTGCATGAGTGTTTGAGTCAGTCTGTGAGTGGGTGCATGGCTAACTCAGTGGGTCTGTGAGTAGGTGCATGAGTGTCTGAGTGGGTCTGTGAGTGGATGCATGAGTGACTGAGTGGGTCTGTGAGTGGGTGCATGAGTATATTATTTGGCCTGTGAAAGGGTGCATGAGTGTCTGAGTGGGTCTGTGAGTGGGCGCGTGAGTCTCTGAATAAGTCTGTGAGTGGGGCACGTGTATCTGAGTGACTGTATGAGTGTGTCTGTGAGTGGGTGTCTCAGTGACTGTGTGGGTGTGCCAGTAGCTGTGAGAGTGACTCTGCCACAAAGGAACCTCACCTGCCCTTTTATCTAACAATTTATGCACGGAATATCTATACAAGTGGAGCTCTCTCAGCCTTCCTCGGGAAAATGTCCAGTATGTATTCTACACTACAGCTGTGTAATGAAGCACAAGGAAATGTCACCACCAGTCTTGTGTATGTTTTGGCAGTATGATTGTTCCTGTTGCCTGTTTCTCTATAATTTTGTGATAACATGAATTCTCCTATAGAGAGACCAACGAGACTACAAAGATGTAAGTCTCCACCAAACCAGGGTCATTGCTCTTATCTATATATAGTAAGTGCTACTTTCCTGTGGAGATGTCCTCATATTCCTCACCATCAAGAACGCAACATCAAAATCAGTGGGAAATGCACTGGGTGGCCCTTTGGGAAGCTGTACATCATCCTGGCAAAAGTGAGGAAGACAAACACATACCAAAAAGGGAGGTGGTGTACGGCCAAGTGGGCGTAGCTTCCAGGGGATTTGCACATTTGCATACTCTTAGCATTTTAAAGGGAGAACCATCCTATGTCACGCCCCGCTTGATGAATCATACTGAAAATTTCCAGACATCAGCTGAAGTGAGCATCACATTTTTTGGGAAAATTTTGTGAAGATTCATCAAAAAGATATAGGAAAGTCAAAAAACACTTTTTCAATAGAAACTAGGTTCTAACTATAACTACCTCCTTGCGTGGCCCCCTTCCCCAAAATGTAAAATATTTTATAAGGCTGGCTCCGGGGGATGGGGTCCCCAGGGCCGATGTTGGCTAGGGGAGGAGGGCTGTGCAGCCCCCTCCACAAAAGAAAAAAATATTATAAGGCTGGGCCGCAGGGAAGGAGGTCTCCAGGGCCCCCTCCTCCATTTACTGAAGGCCAGGCTCTGGAGGATGGGGTCCCTGCTGAAGAGATTGACATGGGGAGGGCTGCGTGCGGTCCTCCTCACCTGCCCCAAAAATATTTTATAAGCCCAGGGGATGGGGTCCCGGGGCTGAAATCAGCCAAAGGAGAGAGTGGGCTGTGCAAGCCCCCTCCCTCACACTGGCTATTCACCCAATGAGGTAGCACTTACTACCTAACCAGTGGAAAGTGCTACAGTCAGCTAGACTTTTCGTGAAAAACTGTGGACTCTTGTTGGATAAACAAGCAGGTGAGCTTCTGTTCTGGCCATGATGCTCATTTCACAGAAATTAAACCTCAACAGGAAGAACTTACAAATATAAACGTAGCAGGTGCCCCCGTTGAAGCTCCACTTCTGGAAAGGACAAATGATCCTAACTCCTAGGCTTGGCAAAGTCAAAGCAAGTGTGTTTACTCCACAATTCCATATTGAACAAGCACTTGCAATGCAACGGGTCTCGCGTTTGCTCATGTTAGAGCTGATAGCGTTGTAAACTCCTAACCCGACTTTTCACCTATCGGGCAAAAGTGCATTTATATATGTAACCCAAAAAAGTGCAATTAACTATGTAAAGCGCTCGACTTCTGCCAAGCGAGATCGCGCTCGTAAATTAGAGAAAAAGTAGTTCACGAGCCCGATGGAAAACAGCGAGCCTTGCATGTTTTCTGTACTTGGTCGCTGCGCTCGAGGAGGGCTAGCCACCAGAAAAGGCATGACGCATGCGTGCCTTCGACTAATGAAAGCAAGCAGATTTTATTAGGCAAGCCCACGAACCAATAAAAAACACTGACATGATGTTGACAGGGCTCCGAGCCCTTTTCTGAACACTAAAGAGTCAGACTCGACCCTAAAAATGATCTGAAATCCTTCATGGTGGTGAATACCTCTTTCATCTATTGAAGCACAATCAGACACTCTCACACCCACTTTCACACTGAAATAGACCCTCTCACATCCACTCTCACACCCAGACAGCCATTCTCACAGCCACTCTCACACCCAGAGACAGCCTCTCACACCGATTATCACACCCAGAGAGACAGGCCCTGTGGCCAACTCCTGCTGCACACAGCCAAAGGCCATGTGCAGCATGGGGTTGGGATGTTAGGGTTGTTGGCTGCAGGGACTAGCTGCAGGCCAGGCCCTGCTGCCAACCCTCACGACACACTGTCAAAGGTCGTGCACAGCAGTGATTGGATTACCGTATATTAATGAAAATAAATTTACGCTGAAAAAAAACATAGAAATTCACTGAAAAAACAAACGTTACAGGGACCTTATAGTTAGGAAACAGAACTTTTAAAAAACTCAGAAGTTCACTTAAAAAATCAAAGGTAACCGGGACATCATAGTTAGATAGTTAGGTTCTAAATTTACTTGCACAAAACCAGAGAAATTCACCAGTTATAGTTAGAGTTATTTCAAGTAACTACAAGTTGTGACTGAAGGTAAATTTAACTTGCGCCCTCGCCATGCACTGCTAATTACCCAAGTTATTACACCACTCTTGACAACTTTTTTAATGTCAATAAAAATATCAATAAAACATTAGAAGTCAAATTATTGAAGAAAAAACTGCATGGTGGGGGCATGAGTTATAGTTACCTTAGGGCAAGAGTTATAGTTACTTGAAATAACTCTAACTATGACTGCTGAATTTCTCTGGTTTTGTGCGTGGAAATTTAGAATCTAACTATAACATCCCTCTAATATTTGTTTTTTTTCAGTGAATTTAAAAAAAAAATCAATCCTATATCCTAACTATAAAGTCGATGTAACCTTTGGTTTTTTTTCAGTGACTATATATATGTATATATATATTTATTCTTTTATTTTTTTTATTTGATTTTTTTTACATCTTCACAGGTTCAAATCATTTGAATGCGGATTCGATGTCATGCCAACACTGTTAAAATGTTTATGTATATGTGAGCAAATAACAAGCAACATGTTTAGCCTCATACTTGCTGTAACATCACTCTTAGTAACTCTGTACAAAAGGGCTTTATGCTTAATGCATCCTTTCATTCTTTCGAAAACGTTGGTGCCAATAGAGGCAGCTTTCAAAGCCTCACTGAAATAAGGCATATGTCAGTCTCCAGTCCACATACACTGTAGTGGGACCCTGCAAACAAGCACTGGCCTCTGAGGACATCACTGTGAAACAGGAGCCCTGCATATATTCAGCTCATCCATCAAAAGCTGCCAGCAAACCCCTTGGGCAAGGGGTGTTCATCACAACTACAGAACGGATAGATACCTCTTCACCCTGCTAAGGATGGAACCACTGTAAGGAAGGGAGGCTTTCTATACATTCATCCCTTTGATGTGTTGTCCTCAGGGCTTATAACAGTGTTGCTTTGTGGACACCCCGATTACTCATCCTTTCATTTTTAGTTACCGACAGCAAGAAAGCGGCAAAGCAATTCCTTTAACCCTTGCAATATGAAAGCTTTACAGTAAGCAAGCGCTGATGTTTATGTAGATCTGAACATCATATCTGCATGACCTCTTCTTCGATTTCAGTATTAAAAGTTTGTTCTGGCGTCTCTTCCGTCAAACTTAACCACCGCCTTCGTTTTTAAAGTGGAACCAGTTTTGTTTATAGGAGCAAAAGAGGAGTTGTTTACAGGCGACAGCCTGTACATTTGGGAAGAGCAAATTTAGTTTTGCCTCATTGCATGACAGGTAGAAAGGGACAGAAGTGGGTGAACCAACAAATTAACAGGGGGAGCCGAGCCAGAGCCAAGCCAAGTGTCTGGCTCGGACCTTAGAGCCAAGCCATAAAAATGTTTGCTATCTAAATCAAACAACAAACAACAGTAAAAATTGATAAAGTCTCTTCAAAATTCAAAAAGTGTATTTCTTTAACATGCTGAAGCTTTGCCATTAAACATCACTTTATAGCTCTGATTTTAAAATTGATATTTTTGAAACATGAACTACTAGTGAACTAAGATGAAAGAAAGTTGTCATGTAGACACTATAGGTGTTCCAGATAATTATGCAGCAAATTTATAGTCTATTAAATCAAACACTATAGGTTTTTCTGTAACTTGTATCCTAAACTCTCATGTTTGAAACTGCTTTCATATGTTTTAATGAAGAAATGTAAGTGGGAAGCCAGATTTATGTGGTTTTGCTTTGTACAAATCAGCCACTAACTCGGTTTCTATTTGTCTTTCATTATGCTAAGGCCTTCTGTATAACTCTCAGTGCTTTTTTTCTACAGTTAAAATATATGCAGATCAAAACCGAAGGTATTGGAGTGCTTTACATGAGCACCAGTTACATTACACAAGGTCACAGTTCATTGTTTATAGGGATGAGTAGATTAATTTATTTGCCCAGAATCACTGGATGTTGACCCAACGCCGAGACTGGAATCCCAAGCCCAAAGTCAGCAGCTCTGACGTAACATCACATCCAGGGTACAGTAAGGGAGGGAGACATGAAAGCTCGGTTTGTTATGGGCTCTAGATTGCAACAGGAGCTCGAGCTGGGCCAGAGCAGGCTTCAGGCTCGAGCCTGACCCAGGCTTTGTGGCTCACCCACCTCTAGTAAGAGAAAGCACACATATGATAATAATGTTATCTGACAGGAAAACACTTGCATATATTTAAGAAAACATATCTCTCTCTCTCTCCTTCACTCTCTCAATAGCGGAATGATAGTTTACACACTCAGTGGTGTGATCAAGTCAATATATTGTACATAATCTGTAAATTATTTTGAACACAATAATATCACGGATCCGATTACATTCCAGATTCTTTGACACAGAATTATCACACTTTGTCCCAGTGATAAATGTGTGTCATTATTAGAAACATCAGCAGTGGCAATTAACTTGATTCTTTTGGGGGTAACATAGAGAGTGAATGGTTACAGACTAGTATACTACAAGTTGATAGGTGAGGTGCACGAGGGGCAGAGCAACTGCAAGCATGCGAGCAAGGAGCAGCTAGGAGCAAACCTGCTTGGATTACTGTGTGGGTTACTGTGTGTCATTGTGAGGGTCTCTGGGCTCCAGGGCCCCCCGGTAGAGAGTTGGAAAGAGGAGCAGAAGTGGAGCAGGGGAGGGCCTACAGGACATGGACGGCATGGTGACTGGATGGCCAGATGTTAGGTGCATCGGCATTAGGCGGCATCCACTGGTTGAGCGGAGCGGGCAGCATTAGGTTGGTGCTGCTTGCTCACATTACAGAGTCTGCCTGTTTGCCTATTTCCTGGCTGTTCCTCTACCTGGTGCTGACCGCAATTGTTTTCTACTTGACTCACAATGGCCTGTTGTAGCTACCTTTGACTGATTGCCTCTGCACTTCCGCATCTTTGCTGTGCTTCAACACCGCTACTGCTTTGGTTGAGGTTTAATTTCTTTGAAATGAGCATTGCTGCCAGAATGCATCCTGATCTGCTTATTTATCTAAGAAGAGGGCACTGTTTTGTTCAAAATGTCTACACAACTAGAATATTTTCTATTGGCTAATTAGTGAGTACAACCTCGTTCAGTAAATGTATAGTGAATATTCCACACTATAGCTGCATAAAGGACCCCGAGGTAATGCCTCCAGTGACCTTGTGTCTCTGTAATTTTGGCAATGTGATTGTTCCCTGAGCGCCTTCATACAGAAATCTGCAATAACATGAATCCTCATGTAGAGAAGACAACAAGACTACAAAGACTTACATTTTCACCAAACAAATATACTTAATTTATGTCGTAATTGCTTCTTTGCTTGGTGGAGATGTGCTCATATGCCTATGTATTAAGGATGCCAAAAATCGGCAGGAAACATGCTGAGGGGACCTTTTGGTAAGCTGTCCATCATCCTGGAAAAAAGGCGAGAAGAAGTTGTATACCACTAACGTGTATATGGAGGGCCAAACAGGTGCGGCTTCTAAGTCATTTTGCATACTTAAAAGGGAGAACGAGCTCTAGTCTCAAAAGAAGATGGAAAGAAAGAACCCACTTGTTATGTCGCTACACAACATATTGTGTTCGAAAGAGAAATGATGCAAACACATCCATTAAAGATTTCAGATAACGATTCAAGTTAGATCTAGAGAGAAAAAACACTAGCTTTGTCTTGCTCAAGCACCGAAAGTCTCCTGTGGACTGCAGGCAGAGCTTTAAGGCCCCTGCAGTCCCTGATGGTTCCCTGCCTGCAGCGGGAGCCAGCATTGCTCCTGCATGCAGGGAGCAGCTACAAATGCTGCTCCATGTGTGCAGGAGAAATCGTTCTACTCCTGCTCACTGGGAACGGACTTACTGTTTGCTCCTGCTTCGTGGGATCTGTCAAAGCTCCCGCCAATATCTCTCAAGGGTAGGCACCTTGGGAGATAGGGAGCTGGCCCTGGTGGGTGGTGTCCATTAGGTACTGGGGGGGAGGGGGAAGCAGGTGTTATTGGTCAAAGAGCCAGGTCTTGAGGAGTCTTCTGAAGGTGAGTAGGTCTTGAGTCTGTCGCAGGTTGGTGGGGAGGGTGTTCCAGGTTTTGGCGGCGAGGTATGAGAAGGATCTGCCGCCGGAGGTCTTTCTTCGGATGCGGGGGAAGACGGCAAGGGCGAGGCCAGAGGAGCAGAGCTGGCAGGTGTGGGTGTAGAAGCTGAGTCTGTTGTTTAGGTAGGCTGGTCCCGTGTCGTGTAGCGCTTTGTGAACGTGGGTCAGAAGCTTGAAAGTGATCCTTTTGTCCACGGGGAGCCAGTGAATGTTTCTCAGGTGGTGGGAGATGTGGCTGTGGCGGGGTATGTTGAGGATCAGTCGGGCGGAGGTGTTTTGGATGCGTTGGAGGCGTAGTAGGTCTTTTGCTGGGATGCCTGTGTAGAGTGCGTTGCCATAGTCCAGCCTGCTGCTGACGAGGGCCTGTGTCACTGTTCTTCTTGTTTCTGTCGGGATCCATTTGTAGACTCTGTGAAGCATGCGGAGTGTGCTGTAGCAGGAGGAGGAAACTGCGTTGACCTGTTTAGACAAGGTGAGGGAGGAGTCGAGGATGAAGCCCAGGTTGCGAGCGTGGTCGGTTGGTGTCGGTCGGGTTCCTAGTGCGGTGGCCACCAGGAGTCGTCGCAGGCGGAGGGGGTGGATCCGAGGATGAGGACCTCCGTCTTGTCCGAGTTCAGTTTCAGACGGCTGTTTCTCATCCAATCGGCGATGGATTTCATTCCTTCGTGGAGGTTGGTTTTGGCGGTGCACGGGTCTTTGGTGAGTGAGAGGATGAGCTGGGTGTCGTCGGCGTAGGTGAGAATGTTGAGGTTGTGTTGTCGGGCCACTTGTGCGAGGGGGGCCATGTAGATGTTAAACAGCGTCGGGCTGAGGGATGAGCCCTGGGGGACGCCGCAGATAATGTCGGTGGGTCTGGAGCGGAAGGGGGGAGGTGGACTCTCTGGGTTCTGCCGGAGAGGAATGAGATGATCCAGTCGAGGGCTTTTCCTTGAATTCCGGTTTCGTGGAGGCGTGATTCCAGGGTGCGGTGGCAGACTGTGTCGAAGGCGGCAGATAGGTCCAGGAGGATGAGGGCTGATGTTTCGCCGTTGTCCATTTGGCGTCTGATGTCATCTGTGGAGGCGAGAAGGGCGGTTTTGGGTCTGTGGTTTTGTCTGAAGCCGGACGGGGAGGGGTCTAGGATGCCGTTGTCTTCGAGTTGGCTGGTTAGTTGTGTGTTGAAGATTTTTTCAATCACCTTTGCTGGGTAGGGGAGCAGGGAGATGGGTCGGAAGTTCTTGAGGTCGTTGGGGTCTGCTTTGGGATTCTTGAGGAGGGTGCGGATTTCGGCATGTTTCCATTTTTCAGGGAATGTCGATGTTTCGAAGGAGATGTTGATGACCTTCCGTAGTTGGGGGGCTATGATGAAGTCGGCTTTGTTGTATACGTGGTGGGGGCAGGGGTCTGACGGAGATCCTGAGTGGATGGAGTTCATGATCTTGCGTGTCTCTGTGTCGTTCACTTTGGACCAGAAGGTCAGGTGGTTTGCACAGGTGGAGTGTTCGGGGGTGGGGTCTGGCGTGGGAGTGGCGTCAAAACTGTTGTGGATGTCGATGATCTTCCGGTGGAAGAAGGTGGACAGTGCGTTGCAGAGTTCTTGGGATGGAGGGATGTTGTTGATGTTGGCGCTGGGGTTGGAGAGTTCTTTCACGATGCTGAAGAGCTCTTTGCTGTCATGTGCGTTGTTGTCCAGGTGGTCTTTGAAGTGGGATTGTTTGGCTTGTCTGATGAGTTGGTGGTGCTTGCAGGTGGTGTCCTTGTGGGCTGTGAGGCTGTCAGGTGTGCGTTTGAGGAGCCATTCCTTTTTGCGTCGCGTTTGGAATTTAGGAGCTCGTCGGTAAACCAGGTGGCTTTTCTTCTGGCTTGGTTGTCAGTGGATTTTTTGAGTGGTGCCAGGGTGTTGGTGCAGTCGTTGATCCACAGGGTGAGGTTGTTGGCGGTAGTGTCTGGGTCGGTGGAGTCAGGGGTGGGTTCTGGACGAGGGTGTTGGTAAGCTGGTCTTCCGTAACTTTGCTCCAGCATCAGTGGGGTGGTTGTTGGGTGCGATGGTGCTCGGTATGTTTTTTGTAGGTGAAGTGGATGCAGTGGTGGTCAGTCCAGTGGAGTACGGTGGTATGGTTGAAGGTGACGTGGGCGCTTGAGGAGAAGACGGGATCAAGCGTGTGGCCGGCGATGTGGGTTGGTGTGTTGACGAGTTGTCTGAGGCCGTGGTTGGTGAGGTTGTCGATCAGAGTAGTGGAGTTGGTGTTGTTGTTGTTCTCCAGGTGGAAATTTAGGGCCCAGAGGAGGATGTAATGAATGGTGCTCTTGGTCCGGGGGGTCTGTAGATGAGTGTTCCTCTGAGAGTGGTGTTGGTGTGGATGCGGTTTGAGGGAGTCGTCGGTGTGGGTGTCGACCTTGAGGGAGGATTTGTGGGCGATGGCTATGCCTCCTCCGATTCCGTTGTTGCGGTCCCTATGGATGATCTTGTAGCCGTCCGGGGTGGCTATTGCGATGTCGGGTGCGGAGGAGTCATTCCACCAGGTTTCAGTCAGGAAGGCTACGTCTGGGGCGGTGGAGTCGAGCAGGTCCCAGAGCTCGATGGCGTGCTTGCGTGCGGAGCGGGTGTTGAGGAGTATGCAGTGGAGGTGGTTAGTTTCGGTCTTTGTCGGATTCGTTGTTCTGTCGCAGGTGAATCTGCAGGAGCGGCATGAGAAGGGTCCGTGGGTGTTCCTTGGTGAGGACTGGGAGCATGCTGTGGTGCGGCCGGGGTTGAGGGCGTTGAGTTGGTCGGCCGTGTAGCGGCGTCTGGAGGTGCAGGGGTCTCGCAGACCAGGGGGGGTGGCGCTGGACGCAGTCCAGCCGCGGACGGGCTCAGATGGGCTTGAATTTGGCGCGCCAGCGGCACGCCCGCTCCGTGCGGCCATGCTGCGGCTGCCATAAGAGGAGGGGAGGGTGGGATTGGCAGCTGGGAGACGGGAGGGTTTGTCCTATGAGAGGGCTGGGGGGGTGGGGCTGCAGGGGACGCAGCGGCGGGAAAAGGGAAGAGGAAAACGGTGAGAGAACGAGGGGAGAGGCGGGAGGGGCCGCAGGGGACGCAGCGGCGGGAAAAGGGAAGAGGAAAACTGTGAGAGAACGAGGGGGGAGGCGGGAGGGGCCGCAGGGGACACAGCGGCGGGGAAGCAAAAAAAGCAGCAAGGAAACGGGAAAGGAGGTAGCGCGGAGCAGGGAGCGACCTACCTGCAAGCAGGGTCATAGGTTGCTCCCTGGTAGCATGCCACGGCTGCCATAAGAGTAGGGGAGGGTGGGAGTGGCAACTGGGAGGCAGGAGGGCTTGTCCTATGAGAGGGCTGGGGCCGCAGGGGATGCAGCAGCGGGAAAAGGGAAGAGGAAAACGGTGAGAGAACGAGGGGGGAGGCAGGAGGGGCCGCAGGGGACGCTGCAGCGGGAAAAGGGAAGAGGAAAACGGTCAGAGAACAAGGGGGGAGGGGCCGCAGGGGAAGCAGCGGCAGAGAAAATGGAATGAGCGGTGAGAGAAGGAGGTGGGAGGCGGGAGAGGCCGCAGGGGACGCAGCGACGGGGAAGCAAAAAAAAGCAGCAAGGAAACGGGAAAGGAGGTAGCGCGGAGCGGGGAGCGACCTACCTGCAAGCAGGGTCAAAGGCTGCTCTCTGCTAGCGCGCTGCGGCTGCCATAACAGGAGGGGAGGGTGGGAGTGGCAGCTGGGAGGCGGGAGGGCTTGTCCTATGAGAGGGCTTGGGGTGGGGCCGCAGGGGACGCAGCGGCAGGAAAAGGGAAGAGGAAAACAGTGAGAGAACGAGGGGGGAGATGGTAGGGGCCGCAGGGGACCCAGCAGCAGGGAAAATTGAATGAGCGGTGAGAGAAGGAGGTGGGAGGCGGGAGGGGCTGCAGGGGACGCAGCGGCGGGGAAGCAAAAAAAAGCAGCAAGGAAATGGGAAAGGAGGTAGCGCAGAGCGGGGAGCGACCTACCTGCAAGCAGGGTCAAAGGTTGCTCCCTGGTAGCGCACCATAAGTGGAGGGAAGGGTGGGAGTGGCAGCTGGGAGGCGGGAGGGTTTGTCCTATGAGAGGGCTGGGGGGTGGGGCCGCAGGGGACTCAGCGGCGGGACAAGGGAAGAGGAAAACAGTGAGAGAACGAGGGGGGAGGCGGGAGGGGTCACAGGGGATGCAGCGGCAGGAAAAGGAAAGAGGAAAACGGTGAGAGAACGAGGGGGGAGGCGGGAGGAGCCGCAGGGGACGCAGCGGCGGGAAAAGGGAAGAGGAAAACGGTGAGAGAACAAGGGGGGAGGGGCCGCAGGGGACGCAGCAGCAGGGAAAATGGAATGAGCGGTGAGAGAAGAAGGTGGGAGGCGGGAGGGGCCGCAGGGGACGCAGAGGCGGGGAAGCTAAAAAAAGCAGCAAGGAAACGGGAAAGGAGGTAGCGCGGAGCGGGGAGCGACCTACCTGCAAGCATCCCTAGGGAGCTGCTGGTCCCCATGACTGAAATCAGTAGTTCTGTACCCCAGGGAGATAGCGGTCACTGGGGCAACTTGATAAGTCAGAGGAGGGTCCAAGCAGCCCCCCTCTTTTTTCAGTGACATGCCCGAGGAGGTGGTGGTCCCAGGGCCCATTAAAGGCTTATGGAGAGGGGCTATGTGGCCCCACTCCTATTAATTTTACATATAACATACATACATATTTTACATGGTGATTCCTGGGGCTGAAGCTGCTCCTTTTCTTACATTAACTTATGCTCCCTGGATCTGGCCCACGTGGCGGCTGACAAATAAGCAAGCATGGAAACCTTTGCTTGTTTTATTTTTTCATTTTGTTCCATATCCACGTAACCACAGCGGTATCAGCCAAAAAATGAACAAAAAAAATGCTTTTCTACTCTGATGAGGGCCTAGGTGATCAGGGTACCCTGCCTCCTTTTCTTTATTTTTAATTTGTTTTTGGACTCGGCTGTGTCTGAGCCCCAAAATGGCTGCCAAGACTTCCTGGTTGAAGTGTTGGCAGCCAATCAGATATCACTATGAGGACTGTTGGATCCATGGAGCATGCACCACTCTATATTTAAATCTATTTTTCCTTTAATTTATCAAAAACAACTGAATTAATTTACACCAAATAACAAAAAGGGCTCTTTGTGGACCAAGAGCTACCTTTTTAACAAATTTGGTGATCATGTTCAATATCCCTATGGGAAATTGCATGGGGAAATATAAATGTATATATACCTGTTAGACTTTTCATCCTTGGCATGGTCTCCCTTAACTTTTTGCCTCTGTTCCCCAGGTTGTGGATGTGTGCTGGACTCTGATTTAGCTGTTTTTGTTACTCTGGGCACTTTACCACTGCTAACCAGTGCTAAAGTGCAAGTGCTCCTTTACAAAATGTGCATGTAAATGGCTTATCCATGATTGGCATATTTGATTTACTAGAAAGTCCCTAGTAAAGTGCATTGGAGGTGCCAGGGCCTGGAAATCAAATGCTACTAGTGGGCCTGCAGCACTGGTTGTGCCAGCCACATAAGTAGCTCTGTAATCATGTCTCAGACCTGCCACTGCAGTGTCTGTGTGTGCAGTTTTAACTGTAAATTCTACTTGGTAAGTGCACCCACTTGACAGGCCTAAACCTTCCCTTATCTTACATGTCAGATATGCCCAAGGTAGGCACTAGGTAGCCATAAGGGCAGGGTGCAGTGTATGGTTAAAGTAGGACATATAGGGCCTCATTACAACATTGGCGTTAAAAGGCGGATACCGCTGTCAGAAGACCGCCAACATACCGCTGCGGCCGCGGTAAACCTCCACGGTCATTCTGACCCACAACACGCAAACCGCCAAAATACAGACATCCACAAAAGTCCGCCACACCAAAGGCCAGCGAGAAACTGGCGATAACCAAACCGACACCGTCACGCCAACAGAAATACGCCCACACTATCACGACACATGAATCCACGCGGCGGTCTTTCAACCGCGGTATTCTATTGGCGGTACACACCGCCGCGCTCAAAATACACACACATTTACAAAACACTACCACATTGGACAATTTGAAATACACACACCTGATACACATACAAACACCACTCCCACACACCCAATTAAATATAAAACACACACCCACATCACCCACAAACCTCCAATCCTAGAGAATCGGGACCACGCACAGAGAAATAGTGATCCGAGCACCCAGACGTGCATATTACCATCACCAAGCAATATTACTGCGCACTTCACACAACACACCAATACACATCACCACACTTAGCACCACACAATCCACTCCACACATCACCCACACCACCCCATGGCACCGCAAAGACAACCCAGGTTTTCTGAGGATGAACTCAGGGTCATGGTGGAGGAAATCGTACGGGTAGAGCCACAGCTCTTCGGAACACAGGTGCAGCACACCTCCATTGCCTGGAAGATGGAGCTATGGAGCAGAATAGTCGACAGGGTCAACGCGGTGGGACAGCACCCAAGAAATAGGGATGACATCACTAAGCGGTGGAACGACCTACGGGGGAAGGTGCGTTCAACGGTATCCAGGTACAACATCGCGGTTCAGTGGACTGGCGGCGGACCACCACCTCCTCCCCCAGAATTTACAACATGGGAGGAGCAGGTCTTGGCGATCCTGCATCCTGAGGGCCTCGGCGGAGTATCTGGAGGAATGGACTCTGGTAAGTCTCATCTTCACTACTTCATCCCCCCCACCCCACCAGCATGCCAACTCATACCCCCACCCTCACCCTCACCCTCATCACACCTACTCCTTGCAAATGTCTCACCATCACAACCCACCCATCCCACATCCCCATCCCCCCCCCAAACCACCGTCACAAAAGCCCCCACACAGGAATGCAAGCACTGTGGTACACGGGCACCCACCCATTGCACAGTATGGCACACACAGATGCAATAATCATGGTTTTATACCCCTGCAGGACCCGAACGCCACGTCACCGCGCAGGAGGGTCCACAAATGTCCACTCCACCCCCAGAAGAGGCCCACAGTGATGACAGCACCTCTGTCGACCTGGATCTAGATGACCAGCCCGGCCCATCGGGGACCTCAGGACAGTCGGTTCCCCTCAGACAGCCACAGGCCACAGCAGACCTTCCCCCCTCTGGGAAAACCAGCACAGCACCCACCCAGCAGGCCCATCCCTCTGTCCCCAGGACACGTCAATCAGCGGTGTGTCGACCACTACAGGGCACCCAGGTTAACCCACCACCCCAACAACAACAGGGACCTGGGGGCAGTGGTAGTGGGCACACGGTCCAGGGGACAGAGGCCCAGGGAAACAGGGGAACTGGGAGGGCTGCTGTGCGACAGGGGGGGGGCAGGCCCAGGGAACCCACTCTCCACGAGGCCCTCTCCTCCATCATGGGAGCCTTCCATCATTCCCAGGAGACGATGGCGACGGTACTGGCCAGGTTTCAGGAGATCCAGCTCCTGCAGGAGGAACAGTATTTGGGGTTCAGGGAGGAACTATGAACCATCAGTTCCACCCTGGGCACCATTGTAGGGGCTCTGAATCTGGTAGTCACTACATTGTGGGACACTATGGCACCACAAAGGGCCCCTGACACTAGCATGGACCAAGAACTGCCTACCACCTCTGCCGGCGCTAGTGGACAGATGGCCCTGCCACAGGACCAACAGGCCACCAGCACCCCACCCCCTGCAGAAGGAGAACCACCCCGCAAGCGGTCCCTGAGATCCAGGAAGAAGACAGAGTAAGATGCCAAGACCCCCGCCAGGAAAGGATACCTACCTGATTGTCATCCTACTGTCCCACATTGTCAGCCTGTCCATCCTTAAACTGCCCCTGATCCACTTTCCACAGGCATTTGGACAATGCACCTGTGATACAAATAGTCTGGGCTCTGCCATGGACATTCCTCCACCATCACCCCTCACCGATTTGCAACCACCCACCAATATAGAGCACTGTAATAAATACAGTTATTGCACAAAACAATCAGGAGTCTGGCTGTGATTTTGAACAAATGTATTAGACATTACCGTGCCAAAATGCTTATTTACATTGTGATGCCAACATACCAATGTCACACAGCTGTAGTCCATGAGGAAACAAAGCAGATGTCACACAGTGGGGCCCACATCTCTGAAATCGGAAGGGAAAGTCACAACTCAGTTACCATACACTGGGTGAAAAGGACAGACAGTAGAGAGATAGTAGTGTTTAAGTATATGTAATATGCCGGTGTGTATTCTTACCTGTGTGTCATTGGAAATACTGCTGTATTACTGTGTTCCTGTTGTCTATGTCGTCTTCTTCGGCTTCCTCGTCTTCACTCTCCACAGGCTCCACAGCTGCTACAACACCACCATCTGGACCATCCTCCTGCAAAAAAGGCACCTGTCGTCGCAAAGCCAGGTTGTGAAGCATATAGCAGGCCACGATGATCTGGCACACCTTCTTTGGTGAGTAGAATAGGGATCCACCTGTCATATAGAGGCAGCGGAACCTGGCCTTCAGGAGCCCGAAGGTCCGCTCGATCACCCTCCTAGTTTGCCCATGGGCCTCATTGTAGCGTTCCTCTGCCCTTGTCCTGGGATTCCTCACTGGGGTCAGTAGCCATGACAGGTTGGGGTAACCAGAGTCACCAATTAGCCACACACGGTGCCTCTGGAGTTGAGCCATCACGTAAGGGATGCTGCTATTCCGCATGATGTACGCGTCATGCACTGAGCCAGGGAACTTGGCATTAACATGGGAGATGTACTGGTCTGCCAAACACACCATCTGCACATTCATCGAATGATAACTCTTCCTGTTTCTGTACATCTGTTCACTCCTGTGGGGGGGAACCAAAGCCACATGGGTCCCATCAATGGCACCTATGATGTTGGGGATATGTCCAAGGGCATAGAAATCACCATTCACTGTAGGCAAATCCTCCACCTCAGGGAAAACGATGTAGCTGCGCATGTGTTTCAGCAGGGCAGACAACACTCTGGACAACACCTTGGAAAACATAGGCTGGCACATCCCTGATGATATGGCCACTGTTGTTTGAAATGACCCACTTGCTAGGAAATGGAGCACTGACAGCACCTGCACTAGAGGGGGGATCCCTGTGGGTTGGCGGATTGGTGACATCAGGTCTGGCTCCAGCTGGGCACACAGTTCATGAATAGTGGCTCGGTCAAGCCTGTATGTCAGTATGACATGTCTTTCCTCCATTGTCGACAGGTCCACCAGCGGTCTGTACACCGGAGGATTCCTCCATCTCCTCGCATGTGCCAGATGACGGTGCCTATGAAGGACAACAGCGAGCACAGAGTCAATCAACCCACAGGTACGTAACCACAGCTTGCACATAACACGATTCTCAATCCATTGAATGGTTTGTATGGGTGTTGATGCAAGGCCTAGGTATGTGTGACGGAGTAAAAATTAAGCCATGTGGGCCCCTGAAATGGCGGCTGCCTGACCTGTGAAGTGCGACAATGGGATGTGAGGTAAATGCGCTGGCGTAGTACACCGTGGCAGTAGGCGGTCGAAGACCGTGGCGCAAAGCAGCATTGGTTAACATTGAACCCTATGGGTCTCAGGAGCCAATGACGATGTGCGCCGGCGGTCGCGGTACGCACCGCCGCGGTACGCACCGCCGCGGGCGTGACCGCCATTTTCTATCTGCTTAATCACTCGATACCTGATCTTCGACAGGAGAGGACCTACACTGCAAGTGCTGCTGTGACCTCGGTCTGGAAGAGACAATGGCTCATGCGACTGCGGAAAGGGCCCCTGCCTTCACTGCTCAGGAGTTGGATAAACTTGTGGATGGGGTCCTCCCCCAGTACGCGCTACTCTACGGTCCTCCAGACAAACAGGTAAATACACTGGGAGCATGCTTTATGGGCTATGCCTGTGTTGAGTGGGGTGGATGAAAGATGGTGGGGAGGGGAGCGATTGAGGCATGCATCAAACGACGGTGAGAGCATGTGCCACATGGCAAGGGTGGGGATGGGGGGCCAGTCACATTGAGGGTGCAGAAGGTGATGACTATTCTTCTCCCCCTGTACATTTCATGTAGGTCAGCGCCCACCAGAAGATCAATATTTGGCGTGCCATCGCCAAGGACGTCTGGACCCTGGGGGTCCACCACAGACGGGGCACCCACTGCCGGAAGAGATGGGAGGACATCCGCCGCTGGAGCAGGAAGACGGCAGAGGCTCAGCTGGGGATGGCCTCCCAAAGTGGGAGGGGTGCCAGTCGGACTTTGACCCCCCTGATGTCCCGGATCCTGGTGGTGGCCTACCCCGATTTGGATGGGCGCGTGAGGACATCACAGCAGACACAAGGGGGTGAGTACACTCTCATTCTGTTGACTTTGCGCGCAGTGGAGGTGTCTGGGTGGGGGATGAGGGCTGTGGGTATCCCTAGGCCAGGGCGATTTCTGTAGGCTAGGCCCCTCCGTAAGGCATGGCCCTGTGCCCCCGCCCACCACCTCTGTAGGGTGACAAGTACAGCTATTCTTGGCCCTGTGTCATCTATGTGCGCAGATGTCATCCATAGGCTTGTAGGCCATGTCCCACGGATTGAGTAGTCGACCCCAAGTGCGCGGCTTAGTGCAGGGAGCTTCTGTGTCTGTCCTGTCCGCCAACAGTGTCGCCAATGTATGCACTCAATATGTCTTTATTCTCCCCCCACCCCTTTTTTGTGGTCTTCCTGTTCATGTGTGCATTAGCATCATCAGGCGGTGGAGAAGTGGCATCGGAGCACAAGGGAGCTGCATCCCACATGGCCATGGAGGGCCACGCAACGGACTCCGAATTCACCAGTGGGACGGAGGGCCGACATCAGTGACACTGACTCGTCCTCTGAAGGGAGCTCCCTTGTGGTGGCGGCAACATCTGTGCCCCCCGCAACAACAGGTACAGCAGCCACCCACCGCACCAGCACCGCCCTCCCAGCAGCCCCTCAGCGTTTGGCCCATGCCCGCTCACCCAGGAAGGTGGGCATATCCTTCGCCTCAGGCACCTCAGGCCCTGCCCCAGTCACCCCTGCTGCCCTCAGTGAGGAGGTCATTGACCTCCTGAGGACGCTCACTATTGTGCAGTCTACCATTTTGAATGCCATCCAGGGTGTAGAAAGGGAGGTGCACCAGAGTAATGCATACCTGGAGGGCATTCATTCTGGTCAGGCTGCCCTTCAGCGATCGTTCCAGACTCTGGCCTCAGCACTGATGGCAGCCATTGTCCCTGTCTCTAGCCTCCCCCCTCCAACTTCCTCCACCCATACCCTATCACCTGTACCTCTGCCTATCCCAGACACACCATCAGACCAGCCTGCACACACCTCAACACCCAAGGGAAGCTCAGCCAGACATAAGCACCACACATCACACAGGCATTCACACAAGCAACATCCACATACAGACATACCAACACCCACTGCCTCCACTGTGTCCCCCTCCTCCTCTTCTCCCTCCTCCCTCCCTGTCACGTCTCCACTCACACCTGCATGCACAACATCTTCAGCCACTACGTCCCTCAGCAGCACACACACCAGAACCCCCCGCACACGTGCAGTCACCACCCCCACTGCCATTTACACGTCCCCTGTGTCCTCTCCCAGTGTGTCTGTGACCCCCTCTTCCAAGATACACAAACGCAGGCAGCCACCCACCCAACAGCCATCCACCTCACGACAGCCTCCAGCCCAAGCACCTGCACCCAAAGCCACCAGACTTACAACTCCTACAACCACAACCTCTTCCTCCACTCCCATACCCACTACACCTACCCGTCCCACTGCTCCTAAAAAGTTTTTCCTGTCTAAACTCAACCTCTTTCCACCAACTCCCCCACCCCGTACATGTCATAGGACTACAGTCAGCACCTCAGCCACGACAAAACCGGCCCCTGTCATCACAGTCTGCCATGGACTGTGGAGTGCCCCACCCTCCAAGGCAGCCAGTTTGGTGCGAAGCCAAGGCACGGGCAGCCCACCCCCGGAGAAACATCCCAAGATAGGCAGTGGCTGGCGCGAGAGGATGAAAACACCAGGGACTAAAACCCCTACCATGGCTCCGGCAGGAAGTGTAGAGACAGCTGGCACACCGCCCAAGGTGGGGAAGGGCCACAGGCGATCAGGGAAGGCTGGGAAGGGCAGCACGCCTGACAACACCGCCATCAGCCCAGCTGGCCAGAAGGGCCCCACCAGCCCCATCCCAGGTGGGCAGGAGGCCACTAACAGGCCCGGCACAGCTGCCCAGGAGGGCCCCGCCAGCCACAGGACAGATGGTCAGGAGGGCCCCGCCAGCCACAGGACAGGTGGCAAATGACCTCCACGCCATGGCCGGAACCGCTGAACTGGGCCCTTCATCTCAAGCACCGCTGCACTGGGCCCTTCATCTCAAGTACCGCTGAACTGGGCCCTTCATCTCAAGTACCGCTGCACTGGGCACCGCCGTCTCAAGCACCGCTGCACTAGGCACTGCCGTCTCAAGTACCGCTGAACTGGGCCCTTCATCTCAAGCACCGCTGCACTGGGCACCGCCGTCTCAAGTACCGCTGAACTGGGCCCTTCATCTCAAGCACCGCTGCACTGGGCCCTTCATCTCAAGTACCGCTGAACTGGGCTCTTCATCTCAAGTACCGCTGCACTGGGCACTGCCGTCTCAAGCACCGCTGCACTGGGCACCGCCGTCTCAAGTACCGCTGAACTGGGCCCTTCATCTCAAGCACCGCTGCACTGGGCACTGCCATCTCAAGTACCGCTGCACTGGGCACCGCCGTCTCAAGCACCGCTGCACTGGGCACCGCCGTCTCAAGCACCGCTGCACTGAGCACCGCCGTCTCAAGTACTGCTGAACTGGGCCCTTCATCTCAAGCACCGCTGCACTGGGCACCGCCGTCTCAAGTACCGCTGCACTGGGCACTGCCGTCTCAAGCACCGCTGCACTGGGCACCGCCGTCTCAAGTACCGCTGCACTGGGCCCTTCATCTCAAGCACCGCTGGCCCATGAGCAGCAGGGGCTGGCCCGCATCTGTGTCGGGCAGGGCTGCACGAGGCACTCTGGGCACCAGGCCCCCTCCAGAACTAGTGGAGACTGTTATTCACTTGAGAGACTGTGGCTTTGCACTCCTCAGGATGTAACAGTGGGCAGCCCACCCACTGTCTGGACTTGTGAGACTGTGGCTTTGCACTCCCCAGGATGTAACAGTGGCAGCCCACCCAGTGTCTGGACTTGTGAGACTATGGCTTTGCACTCCCCAGGATGTAACAGTGGGCAGCCCACCCACTGTCTGAACTTGTGAGACTGTGGCTTTGCACTCCCCAGGATGTAACAGTGGCCATGGAGGCCCCTCGTGGATCGGGCGTCGTGCACTCATCTGGCTGAGGTGCCCCCCCTTCCCCCTGAGGTGCCTGTAGTTTTGCTATCTGATGCCCCTGCAGTGTTCTCTCCGTTGGAGTCAGGTATCCTGTGTGGGCTTTGCCCATGTGATTTGGGCCCAGTGGTCCACGAACAATGCCTGCTACAATGCTCGGACTTGTACATTTATGTATATAAGAGTTTTTGATGTGTATATATATTTTTTGGGCAGTAATACAATATATTCCAATGTTTAGATTCATTTACTTTTGTATTTGCATTCTTCCGGGGGGTTTGGGGGGTGTCACTCTGATGTGTTGCTATGCATTGATGTGTGTGTTGTAGTGGGTGAGGGTGAGGGTGGGTGTGTCGCGTATGTGTGTACCAGTAATATTTTCCCCTCCACCCTCCCCTGTGTCGTAGGTGCAGTACTCACCGTTGTCTTCTGCGCCAGCGTTCGTGCTCCTGGTAGAGGAGCAGGAAGACTATCGCTGGGAGTATGTGGAGTTCGGGTTCCATGCTGTCCTGATTCCTCGTGGGGTGTATGGAGGTGAGCGTTTTCTCTTCGAAATGGCTGTTTCCGCCGTGTTTTTATCGGCGGGGCTACCGCCCCGGAAAAGATGGCGGATTGGTAGGTTGTGATACAGTGGCAGGTACATTGTCTCCCGCCTGTCTGTTGGCGGTGACCGCCGCGCTGTTTATTTGTACCGCTGTGGCGGGTGGTGTGTTGATGTGGCGGTCTCTGTTGGCAACAGAATTCCATTTTCTTTCCCGCCAGCCTGTTGGCGGTTTTGCAGCCGCTTTAACACCGTCCTCCAGGGTTGTAATGACCCCCATAGTAATGTGTTTTATATGTCCTGACAGTGAAATATTTCTAAATTCATTTTTCACCATTGCAAGGCCTGTCCCTCTTATAGGTTAACATGGGGGCTACCTTTAAATCTGATTAAAGTGTAGATTCCCTTTGGAAGTGGATGGACATGTGGAGTTTGGGGTCTCTGAGCTCACAATTTAAAAATACATGTTATAGTATAGTTGATTTTGAGATTGTGTGTTTGAAAATGCCACTTTTAGAAAGTGTGCATTTTCTTGCCTATACCATTTCTGTGTCTCTGCCTGTTTGTGGATTCTCTGCCTGGGTCAGTTTGACAGTTGGGCTGGTTGCAACTCACACTAGACAGTGATACTAATGGAGCTAGGGAGTAGCCTGTATATCCTGATGTGCCATCTGTGCTAGGAGGGAGGGGAGGAGTGGTCACTCACACCTTAAAGGGCTGTGCCTGCCCTCACACAATGCAGTCTTCAATCCCCTGGTGAGTGTCTGGGGCCTGGCCTGGGCACATTCAAGAGAGACTTTGCTTTGAAGTAGGCCTACTGCAAAGGAGAAATTGGGTATAAGAAGGGCACCCAAAACCACAGACTTTAGAAACACTTCTGGAAACAAGAGGAACCTCTGCCTGGAGAAGCGCTGAAGAGCTGAGGAAGAAGAGCTACCCTGCCTGTAATGGTGCTTTGTGGAGCTATCCTGCAGTTGTTGCTTCTCCCAAAGTAAGAGGGCAAAGACTGGAATTTGTGTGCATTCCATCTTGAAAAGAAATCTCCAAGGGCTTAATTTAGAGCTTGCCTCCTGTTGTTTGCAGTCTTAGGAACAGCAAAGACTTCTCACTGCCAGCACCTGGAGTCTCTGGAGAGACTCCTACTCTGCCCTGGGGTGTCCATCCAGTTCCTGGGACCCTGAAAGAAGAAGCTGGCAGCCTAAAGACAAGGAAATCCACGCACAGAGCACCATGCGGGGAAAAGATCGACTTGACTCTGATCTGCGGCTGAAGAAACGATGCGCCGCTGGCTCTGCAGCTGAGAAACGACGCTCGCAGGAAATACGACTGAAGAATTGACGCACGGAGCAGGAGAAACGAGGCGCAGCATTGCTGACAGAGGCTGGGAGATCACAACCAGCTCTGCGGGGATTTCAGATCATCGTGTGGCAGGATTTCCTACTCAAGTACTGCTCGGCGTGGAAAAACAACGCAAGGGCTGCCCGGTCCTGAGAGTGCTGATCGGCTTGACGCATCGCTCTCCTGTAGAGAGAAGAAACGACGCGCCCGACCCGGCGAAAGGAGAAATGATGCAAGGTCCATCTCGTGAGTGGAATCAATCCATCACAAGCCCTTTTGACGCGCACTCGCTCGTGCGGGGTTATTTTTGACGTGCCCAAGGTACTTTTTCACACTGACAGCGTTAGTGTGTGTTTGAAACTACTTAAAGACTCTTTTTGATTTTTAATTGATAACTTGACTTGTGTATTGTGGATTTTTGTCGTTTTGGTCTTGTTTTGTTTAGATAAATATGTCCTATTTTTCTAAACTGGTGTTGTGTCATTTTTTAGTGTTTTCATTAAGTTACTGTGTGTGTTGGCACAAATACTTTACACCTAGCCCTCTGAAGTTAAGCCTACTGCTCTGCCAAGCTACCAAGGGGTTAAGCAGGGGTTAGCTGAGGGTGATTCTCTTTTACCCTGACTAGAGTGAGGGTCCTGGCTTCAACAGGGGGTAACCTGACTGTCAATCAAAGACCCTATTTCTAACAATACCCAGTTGAACAAGAGATGCACACGCACTCCAGTTGCAGTGTAAACAACTTTTTTTTGTTGGTGCGAAGCAAGAACCTCAATGAGTTTCTACAACTAATGTTGTCTTGATCACAAGTAACTTCTCCTAAGAGAAATATAACTTATAAACATCCCCAAGTGTTGGCAATATAGACAAAGACAAAGAACCACAGAGGCAGAGTATAACAAACATAGTGCCATTTTCGAACAGGCTGTGAGACCTACATTTGATAGGCACACATATCAAACAATTCTAGAGTACAGGACCAACTTAGGTCCTACACAGTAATCACATGAGGAAATGTAACATGTCTAATTCAACCTATTACAAAATTCCTTTCCAAAACATTTTAAAGGAATAATACATTGACATGTATAATGCCTGAGTGAGCTTATTCACCGTGTGAATTCCTGGTGCACAATGATAAAATATCAATATTTTGTATATTCCACACAAATTACATTATCAAAAATGTGATACCCCAAAAAAAGATATCATACATTGATGAATAGCCCCAGTGAGCTTTTGCCATAGTTCAAAAACATGTGCAATCTCTAAAATGTGATTAAAAATGTGTGTAACTATCAAACAAAATAGGGCCTTCCAAATGCATATTACCTATACAGTATGTCATGCAAGTGACTAACATAGATACCACATCACAGTTGTTAGTGTCTTAACATATGTCTACATATTAAAGTTCTCATGGCCTTATTTCTACAAAGTAAATTAAATCAAAATCAATCTATTCAAAGTGAAACTCCAAAAAGTGACCTACAGGCTTTGCAGGGCAGATATTATATTCAAATGTAATAAATATTGAAATGGACCAAAACCAATTAGGCATAGTATCCAATCATACTCATTATTATTCAACAGCCTGCCCCATTATTCTGTTGTTAATATACAGCAAATGCTCTATGAAACAAACCCCAAAGGTACATTGACGATATATGAGTAACACTTTGCAGGGATGCTCCTCAGTGGTGGTTGGGTCCTAATAGTTCTCTCCATGTTTGCCCCGCCAAATGCCTTCCTGAAATGTATGATGTAATGGAAGTTCTGCTGGTTGGAAATACCAGGGAGCCTATATGTTACTAGGATTCTTATGGATTTCTCTGAACCTGCCAGAATTGACCATAATTTGCTGAGTTGTGAAATGACTTACCCTAATTGTCTTCACTTCAGCTAAAATGACTTAATGCTCTGTCTTGTAGTTTTAGCTGCCTGAATTAGAAACAAAGTCAATTAGGTTTGCTTTATATTGTCAAATAACGTTGCCAGTAAAGCCTTTTGATTCTGCATGCAGCCTATGAGTGTTATGTTACTAGGTTTCTTTTAGAGAACAACTGTGAAATACTGCCTCTTTTTGCATGGTCAACCCTCTTTTTGCTGACTCGTATTTCTGGTTTTTAAAATGTGCACACTGGTGCACTGCTGTAAGAATCCAGTGTGAATGGATTTAAACTTACAGTTGTAGTGTAGCCATTTTTAATGTAGCTTTCTGTGCGTTTGCTTAATGTATTAGGCCTCTGTGCACTTTGCCCTAGATGCATTTTATTTAGCCTCGCACTGTTATTTTACAATAACCAGTTTCACGGTCTTGTTTTATTTTCTTCTATCACACTGTTTAGTATAGAGTGCAATGGTATGGAAAGTTAATATCATCTGTGGACCACGGCACTTTCTGTGCCATCCACTAGAGTGACAAAGAAAGCAAGGCTTCACGCCTACCTGCAGAGCCTGACTCATGTGGCTTTTAAACCTGCAGGTGAACCTGTCAAAATAACCCTTTTTGACAAGAAAGAACCCTACTTTTAAATGTTGAGTAAGTCAGCTCTATATAGGCTGTGAAGCCTACAAGGTAGCATATCTAGCGGTTAAAGTTGAACATGCAGGAAATTAATGTTTGCATAGTCCTACAGTGACTAGCATCCATACGCTATTTTCACTGTTGGAGATGTAAGAAACAGTACATTTCAGACAAAATAGTAAGTCCGCTAACTTCAGATTGGGATAGGTTACAAATATGATAAAAAACTATTTTTAATATTTATTAAAATCCAATTCATTGGAAAAGTCAGGCATTTAGTAAATTTGTGAGAAAAGTGACTTTTTAAACATTTCTGTTAGGGTACTTAGCATGAGCCTCCTGGCCCTGACAGTGCTCCCACTTAATGAAGTTTGAAAACTGCTCCCAGAGCAGAAACAGTGGCTTGTATCTTTTCATAGGAAGACCTGGGTATTTGGTATGTGATGAATATCAGCTCAGGAAAGGCACATGAGGAAAGTTCAGGAGCTTTCTTAACTTCAGTGATGACCACTGTGGGACCTGACCTTTCATAGGTAAGTGTAAAGGAAGATCTGGGTTTATTCTGTAAGCCAGTTTGGCAGCAGCCCAAAGGAAGAAGGAGCTAGCTTGCAGTCAGTTTGATGTAGCTGAGAAGCTCTTTCCATAAACACACACCTAGCTGGAACACAAACTTTCTTTAGGGGCAGAAAGAGGCTGGGATGCTGAGTTTGCCCCCAGAATAGTGCACTGTGGGATGGTCTACAGTAAGGTAAACAAGATGTGCAGAAAAAGTGGGAAGGATTGCCCCAGGGAACTGTATTCTCAATTTGAAGTAGGTATGCAAGAGTAACCCGCACCCACTGGCTACTGAAATCTACAAACCTGGAAACTCACCCAAAGCTCGTTGGAACACTGTCTGGACTTTCAGAAGCAAAGAAAAGGACTTGCCTTGCTGTTTGAGACAAGTGTAGAGACCTGACATACTGGACCTTCTCCCACTTGTACGGCGGACTAAGAACTGGACTCCAACGGTTGGTTGACTGTTCTCATGTCTGGCTACAGGGACACAACAACCTGCAAGGGCTTTTTTCCTGACATGCCCAACTGACCACTTTAACCGGAACTGAACTGATCCCTGCTGCTGGCCTGTCATGCATTGACTGCTGCCCCTTTAGTACTGGAAGCCTCAAAATTGACCAAGAGGAGCTGCTAAAGTAACTCTGAAAAGCTGGGACTGAGAAAAGTTTTTGACTTCCAAGATTTCCAGAGCATCAGTTGGATCTCATGGCAAAGATGCCCACTTCAGACTTTCCCCATTGGAGGATTTGGAGTTCCATATAGAGAAGTATAGAAATCTTGATTGGGCACAGATGCAAATGGTAGTTGCCTGACACACAGACTTCAGCTATCATGAAATTTCAATTTATCCTGCTTTGAGTTTTTCCCACCAAAATCAATGGCTTCAGTGGAACCTCATGCAGCAGCTATCCAGCTTTGAAAAGTCTGGGTGAATACAGCCTGAAACTTTGCCATGCTGGAGGATAACATCCTCCATTTTAGGGACAAAGTTAGAAGATATTATATTTGAGACAAACAGGCATGGCATAGCAAACACCTGCTCAATCTCTGTATTCCTACAATTGTGTTTAGGTCCTGATCAATTGCGAATAGCAACTAGAGGGTGGTTTTCTTGGAGATTTTTGTGTTCAATCTTTAAAACATTAATATCTCTGGTTCCCCATATTGGATTTTTATCAGTTGATGTCATTTTACTAATTAGGTTTTTCTCTATTTTTCGAAGTGAGGTGTCAGATTGTTTTGTGTTGTGCTTTGACTTCTTAACTTGTTTTTAATGCTAAATACTTCATATATTTTCCTACATTAAGCCTGTGTGATCTGTGCCATAATTATCAGGGAGTTGAGTCCAAGTTTAAATTATTGAAACTGTGTTTTACCTTTACAAGCTTGTGGCTTTATTCCTTGTGGTGGACTCTCATCCACCCCACGTAATATTTACATTTCTTATAGCAATATTTGCCCAAAATCAGTATGTTTGGCAATGAAATCAAATTATTATTATCTAATTAGGCATACATCATTTGTTTGCATACAAAATAATCTTATACATTTTCCTAAATCTCAGTAGAGGCTGACTACCTTTCAGTGTTACAATTCAGATATTCCATAACTGGGTACCAAGAAATGAGAGTATGAGGATTGAATGGATCTCCATCTGTGTCCTATGAACCTGAAAAAGCGGATGACTCAGACCAAAGAAACATGGCTGGAGGTTGTTCATAGAAAGCACTATGCACAGTATAGATGATATAGAACTGGAGCCTTTGTTCCATCAGCAGCCAAAGGAATGTGTTTAGTATTTTAGTGTCCTACCTTGATAGACTGAGAATACAGATTACAAATTAATTAAGTGCAGTGAATCACATGATGTGTATTTTGGCATACCTATCTAAATCCCATTGCTTTTCCACGTTGAGACTAGATCCACCAAAGGCAGCAACATACTCACTTGGCCTTGCGTGTATCAGAGAAGACAGCCTGTTTTATATCTACACTCCCAGTACCTGGTGAGTAGTCTTCTTTTATGCTGTCTAGCATCACTGACCTTGTTCAGCTGTCATCAAGTGGAGGGATGATTTGTGTGTTATGCGGAGCACCGGGCAAAAAAAAAAAACATTTGGCGAAATGAGGTGGCATAAAGAAGAGAAAGGATGTCAAACGTGGGGTTCTTCTTCCCTCGTCAGTCAATTCATAAAACTGCCATTTGCATAGGTTACCAGCCTTAAATCTGTTCCCATCCAAGATGATAGCTTTCTCAGTGGTTGTTGCCTGAAGCTCCCAATCCAAAATGGTGTCAATCTCTTTCTTTTTTTGATTCAATATTTTTATTCAAATTTTCAAATTTTAAGTTGTCTACAAGCAGTACACAGTAATTACAATGGAGGAGGGTCAGGGATGCAGACCTGGATACATTCAATGCAACCTGAACACGTACTACCAAAGGGCTTCATATGTTGGCTACAATTCAAACATACAATTCAAACAGCGCAGCCTGTCGACACCCAAGACTTACATGCGTCTCCAATCTTTGGGGTACCTAGTGATATCGAGTGTTAGCCAAGTCAAAATGATCCCTTAATGAATGATTAATCTTATCTTTTCAACAAAGGAGAAAATATTCAGCATTGTCATGGTGTTTAAAACTCAATTAACAGCAGAAACAACTGGAACTGGCTTCTGCCATTGCCAAGTGTTCTCCCTCCACCCGGGTGTCCCTATCTGCCCCATCCAGCCAGACCCCCTGCAGCGCAGCACCAAACCCCAGGCTAGGCATGACTCATCCGGACTGCATCAGAAAGGGAGAGCAGGTTGCAGTACCACGGGCATGAGGCACACATCCAGACCACCCTAATGCCCCTGTGTGGGTCACGGATCCGAGGTGTCTCCATTAGCCCTGTGTATTAGCACTTTGAGCTCAGATAGTATCACACCCTAAGCAGAAGCCAGCGGGTATTTGCGCAGCCCCAAATTAGTCTCCCTCCCTTCCACCTTCGCCCACACCACAAGAGACCGCATCCATGCCTTGAGCAAGGGGATACTGGGCAGTTCCACCATCTGGTGATATGACGTTTGGCTGTCTAGGAACCTCGAGGTTGTTTTTTGTTTTTAGCTCGAGGGAACAATCCCAATATTCACGCCTGCAATGTGTGCAGTAGCGGGTGCGCCATGCAGGCAGAGAGCCAAGCCAACACACCCAGCCAATCAGAGTGCAGACATGAACAGAACCATATAATGTGAAGCAGGACAGCTGCCACCAGCTCACATCGAGGACAAGCTACGTCAGTGCGATGGAAGTAATGGTTGATTGCTGCGTCAGTGCGATGGAAGTACCGGTTGATTTTGGCAGTAGTGAGATAAGCCCTGTGCAATATGTAGAATTAAATCAAGTGAAATCTCAATTTGCATAGTATGTTAGTAGGGCCCTCCATGACTGCACCCCACTCTTTATCTGTGCATGGTTGAGCATGTTTGCCTTCCCAACTGGCCCACAGGGAGGTATGCGTGGGCACAGCAAGCTGGCGAGCCAATGTACCAAACGCCTACCCAGTCTCATGACCTGTGGAGACTGTACCAATAAGTGTGTTGACGTTTCAGTGGAAAGGTCTCCCCAGTGCTGAGTCAGTGACTCTAGTAAAGAATTGTACAGAAGAAACTGGCCTGGTGACAAGCCAGTGTCCTCCGCCAGCACTATGAAGGGAGTTAATGTATCATCGTTATACAGATCTCCCAGCGTGTGTATTTCAACAGTGTTCTAGGTTTCCAGTTCCGCCATGGATGTGTGCAGGATATTTCTAGGTGTGCTCAATAGGGCTAGTGCTGGTGCGTAAGGAACTGTCACTTGTGCGAAACGTAGGCTCCTACGGTAACAGCGATGCACCACACCCATCCTAGGGGGTGTGCTCCCATGGGCATGATTGGATGGAAGAGGTGAGACACATTGGACAGCGTCCAGGGCAGCGGAACAGTAGCCGTGTCTGACAACTCCAAGCCCGAGAGCCACTTAACCACCCATTGCAAATGGGAGGTTAAAAAATATTGCTTCTGATGCGAAGCCACCTTGATCAGGCGACAAACACAATTTTGCTAGTGCAACTCTACAGAGGCCTTTGTTACAAATGAATTCCCTAATCTTGGGTTCTAATTCCTGGTAGAATTTGGCTGGAATGTACAGAGGTCAGTTGGAGAAGTAGTAATATCCCTCATGAACTTTACTATGAGCCACCTTGATACACATCCACAATCATAGCTGCAAACCTTAACTTGACTGGCAATTCTGACATTGGTCCCAAAATCTCTAGGCAAATAGCATGCTATGGTTTCCCTGGATATTCAATTTGACCACACTCTCTCTTGTCACCCACTCTCAAACTTTTCTCACTTTCCTTGCATATTTTACATCTCTCCACCCAATCCTTTATTTGTCCTTCCAAACATGGCCACCAAAACTCTTGTTTGATTCTTCTGCTAGTCAGCCCTGGGCCTAAATGTCCCTCATGTGCGCGGTTGAACAATCTGAACCTCAAACCACTAGGTGGAACATATTTATCACCTCTCATTAGTATGTTTCCTCCAGTATCCACGTATATAATTCTATGGAGGATTTACACAATGGGAATCTTAAGTGTGGAATTATATATATCTGAGCTCAGATGGCTTTCTGGCAAATGATGCCACTATCGATGATGGGGCGAGTGGCACTCCTGAAGGTCAATCTCTTTCTTAGTATGTAATTTCTTCTGAAGTCCAAATAAAAGGAGATCTTGGTCAGAGAAGGATGCGTCAAAAGGCATTTATTCCCCATTTTTTCTGTTGTGTTTATCACTCTTTACAATTCATTTTAGTCCTTGATTTTTCCTTCCGTGTTTAGCAGCAGGAGTTTTGTTAGAATCTTCCTTCTCGAAGACTTTATTCTGGGCTCTGTCTCAATCCTGGTTCCTTTTCTGTCATTTTCAATCAAGACATACCAATATTTCCAAGGTGTTTGTCCTAGTCTTTCTCAGATTTTCTTTGAACTATGATTCTTTAAAGGATACATTTGACAGATTTCACATGTATACTAAGTATGGGGTAGCAGAGTTGCGTTGCTGCTGGGAGGATTTTTCTATTCCTTGATCAATCAAGAAGTAAACTAAAAAGACCTTCATAGTGTCCAATCCTTGGTAATTGCGACAGTCTTGGCATTAATTAGCTTAGATATTACAAATGCCAGAACATCTGCCACACATTGACGGTGGTCTAGATATGTAAATAGTCTTGTGAGCATTCTAAAGTGATAAAATTGAGTAAACATGTTTGGACCGCAAGAGAGATGTGTGAATTTAAAGACAGTTAGACTACTTTCAATCTATTGATTCTATTGATCAGCCTGGGTGGACACAGACTGTTACCTTGGCCAGAAATCAGCAGACTATGTCCTGGAGTGGAGGGCAAATACAATAACCTACCATCTAGTTTAAAATGATTTTAGAATACCTTCACATGAATATCTTGGATAGAGCAAAAAAATAATAATTTGAAGGAGTTCAGTTTAAAAATTCATAAAACAACATCTTCTTGAACTTTGGAGCTTGGGCATGACCTGGTCATCATCAACTTCATCAGTATAATAATAATGACCAATTGCCGGATCAACATTTTGTCAAAAAGACAGGTTCTGGAAACTAATCTTCAAAGGCTGAGACTAATATAAATGGTGGAAGGCCAAACCATGGATCCTGGAGGACAGGAAAGGTTGGCACAGGCCAGGAGGGCAGGAATGACTGCCACCATAAATGTTCAGTTCTCCTGATGTGAATTTGTTTATGGTAGGTTCAAAGAATTGTGCTGTCAGTAGTTTTGAATGCCACAGATAGGTCCATACAGAAAGCAGGCTTCAATACTACGGACATCGATCCCCATTCTGAGGTCATCCACAAGTCAAAAAGACCCCTTTGCTTGGTTCAATACCCACTACATGATCCCACACATTATGGCCCTCATTCTGACCTTGGCGGTCTTTTCGCAAGACCGTCGAGTTACCGCCGCGGTAAAGACCGCCGACCGCGGCGGTATGCCGCTGCGCTTATTCCGACCGCTGGGAGCGTTCCGCCGGAATACCGCCAGCAGCCACACTGGCGGTCGGCGGGAAAGTGGAGACTGGTCAACCTCCACCGCCACGCCAGCAGAACACCGCCCCCAGAATTACGACCCACATTTCTGTGTGGCGGTCTTCTGTTGGCGGTCTTCTGTTGGCGGTCATGTCCCTATGGCTCCCGTCGCCTCCCGGAGGACCAACGCACAAGGTAAGTTGATCGTCCGTGAGGGGAGGGGGTGGGGGGGTGTTGTGTGATGTGTGCGTGCATGGGGGTGTGCGTGTGAGTGTGTAGAGGGGGTGTGTGAGTGCGTGCATGCGGGCGGGGAGTGCTGCTGTGCCTATGGGCAATGTGTGTAGTTCGGCGGGTGCGCATGTCGGCATGTATGTGTGCGGGTATGTGTCCCCGTTGTGTATGTGTGTGTGTAGGGGGTGTGTATATGTGCATGTTGGGGGTGTGTGCATGTCGGGGTGCGTGTATGTGCATGTCGGGGTGGGGGTGGGGAGGGGGTTCGTACCACCTCTGGGGGGTGGCAGGGGGGTGGAGGGTGTGGGGGGAGGACTCGGGGGGGCAGTGGGGGGTGGGGGAGACCCCTATCAGTGCCAGGGAAGGAATTCCCTGGCCCCGATAGTGCCTACCGCCATGGTTCGCATGGCGGTTCCCGACCGCAAGAAACCGCGGCGGTAAGCAGGGTCATGATACCGTTGGCGGTCTTGGGTCGACCGCCGGACCGGAGTGCGCAGACTCCAGCCCGTCGGTCATGACCGCCGTGGCTGTCGGAGTGGGGAAGTGGCGGTCGGTCGCGGTGGTGACCGCCGCGGTCAGAATGCCATTTTTAATACCGCCGGTCTGTTCGCGGTCCGACCGCCGCCTCTCCGCCGACCGCCAAGGTCAGAATGAGGGCCTATATGATTCCACAAATGGACAAACCTGTGAAGGTCCATTTTTCTAAGGAGCTTAACAGGGTGTGAAATGTTTTGTGCAAGTTGATGACCAGTCAGGGCACTTGAATCAAGATAGGGCTTTTTAAGAATAGTTTGCCTACTGACTTTTTAAAGTTCCCCAAATCCAATTTGATAACAAGGGAATGCTAACAATCTGATGCAAAGAATAAGGCAAATGAAGGATGAGACAGCAGTTTTATAAAAAAGATTTGGATGCTAGGATTTATAGGAGTGGCTGAGCTCTTACTTTTGATAAACAAAGTTCGAAAGATGAAAAACATTTCTCTTGTCTGATGTTTGTGTGGAATGAAACAATACCAAGAGTGACCATTAACATACCCAGTTCCCATGTTACGTCACTGAGCAGATTCAAGATATGTTTTGTGTCTCTAATATGAGTGGGTAGATTGATCACATAGTATTGTAAGAAGATATTTACAAACTCTGAGATCTGCTCAGTAGGTCCCCCAATTCCTTAAACAATTGACCTACCTGGCAGAAAAGGTAAGCCCTTAGGCCCCTTAGGAAGTGTATGAAGGCAAGGGAATCTTGGATGGCCAACCAGTAAATACAATTATTAATCGTCATTAAGTAGGTCTCCATCATAAAAAAATTTCAGTTCACCATTGATCAGTTTAGGTAATTCAAAGATAGGATTATATCCCAGTTTCTCATAACATGTATGATCACCCAATTACACATAAATCTCCTCATAATAATACACTCAATTCATGACCACAGCATTTCCACCTTTTTCTGATTCCCTGATTATCAGATCTTTGTCACATTGTAATTGATTCAAGGCAATGCATTCAACTTTGTTGAGGTTCTCTAGTCATATTCCTCGTATTCCAGGCATCCAGATCTACAAAAACAGATTTATAGAAATGCTCCAAATCATTTCCATTAGTCAATTGTGGTGTTCATCTGGATTTTACTTTGAGTCCACTATCGAGGGCCTGATTTAGAGTTTGGAGGAGGGGGTTACTCCATCACAAACGTCCACCATAATACAATTCCATTATAGCCTATGGAACTTGCAATACTTAGGTCGGGATACATGTCACATTTGTGAAAGAGTAACCCCTCTGTCAAACTCTAAATCAGGCCCTATGTACTTGGCAATCGAACTGGGTCCTCTTCACAATCTGACATTGACAATAGTTCCACAGTGTCACATTCTGAATAGTTAGATCACTATTTAAAGTATTTGGCAATCTGCTTTATTTTTCATTGGATTCAAACAAAAGTACTTTTTGAATTTCAATCTTTGAACAAATTTAAACATGTCTATTTTCAAGTCAATAATTTCTCCACTATTTCCAGAACAGAAGCGCATAACCTTTTTAATTAGTTATTGTATGTCACTACTGAGTCCCTTACTTGATAAATTGATGATAAAACCATTAAAAAAACCTGGGGATAGTGTTTCACCTTGAGTCTCTACTTTTTGTGTTCCAAGAGCGTGTCTGCATGCCCCTTGTTTCAATTATCTGTTCTTCGTCCTCTTTCCCCCTTTTTGTTTTCTTTAATTGTCTGTCCTTGTTTTTGGAAATAGATTGCCCATTCTGAGTCTTCTCACATTCCTTAAAAAGTCCTATTATTGCACTTCTGATTGTAATTACCCTTCCATGAATCTGTCTCCTCGTCTTTATTTCTAGTTATATTACTTAAAGAGGTAGAGTTTTCACTTATTACAGAAAACTCCTTAGTATATTGGATCTCATATTCTTTAACCAAATGGTCATACCTTGCAAAGGTAAAGACCCTGCCAGTTCAATATTCAAGGTAACCCCTTTTAAGCTACCCATCTTTCCTCTGTTTAATATCCTTCTGATGTTTACTCAATATCTCATGCAAAATCTCATAATTCTTAGTTGCAGAATCAGGAAGATTCACATCCTTAATGTCAGATTCCAAAGTCTGGATTCCTCTCAGAATTCTCAATTAGAATGCCCATCAAATTAATTGAACTAGTAGTAACATCTTTCTCCCACTTTCTTAATAGGCCTTCATTTAGGTCATCATATGCAGGGACAATTGGTGACCTGAGACCACTTGTATCCTATTCAATTTCAAATATTGCTTAAGTGTAGTTCCATCCCACATATAGACATTCCTGTCTTTTTCAATTTCTCAAGCCTAATGAATTTGTCTTTAAACCCTTCTCTTCTATGTTGGTTTCCATTGCTTACTGCTTTCACAATACTTACACCTGTGTTTACATTCCTAAATATGCCTTCCACCATTTTGTCATGATCTTCCATGATCTTCCAGTTTTGGTGAATATTCAATTAATATTAATAAGGTGCTGCGCAACCCAATGGTACTAGAAACAGATTCAACAGTGACAGGGTATCACTGCTGGCACACACTTATAGTATAAAAACAGACAATGTGTCATTCACTTTTATCTCAATTACAGCTTCCTCACTTTGCACATGCTATGTAAGATCTTCAAGAGGCTACCCCTACACACAAGATGAACCATGACACAAGCCCTCATCACCAGCCGATTTGACTACGGCAAAGCCCTCTTTGTAGGAATCGTCGCACACCTGCTGCAGAGACTTCAGACTATACAGAATACCACAGCCAGACTCATCCTCAGCCTTCCACAATAAACCCACATCACACCCTACCTCATACAACTCCACTGGCTCACCGTGCAGACATGATGCCAATTCAAGCTGCTGATCCACACATACAAGGCTCTACCCAACCATGGACCTGTGTACAATAACCACCCCCTCAACTTCCACCGACCATCGAGAAGACTACACTGTGGTTTCCTTTTCACTTAGCCATACTCCCCGCATTTAACGAAGCAGAAGTGGAGGATGGTACTTCTCTCACATTACAGCAAAAACCTGGAACAACCTCCCCACACACCTCCAGACCATCACCTCCCTCTGGGAATTCTAAAAGGTCCTCAAGACCTGGTTGTTCGAATAAGCCTCCGGGACTTGAAAGCGCCTGGATACCCTATTGGGTGATTATCCCTGCATTATAAATCCTGATTGATTGGTTGATCGGCAGGGCCCCAGAGGAAGGGTGGCCATCTGACAACCTCAATAAACCAAACAGGTTCTGGTAAAGTCGGATGTGGCTGCAATACATATAAGAGATGGCGTCTATATAGCATTATATATGTAACTAATTTGAATTCATTATTCACTACTTAATAATTTAAGCTGATGTTACTACTCTGAACTATGATTACTTCAGGAGGTTACATCTCCCAAGATAGCAGCCATTTTGTATATTGATTGGAGTGTTGCTTACTGATTGTTGTTATTACTAAAGGAGAGTAAGATTGCGCCCGAGTTGAACGCTGTATTACATGGAGTACATTTTTATCCCGATGCAAAATAGTCAGCATATGGTTCTTTTGAGTTGGATTACACCATCACGTATTATGATTAGATTGTATTTAGGTACTATCTTTTCATATGTTCTGATGAGAATTGGAAAAACACTGATTATGGTTCTGAGGTGGTGGCGAGTTGAGTGTCCCTTGTTGCTTGTTGGAACTACTTAAAGAGGGCAAGATGGAGCCTGTTTTGGATGTTGTTTTACACAAAGTGCATTTGCGAATACTCTCTGATTGACAGTTACACCTGCGTCTTTCAATACTTCCAAACAGGTGGGAGATTACAGCCTTTGGCCTGATGAAATATTGTTTTACCAGGCAGGGAGTGTAGAGTTTGAATTTTGTGGATACTTTTGCTCATGAAATAAAATCAGTTACACATATGGCATTGCTAGTTCAGATTTTTGACTTTGAGACATTACTTACATAAGAAGGATTATTTTCTTTAATAGGTGAGAGGACACATGGTACTCACTTTATACTTTCCTTTGGTATATTTGAACTGGTTTGATAATTGGATGAACACTTTCCTTTACTTTTTACTCTTTCATTTAGCTTTATATCAAGCATTTAGTGAAAATAAGGTATGTGATTAGATGGATTTTCATGGGCAGGTTTGGGCTTACTTTAACTTCCTTGCTTTCGCACATGGTGATGGAGAGGAAATCTGCATGTGTCACAATAGGGTTATCACGTCATGTTGGACTTCTCAACAATTTGGTGGTTATAGCTAGCAAAACATGTCTCACCTACTTGGCTTTAAGATGCTGTATTTGAAACACATATATTTACTGCTGTTGATGGGTTTCCACATTGGGCCCCTTATAATATGACCAATATTGTATCTGCTTAATTTTCAGCCTATCTGAATTTTATTAATATTATCATATATGATTTTGTCATGTGGTGAGGGATATTACTGCTAATGTAATATAGATCATTCCTGCCACCTGACCGGTGGGAACGTAAAGGAGCCAAGCAGCATCTTGTAGAACAGAGGAGGCCAAACATCACCCTTTGTGCTTTGTAGACAGTGCACATTCTGACAGTGCTGGGCAGGGGAGGGGCCCTGCACTTGGTTTCTGCCAGCTGAGTCATGGTGGGGAAATCACCATTAAAAGGCTGGTGGAGAACAAGTGCCTCCCTGCTGATTAGAACCAAGACTGCTGTCACCCTGTCGGGATCTTGGATCCTGGCAAAGACATTGGTCGATTAGCAGTCCATCCACCAAACTTGTAATGTGGTGGCTGGATCACCAAAGCCGTGGCAGTCCGACCGTCACCGTGAGTTTGTCGGTCTTGTAACTGCCAGACTCGTAACAAGGCTGTATGTCTTAGAGGTGCTAGTGGAGGAAAACAGACACTTGGATTGTATGACTACAGAGAGATGCTCATGTTCAGTCTCTGGATTTAGAGAAAACCCATTTGGCTATGGAAAATTCTGGGGCCTGATAACAATAGCAATTTCTTTAATTTTCTTTGACAAGTGTACAGTTTTAACTTTTCTGATTGTCTGACATAGGGATGTCATAATCATTCATGGATCTCTTTGTCTTGATGAAGTCCATTGACCGGCACGAAGAATCTAACAAAACATGATGATAAAAGTAGCATATAGTATTGTGGGATGATAATTAACCCATTACCATGAAACGATTTAGGGCCCGATGTATCATTAATTTAAATTGCGATTACCAAATTGCGTTTTTTTTACGAATCGCAATTAAGTGATCGCTTTTGGAATGCATGAAACTCCAGGAGTTTCATATAGTGATTCACAAGGGCTCGCAAATGGACCTACCTCATTAATATTCATGAGGTAGGTCACAATTTGCGACCCATTGCGTATGGCTGTAATGACAGGGATGGTGTCCTGCTGGGCTCAGCAGACCACCATGTCCGTGAATGCTTTGAAATAAAGCAATCTTTTTTTTTTAAATGCAGCCCATTTTTCTTAAAGCAAGACCTAAACTCTACTTTTATCACATATGTCACCCCTAAGGTAGGCCCTAGGTAGCCCACAGGGCAGGGTGCTATGTAAGCAAAAGGCAGGACATGTACCTGTAAGTTTTACAAAGCCTGGTAGTGGAAAAACTCCCAAAGTAATTTTTCACTACTGTGAAGCCTGCTCCTGTAGTAGGCCGGCTTTGGAAATTCCCTTTTGTACTTTTAATTGATCATTTCTGATCTGAAAGGTGTGGCATTGTCATGTGTGGTATGGTTGGAATGGTAGAGATAAATCCTGCTTACTGGTGAAGTAGGATATAAAATTACTATTTTAGAAATGCCACTTTTAGAAAGTAGACATTTTTCTGCACTTACTGCTCTCTGTGCCTTACAGCATGTCTCCAATCCACGTCTGGACTGTGCTGGTTGACAGCTCTCCTTCTGCATTCCACCCAAACAGCCATAGACATAGGACACTCAGCTGCATCTGCATTCATCTGCATACTGATGGGTCTTCCTGGGCAGGAAGGGCTGAGGGGCTCTCACTTACACTTCAAAGGCCAGTGGCCTGACCTCAAACAAAGGACTGATAACCACTCATGGATCTCCTGGCAGACAGGACTGGGTTGAAAGGGGAGCCTGTGCTCTACAAAACCACCCTTTAAAGTTTCCCCTTACTTCAAAGGGTCATTTGGGTACATATACTGTGTCTGTGGCTCACTCGAATTGGACACTTCTGAACCAACAACTGGACGGACTGCCGTGCTGCCCAAAAGACTCATTTGGACTGCTTTTCTGTAAGGACTGCTCTCCTCCTGTTACCCTGCTGCCTGCTGCTCCCTGGCTCTGCTGGAAGGACTGCCTTTTCCACAAGTGATCTCCAAGGGCTTGGACTGAGCTTGCCTCCTGTTAAAGAAGTTTAAGGGCCATCAAAGTCTTCACCAGAGATAGAGAAAATCCACAGCATCGACAAATTGATGCAGCATCTGTCTCATGGCTGAAAAATCGCTGCATAGCCTACCAGATTGACACAACGCCTGTTTTATCCTCCCAGCGTGTTTTGGATTATCCATGTATCGTCCCTGTGTGTCAAAATATCACTGCCCTGCAGTAAAGAGCCAGGGCTGTGCATCTGGAAATTGACGCATCATCTTGCATGCGAGGAAAGAATCGACACATCACTTCCGTCACGTCGGCAAAGTCTATGCATCACTTGACTTTCCAACACATCACCTCCTCTTTTGCCATCTGTATCATTTTTTTGGAAGCATCTCCGGTACTTTGTCCTAAAAAGATACAACCAATTATTCCTATGGATTAAGATTTACCTAAACCTCTAAAAAGTGATATCTTGATTTGTGCATATTGGATTCTTGTTGTGTTGGTATTATTTTACTCAGATACATGTTATCTTTTTTCTTAAATTGGTGTGGAGTACTTTTAGTAGTGTTTTCATGGTGTTACTGTATGAGTTACTGGACTAATACTTTATACATTGTGATCTAAGTTAAGCCTGCCTGCTCTGTGTCAAGCTACCAGAGGGTGAGCACAAGATCATTTAGGTTGTGTTATTTATCTTGACCAGGATTGTGGTCCCTACTTAGACAGGGTGCATAACTCTTCCAACTAGAAACCCAATTTCTAACAATGTTTCACTGTATTGTATACATCATAAGACCAAACACAACATAAACCAATTATTGCTTTGCCAGCCGGGCTATTGTCAAGCATCACAAAACGTGCAATAAGAGACTGGTTCATAAGAATGCAAAGTTGTGAGACATTATTACCTTGTATACTATGCAGTCATGTGATATAGTACTGATCCTGTCAGTGAAGAATGTAAAATGACACAAAATACAACATTTGGTCATTATATGCAATAGTAAACACATAAATCACTAAGGGGGTCATTATGACCCCGGCAGTCGGCGTTACTATGGAGGAAACTACTGCCAACAGGCTGGCGGTACTTTCCTCCATATTATGACATTGGCGGTTTGGCTGAAGCCAAACCGCCAATGTACCACACCGACCGCCACGGAGGTAACGACCGCCGAGCTGGAGACTACAATCTCCAGCCCAGCGGCCGTCACTTGTCCGCCGCGGAATTATGACCTCACCTACCATCATGGTTTTCATGGCATTTTTACCATGGCGGTAGGCACCATCAGTGACAGGGAATCCTTTCCCTGTCACTGATAGGGGTCTTCCCCACCCCCTCCCCCTCCCAAGGTTTACCCCATCCCCATTCCTCTTCAGACCCCCTTCATGCAAGTCCCTCCCCTCACACACGTAAACATACATACACACACCCATTTCAACATTCATCCACACATGCGTACATCCATTCACACACACATCCACACACACTTACATACATACACGCAGACACGCACCCACACAACTCAACATACATGCACGCACACCCCCAAACACGCACACACATACAACATGCAACACACACCCGCATACACGCACCCACAGACAAACACACACACCCCCACACACACACACACAACGTCCTCGTCCCCTGTCAGATCACCCACTTACCTGGATCCAGGGGGTCCTCCAGCAGGAGACGGGATGAGGCGCTGCTGCCAGCAGCAGCGTCCGCCAGCAGAACACTACCAGGCGGTATTCATTCTCATAATACAGCCGGTGGCGGTCTACTGGCGTGGCGCTGCTGGTGGCAGCAGTGCCACCTTACTGCCATCCGCCGCCATGGCCACAGACGGATTTCCTCCATCCTTCTGGAGGAAATCAGGCTGTGGTCATGATACGGCGGACAGCTGGTAGCTGCGGTGATGTTCTTTTGGTGGCCATCGCTGCAGCAGTAGGCGGTATGTACCACCAAAGTCCTAATGAGGGCCAAAGTGTCACCAGAAGCACATGGATCACTGAATACCATTGTAAACAACTAATCATAGGCCTCAGGAACACCTGTGTGCCTACCACAGGTATTATGGTAAATTGTGTAAAGTTCCCTGGAGGTGATCCCTTGCCTCTCTCTTTACCCGCTACAGCAATATTACCCACAGCAAGCAAATCCCGTTGGCCCTGCCGAAGTTAAGGAGAGACTGGGGGGACATGCGTACAGTGGAATATTGCCGAGAGACCCACCTTGGGCCCCTGTGTGCAGATTCACAGCAGGAGCAGCTTTCCGCAAGCGTGTGGCACAGCTGCTGTAGGAACAAAACTGTCAGGAGCTAGCCCCCAGTGAAGGAATTTTGCCCCAGCTATAGAAAATGGTGGCCATGGGAGAGATACTCATTGGTTGGCCCACATGCCCAGTTGGAATGTAGTTCCAGGACACAGAGTGCCCCACTGGAGTGGAAAGCAGTTGGTGGACATAGATTGCACAGCCCATGTGGGGTGAGTCAGGGAGGGCATATGTTGGAGGCGGGCTGCACACCATCTTTTCAGATGATCAGGGGCTCTGTCAGAGTAGCATGCAGCAGCACTGATCACCGGAGCACCCTGGAAAAACACTTGACTTGAACTGGTGTTGAGGAGAGTGCCCAGTGCTCAACATGTGCTGAGAAACAGCAAAGCATTCCCCACAAGCTAGTTATTAAGTAATGAAGAATTAAGCACTCCCCATGGACTGATCATGAAGAAGTGTAGAATGAAGGGCTCACCATGCACTAGTTGCAGTCAACTTGAGAGGCTGGAATCAGAGTCCCATGACTAATTCTGGAGCAGCCACCATTCCCAGGAGAACACATGGGAGGGACACAAAGCAGGCAGCAATAAACAGGCAGACCAGCACACCAAAACCAGTAGTTTAAATGGTGACCTTCCCTGGCAGCACTACAGTGCCTTAGTAGAGCAGAGTCAGGGAGCAGCTGGCAGCAGGGCAACATACAGAAAAGCAATTCAGTGAGTCCTTTAGGCCACCCAGCAAGTAGCAGGAAACAGTGCAACAGCAGCAGAGCAATACGGACGAGTCCATTGAGTAGGGCAGCAGTCCTTCTGACAGAGATTTGGTTTCAGTTCCAAAAGCGCTTGCCAAACTTGGGGTCTTGTACTTATGCTCAAAATATCTTTTATCTAGGGGTGATTTGAAAGGAACCCTTTCAAGTGTACAACAATGCCTTTCAACCCAGCCCTTACTCCATACATCAGCAGTGGATAAATCAGCCCTTTGTGTGAGGGCAGGACGAAACCTACACAAATGTAAAGCATGGATGACCTCTCCCTCTTCCAGCCCTGGAGGACTATCTGTATGCAGATGAATGCAGATCTATCACCTGTCACACCCAGTCTTTTCTGTGTCGTGGCTGTCTGGAAACTATGCACCAAATGTAGCTGTCACTCAACCCTAAACATTGATTAGAGTCAGGATGCAAATCATATAGAGTTATAAGCACAGAGAAATGCCCACTTTCTAAAAGTGGAATTTTTTAAATAGTGATGGAAAATCCAGTTACACCAGTAAGAAGGATTTCTCACTACCATTTCAAACATACCAAACATTACAATGCTACTCCTTTTAGATCATGAATTATCACATGGCTCTCCGGATGAACCTCCTCTCCTCCTCCCCAGTGCCTTGAGACCCGCATGGGTGAGTGGCCGCGCTTTACAAAAAATTGATTGATTGATCACTTAAACGTATAGAAGGGAATTCTCAATGCTAGCCTATGAGAGGAGCAGCTTTCACAGTATTAAAAAAATGAAATAGGCTGTTTGTCACTACTAGGACATGTAAAACATGAGTACATGTCCTACATTTTACATACACAGCACCCTGCCTATAGGGCTACATGGGGTCTACCTTAGCGGTGACTTAGGTATAATAAAAGGGGAGGCTAGGCCTTGGCAAGTAGTTTTTAATGCCAAGTCAAGGTGGCAAAGGCTCTTCAGTGGCAGACCTGATACAGGTTTGAAATGCCACTTCTGTGGGTGGCATAATCAGCGCTGCAGGCCCACTAATAGCATTTAATTTGCGGGCCCTGGTTATAGTGTACACTACTTTACAAGGGACTTACAGGTAAATTAAATATTCCAAACAGGTGTAACCCAATCATACCATGTTTTAGACAAGAAAGCACATGCACTGTAGCACTGATTAGCACTGGTAAAGTGCAGAGATTCCTAAAGCCAACAAAAAGAAGGTTAGAACAATAGGAGGGTGAAAGCAAAATGTTTGGGATAACCTGACATCCCTGACATCCAGAGTGTAATGTGTTAGTGATTCTGCGTTCAGAATTCCCTAATAACCATGGCCTCACTCAGGGAATTCATATTTAAAATCAATAAACTGGAAACCAAATGGCTGAATAAGCTGAACTTCATTTAAAATATAGATAGAGTCAAAACCAATTGGTTGGTAAATTAAGGTCTATCATAAAAACCCGAGGCGCACCGCCAGGTAAATTGGTTGAGGTGCATGTGCCTAGCAGAACATGATAATCTTGGTTTCTGGAATCTTCTGGGGTGTGACTATGGCCCTCATTATGACATTGGCGGTAAATCCTGCTCACTGCCGCAGTGACCACTGCCAACATACCATAGCGGAGGCGAACATCCGTGTGCCATATTATAACACACACACTAAACTAACAGAATACTGCCACAAACAGAAATCCACCAGACCAAAGGTAAGTGGTAAAGTGTCAGTAAGAACACTTATACCGTTAAGCAAACAAAACAACGCCCACCACATTATGACCTACAAATCACCACAGTGGACATTCAACGGCCGTAAACCATTGACGGTACACACCTGTGCAGTCAGAATGGCCACCCAAATACAAAACAACACAACATTGGACAAAATGAAAATCACACACCTGACACTCAAACAGACACCACACCCATCCACCCACAGCACTATAAAACACACACTCACATCATACACAACCCTTTACGAACATGAAAAATAGCCAAGAGATAGTCACGCAAATCACAGAGACAACTAGACACCACAAACACCCATTCATCCGTCACACACCCCATATCCCACTCTCCACCACTTTACTCAACACCCTCTGCACAACACACACCACACAACACCCATGTCCCCACGAAGCGACCCTCGTTTCACAGATTAGGAGTTGCGGGTCATGGTGGCGGAAAAAGTCAGGGTAGAGCCACAGCTGTTTGTAGCATAGGTACAGCAAATATCCGTTGCCATGAAGATGGAGCTATGGCGGAGAATCGTGGTCAGGGTGAACGCCATGGGACAGCATCCAAGAACAAGGGACGACATCAGGAAGAGGTGGAACAACCTACTGCGGAAGGTGCGTTCTGTGGCAGCAAGGCACAAGCTCGCCATCCAGAGAACTGGCGGTGGACCCCCACCTCCTCCCCCAAAGCTGACAGCATGGGAGGAGTAAGTCTTGGCAATACTGCATCCGGAGGGACTCACAGGAGTAGCCGGAGGACTGGACACTGGTGAGTTAATATTTCCCACTCATCATCCCCATAACTACATGCCATCTCACCCCCTCACCCTGACTCTCATCACTCCACTCCATCCCACACAGTGCACATACACATGTGACTAACCCCAATGCCAAGCCCTGCATGACATACCAATACATGTGCAGCCCTCCCAGCCCTGCACGTACAACCAACATCAAAGCATGCACAGCATGGAGAACTAACAATCCCACAATAAATCACCATACACAAACAAAGGTGGCAGGGCAACAGCAATAGGGAAGCTAGGGATCTACAAAATGTCACAGACATGAAGCATAATACATCACTTACATCTTTGCAGGTTCCCCAGCCAATCCCAGCGGCAAGGAGGTACCACAACTATCCAGTCCCCCACCAGAAGATGCCCCCAGTGATGACAGTAAATCTGAACTTCTGGATCTGGATGAACAACCTGGCCCATCAGGGACCACTGGTCAGTCTGCCACCCCAGCACACTCCCAGTCCACCACAGAGCCTCCCCCCTCAGTATCCAACACCACCCAACGTCCCCACACCTCTGTTTCGAGGACACGTCAATCAGCAGTGTGACCACCTGTACAGGGACCCCAGTCCACACCTCACAGCCAAGACAATCAGGGTCCTGGGGTCAATGACAGTGGGGACACCTTTCAGGGGACACAGGCAAAGGGGGACAGGGACACATGGAGGACAGCTGTGCACCAGGGGGAGGACAGGCCCAGGTAACCGACTCTCCAGGAGGCACTCACTAATGTCCTGGGGGCTTACCAACAATCCCAGGACAAGATGAGCCAGATCCTTAACATAATGCAGGAGAACAAGTGGCTGCAGGAAGTACACCATCAGGAAATCCGGGAAGGTTTGCAGGCCCTCAACACCATCATGGTCGCCATAGCAGGGGTGCTGGCTGATATGGCCAACATCATGAGGTAACGGACAGCACACCAGCAGGCCCCTTCCACTAGCCAGTCAACTGAACAGGACACCACATCTGCCACAGTTAGAGGACAGGAGGCCCTGCCACAGGACCCACAGGCCACCAGCACCCCTCCCCTGCAGAAGGTGAACCACTCCACAAATGGTCCCTGCGACCCAGAAGCCAGAGACACAAGCCAAGACCAAGACCACCACCAGGAAATGAGACCCTCCTGATTGTGCCTCTTGTGTCCCATCCTGTCACCTTGTCCACTTTGAACTGCCTTTACTCCCATTCTTTTGGCCCCTTGGATACTGGACCTGTGCTACAAACAGACTGGACCAATACCCTGGACTTCCCTCTAACATCACACCATTCCATTGTACTTTTCCATCTATTAATTTCACTACAGTAAACACCCTTGAACACAACTTGAGTGATAGTGTTTTATGTGATGAAAATATGGAAATATGGAAACAGTCACATCTTTTGCAAATGACCTGAACACTGCGATAGCATACAAATAATGACCTGCAGCTGTCTGTAGTCATTACATCAGTACACAGCTGTTACAACTCCAACATCTGCAAAATGAGAAGCCATGGGTGACAGTCAGTTGAGATGCAAAGGAAGTGAATGCTATCCTGCTACAGCCACACTGAAAACATTAATAATCAGAGGAATGGCAGAGGAATGGCAGTTCCACTGTCTCACCTGTGTGTCATTGGAAGTATTGACATATAACTGATGCTCACCTATAAGCCACACTCTGTGATTCTGCAGTTGTGCAATCACTTGTGGGATGCTGCTGTTCCTCAGAACGAAGGCGTCATGCATACTTGGCAGTGACGTGGGAGATGTACTGGCCAGCCAGGATCACCATTTGCACATTGAGTGATTGGAAACTCTTCGGATTCCTGAACACCTGTTCATTGACCCGGGGGGGGGGAGGTGAGGGATGATGGGGGATTTGGGGAAACAAACGCAATATGTGTTCCGTCAGTTGCCCCAATAATATTTGGTGTATGTCCCATTGCATAGAATCCTGCCTTCACAGTGGCTAAATCTTCCAACCGGGGGAAAGTGATGTAGCTGCACATGTGTTTGACGAAGGCAGACAAAACCCTTTCCAGCGTGATTGAGAACATTGGCTGTGACATTCCTGCTGCCAAGCCCACTGCCACATGGGAAGAACCAGTTGCCAGGAAATGGAGCACTGATAGAACTTGCACATGAGGGGGGATCCCAGTGGGATGACGGATAGCAGATATCAGTTCAGGCTCCAATTGTGCACACAGCTCTGTGATTTTGGCCCTGTCCAGTTTATAGGTCAGTATTATGTGCCTGCCCTCCAGTGTAGCCAAGTCTACAAGAGGTCTGTACACGGTGTCTTGTCTCATCCTATCACTCCACAGTCGTAGGTATCTAAGGGACACAAGAGTGAGTATGGTGACACAGACTGAACAATGGAACCACCACCTCAGTGTATTAAGAGCATTCATGTGATGAGACAATGTGAATAGCAATGTATGTGCAATAAACAGCAGTGACGCAGTTCTCAGTTTTCAAAATGTTGTCCACCACAATAAAATTGCGAACGCCTGTCCTGAATGTAGGGGCAGGTGGAAGTGAGGAAATTCCGCCGGCGTTGGGTTTCATGGCGGAAGGCGGTCTTGCACCGCCGTGCTACTCCTCATTGGCTAAAAAGGGGCTCTATGGAGTACAGTGGACAATGGGGATCACCGACGGCAGTGACGGTGTACACTGCCGCGGACGTGACTGCCATTTTATGTCTAAAACCTCACTTGATTCCTGACTTTCCACAGGACAACACCTACACTGCATGTGCTGCTGTAACCTGTGTCTGGATCCTGCCATGGCACGTGTGACAGGGGAAAGGGCCCCTGCTTCTGTTCTGAGAAGTTGGAGCGCCTGGTGGATGGGGTCCTACCCCTGTAAGAACAACAGCTGTATGGGCCTCCAGACCAACAAGTGAGTACACCATGAGCACGATGCATGTGACAAGGCTGCATGGAGATGTGTGAGCTAGCATCATGTCAATTGAGGGGATGCCTGGTGGTAGTGCACATGGTGGGCGCAGGGTGATGTGTGTGCCAATGGGGATGGAAATGGTATTTGTGGCCAATATGTGTCACAGGCTGGATTGTATGTTTAATGGTGTCCTCCTGTCTGTATTACCTCTGCAGGTCAGTGCCCATCAGAAGAAGGGATTGTGGGTTGCATTGCCAAGGACGTGCGGACCCTGGGGGTCTACAGCAGAAAATCATCCACTGTAGGAAAAGGTGGGAGGACCTGAGATGCTGGGCCCGGAAGACCACAAAGGCTTTGTTGAGGATGGCCTCCCAACGAGGGTGGGGTGCCTGTCGTAACCAGACCCCCTGAAGGCCCACATACTGGTGGTGACATACCAAGAGCCGGATGGGTGCTTTAGGGCAGCACAGCAGCCACAAGGGGGTGAGTACAGTGAGCGTAACAACCACGTTTGTTGGCTGCCATGGGATCCTGGTGGAGGGTTTCAGTTAGTTGGTACCCCTTAATGTCAGCTCAGACATTGCTGCGTGGTCCAGCTCAAGGTAAATGGGTGTACAGCAAAAACCTGTAATCCAGCTAGGTGGCATTCCATGTTGGAAAGGGCTTAATGGGTCCCAGGAGTGCAGTTGGCAGTGGTTCGCTCTCCTCTTGCTGTTTTACCTAGCCAATGGAATGTCAGTGTAATGCATGGTGCTCAATCCTGATCCCTGTGTGTGATGGTAATGTGTATGCCATCTGTGGTGTTGGTGCTGTAATTGACCCAGTGCTCCCTTTCTCTCTCTCCCCCCTATTTTCTTCTGTCTTCCCGTCTGTCTAATGTGTGCATTAGCATCATCTGCCGGAGGGGCAGGGGCACCGGCGATTGAGGGAGCTGCATCCCACAGGATCCAGAAGGTAGAGTCCACCGACGCTGAGGGGACCAGTGGGACAGAGGGCGAGGGGAGCACCACGGCAGAGACAGGAGGTGACAACACTGACTCTGATTCCTCCTCCGATGGTAGCTCCATGGTGGTGGCTGACACCTCTGGGACCACTGCAGCTACAAGTACAGCTGCCATCCCCCGTACCAGCCCCTCCCTCCCAGTAGCCCCCCAATGAGCTGGCCGTGCCAACTCACCCAGGACTGTGGCCATCTCCTTCTTCCCAGGCACCTCAGGTCCTGCCCCAGTGAGCCCTGCTTCCGTTAGTGAGGAGGCTATTGGCCTCCTGAGATCCATATCTGCAGGGCAGTCAACCATTGTGAATGCCATCCAGCGGCTGACATCCCAGATTCAACAATGCATTGCATTCATAGAGGGCATTCATGGTGGATTGGCGGCTCAACAGAGATCATTCCAGGCTCTGGCCTCCTCTCTGATGGCAGCCATTGTCCCTGTTCCTACCATCCCCTCTCCAACTACCACTTCCCAGTCTCCTCAAACCCAACCCATCCCATGCTCCCATGCACACATACAGACAACCATGCACACAAAACTGCAGACAAGATTAGCATAGTCAGACACAGGCAGCACATTCCGGCCACAAGCACTTACACAAACAACAGACAGTTGCACACACAACAATATCCACTGCCTCCACTGTCTCCCCCTCATCCTCCTCCTCCGCCTCCTCCTCCCTCACACTCACACCTGCATGCACTACATCAATAGCCACCATCACCACATTAAGCAGCACACACACCTCACTTGCAGGCTCCTCCACAATATCCATCCACGCGTCCCCTTTGTCCTCTCCCACCGTCGGTCCCCCTCCTAAGAGACACAAATGCAGGCACTCAGACTCCCAACACCCATCCACCTCACACACACACACTGCCCATGCACCTGCACCCAAGTCCAGCAGACGTACACCTCCGACAGGCCCTCCCTCAAGCTCCACACCCATCCCTCCTACCACACCCGCCCCAAAGTCCCTAAGAAGCTTTTCCTTTCCCAGCTTGACCTCTTCCCCCCCTCCAGACCCTGTCCTGCCCGTCAGAGCAGGGGCCCAACGACCCAGAGTAGCACCTCAGCCAAATAGTCTGTCACTGCTCCCATCAAATCTTCAGCTACTGGCACAAAGGGGCCCCAGAGTGTGATGGTTGCCACTCCTACTGTAAGCACATCTCTGCCTCAGAAAGGGAGAATTAGGGTGGTGAAAACCAAGGGACATCAGACGTAGACAGTGGAGGCACCTCCTGGTCGTGCAGGCAACAAAGGGAAGGATCCCACTCCACCACCCAAGAAAGTGAAGGATCCCACTCCACCACCCAAGAAAGGGAAGGATCCCACTCCACCAGAAAAGAGAGGCAAGAGGTACCTCCACCAACAGTGGGAAAGGAGCCCTCAACTCCACTAGAGGCAGCCAGGGTCACACCTCCACCAGCAGTGGACAAGGAGCCCTCACCTCCAGCAGACGCAAACAAGGTCACACCTCCACCAGCAATGGGCAAGGAGCCCACACCTCCAGCAGAGGGCATGTAGGCCACCCACCAGGGACAATTGGGCAAGTAGCCCCCTCCAGAACCAGTGGGCATGCTCTCCACTTCATAGACTTTGGCCTTACACTCCCTACCAGGGACAATTGGGCAAGGAATCCCCTTCAGAACCAGTGGGCATGTTCCCCACTTCAGAGACTGAGGACTTACACTCCCCACCAGGGACAATTGGGCAAAGGAGCCCCCTCCAGAACCAGTGGGCATGTTCCCCAGTTCAGAGACTGTGGCCTTACATTCCCCACCACGGACAATTTGGCAAGGAGCCCCCTCCAGAACCAGTGAGCATGTTCCCCACTTCAGCTGAGGTGCCTCCCACCCCCCTTCCCCCCAGGTGCCTGCCCGTTTCCAACATGATGCCCCTGCACAGTGGAGTTCGGATACTGTCATGAATCAAGTTGGGGCTTGGACTGTGCCTTGGGGCCATGTGGGCCTTTTGTACTTTGGACTGACCATTGGCCATTTCTAGACATTGTTGACTGTTTATGTTATCGCATGGACAATATGCTGGCTGTTGCCATCATATTACAGTATCAGATACAGCTCAATGTGGTCCTTGTTTTAATTAGACGTGGGTCCTGTGACATTGGTTTAACTGTGCAGCTGTTTTTTGTGTATGGTGTGTGTGTGAATGGTGTGTGTTGTGCGTGTGTGTGTCACTATCCTTTTCCTCCCTCCCTCGTGTGCTAGGCGGCTGTACTCACTGTCGTCTTCATCGGCGTTGGTGGTCCTGGTGGATCATGGCGTAGAAGAGCATCGGGAAGACTTGAAGTTCCGGTTCCATGGCGGCGGAGGTCTTCTTTGTGTCTCTGATGGTGAGTCTTTCATTGTCTGTGCAGTGTTTCCGTCAAGCTTTTGATGGTGTTGGTACCTCCCCAGAAATCATGGCGGTTTGCCATGTCATAATATGGTGGGCGGTACCTTGTCTTCCGCCTGGCTGTTGATGGCTACCGCAGTGGTCTGTGGTGTTAATGCCCTGGTGGTTGGTGTGGTACATTGGCTGTCTATGGGAGGTATCACCACCATGGTCATAATTTGGCAGTAATTCGCCAGCCTGTTGGTGGTATTACCACCACTTTAACGTCACCGCCAGTGTCATAATGACCACCTATATGTCTTACTGACACACAGTAATCTCAGAGGTCATTTGGTTTAGCAATTTTTTGTCTTGATATTCTTCAATGGTCAATTCCCTATTTTTCAAAAGTTAATTCCTGTCTACGCAACTTGACCTTTTTGAAGTTGTTTGGACTATTTACTTTAAAACAAAGAGACTGTACTGAGACTGTGTTCCAGCCAACATCTTCAAGTCTGATCCTCTCATCTGGGTGCCTTTATAGCCATGGCTTTTTAATGTTTTTCTTTCCTGTGAGAAAGTCATCCTTTTTGTCCTGATCACCCTCATTTTTTGACTGGTACTGGTGGTCACTGACTCTGGCGGCACCTTGAAGTTTGCTAACCTGGTCTAGGGCCAGTGCTCTGTTTAAAAGGTATATGGTAAGGAGACAAATTTATAACTGGCTCTGGCAACCTACTTGTAAGTCCCTAACATATGGTAGAGCATGTAGATTTAGGGACCCCAGTGGAATTAAGGCACTTATGCGTGCTCTGCTGTAGTGTTTGCTGTCATTTTGAAGGCAGCTCTGCTTTGCAGGCTGCTCTTAAAATACTACTAAGCCCAAATTTGACTTAGAAATTAAAAATACTTTCAAAGTCTCAAACTACTTTATTTTTACATATGTCACCCCTAGGTTCTTCCAAGTGTGCCCCAAAGGTAGGGTACCTTGTAATTATAAGCATGGAGATTATAGAAGATGTTTTAGTAGCCCTAGTAAAGGAAAAACACCACTTTTACTTTTCCCATTGTAGTACATTAGCTCCATTGGCTAACATGGAAAGGCTTTATTTAAAACTAGTCAAATCTATCTTTTGATAGCAGTGAGCTACACAATGTGCTTCAAAGTGTCGAAATAAATGTTATGATAAATCCAGCAACTTGTCAATGTTAGATTTATCATAACTATTACAGGGAAAGAGTTTTGGAACTGTTCCCTTAATTTACCTTCAATGAGCTCAGTAGCAGACTCTCCTGTTTGGTCAGCCTTTGACAGGCTGGCAAGGCTGTCTGGATGAGGTGTGAAGTGGCCTGGGGTGAGACAAAGGAACCTTCTGGTTGGAGGCGAACTCCAGCAGGAGATGTCAGAGCAGGAAGGGAGCTGGGTGGCCAAACTAGTCCTCAAAGATAGAAAGACAGCTGGGACAGAAACCCGACCTCCCAATTTCTTGCACTCCCAGCCAAATTGGAGCCCCTGTAATAAGATTAGGAGAGGGGCTAGAAGGGAGATTAGAGAAACATTAGCCACACCTGTGGGTGGGCTTAGCCAGAACCTGGAGAGATTTTCTCTAGCTTGAAATTTTGAGAAACAGTGCTTTCTAGGACAGAAATGTGGCACATGTTGCAGGAAGTGGTCATCACAGATGGTGGCACCCTGTATCCCACTAATCAGGGGTGCCCCCCTGCTTGCCAGCCCAGAACCCTGTATGAAAGTAAGGGAGCTGCCCAGTAGCACAGGTCCCTGCTGGAAGAAATCAGAAGGCGGACTGCCCTGCTGAACCCCTGGTCTGCACCAAGAAGGACTGCATTCTGAAGGACTGCACCTGATGCACACTCCACCACAAAAAGGACTTTACCTTGCTTCCAAAGATCGAGGAGTGGACTCCCTGCAAGCAACAGGTACGAAGGAGCTACCTAGAGCCCCCTGCATCAGCTCCTTCAAGAAAAGCTGAACTGATGAGCATCCCGTGGACTTTTAAAGATTTGACCAGTTGCACTGTAGGAACTGTAGTCCAATTCAAGGAGCCACGCAGAGCTTCTGGAACCCTGGCTGGTATTGTGAACCCTTCAACAGCCCAAAAAATCCTCCTGGAAGAAGATTCAGAAGTGTGGAGATATTTGGAGCATTGTTTTAAAAAAAACTAAATAAGGTGACCGACCTGTCATCAAGAGCCAAGCTGCCAATGTCAAACTGCAACCCAGCCTGAATGTCAGGTCTGCCCTGCAAAGCTCCAGAGGTGTTCGTCATCAAAAGTGAGAACCAAGATCTCAAGGATTTCACTGAGGCCTTGCACTGAAGCAGGCCACCATTATCGAACCACAAGCCAGCCTGCTGAGGAACTTGACTCAACATTGAGGAAAAAGGAGCCAGAAAAGAGGAAAAGGGCCTGATTTAGCATTTGGCAGATGGGGTCACTCCATCACACACGTGATGAATATCCCCACCGCTGTACTACGATTCCATTATGTCCTATGGACATTGTAATACAATGGACGGGATATAGGGCATGTTTGTGATGGAGTAACCCATCTGACAAACTCTTAAACAGGCCCTGAGTCAAAGGTAAAATTTTAGACAAGATCTACCACTCTGTGATTCCGACTTGGGCTCCATTGTGGTCAGCCTCAATCGCTGACTTTGAGCCAGTCCAGTGCGACCAGATTGCCATGGTCAGCGCTTTTTGCTTTCAAGCACTAGAAAGCACATTTTTACATTTAAACTTTAAAAATTCATATCTCTGGTTCCCTGGTTCCCAATCTGTGGTTGGTGTTTTTTTGCCAATTTGGTGTCATTTTACAGATAAAATTATTTCCATTTTTTATTGTGTGTTGTGTTTTACTTATTTACTGTTTTGTTGATATTAAATGCTTTACACACCTGTCTCCTAAGTTAAGCCTAACTGCTCATGGGCCAAGCAGCCAAGGGCTGAGCAGGGATTCATTTATTGAGACTGTGACTAGAAATATCTTGATTGTGGCCTTCTTACTAAGTGTAGGTACCTACATGCCCTTGCTAATAAACAACATTCCAACATTACCATAAGTCAGTTCCTTGCTCTCAATTGGTTCATAATCATCCCCATATTTAAGAACGGGAATGTTGCTCACACAGATTACAGCTTTGTTTAATGATAATTATGGTCAAAGTGGTCTCTAGGTTTGTTTTCATATTCACATTAGTACTATTGAATATTTTTGTGCCTTTAATATGACATAAACAAAACGTAGGTATGTGGTTAGCTTTCTATATCAAAGGAGTTTATTAGAATTGATCTGCCTACAGAAAGATTTTGAGGCCCTCTACGTGGCATGTATGTGTTTGGCTTTAACTCACATCCTACAATTTGTGCATGAAGACATCACAGGTTTCGTATGCTACATTACTGTATAGAGAAATAGCTTCTAATAAAAAAATGGTACCATATATATAATTTACAAAACTGTTATCCTCCTATATGTTGATCTTATATTATTACCTCAAATTAAGTGATATGTTGGTGCAGATATTTTGGACACCCATTATTTATGTCAAATCATATTCTAACAATACTATTAGGCTACTACTCCATAATGGCAAAGCACTGATATGGTGTAGATAGGAGACTTTCTGATTCCATTCCTATACAAAATGGAGTATAAGAGGGTTACATCTATTTCACTCTAATTTAATATAATCATTATTCACTAGTTTGTTTCCTGAATGAGATCCCGTACCCAGTGTAGGATATATATTAATTTCCTTGAACTCTAGGTGGACATTTCTGCCCTGTGTCCTTGCACAATGAACAGCCTTGTCAAGCTTTTATAACATTTGTGGGCGGAACAGTTCACAGATTAAAGCCTCAGAATGCAAGATCCTCGTACAATATAGCACCCACTTTGTTCAATTTCTGTATTGGGCTGCTGAAAGAGAAATTTTAAGGTATGGACAAAGTGGGCTCTGGCCCAGGACCTCACCCTTTCAGCACCTCCCACCCCAAGGAAACCAGCTCTGTTCTGCATAGAGTGTTGCCCTGATGACCTTGAATAATTCTTAGACATTTGAATACTATTTTGCTTTCATTTATTTTTAATGTGGGTGATGTGTGAGAGTCTATTACCAACATTTTTGCAGCGAAATGGTGTGTTTATATTTTACACATCTGTTAAACAAATATTGGTAAATGCATTAGGTTTCGCCTATGTGATTAATATATTTTGTTTTTGTTGTAAGATTTGCTTGGTGAGTAGTTGTGAAATATAAGTTACTGAAACTCCATAAAAGTGTTATGACTTGAAAATTGAGAAAAGCTATTGGTAAAAGCACAATTACCAACATTGAAAACGACATTAAGAATTTGGCTACGTTAGCAGATCCTTTCTCTCTCTCGCAAGTGTATTTTATTAAACAACAAAAAAGTATATAACAGTTTCCATTAAAGCAACGAAGTAAGAGGTATTCTGTCAGCGTTTTAAATGTATCTCGCATCAGGAATGAATTCATCCCTTCTTAAATGTTGTTATCTGGTGCTTAGATTTATGTTACACTGGAAAACAAGGGTTGTTGGTAAACGAATGCAAAGAAACAGTTGGAGAAAGGAATAGCCACTTGCACCTGACAAGACTCAACTTCAGTTGTATTATCTGTGGGCAGTGCTCTGATATCCCTTCTGCAGCAGCTCTCTAAATTACCTCAACCTCTGCGCCTGCAATGAAAAGATGAAAACCACGGCCCAACTGTCCCCTGAATGTCTCCTCTTTAACGCCCCCACATTCATTCCCATACTCGCTGACAACTCTTAGTAGCTCAGCTGGTAATGCAACATCAGAGATGAGGGCTATCCATGGCTCCACAGCACACAGAAGTAGCAGGAAGCGCAGTCCTCACAGAAGCACACACTACACAGGAAAGAGAAAATGGGCTAGAGTGCCTATTGTGATGCTCACCACCCTCCAAGTTTCTTCACTGTAGCGGCCATCTTAAAGTGATGGGTTGTATTTGACTCTACGGACCGTCATATAAAGCACTTAAAAGATACTTCGAAAGATGTGTATAACTATTCTTAACGTTATGTAATGTAATAAATTCCCATGTTTATATGTGTCACATACGTTTATATTTAAATAAGTAGTTAAGGGCCAGATGTAGCAAAGGGTTTGCGCCTCGCAAACGGCGAAAAACGCCGTTTGCGAGGCGCAAAAGCCTCTCTGCTATGCAGAAATGCATTTTGCAAGTCGGATCCGACTCGCAAAATGCATTTCCGACTCGCAAATAGGAAGGGGTGTTCCCTTCCTATTTGCGACTCGCAATGCTATGCAATTTCATTTGCGCCCGCGAAAGCGGTCGCAAATGAAATCGCTGTTACCATCCACTTGAAGTGGATGGTAACCCATTCGCAAACGGGAAGGGGTCCCCATGGGACCCCTTCCCCTTTGTGAATGATCACAAAAACAATTTTTCAGAGCAGGTAGTGGTCCTATGGACCACTGCCTGCTCTGAAAAATACCGAAACAAAAGGTTTCGGGTTTTTTTCTAAGTGCAGCTCGTTTTCCTTTAAGGAAAACGGGCTGCAGATAGAAAAAAAAAAACTGCTTTATTAAAAAGCAGTCACGGACATGGTGGTCTGCTGTCTCCAGCAGGCCACCATCCCCGTGAGTGCCCATACTCGCAATGGGGTCGCAAAGTGCGACCCACCTCATAAATATTTATGAGGTGGGTCTTTGCGACCCCATTGCGAGTTGCAGAAGGTGTCTGAGACACCTTTCTGCATAGCAAATTGCGACTTGCAATTTGCGAGTCGCACGGACTCGCAAATTGCAAGTCGCAATTTGCTTTTTTCCTACATCTGGCCCTAAATTCTGTATTCCATCGCTATAAATTCTTTGCACTTACATTTGTTTTAAACATATTTGTAACATTGCCCACTTGAGGGTGTCTTTACATTCTGTTCTTTTTCAACTGGAGTGAGAAATAATATATATTGCTGTGCTGTAATAAAAAGTTATCCTTCTAAAATGTCGGTCCCTTTCTCATTCTTGTGTAGTAATGAGTGTGACAGAAAAAAATATATTTTAGAATATGACCGCGGCAATACCATTCGAAGTCAGTGTCCAGTATGACCGACTTTGTTTGGATGACATAGGTATTTTACTTACACCCAGCACGAGGAACACTACAAACACAAACTATGTGCCATAACAACTGGGACAAGCCTGTGAAAACAAACACAACCATGGCTCTCCCAGGCAAAGGAGTTACCACACAACTAACATTAGCCGGATGTATGGTATGAAAGTCTTGATGAAGCAGAAAATGAAGGGTTTCATTTATTGACGCTTAAACGTAGTGCTGCAATAATCATGTGTGACTTTAACCGAACCAATAAAGATTGTACGGGGACAAAATGTGCCCTTAGAGTAGTTCGCCAACATTTATAAGCGTGCTTTATATAACGTGATGTATTAGAATTGCACTAATCCGACATAATCATAAACGTGTGCTACGATTTGCTTGCTTGAAATGTTTTAGCTTAGCATAACTTTAGTGGAGGCTTTGGCCTAGTTGCCTGGTCTCACGGTTTAGATGCTCGTATTTTTCCAATGTGCTAATAAACGTGTATTTTTGCTTGAAGCTGTACTTTTCCACTGAGATCGTTCACATGCTTATCTTAAGGTTTCGTGCCAGCCTGGCATATTTTCTCTTTACTCCAAGGTCAATCTGCAGGTGCGGACAATGGAAGCTCTGAAAGTGAGTTAATTGGTATAAAATGTTGCAACTTGCGTACTCGTCTCCAAGGATAATGTATGCTTAAGTAAAAGCTTGAGAACTGTTGTTTTTGATTGGACAATTTGAAGCTAACCTATGAACCCTCCAATGGAAGACCCTACTGGATTTGAACTGTTGTCTATAAAACCCAGGTGCACGAGAGGAAAGCAGCCATTATTGGACATCGCCCATACCCGCCATTTTGCAGGACATTGCAGCTATTATGGCCCACTTTGCTGCGACGCCATTTTGAAAGAGACTTTGATGCTTTCTCTAGTCGAGAGAAAGAGACTTTAGATGATTCTTGCCCTAGAGACTTTTAACTTTGATCCCTTTGCATGAAGTAGTAGTTTTACCTTGCCGCCGTGAGGCAATTGCCCCGTCCACCTTGCCCATTTGCCCCGTCCCATGCTGAGCGAGAAACGGTACCTGTGAGACGAAGACTTCCTTGTATGCTGATCGTAATTGGTAAATATGAAAGGAAATTGTAAAATTGCATTGTGTTTCTTTTAGGTAACCAACTGCTGATTTTGATAAGATCCCTAGCTAGGAGTTTTTCCAAATTAATGTTGCTAAATTGTTTTTGCATGAAGTCCCACATGCCGATGCTAATTTGTGGTTAGATGAGGATTCTTTTTGTTCCACGATGCAATTTGAGACTTTGTTATGCTGACTAAATGTATGCAATAAGTTCATTACAGATTATAGTATTAGTGATTTGCATTGCTATTATCGAATGCCTTGTTATTCAAATGCTGCATAGATTGCACCTGTTTCGCCGCTATGGACAGCTATTAATGTTCATTTATGTTTATCATCTGGTGTTGAGACACATCTATATTGTGCTAGCTTTGTTAATATAGGGAAATAAATTTACTAACTTTGAATAAACTGGTGTGGTTATTCCTGACTGAAAGGTCAGGGTTCGCCGAAATGTATTCTGGATTAATTGTCAAGTGTTATGTTGATCAAGGTATTGCTTATGTTCGTTATTGATTATTGATTTAATGAAATTGACCGATTAAGGGTACCGAGGGTCCCACTTAGCCAAAAGATTCATCGGCCTAAAGAGCGTCCAAATACGGGTAAACTATTAGTACGGAACGCTCTATCAGTAGATGGTAGCAGAGGACGGTTTCACCTTTTGGGACCCTGTACTCTTAAAGTACATGGTGTTGAATTAACGGTTACGCCCTTTGAGACACCCTTCGAGAAGTTGAATTAGATTTTTCTTGGGTAAAATAGATTGACAGAATGATGATGGGCTAGGTCCACCGCGACTTTCGGAGCTTGCGAATGGAGAGAATGGAGGTGGGGAATCGGCGTTGGCGGTACTAGTGACGGTATGAGTGAAGTTAGGGTTTTGCGCTTGCACAGCTTATTGCAGCAGATCGTGTGAAAAGGTTGCGAGGAATTTTTTTCTTTTTAGAGGATAGCAGAGGTGCGATTCCGAGTGTAGAAGTAGGGAAGTCGTCGAACTTCATAGAAGATAGCGGAGGTGCGACTCCGAGTGTGAGAGTAGGGAAGTCGTCGAACTTCATGTGCATGTGGCGCTTCGTGCATAAAAAGGTCCACGTGGTTGTTGTTGTTGAGACGGGCCCTGCGAGGTCAAGAGACTCCGGAGTATGTTGTTTTATGTTGTGGTCTGGGCGGTTTAGTAGGTTGATCGGGCGTGGTCAACGAGTCGGTACGTGTGTTAAGGGAATGAAAGAAACTTCGACTTCGGGCTTTGACAAGATTCTAAGTGCACTAGAATAGATCATTGACAAGTTGAGAGTAGGTCTGCGGGTCAGATTTGCTTGCGAAAGTGGGGACCGAGAAAGATGGAATAACTGCCGAGGCTAGTGAAAAATCCCTAAGGTCCTGAAGCGATTGTGTTACCCTTCCTGTAGTAAACCGACAGATCTGTTTTAGTTTTTGTAGCTCGCGATATATGCAAGAAGTTGTCACGAAAAGAGCTGAGTGAAGGAGGACTAGCCGCGAGGCTTTGTCAGCCGCAGTGTGTGTGAGTGTGACGTCACTAGGAGCCGCGCTGGGATAGGTTGGTTGCAGAGAAGGGTCGCGCACGGATTGGACGCAGTCCGTGGGGCTCGATTGGAAGGGGAAAGGCAAGCGAAGAGTATTCCGGGAATTAAAGTCACCTATTGATTACAAACTTTGTGAAATAAAAGACGAGAAAATGAAATTTTTCAAAGCATTCAAGAGTGCGATGAAGGGGGAGTCTTACATTAAAGCGAGCGTAGGAGAGGAGACGCCGCCCGAAGGCACACCAGCTTACATTGTAATGGAGGAAAAGGGGGTAGCTCCGTGCCTTTGGCTAAAGCAATGGCACAAGTTGACAGAGAAACATGGGAGCGTAGCATTCCCGATCCACGGGACATTCAATATAAGGATTCTAGAGAATTTGAGATTCGCGATGTACGACATGAAGGTGCCTCCAAGGCCAGCACAGTTTGAGGCTCTAGCAATTTGGGAACTAATGGCTAGACAGCAGCAGCAAAATAAGTTCGAAACCAGGATAAGAAAGGTAGAAAAGACACTAGCGGACGCTAGGTGGGATAATGCACAGAAGGTGTGGAGGTCAGATGTATTGCAGGGGATAAAATTGTTTCCCGCAATTACTAAGGAAGAAGAGGAGACAGGTAAGAAAGCTACCTGTAAGACAAACAGGAGGTGTTCCAAGGATAGAGAGGACGAGGAAAAGTTGAGAAGAGAAGAGGAGTTAGAGGATGAGGAGTTAATAATGCAATTGCTGAACGACCGTCCACCACCTTATGCGGAGAGTGGACAAGGTCCAAGTACCAGTTCTGCCCCTCCGGCACCGGTACAGAACAGTGAAACTCAGAGTTCAGGAGCATCATCGGGGTCTAAGGACCCGAGTTTACTGTTCACCCCGCAGATACCGCAGGTTAGGAGAATATATCCAGATGTGCCCATGTTGAAACCAGCAGAAAATTATCAGCCGCAGATGCCAGGGTACTACAGCAGTGACAACAGTGCAGGAATGATTCTAGATCCAACCGTAAGGGGAGTACAGAATGGTCACAACCCGACATTGGCACAAGCCGAATCAACACAGTTTTTGATGCCTCAAAAGCAGATGCAGGGGGGAAACGCACATGCTCAGATGACGGGGAGTCAGATGGGCATGCCGGCAATGATGACCCATAGTGTGGGAATGAACATGCCTCAGAACATGGGAAATAGACAAAACCCAGATGCGATATCGCTACCCATTACTGTAGGTCCACCGGTACCTCTGTACAGTCAGCCTAACTTAGGTATGAGCGGTCAGGGATCAATGCTGCAGAATGGGACCGAAAGGAGGTGCATAGAAAACACTCCAGGGATAACCCCTATAGCGGCTCAGCCAAATGGATCTGGGTCCTTGATGGAGTTTAGTCCCATATGTGCTCTGTCGACACTGGTGAGGTCGAGTCCCCCACTGATAATACCTCTGTCATCGAACACTGAAAAGTTGCCGCAACCATCAATGGCAGTCGATGTGAACGCTACACTGATGGGGTTGAATGCGCAACAGCTGACACAGTGGTTCAACAGTCTGAATTCCACACAAAGCTCAGACAGTGGGAAGGGAGAAGATTATATGAATAGGATGAGGTTGAACATGGAAGCACAAGAATTGGTGGAAGGGACTATGGGTGTGAATAGGTTAGAGTCCTACTCGGAAGAAGAGCTGAGATACCCATGTCCAAGGATTACGAAAGAAGTGAATAAGGTACATAAAAGCTTGCAGGAAATAGCTGACAAAAACGGGGTGGATATAGACAAAACAAAACACTTGAGCAGGAGCTATAGATTGGATTTTGGGACCACAGATTTTGAACACATGAGGTCAGCAGGTATGAAGGCACACCTTAGAGAATTGCTGCAGAGTGCACAAGTGTGGAGGTGTTTAGACAAGTGGGAAAGCAGGTGGGTAAAGGGAAAGGAAAAGAGGAGGGACAGTGCTACAGAGCACAATGAGAAAAGACCACAGAGTAGCGAGGCAGTAACCATGTTACCAATGAGGGAGACAGCAGGGGGAAAATTAATACATGTACCATGGCACAGAAGCGACATTCAGTCTTTTACAGATGATTTTCCCAAACTGAGAGAGAAACCGATTGAATGGTATCAACAGACTGACAGGTTTGTGAAGCTTGCAAAATGTCTCTGGGAAGACCTGAACACCCTCTTTGAGATTGTGGTTCCGGCGGATTTGTGGGAGGATTGCAAAAGAGCTGTAGGTTCGCCGACAAGTGAACCAGAGAGAGACAGGGATACGGGTGCACCATCACCTATGGTGATGAGCCTGTACTATAAGGTGATTGAGCATTTGAAGACGAAGGTGGCCGCGAAAAATGTGGATTGGCAGAAGATCGATCGAACTTCCCAAGAGGCTAAAGAGTCGATTCATAGTTACTATGAGAGGTTGTTGAAGGCGTTTAAGAACTACAGCGGCACGGAAACAATAGAGGCGAAGGACATGCTTCATTTTGTGTTTAGATTTGTGGAAGGGCTGAGACCAGAGATAAGTCAGATGATAAAGTCGCATTTGATTTGCTGGCAGTCGAAACCTATTGATGAGGTGTTGAATTACGCGAAATACTGTAGCGACGAAATTGAAGTGAAACAGAAAAGGTTGAAAGAAAAGGTGATGATGATGCAACTTAAAGCAGCCCAGACAGGTCTGCAAGGCTTGCAAGGGTTGCAAGGGTTCCAACAGCAGGTACCGCAACCGCAGCCGCAGTTGCAGGGAAACATGGCGTTTCAGCCACAGGTCAGAGGCAGAGGAGGTTTTGTGAATAATGGTCCGGATTTGAACACTGTTGTGAATGGTGTGCAGGCAATGAAGAAGGTGATGCCGTGTTACGTGTGCGGAATTGTCGGTCATTGGAAACGCGAGTGCCCGATGGTGGTGCAGGAAGGTGCAGGTGTTGGTCAGCAAAACAATGATGTCAATGCATTTCAGACAATGAGGGGACCGAAAATGAGAGGTCCAAGCCCAAATTTTCAGACCGTAAATCAGTTGCAGGGATTACAACCTATGCAGCCGCAGCAGATGCAGATGCCTCGTATGCAGATGACGCAAATGCAGCCAATGCAACAGCAGTTACCCATGGTACCTAATCAGCAAATGCAAATACCTTTGGCGCCAATGAGTCAGCAGCAAGTGATGGTTCCTCTACAGGTCTCGGGTCAGGTAATGAATACAAATGGCACCGTACAACAGTTCCCACTACACAGTGAGAGTGGAATAAACAATGTGTGGGAGAGTGAAAGTTCAGGAGAAGAAGGAGATTGTGTGCTTGCAGCATCCTTGGAAGTTGATCAAAAGGGTCCGTACGTGGAGGGAAGAGTAATGGGTCATCGTGTCTCATTCCTGGTTGACACAGGAGCAACACGTTCAACTGTTAAGAGCATAGAAGTACCAAATTTGCCACTGTCAGGAAGGACAGTTCAAGTGGTGCGAGTAGCAAACAGGCACCTGACGAACCCAATAACAGATCCGGTACCAGTCAGCATCGGTAACTATCAAGGGGTACATCAGTTTGTGGTATGTGACTCAAGCCCGATAGCACTGTTAGGGAGAGACTTGTTGTGCAAATTGGGTTGTTCGATTATGTGTTCGAACGAGGGAATCAAAATTCAGACGAGCAGTGATGGGGAAGAAGAGGAAAGTGTAGGAGGGGATGAGATGGAAACTGTCGATGAAGAGTATCCTCTGATTTGCCTTTTCCCGATGATAACTGAAGAAGATATTCCAGCCGAATTACGGGAAACAGTCGGAAAGGAAGTGTGGGATATGACAGGGAAAGAGGTGGGATTGATGAAAGGAGTGGAACCAGTGAAAGTGACTGTAAAGCCCAATGCAATCTTTCCCCAGACCCCACAATACCACATGGCACAAGACACCCTCATGAAAGTTGCCCAACTCATTGACGAATTTGTAAAGCAGGGAGTACTGAAAGAAGTGTTGAGCAGTCCATGTAATTCACCAATCATGGGACTAATAAAGCCAAGTGGAAAGGTCCGAATTGTGCAGGACTTGAGGAAAATAAATGACATCATAGTCAAGTGTTGCCCCGTCGTACCAAATCCAGCTGTGATAATGTTTCAAGTCCCTTGCGATGCCGAGTGGTTCTCGGTCATCGACTTGTCACAAGCATTCTTCTCGGTGCCTCTTCATGAGGACAGCCAATTCCTCTTTTGTTTCAAATTCTTAGACAGAGTGTACAGTTGGTGTCGAATTCCTCAAGGGTTTTCTGAGTCACCGTCAATCTTCAATCAGATCCTAAAGAAAGATTTGGAAGCATTAGAATTGCCATTCGAGTCAACCCTAGTACAGTACATCGATGACTTACTGATTGCATCAAAGACAGAAAGTGGTTGCACAGCCGATACCATTGCTCTGTTGAACCATTTGGGAAGGAATGGACATAAGGTGTCTCCTTCCAAATTGCAGTTCTGTCAGAAGAAAGTGAAATACTTGGGTCACCAGATAGAGAAAGGGTCACGAAGAATAATGAAGGAAAGAATAACAAGTGTACTTCAAATGAGTCCACCAAAGACGAGAAAGGAGGTGAGGAAGTTTTTGGGAATGGTGGGCTATTGTCGCCAGTGGATTCCCAACTTCTCGACTCTAGCAAAGCCTTTACTGAAACTGACCCAGAAGGATGCCTTGGATCAAATTGAGCTGAAAGAAGATGAGATGGATGCTTTTGTTGAATTGAAAGAACGCATGTGCAGGGCTCCAGCTTTAGGTATGCCTGATTACACAAAGCCTTTCACATTGTTTTGTCATGAACGTGATGCATGTTCTTTGTCTGTCTTGACTCAAGCCCATGGTGGCATAAACAGACCAGTAGCGTATTTTTCAGCTACTTTGGATCCGGTCGCAGCAGCACTTCCAGGGTGTTTGCGCGCCGTAGCAGCAGATGGTATCAGCCTCACTCAGAGTGAAGGAATAGTGATGGGACATCCAGTAACAGTCATGGTCCCTCACTCAGTTGAAATACTTTTGACCCGCTCCCGAACGCAACACATGACTGGAGCAAGACTCACAAGGTATGAAACGATAATTCTGGGCTCACCGAATGTGCAGCTGAAAAGGTGCACTACGTTGAATCCAGCAACCTTGCTTCCTGGTGAAAATGCTGAAATTGAGAACGCTGAAGACGTCGAGCATGACTGCCTTCAGGTGACTGAATTTTGCACAAAACCTCGACCTGACATTAAGGATACTAAGCTTGATGAAAATGACCAAATTGTTTTCGTTGATGGTTCATGTCTAAGAGATGGGATGGTAATTTTGAAAGCAGGATATGCTGTATGTACTGTAACAGGTGTCTTGGAAGCGGGGTGGCTTCAAGGAGTCTATTCTGCACAAGTAGCAGAACTTGTAGCCCTTACAAGAGCATGTCAACTGTCTGCATTGATGAAAGTCACCATTTACACCGATAGTCAGTACGGGTTTGGGATTGTGCATGACTTTGGACAACTATGGTCACAGAGAGGTTTCCTGACTTCTTCAGGGTCCCCAGTGAAAAACGGGGAGAGAATAAGGGAATTGTTACACGCCATTCAAATGCCAGCCGAAGTTGCAGTGGTAAAGTGTAGTGCTCATACAAAAGGTCAGGACTATGTTTCTCTGGGAAATGCAAATGCGGATCAAGTTGCAAGATTTTGTGCCTTGAACTGTATATTACTCAGAGATGAATGGAATTCGATAAGTGAACCAGAGCTCGAACCAGCTGAAGCATTTGCCTTGAAGGTTGTAGATACAATAGATGAACTAAAAGCATTACAGAATAACGTCAGGGAGGATGAAAGAGAGTCCTGGATTAAATCACAATGTATAAAGAGACCAGATGAGTTATGGGTTTCAAATGAGGGAATTTTTTTTTTGCCAAATAGTCTCTTATCACAGCTTGCGCGGTTCTATCATGGGCAAGCTCACCTAGGGAGAGATGCCATGATGAGATTGTTCAAAACTGATTGGTTTAACCCCAGATTTCGTCAAGCTGCAGAAGCAGTTTGCCATCGATGTGTCACTTGCCAGCAGATGAACCCAGGGAAGGGAACGGTTGTGAACGCGAGCCACATTGGCAGAGCCAGTGGCCTGTTTAGTCGAATGCAGATGGACTTCATTGAGATGCCTGTGCATGGAGGTCTGAAGTATGTGTTGGTGATTGTGTGCATTTTTAGTCACTGGATTGAGGCATACCCCACACGTAGAAATGACAGCCTTACAGTTGCAAAGCTATTGTTGAGGGAGTTAATACCACGTTTCGGATTCCCGATCTCTTTAGAATCAGATAGGGGAAGTCACTTCAATAACGAGGTGATAAAGTTACTTTGCGAAGCGCTGAACATTGAGCAAAAACTGCATTGTAGCTATCGCCCTGAAGCATCAGGACTGGTGGAGCAGATGAATGGTACACTGAAATCAAGAATGGCGAAGATATGTGCATCGACAAATTTGAAATGGCCTGACGCATTGCCCTTGGTGCTAATGTCAATGAGAAACACCCCTGATAGAAAGACTGGATTGTCTCCGCATGAAATTCTCATGGGCAGGGCTATGAGACTTCCTGCAGTTCCCGCAAACAAGCTTTTGAATATTACAGATGATATGGTGTTAGACTACTGCAAGGGTCTGGCTGACGTGGTTCGCTCTTTCTCTCACCAGGTGGAAGCAACCACCTTGCCACCGATCCAAGGTCCAGGACACGCACTGAAAGCAGGTGACTGGGTCGTGGTAAAGAAGCACGTGAGGAAGTCGTGTCTGGAACCCCGTTGGAAAGGCCCTTTCCAAGTGATCCTGATGACAACTACCGCTGTGAAGTGTGCGGGGGTTCCCAACTGGATTCACGCCAGTCACACAAAGAAAGTGTTGTGTCCCACAAATGAGGAAGTTGAAGCGCTAAAACTGCCAGTGCCTGATAAAACAGTGCTGAGTGCCGAGACAGAGCAAAACCGAACTGAAAGCGAACAGGCAGGAACGGAAGAGAGAGAGATATTCTCTGAGGACGAAGAGACCAACTCACTTGGGGAAGACCAAGGAGAAAGTTCAGACAGCGACGAAGCAGCTGAAGGTGACAAAGAACCTGAAGCAGCTGAGGGTAGCAAAGAGCCTGAAGCAGCTGAAGGTGACAAGGAACCTGAAGCAGCTGAAAGTGATAAAGAGCCTGACGAAAGTAACAGTGACGAAGGGCTCGAAAAAGGTGAAAAGGCAGGAGAGCTTGATCAGAGGAGGGCTTTCCCAGAAGCAGACGATACAGAAAAAGAAAAAGAGAACGTGATTGATTCCCCAGAAGGAGGGGACAAGGCAGAACAGAACGAAAAGGTTCAAGCTTCCTCAGAAAAGGTCGCAGGTCCATCAAATGGACACGGTGCAAAGAGGAGGCTAAGCATATCACCAATAAAACAAAGGACTGAAGAAAGCTTGAACGACGGAGAAAGGCCAAAAGTGAAAGAGAAAAGAAAAGAAGTAACTGCCGTGGTACCATCCCCGAGTGAAGAAAAAGACTTGACAAAAGAGGAAAGTACCAGCGAAGCAGAATCGAAAAGAGAAGCAAAATTGAAAAGGAAAAGGATACCGAACAGAAGATATTCCGGTCCTGAATGGGCATATGTAGTTCATGACGATTGGACTGACGAGTTTGTATCTCTTAGTCTCGAGAACGAAGAAGAAGAGATACCAATAGAAAAGAAAAGTTTTATGGACTCTGTCGATTGAAAGGGTAATAAATGATATTGCTTGCTACAATCCAACGTGATACAAACAACCAGCTGAGACATTGCTAAACCGGATGAGACTTTTGCTGAACTGATAAAAGACTGAGTTATTGCCGAATTGAGACAAATGCTGCTAACCGATAAGTGACTGACCTCCTGAAGAAGACGGTGTGAACATTGCGCTCGTTCAGCTTTGTAACTGAATTGCTAAATAGTTTCTTTATAGGTGCTTCTTGCTCTCTGATTCTATACAGATCATGACGCAAAACAGTAGAAAGAAATATTGTAAATATGCGTGTATAGGCTTGATAATTGCATGTGTACTAATAATAATGGCAATAGTGCTTACAATGCATGGAAAGGGTGAGAATGAGAAAATGTATGCTTCTACTTTTGCTCCTGTTACTGTCACTGAACTAACTGCACTGAAAAGACTAGAATTAAATGAGAGACACTTGCATGATAAGAAAGAGCTTTCATATAATGTTTTCTATCGCTTGCTAACAGAATATGTTGAGACTATGGATGCGAGAGATTGTTATGTATGTACACAGATACCGACATCAGTAAAGGAAGGGGTGACTTATCACCACATGCCTCTTACATACGGGATTACATGTAGTATAGTAATGTCTAGATTTTATGGTCAAACTAACATACAGTATTTTTACTCAAATTATGATGTTACCTTTGCATATGTTCCTATAATAGCGCAGCTAAGCCAGATTGCTAAAGATTGGGATGCTAAAATAATGAGGGAATTTTTTGAGCCAATGCAACCTTTTGAAACGGCTCACGCTCATAGGGAAAACCTTACCTGCTCGCTCTCTGCAGTAGAAATAAGCTTTTTAGATCGCACAGATGATAGAAGGGCACAAATGAAGGCGAAATTAGAAAAAGAGCTACATAAGAGGACTTCAGTAGACAATTATGATTTTGCTGCAATAAAAACACAAGGGAGAATAGCTTTAGATGCTTGGCATGTAGGGAAATTTTGTATATATCGAGGTGAATCTTATTATGACAACATTTTTGTAGGAGCGAGTGAGTGTAAACATACGTTTATCTTTAAGGCCAAATGGACATTCATGATGAACGGACTTGACCCTGTCATACCAGGTGTATATTACATTTGTGGGTATAATGCCTATTATCGTCTTCCAAAGGGAGGGTGGGGGAGATGTTATTTGGGTATAGTGTTCCCAAAGGTTTATCAACTGGATGACCTATCGATGATTCAAAAGACATCTGGATCCCATCGTATCCAGAAAAGAGAGACCGCAGCTGCTGTGGTAGGAGATACCATTTTACCTAAAACTGCATAAATATCAGGTCTAAAACAGCGCTGGCCTCGCAACATGAGGGAGCACTGGAGTGGGTGCCTGCTTTGGGGGTGACTGGTGAGTGCGTGTTGCTTCGGGGGGACTGGTGAGTGCTTAAACCAAAGCCGATTAACACAGTAGTTCTACCGCAGGATGCTGATAACAGCGAACACACAAGCAACAAGTGTTGGCAAATTGAAGAAAATAGTGTGACAGCCAATAGAAACAGAGGAAACATAGGTGGCAAGCACAGGAACCAATTAAAGTAGCAAATGCATGGGGTGGTGGGATCTAAGCCCCTTTTAAGATTCATATTAAATGCAATATATTTCACATCCACAGCACAAGTGCTGTGAAGGCGAAACGTAAAACAATTTTTTAGATTAAAACAGGACATAATATAAGAAATGGAAGAATGTAACAGAGACTATTTGCATTAATATGTGAGCTGCTGCTGTGTTGCAATATTGTAAACGCATGTCACTATCCCTTAATATTAGATATAAACATATTTGGAGCTTGGATGAAGATGTCTGTGCACTACCAGTAACTTAGCCAAAGAGGGCATGAAAGAGCTGAAATTAGATCATAAATTCACATCTATTCCAAAAAAGGGGCCCCCAAAACACATTGGAATCAGGGCCCCCAAAATCCTTAAGATGTCCCTGACTGTTGTGCTTGCTGTTTGAGGAATCTTAAATCACCAATATGCAGATTACTCACACATCTAGTTAAAAACATCCTTCGTAAATTAAATTTTCACATGCTGGCACCGTGCCTGCTTGGGGAGTGTGGGGGAGTGTAGAGTGAGGGCTAGGCACCAGGTAAGACTTGGGCCTGGTTTTGGGATGTTTGTATGCTCGCCCCTAGGTGCTGCAGTGAAGGGCTGGGCTGGACTGTAATCCTGCTGCAGCCACAGCCCCTGCAGCTGTTTCACTGTTTGTAGCTAAATAAGACTATGGTGTTCATTATGTACATGGCGGTGCCACACTGCCACATAATGAACACTATGAGGGCCACCGATGGCGGCCCTCACTCACCGCCAAGCTGCCTCCGTCAGGCGGCCTGGCAGCGGTCAGAAGCATTATCCGACAGGGCAGCGGTGTTGCCCCTCAGATAATGATTCCTAAGCCTCCAGCCAGGGAAAGGCTGGAGGAAGGGGTGCACCAATATATTTATAATTCCAGCACTAAGAATAATCAAGAAAATTAATTGGAACAAAAGAAAGCAACATTTTTGAGGACTGTAGAGGCACAATCAGCATTATGCATGTTCAGAAACTGCTAAAGGATTACCCACATTAATCCTGGAATATAGCAATTTACATTATATTCTTTACATGTCAATCATTGCACATCAATACCTTTATATTTGACGTCATATAAATATATATATATATTGTTTGTTTTAATGTTATTAACATGTGTGCATACCGTGATGCATTAATGAAATGTAACCACTGGAAGACGAAATCTTTATAAACGGCTCACTGAGCGTGCTGCTGGTGGCGGTGTCCTGGGCGGCGGTGCTGGTGGGGGGCTCACTGAGCGTGCTGCTCGCTGCGATTTCCTGGGCGACGGTGCTGGTGGGGTGCTCACTGAGCGTTCTGCTGACGGCGGTGTCTTGGGCAGCAGTCCTGGTGGGGGGCTCACTGAGTGTGTTGCTGGCGGCGGTGTCCTGGGCGGCGGTGCTGGTGGGGGGCTCACTGAGCGTGCTGCTGGCGGCGGTGTCCTGGGCGGCGGTGCTGGTGGGTGGCTCACTGAGCGTGCTGCTGGCGGCAGTGTCCTGAGCGGGGGGCCTATGGCAGCGGTGCATGTGGTGGTGCCGGTGGTGGTTTTGTCTGCCGTGCAAGTTGGCAGCGACTTCCCTTTCTTTCTCTGGCCCTTCCCCACCTTGGATGGTGGTGCAGCTGTCTTGCCACTCCCAACTGTTGTCCTGCAGAGCCCTTGGTGGCAGGTGTTTTGGCCTTCTCCCTCTGGGCTGTGGCCAACTTCTTTTGTTTTTGAGGTGGGGGAATGTCCTTGGCCTGGCTCCTGGGGACACTGGCTGCCCTGCTGCTTGGCACACTCCAGAAGCCGGTTACTGCTGGCACCACTGTTCCCGGTGATGTGGTGGCTGAGGTGTTGGGTTGGGACCTGGAAAGGTGGGCCCTACCGGACGGAAGGGGTGGGGGAGGTGTAGGGAAGAGGTCAAGGTTTGACAGGAAAAGTTTTTTAGACACACTGGGACGGGTAGATGGAGAGGGTTTGGGAGTGGAGGAAGAGGTGTTTGTTTGCTGACTTTGGGTGAAGGTGCATGGGCTGGAGGCTGTCGTGAGGTGGATGGCTGTTGGGTGGCTGTGTGACTGCGTTTGTGCAGTTTGGAAGGTGGGCTCACAGACACACTGGGAGAGGACACAGGGGATGCTTGAATGGTAGTGGGGGTGGTGAGTGCTCGTGAGCGGTGTGTGGCGATGGGTGTGCTGGTGATGGATGTAGTGGCTGAAGATGTAGTGCATGCAGGTGTGAGTGGAGACGTGACAGGGAGGGAGACATGGAGGAGGGGGACACAGTGGAGGCAGTGGCTGTTGGTATGTCTGCATGGGTATGATGCTTGTGTGAGTGCCTTTGGGATGTGTGGTGCTTTTGTTTGCCAGCGCTACCCTTGTGTGTTGAGGTGTGTGCATGCTGGTCTGATAGTGTGCTTGGGATAGGCTGAGGTACTGGGGATTGGGTCTGGGTGGAGGAAGTTGGAGGGGGGAGGCTGGACACGGACAATGGCTGCCATCAGTGCTGAGGCCAGAGTCTGAAAAGCTCACTGTTGGGCTGCCTGACCAGAATGAATGCCCTCCAGGTATGCATTTGTCTGTTGCAACTGCCTCTCTACACCCTGGATGGCAATCAGAATGGTGGACTGCCCAACAGTGAGGGATCTGAGGAGGTCAATGGCCTCCTCACTGAGTGCAGCAGGGCTGACAGGGGCAGGGGCTGAGGTGCCTGGGGCGAAGGAGATGCCCACCCTCCTGGGTGAGCGGCCACAGGGCACATGCTGAGGGGCTGGAGGGAGGGCGGTGCTGGTAGGGGGGGTGGCAGCTACACCTGTAGATGCGCTGGGCACAGAGGGGCCTGCCACCGCAAGGGAGCTCCCATCAGAGGAGGAGTCGGTGTTGCTGGTCACAGCTCCTGTCCCCGCCGTGGAGCTCCCCTCGCCCTCCGTCCCACTGATGAATTCAGAGTCCGTAGTCTCGCCCTCCAGGGCCATGTGGGATGCAGCTCCCTCCTGCTCCAGTGGCACTGCTCCTCTGCCTGATGATGCTAATGCACACAAGAACAGGGAGACCACACAAAGGGGGGAAAGAAAGTAGAAAGACATGTTCAGTGCATGCAATACCACTACCTTTGGTGACACTACAGACACAGCAGCCCTCTGCACCACGCCATGCACTTAGAGTTCCCTAAATAATCACAGGGCCATGTGGTACAAGGCCTATGCCTGATTGCTGCACACATGGAAGTCACAGGAGCCTGACTAGGGGTAGATGGCTCTTAACAGTGGTGGGGTGGGGTGCCACATAGCCTGCCTCACGAAGGGACCTTGCCTACAAAACTCGCCCTGGCCTAGGGGAACCCACTGACCACCTCCCCCACACAGACACCTCCCATGCACGCTGAATCAGATGAATGTGACTGTACTCACCCCCTTGTGGCTGCTGTGATGCCCTCAAGTGCCCATCCAACTCCGGAGACGCCACCGCCAGGATCCGGAACATCAGGGTGGTCATGGTGCGACGGGCACCCCTCCCACGTTGGGAGGCCATCCCCAGCTGGGCCTCTGCCGTCTTCTTGCTCCAGTGGCAAATGTCCTCCCATCTTTTCCGGCAGTGGGTGCTCCGTCTGTGGTGGACCCCCGGGGTCCGGACTTCCTTGGCGATGGCATCCCAAATATCTTTCTTCTGGTGGGCGCTGACCTACAGGAATAGTACAGGGGAAAAGGAAAAACTATAACCGTCCGGAACGTCACAGCCATTGGCCCACGTTCCCACCCTTGCCCTGACAAACACGCACTCACAGTCCGATCATGCACGCCTCATCCCCCCCATCTCCCATCCACACCACTCCAAACAGGCATTGCCCATACAGCATGCTCACAGTGTACTCACCTGTTTGTCTGGAGGACCCCATCCACTAGTTTGTCCAACTCCTCCGATGTAAAGGAAGGGGCCCTTTCCCCAGTCACTTGAGCCATTGTTGCTTCTAGACTGAGGTCACAGCAGTACCTGCAGTGTAGGTCCTCTCCTGTCGAAGATCAGGTATCAAGTGAGTGAACAGAGTGAAAATGGCGGTCACATCCGTGGTGGTGCGTACCGTCACCACCAGCGTACATCGTCATTGGCTCCTGGGACTCATAAGGTGCAATGTTAACCAATGTAGGATTGTGCCGCGGTCTTCGACCACGCACCGCGACGGTGTACAGCACCAGCACAGTTACCTCATATCCCATTGTCCCACATTACAGGTCAGGCAGCCGCCATTCCAGTGGGCCACATGGCATTAATTTTAAATGCGTCACACATATCTAGGCCTTGCATACACACTAAGACAGGCACATAGCGGATTGACAAATGTGTGCAATAAAGTTGTTTTTTCGTACCTCTGTGTTGGCTGACCTTCTGATGGCTGTTCTCATCCATAGAGCACGTCCGCTGGGGCAGGTGAGGAGATGGCGGCATCCTCCGGTGTACAGACCGCTGGTGGACCTGTCGACAATAGAAGAGTGACATTTAATAGTCACCTGTAGACTTGATCGTGCCGCAATCCATGAACTGTGTGCCCAGTTGAAGCCAGACCTGATGTCAGCTATCCGCCATCCCATAGGAATCCCCCCTCTAGTGCAGGTCCTGTCAGTACTCCATTTCCTGGCAAGTGGTTCCTTTCAAACAACAGTGCCATTGCATCAGGGATGTCCCAGCCTATGTTCTCCAACGTGTTGTCCAGAGTGTTGTCCATCCCCGAGTGAAGAAAAAGACTTGACAAAAGAGGAAAGTACCAGCGAAGCAGAATCGAAAAGAGAAGCAAAATTGAAAAGGAAAAGGATACCGAACAGAAGATATTCCGGTCCTGAATGGGCATATGTAGTTCATGACGATTGGACTGACGAGTTTGTATCTCTTAGTCTCGAGAACGAAGAAGAAGAGATACCAATAGAAAAGAAAAGTTTTATGGACTCTGTCGATTGAAAGGGTAATAAATGATATTGCTTGCTACAATCCAACGTGATACAAACAACCAGCTGAGACATTGCTAAACCGGATGAGACTTTTGCTGAACTGATAAAAGACTGAGTTATTGCCGAATTGAGACAAATGCTGCTAACCGATAAGTGACTGACCTCCTGAAGAAGACGGTGTGAACATTGCGCTCGTTCAGCTTTGTAACTGAATTGCTAAATAGTTTCTTTATAGGTGCTTCTTGCTCTCTGATTCTATACAGATCATGACGCAAAACAGTAGAAAGAAATATTGTAAATATGCGTGTATAGGCTTGATAATTGCATGTGTACTAATAATAATGGCAATAGTGCTTACAATGCATGGAAAGGGTGAGAATGAGAAAATGTATGCTTCTACTTTTGCTCCTGTTACTGTCACTGAACTAACTGCACTGAAAAGACTAGAATTAAATGAGAGACACTTGCATGATAAGAAAGAGCTTTCATATAATGTTTTCTATCGCTTGCTAACAGAATATGTTGAGACTATGGATGCGAGAGATTGTTATGTATGTACACAGATACCGACATCAGTAAAGGAAGGGGTGACTTATCACCACATGCCTCTTACATACGGGATTACATGTAGTATAGTAATGTCTAGATTTTATGGTCAAACTAACATACAGTATTTTTACTCAAATTATGATGTTACCTTTGCATATGTTCCTATAATAGCGCAGCTAAGCCAGATTGCTAAAGATTGGGATGCTAAAATAATGAGGGAATTTTTTGAGCCAATGCAACCTTTTGAAACGGCTCACGCTCATAGGGAAAACCTTACCTGCTCGCTCTCTGCAGTAGAAATAAGCTTTTTAGATCGCACAGATGATAGAAGGGCACAAATGAAGGCGAAATTAGAAAAAGAGCTACATAAGAGGACTTCAGTAGACAATTATGATTTTGCTGCAATAAAAACACAAGGGAGAATAGCTTTAGATGCTTGGCATGTAGGGAAATTTTGTATATATCGAGGTGAATCTTATTATGACAACATTTTTGTAGGAGCGAGTGAGTGTAAACATACGTTTATCTTTAAGGCCAAATGGACATTCATGATGAACGGACTTGACCCTGTCATACCAGGTGTATATTACATTTGTGGGTATAATGCCTATTATCGTCTTCCAAAGGGATGGTGGGGGAGATGTTATTTGGGTATAGTGTTCCCAAAGGTTTATCAACTGGATGACCTATCGATGATTCAAAAGACATCTGGATCCCATCGTATCCAGAAAAGAGAGACCGCAGCTGCTGTGGTAGGAGATACCATTTTACCTAAAACTGCATAAATATCAGGTCTAAAACAGCGCTGGCCTCGCAACATGAGGGAGCACTGGAGTGGGTGCCTGCTTTGGGGGTGACTGGTGAGTGCGTGTTGCTTCGGGGGGACTGGTGAGTGCTTAAACCAAAGCCGATTAACACAGTAGTTCTACCGCAGGATGCTGATAACAGCGAACACACAAGCAACAAGTGTTGGCAAATTGAAGAAAATAGTGTGACAGCCAATAGAAACAGAGGAAACATAGGTGGCAAGCACAGGAACCAATTAAAGTAGCAAATGCATGGGGTGGTGGGATCTAAGCCCCTTTTAAGATTCATATTAAATGCAATATATTTCACATCCACAGCACAAGTGCTGTGAAGGCGAAACGTAAAACAATTTTTTAGATTAAAACAGGACATAATATAAGAAATGGAAGAATGTAACAGAGACTATTTGCATTAATATGTGAGCTGCTGCTGTGTTGCAATATTGTAAACGCATGTCACTATCCCTTAATATTAGATATAAACATATTTGGAGCTTGGATGAAGATGTCTGTGCACTACCAGTAACTTAGCCAAAGAGGGCATGAAAGAGCTGAAATTAGATCATAAATTCACATCTATTCCAAAAAAGGGGCCCCCAAAACACATTGGAATCAGGGCCCCCAAAATCCTTAAGATGTCCCTGACTGTTGTGCTTGCTGTTTGAGGAATCTTAAATCACCAATATGCAGATTACTCACACATCTAGTTAAAAACATCCTTCGTAAATTAAATTTTCACATGCTGGCACCGTGCCTGCTTGGGGAGTGTGGGGGAGTGTAGAGTGAGGGCTAGGCACCAGGTAAGACTTGGGCCTGGTTTTGGGATGTTTGTATGCTCGCCCCTAGGTGCTGCAGTGAAGGGCTGGGCTGGACTGTAATCCTGCTGCAGCCACAGCCCCTGCAGCTGTTTCACTGTTTGTAGCTAAATAAGACTATGGTGTTCATTATGTACATGGCGGTGCCACACTGCCACATAATGAACACTATGAGGGCCACCGATGGCGGCCCTCACTCACCGCCAAGCTGCCTCCGTCAGGCGGCCTGGCAGCGGTCAGAAGCATTATCCGACAGGGCAGCGGTGTTGCCCCTCAGATAATGATTCCTAAGCCTCCAGCCAGGGAAAGGCTGGAGGAAGGGGTGCACCAATATATTTATAATTCCAGCACTAAGAATAATCAAGAAAATTAATTGGAACAAAAGAAAGCAACATTTTTGAGGACTGTAGAGGCACAATCAGCATTATGCATGTTCAGAAACTGCTAAAGGATTACCCACATTAATCCTGGAATATAGCAATTTACATTATATTCTTTACATGTCAATCATTGCACATCAATACCTTTATATTTGACGTCATATAAATATATATATATATTGTTTGTTTTAATGTTATTAACATGTGTGCATACCGTGATGCATTAATGAAATGTAACCACTGGAAGACGAAATCTTTATAAACGGCTCACTGAGCGTGCTGCTGGTGGCGGTGTCCTGGGCGGCGGTGCTGGTGGGGGGCTCACTGAGCGTGCTGCTCGCTGCGATTTCCTGGGCGACGGTGCTGGTGGGGTGCTCACTGAGCGTTCTGCTGACGGCGGTGTCTTGGGCAGCAGTCCTGGTGGGGGGCTCACTGAGTGTGTTGCTGGCGGCGGTGTCCTGGGCGGCGGTGCTGGTGGGGGGCTCACTGAGCGTGCTGCTGGCGGCGGTGTCCTGGGCGGCGGTGCTGGTGGGTGGCTCACTGAGCGTGCTGCTGGCGGCAGTGTCCTGAGCGGGGGGCCTATGGCAGCGGTGCATGTGGTGGTGCCGGTGGTGGTTTTGTCTGCCGTGCAAGTTGGCAGCGACTTCCCTTTCTTTCTCTGGCCCTTCCCCACCTTGGATGGTGGTGCAGCTGTCTTGCCACTCCCAACTGTTGTCCTGCAGAGCCCTTGGTGGCAGGTGTTTTGGCCTTCTCCCTCTGGGCTGTGGCCAACTTCTTTTGTTTTTGAGGTGGGGGAATGTCCTTGGCCTGGCTCCTGGGGACACTGGCTGCCCTGCTGCTTGGCACACTCCAGAAGCCGGTTACTGCTGGCACCACTGTTCCCGGTGATGTGGTGGCTGAGGTGTTGGGTTGGGACCTGGAAAGGTGGGCCCTACCGGACGGAAGGGGTGGGGGAGGTGTAGGGAAGAGGTCAAGGTTTGACAGGAAAAGTTTTTTAGACACACTGGGACGGGTAGATGGAGAGGGTTTGGGAGTGGAGGAAGAGGTGTTTGTTTGCTGACTTTGGGTGAAGGTGCATGGGCTGGAGGCTGTCGTGAGGTGGATGGCTGTTGGGTGGCTGTGTGACTGCGTTTGTGCAGTTTGGAAGGTGGGCTCACAGACACACTGGGAGAGGACACAGGGGATGCTTGAATGGTAGTGGGGGTGGTGAGTGCTCGTGAGCGGTGTGTGGCGATGGGTGTGCTGGTGATGGATGTAGTGGCTGAAGATGTAGTGCATGCAGGTGTGAGTGGAGACGTGACAGGGAGGGAGACATGGAGGAGGGGGACACAGTGGAGGCAGTGGCTGTTGGTATGTCTGCATGGGTATGATGCTTGTGTGAGTGCCTTTGGGATGTGTGGTGCTTTTGTTTGCCAGCGCTACCCTTGTGTGTTGAGATGTGTGCATGCTGGTCTGATAGTGTGCTTGGGATAGGCTGAGGTACTGGGGATTGGGTCTGGGTGGAGGAAGTTGGAGGGGGGAGGCTGGACACAGGGACAATGGCTGCCATCAGTGCTGAGGCCAGAGTCTGAAAAGCTCACTGTTGGGCTGCCTGACCAGAATGAATGCCCTCCAGGTATGCATTTGTCTGTTGCAACTGCCTCTCTACACCCTGGATGGCAATCAGAATGGTGGACTGCCCAACAGTGAGGGATCTGAGGAGGTCAATGGCCTCCTCACTGAGTGCAGCAGGGCTGACAGGGGCAGGGGCTGAGGTGCCTGGGGCGAAGGAGATGCCCACCCTCCTGGGTGAGCGGCCACAGGGCACATGCTGAGGGGCTGGAGGGAGGGCGGTGCTGGTAGGGGGGGTGGCAGCTACACCTGTAGATGCGCTGGGCACAGAGGGGCCTGCCACCGCAAGGGAGCTCCCATCAGAGGAGGAGTCGGTGTTGCTGGTCACAGCTCCTGTCCCCGCCGTGGAGCTCCCCTCGCCCTCCGTCCCACTGATGAATTCAGAGTCCGTAGTCTCGCCCTCCAGGGCCATGTGGGATGCAGCTCCCTCCTGCTCCAGTGGCACTGCTCCTCTGCCTGATGATGCTAATGCACACAAAAACAGGGAGACCACACAAAGGGGGGAAAGAAAGTAGAAAGACATGTTCAGTGCATGCAATACCACTACCTTTGGTGACACTACAGACACAGCAGCCCTCTGCACCACGCCATGCACTTAGAGTTCCCTAAATAATCACAGGGCCATGTGGTACAAGGCCTATGCCTGATTGCTGCACACATGGAAGTCACAGGAGCCTGACTAGGGGTAGATGGCTCTTAACAGTGGTGGGGTGGGGTGCCACATAGCCTGCCTCACGAAGGGACCTTGCCTACAAAACTCGCCCTGGCCTAGGGGAACCCACTGACCACCTCCCCCACACAGACACCTCCCATGCACGCTGAATCAGATGAATGTGACTGTACTCACCCCCTTGTGGCTGCTGTGATGCCCTCAAGTGCCCATCCAACTCCGGAGACGCCACCGCCAGGATCCGGAACATCAGGGTGGTCATGGTGCGACGGGCACCCCTCCCACGTTGGGAGGCCATCCCCAGCTGGGCCTCTGCCGTCTTCTTGCTCCAGTGGCAAATGTCCTCCCATCTTTTCCGGCAGTGGGTGCTCCGTCTGTGGTGGACCCCCAGGGTCCGGACTTCCTTGGCGATGGCATCCCAAATATCTTTCTTCTGGTGGGCGCTGACCTACAGGAATAGTACAGGGGAAAAGGAAAAACTATAACCGTCCGGAACGTCACAGCCATTGGCCCACGTTCCCACCCTTGCCCTGACAAACACGCACTCACAGTCCGATCATGCACGCCTCATCCCCCCCATCTCCCATCCACACCACTCCAAACAGGCATTGCCCATACAGCATGCTCACAGTGTACTCACCTGTTTGTCTGGAGGACCCCATCCACTAGTTTGTCCAACTCCTCCGATGTAAAGGAAGGGGCCCTTTCCCCAGTCACTTGAGCCATTGTTGCTTCTAGACTGAGGTCACAGCAGTACCTGCAGTGTAGGTCCTCTCCTGTCGAAGATCAGGTATCAAGTGAGTGAACAGAGTGAAAATGGCGGTCACATCCGTGGTGGTGCGTACCGTCACCACCAGCGTACATCGTCATTGGCTCCTGGGACTCATAAGGTGCAATGTTAACCAATGTAGGATTGTGCCGCGGTCTTCGACCACGCACCGCGACGGTGTACAGCACCAGCACAGTTACCTCATATCCCATTGTCCCACATTACAGGTCAGGCAGCCGCCATTCCAGTGGGCCACATGGCATTAATTTTAAATGCGTCACACATATCTAGGCCTTGCATACACACTAAGACAGGCACATAGCGGATTGACAAATGTGTGCAATAAAGTTGTTTTTTCGTACCTCTGTGTTGGCTGACCTTCTGATGGCTGTTCTCATCCATAGAGCACGTCCGCTGGGGCAGGTGAGGAGATGGCGGCATCCTCCGGTGTACAGACCGCTGGTGGACCTGTCGACAATAGAAGAGTGACATTTAATAGTCACCTGTAGACTTGATCGTGCCGCAATCCATGAACTGTGTGCCCAGTTGAAGCCAGACCTGATGTCAGCTATCCGCCATCCCATAGGAATCCCCCCTCTAGTGCAGGTCCTGTCAGTACTCCATTTCCTGGCAAGTGGTTCCTTTCAAACAACAGTGCCATTGCATCAGGGATGTCCCAGCCTATGTTCTCCAACGTGTTGTCCAGAGTGTTGTCTGCCCTGCTGAAACACATGCATAGCTACATCGTTTTCCTTCAGGTGGAGGATTTGCCTACAGTGAAAGGTGACTTCTATGCCCTGGGACATATCCCCAACATCATAGGTGCCATTGACACATGTGGCCTTGGTCCCCCCCCGGCAGAAGTGAACAGGTGTACAGAAACCAGAAGAGTTACCATTTAATGAATGTGCAGATGGTGTGTTTGGCCGACCAGTACATCTCCCATGTGAACGCCAAGTTTCCTGGCTCAGTGCATGACGCTTACATTCTAAGGAATAGCAGCATCCCTTATGTGATGGGGCAACTCCAGAGACACTGTGTGTGGCTATTAGGTGAGGACATGGACCCTATACAGTGTGAATAGTTGTCTGGGTCTGGGGTTGTCCCTAAGGGTTAGTGTGTGTCTAACAGTTGTCCCTCGACATTTGCAGGTGACTCTGGCTACCCCAACCTGTCATGGCTACTGACCCCAGTGAGGAATCCCAGGACAAGGGCAGAGGAACGCTACAATGAGGCACATGGGCGAACTAGGAGGGTTATAGAGTGGACCTTCGGCCTCCTGAAGGCCAGGTTCTGGTGCCTCCATATGACAGGTGGCTCCCTATACTACTCACCAAAGAAATTGTGCCAGATCATCGTTGCTTGCTGTATGCTGCACAACTTGGCTTTGCGACGACAGGTGCCTTTTCTGCAGGAGGATGGTCCAGATGGAGGTCTTGTGGCAGCTGTGGAGCCTGTGGACAGTGAAGAAGAGGAGGCAGAAAAAGAGGACATAGAAAACAGAAACACCGTGATCCATCAATATTTCCAGTGAGACACAGGTAAGAAGACCTCACTGCCTCCTACATCTGATGAAATTATTCGACCTCTCATCTCTCTGTCACTTTCACCCAGTGTATGGGCCCTGATTTGTCACTTTCCCTTTCGAATTCACAGATGTGGTCCCACTGTGTGACCTCTGCTATGTTACCTCATTGACTAGAGCTGTGTGACACAGGTATGTTGACAATACAATGGACATTGGTATTTTCCTTAGTTATAGCTAATACACATTTGTGAAAGCACAGAATGACTCCAGATTGTTTTGTGATTCAAGGGTGTTTATTTAAGTGCAAAATAGTGGAGGGAGTTGTGAAATGGTCAGGGGTGATGGTGGAGGAATGTCCATGGCAGAGTCCAGTCTATTTGTCTCACAGGTGCATTGTCCAAAGGGGCATAGGAAGTGGAGTTAGGGCAGTTAAAGGATGGACAGGGTGACAAAGTGGGACAGAAGGATGACAATCAGGGTGGTCTCATTTCTTGGCGGGGGTCTTGGCATTGTTCTCTGTCATTGTCCTGGATCTCAAGGACCGTTTGCGGGGTGCTTCTCCATCTGCAGGGGGTGGGGTGCTGGTGTCGTGGTCCTGTGGCGGTGCCTCCTGTCCACTAGCGCCGGCAGAGGTGGTGGGCAGTTCATCGTCCAGGCTAGTGTCAGGGGCCCCTTGTTGTGCCACAGTGTCCCTCCTGGTGTTCACGACGTCCTTCAGCACCCCTACAATGGTGTCCAGGGTGGTATTGATGGACTTGAGTTCCTCCCTGAACCCCAAATACTGTTCCTCCTACAGCCGCTGGGTCTCCTGAAACTTGGCCAGTACCGTTGCCATCGTCTCCTGGGAATGATGGTAGGCTCCCATGATGTTGGAGAGGGCCTCTTGGAGAGTGGGTTCCCTTGGCCTGTCCTCCCCCTGTCACACAGTGTTCCTGTGCCTCTGTCCCCTGAACCGTGTGCCCACTACCACTGCCCCCAGGTCCCTGGAGTTGTTGGGGTGGTGGGTTAGCCTGGGTTCCCTGTAGTGGTGGACACACTGCTGCTTGACGTGTCCTGGGGACAGAGGTATGGGCCCGCTGGGTGGGTGCTGGGCTGGTGTTTCCTGAGGGGGAGGCTCTGTGGTGGCCTGTGACTGTGTGAGGGGAACCGACTGTCCCGAGGTCCCAGATGGGCCGGGCTGGTCATCTAGATCCAGTTGGACAGAGCTGCTGTCATCACTGTGGGCCTCTTCTGTGGGTGGAGTGGACATGTCTGGAACCTCCTGTCTGTTGACGTTGGGTAGGGGTCCTGCAGAGGTGTAAATGCATAGTTTTAGTATCTGTGTGTGCCATGGTGTGCAATGGGTGGGTGACCCTGTACCCCAGTGCTTCCATTCCTATGTAGGACCTTGTGTGATAATTGTTTAGGGGTCTGTGTGGGTATGAGTAGTGGATATGCATTGGTGATGGGTGTTCATTCTTTGTTGTTGCATGCAGGGCTTGGTGTTGGGATGGGTGTTTTGTGATAGTGGGACATGAGGAGTTGGAGTGTTGGGGGTGAGTGTGAGGGCGGGGGTATGTGTTAGCATGCAGGTTGGGTCTGGGATGAAGTGGTGAAAGATTTGACTTACCAGAGTCCATTCCTCCAGCTACTCCTGCGAGGCCCTCAGGATGCAGTATAGCCAAGACCTGTTCCTCCCATGTTGTTAGTTGTGGGGGAGGAGGTGGGGGTCCGCTGCCAGTCCTCTGAACCGCAATGTGGTGTCTTGAGACCACAGAACGCACCTTCCCCTGTAGGTCGTTCCACCTCTTCCTGATGTCATCCCGTGTTCTTGGGTGCTGTCCCACTGCGTTGAACCTGTCCACGATTCTGCACCATAGCTCCATCTTCCTAGCTATGGTGGTGTGCTGCACCTGTGATCCGAATAGCTGTGGCTCTACCCGGATGATTTCCTCCACCATGACCCTGAGCCCCTCCTCAGGGGTGTCTTTGCTGTGCCATGGGGTGGTGTGGGTGATGTGTGAGGTGGTGTGTGTTGTGATGTGTGGGGTGATGTTTAGGGGTGTTTAGGGGTGTGTGGTGTTTTGTGCATGGATGTGTTATTGTGTGATGGTGTTGTGTGCCTCTGTGTGCTGGTGTTGTCTTTGCTTTGCTGTCTCTCTGGCCTTCTTCGGATTTTTGGGTAGTAAGGGTTTGTGGTTAATGTGGGTGTGTGATTTATATTGTATTGGGTGTGTGGGAGTAGTGTGTTTATGTGTATCAGGTGTGTGTATTTTGAATTGTCCAATGTGATTGTGTTTTGTAAGAGTGTGTGTATTTTGAGCGCGGCGTTGTGTACCGCCAATGGATTACCGTGGGTGAAAGACCGCCGCGTGGATTTGTGGGTCGTTATAGTGTGGGCGTATTTCTGTGTGCGTGACGGTGGAGGTTTTGTTATCGCCAGTTTATCACTGACCTTTGGTGTGGCAGACTTGTGTGGGTGTCTAGATTTTGGCGGTTTCTGAGTAGTGGGTCGTAATAGCTGTAGTGGAATTCCTCAGCCACGGCGGTGTGTTGGCGGTCTTCTGCACGGCGGTAAGCAGCTTTTACCGCCAATGTTGTAATGAGGGCCTAAGTGTTTAGTTAAAGTTATCCTGACTAAAGCTTTTAATTCTGAAATGCATTTTGTTTGGTTACCATGTTCTTTCTTTGCAAGTGTGTTTCAAAGGTTTTGGTAGGTAGAGGAAAGGAGTATAGCTTGTGTATTAGTTTCATTGATAGTAAGGTCTGAGAAGAGAAATTTTAGCATGAGATGTGAAGATTTAACGTGCAGCTGAAGTCTCCTCTTCATCATGTTTCACCAAAGTGGGATGGTCAAGGTTGCAGAGACTGTTTGAGTTCCATGGGTGGAGAAATCTAGATGGATGAAAATTAGTTTGGTCCCTTGAGGGAAGGGGTAAATTCCACTGATGTTGAAGGCTCTGACTAATTATTGCTTATGTTGTTAAAAGTTAGGCAGATTTTGTAGACTTCAAGAGGTACAGAACTCTCTGCTTCCATTATTATTGTAAGTGTGAAGCTTTATGCTAAACACTTATTTTTATCTGAAACATTTCTACTGAAGTCTTCACAATACTGCCTCCCCTCCCACCCCTGGGGCTGAGTCCTTCCTTGGCTATTGGGAGAGTTTACATTTAGGGCTCTATAATCTTTTGCTCATGTAAGGTATTCATGCCAAATTTGTGTCCTTTTTTCCCAACATCCTGGGGATTATAAATGTATTGAGGCTTTGTGGAGCCCTCTGAAGGTTGCCAAGAAAATAGGCAAAATATAGTACAATATTGAGAGTTTGAAAATATAGGGAAAAAGTGCTCCAGATAAAAGGGTCTGTTTTTTCATCCTAAAAATGGCAATAACAAACGGTTTTGCTGTATTAAAGTCACCATCTTCCCAGCTTTCAGGAGCATGCAGAGTTGAACCTTAAAAGCGAGTTTTGTACCACAGTTTTGGCATTGTTCGAAGAGGTAGCCCATTTTTCTTATGTTTTGTGGTCTCAAACTACTTCCACTTTATAATGGAAACCAGTGTGAAACCCATAGATGATCAAGAATATCTATAGATTTTTGAAAAGTAGACAAAATTGCAAATTCAGCAAGGGGTCATATGTATAGATCCCTCACCGATTTACAAGTAGAGTACCATTCTTATAAGGAGACATGTGGGAACTTAGGGTGTTGGAAAACCTGTTACTCCATGCAGTTTCCATGTCTTTTTCTGGGTAATATTACCTTGTGAAAGCCACATAGGTCATGCACCCCAAGACTCCCCTGGTTGTCTAGTTTTCAAAAATCCACAGGTTTTCCTAGGTGTCAAATGAGCTAGGGCTCAACATCTACAGCTACTCACAATGAGAAAAATAGGTTTTCTTAGTGCCATCTTACCACCACAGACAGAAATCTGGTGCTAATCTTTTAAAGTTAATCCACCACTTACACTGGTTGATTTTAGCATCTCTAGAAATGATGGCTTCAAAGCACAAATATTTATAAAAGTATCTGAATACTGAAACGAAGCCTTCTGAAGGTGAGGCATAAAGACACGTCAAGGTACTAACCGCTTTATGGTCCATTTACACGCCATTCCATCACCACACACAAGACTTTTGAACTGGTAGCCATGGGCCCAGTCCAACCGGTCAGTGCACTCACATTAACATACTGCCACCATGCAAGAGACGATCACAAGCATGCCTCTGAGACATCTTTTCTCGAACTGAGTGAGCAAATCTTCCTTTGAAACTAAGGCAAACATGCTGGGAATACTGCCAAAGTTCCCTAAAGAGAACACCATATGAACCATCACGAATGGTACTTTTTTACATACAGGGTAGTCCGTGAGAATGCAGCCTATGTCCCATCATCCGTTATGTGCAGTGCTATGACTGTAATGAACATATACAGCAAACTGAACATCTACTAAGTTGTGACAAAGGATAAACGTGGTAAGCAGGTCAAGTATATACCCATACGTGCCATAGTAATTCAGTATTGGGGTGAGTGTGGCACCAATGGATTTGAATCTTTAGGTGAAGATGAAGTCATGACATGTATATCTGTGCTACCTTTACTATCTGACTTCTACCTATGAGATATCCTTGTGAAAGCACACCTACTGTAAGTTTTTCTTACCCGTTCATGTCTCTGTTCTCATCAGAGTCCTGATTAATCCTGTATACCTGCTTAGTAAACCTATACTAATGCCTCCTGTCGGTAGCTACTTGAAGCTGATGAAAACTTGTCTTTAATGCACCATCAGCACTTACTGTGCTAAATCCAACTCTTTCCAGTTTGTGGATGCAAGTTGGGGGTGTCTGAGAAGGCCTTCCAGGGACCCATTCCTCGAGCTGAGGGAGCATATCTAACATTGAAACTAAGGAAAAAATGTTGGGAAATGCTGCCTAAGTTTCCTAAAGTAATAAGTCAAACAAATGTCCTGTTGGACTCATTCACCAACAGTTCAACCTTTGCTTTGAAAGTGTGAAAACTCAATTACTAACATGTATCATAGCCAATGTTATTAAAAACGGTACACAACACAAAAGCTGGCATGATGATTTTCACATCTTCCACTAACGATGTGAAAACAGTCATCATGCAAGATATTGTGTCCTGTACCCGATTTCAATAATATTGGTTATGATACAAGTTGCTAATTGAGTCTTCACACTTTGTAACCAAGTAGAAATATTGGCGAATGAGTCCCATTGGACATTTGTTTGAGTATTACACTTACTCTGGTTCTTGGGGGCAACCAGGGTGCACCTTGTGTATTATACATAAAGTCTGTAAAAATCTCTTCAAAATCCAGTCAAGCCTTTCACATTGTGCCACACAGGGTGCTCCATGACAATGTGGCATGTATTCTATCCACTATTATGTGCAGTGTGGGGACTATAATGCACTTGCTAATTGGCGAACAGAACACCTACCATGTTCTAACGTTGGATAAAGGTATCAAGCAGTCCATAAGGAAGTCCATAATTTGCAGCTGCTTGCCTGGTGAAGTAGTGGCTCATGAAAGGTAGGTATCCATGCACAGCCATTGAAAGGCTTACCTAATGGCAGCTCCACCACAGTCAATTTCCCAGTACTTAGCTTTTGTATGATACCACATAAAGCAAGTAGGAGAGCACAGGGCTGGCTGAGATGGCCACAAGGGACAGCAATCACAACTCTCATGCCTCTTTCCCTGGTTAGAGCAGGCTTTACAGTGACAAAATGGTCTAGCCTTTTCAGGTGTTTTGAGAACGCGATCAGCAAAATGTTGCTTCTGCAGCCTTGCCACGTCTTCCAGAACATATAAAGTGACATTTATTTTTAATCAACGGGGGAGTACCATTGAGCTAATATGTATCTGGAGAAATTTAACAACATTCAGTCATGAAACAGAATGCCAAAAGTGTCAGTTGGTGCCCCTGGAGAAATACATATATGAGCACTAGTATTGTGAACATTGTAATAAAAGAATATCACAAGAAATTGTAACAAATAATATATGTAAAAGTTTACAGTATAGCAGGAATCCAGAAGGGCATATTGCAATGCCATTAGTGTCTAATAACAGTTGTAAGCATGATGCTTACAAAAGTCTTTGATTACTTTGTCATCAGGCGTGCATTGCTATGTTCCTGAATATGCATGTGTGATTTAGGCCATCAACTATGGTGTGCAACTAATAAATTTTTTTACAATCGCGAGTCTATAGCTAGCGTAAATTGGCTCCCTCTATGTCTTGTTTGAACACTTCAATCACTTCTTATTCACACAGATGTGGGGTCAACAAAACTCTGCTGGTTGGACATTGCCAAATACATAATCAGTCTCATAATTACTCTGGGAATTACATCATACTTTTTGGCATACTGTTTGTGAGCACTAATTGGAACGTGGCTCAATTGTACAGAGAGGAAAAAAGGAGGAAAGAGAGTCATTGAACTGAGTCGCAGGACAGTCTATGAAGGAAACAAGTACTTTGGGAGGGAGGATGGGTCTTGCCAAATCGGACACTGCCAACCAGTGTATCTACTATTGACAAACAAATTGGCATCAGCTGTCCAAATTCCCTTGTCCTTATGTCCTCATGCTCTGGCCCGTGTTCCTTGGCAATGCCCCTTTCTTTTCTCCCGGGACCCTACCACCTGCCTGAAGGTCCCGGTGGGGCATGGTATGCTGTCCACTCACCCAAAAGCCTTATCGGGCAGGATGGAGCATCCAAAAACACACAAGAAATGATAGGGTAGAAAATGCTGTTTTAACAAAACAAGTGCACAGCTCTAAATCCATTCACCTTGGCACTCAGCCATACATACTAAACATTCAACCCAGCCTTGCTAGACAATTCAATAGCTATCCTCCTCTAAGTAACCCATACCAATGACCAAAACACAAGCACAACTCTCCTCACTTAAATTTCACACATTCATTCATCCTGCATAAACTACTGTTGCCTTCTTTTTGCTTTTAAATCATCCCCTTCCCCACATCCTTGACTGGGTTTCAACTGACAAACTTTTCTTGCAATAAGTTTAATCAACCACCACCAGAAAAAAACCTTTACAGTTCTTCTGTCTCCCCATCTCGTCACCACTCCAGGGCTTTGGGATCCTCACAGCTTGACAGAGAAATGCAACAATCTCCAAAATACTCCTCAACTGCATGAAGTAAAACTCCATTTCAAACACCAACAAATGCACACCATCATCCCAAAAAAATTCTGAAATGTCATAATTAAGGGGGTCATTCTGATCCTGGCGGTCGGTGATAAAGCGGCGGCCAACCCGCCAACAGGCAGGCGGTCAAAAAAATGGAATTCTGACCCTGGCGGGAACCGCCAACACAGCCCGCCACTTTAACACTCCGACCGCCACGGCGGGACAGACAAACAGCGCGGTGGTCACCGCCAACAAGCAGGCGGCAGACAATGTACCGCCCACCCTATCACAACTCACCAATCCACCACCTTTTCCGGGGCGGGAGCCCCGCCGATAAAAACACGGCGGAAACAGACTACGAACGGGAAAACGCTCACCTATACACACTCCACGAGGAAGGAGGACAGCATGGAACCCGAATTACACATCCTACCAGCTATTGTCTACCTGCTCATCTACCAGGAGTACGAACGCCGGCGCAGACGACAACGGTGAGTACTGCACCTACGACACAGGCGAGGGGGGAGGAGGAAAGCTTACGGGCACACACATGCGCCATACACCCACCCCCCCACCACAAATACCTACACCCCAATGCCGAGCAACAAGTCAGAGTGACACCACACAAACCCCCCGGAATAATGCAAAGACACAATTAAAATGATCTATAAAATATATGTATAAATAGCTCCATTGAAGGTATGGGAAATATGCCATATAAAAGATACAAAAATAAGGAATGAACATATTCAACAATATATACATAGGCAAAAAGTCCTGCACATTCCGTCAAAGTTCCATAGTCCGTGGGCCAATGTGCACAAACACATGGGCAAAGCCCACACAGGAGACCAGATACCATTGGAGAGAACACTGCTGGGGCATCAGATGATAAAACTACAGGCACCTCAGGGGGAAGGGAAGGGGGGGGCACCTCAGCCACATGAGTCCACGACGCCAGATCCACGAGGGGCCTCCATGCCCACTGTCCCATCCTGGGGAGTGCAAAGCCACAGTCTCACAAGTCTCTACAGTGGGTGGGTTGCCCACTGTGCCATCCTGGGGAGTGCAAAGCCACAGTCTCTCAAGTCTCTACAGTGTGTGGCTTGCCCACTGTTCCATCCTGGGAAAGTGCCAAGCCACAGTCCATCAGATGGATTACCGACTCCACTGTTAATGGAGGAGGCATGGTGCCCAGAGTGCTTCGTGAAGCCCTGCTCGACACAGAATCGGCACTGTCAATGGGCCAGCAGTGCTTGAAACGGCGTTGCCCAGCGGAGCGGTGCTTGACAGGAAGGGCCCAGCGGAGCGGTGCTTGACAGGAAGGGCCCAGCGGAGCGGTGCTTGAGATGAAGGGCCCAGCGGAGCGGTGCTTGAGACGGCGGTGGCCAGCGGAGCGGTGCTTGAGATGAAGGGCCCAGCGGAGCGGTGCTTGACAGGAAGGGCCCAGCGGAGCGGTGCTTGAGATGAAGGGCCCAGCGGAGCGGTGCTTGAGACAGTGGTGGCCAGCGGAGCGGTGCTTGAGATGAAGGGCCCAGCGGAGCGGTGCTTGACAGGAAGGGCCCAGCGGAGCGGTGCTTGACAGGAAGGGCCCAGCGGAGCGGTGCTTGAGATGGCGGTGGCCAGCGGAGCGGTGCTTGACAGGAAGGGCCCAGCGGAGCGGTGCTTGACAGGAAGGGCCCAGCGGAGCGGTGCTTGAGATGAAGGGCCCAGCGGAGCGGCGCTTAACAGGAAGGGCCCAGCGGAGCGGTGCTTGACAGGAAGGGCCCCTGTTCAGCGGTGCTTGTCCTGGCGGGGCCCGTTCAGCGGTGCTCCTCGCGGCGGGCCCGTTCAGCGGTTCTTGTCCCGGCGGGGCCCGTTCAGCGTTTTTTGTCCCGGCGGGGCCCGTTCATCGGTTCTTGTCCCGGCGGGGCCCTGTCCAGCGGTGCTCCTCCCGGCGGAGCCCTGTTCAGCGATGCTCCTCCCGGCGGGGCCCTGTTCAGCAGTGCTTGTCCTGTGTGTCTAGGGAGCCAGACCTGGGCAAGACTTCCCGCTCATTCACCATCCGAATATGCGGTCGCGGCGCCCTCCTGTGATGGAGTCCTGGGCCCGTGGGTGTCGTCCGTCACACCCGGAATGGGGCTGGTGGGGCCCTTCTGGGCAGCTCGCCTGCTGCCTGACTTCTCCGCCCTGCTGCCCTTGCCCTCCTTCGCTGAAGCTCTGTGGCCCTTGCCTCCCTTGGATGATGTGGCAGGTGACGGGGCAAGGCTACTGTCCTTGGTGGCAGCCATCTCAGTCTTGTCGCGCCGGGCATTTTTCTTTTTTGTCCTCTTCCCAGGGGTTGGGCTGGCTGTCCCCTTGCTGCTGGCCGATGTTCCTGCCCTAGGATCTGGTGGACTCCAATAGCCCTGCACTTTGGTCACAGTAGATGCAGGGCTGGTGGTGGCTGAGTTGCTTTTTTTACTCTTACCAGATGGAGGGGGTGGGTCAGTGATTGGAACGAGCACAAGGTTGGAAAGGAAAACGACTTGGGAAGGACAGGGACGGGTAGGTGTAGTAGGTTTGGGAGTGGAGGAAGAGGATGTGGTTGTAGGAGAGTCAAGTGTGCTGTCTTTGGGTGCAGGTGCCTGTGACGGAGGCTGTCGTGAGGTGGATGGCTGTTGGGTGGGTGGCTGCCTGCGTTTGTGTGCTTTGGAAGAGGGGGTGACAGACACACTGGGAGAGGACACAGGGGACGTGTAAACGGCAGTGGGGGTGGTGAGTGCACGTGTGCGGACTGTAATGGAGGGTGTGCTGGTGATGGAAGTACTGGCTGATGGTGGTGTGCATGCAGGTGTGAGTAGAGACGTCACAGGGAGGGAGGAGGGAGATGAGGAGGTGGGGGACACAGAGGTGGTAGTGACTGTTGGCATGTCTGCATCTGGATGTTGCTTGGGTGAATGCTTGTGTGATCTGTGGTGCTTATGTCTGGATGAGCTGCCCTTGGGTGTAGAGGTGTGTGCAGGCTGGTCTGATGGTGTGGATGGGATAGGCAGAGGAACAGGAGACTGGGACTGGGTGGAGGGAGTCAGAAGAGGGAGGCTGGAGACAGGGACAATGGCTGCAGTCAGTGCTGAGGCCAGAGCGTTGAACGATCGCTGATGGGCAGCCTGACCCGAATGAATGCCCTCCAGGTATGCATTGCTCCGATGCACCTCCCTTTCTACACCCTGGATGGCATTCAAAAGGGTAGACTGCCCAACAATGAGTGTCCTGAGGAGGTCAATGACCTCCTCACTGAGGGCAGCAGGGGTAACTGGGGCAGGGCCTGAGGTGCCTGGGGCGAAGGAGATGTCCGCTTTCCTGGGCGAGCGGGCACGGAGCGAAGGCTGAGGGGCTGCTGGGAGGGCGGGGCTGGTGCGCTGTACCTGTTGTGGCGGTGGGCACGGATGTTGCCGCCACCACTAGGGAGCTCCCTTCCAAGGACGTGTCGGGGTCGCTGACGTCTCCACGGGTCCCCGTTGTGGAGCTCCACTCGCCCTCCGTCTCACTGGTGTACTCGGAGTCTGTTGTATGGCCCTCCGGGGCCATGTGAGATGCAGCTCCCTCGTGCGCTGATGCCACTTCTCCTCCGCCTGATGATGCTAATGCACACTTGAACAGGAAGACAAAGAAAAGGGGGGGGGGAGAAATGAAGACAGGTTGAGTGCATGCATTGGCAACACCGTTGTCGGAGAGGACAGACACAGAAGCCCCCTGAACTAGGCCGCGCAATGGGGGTACACTACTCAGTTATTGTGACTAGGCCTACAGGTCTATGGACGACAAATGCACACATGGGTGAGGCCGGACCATGGATAGCTGTACTTGGCACCCTACAGAGGTGGGGGGCGGGGCTCAGGGCCGTGTCTAACGGAGGGGCCTAGCCTACAGAATGCGCCCTGGCCTGGAGATAGCCACAGCCCTCCTCCCCCACCCAGACACCTTCACTGTGCGCAAAGATAGCAGAATGTGCTGATACTCACCCCCTTGTGTCTGCTGTGATGTCCTCACGCGCCCATCCAAATCGGGGTAGGCCACCGCCAGGATCCGGGACATCAGGGGGGTCAATTGGCGGCTGGCACCCCTCCTACGTTGGGAGGCCATCCCCAGCAGAGACTCTGCGGTCTTTCTGGTCCCGCAGCGGATGTCCTCCCACCTCTTTCGGCAGTGGGTGCCCCGTCTGTTGTGGACCCCCAGGGCCCGGACGTCCTTGGCGATGGCACGTCAAATGTCGATCTTCTGATGGGCGCTGACCTATGTGACATGTACAGGGTGGTAAAGGAAATCGCATCAGTTTTCTGCCTGGTCAATGTGAGTGGCCCCCCCCTCCCCAACCTTGCCATGTGGCACATGCTCTCATCTTTCGTGCGTTGCACTCCTCATTCGCTCCCCTCCCCACCATCTTACATACACCCCACTCAACACAGGCATAGCCCATTCAACGTGCACCCTGTGTACTAACCTGTTGGTCTGGAGGACCGTAGAGTAGCGCATACTGGGGGAGAACCCCATCAACAAGTTTCTCCAATTCTTCGGAAGTGAAGGCAGGGGCCCTTTCCCCAGTCGCAGCAGCCATTGTATCTCCCAGACCGAGGTCACAGCAGCACTTACAGTATAGGTCCTCTCCTGTGGATGATCAGGTCTCGAGTGATTAATCAGATAGAAAATGGCGGTAACGCCCGCGGCGGTGCGTACTGCGGCGGTGCGTACCGCGACCGCCGGCGCACATCGTCATTGGCTCCTGAGACCCATAGGGTTCAATGTTAACCAATGCTGCTTTGCGCCGCGGTCTTCGACTGCCTACCGCCACGGTGTGCCACGCCAGCGCAGTGACCTCACATCCCACTGTCACACTTCACAGGTCAGGCAGCCGCCATTTCAAGGGCCCACATGGCATGATTTCTACTGCGTCACACAGGCCTAGGCCTTGCATTGCCACTCATACAAGCCATTCAATGCATAGCGATTCGTGTACTGTGCAAGCTGTGTGAACGAACCTGTGGGTTGCTTGACTGTGTGCTCCATGTTGTCCTTCCTAGGCACCGTCCGCTGGGACTTGTGAGGAGAAGGATGAATCCTCCCGTGTACTGACCGCTGGTGGACCTGTCGACAATGGAAGAACGACATATCATACTTACATACCGGCTTGACAGAGCAACTATACATGAACTATGTGCCCAGCTGGAGCCAGACCTGATGTCCCCCATCCGCCAACCAACAGGGATTCCCCCTCTGGTGCAGGTTCTGTCAGTACTCCATTTTTTGGCAAGTGGGTCTTTTCAGACAACAGTGGCCATATCATCTGGGATGTCTCAGCCTATGTTTTCTAAGGTTTTGTCCAGAGTGTTGTCTGCCCTGATGAAATACATGCGGAGCTACATAATTTTCCCTGAGGTGGGCGATTTGGCTACAGTGAAGGGTGATTTCTATGCCCTTGGACATATCCCCAACATCATTGGTGCCATTGATGGGACCCATGTGGCTTTGGTTCCCCCCAAAGAAAGTGAGCAGGTCTACCGAAACAGAAAAAGTTATCATTAGATGAATGTCCAGGTGGTCTGTTTGGCTGACCAGTACATCTCCCATGTAAATGCCAAGTTCCCTTGGTCAGTGCATGACGCGTATGTCATGCAAAATAGCAGCATCCCTTATGTGATGGAACAGCTACAGAGACACTGTGGGTGGCTAATTGGTGACTCTGGTTACCCCAACCTGTCGTGGCTACTGACCCCAGTGAGGAATCCCCGGACCAGGGCAGAGGAACGGTACAATGAGGCCCATGGGCGATCTAGGAGGATCATAGAAAGGACCTTCGGGGTCCTGAAGGCCAGGTTTAGGTGCCTGCATATGACAGGGGGATCCCTCATGTACTCACCAAAGAAGGTGTGCCAGATCATCGTGGCCTGCTGTATGCTTCACAATCTTGCATTGCAACGCCAGGTGCCTTTTCTGCAGGAGGATGGTCCAGATGGTGGTGTTGTAGCAGCTGTGGAGCCTGTGGAGAGTGAAGAGGAGGAAGACGACGGGGACGACACGGACAACAGGGAGACAGTCATACAACAATACTTTCAGTAGCACACAGGTAAGAATCAGCCACCCCATTTTACATTTACTTAAGGCCTCATGCGTCTCCACTGTCTGTGTTTCCCCCCAGTTCCTGTTAACTGATTTGTGACTTTCCCTTCCCTTTTCAGAGCTGTATGACCCACTGCCTGACTTCAGCTTTGTTTGTCCATGGACTAAACCTTATTGAAATTGGTATGTTGTCATCACAAAGTAACTGGACATTATAGCACCGTTATGTGTAATACATTTGTTAAGAATACAAGCAGACTCCTGTTTTTTTTAAGTGGAATAAGTGATTTATTTTAAGTGCTACATATAGGTACATGATTGGGAAACGGTGATGGGTGGGGGTGGAGTAATGTCCATGGCAGAGTCCAGTTCTCAGTAGCACAGGTGCATTGTCCATATGCCTGTGGAAGGATAGAGCAGGGGCAGTTCAAGGTTGGACAGGGTGACAATGTGGGACAGTGGGATGACTTCAGGGGGTATCTTAGGCTGGCGGGGGTCTTGCAATCCTACTCTGTCTTCTTGTGAGATCTCAGGTTCCGCTTGCGGGGTGGTTCTTCTTCTGCAGGAGGTGGGGTTCTGGTGGCCTGTCGTTGTGTGGGGGCCTCCTGTCCACTAGCGCCGGCGGAGGTGGTAGGCTGTTCCTGGCCTGGGCTAGTGACCGGGGCCCTTTGGGGTGCCAAATGGTCCCGCAATGTGGTGACGATCTGGGTAAGGGCCACGACGATGGTCCCCATTGCGGAACCGATGTTCCTCAGTTCCTCCCTGAACCCGATGTACCGTTCCTCCTGCAGTTCCTGGATCTCCTGGAACCGGGCCAGTACCATCGCCATCGTCTCCTGGGAGCGGTGGTATGCTCCCATGATGGAGGAGAGGGCCTCTTGGAGAGTCGGTTCCCCGGGCCTGTCCCCCCCTGTCGCACAGCAGCCCTCCCAGTTCCCCTGTGTTCCTGGGCCTCTGTCCCCCGGACGGTGTGCCCACTACCACTGCCCCCAGGTCCCTGTTGTTGTTGGGGTGGTGGGTCAACCTGGGTGCCCTGTAGTGGTGGACACACCGCTGATTTACGTGTCCTGAAGACAGAGGCATGGGCCCGCTGGGTGGGAGCTGTGCTGGTGTTCCCAGAGGGGGTTGGGTCTGGTGTAGCCTGTGGCTGTCTGTGGGGAACCGACTGTCCAGAGGTCCCCGATGGGCCGGGCTGGTCGTCTGGCTCCAGGGAGACAGAGCTGCTGTCATCGCTGGGGGCCTCTTCTGGGGGTGGGATGGACATCTCTGGACCCTCCGTGGCGGTGTGGTGGCGTTCGGGTCCTGCAGGGGTATAAAGGTATGGTTATTGCTTCTGTGTGTGGCATTTCGTGTGATGGGTGGGTGTCCGTGTACCCATGTGCAGGCATTTCCTTGTGGGGGCATTTGTGAGGGTGGCTTGTGGGGGTGATGTGTGTGTGCAGTGGGCATGCTTTGGTGATGGTTGTCCATGCTTTGTGGTCGCATGCAGGGCTTGGTGTTGGGATGGGTGGGTTGTGATGGTGAGCCTTTTGCTAGGGGTTGGTGTGATGGGGGAGGGGGTGAGGTTGGGGGTATGATTTGGCATGCAGGTGGGGTGGGGGTGGGAAGCAGTAGTGAAGATTTGCCTTACCAGAGTCCATTCCTCCGCCTACTCCTGCGAGGCCCTCAGGATGCAGGATGTGCAAGACTTCCTCCTACCACGCGGTAAATTCTGGGGGAGTAGGTGGGGGTCCGCCGCCAGTCTTCTGCACCGCAATGTTGTGCCTTGATACCGTGGAACGCACCTTCCCCCGTAGGTCGTTCCATCTCTTCCTGATGTCCTCCCGATTGCGTGGATGCTGTCCCACCGCGTTAACCCTGTCCACTATCCTTTGCCATAGCTCCATCTTCCTGGCAATTGTGGTGTGCTGCACCTGTGCCCCGAAGAGCTGGGGCTCTACACAGACTATTTCCTCCACCATGACCCTGAGTTCGGCGTCACTGAACCTGGGGTGTCTTTGGGGTGCCATGGGGTGGTTGAGGTGTGGGGTGGCGTTTGTGGTGATGAGTGTGGTGCGTGTGGTGGTGTGTGGTGTTTGGTGCGTGGATTCTGTGTGGGTGATGGTGTTGTGTGCCTCTGTGTTGTGGGATTGTCTATTCTGTGCTCTCTCTCTAGCCTTCGTCAATGATTTCGGGTCGTAGGGGTTTTTGGGTCATGTGGGTGTGTGTTTTATATTGTGTTGGGTGTGTGGGAGTGGTGTTAGTATGTGTATCAGGTGTGTGTATTTCAAACTGACCAATGTGGCTGAGTTTTCTATTTGTGTGTGTATTTTGAGTGCGGCGGTGTGTACCGCCAATGGAATACTGCGTTTGAAAGAGCGCTGCGTGGATTTGTGGGTCGGAATGGTATGGGCGTATTTCTGTTGGCGTGACGGTGGAGGTTTGGTCATCGCCATTTTTTCGCTGACCTTTGGTGTGGCGGACTTTTGTGGATGTCGGGTTTTTGGCGGTTTGCCAGTTGCGGGTCAGAATGACCGTGGCGGTTTACAGCGGCCGCAGCGGTGTTATGGCGGTCTTATGACCGGCGGTAAGCTCCTTTTACCGCCGAGGTCAGAATGACCCCTTAAGTCTGCATGTTCCAGAAAAAAAGATTTGTTCTGTCTTACAGAATTTCCTCAATTCTCTGCTCCCTTTCCACCATGACCTGTCAATAGCACCGGGCTTTTTCACCCCTCTACGCCATGCTCTGCAAGGCAAAAACTTCATCCACACCATCATTGTACCTAACCACAACTGTTTTATTTACTTCAGATCTTCTTTTATGCACCGCAAAAGCACTAGTCCCTTCAATTTAACTAGGTTGTTTTCTTCCAAGTAGATAATTAGTACGTCTGGGCAAAGGCACCCCTTCATCATAGAGTTAAGCTTTGACAGCAACTAATACCACCTCATTCCTCCTTTGCCAAGCCATTTCAGCTGCACTGCTATATCATCAAATCCAGCTGCTTTCCATCTCCCCTTGTCTCCGCATTGTGGGCTACTTACTTGATGAAAGAGTACCCACATATCTATACTTCTGTCACTCTTATCTCTCCGGACCTGCAAAATGACCTAGAATACAAACAAATGAAAATTAATGTAGCCCCAATAAAATTCGTCCCAACCTCAAGTATTTCTGATAGCAATGCAATCTCCACCTCCCCAAATGTCTTATGTCCTCTTCTGCCCACCCTCTCCACTCCGCCTACGTGACCATCCAACAACAAAAAGAATGAGTCCCAAACTCCTGTTCGGGAAAACTCAGTTCTTCTATGGCCCTCCACAGGATCCCAAACACCTGTGATAGCAAGAACCTTGTTCCATCTGCATGCCTGAAAACCTTCCCTTAATCTACCCCTTGGACCAAGAATCTTGTCCACCATGCCCAAGGGAAACCAGGGCATCTGAATACGCTCTCAATGACTCACAAGTGCCCCTTCCTGACTGATCTGTTTTCAACCTGGGCAGCCAAACCTGGACTGTTTTGCAGCACACCTGGACAACCTTCCACCTTCCTTGGCTTTAGACCCAGCCACTTCTGCCACCCAGGAAGCCCCAACAAACACCCAAGCCATTTATGACTGAGAACCTCAAAGTCTTGTATCAGATCCTGCAAACTCAGAGAATTACAGAGACTACTCATTCAAAGTGCAGACCATCACTTGATGCCTCGCTCTGCTCCCAGTTCCATGTTCCCTCAAACATCCCTCCACAATCTGTCTTACCATTTCCTCATGGATGGTTTGTAACCCCAGACAAAACTCCCATAGAAACCTACACCTGCTATTGTGACTGCTGGCAAACCCTTCTTAATTAGTGTCATACTATATTTTACCACCTCATTCCTTCTGGCTGCTACACCCTTGTCGCTACTCTTTCTCACAACCCCCAACTAATAAAACTCTTGCCATGCAAACCCGTATGTGTAAACACTGACAGAGAACTGAGGATAAAATGCATCACGTGATCTCACCCTCCAACCACAATTGAACTGGCATCACAGTCTTCCTTTCCTCTGCCCATGGTGCAATCCCACGGATCTTCTGCCACTGGGAATGAGAGAAAGCATCAGTAATTTAACTATCTACTCCTGCAATGTGTCACATTATAAAAGTCACATTTGATCTCAGGCAGTCCAAGACAAAAACCTGCAAATATTTCCAAACCCTGGGATCTCCTGCAGACTGTTTGTTGACAATTGTTATAAAATGAGTCTCTAGTTTGGCAGAGGTATGCACCCTGTCCAAGTAGGAACAACAGCTCTAGTCAGGGCAAGTTAGTGACATGTCATAAATTAGCCTGTGCACACTTCCTGGTAGCTTGGCGCAGAGCAGGCAGGCCTCACTTAGGCAATGTGTAAAGTACTTGTGCTACACACACCATAATCATATGAGGCCCACAACATAAAAATACTTCCCATGGGTATATAGAAAAATAAAGCTTGTTCATCTAGATCCTTTTTTTTTGTCCTCATACACCTCTGGCTCCTATTTCTCATACTCAGAGATGGTCAATGCCAGGGAGCTCGAGCCTCTCTCAATTGCCCTTCAGCACACAAGGTTAACATCCAAGGGAAGAGAGTAAACAAGCTCCTAATCATAGGACACAAATGCCCATCCTAAATTACTCTCCCATAAATCTTCCTTCTAACAACCGTGACCATATTTTTATTTTATTTTCCTTATGGAATTTATCCACCTCAATATCCAATTATGAAAAAACAGTCAAAGCATCCAACCAATCTGCATATGAAGGGGGGGGCACTGATACCAATTTCTGACAAATGTCCCTCCTAGCCAAAAGTATTGCATATAGCAACACTGTCTTTACAACTCTAGAACCTACTTCTCCTGGCTCCACCATACCGAAAATAACTAAAGGAAGAGACGGTATACCGTGTTGTAATAAAAGACTAAAAATCCTTTCACATACTTTCCCCCAGAAACAATAAACTACTGGGCATTCTAAAAACATATGAATATCAGATGCCTTCGGTAAGCCACATTTAGCACAACTAATTTCCTCTCCCCCTCTAAACTTAGTTAATTTCTCCAGGGAAAAAAAGACCCTATGCAGCGTAAAAAGAAGATTTACCTTAAAGGTGCCGATTTAATGGCCCTAAATATTATTCGCATAGATGGCCCCCACCATGCTTGTAATTGATCCACAGACATCTCTCCCCACCAAAGGGAGACAGCCAGTTTAAAGTCCCCATCCACAATATCTAACATACCCCAATACCAACTCGAAACCTTCTTTAATCCCTAATGCTTCTTAATTAAGTCACCCTCTAACTGATTAGCGGACCCCAACTTGCCTGTGACCCCTTGTGTCCATTCCCTTAATTGAATATACTTAAATCTTGAGAGATTCCATCCTGCCCACTCCGTAAGTTCCTCCCAGGGCAACAAACTACCATCTCTAACTAAATCCCCCCAATATTCAATCCCGGTCTTTTTAAGGGGTAAGGCCAACACATCTGTCAAACACTCGGGGGTTCCCAGAAATTCCCAAACCGGAGCCCATTGACTATTTTAGTCTATTTTTGCCACTTGCTGCAACTGAAACCAGGACCTAGCTGCATCTTGTAGTATTTTCAATCTTACTTTCTTAAAGAATTTCGGGTCACCAAACTTATATAGAAATTATTTTGCTGCGCCTTTATCTGTGGCTACCATAAAGCTAAACATCTCTCCAATCGCTGAACGATCCGGGGAAGAAAATAACATTCTAATGTTCTTAAGGTGGAATGCCCATGCATAGTAATGGATGTCAGGAAGAATAAGGCCCCCCTTCTCCTTTCTCCTGTGCAGTTTCTTCCATGCAATTCTGGGTCCCTTTTGTGCCCAAATAAAGGAATACATTTTCTGTTGAAGAATGGCCAAAAGTTTCTTATCCATTTGTAATGGAACAGAATCATAAAGGAAGTTCAACTTAGGTAAGATTATCATCTTAACCAAGTTGACCCTCCCTATTATTGTGAGGGGAAGATGTTGCCAGCCTAACAATAACTTACTACAAGCCATTCCCACACTCCTCATATTAACCACCGGTATTCGTTCTAAATCCTGAACAATTTCTACCCCTAAATACCTCATTGAATTAGTGGTACGCCAATGGTCGGGATTCAGATTCCATACCATTGTCTCAATTTTTTCAGGATTAATATGATAACCAGAAATCTTCCCAAATTGCTCCGTAATATCTAATAAAGTGGGTAAGGCAGTAGATAAATTCGAAGTATAGACTAAAAGATCATCGGCAAACAAAGCAACTTTCTTCTCCCACCCCTTACTACTGAAGGGAGAAATCCTAGAGTCTTGCCTGATCCTCCTAGCCAAGGGCTCTATATACAAGTCAAACATCAAGGGAGAAAGAGGTCAACCCTGTCTGGTACTGCTAGTAACTCTAAAGGTATTTGTTAACTTCCCATTTATCAGGACCTGTGCCAATGGGGCCTGATAAATTCGTTGAATTGCTTTACAAAATTTGGTACCCAAATCGTTACGTTCAAGAACCTTATTCAAATAATTCGAATTGACTCTAACAAAAGCTTTCATTGCGTCTATCTCAATAACTGCCAAAGGTTCTCGATATGCCATGGCTAAATCAATAGCCCCTATTAAATTAAATGTTTGTTCGTGAAAGAACCTATTCCAAATAAAACCTTTCTGATCAGGGTGGATCAAATCCCTCATCACTCCACTTAACCTATTTGCCAATACTTTAGCATACAACTTATAGTCGCAATTTAATAATTATATTGAGCGATATGACTCACATTTCAATGGAGATTTTCCAGATTTTAAAATCAAATAAATAATTGCCTCATACCAAGAGGCAGGCAGAGGAGCTCCTTCCTCAAAAATTTCTGTAAATAGTTGAAAATTTGACGGAACTATAGAGTCACCCAATACCTTATAGAACTCTACAGGAATACCATCCGGTCCTGGCTCTTTCCCCCTCTTACACTCTTTTAAAACTGATCTTATTTCTCCCTCAGTAATTGGCCTAGTCAGGTAAGTTTGTTTACTCTCAATAACTTCCTCATCCCTCACCTCCTTTTCCTCAGTATAAAGCACAGAAAAGAACTTATAAAAAGCCTTTTCTATAGTATCCGAGTCAATAAGACTAACGCCCAACTGGCTATCCCCTAACTCCTTAATACAATTTCTTGCCTGATCTTTCTTAGCCTTCTAGGCTAGTAATTTTCCCATATTTTCTCCTTATTCAAAATGAACTAGTTTGCTTGCCTCCCAACGCTTTGCGATTCTTGCTTGCAATAGGGATTCCATCTGCAACTTCAACTGTCTTCTAAACTATCATCTAAACCCTTTTTAGCATCTCTCTCTACACATTGAGTGTTACATGCCAAAATATCCTGCTCTACACCCTCCAATTCCTCCCTATAGAGCCTTCTTCGATCATCTAGATACTTTTAAGTTCAATACGATACAGAAACATTTAGCTTTGAAGGCTGAAGGTAGTTAGATTAATGTCCAAGAAAAGAGTAATAGGTTAAAGCAATGGTGTCAGGGACTCCTCAGCACAGCTGTCTAACTTCCATGGTTGTGCTCCTACCAGAAGTGGGATGCGACTGTGCAGGGCCAGAGCAGCTCAGGTTGAAGTTGATGAGGTAGAAGTGGCAGAGCTGTGCAGTGGCTGCTCAAGTGAAGCTGAAGAGGGGTGAGCAGCAACAGTTGTGCAGATGCCACTTATGTAAAGCTGAAGAGATGAGAGCGGGGAAGCAGGGCAGAAGCCACTCGAATGAGGTTGCTGCGATGAGAGCAGCAAAGCAAGACAGAAGCTGCTTGGGTGAAGTTAATGCGGTAAGAGCGGTGAAGCAGGGCAGGAGCCACTCGGGTGAAAGTTGATGCAATGAGAGCGGCAAAGCAAGACAGGAGCCACTCGGGTGAGGCTGATGCATTGAGCGCAGCAAGGCAGGGCAGAAGCAGATAGGGTGAAAGTTGATGTGATGAGAGTGGCAAAGCAGGGCAGAAGCCGCTCGGGCGAGGCTGATGCAATGAGAGTGGCAAAACAGGGCAGGAGCCGCTCGGGTGAAGTTGATGTGATGAGAGCAGCAAAGCAAGCCAGAAACTGTTCAATTGAAGTTGCTGTGATGCAAGCCGCAAAGCAGGCCAGAAGCCATTTGGTTTAAAGTCAAACAGTTAGGAGGCTAGCGGTGGAGGGAGAAGCAGGACTGCTCAGAGTCACTCTGGGCTTGGAGGTCAAGCCTTGGGTTACCAGGCAGAGATCAGCAGGCAACAAGGGGGCACAAACAAGCAGGGCAGCATTTCCTGAAAACAGTCAGTACTGGCAGAGTGGCAATTCTGTCACACAACAGTCCTTTCTCCACAAGCTTGTCTTGAGTCCGGAAGTGTACTGCCTAATATGTATATCAAAAAGTGCCTTTGATGTGTGGGGTGAACACAAAGAGTTCTTATGAAGTGCACAGGTCCTCCTTTCAGGTCAGCCTCGGCTCCAGACTATGGGTGGGAGGTAATAAGCCCCTTTGTGGGGACACCAGACACTACCGCTCTGAGGAAGATTCATCAGTATACAGTTGTATGCAGATGCAGTAGAGTATCCTGTGTTGTGGCTGTCTGAAGGGAATGCACAAGTGTAGCTGATACCTAACCCAACCCAGATGTGTATTGGAGATATGGTGTGGGCAGTGAGTGCAGAAAAATTCCTAATTTCTTAAAGTGGCACTTCTAACATAGTAATAATAAATCCGACCTTACCAAGAGAAAGGATTTATTATTACTATTCCTATGGTACTAAACATGATGCAGCTACTCCTCTCAGATACGGAATTACAGCTTAAAGGCAATATAAGGAATTCCCAATGCTGACCTATGAGTGAGGTGATCCTCACTGTGATGAAAAACAACCTTGGGAAGTTTTTAATTACCAGCACATGAGAACAGACAAGTATATGCACTGCCTTTTGCTTACGTGGCACCCTACCCAGTGGACTACCTAAGGCCCACCTTAGTAGTGACTTAAACTTAGGAAAGGGGGAAATAAGGCTTGGCAGAGGTTTTAAATGCCAAGTCAATGTGGCAGTTAGACTGCGCACACAGGCTCTGCGGTGGCAGGCTTAAGAGATGTTTACAGGGCTTCTAAAGTGGGTGGCACAATTAGTGCCGCAGGCTCACCAGTAGTAATGAACTTACAGGCCCTGGGTGCAGAGTATACCACTCTACAAGGGACTTACGGGTAAAAAAAAAGTATGCCAATTGTGGATACACCAATGTTATCATGTTTTTGGTGGAGAAGGACATGCACTTTAGCACTGATCAGCAGTGGTAAAGTGCTCAGAGTCTTGGGGCCAACACAAAGATACAGCAACCAAACAGGAGAAAAAGGCAAAAAGTCTGAGGATAGACCACCCTAAGGGTGACAGGTGTAAGAACAATATTCACACAAACCAAATTATCTACATTAACCATGACTGACCTGTTGGCAAACTGCTACCCCCACAGGCAATCTGCCACCACCAGGGAAAAAAACTCAAGAAAGTCTATGCTCTGACCCTCTCTCTTCCAGCCCTCTGTCCACTCCTGGCATACCACTGACCTTGCCAAAATATGTACAAAAATGTGACCCCTCTGCGGCATCTGAGAAAAGCTCCAACAACCACCTCACCCGTTCCCCCGAACCGGCCATTGGAATTCCGTTGAAATCTCTCAGAAAAGTCCTCCACACCTTTAAATCCTCCTTCACCCCTGTTTTTAAATGCACCCTGTGATGCAGCAATGATGCTCCTGCCATTCTCAAACATCCTTCCTGTCTGCACAGCCCTGTCAGCAGAATTGAGGTGCCCGAGGAGCACCTAGATGTCTTTAACCTGTTCTTTGGACTTCAACAACATCCTGTCCAACAAATCAACTTCTGCTTCTGATCCTCAGGAAGCTTGACCACCATGCCTCTGGATTTCAACTTAGTTACAAAAAAAATGATCACTTCAACTGACCCAACCATCTTCTCCTGGTTCAGCGGGGACACCAACAACCCCCACCAAATCTTGAAATATATACATCGCTTAAGCACATTCCTCTGAAGCTGGAGAACCACAATAAAGAAATCCTCCAGATAATGTGCCATGATATCCATTTCCATAGTGCAGGTAAACAACCTCTGCAAAAGGAACTGAAAACTTCAAACACTGAACAAGAAATACAACAAACCATCAGCAATGCTTTATCCACAAAGAAATATCCAGCAAACTGCATGCCCAACAACTCATCTTCAGAGTGGTGCACAGGAAGTAAGCAAAGGGCTGATTTGATGTCACATTTTGCCATCAATGTCCCCAGCCCTGACCTGTTAACCAATGCAATTGCCATACCCAAGGAAGCATAGTGAACATTACTGCATGCCTTTGGAATTAAGTTATTGACTTACATATCTTCTGGCCAGGACAAGTACTTAATCAAATTACATTTTCCTGGTTCTTTCTTTGGGATGGCTCCAGTTGGGGCACTCTCAAATTAATTAGAGACCAATCCTCAAATATTTCTTCAATGCACCCCGCTTGTACTTCCTTCAAAACCTTCCTTCAGACCAACTCTTTGTGGCCCCTGATGGCCTTTACATTTTCCACCCATCTCCGTTTATGCGGCCTTTCATAACATAATCTAAAACCATGCTCAAACTAGCAAACAGCACACATTTTCTCTTCTTGTGTGCCCAACTGTGACAGCCAGTGCCATCACTTCTCCAACTTAACTGACTTATGCACCTTTGCCTAAAGGAATCTGTCCACCTTTGCCTCTGCTTCTATCACTGCTGCCCTGCTACTGACCCCTGCACTGCCTTGGTTTCCAAAACATTTTCCCTGAGGCCCACACTTGGTGACAGTATGCTTCCTTCCACACACTGAACATTTATGCCTATATTTGTAGTATTTCCACAAGCACTCCGGGCTGTTATATGAACCAGTACCTGCATTCCCTGTTTTCCCCTTTCATGCTGCACCCACCCCTTTTTGGGTAGGATGCCCCAAAAGGACTTATATATCACTGGCCACGCACTTGCCATGTAAGTGGAAGGAGCTCACCTCTCAGATTTCATTGTTTGAAAGAAAAGTTCATTGTCCATCTATCCCCAAACCCCATTGACATCTTCTGCCAACATGGCCCTTAGCTCCTCACCGTACCTCACCTAGGCCCAGCTTCCGAAGGTTATCTAAGCCTCCCTCGCCACATCAATGTAATTGAACAAAGCAACACAAAGTTCAGGGTCTTTTTCAAAATAAATGCTGGAGTAAATCAAAACAGTTGATGTCCAATTTTCCATATTGACTGGTACCTTCAGACAGCAGGACAGCTTGTATTGCTCTTCTTTTGAGCCCTCCTTAGCCCTTATCTCTCTGTATGACAACTTAAAAACCCCTGTGCTCTCTCCTTTCCATATGCGCTCCTTTGTCACTAACATTAAATGGACGCCCAATGGCTCTGTAATTCCCACGTATGGGAGCTTCTTATGCTTTACCTCCTTGCTTTCCTTCTTATCAGTAATGTCTCTCTCCTCTTCTTTTTCCACGAATCCTTTTCTGCATTCTCCACCCTTTCACCCCTGTGTTCACAGCATCTATACCCATCCCTGGATCCTACACATATTTAATCAATCAATCAGTTTTTGTAAAGCGCTGCTACTCACCCATGAGGGTCTCAAGGCACTTGAGGGAGGGGCGGCCTTATCCGAAGAGCTGTGTCTTGAGTTTCTTCCTAAAGATGGTTGAGCGATTGGCTTTGTCTGAGATGCAGGTGGAGGTCGTTGCAGCTCTTTGCTGCAACGTAGGTGAAGAATCGTCCTCCAGCAGTGGTTTTACGAATGCAAAGGTTGGTGGCCAAGGAGGGCTGGGCAGAGCGGAGGGATCTGGCGGGGTGTGGAAGTAGACACAGTGGTTCAGGTAGGCTGCTCCTGTGTATATGTGAGTGAGTACCTTTAAGGTGATTTGTTTCTCGACTGGGAGCCAGTGGAGGGTCCTCAGGTGTTGGGAGATATGTTCTAGGCGTGAGAGGTCCAGGTTGAGTCTGTCTGCGGCGTTCTGGATGTGTTGTAGTTTTTTTATGTTTCTAGTGGAGGTGCCGGCGTAGAGGGCATTGCCGTAGTCGAGCTTGCTTTTGAAGGTGTGGGTGACTGTCCTGCAGAGGTCTGCTAGGATCCATCTGAAGATTTTCCAAAGTTTTCGGAGTGTGTGCCAGCACGAGGAGGCGACTTAGTTTAACTGGCGGGTCATGGATAAGTAGGAGTCGAGGATGATGCCTAGGCTACGGGCGTGCTCAGTCGGTGCGGGGGGGGGTGCTGAGAGATCAGGGCCTTGAGGAGTGATCCCCAGCAGTGGTGGTGTTTCTGAAGATGATGAGCTCGGTCTTGTTGAAGTTGACCTTGAGGCAGCTTTCCCCCATCCAGGTGACAACGGCTTCCATTCCTTTTGGCTGTGTGCAGGTCTTCAGTGATGGAAATGATGAGTTGTGTGTCATCGGCATATGACATGATGTTTATTCTGTGGCTTCTGATGCTGGGTGAGAGAGGGGCCATGTATATGCTGAACAGTGTAGGACTCAGTGAGGATCCTTGGGGGACTCCGCAGTTGAGTCCTCTGGGTCTGGATATGTAGGGCGGGAGTCTGCCCCTTAGAGTTCTCCCGGAAGGAAGGAGAGGATCCATTCCAGGGCTCTTCCACTGATTCCTATGTCATGGAGTCTGGTGCCTAGAATGCTGTGGGAGAAAGTTTTGAAGGTTACTGAGAGGTCAAGGAGAATGAGCGCTGCAGTGTGGCTGCAGTCTAGGAGCGATCAGATGTCATCAGTGGCTGCCAGGAGGGCTGTCTCTGTGCTGTGGTTGCTGCAGAAACTGGACTGGCTGCTGTCCAGGGAGTTGTTGGCCTTGATGAAATTCTGCAGTTGCACGTTGATTGCTTTCTCCAGTACTTTGGCGGGGTAGGGTAGCAGCGAGATGGGCCGGAAATTCTTCAGTTCTGATGGGTCGGCCAAGGGTTTCTTCAGGAGAGGGCATATTTCGGTGTGTTTCCAGTCCTCTGGGAAGGTGCCAGTGTTGATGGAGCAGTTCATCGTGTTTTGGAGCTCAGGGGTGATGGATGTGCTGGTCCAGATGTTTATGTGGTGTGGGCAAGGGTCCATGGGGGGATCCGGAGTGGATGCTGTTTCCTCCGTGCTGAGCGTGGACCAGCTGTGGATGGTCTGTGTCAGCGCATTCTGTGATCCATGCATTGAGATTGTGCTCTGCTGTGTTGGCGTCAACGGAGGGAGGAGGAAGGGATTTAGCGAGAGTTGAGGTGAGTTGGTCATTGGTGATTTAATTTCCTATGAGGGATCCAGGGGGTGCGGGTGCGGCTGCTGGTTGCGGTGATTGTGAAATGTGTGCAGCGGTGGTCGGTCCAGTCTGGGGTGGAGAGGGTCTCCAGTTGGTTGAGGTGAAGATGGGGTAAAGTGTGTGGAGACCAACTGTCTGAGGCCGAGGGTGGCGAGGTTGTTGAGTAGAACAGTGGTGTTTGGGTCAGCGTGGTTCTCAAGGTGGAAATTCAGGTCTACGAGGAGGAGGTAGTCGTCTGACGCCAGGGCCTAGGGGGTAGCAATGTCTAAAATGTAATCTATGAAGGCTGGGTGGGGGTGGGTGCTCTGAAAAAATATTTTTATGTCCAGTCACAAAGGGGAATGGGACCCCTTCCCGTTTGCGACTGGGTTACCATCCACTTCAAGTGGATGGTAACTGTGATTCCATTTGCGACCGCGAAAGCATTGCGAGTCGCAAATAGGAAGGGAACACCCCTTCCTATTTGCGAGTCTGAAATGCATTTTGCGAGTCGGATCCGACTCGCAAAATGCATTTCTACATTCCGGTGAGGCTTTTGCGACTCGCAAACGGCATTTTTCGTCGTTTGCGTGTCGCAAACGCTTTGCTACATCTGGCCCATAGTGAGGACTTGTGTTCCATGGCGAGTCCTCCGCCTGGGCGGGAGGGCCGATGCTTCCTTAGGATGCTGTATCTGTCAGGAATGTTGATGGCATTGTCTGGTCCCGAGGTGGGGTTGGTCTAGGTCTGGGTAAGGAAGGCTATGTCTGGTCCGGCGGTGTAGATTGAATCCCAGAGTTCAGTGGTGTGTTTGTGGAGGGAGCAGATGTTCAGGAGGAGGCAACTGTTGGGGTTGTGGAGGATATATTTACCCCAAACAAAGCATGGGGTCCTCATCTAATGCTTCACCTCCACCCTAATTGATTACACCTCCATCCCATCCCCTTCACCACTGTTCACACTGCAAGGTTTCTTACTTGGCCTCAAAGTCAGGGCCCACCATAAAGCTGTCCATTCTGATGCTGACCTCATATCCGTTTGAGTGGACACCGCTCTCATATTCCCTAAGTCAGCAAACGTTATCTGTAAAACACCAAAACTCACGCTCCAGTTATTAATGCAGAGGCCATTAAGGACACCATGAGGTTTCAGCATGGTGCCTTCCACAACCTCCCCCTCTTCCACTTCCTCCTCCTCACATTTTCTCACCCCTTTATCTTCACTCGTGCTGGGCACTTCACCATCCCCACACCACCATCTCCAAATTATTCCTCAAAAAGCCTCTAGTAGGAATCCTACTCTTGGAAGGTGGCTGTGGACCACCATCCTTGCCTCTGCTGCAATTGGTCTACCTTCATCCTACAGCCGGCTGCATAGACACAAACTCTGTCTTCAGGTTGGAGCTGGTGGCCCGCACTGACTTTGTCTTCACCATAGACTGCACACTGCCTGCCTCACCTGCCTGACCCATCCAGTTGGCGCTACACTGTCCTTGACGTCCGGACCCACTGTAAGATTGGTCTAGATCTGGAACCCACACCCACTTTTGAGCTCCCCCACATTTTTCTCCTCCTACCTTTTGTCCCCACTAATTTGCCCAAGGTTCTCTTTTCCTGCCAAACTTATCTGCCCAACTGTTCAGCCCACTGAATTTCACACACACCTGCTGTGGGACTTCTTCAAGCCCCAAACTCTCCTGCTCAAAGTAGGGGGATTGCTTTTCCCTCCAAAATCTTCCTACAGCCTAAACTGCTCTCTGTCTCCCATTGTTGCTCAGACACCATGCTTTCAGTGTCTTTTCCTGTACCCTTCCTCTCTCTGAGTCTGCGTGCATGGAATAGCCAAGTCCAGCAGCTCTCTGAGTGCTTCATAAGCCACACCCCCAACGCTCTGATCCTCTGGCACCTTGCGGCCTGTGAGTGTCACCACACGCTTCCCAACTCCATTAGCCAGCCCAGGCCCAACAGGTAATGCTGAGCTCCCCATGCATCCCTTTCAACAGCCCTCCCCAGTTCAATCAGCTCAGGGTCAAGGTTCCAAGCCTTCTGAGGGCTGTGAGCAGAGCCTACACTTAGTGGTCCTTGTGTCCTGACTACCACTCAGCTCAGAGGCTCCATGCTCTACCAAGCACAGCACACGCTTGGCTTATGCGCCCACTGCTTCCCGTCACCTGCAATGCTCCTCGGGGGGCTCACACTCAAACAGCCTACTCTTGCTTGCTTCAACCATGCTTTGGGGCAAATCTGCTCAATAGGGCCAGCCCGGAGGGCTCTCATCTGTTAAACCCCTCTCCCAAACTCCTTCCTTTTGCCCATGATTCTGCTTCGGTTTTGGGGGTGAGCAGGTGACTGAAACAGCAGCCTCCCCACTACCAGCTGACCTCGACAATGGTCTTCCATAATGGGGGTCCAATGCCTGCTGCAGGACCTCAGACTGTAGTAAATCTGCCCTCCTTGCTTCTTCTAACATTATAAGACCCTCCAACACATTTATTTGCATGTCACCCGCCATACCTACCGCTTTACACTTTCACCTAAAAGCCTGCTCAATGGCACACCAAATCTGATGCTGCCAACCAGTTTGTCTACTACCGACATAAAAAATGACTTCAGGTGTCCTAAATCCCTTGGCCTTATTTCCCCAAACGCCATCCCCGTGATCCTGGCCAATGCCATCCCTCCTGTTCCTAGACCCTACCACCCACCTGAAGATCCCCGGGGGTAGGACATGCTTCCCCCACGTAGAACTCCCATTGAGTGCATGGTTTTATACCTACATCGACCAGCCAGTGCATTCACACATATGAGCACGGACAGGTGATTTTCTCAAAGTCATTTTCTTCAACACTATGGGCCTGATTCGCCGCCCGCCAAGCGGGAACCGCCAGAAGACCGTACCGCGGTCAAAAGACCGCGGCGGTCATTCTGGGTTTCCCACTGGGCTGGCGGGCGACCGCCAAAAGGCCGCCCGCCAGCCCAGTGGGAAACACCCTTCCCACGAGGAAGCCGGCTCCGAATGGAGCCGGCGGAGTGGGAAGGTGCGACGGGTGCAGTTGCACCCGTCGCGAATTTCAGTGTCTGCAAAGCAGACACTGAAATTCTTTGTGGGGCCCTCTTACGGGGGCCCCTGCAGTGCCCATGCCATTGGCATGGGCACTGCAGGGGCCCCCAGGGGCCCCACGTCACCCCATACCGCCATCCTGTTCCTGGCGGGCGAACCGCCAGGAACAGGATGGCGGTATGGGGTGTCAGAATCCCCATGGTGGCGCAGCAAGCTGCGCCGCCATGGTGGATTCCCATGGGCAGCAGAAAGTCGGCGGTACACCGCCGGCTTTCCGCTTCTGGCCGCGGCTGTACCGCCACGGTCAGAATGCCCGGTGGAGCACCGCCAGCCTGTTGGCGGTGCTACCGCCGACCCCGACCCTGGCGGTATTTACCGCCAGGGTCGGAATGACCCCCTAACTGTTTTATTTAATTGGTATGTTCACTCTCCAGTTCTTTGAACAACATCAATTCATGATGTGCAGGGCAGTATTTTAGAATCACCCTTTTTTGTCTTTTATTTCAGCTATCAATTTTTGCAGAAACTGATTAAGATATTCAGGGTATATTCCTTTATTTTTTCCTTCACTGAAGTGTTTAGCAGAGAATTGCACACAATACACAGTATACAATATATTTGCCCACACTGTATAATTAGGGCCTGATTTAAAGTTTGGCTAATGAGATTACTCCATCACAATTGTAACGGATATCCTGTTCGCCGTATTACGATCGCATTACATCCTTTGGGAATCGTAATATGGCGGACGGGACAGCCTTCACATTTGTGACAGAGTACCCCATCCGCCAAACTCTAAATCAGGCCCTCTGTTTTTGCATTCCCCTGTTTTGTAATTTGTGACATGGAATAATATTGTTCAAAATAGTAGCTTCTTTTAATTAACAGATTATGGTTCTGATTAAGATGTTGGTGGTCTTAACACCAATCCGTGTCAGTGGAGGACCCAATAAGACTGTCAAGGAAACAGTCTGCTACCTGCTATATTTAGATGTATTGCAGCTGAGACAATGACCCCCACGACAAAGTGCTCTTCCTAGTCATCATGCGGGTAGGTTCCTGTCACCCGCATTTAGATGTTACAGGCTTGTAGGTGGTGTAGTGGCAATGGTTTGCTGACAGAGGGAGGACACAGCTGGACCAAATGGACATCGGACCATAGCAGTGGCCATGGATTAGAGGTAAGCCACACACACACACACACACACACACACACTCAACCCTTGCCATATGCATGCCCCTGCATCACACATGACACAACACACCACATTCACACCGATATCCACTGGCATTTCAACTCAACACAACAGATACATGCTGCAAACACAAATACACATACATCTATAACACAACATACACACACTAGTGACACTGCACCAACACACAACACAACCAACACAACTACACACTCATCTACACAAACACATGCAGACACAAGCACAACTACACACGTCATGACAGCAGCTGCCACATACCAAAATGCACTTGAATCTTGCATGCAGCAACACAACAGACAACACAACATACGCAGCAACATCCATGTCATATGCAAGTGGCACACCTATTGACACAACCACATAACCCACTACACCTCCCTCCACCTCACACTTCCAATCACATCACATATACACGTACTGAATCCCACACACAACTCGAAGTACAACATGACAGGTACAAGTCCCCTTGCAATGTGCACACATCAGCACATTTCACAAGTGTGAATGTACCATCATTGTGGTGCCAGCATTCATTTGGCAATGACTACTGATGCCATAATGACAGTTGTGTATGTGTCCGATATGTGTTGTGTACCACTGTGCCCCAACCCATGTCTGACCCACCCATATCCCCAATACAAGCATGTCACAGTATTATAATACAATTACTTTGACATGTATATGTCTGCTGTGGTCCCTTGCACATGTGTAGTGACGCCCCACAAAGTACACAGTCAATCCCGGGTGCCTGACTTTATGAACAGCAATGGGAGAGGGGTCATGTTTCCTCCGTGGTCCTGATCAGTTGTGTCCAGTCAGAAACTGTCACCAAGTCAGAAATGTAGGTCGGACCGCCACTTTTTGCTTGACAGTTTACCACATACAAATCTGCTCAGTGGTAAGTGTGGCTGTAGTCCAGGTGTCAGCCACACTTTCCTATGGCGCCCTTGCATGAGATGAGAATTCTTGGTGGAGTCTGCAGGACTGAGCAGGTTAAAGTCTATGGGACCGCCACCATCTAAATTGGGAGAGTGGACCACCAAGGTGGCGGGCAGGTTTTCCATCTGGAAAACCGATGGCGGGATAGTTACCACCAACATCTAACTCAGGCCCTAAATTACTTTAAAAAATGCCTGTTAAACAAATATTGTGTTTGCAATGGAGTGAATATGTTTTTCAAGTCTCAGGTATTTTTTTTAACTCACACAAAAAAATATTCTTTAAAAATGAAGATTGATTTGTGTACTCAGTACATTCTATTATTAATACATTTTAGTGCAACTGGTTACAATTTTGACTTTTGAGAATCTATTTGGTTTTTGAACTTTATTCCCATAACAACTTCGGTGGTTTGTGACAACAGAATGACATTTTATTGTGCATTGTCAAAGAAAGTCAAAATATGATTATTAGAATTCATCATTCGCATTTATCCTTGTACCACCTTAAAGAATATTTAGGATTTGCAGATACGGTGGTCTTTGAGAAATAAAGAGTTGGTATGGAGTGTCAGAGGAAAAAGAAGAGTGTAGATGTAGTCAAAAGATTTACTAACATCCTTCAAAGTATCTACATAACTTACTACATTTGTGCAAGGAATCATTTTAATTGCACTCGGAGACATGGGAAAACAAACTATTTAGACATTGTCATCTCCATTCTACAAAGACATCTACATTGTCATCCCCATCATACAAAGACACCTGCAGCATAAATATGTAATAAACATGTTTGCATTGAGGAATTATTACCATATCTATGGTAATCTACTTTGTTTTGTTCATACTGTCACAGACCCTAATATAGTGAGATTATATTGGAAGTAATGTCTGAAGAAAATGGCTGGTGGTCTTGATGGTTCATAGGCTGGGCCTTTGGAACAATGGGATTGTGAGGCTGCAGCAATTTTCACATAATTATAGATTTTCTGCATTTGACACATAATCCATCATCTGCTGCATAATCAGCAGACTTTTACAAATAAAGTTGTCTTTAGCTGAAACTGAACAAAAGTTACAAAAAAGTGCAATGACCTATGTTGCTGCGCACTGGAAGGCCCTTTTCAAAACTGGACTGGTCACCTTTCAGTTGCTTATTGCTACATTTGGGCACTAACTGGTACTAATAAGGTGAAAACCATGACCATGCAGTGTTACCAAGTTTAAAAATGATGAAATAATGAAGTAATACTGTTACAAAATGTGCAGCATTATGCTGCATAGTTTGCCTTTCCTTGCCGCATAATTTACTCAACCCTACTGAATAATTAGGCCCTCTCCTTCCACATATTTCCTGTGGCCCTGTTCATAGGTGCCACTGCATATTAAAGCAGCCTTTGGATTATAAGCTGAATGAATGGGACTCGCCCTTGTAATTAGCCCCTAAATAGGCACAGGTGGCTTTTAACTATGGCAGTTCTGATCAGTCCAGCCTCACCCTCTTCCGAAGGACTCAGGTATTCTGATTACAGTTCTCTAACTACAGCAAAAATCACCACTTACGTAGTTCTTAAGCCACCAAAAAATGTGTTCCACTTTCCATTGTTCTAGGGAAACCTAATATTCCTGGCCACAAAAAGGTAATGTCAATGATTATCTACAGTAAAGCTCCATGGAATTGTGGAAGATGTAGCCCTTATCTCCTTTTTCGCGTTCAGTGTTTACTGAGCAGTAAAATATACACCAATTTTTAACAAAGTAAGTGATTCAGTTCAGTTTTCTCTAAGGTAACTTTCTGATATTTCACTTCCACTAAAGCTCCTCAGAGTAAGTTAGCATTTTTATATGGTGTTGACTTTAAATGCTGAAGGGAAAAAAAATATATATTATCATGCCTAAGTACCTACATGTGGGAAAACTGGTCTGATTGCAGAAGCCTCCTAACTTTTTGCCCCCATTTTCCACTTTTTGCTTGTGTTTTCCTGACTTGATGGTGCCCTGTGCACTGCTAAACAGACCCAGGGCCTGTGCTCTGATTAAAATGACTATGCAAATTAGACTAATTATAATTGACAGTATCAACCTACTTATAAGTCCCTAGTGTATGGTAGGGCATGTAGGTTTAGGGACCCCAGCATAGGTAGTGCACCCATAGGTGCACTGCTGAGGTGCTCAGTGTCATTTTGAAGGCAGGCCTGCCTTGCTGGCTGCTTTTAAATTAGTTTCCTCCAAATTCGACCTGGAAATTAAAAGTACTTCTAAGGTCTTAAACTAAATTTCTTTACATATAAGTCACCCCTCAGGTGTGCCCTGGTACTCCAATGGTTGGGTGCAGTGTAACTATGAGCAGAACCTTATAAAAGATGTTTTTTAAGAGCTGGTGACGAAATATAGCCACATTCGTTTTTCCTCATTGTAGTGAATGGGCTCCATAAGCTAAAATGGGGAGACTTTTTTTTTAATTGGTAAAGTCTCAAAAGGAGCTAGATATCTCATGTTTGGTATCAATCTTATTGTTATAATACATCCAACAAATTGCCATTGTTGAACGTAATATAACTAGTTCAAGGTAAGAGTTTTAGAACTCTACCTGAAAGTTACCAACTTCAGCTCTGTAGTGCACTTCTGTGATTGGCCAGCTTCTAGCAGCCTGGCCAGGCTGAATTGATGAGGTGTAAAATGGCTTGGGCTTTAGACAAATGAAGTGCCTGGGGGAGAAGATCTGCCTCAGCAGATGGTGAAACAGGATGGGGGGAGGGCAGCCAAACTGGTCTTCAAACGAGGGAAGGCCATTTGGAGCAAATTCATAACCTCCCCCATTTCCGGCAAACCCAGACAGCCAGATGCCCCCCGATTAGATTAGGAGAGTGCTGGAGAGGGGTGTGCTAAAGGAACTTGGGCACACCAGAGTGTGGACTGAGCGAGACCTAACCTCCAAAATTCAGATTCTGCCATTTTGGATTTTCAAAGAATGCTACTACCTGGGATTGATTTTTGCCACACTTTCCAGGAAGAGATCATCCAAGAGGGTGGTGGCCTGCTTGTGATTGAACAGTTGCCCCCCTGCTTTCCATACAGGAGCAAGGATAAATATGGCAGATCTCCACCCACACCTCAGATCTCTGCTGGAAGAAGATACTACAGAAGAAGGTCTGTCCTGCTGAACCCTAGCCTGCACCTGGACACTGCACTCACAAGGACTGCACCAGCTGCACACTTTGGGCTTCAACAAGAATAGGGCTTTGCCTTGCTTCTGCAGCTCCAAGAGTGGACTACCTGTAAGCTACAGGTACAAAGGAGCTCCCCAGAGTCCCCTGCATCAAGTCCTGCAAGAAGAGTCCAGCTGACCAGCGTCTAGTGCCCATTTGAAGATCTCTGACCAGGTGCATTCTGGGAATTATTGTCCCAGCTCCCAAGGAGCAACTCAGAGCTTCTGGAACCTTGGATCAAGTTGTGGACACGTCAAGGACCCAATAAGGACCTCTGGAAGAAGATACCGAAGTTTGGAGACATTCGGAGCAACTGTTGTAAACCGCTCCATAAGTTGAAGTGGTGCATTGTGGGAGTTGTAGTTCCAGACCCCAAGAGGCAAACTAAAGCCTCTGAACCCTAGGCTAGTGCTGTGGACCACTTTCCTGTATCAAGATACACTTCTGAAAGTAAGTGTGACAATGTTACACCGTGGGTGGCCTGAACTCTGGACTTTGTCCCTATCCAGTGTGACTTTCTTTTAACCCTTTGAGCGCTATTTGCTTCTAAGCGCTATAATTATTTTTAATTTTTAAAAATTCATGTCTCCGGATCTCTACATTGGATGTTTGTCATTTTTAGTGTCATTTTAAAGATAAAAATATGTTTTTTTATAAACTGGTGTTGGATTTTTATTGTGTTTTGTGTTTTACTTAGTTACTGTTTTGTGATTTTTAAATGGTTTACACACCTGTCTCCTAATTTAAGCCTTGTCGCTCATTGCTAAGCTACCAAGGGTTGAGCTGGGATTAATTTATTGAGACCTGACTGGACCTAGTGGGGTTTGTGGCCTATTGCTCAGTGTAGGTGCTTACCTACCCTCAGCAACAATCCACTTTCCAACACTAATCCAGAACTGGAGAAATCGGGTGATGCAGACTACTAGCTCTGGAAAATGTATCTTTCAAATACATAAGCAAAAACTAAAGCAGCTTTCAAACAAAGCAGGCCCGAACAATACACAGGTGTGTGTCCTCAATAAGACTGACATTAGTAAGGTAGCAAAGTATTGTGGTACAGGTAGTTCTCGCATCCTTTATTGTGTTTCTTAAGTCTCTTTAGCAGTAAAATACTGAGAAATGTTCAAGGTGGTAATCCTCTTTCACTTAGAGTTACAACAGATAAATGTTCTTCAAAATAATCCTCTGGCATTATGAAGCTTCCCTTCCATAAAAAAAATTTGGAGGAACGTAAACTTATTTTTTTGTGCTCACTTGAAAACACTGCATATTAACTCACATGGTAAAATACTAAATGTTGGGCCTGGTCCTCTTTAAAGGGTCACCCCAAACATTTTGCCTTCTCTCCTCCTGTTTTGCCAAACCTTGCTTTTGTTGCTATTAGAACTCAGTGCATATTACCACTGCTAATCGGTGCTAAAATACTTGCACTTTCCCCTCAAGACATGGTAAAATTGATTTGCACACAATTGTCACAATGAATGTACTCATAAGTCCATAGTAAAGTGGTACTACTTGTCCACAGGGCATGTACATTCAATATTATTTGTGAGCTTGCATCACTCATTCTGCCTCCCACTAAAGAAGCACCAAACCAAGATTGAAAATCCACATACAGACCGCCGTGCATCGGAAATTTCTGAGGCAAACTCCGAGAGCAGCTGAAGAAACAACGCGCCGCCGGCTCCGCGGCTGAAATCGACGCACCACCTGCAGTGCAGCTGGACAAACAACATGCTGCATCGGTAACGGAGGCTGGTAACACCGCAACCCACACAGCGTGGCTTTGCTTATACCATGGGGCAGGATTTCCTATGCAAACCTTGCTGGGTGCGGAAAAACGACCCAACACCTGCCCAGACCCGAGTGCTTTCCCGGATCGACGCTTTGCTATCCTGCTGAGAGGAAAAACAACACACACCAATCCGACCAGAGAAGGAGAAACGATGCATGAAATCGCTTGCGGTGAGAAATCTTCGCACCGCTTAGCTTTTTCAACGCACACTCGCCCATGCATGTTATTTTGATGCTACCCAGGTACATTTCAACGCTAACAGTTTTCTACCTGTTGACTCTTTTTGCTTTTAAAATTATTAACTTGACTTGTGTATGTTGGATTTTTGTCGTGTTGGTCTTGTTTTGTTTAAATAAATATTTCCTTTTTTCGAAACCTTATTTGTGTCATTTTGTAGTGTTTTCATTACGTTACTGTGTGTGCTGGTACAAATACTTTACACCTAGATCTCTGAAGTTAAGCCTGCCTGCTCATGCTAAGCTACCAAAGGGGTGAGCGGGGGTTAGCTGAGGGTGATTCTCCTTTACCCTGAGTACAGTGAGGGTCCTTGCTTGGACAGGGGGTAACTTGACTGTCAACCAAAGACCCCATTTCTAACACAGACCCAAACTGTACCTTTTTAATACTTGTAAGTCAGTCCTAAGGTAGGTCCTGGACAGGAGAAGTGTGCAGGGTGCAGTGTATTTAAGAAGTAGGACATGCACATTTAGGTTTTAGTCCTAGTAGTGAAAAGCTCCTAAATTTGTTTTCCAATGCTGCAAGGTAGGTCTCTCCAACAGGATAACATTTAGATTACTGTATTACATTTAAGAGTAAGATTAATTTTCACTAGGGATGAGATGGAACCCACAAGTTTGGTATCTCTGGAATCACAATTTAAAATCACAACTCATGGTGAAGTTGGGTCTTAAATTGTAATTCTGTAAATGCCACTTTTAGAAAGTTGGTATTTTCTTATTTCAACCATTTAGTGCATTCTGTCTGTCACTGAATACACATCTGGGGTGGGTGACAGAAGGGCTTGTGCATTCCTCTAGGCGGCCACACACAAAGGGAGCCTTAATGTGACTAATGGGCCATTCACAGCCTGATGGGCCATCCCAGGCAATAAAGGAGGGAGAGGCTGACACGTACATCTGAATAGCCTGTGTCTGTTCCCCACACTAAGGACTGCATATTTCCTGAAGTGAGTCTGGAGCCAGGACAGGAAGGCCAGGGACTCTGTGTACTTCAAAGGCATCTCTTTGAAATCTCCCCCACTTCAAAAGCCCAACTAGGTATAACTATGGGACCTCAGAAACTACCACTTCAGTACACTTCTGGATCTGTGGATTCTCTGTCAGAACCAACGTTTCACCACTGCTGCACAGATCAGAACCAGTGCATCACCCCTGTTGCATGGATTGGAACTAGTAATTCAGCCCCATTGCATGGATCAGAGTCAACGCATTGCCTCTCCAGCGCAGATCAACCTTGGCCCATTTCCTCCATACCTGTTGCATCTTAGACCTGATGCATTGCCACTGTTGTGTGGTGAAAATGGACGCATCTTTGCCACTGCATGCAAAGGCATGACGCATCGCCTCCATTGCAGGGATCGACACCGACGCAGCACCTCAGATGCACCCCATACCTTCCTTGACATTGACGTAATGAGGATCAAGGAACTGTTTTTCAGCAGGTCCTAGTGGGTCCTTGTATTCGGCCCATGCTCTATTGTGGTTGGCCAGAATATTTGACTTTGTCCCGTCAAGCACAACCAGATATCTCAAATAGGTGCTTATTGTTTCTAAGCTCTATTTTACATCTTAATATATCATATCTTGAATTCTACTCATTTATTTTTTGTTGTTTGGGTATTGGTTTATTTATTAAACTAAGCTCTATTTTTCTAACCAGGTGGGTACCTTTTTGTGCTGTGTTTTCACTGTTTTACTGTTTGAAGTGTTGCACAAATACTTAACACATTTCCTCTTAAGTCAAGTATGACTGCTCTGTGATAAACTACCAGGAAGTGAGCACAGGTTAATTTAGGGTGTGCTTGTGACTTACCCCGTCTAGGATTGTGCTTCCTGCTTAGATAAGCTGCCATCTAGAACCACAATTTTCTAACACACTCTGTGTGAAAATAAATGAGGATTTATCACTTTGGCTACCAGTTCAGGAGCAGCTCCTTCTGGAAGGTAATGTCCATACAGAACCAAGAAGAAAATGGTAACAAATCCATTCCAAATGAAGAGGAAAAATAGTGAAATGGCAATCCAAATATAGGACCATGGAGGAATCAGTAAGTCTGTTTTAGCCAAAGAAGAAATGCATGTATTCTATACAGTGGAGTGTGAGGAATTTGGAGTCAGTGCAAAAACAAGTGCCTCACATGGTAAAGGAGAACTGGTAGGCTTTTCCAAAGGTGGATGGTAATAATTATTAGAAACAGCAGTTGAAAACTGTAGGCCCACGCCTGGAGTGTGTCCTGCGTTAGTAGTAGCAAAACGAACAAGTGTAAATTCAGCATCTGAGGTACCCAGCTGGAGAGAAGCAATACTTGTGCTACTTAATGATTGTAGAGGAATTTCCTGCAGGCTAGTGAGAAGAGGCAGCCTACTGTGTAGGACTGGCCACATGGTGTAACATAATCAGATCGATTGAAACAAATAGTTTGTTTCTACAAGTAGCCAGCAGAGGCAAAATAAGAGTTCTGGTAAGTTAACTGCACTGGTGCTTGTATGATCAGCCAAGCTCCTTCCAGTCCATAATCTTCTCTCAAACTAGATCCCTAACTCTAGGAAACTAGTCAAAAGATGCAGGTTGCTCCTTCACTTTGACAGTGGCAGACCATTTGGAACTTTCATTAGAACACTTGTCTAGGAAATCTTGAAATTCCTGCAAGACAGTGAAACATTTATTGATGTCAAAAGACGTGTCTGCCGCCACTGTGCCTTGATTACCGAGATGTGGAACGTACATATGGACCACAAACAGGACCTCATGGGGGGGCAGTCTCTCAAAGATCTTCTAGGAGGATTATTTAAAGCTCTCTGAACTCCATACAGATGATAGATCCAACTGTGACCTGAGCCTAATACTCCATCTGTTAAGGACTATGTTTAAGCCACAGAACTTCCTTTTCATTATTGAGTTTTCTTTAGAATGATAGGTAGAGGAGTAATGCACAATAACACCCAGGGTTTCCATGGTATCTCAGTAAGACTTAGAGGCAAACGCTGCTCGCTGATCTGAGTGGAATGCTACTACCACATATGTGTTGATGAAGAATTACAAACCTTTAATAACAGTTATAGTGTCAGCCGATTGGTGTGGCCACAACCATAAAAATCTAGAACATGAATCTTCAGCCAGTAAAATAAATGTCCTCAGTGATCCAAATACATACATTGGAGCGGTGTGTTGGAAATTAAGAGGGGTGTCTGTGGTGGGCAAGCTGCGGTGGAACTTTGAATTTGCTAACAAATGTCACAACTGAGGACATACTGTTTTGTCTGCATGTACAGACCATGCCACCAATAATGTTTCTGTAGTAAGGAAACTGTAGCCGCTACACCAGCATGTGTGGATGCCAATCCCTCAGGTTCAGCAATTATTAATTATAGCCTGCGTTCCTCTCTGGGTTACTGAGTACCACTTGATCACCCACCCTTGAAATGCAAGCAAAATGAATGTTTTAAGCACTCAACAGATATCAATATTTGCTGGATTTTTATTGAGGCAATGGAGTGCCACTGCATCAAGCAGTGACAGCAGCCATGATTTCATCATTCACCCTTGTGTGAGCGATTGCAGCCACTATAGCAGTCTGAACCACTGCTTTGGTGGCTTCACCAGCCACTGAATTCACTCCAATGTGTAATCCAAAACATTGATGATTCAATGTATGAATTCCATGAGCCCATGGCAAGCAATCTTTAAGATGTTCCACATTTCCCTAAAGCAAGTTATGCTTGACAGCATTCCCTTTAGAGTCTCTGAATGCACTCAGTTGCCATTAATGTAGATTTTCATATAAGACTAGATACAATAATACGAGTCACACACTATGGACCAGACTTGTTACCGAATTGCATTTTGCTTATACGATTCGGTATTTGGAAGAGGCGTGTTTAGGGTGTCCCTTCCAAATACTAAATTGGTATGGTATGTATTACTGTTTTGTCACTGAATTCCTGTTGCAAAACAGCAATATGTTAACATCAGTTTCAAACCGGTGGTAACCCATTTGCAAAGGGGAAGGGGTCCCTTAGCGACCCCTTCCCCTTTGAGAATGTAAATAATAATATTTTTTGAGAGCAGGCAGTGGTCCCTGTGATGGCTGTGATTTCTAATGGGTTGCAAATTGTAACCTACCTCATTAATATTCACAAGGTAGGTCTATTTACGACCCACTAGGAATTGCTTATGAAACTCAAAGGAGTTTCATATATTAGGAATACTGATTTCCTAACTGTGATTCAGAGAGAATTGAAATTAGGAAATCTGTATTCCCAGTGTTAGTACATCTGGGCATATGTGTGTGGGGAATTCAAGATTTGCATTCTCTTGTACCAGAATTAAAATGTTTAATTTAGTGAGCTGAGCTGTACAATCCCTTAAGAAACATGTACATGTTTTTTTTTTGCCTGAAATACTCCATCTTTAATGAAACCATGTACTGCAGCACATGTGGCAGAATTGTGTTGTTTTCTGCCATCCAAGGGCTAAGCTGAACCATTAGTATATATTTTTTTAATCATACTGCTCAAAAGGCACAATGTCATTGGGCACAAGGTATTCTTGTTCATACTGATGGAATTCATGAGTCTGCAAAGTGGGATCAAAGACATAGGGCCTAATTTAGAGTTTGGTGGATGGGTTACTTCTTCACAAATGTGACAGATATCCCATCTGCTGTATTAAGATTCTCATAGGATATAATGTGATTGCAATATTGTAGACGGGATATCCATCATGTTTGTGACAGAGTAACCCCATCCACCAAACTCTAAATCAAGCCCATAGTCTACATCAATAACCATTAAGGAAGTGGTCTATTGTTTCCATCTTGGATGTAAGGCTTTTGCGTTAGGAATGCTGGCCTTATTGACAGTCTCTAAGGCTGGAATGGGGGTTACAACAATTACGTGTTTCACCTGAGCCAATGGTCTTTCCTTTATAACAGCTGTCTGAACTGCAGTCGGTATTTTTGTAGTGGATGCAAAACACATTTCACCATTGAATATAAATGTGATTTATAAGCAAGTGGCACTGTATCATGTTAATTGAAGATGACATATGTCTAGCCAGTGGACCGCACAATTATGTGGATCACTAAGTTAGCTGTGTTGACATGAGTATGCCAGTGCCTGGATGCAAGCATGTTAGTTTGCGATGTTGTGAGTATTTGTGTGTGTTCTGATGTCTAATGTGTACTGGAGAAGTTAGGACAAATTACATCATACAACCGTTTAACCCATTGTGCATCATTTTCTGTTCTGTTAATGTTCAGAAAGTCTAAAATTGATTGTAGCTTTTTGTGGTTGGTGGTTGTAAAAAGCAGTTTTTTTCAAAAATAGGACACTGAGAAAGGCAATCTTTGATATTTGAAAATTTTATTTGTAGCCATATTCAGCGGCTAAATGTGTGTTCAAGTCATCTTGCGTCAGAGATATGTCATCAATGTAGGACAATGCTTCTGAGTAAATCTTTTGTAAAATTGATGATATTCGAGAAGCGAACAATCCTGACATGTTCTTTTTTCCCTTTTGGGAGTCGACAGACTTTTCTTTGAATTCCCAGGGCTCTTAATGCAGTTAGATCTCTGCTTTAAGGTGCTATGTTTTGGCAGAAAAATCCATTGCCAATGTCCAATGTTGCTTTTTATTTTTTTATGGACTATTTTGTTCATTAATGCCGTACTGTGTGAATTTGGAATTGCAAAATTGTGTGTATGAGTTTTCAAATGTCTGTAGTCTAAGACTATGGGATATGAATGATCTGATTTCATGTACAGGAAAAGGGGCATTATTCATGGGAGAAACATGGGGTACAATTATGCCCTGGTACTCTATTTCTGAGAGAATTTCCCTCACAGGAGCTTTTGTCTCATGTTTAATTGGGTATTGTGGTTGCACGTGTGGGCTAGAGAATATAGGTACTAAATGGTAAGGGGAACCCTTATCCTAATTTACATGATTGTGATAAAATGCAAGGGCTTGTGCAAGAGTCCAGTCTTTGGCATTTGCTTGTTTTATTGCTTCAGGAACAAGGACAGAGTAGGAAGGTATAATTACATCTCCTCCTTGTGGGACCTTTCTAACAAACTCAAGTGGCCAATGTAACTCAGCCAAGAGAATGTCATCTGTGTATGTTAAGTTTTCCAAGAAAACTCCCTTAAGAGTACTTGATATGTTGCCCTCAATTTGGATGTCCAAATCATAAAGTCTGTCAAGAGGGCTCAACCTCTGATTTGGTGTTTCGACTTGAATGAATTCACCAGTTGCTCTTGTAGATTCTGGTGAACTACTGTGACCTCTGCTGTACTGTCTAGCAGTGTCAAGGCCCACATCTTGTTCTAAAGGAGCATTCTCAATATGTGTGGCATATTGAGCTGAAATGCCTGCCACTTTCTTCTTTTTAAACTGGGTTTTTTTTTGTGTGGACGTTACTGTTCCTTTATTATGATGATGTCAGATGAGAGTTGTGAGCCTGTTTTCAGTTTAACATACCTGCCTGCGTACTGCCTGCAGTCGGTCTGTCCCCCTCTCTCTGTACATTTGTTGTTTGAGTCCTAGAACGAACGAGAAGGACATGTTTATGTGTCTCAGTTATGTATATTATAACACTTTCAGTGGGCTTCAGTTGTGGATATCCACCTCGTGTTTTCATTTTATCCTTATTTGTTTCTTTGTCACTACATTTCTTAGAAGACTCAGGAGCCTGTTTGGTATTATCTGGCTGAGGTTTGCCTTTAAGCTGTGGTTTATTAAGCCTAGCTCCCAAATTACTTTGACCTATAGATGTATAGGTGTCTGCAATAATTTTTGGCAATACGCTCTTGGTCTATAGAAGGAACCTGTGCAAGGCATTGTTGTACAGCCAGCACTTCTGCATCTTCTTTAATAGTATTTTAAAAAAATGAGTGTGGCAAAGATACCAATTATTTTCCCTCTCAAGTCCAGGACAGGGGTTACCCCATATTAATTTTGAATCTGCTTTAGAAAGTGTACCATGTGTTATGGTATATTTGACAGTAAAGACGGTGGCACAGGTGGAAGTATCTTCAATAGGGAGAGCCATACCAACTGGTAGGCACATTGTGAGAATTCTGTGTTTACCTTTGGGTATCGTTTGGGAAAACACTGCATTACAAGAGTAACATGGAGTCACCAAATGTTGCCAATTATTCGGGTGAAATGAAATATTCCACCCACCTGTGGCCAATACCTTTGAGCAGATAAGAGGGGAGTAATATTTGTAAACTGTATTTCCCTCTATTTTACTCCTGTTATTAACCCTAGACCGGTTTTACATGAACATATACTGAAAGGTAGTACCTGGGTGCACTTGTCCGTGCAGACACAAGAATGAACCTTCTCTGGGCTTATCTTGTAATACGTTATAATGGTCTTGGTTATCCCATATGCGATTTATCGTTTTTGTTGGATATAGTGCATATGTAAAAGGCTTGGCTATTTGAATTCAACCTAACTAAGCCTTGTCACTACTGGATTAGGCCTGGCATTGCACTGAATTTGATATAATTATTCTGACTTAGATCTGTTTGATCAAAAGTCTGGCTCACGGTGCAAGACATTTTTAAAACATGGGTATTATTTTTGGAGGCTGTGTCATTTGTTTTTTTTAATGGCTTCAGCATTATGTCTGCTGTCTTGAGCAAATATTTAGCAGTCCTTCATGCCAAAGCACTACTTGAATAAAGCCAGAATTAAAATCATGGGGGAAAAGCTTAATTCGTGGCGGCATTACGTGCGCCAGAAAACCACATAACAAAGTGCTCACCGATTTCTTAGTATGGCTGTCTTTTTGCTCCTCGGAAGATGTGCAAACCTATTTGGATCTAACTTCAACACAAGAGGTTTGGTTTAATTCTACTGCCTATATTATGATGGACAGAATCCTTCTTTCACTTTTAATTAATACTGTGTTCACGTTATCCACTATTTGTGTGTTATAGAATCACGATCGTATGGTATAAGCACTGACGTATGTGTCCGGAAGCCTAACCTATTAAATAAAGCAAAGGGAAACACAGTAAAATTTGAATCACCAGCAGAATACATTGTTCGATATTCACAAATGATTAGAAATTTACACCTAAATTGCCCAGGAATATTCCTGGAATAAGTCACAAAAAATGTCCAATGTTTACAGGACGTTTAAAGGAAGCAGTGCCATGTTTAGGAAAACGTTGAAAGAAAAATCCCAACCTATGTAATTTGGTAGCTGGTGATATTTTAAACTCTTCGCATGTACAACGCACAGTAAGAAATACGAGAACATAATTGACATGGAAAAGAAATAAAGCACAACTTACACCAAACAGTTTTGTACACGTTTTGAATAACCAAAGCATTGTAACATACTACACACATGCATAGACACTTAAGGGCATATTTATCAGTGGCAGCTGGCATTTATTTAGAGTGGTGGAGTGGGCAAAACACGGGTGACATTAAAATAATAATTAAAAAAATGGCACTTACCTTCCAGACTTGCCACAACATCCTCCTCTCTCGGGTGTCTTCTGTCCTCGAAGCTCCGTACCCAGGAAATGGCACTACCCAATCCTAGTGCTGCTCTCATGCTGTTAAACAGCATAAGAGAAGCGTCAGGTTTGGAGGGAGCGGCCACTCTCAGCGCTCATGAGAGCACTGGAGGCTTGTGTTTTCTCTAATCTAATTGTCTACGACAGTTAGGTTAGAGAAGTTTAAAATGTGCATGTCTGGCTGGTTTCTGCAAGACGGCCGGCCAAAGGGGCATCACACATTAAACATAAGTGCAGAACTCCCTGCTGCCACTCAACAGCAATTGCTCCGCCACGTTCTTACAGTCGGTTCAGGGGGGGTTGCTGAAAAATAAAATAGTAATGAATAAACTTTATCACCATTTTATTTTTAAGCTGCTCTGGGCCATTTTTTAGTGGGGTGATGACCCTCTGCTGTCAAGGAGGAGCCCACCTGATATTTATGAGGCGCTTTGCCTTGTGATTGCACCACAAGTTAGGGATTAGTTTAACCCCTTCGCTGCCACGGCCTTTTCCCCCTCAGGTGACAACCCTTTATTTTGGCTATTTGGGGCAGATCGCGCTTAGGCCTTCATAACTTTTTGTCCACATAAGCTACCCATGCCAAATTTGCGTCCTTTTTTTCCAACATCCTAGGAATTCTTAGAGGTACCCAGTGTTTGTGGGTTCCCCTTGAGGAAACCAAGAAATTAGCCAAAATATAGCTAAAATTTTGTTTTTTAAAAAGAAATTGGAAAAAAGGGCTGCAGAAGAAAGATTGTTTTTTTCCCCCCTGAAAATGGCATCAACAAAGGGGTTGTGGTGCTAAAATCACCAACTTCCCAGCTTTCAGGAACAGACAGACTTGAATCAGAAAAATATTTTTAACACAATTTTGGCATTTTACTGAGACATACCCTATTTTATCTATTTTTTGTGCTTTCAGTCTCCTTACAGTTAGTGACAGAAATGGGTGTGAAACCAATGCTGGATCCTAAACAGCTAAACATTTCTGAAAAGTAGACAAAAGTCTGAATTCAGTAAGGGGTCATTTGTTTGGATCCTTCAAGGTTTTTCTACAGAACGTAACAGCTAAAATAAAGAAATATTGTAATAGAGGTGAAAAAAAAGAAATATTTCTGTCCACGTTTTCTTCTATAACTTTTTCCAGCTTTGGCAGGATTTTGACAACACTATACTGTTAAGTCTGCTGGATACTTCTGGTTGCAAGGATATATAGGGCTTGTAGATTTCTCAAGAACCCTAGCTACCCAGAGCCAATAAATGAGCTGCGCCTTGCAATGGGTTTTCATTGTATACCGGGTATACAGCAATTCATTTGGTGAAATACAAAGAGTTGAAAATATGTATCAAGGAAACCTTTGTACTTCCAAAATAGGCACAAGATAAGGTATTGGGAAGCAGTGGTTATTTGCACATCTCTGATTTCCGGGGTCCCCATACTAGCATGTGAATTACAGGGCATTTCTCAAATAGACGTCTTTTTTACACACTGTCTTACATTTGGAAGGAAAACATGTAGAGAAAGGCAAGGGGTAATTACACTTGTTCTTCTATTCTGTGTTGCCCCAACTCTCCTGATACAAATGGTACCTCACTTGTGTGGGTAGGCCTAATGTCTGTGACAGGAAACAAAACATGGACACATCACATTTTTACATTGAACCTACCAAACCTGTGCATTTTTTTAAAACTAGACACCAAAAGGAATCCAGGATGGGGTGACTTGTGGGGCTCTCACTAGGTTCTGTTACCCAGAATCCTTTGCAAATCTCACAATTTGGCAAAAAAAACACTGTTTCCTCACATTTCAGTGATAGAAACTTCTGGAATCTGAGAGGAGCCACAAAGTTCATTGCACCCATCATTCCCCCAAGTCTCCCTATAAAAACAGTATAGTATTGGAAATGCCCCCAAACACATCATGGACACATCAAATGTCCCCAAAGAAAACTGACCTGTTTTTTGCAAAGTGCCTAGCTGTGGCTCTTGGCCTCTGGCTCATCTGGCACCTAGGGAAACCTAGCAAATCTGTACATTTTTCAAAACTAGACACTTATGGAAACCTCAAACCTTGCAAACCTCAAAATTTAGCAAATAAAAATACATTTACTGACATTTTGATGATAGAAAGTTCTGGAATTTGAGAGGAGCAACACATTTCCTTCCACCCAGCATTCCCCCATGTCTCCTGATAAAATTGTATCTCACTTGTGTTAGTAGGCCTAGTGCCCGCGACAGGAAACGCCCCAAAACGCAACATGAACCCATCAAATTTTTGCAATGACAACTGACGTGTTATTTTGAAAGTGTCCAGCTGTGGAGTTTGGTCTCTAGCTCAGCCGACACATAGGAAAACCTCCCAGACCTGTGCATTTTTTAAAACTAGACAAGTAGGGGAACCCAGGATAGAGTAACTTTTGGCACTCTCATCAGGTAATGTTACCCAGAATCCTTTGCAAAACTCAAAATTCGACAAAAAAACACTTTTTCCTCACATTTCGGTGATAGAAAGTGCTGGAATCTGAGAGAAGCCACAAATAAAATGGTATTTCATTTGTGTGGGTAGGCCTAATGCTCGCGACAGGAAATGCCCCAAAACAAAACATGGACACATCACATTTTCCCAAAGAAAACTGACCTGTTTTTTTGCAAAGTTCCTAGCTGTGGATTTTGGCTTCTAGCTCATCCGGTACCTAAGAAAACCTAGCAAACCTGGACATTTCTGAAAACTAGATACCTAGGGGAACCCAGTATAGGGTAACTTGTGGCACTCTCACCAGGTTCTGTTACCCAGAACCCTTAGCAAACCTCAATATTTGGCAAAACAAAAACTTTTTCCTCACATTTTCGTGCTGCAAAGTTCTCTGATCTGAGGGGAGCCACAATCTTCCTTCTAGCCAGCATTCCCCCAGGCCTCCTGATAAAATTGTACCTCACTTATGTGGGTAGGCCTAGTACCCACAACAGGAAATGCCCCCAAAACACTATGTGGACACATCAAAATTATCAAATACAAAACTACCTGTTTTTGCAGGGGGAGGGCTGCGTTTTTGGTCCTGGGCTCAGCAGCCTTCGATAGAAACCTACAACACCCAGACAGTTCTGAAAAGTAGACATCCGAGGTAGTCCAGGGAGGTGTGAGTTGTGTGGCCCCCTCTGTGTTTTGTTACCCAGAATCCTCAGCAAACCTCAAATCTAGCTAAAAAATCCAATTTCCCCCACATTTCTGTGTGGGATCACTGCACCTGCACAAATTGCCTTCCATTCAATATTCCCCTCAGTCTCCTGTTAAAAATGATACCTCACTTGTGTAGTTGGGCCAAGTGCCTGTGACAGGGAAAACCAAAAACATGTTGAAATTGAGGGGGAACCAAAGCGGGTCTAAAAAGGCAGTTTGAAAAAAATGTTTTCAGGCTAACAAGTGGAGCATAATTTTCTATCGGTATAGATGTGACAATGCTGGGTGGTAGGAATTTTGTGGATTCCTGCAGATTCTGGAAGGTTCTATCACAAAAATGTGGTGAAAATGTGTGATTTCAAGCAAAGTTGAAGGTTTGCAGGGCATTGTGGGTAAGAAAATGATATGGGATGCATGTGAAGCACACCATCCTGGATTCACCGAGATAGTTAGCTTAAAGATGTAAATATGTCTCGTAGATTTTTCTCCATGGCTGCGCCCCAAAGTCCAAAAAGTGGAGCCCTCACCATTCCAAGTGGGACGATTTTGAGAGTTAGCCAAGCTCTCAGTGCCCAAATGTAAAACCAAAACCCATAATAATCAAATGTCCTCTTGCTCGCCATTGGGATAAGATCTGTTAGTGTGCGGAGGGAGAACTAAAAGACTATTAGCCCCTTCAGTCGGGGTGGGGGCATAACCATGCACATACTTGTTGGTAGCCACCAACCCACTATTTTTTTTTTTTATTCCCTGGCATCTAGTAGGCTTTCTGCCCTCCTGGGGAGTGGATCGGGGGTATTTGCCCTGTCTGCCCACCGGTGGGCAGAACAACTTTGTCCCCATTTATTTGAGGTGGAGTTATGGCCATACCCCTACCCTCTTTTAAAAAAAAACCTAAGATCTTCCCAGGTGTCTGGTGGGCTTTCTTTCCTCCTTGTGGGCTGATGGGCCTTACACAAATAAGCAGATCTTCACCCAAGGGTGGCAGAAGTAGCCAACAGCAATGTGCTCCCATGAGGAGCGACCCTTGCCAACGGGCTGCCCCCAAACAGAACACACACCAATCCCTGGTGCCTAAGTGGTTTCTGCCACCCCTGGGGGCAGATCAGCCTAATAGAAATAGTCCGATCTTCCCTGAAGGGGGTCAGAAATAGCCTAAAATAAATTTGCCTCACAGGGGAGTGACCCCATCTGAAAAAATAAATTTTAAAAAAATCCCTAGTTACTAGTGATTTCTGCCCCCTTTGGGGGCAGATCAGCCTAATTAAAATAGGCTGATCGAAATAGCTTCAAATTAATTTGCCCCCCAGAGGAGCTAACCTTGCCAAATGCTCGCTCCCCTTGCATGAAATTGGCACAGAAAAAATCCCTGGTGTCTAGTGGTTTCTACCCCCTTGGGGGTAGATTGGCCTAAGCAAAAAATAGGCTGATCTGCCCCCAATTTGGGCAGAAATGGCCTAAAATAAATTCACCCCCAGGGGAGCAACACTTGTCTAATGGGTCACTCCCTATCTGTAACAAAAATGTAAAAAAAAATCACTGGTGGCGGCCATTAAAATAGGCTGATCTGCCCCGAAGGGGGTCAGAAATGGCCTAAAATAAATGTGTCCCACAGGGGAGCAACCCTTGCCTAAAGGGTTGCTCCCCTAGCGTGAAACTGATGTAAAAATAAAAAAATCCCTGGTGTCTACTTGTTTCTGCCCCCCTTGGGGGCAGATTGGCCTAGGAAAATTAGGCGGATCTGCACCCAAGGGAGGCAGAAATGGCCTAAAAGCTATTTGTTTACTATGTGCTCCCCCCATATAAAAAAGTTTTTTTTTTTAATTATCCCTGGTTTCTGGTGGTTTCTGTCTCCCCCTCCCCCCCGGGGGCAGATCAGCCTAATTAGATAGGCTGATCTGCCCCCAGGAGGGCAGAAATGTCCTAATAAAAAAATGCCCCCCCAGGGGGCGACCTTTGCCTAAGGTGTCAATCCCCTTTATTGTTTACTTTCTGTAAACAAACATCCCTGGTTTCTAGTGGGCATTTCTGCAGCCCGTTATGGTCAGGGTGCAGAAATGCTCAGAAAGACATGAAAAGAAAGGAAAAACCTTTCCTTTTCTTTCATGTCTCTCTGGCCACACCCTCCCACCAATCGAAAGAAAAAATGCAAGCATTTCTATTCGATAGCACTGGAAGCTGGGTTTCCAGTGCGATGGGGCGACCTCTGATTAGGTCGGCATATGATCGTGTGCTGACATCATCAGGCGTCACTGGGGTGTGCTGGGCGGGGCTGAAAGGGAAAGTGATTCCCCTTCCGCAGCAGGGAAGGGGGGTGGGAGGCCCACGGGGAGCGCTAGTGCTACCCCCGTGGGCAGCTACCAGGGCGTAACGTGTGATAAATGTATTTCAATTCAAATTGTTCGGGATAAATGTTATGTATTAATGCTAGGCAGAGGTAATTGGTTTTGCCTTTTCATAGTAAATAATATTTTTTTTCAAGTTAACTACACAACTGTCTGAAAGTGGTATTTTCAAATTTATAAGATAACTTCGACTTTACTGTTAAATAGGGTTTATCATTCCAAGTTCATAGATACCAAACATGATATATCCACCGCCTCTGGTTTAGGAATTACAGCTTGTTAATTTTAATACTGAATCCCCAGTGTTATCCTATGGGAGAGGTATGACTCACAGTAGTGAGAAAACTAATTTGTGAGTTTTTCACTACTTGCACATGTAAAACTAAAAGAAACATGTCCTACATTATAATTACACATAGCACCCTTCCCTAAGGGCTACCTAGAGCCTACCTTAGGGGTGACATATTTGTAATAAAAGGTGACTTTAAAGCTTGGCAAGGGATTTTAAATGCCAAGTCACCATGGCAGTGGGGCACTGCCTTCAAGCTGCAATGGCAGGCCTGGTATAGGTTTTGGGATGCTATATAAGTGGGTGCATAATAAGTGTTGCAGGCCCACTTTTAGCATTTAATTTACGGACTCTGGGTATATGGTATGCCAGTCTACAAGGGACTTACAAGCCAATCAGATATATACCAATCAAACCATCTTTAGGGGAAAAGCTCCCAAATTCGTCTTTCACTGTGAGGACTACCCCTCCCAAAGGATAACATTGGGGATCCGTTAATACATTTAATAACCTGTAATTTCTAAATGAGAGGAGGTCAATATGGTATGTTTGGTACCTATGAATTTGTCATTACACCTTTGAAAATGCCACTTTTAGAAAGTTGCCATTTCCCTGCCCTTAGCCCTCTGTGCCTGTAGCCTGCCTTAGTTCACATGACTGGTTGTAACTAACAGTTGAGACTTTGTGAACTCTCCCCAGACTGTCACACAATAGTGGGATTAACAGAGCTTGAATGACCTTTCCACTGACAGAAGGTGGCGGAAGGTGCAGAAGGTGGAGCTCAGCACAGCCTGTATATGCTGTGCTATACTACCACACACTAGACTTAATGACCCTGTATTGTCAGGGCAGCCAGCTATGAGCCAGGGCAAGGGAGGCAGGAAATTCCTGGACCTTTAAAAAACCTTTCTGGAAACTTCTAGAAGCAGGGCACCATGGTATAAACATAGGTCTTTCCAACCCACTGTTCAGTTCACTACTGGACGTGTGAAAGGACTTGCAGGGGACTGCCTGCTGATGTTACCTGCTGTGCACTCTACCAGTCTGCTGCTGTACCTGAAAGGACTGTTTTGCTGTCTGGAGCCTACCTTGAACCTTCAGAGGTCAGCCCTGCAGGTGAGCCCTGCATCGTCACCCGCCCCCAGGACTTCCAGAAGTGACTCCAAGGGCTAGTTTGCTGATCTCTTGTTCAGAGCCACAGGGACATAACAGTCTCCCACCATCTTGAACCAACACCTGGACCCAGCCTGAGTGAGTCCTAACCCCCCAAGAGTTCTCCAACCACTCTTGGACCTTTGGTTGTGATGCTAAAAGTGCCTAGATGGTCAATTTGAAAAACAAATGACAGTTTGGCCAATAAGTGTTATGAGAACCAGGAGGAGACCATGACCAACCTGCTCACTTATCCGGCCGCGGTGCATGGCTAATTGGATTGACTCTGCAGCTTCTCCTGCTATGTTTTTCTCCTCAGCAGCAAATCCATTTCATTGGTCCTTTGCCAAAGGGGTATTCTACCTCATGGATCTGTCTTCAGCTACAGCCTCCTGCTTCATCTTGTTGGAAATTTTCAACTTCCATCTCGATGACTTAGTCCAAAAGTAAAAATCTTCAACACGGTTTTGCTCCACAGCTATCCAGCGATGACTCTCCCTCCTCAGACACTCCTGCAGCCTTGACCCGCTTAATATCTACCTTCTCAGAGACTATTTCTTCAAAAATGTTCTAAGACCGAACGTAAGTGCTGACTGGTGCCCAATCCACTTTGTATATCCAAACCGCCCTCCATCACGGTTGGCCTTAACGTTTGATTTTGCACCAGTTTAGTGAGGCTAGATGTCCATGGTTGGTGCTTTCTTCTTTTAAACGCTATTTTGAATCTTAAACTTTAAAAATTCATAAATACGGTTCTACTAATTGGATTTTTGTTGTTTCAGCATCAAATCATTTTTTTTACAATTTACTCCATTTTCTCTAAATTGGTCTGGATTTTTACTGTCTTGTATTTTCACTGTATTACTGTGTGCGTGCTGCATAAATACTTAACCCATTGGCTCTACGTTTAGCCTGACTGCTTTGTGTGCCAAGTTACCCAGGGTTAAGCACAGGTTAATTTAGTGACGTTTTGTGATTCACCCTGCAAGGGATTATGGCTGTTGTTTGACTAGGGCTCACACCCCAGTTAAAAAACAACCCAATTTGTCACTGAAAGAAAAAAAAGGTAGTTAGAAAATGTATCATGTAACATGAGATACATAACGTTACAGTACTATATGATACAGCGCTGAAAGAGTGAGAAATATTTATAAATAATTAAGTATCCACAGACTCAATTACCTCAGCATATCAGCTATCCACAAACACTTTAACATTGCCTGACTAAAATTCGACAATTAATTAGCAGAAGGCAAATTGAAGATACTTTTCTTAAACTGACACGTAATCTCAATTATTGAGTCTATGACTATAAGAAATGTCATTCCACCAAGAACTATAAACGGCTGAGCACATTTTTTTCAAAATGAATTAATTTGTTTAAAAGCAAAGGTGATAAAAAGGTTTAAAGTGGTAATCTTATTCCCATAATATTTTGTGGGCACTGCAATAACTACCCCAGTATTAAGGCATGCATTGAGTTAGAATTGTTATAAATGGTAGAATATTTTCTATTCATGTTATTGTTTTGTTTTTGTTTTTTTGGTAAATAATGCTTTTGAATAGCCCTAAAGCACAAGATTGCTTTGGAATAGGTTGCGCTCAAGACATAAAGACATTTACCTATTTGCCAAGGCAGCAATTGCACTTGGGCATTTTACCACTGGAAAACGATAGGCTTTATCTTTTCAAATAACTACATTTTAGGATGCACAATCCAATACCTCTGCTTGTTAGTCTATTTACATACTGCCAAGTAAAAACATTATATATGCCCTCAGTTAAATACAGAGAGGCCTCCCAAAGTAATGTTTGACAGATTTAACGTCCCAACAAATTATTTTAATTATTGAAATAACAAGACACTTGGGAAATGCCATGTAATTTTAAATGAAGCAAGTCTGCTGATCTTAGCGTGTTACCACTTTTCAAAACGAGGTAACAAGGTGTGGGCGCTTCTTCATACACACACTTCTATTTTAAGGGACAGATTATTTCCACACAAGGTGCAAGGTTAGAAAATAAAGAAATGTAAGGAAGGCGTCTTTCACTTTGCAAATCACAGCATGAGTGTAACAGGGGGTGTGCGTGTTCACACATCACTCACTTTTTCAGCTTCCTTTGAGGTTTTTTTTACTTCCTACAATGCAAGTGCTGAGCCCTCCAACGACACGTTCAAGCTGCCTTCCAGTCTGCGTTGGCATGGATATCTCTTGGCCCAAAGGATTAGTTGAATGAAAGGAGAGGAGAGCGTGCGCCCGCGTGTGTATATATGGATTTAACTTTTTTCAAAATATATTTCTAGTTGCTAATAAAAAAAGAACCACAATCTAAACCTAGCTTTTCCTGTGAGAAACGTCGGCCCATCAAGAATAACATAATGACAGCGGATTTAAGAAGGTACCAGTCAGCCTGATGTTATGAATAATGATATCAAGACGTCTATTCTTAATGGCATTTGTTGTAATAAAGAACAGCCTGGTAAAATGAAGTGTCCACAATTGTCTGTCATAGGGGCGAGAAAATAAATCTGAATTTAAGTGATAAACCCTTTAGTTTTGTGGACATTAGGTTAGATGACAGCCTATAATGCTAATAATGTTGCTAAAATGATGACACGCTGCTAGCTGGAGCGCTACACACGCATAATTAATAAAGTAGAGAAAGTTCCACAGACCTGCAATGAGCTTCATATATCAATTTTTCTAGATAATTGAACTTTATCTACAATATGTCCCAATGAGCTTGAACACATATTGATTTCCCGTTTGCATGAAACGGCCATTTATTTTGTTATTGAATGAACATTGATAAAACTGAAGTTGTGAACACAGGAGCCTCACAAATATTATTAACCTGAATGACAAGGACGCAAGTTTTAGAGACATGAAGCATCTCATACGTTTCTGCTTCAAATGCATGCTCCTTCTGTCCAATATTAATATAGATTGTTAATACCAGGTTATCATCAAAAACACTGGTTCAAGCTAAGGGCCCCAATGTAACACTTCAGACGATGTGATTTAGAAACACTAGTAACTTTCAGTAAAGGAAGTGAGTTAAATACACACGAATTCAGTCTTGTTTTTTCATTAAAAAATAAGTATGTTAGAATTGGCTGAATCTTAAACACCGAGGCTATGATTGACCAGCATAACTATAACTTCATCAACCTGTGATAACAACCTCCCTTTTGGCTGCATTAAATAATGCAATGCATTTAAAAATGGCCTTTTTCTTGCTAGCCATAAACATGAAAAAACAGTTGCAAATTAAAATAAGGACGTATTATCAAAGTTTTGCACTATGCAAAAATGCCAGGCATACCTCATCAGTACCTGTACGTAAGGTAGACCTCGCTTCGACTGAAGCCCCCACAGTAACAATCATCGCAAAATTAGCTTAACATTTTGGTCTTATTTTATTCTAGATGCCTAGATAGACAGGTGACGCTGTCATTAATGTGCCAGATGTGTGGGACACCCCGGCACCACAGTATTACAAAAAAGGACTACAAACCCTTGGACCTGTGCACATATGCACCAGGGCAACGTTAAAGGGGCTTTCCAATGAGGGAAACACTTTGCCTCTTTGCCTGCACTGTATTATGGATTTGGGTGTAGACTTATAGAGACCATCAGGATGCTTAGTGATTCTGCACTACAAAGAGGAAGAGCACAGCCATTGTGCCTCTGAAGGTGACCCTTGAAAGGGAGCAAAGGGGGCATGACACGGGCCTGGATGTGGGAAAACGTGTCCCTCTTGAGCTCCTGAGCTCCCACAGAGCTATTCTGAGCCTGAACCAATGGAGTATCCTATGGCAGCTGAGGAAAAGATTTCATGGCAGTAATGCGGCAACGACTTGAGCATACACAGCTACTCAATATGACAGTGGAGCCAAAAGGAAAACTGCTCTGCGGCCCTGGCAGCTAGTGGCAAAGCAGAGACCAGACCCCTGAGGGAACACACATGAGAGACCCGATAGCTTTAACCTGTCACGCTGCCTTGGTGTCCAGGAGCCGGTGCATAGGATCAACCCCTCAATTGCACCACAGAGCTGACATGCAGAGGTCTTTCCCGGGGGCCAAGCATGAACTTGGGGAGGCTGACTGGGATCAACGTGGATCCCTGAGGGACCAATTGCCTAGTAGGGTGAGCAGACTCCTCAGGGATAAATTTCTTGGTTTTGAGAAGGTGCTCATGGAAGGGGCCCGCAACAATGCAGCAGAGACATGGTAAGCAGGTGTCCATTACAGACTCCTAACCTCTGCATTTGAGGTGGTCCTCCACCCGATGGGGTCACAGGGCACATGTGTTTGGCCTGCCCAGTCCTCATTCCAACCAATGAAGAATCACACCACAGGGCAGAATTCTCACCCCAGAAGTGAGAATTGTTCTTTTTGAAACTCTCCCCCCAGCAGATCAAACCCCATATCAACCACTACTCAGTCAGCGGCACCTGTGCCTGAGAACGTAGGGCCAGATGTACAAGGGTTTTGCACCTCGCAAACAGCGAAAATCACTGTTTGCGAGGCGTAAAACCCACACCGCGATGCCCATTCCCATTTTGCGAGGCAGTAACCTGGTTACCGACTCACAAAATGGGAATGCGAGTCGCAAGTAGGAAGGGGTGTTCCCCTTCCTATTTGCTAGTCCCATCGCGATGCAGAATTGTTTGTGACCGCGAACGCGGTCGCAAAGCAATTTGCAGTTACCACCAGTGTCACACTGGTGGTAACCTCTTTCCCTTTGTGAATGGCCCTGAAAAAATTTTTTCAGAGCAGGCAGTGGTCCCATGGACCACTGCCTGCTCTGAAAAAATGAAACTGACACGTTTCATTTTTTCGTTTGTAATGCAACTCGTTTTCATTTAAGGAAAACGAGCTGCATTACAAAAAAAAAAACCAGCTTTATTTAAAAGCAGTCACAGACATGGTGGTCTGCTGTCTCCAGCAGGCCACCATCCCTGTGAGTGCTGCGACTCACAAAGGGGTCGCAAATTGCGACCCACCTCATTAATATTAATGAGGTGGGCCTTTGCGACTCGCAGATGGTGTCAGGGACACCATCCTGCATCCTGGTTTGCGACTCACAATTTGCAACTCGCAAACCCGGAATTTGCTACATCTGGCGGTAGTGCCTCATCTAGCCTGATAGCAGTCTAAGTCTGGCTGGGAGACTGTCAGAGCCTGACATTCTTCTATGTGCAGGGGTGGATTGTTTGCACACCATTATAGACAGCACTTCAGTCCTGGCTGCATGAAAGCCTAAGGCCTCCAGAGCCTCTTCCATAAGGTATGTGCTACAAGCCCAAATGGAGGAGAAGAGCCAGAGCCAGCATATGTTAGACCTGACACCTTTAGTGTGGTATTAACCCTACTTTTTGCCTGCCTCCCTCTATTTTTCTGATCTCATTTTAGCTGGTTTTAGGACTCTGCAAACTTTACCACTGCTGACCATTGCTAAAGTGCTTGTGTTCTCTCCCCTAAACATAGTAACATTGGCTCATACCCACTTGCATATTCATTTACTTTTAAGTCCCTAGTGAAGTGCACTACATGTGCCCAGGGCCTGTAATTTAAATGCTTCTAATGGGCCTACAGCACAGATGCCACCCACATAAGTAGCCTGTTAGAAATGGGGTCTTTGGTTGGTAGTAAGGTTACCCCCTGTCCAAGCAACGACCCTCACTCTAGTAAGGGTAAAAGAAAATCAACCTCAGCTAACCCCTGCTTACTCCTTTGGTAGCTTGGCACGAGCAGTAGGCTTAACTTCAGAGTGCTAGGTGTAAAGTATTTGCACCAACACACACAGTAACTTAATGAAAACACTACGAAATGACACATCACAGGTTTAGAAAAATAAAAAATATTTATCTAAACAAAACAAGGCCAAAACGACAAAAATCCACAATACACAAGTCAAGTTATCAATTAAAAAGCAAAAAGAGTCTTGATGTAGTTTAAAACACCCATTAACACTGTTAGTGTGAAAATGTACCTTTGGTGTGGCAAAAATAACCCCGCACGGGTCAGTGTGCGTCAAAAAGGGGTTGCGATGCGCCGATTTCATTCACAAGCGAGAACTTGCGTCGTTTCTCCTTTCGTCAGGTCGGAGCGTGTCGTTTCTTCTCTCCGCAGGAGAGTGATGCATCGATCCGGTCTGCACTCTCGGGTCCGGGCAGGCCTTGCATTGTTTTTACACACCCAGCAGTCCTTAGCGTCGGAAATCCAGTCGGCGGCGCGTGGTTTCTTCAGCCACAGATCAGAGTTGCGTCAATCTTCACCCCACACGGCACTCTGTGCATGGATTTCCTTCTCTTATGCTGCCAGCTTCTCCTTTCAGGGTCCCAGGAACTAGATGGGCACCACAGGGCATGGTAGGAGTCTCACCAGAGACTCCAGGTCCTGGCAGAGAGAAGTCTTTGCTGTCCCTGAGACTTCAAACAACAGGAGACAAGCTCTAAATCAAGCCGTTGGAGATTTCTTCTCAAGATGGAATGCACACAAAGTCCAGTCTTTGCCTTCTTACTCTGGCAGAAGCAGCAACTGCAGGAGAGCTCCACAAAGCACAGTCACAGGCAGGGCAGCTTTTCTTCCTCAGCTCTTCAGCTCTTCTCCAGGCAGAAGTTCCTCTTGGTTCCAGAAGTGTTCTAAAGTCTGTGGTTTGGGGTGCCCTTCTTATACCCAATTTTTCCTTCGAAGTAGGCCTACTTCAAAGTAAAGTCTCTTTTGAATGTGAAATCCTGCCTTACCCAGGCCAGGCCCCAGACACTCACCAGGGGGTTGGAGACTGCATTGTGTGAGGGCAGGCACATCCCTTTCAGTTGTGAGTGACCACTCCTCCTCTCCCTCCTAGCACAGATGGCTCATCAGGATATGCAGGCTACACACCAGCTCCCTTTGTGTCACTGTCTAGTATTAGGTGCAACCAGCCCAACTGTCAAACTGACCCAGACAGGGAATCCACAAACAGGCAGAGTCACAGAAGTGGTATAAGCAAGAAAATTCTCACTTTCTAAAAGTGGCATTTTCAAACACACAATCTCAAAATCAACTTTACTAAAAGATGTATTTTTAAATTGTGAGCTTAGAGACCCCAAACTCCAAATGTCCATCCGCTCCCAAAGGGAATCTACACTTTAATCAGATTTAAAGGTAGCCCCCATGTTAACCTATGAGAGGGACAGGCCTTGCAACAGTGAAAAACAAATTTAGCAATATTTCACTGTCAGGACATTTAAAACACATTACTATATGTCCTACCTTAACCATACATTGCACCCTGCCCTTGGGGCTATCTAGGGCCTACTTTAGGGGTGTCTTACATGTAAGAAAAGGGAAGGTTTAGGCCAGGCAAGTGGGTACACTTGCCAAGTCGAATTCACAGTTAGAACTGCACACACAGACACTGCAATGGCAGGTCTGAGACATGATTACAGAGCTACTTATGTGGGTGGCACAACCAGTGCTGCAGAGCCACTGGTAGCATTTGATTTACAGGCCCTGGAACCTCTAGTGCACTTTACTAGGGACTTACTAGTAAATCAAATATGCCAATCATGGATAAGCCAATTACATATACAATTTGTAAAGGAGCACTTGCACTTTAGCACTGGTTAGCAGTGGTAAAGTGCCCAGAATGTTAAAAACAGCAAAATCAGAGTCCAGCACACATCAAAAACCTGGGGAACAGAGGCAAAAACTTAAGGGAGACCACGCCAAGGATGAAAAGTCTAACATAGCCCTTTAACCATGTCTCATGCCTGCCATGGCAAGGCCTGTGTGTGCAGTTTCACTTCCTCTTCAAATTCACATCTAAAACTGGACAGCCCACAGGGCAGGGTGCTATGTAAGTAAAAGGCAAGACATGTAATTGTAAGTGTTACATGTCCTAGTAGTGAAACACTCCCAAAGTCGTTTTTCACTACTGTGAAGCCTGCTCCTCTCCTAGACCAGCATTACAAATCCCCTTATATGCTTTTAAGTTGCATTTTCTGATCTGAAGGGAGTGGCATTGTCGTTGTTGGCATGGTTGGAATGGTAATGACAAATCCCGCTTACTAGTGAAGTTGGATTTAACATTGCTACTTTAGAAATGCCACTTTTAGAAAGTAGGCATTTCTCTGTGCTTACTTCTCTCTGTGCCTTACAGTCTGTCTCCAATCCACACCTGGTTTGTGCTGGTTGACAGATCTCCTTGTGCATTTCACCCAGACAGCCATAAGCACAGGACACTCAGCTACATCTGCATTCATCTGCATACTGGTGGGTCTTTCTGGACAGGAATGATGGAGGGGCTCTCACTCACACTTCAAAGGCTAGTGGCCTGACTTCACACAAAGGACTGATAACCCCCTCCAGATCTCTTGGCAAATGGGACTGGGTTGAAAGGGGAACTGGTGCACTTCTCAACCACTCTTTGAAGTCTCCTCGACTTCAAAGGCACATTTGGGTATATATATACTGGGTCTGTGACCCCCTCAAATCAGACACTTCTGAACCAACAACTGGACTCTGTCAGAGGGCCTGCCCAAAGGTCTCATCTGGACTGTTTTTCTGGAAGGACTGGTCTCTTGCTTGTTGTCCTGCTGCCTGCTGCTCCCTGACTCTGCTGGAAGTACTTTGCCTTCCCCCACAAATAATATTTAAGGGCTTGGACTGAGTTTGCCTCCTGTTAAGAAGTCTCAGGGCCACCAACGACTTCCCCAGAGGGAGAAAATCTACTGAGCCAGAAAACTGACACAACGTCTGCACAAATCGGTGCATTGCCTCCTGAATCAATGCAGTGCCTATTTTATCATCGCAGCATGTTTTGGATTTTCCACACATCACCCTGGACCTCAAAATATCCCAACATCACATCCACCACGCTACAAAAATCAATGCATCACTTTGCTTTCTGTCACATCACCTCCTCTGCGGCTCTCTGTGTTGTTATTTTTGATGCATCCCAGGTACTTTGTGCTAAAAAATATACTTTGATTGATTCCTATGGAATAAGACTTACCTAAACTTCTAAAATGTGATATCTTGACTTGTGCATATTAGATTCTTGACATTTTGGTCATATTCCATTCATTTAAATATTATCTGTTTTTCTAAATTGGTGCAGAGTACCTTTTGTGGTATTTTCACTGTGTTACTGTTTGCTTTATTGCACAAATACTTTACACATCACCTTCTAAGTTACATCTGCCTTTTCTGTGCCAAGCTACTGTAGGGTGAGCACAGGATAATTTAGGTTGTGTTGTGACTTACCCTGACTAGGATTGTAGTCCCTACTTGGACAGGGTGCGTACCTCTGCCAACTAGAGACCTGCCTTCTAACAGGATGCATCTGCACTGGCACAGCTTGGAGACTCCATGGACCTCTCGGACACAAGCCATCAGGCACCAGCAATGAAGGCAGATATCCAGGCACTTATCCCACAGTTTCCAGAGATCTGAAGGCGTGGCCCTAGGGCATAACTAAATTAATTTCTGATTGGAGAGAACAATAAAGCAACAACTGCCCAAGACCAGGAGGACCTCGCACAATGATTCATCTTGCTGGAATCACACACAAAGATCTGTCTGACAAGCTGAAAGATTTAGAGAAGTGCACTAGGACAAACAACATGACTCGTAGAGATCCTAAAATAAATTCCCACTAAAGATCTAGAAGAAGATGCCCTGGTCTTGTTCCAACAGTTATCAACAAACCCACTGCCTGAATCCACAAGGGGTTCTCAGTGTTCCAGCAGAAACAAAATGTAGCCCTGGATGATGTTACTTAGGGTTCACTTCTATAAAGAGAGAGAGACAATGATACCCTGGCACACCGAAAGGAATTCACACAGATCACAACCCACATTTGCAGTGAAAATATCTCATACAGGTAGGGATTTACTTTTCATCTGTTTTACACATAGAAAGGGGAACAATATGGAGTGTATGAGGCATCAGAGGCCTTGGGTTTGGTGGAGGCCATGGGGGACTCTGCTGCGGCAAAACCTACTGAGATATCCCAAAATGGGAGCCTGTATCAAGCCCAACACCAACAGGGTGTGAAAGGAAAGAAAACGACAGACGCAATGACTCGGTAGGGTCTCTGCCCGTCAGAAGATGACTGAATGCTACACCAGAACACCATGAACATGCCCATTTTAAATCAAGGATATGTCGAGAGAACAGCAGCCTGGAAACAGAGACTACACCTTTCATGCAAATGCACATAGATCGAACACATGAATAGTTTACTACCTCCCCTCAAGGGCGTTGAGACCCCAAATATTTAACACTGTATTAGAAAGTGGGTCTCTAGTTGACAGAGTTATGCACCCTGTCCAAGTAGGGACAACAATCCTAGTCAGGATAAGTCAGGTCTACCCCTTAATTAACCTGTGCTCACCCTATGATAGCTTGTCATAGAGCAGTCAGGCTTAACATAAGGCAATGTGTAAAGTATTTTTTACAACACATTCAAAATACAGTAACCTAATGAAAACACCACAAAGAGACTCTGCACATGTTTAGAAATATAGATAATATTTATCTGAGTAAAACAAGACCAAAACAACAAAAATCCAATAAGTAGAAGTCACTCTGAACTTTTAAAGATTAAGGCCCTCATTGTGTCATTGGTGGTAAAAACTGCATACCGCCATGGTGACGGGTGCCAAAATACCGTCACCACGGCTGCCATCGATCCGCCATACTATGATCACTGCCGGACTTCCGCCACAAGAAGGGTGGAAATCCAGCAGTGATTATACTGGCGGATGGTGGTAAGCTGGTGCTGCTACCACCAGGACCGCCACGCCAGTTGAACTTCACCATCCGTATCATGACCAGTGATATGGCCTGACGGTGTTCTGCTGGCATGCGCTGCGGGCGGTAGCAGTGCCCCTTCCTGTTCCCTGCCAGAAGACCTCCTAGAACAAGGTAAGTTGGGCTTCCGACAGGGGAGGCGGGTGTTGTGTGTGCGTGTGTGGTTGTGTGCATGTATGTGTGTGTGTGAATGCATCTGTGTATGTAGTGTTGTTTGCGTGGGTGTATGCATGTGAGTGCATACCTGTAAGAATGGTTAAGTTAGTGCATGTCTGCATGTCAGTGTGAATGTGTGCGAGCATGACTGGATGGATGCATGTATGAATGCGTGGATGCCTGTGTGAGTGATTGGGTGATTACGTGGTGCGTATCTGCGCGTGTGTGCGTGTATGGGGGGAATGAGAGGATCGGAAGGGGGAGTTTGGATGGCGGGGGCGTCAGGTGGGTGTTGAGGGGGTGGGGTAGCTGCATATCGATGACAGGGAAGGAATTCCCTGTCACCGGTAGGGCCTACCCCCATGGTTTTCGTGGCGTTGCTAACGCCACGAAAAACATGGTGGTAGGCAGGCTCAAAATGCCGCCGGTGGTAATTTGCCAGCTGCTGGGCTGGAGATTGAAATCTCCAGCCCAGCAGCTGATACCGCCATGGAGTTATGACTGGAGAAGTGTCGGGTTGGCTGCAGCCAACCCGCCATTCTCAAAATGTGACGGTATGTACCGTCAGGCTGTTGCCGGTAGTACCACCACATTACCACTCACCGCCGGGGTCATAATGGCCTCCTAAATGTGAAAACAGTGCTTAGAAATCACTAGCGAGGTCGCGAGGGACCAGTGCAAAATCAAAATCCAGACCGACCAAGATAGAGGGTATCCACGCTACCAAAATCATGCAGGGTCCACTGAGATAGTACGTTTGAGGGAGAAAAGCATTGTTGGTGAAGGCATGATGCAGTGGTTTTCGTGCCGCACGCGGGGCAATGCGTCATCGGCAGGCTCCAGGAAAGTGGATGTGATGCATTGATTTATTTGCTGCACTTAAAGTGATGTGTCATCAGCAAGCCTTGCAGTACTTCGTTGCTGTCTGTGTATTTGCTGTCGTCGGCCAGTCACTGCGTCGCCAGCAAAGATGCGATGTGTTGATTTTTCTCCTGTACTCGGAATGATGCTTCGATTTTTGAAGATTTCAGCTTCAAAATCCACTTTTAAGGCCCAGGACTGAAAAAGGCACCTCAAGCAAGGGTAGGATTCCCAGATGTCAGAGTCCAGCAACACCAGGAGAGTATAAAGAAGTCTCTGATGTTCCTGAGACTGCAGAATAACAAGGAGAAAGCCAGCAAGTCTTTGGAGATACTCTGGTCAGCAAGATTGGTCCAGTCCTCGTCCTCAGTTGGGCAGAGATCAGCACACAGCAGGACAGCTCAACAATGCAGAGAAGCAGTTCCTTGGAACAGTCAGTCCAAGTAGAGTGACAGTCCTTACAGCTCAGCAGTCTTTACTCCAACAGAGTTCTTCCCAAGTCTAGTTATAATAGTCTAGTAATCTGATTTCAGGGGACCAGAGACGCAGTACTTATTCCCCAAAATTCCTTTGATGTGGGGGGTGACTTCAGGGGATCTCTCTGAAGTGCACAGGTCCCCCTTTCAGCCCAGCCCCTGGCTAAAGACTATCAGTGATAGGTAATCGACCCCTCTGTGTGGGTTCAGGCCACTACCCTTTGAAGTGTAACTGTGAGCCCTTTCCAACCTCCTCCCCAGGAAGATCCATCACTGTGCAGATGAATGGAGATGCAGTTTAGTATTGTGTGTTGTGGGTCTATGAAGGGAATGCACAAATGTATGTGTCACCCAGCCCAGGTCAGACGTTTATTTGAAACAGGCTCTAGGCACACAGGCAGTGAGAGCAGAGAAATGTCCACTTTCTAAGTGTCATTTTGTAAATCGTAATAATGAATATGACTTTATCAGTAAAGAGGATTTATCATTACTATTCCATTAATATCAACCAGGATGCAGTTACTCCTTTTGGATCAGGTATTACAGCTTAAAAGCATATTAAGGAATCCCCAATGCAGCCCTATGAAAGCACCAGGACCACAGTAGTGAAAAATGACTTTGGGAGTTTTTCGTTACCAGGATATAAAAAACTTAAAAGTAAATATCCTGCCTTTTACTTACATGATTTCCTGCCCATGGGCTACCTAGGCCATCTCTTAGGTGTGATGAATATGTAAGAAGAAGGGAGTTTAAGGCTTGGCAAGAGGTTTTGAATGTCAAGTTGAAGTGACAGTGAAACTGTAGACGCAGGCTCTGCAGTGGCAAGCCTGAGACATGTTTACTGGGCTACCAAAGTGGGTGGCACAATCAGTGCTAAAGGCCCACTAGTAGCATTTATTTTACTGGGTCTGGGTATACCACTTTAGAAGTGACTTATAACTAAATTAAATATGTCAATTGTGGATACACCAATATTACCATGTTTTAGGGGAGAAGCACATGTACTTTAGAACCGGTTAGCCAACAAAATGATATAGCTAAACACAGGAGATGAAAGGCAAAATTTCCTGGTAAGGACCACCCTAAGGATGCCAGGTCTATCACACTGAAGTAAGCCTGAAAGTCCTATCAGACCATGCGTCAATGTAGCTCCCCCTAGACACAGTGGACCCGTTATTCCCAATCCTGTTGGCCATGATTTCTAAATTAAATAACACTGAGAGACACAGTTGTAAAAGAACATATAAAAGAGGGGCTAGCCAAATACTTTTCAGAGAACGATAATGTTGAGGTACACTACGGAGTTTTATGGGACTCTCAAAAGCAATATTTAAAGAGGACTTAATATATCACACAGTGACCTCCGAGAGGATGGGTAGGAAGAAAAAGCAAGAATTCAAAGATGAATTACATAAAGTAGAAACATAACAGAGGGGCTTTACAAAAAGCATGAGGAGAACTAGAACAATTACTAATGCATGATGCAGCCAAGAAATTGTTATTTATTTATTACTATTTATTAAATGTTAATTAATGTTATATATTTAGGTTATTCGCAAATAAACCTAGGCAGGTTCACACAAGACATCACACTCATACTATTAAAGCTGCTCAAGGAGTTCTCCATTTTGACACTAAGGGCATCCTAAATTGCTAGAAATGTATTAACACTGTCTATATCTTGAAGAGCATCTATTATTAGATGCACAAGAGGCCTACTTGGCAGACTTTCGGATTTCATTTATGGAGGTTGGCTGCACTCCTCTGTATGAAGCAGTCTCGATCGGAGAGGTCAGGGCAGCAATACGCCACATGCCCAGCAGAAAGGGACCAGAACCCAATGGCTTCCCGGCATCTTTCTACAAGACCTTCATACACATTCCAGTAGAAATATTAACAGCAGTTTTTAATGATAACTTAAATCAAGAAACAGTTGCAGACATGATGTTGGAATCCCAACTAACCCTGCTGTTAAAACCTGAAAAAGATCAGACAAACGTCTGTGCTTATCGTCCAATTCCTAAACCCTAAATGCTAAACACAATTGTGAAAATGTTTGTATAGATGTTGATATTGCAATTGCATACCATTAGGACACATTAGATGATGCAGCAAGCCAGATTTATCAAAGACTGCCACACCAGAGATAACATCAGGATGGCGGTATCCCTGATAGCAAGTGCTAAAAAATCCCAAACTCCATTGGTCCTTCTCTCAATTGATGCAGAGAAGGCCTTCAATAGGGTAAATTGGCCTTATATTACTAATTACAAAGCACATTCAAATTGCTCACCAATTGGTACCTATCCACTACTTGGCTTAATGGAATGTTTGTTAGCCCACAGACCTGCTGGAAGAATTGTAGAGAGAGGGGCACCTTTCTACACATGTGCTGGTCTAGAAAATTCTCCCAAGCTTATTGGAAATATATCACATTACATATAAAAGTCATGTTGAGGGTATTGATTCCTATACAACCACTGATAATTATGTTGAGCAACCTTAGAAATGTATGACAGTGAATATCCATTAACCAAACCATGTAGGAAGCTAATCACACATATATTAGTAGGAGCAAGTATGGTGCTTGCACAATTTTGGAAAGAAGCCACCATCACTCCACTAATATTTGTCTTGTTTAAACAAGATCCTCCAGGACAACGACAGAAACAATGGATTCTGCCGAACTTTCCATCATTGGTTACACGCATAAAATCAATAGGATAGGATGCCCATCACAACGGGAATAGGCAAGGTTGCCCCCTTTCCCCACTGACTTTCTCACTTACCATGGAACCCTTTATTCAAAGTGCGCAAAGCAATCCAGACATTAAGGATGTCAGATTGGGAATGCAAGTATTCAAGCTGGCAGTGTACTCTGACAATGTTCTAATATTCTTTATCGAGCTGAAACTTCAGTCCCAGCTCTAAAGAAGGAATTGGTGTGCTTTAAGAAATTATCTGGCTTCCTTATCAATCACACAAAATCCAGTAGTATGGGGATAGTGGCTAATAAGGAAGCTATCCAGGCAGACATTGTCAGTCATGGCTCTACCTGGGCTCACAAGTCCATAAAATACCTTGGCATCAACTTACCAAAAAAAATGGGCAACCTATATCAGAGTAATATCCCACTGCTACTGTGGGTTTTTTACAAACATCTCTACCACTGGGGCAAACTTGAAATATCCTGGCTAGGCAGATGAAAATCTTTAAAAATGACTTTCCTCAGCTGTCTCGTTTATGTGGCTGACTATTGCTTTACGTTTCCCAAAGCTCAAAGTGGAGCAAATTCAAAGGTAACTTCTTGTTTGGAGTGGCCACTCCTTCAGAGTTTTGGAAGCGACTTTGTACGGAGGCACAGTTAAAGGAGTCCTGGGATTCCTGAACATGGGACCCTACATACAAGCCGCTCAATTCCAGTCAGCTGTAGGCTGGAATCAGAACCCCTGAAATAAGGGCTGGGTCTATCTTGAACAACATTTCTCCCAGATACTATTACAAATCCTCCTCGAGCTCCATCCTCAGGCTTGTTCAAGGAGGTCTCAAATGCTTACCACAACACAGATCCATTTAGAGGACTATAAACAGATCATGCATAGGAACGGCTCTATCAAATTACCTTCACCACTAGCTCCTATTAAGTGAAATCTCTACTTCCCACTGGGACTTAGCAACCATTGTTTCAGTGGCTGGAATAATTGCAACCCCCCCACCTTCGTTGATCACTACTCCAGTGGTATGATACTGTCAGCTGAGAACATTCTGGAGAGGTGGCACCTTGATAGAGCAGACAATTCCAGCTAATGCAATTATTGCAGTGGGCTAGCTTTAGTGAGGTGAAAGACAGAGCAACCACTTAGAGGCCATATTCAACAATAAAACACTATGAAAGCAAATTACATTGTTGCAATGTGCAATTTAAAACTCTGCTTTCAAACCTAAATACAGATACACAATACAATTGGAAAGGGTTCTCAGGAGGGAGATACCAGATGACACGTGGAACAGAATTTGGTAAAGGGCTGCAAAGTTCTCTATCTGAACTGCACACAAGGAAGGCACATTCAAACTTCTCTCCAAGTGGTACCTATCTCCCACATTGCTTAATGAAATACTTCGTAGCCCACCGACCTGCTGGAAGACTGTGGAAAGAGGGGCACCTTTCTACTCATGTGTTGGCTAGCAAATTCTCCCATACGTATTAGAAAGATATGACTTTACTTATTTGAATGATGTTGAAGGTATTGATTCTTATGTAAACACTGACAAATCAATTGGACAACCACGTGGAAAGCTAATCTTACATTTGTTAGTAGAGGCACACCTCCACTAATATTTGGTAGATGGAACTGTAGATTATGCACTTGAGAGCCTAACTGTACTGCTTCATGACAGATTAAAGACATTGGCGGCCAAGTACCTTCCTTTTGAAACTTTTTTGAAGTGAGACAGACTTTTGGAGACAGATCCTAGCTAGGTTCCAGAACTGATGTGAAAGATGGGGCTTTACATTATGGAGCCCACTTCAAACAGTGCCTTTGATAGAGATGCCTCACCCTAATTCCTGGACCAATGCTTATATCGGTGGGCCAGTGTATTACCTTTTTACTGATCCTGCACTGAATTTAACACGTGCTAAAACTTAAAACCAACACTTAATGTTAGCTTGTGTTATATTTTCCGAAAATCTAAATAAAATGTATCCCATGGAACATCCAGACATCCTCCTGAAGGCGAGTGCAATCGTCCACTGCACCTGCCTACAGGGGTGTCACTGTGTCCCCTCTGAATTGCAGGTCTGGTGCCATTTGAACTGTGAAAGATGGAGCAATTGCTTCCACCAGCTGCTCTGCCTTTCAAGAAATGCACTGCCTCCAGGGTGAGTGCATGTTTGTGGCTGTTCTGCGGGTAGTCCATTATATGTAATATGGGGTACTGCTCCTGTTTTCATCAAATATGTACAAACACCATACAGTATCCTCACCTACTATCCTATGTTGGGTATCCCTACTTGTTTGCCATCTGCACAGAAAAATAAATTATTTCTTTTGAAAGACCCTCACCCACTCTAGTAGTGACATGCTTCATCATTGGGTCTTCAATCTGGTCACTAAAAACCAGGATGGTCTCAACTGTATGCCAGGGAGCACTATGAATATTATTTAACAGCCAGGGGCTTAGAGAATAAAAATACCTTAGGCAACCCAGGTTTCCCCTTTATTGATGGTTGCTTAGGTATGGTTAAAAACAATGGGTGGGTAAAACATGGGAACAATGACCCTATTCCCCTAATTCCTTTTGACATGTTTCAGCAAGTTGTTAGTGACCACTCAGGGTCCTTGGGCTTTTATCAGATGAGGTTCATGCTGCCCCGGGTTTCCTATAAATCTATCTATGCCTAGTTAGACAAAAGACAGACAAACATAGAACAAAGAAGCATGCAGAAAAATAGGCCTACTAGTCTTGATTATGGAGAAACTATCCACCTCTTAATCCTTTGGAAAAAACTCACAATACATACACATTGATAAAGGTACTTCCATACTTGCTGTTTTGCTATTTTGTTATAGTTGTGAAGAACAGGTGTGTCTTTGGATGTTTTCCCTAATTAAAATGTTTCTGTGGCCTGTAAAACTCAAGCAATCAAAGAGTATTTCAGTGCTTGTAGCCGTCACTGCTGTGACAAACAAGAACACACTGACATGCAGAGAGAATGTCCTAGACAAATATCAATAAGTAGAAGTGAAATGTCAAAGCACACAAAACATGTTTCTCTCATGGCTCTTATCCTAAGCAAATATCTCTTTGGGCAGCATGGTAGGAGGAGGGGCATGCATCTGTAGTCACACACTGTATTAAAGAGTAAAAAATTGCAACACTCGGGTCAGGAAATCAATGGCAGCAATAAGTACAAGTGAAAAAATAACAAGTGTTTGTTCCACCGATTCATTCGTCACAGATAACGGTGCGCCATGGCACAAACAGGAACAGTGCACCTTAAGTGTAATACCTGCCCCATTCTGTTACCAGGATCTGTGTTCTACTTAACTCCACATGAAATTTTGAGGCAGTTGCTGGTATACTCAACACTAAAATGTAATGTGAGGTTTGCCTTGCATGAAAACCAATCCATTCTCTTGTCCTGTTTTTGAATAATCAAAAGAAATGTCTTATGGCATAGCATGTAGTTTCACTGGCACCATCCCTTCCTTCAAGTGACATAACATACTTCTTCATCAAACCTGAATTCTACTTCATCAGATAAGAGTTCCTGCCAAGCAAGGTATCCTCTGTAAAATGTAAAATAGAGCTGTAGCATGACACAGCATTAAATATGTGTACCGTAGTTTCACGGGCCATGCAATGTGAATCTTTCTGGAGACCAAGAGGCTCATTAAGAGTGTGGGGGTCTATAGACCGTCACACTCATGGTGGCAGTCTGGACCACTGCCAATAAAGTGATCCTACCACCACATTAAAACCCTGGCAGTCAGACCACCAGGCAATTGACAGCTCCACCAGGATCTTGGATCCCGGTGGTCTGGAGGTGCGGAGATCCTAATCTGCCAGGACAGCGCTGCCCCGTAGATTACGACTTCATTCTCTGACAGCCTTTTCTGGCAGAGAATAGGTGCAGGGGGCCACAGGAATACACTTGGCATGGGCAATGCAGGGTCCCCCTTGCCCAGCACCTTCGCAATGTTCACAGTCTGCCTTGCTGTGCTGGTGCACCCTGCGGGCTACAGCATTGCTGCCGGCTCGATTACGAGTTGGAGACAATGCGGTAGCCTGTTTCCTGCTAGGCCGGCAGGTGGAAATTAAGGTTTCCATCCACCAGCCTGGAGGGAAACTCTTAATGGGGCCGGCAGGGAGGTAGCTTGTGCTGTGGCAGCCTCCCCATCATAAGTTCGGCAAATAGTGAAAACGTCCACCAAACTCGTAAAGACCTCCCCAAGTGTATGAACTATTGAAATATTTATCTCAATTGTCACCTTGGAAGTTAGAGAATATCCACAAAATTGCACATTTTTGGGCATTCACAAACTCTTCTCATTCCCTTATCCTCTCTGGAAATAGTAGAATTGTAACTCCTGCCAACAGTTGGCATAAATCTGTTTGCTGTGGGTCACTAGTAGGGGTTTCTCCATCAGGAAAAATATTTTTCTCTGCAATAACAAAGTTGAGAATGACCATCCTATTCACCACAAAGTAACTGATGTATCAGAAATTGTAGTACTGTCCCTGACATTACATTGATTATCTATACATGACAACCTATGCATAAATTTAACTAACAGTTCAGTTGTTAAGTTGTGCAATGAAAAGCCATTTTAATATGCATTCACTATAGGTCAGTAGTCGAACGTGATATATCCTTTAAACTTCATGTTTTTAACTTGCTTTTCTAGTATAACCCATCATGGTAATTAAAAGTCTGCACTAAAATGATAATACTTTTCATGAAAGAAGTATTTTAAAAGTAACATGTGAATTTAGAGAATGTACTTCTGCACTGTAGTTACATGAATAGGTTAATAGAGTTATTTCATTTTGAATTTACTCTAACATGAACACTGACAACTTGTTAATGTTGCATTCATAATTTAGAATGTTATTTGTGTATTAATTGCATGAATTAATCTGCTGTTTTAATTTATTTTGCTCAGCTTAAGTGGGGCCTGCAATGTTCTGTTTTCTGACTGTGCAGAAAATGTTTAGTCCTTCTTGCTAACGTGAATTGAACTTTCTCATGAGAATGCTAGCTTGGTAAAAGATACTCTATTGTTTTACACACAGTAGGCTTGGGAACTGAGCCATAAGCACTGTAAATTCAGGAACTGTGGAATGAAGTATGTATACAAATGTTTGAACTTGCACTGATGAGCTAAGATGGAAGCGGTTTCACATGATGAACCGGTGAACTTTCACTGATGTTGCAGTCTATGTCATATAACTGTTTTCCATTGGAGAAGTATACTTTTTGCATCATGTGGAGTGATGGATGGATAAATCATCTTGCCCTATGAACTTTGACATACCTATCCCCATTTGGATTTGCAGCACGGCTCGCCTTCCCTTTGAGCAGAATCTGTTCCATCCCATCTTGCTTGCCGAAACCCTTGGACTGTGAGAGGTATGTTCCTCTCTAGCCTTGGCACCTTTGAAGTGCCGTACTGAGACTTAAAGAGATTTTTCCCCTGACCCAGAGAAGACGCCTCTTGATCGAGCTTCTGAAATGCTGACGCCTTCCCTTTTTACCTACCTTTTGTCAACCTTAGTTAGTCACCTGTTTCCCCAGATCTCCTTTTTCAAATTTTTTTTGTCCTCTTTGCCTTTTAGCCAACATGTGCTTGACTGAGGCACATATTAAAATGGACTTGCTAATTTGTAGGGTTATCCCTTACCCAGGTTATTAAACAGCAGAATTAGAATTCCTTAATGGTTAATAGAATTAGACAGCGTTTGTTTACTTCCTTTCAAATTTTCTTATTGCTATTATGTGGAGGGGTCAATGAATGTCTAGTTGTTCTGATGTTAATGTGTTTGAACTTCTTCAGGAGGTTTGGATAGCCTACCCTGGTTTCGTATCTTTACGTCTTGTTTTGAGAATGATCAATGTTACTCTGAGCCTAAATCTGTAATAAACACCCTTAAACTTGATTTCAGCTTGGAGAATTCTGTGTGTGGCTAATGAGTCATGCTAATATTTTAATTGACAATTGTGACTTTTGATGCCCTCATCGCCACACGCAACACTGAGTGAAAAGATCTATCGACCTCATCTAAAACATAATCCTGAAAAGGAATATACTACACCTGTTACACTTAGCATTCTTGGCATGGTCTCCCCTAACTTTTTACCTCTGTTCCCCAGGTTGTTGATGTGTGCTGGACTCTGTTTTTGTTGTTTTCTTTTACTCTGGGCACTTTACCACTGCTATCCAGTGCTAAGGTACAAGTGCTCCTATGTAAAATGTATGTGTAAGTGAATTTCCATGATTGGCACATTTAATTTACTGGTAAGTCCCTAGTACAGTGCACTAGAGGTGACCAGGGACTGTAAATCAAATGCAATGTGGGCCTGCAGCAATGGTTGTGCCACCCACATTAGTAGCCCTGTGATCACGTCTCAGACCTGCCACTGCAGTGTCTGTGTGCGCAGTTGTAAACTGCCAATTCGACTTGGTAAGTGTAACCACTTGCCAGGCCTAAACCTTCCCTTTTCTTACATGTAAGATACCCCTAAGGTAAGCTCTAGGTAGCCCCATGGGCAGAGTGCAGTGTATGTTTAAGGTAGGACATGTACTAATGTGTTTTATATGTCCTGGCAGTGAAATACTGCAAAATATGTTTTTCACTGGTGCAAGGCCTATCTCTCTCATGGGTTAACATAGTGGCTGCCTATAAAAATGATTAAAGTGTAAATTCCCTTTGGGAGCAGATGGACATGTGGAGTTTGGGGTCTCTGAACTCACAATTTAAAAATACATATTTTTAGTAAAGTTGGTTTTGAGATTGTGTGTTTGAAAATGCCACTTTTAGAAAGTATGCTTTTTCTTGCTTAAACCATTCTGCGACTCTGCCTGTTTGTGGATTCCCTTTCTGGTCAGTTTGACAGTTGGGCTGTTTGCACCTCGCTCTAGACAGTGATATAAAGGTGGCTGGGGTGTAGCCTGCATATCCTGATGAGCCATCTGTGCTAGGAGGGAGGGAAGGAGTGGTCACTTACACATGAAAGGGCTGCCCTCCCACAATGCAGTCTCCAACCTCCTGGTGTGTGTCTGGGGCCCGGCCTGGGCAAGGCAGGATTTCACAAACAAGAGAGACTTTCCTTTTAAGTAGGCCTACTTCAAAGGCCAAAATGGGCAGAAGAAGAGCACCCAAAACCACAGACTTTAGAACACTTCTGAAACCAAGAGGAACCTCTGCCTGGAGAAGAGCTGAAGAGCAGAGGAGAAGTGCTGCACTGGCTGGGACTGTGCTTTAATGAGCTATCCTGCAGTTGCTGCTTCTACCTGTGCAATAGGACAAAGACTGGATTTTGCTGTGCATTCCTGCTTGTGAAAAAATCTCTAAGGGCTTGTCCTGATCTTGCCTCCTGTTGTTGAAGTATTAGGGCCATCAAATACTTCTCCTGCCAGCACCTGGACTCTCTGCTGAGACTCCTGCCCTGCCAAGTGGTGCCCTATCCAGTTCCTGGGGCCTTGGAAGGTGAAGCTGGCAGACCAAGACTGAAAATCCACGCACAGACCACAGTGCGGGGAAAATATCGGCGCACCTTCCGAGACGCGGCTGAAAAACGATGTGCCACCGGCTTCGCTGCAGAAATCGACTCTCCACTGGCATTGGGGCTGGAAAACAGAGGCATGCAGCTGGAGAAACGAAACACAACACCCGCTAACGGAGGCTGATAACGTCGCATACCACATTGCGTGATTTTGCTGATACAGTGCGGCAGGATTTTTTACGCAAACCATGCTCAGTGGCAGAAAAACAACACAAGCCTGCACGAACCCGCGTGCTTGCCCGGATCGACGCATCGCTCTCCTGCGGAGAGGAAAAACAACACATGCCGACCCGACCGGAGGAGGAGAAATGACGCACAGTCTCACTTGCGGGTGAGAAATCAACGCTTTGCTAACCTTTTTCGGCGCACACTCACCCGTGCATGTTATTTTGACACTATCCAGGTACTTTTCAACGCTAGCAGTGTTTTTACTGTTTACTAAAGGATTTAGGACTCTTTTTGCTTTTTAATTCTTAACTTGTCTGGTGTATGGTGGATTTTTGTCATTTTGGTCTTGTTTTGTTTAGATGAATATTTTCTATTTTTCTAATCCTGTGTTGTGTCATTTTGTAGTGCTTTCACTGAGTTACTGTGTGTGTTAGTACAAATACTTTACACTTAGACTCTGAAGTTAAGCCTGCATGGCTTGTGCCAAGCTACCAAGGGGGTGAGTGGGGGTTAACTGAGGGTGATTCTCCTTTACCCTGACTAGAGTGAGGGTCCTTGCTTTGCTTGGACAGGGGGTAACCTGACTGCCAAGCAAAGACCCCATTTCGAACAACAACATGACTAAAGTTGAAACCATCACCATGGAGACTGAGTTGGAGATGACCTGACTGAAGGAAACTACGCTTTGGTAACATGAAAAAAACTGTTTCTTACTAGGAATACATGGTGCAGAAGCAAAGGAGAAATTGTGAGGCTGTGAAAGCAGATTTAGAGACCTGAGTATAAAGTACTTGATAATGTTCCAAGCAAAACTGAATGTCCTACTGGGGACAGATCACAATTTTTCCTAGATCCTGAGCAGGTACATGGGTGGCAGGACTACATGGTTGTAAGAAGAAGCAGCTCTAGGTGTATGAACTTCAGTAACTGTAACTATAGATTGCCAGACCTGAAAGCCACACTACACCTGAATGCAACCTACCAGCAACAGACACAGGTGTCAACCAGAGGGAGGTTCTCTAAATGAAACAGTGCACATATAGTGGCATATTTATACTCCGTTTGTGGCGGAATTGCGTCGTTTTTTTTTACGCAATTACGACGTAAAACTAACTCCATATTTATACTTTGGCGTTAGACGCGTCTAGCGCCAAAGTCCATGGAGTTAGCGTCATTTTTTAGCGTGGACACCTACTTTGCGTTAATAATATGCAAGGTAGGCGTTCCCGTCTAAAAAAACGACTCCGAGGCATGTGCGTCGGATTTATACTCCTGGGCAAAATTCACGCCAGGGAGTGGGCGGGTCATAAAAAATGACGTACGGACGCTTTTGCGCCGTTTTTTAGCGCCTGCAAAAGGCAGGCGTTAAGGGACCTGTGGGCTCTGAAGGAGCACAGAGGTGCCCTACCATGCCCCCAGGGACACCCCCTGTCACCCTTGCCCACCCCAGGAGGACACCCAAGGCTGGAGGGACCCATCCCAGGGACATCAAGGTAAGTTCAGGTAAGTGTTTTTTTGTTGTTTTTTTTTTGTGGCATAGGGGGGCCTGATTTGTGCCCCCCTACATGCCACTATGCCCAATGACCATGCCCAGGGGACAGAAGTCCCCTGGGCATGGCCATTGGGCATGGGGGCATGACTCCTGTCTTTGCTAAGACAGGAGTCATTTCTATGGGGGTTGGGAGTGAAAAAAAATGGCGCAAATCGGGTTGAGGCGAAAAAATTGCCTCAACCTGACTTGCCCCATTTCTTGACGCCCAAGCCCCATATCCCCCTACGCCGGCGCTGCCTGGTGTACGTCGTTTTTTTTAACGCACACCAGACGGTGCCGGCGGCTAACGCCGGCTAACGTCATTCAATAAATACGGCGCCCGCATGGTGCTTCAGAATGGCGTTAGCCTGCGCTAATTTTTTTGACGCAAAACTGCGTTAGCGCAGTCAAAAAGTATAAATATGGGCCATAGTTTTATAAAATGGTAGATTGACCCTCAAGCCTGAATGAATTTCTTCCTGGAGAAGGAATTAGAAGTGTGACAGGCAGTCATGAATGGGTACATACTAGGCTGCACTATCCCTCACCACAAAACTCACTAAGAGACTTTAGGGACATGATTTAGAACTCAGCGGACAGGTAACTCTGCCACAATCTAAATCACAATCTAAATCCCATTCTATCCTATGATTTCGGCAAGGAGCTTATTCATCATCGTTGTGACAGAGTAATCTGGCCGCTGAGCACTAAATCAGGACCAAGGTTATCCAAAGTTATGCAGAATGCCTCAGCCAGACTATCGCTCAAGCTCCCACCCCACACTCACATATGCACATAAGTCAAAGACCTGTACTGATTCCCTATTTACAGATGCACTCTCTTCAAACTGCTCACATGCACACACATTGTCCTGCAGGACCAACTGAGCAGCACTGAAAAGCAGCATCAGCTTCCATACACCAACCAGACACTCTGCTCTGCTAGACTAGTGTTCGCTCAGATCCCCTGCATTCCAGCAACCAGAGCAGGCGGTTTTGCCTTCTCAGACCTTCTCATACCTTGTTCCTATATCCTGGAACGGCCTCCCCCTGCCACATCAGAGACACTAGTTCAGTCCCAGAATTCTGCAACACACCTAAAGACCTGGCTATTTCAATAGGCCAGGGCAGCATTTCCTTCTCAAGGTGCCAGAATTTCGTTCCAGGTGACATGTGCATCATACAAATACACCTGATGTAACATAACATGAATTATTAACTCGCATTCTCTTCCAGTCAGGTGGTGGCCCCTATAGTCCAGAACCTATACAGGCTAACCTTGCCTGTTACCAGTGACAGCCCCATAGCTGTGGCAACCAGAGACAATGGAGAGCTCTGACAAGAAAACTGTACCGCACATTACTGGGAACAGATAGTCCTGCTCAGAGAAAGCAGTTGCCCAATAGGTAGCAGTTCAAAAGGCTGAATGTGCGAAAGGATGGTTGTCTGCTGGATTGTGAAAAATTATTTGGGTTACTTAAAAGCATGTGGCACATTTCCTTGAAAATTGAACATGGTTTCTGTCGCCACTGTCTGTGTTAGTGACCAGTGATCACTCTTAAATAAAATGCACTGTTTGTTGTCAGTTAAAAGAAGGCAAGAGGTTCACACAGGCTGCGTACAAATGTCAAGAAGGTTGTATCTCTATGTACATCCCAACATTATTCACTTTCCCAGTGCGATCGCAACTGGAGTTAGATGTCATCCAAAATAGCAGACACATATGATAAATTCAGGCTGTCTCTATGGAGGTTAAAAATGACCCTACAGTCCAGAAATAAATCTGAGAGTATCAGTTGGCATATGAAATGTTTCACAGAAAGGCTTGACTATTACAATATTTTTTATTTTGTCCTTTCAGAATTTCCGCTGCAGTGCCTTCAGGTGGCAATGAAAACTGCAGTACTAGTTGTCTTTGTTGTGAAAAGAGGCCATCTGCATGGTGCTCGATAGGACCAGCACTAGTTATCATCGAATGCTCAGGTGTCTAAAATGTGGTTTGTTTGGCCTTTTTGTGCTTTGTTCAAGCCAGGGGTGGGTAATTTCCACCAAAAAAGTTGTAATTAGGTACTGCGCGAAATCCGTGTTTCTAAGAATATTTACTACTCATCATCCTTGTCTCGAGATGAGCCAAGGTGGTTCTAAAGGACATTATCATTTTCAGTTCAAGACCCTCGGATTTAGAATCCGCTTTTTCTGCCAGCACAGCAATCATTGACTTTGTAAGCTGTGTTAGAGCTTCTAGCGTGGTCTCAGAGAGAGAACATAGCTAGTTTTCTCTTCGTGGGGTACGATATAAGCAAATTCTGTCATTGAGTCCTGTATTGATTAAATCTTTCATTCATCTATTGCCTACAAATTAGTTGTTTGGGTATGATGAGGCTTTCTTCTTGAACTATACATTGTAATTCTCAGCCTAATGGTTTGACGGATTTCTTTTCCTTGCCAAGAACATTTTATTACCATGTGTTCTCTTATTGATTTGATTTCCCATATATAGCACCTGTGAGAATCCCTTTCTCATTAACTTGGGATCGCTCTAGATTGCTTCATTTATAGGATTTCTGAAGTAGAAGTACTATGTGTGTTTATAGAATTATAGATTGCTAATTTTAGAAATGTAGGGTATTTTTTCGTCAGCAGTTTGGTACTTAAAGTTCTCAGGTTTATTATAAATGTAATAGATACGCCAGTACATGTATATGATTTTCCAGAAAATACTACTTAGAAGGGCTCTTATTCACATGCCTATCCTGCAGAAAATACTACTTAACTGGTTTGTTATTCATATGCTGTTGTTTGGGGGAGCTGAACCGTAAAACTAAGGCTGTTCCGGTGGAATAACATATTTAATTGAGCAAAAGGTAGATTATTACAACATGGCACATTCCCTCTTCAATTCAAACATATTCAGCCTTTTCTGTGAATAAAACGCATTGAGACTTCCCATCTGTCCTGATTCCTTGTTAAAAGAATATTGCTTCTGTCTTTCGAATAAGCATTGCTCTTTGAGGAAAATCTCTGTGGCTGCAATGAGAAGTCTCAGGGGTATGCAACACCTCCTTCAAAGGCGCAGCAAAATCGCAGGTCAAATCCAAGATGAGGAAGAAAGAGAAATCAAAGAGAGATCATGTTTCAGAACCCATGGAAAACATCACACAGAGGCAGGCCGGTGATATGCAGAAGTCAGTCTGTACCAATGCCAAATTAGATTTAAGTGGGAAAGCGTGGAATAGTAATTAGAACTAAAACAAAAGTAGCAGCCTGTTTCACAGCTAGTCTCCAAGTAATTGGTCATTACTCGGGGACTACTTTGATGATGTTTAGTTTTGTCCATTATACACGCCAGTACTCGATATGCTTGTCAACACAGACGTGTAATGGTGCTTTCTCCTTCTGGGACCCAGGAAGTACATTGTGCGCAATTGTAGTATGATTTCCTACAATTAACCTTTCCAGAATCAGTGGACGATGTGGAATATTGATCAGTTAAGATTTTAATCATTTCCTTAAATCATCTGGATTTATTCCACATTTTCTTTGCAAACGCAGCATACACATAATTGGAGGTATATAGAATGACGTACAGTAGATCGAAGTTTATGTTGGTTTTCAATGCTTGTCTGCAAAAGCATGCAGCTCTTAAAATAGGTTATGTGGGTATTGAAGAATGCTCAGTTACAATTATGTTTCTGCTTATGACCGCGATTAAAAAAATAAAAGATGTAGTACAATAACTTTAGACGTTCAAATCAGTATGCATAATGCCACAGCATATACGCAAAGAGTGTGGTTTTACTTTTGGACATTTTTGAGTAAAGGAAATATTATACTTTATGCCTGCAAAAGCGTTTTAATGTTTTATTTTAACTCTGCTGTCATTTACTTTATTGCCTACAGCAACCTATATAAACTATTACTTCTCTTTAGTTAAAGTTAGTTACGTGTTAAACAAACTAGTACACTTCATTCCATAGTTCCCTTACCTGAATAGATGAAGCGATAGCTGCTACTTCGCTCAATCTTTCAAAACCTTACCTGAGGACTTGCCAAGGTGCCTTCTTAATGGTAGTGGTAGTGTGCTAACAGGGAAGACATCACAAGTGAGATCCTACTCCCACCTAGGTGAGCTCTGTAGGAAAGTACCATCTTGCCTGGCATGTTACCCCCATTTTTCACTGTATATATGTTGTTTTAGTTGTATGTGTCACTGGGACCCTGGTAACCCAGGGCCCCAGTGCTCATAAGTGTGCCTGAATGTGTTTCCTGTGTAGTGACTAACTGTCTCACTGAGGCTCTGCTAATCAGAACCTCAGTGGTTATGCTCTCTCATTTCTTTCCAAATTGTCACTGACAGGCTAGTGACCATTTTTACCAATTTACATTGGCTTACTGGAACACCCTTATAATTCCCTAGTATATGGTACTGAGGTACCCAGGGTATTGGGGTTCCAGGAGATCCCTATGGGCTGCAGCATTTCTTTTGCCACCCATAGGGAGCTCTGACAATTCTTACACAGGCCTGCCACTGCAGCCTGAGTGAAATAACGTCCACGTTATTTCACAGCCATTTTACACTGCACTTAAGTAACTTAGTAGTCACCTATATGTCTAACCTTTACCTGGTAAAGGTTAGGTGCAAAGTTACTTAGTGTGATGGCATCCTGGCACTAGCCAAGGTGCCCCCACATTGTTCAGAGCCAATTCCCTGAACTTTGTGAGTGCGGGGACACCATTACACGCGTGCACTACATATAGGTCACTACCTATATGTAGCTTCACCATGGTAACTCCGAATATGGCCATGTAACATGTCTATGATCATGGAATTGCCCCCTCTATGCCATCCTGGCATTGTTGGTACAATTCCATGATCCCAGTGGTCTGTAGCAAAGACCCTGGTACTGCCAAACTGCCCTTCCTGGGGTTTCACTGCAGCTGCTGCTGCTGCCAACCCCTCAGACAGGCATCTGCCCTCCTGGGGTCCAGCCAGGCCTGGCCCAGGATGGCAGAACAAAGAACTTCCTCTGAGAGAGGGTGTGACACCCTCTCCCTTTGGAAAATGGTGTGAAGGCAGGGGAGGAGTAGCCTCCCCCAGCCTCTGGAAATGCTTTGTTGGGCACAGATGTGCCCAATTCTGCATAAGCCAGTCTACACCGGTTCAGGGACCCCTTAGCCCCTGCTCTGGCGCGAAACTGGACAAAGGAAAGGGGAGTGACCACTCCCCTGACCTGCACCTCCCCTGGGAGGTGTCCAGAGCTCCTCCAGTGTGCTCCAGACCTCTGCCATCTTGGAAACAGAGGTGCTGCTGGCACACTGGACTGCTCTGAGTGGCCAGTGCCACCAGGTGACGTCAGAGACTCCTGCTGATAGGCTCCTTCAGGTGTTAGTAGCCTATCCTCTCTCCTAAGTAGCCAAACCCTCTTTTCTGGCTATTTAGGGTCTCTGTCTCTGGGGAAACTCTAGATAACGAATGCAAGAGCTCATCCGAGTTCCTCTGCATCTCTCTCTTCACCTTCTGATAAGGAAACGACCGCTGACCGCGCTGGAAGCCTGCAAACCTGCAACATAGTAGCAAAGACGACTACTGCAACTCTGTAACGCTGATCCTGCCGCCTTCTCGACTGTTTTCCTGCTTGTGCATGCTGTGGGGGTAGCCTGCCTCCTCTCTGCACAAGAAGCTCCGAAGAAATCTCCCGTGGGTCGACGGAATCTTCCCCCTGCAACCGCAGGCACCAAAAAGCTGCATCACCAGTCCCTTGGGTCTCCTCTCAGCACGACGAGCGAGGTCCCTCGAATCCAGCGACTCTGTCCAAGTGACCCCCACAGTCCAGTGACTCTTCAGCCCAAGTTTGGTGGAGGTAAGTCCTTGCCTCACCTCGCTGGGCTGCATTGCTGGGAACCGCGACTTTGCAGCTACTCCGGCCCCTGTGCAGTTCCGGCGTAAATCCTTTGTGCACAGCCAAGCCTGGGTCCACGGCACTCTAACCTGCATTGCACGACTTTCTAAGTTGGTCTCCGGCGACGTGGGACTCCTTTGTGCAACTTCGGCGAGCACCGTTTCACGCATCCTCGTAGTGCCTGTTTCTGGCACTTCTCCGGGTGCTACCTGCTTCAGTGAGGGCTCTTTGTCTTGCTCGACGTCCCCTCTCTCTTCAGGTCCAATTTGCGATCTCCTGGTCCCTCCTGGGCCCCAGCAGCGTCCAAAAACACCAAACGCACGATTTGCAGCTAGCAAGGCTTGTTGGCGTTCTTTCGGCGGGAAAACACTGCACGACTCTCCACGGCGAGAGGGATCCGTCCACCAAAGGGGAAGTCTCTAGCCCTTTTCGTTCCTGCAGAAACCTCAGCTTCTTCTGTCCAGTCGAAGCTTCTTTGCACCCGCAGCTGGCATTTCCTGGGCATCTGCCCATCTCCGACTTGCTTGTGACTTTTGGACTTGGTCCCCTTGTTCCACAGGTACCCTAGATTGGAAATCCACAGTTGTTGCATTGCTGGTTTGTGTCTTTCCTGCATTATTCCTCTAACACGACTACTTTGTCCTTAGGGGAACTTTAGTGCACTTTGCACTCACTTTTCAGGGTCTTGGGGAGGGTTATTTTTCTAACTCTCACTATTTTCTAATAGTCCCAGCGACCCTCTACAAGGTCACATAGGTTTGGGGTCCATTTGTGGTTCGCATTCCACTTTTGGAGTATATGGTTTGTGTTGCCCCTATCCCTATGTTTCCCCATTGCATCCTATTGTAACTATACATTGTTTGCACTGTTTTCTAAGACTATACTGCATATTTTTGCTATTGTGTATATATATCTTGTGTATATTTCCTATCCTCTCACTGAGGGTACACTCTAAGATACTTTGGCATATTGTCATAAAAATAAAGTACCTTTATTTTTAGTATAACTGTGTATTGTGTTTTCTTATGATATTGTGCATATGACACTAAGTGGTACTGTAGTAGCTTCACACGTCTCCTAGTTCAGCCTAAGCTGCTCTGCTAAGCTACCATTATCTATCAGCCTAAGCTGCTAGACACCCTATACACTAATAAGGGATAACTGGGCCTGGTGCAAGGTGCAAGTACCCCTTGGTACTCACTACAAGCCAGTCCAGCCTCCTACAAGCTCCAACTGTAGGATAAAAAAAAATGGTTATCCATAACAGGCAATTAAATTGAAGAAAAAACAGTTAGTGGGTTATACATTTCATAGCTTCAGAAAGACTGAGGGGGTCATTCCGAGTCTGGCGGTCTTAAGACTGCCAGACTTGGGGCGGCCATCGGACTGCCGCAGTAGTGACTGTCTGATCCATCAAATTCTGACTGCACCCGAAACACCACTGTAATACCGCCGACACCGCCAGGCTGGAGACAGCCTTCAGCCTGGCGGTCCCGGCAATCCCGGCGGCTGTAATCCGCAAGGGCAGCGCTGCAAGCAGTGCTGTCTGACGGATTATGAGTTCCATTCCACCAGGTGGTTCACACCGTCGTGGAAAAGCTTGTCAGAATGGGGGTACCAGGGGACCCCTGGCAGTACATGACAGTCCCGTTCTGCATTTCACTGCCTGAATTACGGGCAGTGTAATACACGACGGGTGCTGCTGCACCCGCTGCACCGCCACATTGGTGCAGGCTCGATTCCGAGCTGGCATCAATGTTAAGGCCCTCTTCACCACAGGGCCAGCGGGTGGAAACACTGTTTCCGCCCGCCGGCCTTGCGGTGAAGTCGGAATAAGGCCGGAGGTGTCCTGACGGCACCAGCGGTCAGGTGGCGGGTTGGGTTTGGCGCAAACTCGGAATGACCCCCTGAGACCAGCCTACTACCATTTTGACAAAACAAAGGATACCAGATACTATAACAAAAACTAGCAATAGTGAATTATTCCCAGCAATGGGGGGGCATAAAATTTAATGAAAATCAAAGTTACGAAATCCTCGAGTCAGAGGAAGTGTACACAAAGTCTGGAATGGACAAGGTTAAGCTTTTACACATAACAAAGGCCTGAATTATGATGTTGACGTTGATGAATTGTTTTTTTATGCATGTTTGGGTAAGTTGGGTTAGTGTGGGCTATTGCTTAGATAATAGAAGATCCCGCAGTGAGTTGGTGTTGCTTTTAACCACAACCACCCCACCAAGTGTGTGATCCATTTGGTGTGAATTAAGTCACACCAGAATAAATCACACAGTCTGGGAGAAAAATAGTTCAGCGGTTTGATGAATGGATGAGAAAGGGGATTTGGGGAAGGTGTGACAAAGAATAACACTACACAACACAACAACATTATTCATCAATGTGATAAGCAGCACATCATCATCAGTCTGTTGTGGAAGGAAATGAAGAAATGAGTATGACACAGTTCCGTTAAATGCTTTGCAAATAGCTCTTCTGCCCCAGAGACCCAAGTTATTATTAGATATGTAAATGTTCTGTCATCTAGGTTTGAAAAATACAAATTATTAAGGAGTGAAGTGAATCTAGCCAGTTCTAAAATTGACTGGTCGCAAGCTGACAGAAAAGTTGCAGACACCATTTTGTTTGTTGCATTGGTTCGAGGGTGGTACAAAAAGAGAGAAAAAATGCATAAGAGATCAGGTTACAGGTATCCTGATCCCGTAGGACACATAGAGGCCAATCATATTTTTCTAGTGGCACATTGATCCGCGGTCAATCCGTGGACAATCTGGTTCCCTATATATCTATATTTTTGGCTTTAAAATACTCCAAAACTACTGAACGTATTTACACCAAATCACCAGAAACATGATCTGTGCAGAATCTACCTTCATGCCAAATTTGGTGTAATTCCGATCAGAGGTTCGGGCTGTAGACATGTCTAAAGGTCCTATAGAAAAATGAACGGGGCAATGCATTTTGGGACCTCCCCTTTTTCTCTGCCCCCACTTCACAGATCACCCTGAAACTTTCAAGACACAAGCTGAACTTAGCAAGTATACGTTTTGGAACCTTCATGCAGATTCATCAAACAGCGCCAAAGTTATTAGCAAAACAAAGAATGCTTTTTCTATAGAAACTAGGTCCTAACTATAACTACCTGGTGGCGTTTGCCACTAGGTGATATAAATATATATATATATATATATATATATATATATATATATATATATATATATATACACATTTGGGAAAGAGAGCAGCTTGTCGATAAATAATTAAAAAGTACTATGGTGGCATACTCAGTCAGGAAAGTAGAGTTTGTCCTCAAACGCAGGTAGTCCGCCATCAGCTAACTCACTTGATTCAATTTCTGACCTATCCTCCTCCTCCTTCTGAGCAGGTTCAGGAACAGTGTAACTGTGTGGTATGAAGTGTTGGTTCATTTTGATCATGGTGAATCTCTCCATGTTTTGAGGTGAGAGACTGGTCTTTTTCACTGTGACAACTACCCCAGATGCACTGAAAACACACTCAGCAGACACACTCGCCACTGGACAAACTAGATACTTTATTGCCAGCCTGCTGATCACTGGCCATTGGTGCATATTTGCATACCAATACACAAATGGGTTTTGATCCCCATAGACCTCTTTTGGGTCATCCAGATATTCCTAGGACATCCTCTCAATGGTCAATGGTGCTGCCACTTGTTTTGCCTATGCCTCTGCATTGGGCCTAAGACATGCAATTTGAAACCAAGCAAATGCAGGGGGTGGGACCAACTTCTGTTCTTGTAGTTGCAGTTGTTGCCAGTGTTCTTGTTGCTGGTTTTGTCTGTTGCAAGATAAGACTCTAGAAGATGAAGTGAGCACCCCAGAACTTCTGCCTGGGAGTGGGACTTTCATTCTTCTTCCAGGTCTCTGGCTTGCTCAACAATCCACCTCCTATATTTTGAAACATCCCCTTCTTCAAGAGGAATGAAGTAGCCAGAATTTTCTTGTACCGTGGATCAACTAGTGTGGCACTGATGTTCTCCTTGGACAACACTATGGCCCTCATTACGACCCTGGCAGTGAGTGATAAAGTGGCTGTAATACCGCCAACAGGTGTGTGGTAATTACCGCCAAATTATGACCATGGCGGTGATAACTCCCATAGTCAGCCAATGTACCATACCAACCGCCAGGGCAAATACAACATTCACCACAACGGTAGCCACCAACATCCAGACGGGAGACAAATTACCACCCACCATATTAAGACACTGCAAACCACCACCTTTTCCAGGGCAGTTCCAATGCCATCAAAAGCCTGGGGGAAACACATCACTGAAGAGAAAAGACTCACCATCAGAGACACAGGGAAGAACAACGTTGCCATGGAACTCGAACTGCAAGTTTTCCCAATGATTTTCTATGTTATGCTCCACTTGGAACACCAACGCTGATGAAGACGATGACAGGGAGTACAGACACCTTGCACACAAGGGAGGGAGGGAGGAAAACTAGAGTGTCACACACACGCACGACACATATCCGATACACACACATCATACACACAACCAGCAGCACACAAAAAACAATTTGCCCCCGATACACAGCAGAATAATGCAAGGACAACAAGAATGGACAAAAGTAATTGTATTCAAATCAACATCTAAAAAATTATTGATATGTCAATCAAACCGATATGTACACATGTACACAAAGGGACGCTGCCCAGTCCAATGTTCAAAGGGCCCACATGGCCACAGTGCACAGTCTAAGGCCCAACTCGAATCCTGACTTCATCTGGATAGAACTCTGCAGGGGCATCAGTTTGCAAGTGGGCAGGCACCCCAGGGGGAGGGGGGCACCGCAGCCAGATGTGGGAACAAGCCCACTGGTTCTGGATGGTACTCCATGTCCATTGCTCTGTCCTAGGCAGTGCAAGTCTCTGGAGTGGGTGACTTGCCCACTGGTTCTGGAGGGGGCATCATGCTCATTGCTCAGTCCTGGGGAGTACAAGGCCACAGTCTCTGGGGTAGGTGTCTTGCCCACTGGTTCTGGATGGGGCAACATGCCCATTGCTCTGTCCTGGGGAGTGCAGGGCCACAGTCTCTCAGGAGGGTGACTTCCCCACTGGTTCTGGAGGGGCAACATGCCCATTGCTGTGTCCTGGGAAGTGCAACGCCTCAGTCTCTCAGGTTGGTGACTTGCCCACTGGTTCTGGGGGAGGGGCATCATGCCCATTGCTCTGTCTGGGGAGTGCAAGGCCACAGTCTCTCAGGTGGGTGACTTCCCCACTGGTTCTGGAGGGGGAAACATGCCCATTGCTCTGTCCTGGGGAGTGCAAGGCCACAGTCTCTCAGGTGGGTGACTTCCACACTGGTTCTGGAGCTGGCAACATGTCCATTGCTCTCTCCTGGGGAGTGCAAGACCTCAGTCTCTCAGGTGGGTGACTTCCCCACTGGTTCTGGAGGGGACAACATGCCCATTGCTCTGCTCTGGGGCGTGTAAGGCCACAGTCTCTGGAGTGGGTGAGTTGCCCACTGGTTCTGGAGGGGGCAACATGCCCATTGCTCTGTCCTGGAGAGTGCAAGGCCAGAGTCTCTCAGGTGGGTGACTTCCCCACTGGTTCTGGAGGGGGCAACATGCCCTTTGCTCTGTCCTGGTGAGTGCAAGGCTATAGTCTGTCAGGTGCGTGACTTCCCCACTGGTTCTGAAGGGGCCAACATTCCCATTGCTCTGTCCTGGGAGGTGAAAGGTCACAGTCTCTCAGGAGGGTGACTTCCCCACTGGTTCTGGAGGGGGCAACATGCCCATTGCTGTGTCCTGGGGAGTGCAACGCCTCAGTCTCTCAGGTGGGTGACTTGCCCATTGGTTCTGGGGGAGGGGCAACATGCCCATTGCTCTGTCTGGGGAGTGCAATGCCACAGTCTCTCAGGTGGGTGACTTCCCCACTGGTTCTGGAAGGGGAAACATGCCCATTGCTCTGTCCTGGGGAGTGCAAGGCCACAGTCTCTCAGGTGGGTGACTTCCACACTGGTTCTGGAGCTGGCAACATGTCCATTGCGCTCTCCTGGGGAGTGCAAGACCTCAGTCTCTCAGGTGGGTGACTTCCCCACTGGTTCTGGAGGGGACAACATGCCCATTGCTCTGCTCTGGGGCGTGTAAGGCCACAGTCTCTGGAGTTGGTGAGTTGCCCACTGGTTCTGGAGGGAGCAACATGCCCATTGCTCTGTCCTGGGGAGTGCAAGGCCACAGTCTCTCAGGTGGGTGACTTCCCCACTGGTTCTGGAGGGGGCAACATGTCCTTTGCTCTGTCCTGGTGAGTGCAAGGCCATAGTCTGTCAGGTAGGTGACTTCCCCACTGGTTCTGAAGGGGCCAACATTTCCAGTGCTCGTCCTGGGAAGTGCAAGGCCACAGTCTATCAAGTGGTTGACTTGCCCACTGGTTCTGGAGGGAGCAACATGCCCATTGCTCTGTTCTGGGGAGTGCAAGGCCACAGTCTCTGGAGTGGGTTACTTGCTCACTGGTTCTGGAGGGGGACAAATGCCCATTGCTTTGTCCTGGGGAGTGCAAGGCAACAGTATTTCAGGTGGGTGACTTCCCCACTGGTTCTGGAGGGGGGCCCTCATACAGCAGCCCCTGGAGAATGGCCTACATGGCGTCCACTGGTGATGATAGCTGCAGTGTGGTGGCGGATGGAGGTGCCTCCTGGGCAGCCTCTGCAGTTGGTGATGGCTGTACTTCCTCAGCTGGCAGTGGAGGCCCTTTGACCACTGTTGGTGTTGGAGGTTTCATCCTGACAGCCTCCGCTGGAGTAGAAGGCTTCTTCTCCTCCATTACTTGGGGGGTGGATTCCTTACCTTTCCTGATAGGGGTGGATGGCTTCTTCCCCTTCTTGGATGGAGGCGCAGGCTCCTTCCCCTTCTTGGATGGAGGTGCAGGCTCTTTCCCCTTCTTGCCTGGAGATACAGGCTTTTTCCCCTTCTTGGAAGGAGGTGCAGGTTCATTCCCCTTCTTGGATGGAGGTGCAGGCTCCTTCCCCTTCTTGGATGGAGGTGCAGGCTCCTTCCCCTTCTTGCCTGGAGGTTCAGGCTCCTTTCCCTTCTTTCCTGGAAGTGCAGGCTCCTTCCCATTCTCGCCTGGAGGTGTTGTATCCTTACCATCATGAGTAGGTGGTGCCATCACTGTCCCCGTGGACTGTTTGGCTGAGGTGCTGGGCTGGGGCTTTGGTACTCTGCTCCTCATGTGGAGGTGGGGAGGAAGAGGTCAAGTTGGTCAAGGAAAAGCTGTTTAGGGACGGTGGGGCGGGAGGAGGGAGAGGTGATGGGAGAGGAGGTAGAGGGAGTGGTTGTTAGAGGTGTATGTCTGCTGGATTTCGGTGCAGGTGCTTGGGCAGTATGCTGATGTGAGGTGGATGGCTGTTGGGTGTGTGAGTGCTTGCATTTGTGTCCTTTAGGAGGGGGGACAGACAGGGTGGGAGAGGACGGAGGGGATGCATGCATGGCTGTTGTGGAGGTGTCTGCTAGTGAGGTGTGTGTGCTGCTTGGCGTGGTGATGCTGGTGGTGGATGTTGATGTAGTGCATGCAGGTGTGAGTGTGGACATGACTGGGAGGGAGGTGGAGGAGGAGGAGGGAAGACAGTGGAGGCAGTGTATGTTGTCGTGTCTGCAGCTGTATGGTGTTTGCGTGAGTGCTTGTGTGAGGAAGTGTGGTGCTTGTGTTTGCCTGTGCCACTCTTGGGTGTTGTCTTGTGTGCATACTCATCTGTATGTGTGCCTTGGATGGGTTGGAATTGAGGAGACTGGGACTGGTAAGTGGTAGTTGGAGGGGGGACGGTAGAATCAGGGACAATGGCTGCCATCAGAGAGGAGGCCAGAGCCTGAATCGATCTCTGTTGCTATGCCAATCCACCATGAATGCCCTCCAGGAATGCATTGCTTTGATGCATCTGCGATGCCAGCCCCTGGATGGCATTCACAATGGTTGATTGCCTTACAGATATGGATCTCAGGAGGTCAATAGCCTTACTGGGGCAGGGCCTGAGGTACATGGGGCGAAGGAGATGCCCACCCTCCTGGGTGAGTGGGCACGGGCAACCAGTTGAGGGGCTACTGGGAGGGCAGTGCTGGTACGGGGGTGGCAGCTGTACTTGCAGCTGGGGTGGTCACAGAGGTGTCCGCCACCACCAGGGAGCTCCCATCGGAGGAGGTATCTGAGTCTGTGTTGTCACCTCCTGTCTCCGCCGTGGTGCTCCCCTCGCCCTCCGTCCCACTGGTTTCCTCAGCATCGGTGGACTCTGCCTCCTGGGTCCTCTGGGATGCAGCACCCTCTGTCACCGGTGCCCCTGCTCCTCCGCCAGATGATGCTAATGCACACAAGGACAGGATGACAAAACAAGAAAGGGAGAGAGAGAGACAGAGGATACACTGGGTCAATGACTGCACCAATACCACTATTGGCATACACATCACCGTCACACACAGGGAAAAGGATTAAGCACAATGCATTGCACTACCAGTGCTATGGCAGGTTACTAAGGAAAGATGAGGACCACACAACACCAACTGCAGCACACGTGGGACCCACGATGCCCTGTGTTAGACCCGACAGCCTTAGGGTGGTCACCCCTAATGTTTTGCCTGCCTCCCTCCACTTTTTGGATACTGTTTTTGCTGGTTTTAAGACTCTGCACACTTTACCACTGCTAACCAGTGCTAAAGTGCATATGCTCTCTCCCTTTAAACATGTTGACATTGGATCATACCCAAATGAATTATTTAATTTACTTATAAGTCCCTAGTAAAGTGCACTATATGTGCCCAGGGCCTGTAGATTAAATGCTACTAGTGGGCCTGCAGCACTGATTGTCCCACCCACTTAAGTAGCCCCTTAACCATGTCTCAGGCCTGCCATTGCAAGGCCTGTGTGTGCAGTTTCACTACCAATTCGACTTGGCATTTAAAAGTACTTGCAAAGCCTAAAACTCCCCTTTTTCTACTTATAAGTCACCCCTAAGGTAGGCCCTATGTAACCCACAAGGCAGGGTGCTATGGAGAAAAAAGGCAGGACATGTACCTGTGTAGTTTACATGTCCAGGTAGTGTAAAACACCTAAATTCATTTTTGCACTGCTGTGAGGCCTGCTCCTTTCATAGGTTAACATTAGGGCTACCCTCATATAATGTTTTAGTGGTAGCTGCTGATTTGAAAGGAGTAGGGAGGTCATATTTAGTATGGACAGAATGGTAATACAAAATCCTGCTGAATGGTGAAGTTGGATTTAATATTTCTATTTTAGAAATGCCAATTTCAGAAAGTGAGCATTTCTCTGCACTTAAATCTTTCTGTGCCTTACAATCCACATCTGGCTAGGTTCAGTTGACAGTTCCCTTGTGCATTCACTTAGACAAACCCCAAACACAGGATGCTCAGCCTCACTTGCATACATCTGCATTTTGAATGGGTCTTCCTGTGCTGCGAGCGTGAAGGGCCTGACACATGTCAAAGGACAGTAGCCTGCCCTCAACCAAAATGACTGCCACACCCCCTACTGGGACCCTGGCAGACAGGAATGAACTGAAAGGGGACCTTGTGCACTTCTAAGCCACTCTTTGAAGTCTCCCCACTTCAAAGGCACATTAGGGTATTTAAACAGGGCCTCTGTCTGCCACAGACAACCATGTTCTGCACGTCCTTGGGGGTGGCATGACACATTCCCTTCTTTTGATGGGCGCTGACCTGCAGAGGCAATGCAGACAGGACAACACCATTAATCAAACAGTCCGGCCTGTCACACAAATGGCCCACCATAGCCGTTTCCATCACCATTGGCACACACATCGCCCAGCGCACACAAGACATTCTCCCATCCCCCTTACACGATGCTTGAACACACATCTTCATGCATCCTTGCCACATGCATCGTGCCCAAAGTGTACTCACCTGTTGGTCTGGAGGCCCATACAGCTGTCTGTACTGGGGTAGGACCCCATCCACCAGTCGCTCCAACTCCTCCTAAGTGAAGGCAGGGACCTTTTCCCCGGTCACATGGGCCATGGTAGGTTCCAGACACAGGTCACAGCAGCACACGCAGTGTAGGTGTTCTCCTGTTGAAGGTCACGAAACAAGTGAGGAATCAGATAGAAAATGGCAGTCAAGTCCGCGACGGTGTACACTGTCACCACTGGCGCAGATCCCCATTGGCCACTCTACTCCATAGAGACCCATATTATCCAATGAGGAATTACACAGCGGTGTAAGACCGCCTTCCTCCACGACGTCCAACATCGGCGGAATTACCTCACTTCCACCTGTCCCTACATACAGGACAGGCGGTTGCCACTTCGGGGGGGGGGAAGTAATATCGACAATAACAGTGTCACAGATTAGATTGGCACATACCTTGCCATAAACACTGTCCCATTACATATGTGTACCATGTAGACTGCAGTTGTAGTTTCATTGTTCAAATTGTGACAGCCTACTCATTCTTGTGTCCCTTAGTTACCTATCACGGCAGATGAACAGGAGGTGGAGACATACCCCCGTGCACAGACCACTGGTGGACTTAGCTACACTGGAGGACAGGCACATTATACTCACCTATTGACTGGAGAGGGCCACAATAACTGAGCTGTGTGCCCAATTGGAGTCAGACCTGATCTCATCTATCCATCATCCAACTGGAATCCCCCCTCTTCTGCAAGTGATATCAGTGCTCCATTTCTTGGCAACTGGTTCCTTCCAAGTGACAGTCGGCTTGGCATCAGGAATGTCACAGCCAATGTTCTCAATTGTGCTGGCTAAAGTGTTGTCTGCCCTAGTAAAAGACATGTGCAGCTACATTGCTTTCCCGCAGGTGTAAGATTTGGCCACTGTGAAGGCCGGATTCCATGCAATGAAACATATCCCAATATTACTGGGGCAATTGATGGTACACATATTGCGTTTGTCATAGGCAGAATGATCAGGTGATCAGGAATCGTAAGAGTTTCCACTCAATGAATGTGCAGATGGTGTGCCTGGCGGACCGGTAACATCTCCCACGTCAATTCTAAGTATCCTGGGTCGTTGCATGATACCTCTTACTCAGGTATGAGGGATTATGTCTTCTCAGGGGAAACCTAAAGGGCAGAATTAGAGCTTAGCTAGGTAGGAAATATCTTTACAAACTCTAGTGTACAGACCCATGGTGGACTTAGCTACACTGGAGGACAGGCACATTATACTCACCTATAGACTGGACAGGGCCACAATAACTGAGCTGTGTACCCAATTGGAATCATACCTGATCTCATCTATCCATCATCCAACTGGAATCCCCCCTCTTCTGCAAGTGATATCAGTGATCTATTTCTTGGCAACTGATTCCTTCCAAGTGACAGTGGGCTTGGCATCAGGAATGTCACAGCCAATGTTTTCAATTGTGCTGGCAAAATTGTTGTCTGCCCTGGTAAAACACATGTGCAGCTTCATTGCTTTTCCGCAGGTGTAAGATTTGGCCACTGTGAAGGCCGGATTCCATGCAATGAAACATATCCCAATATTACTGGGGCAATTGATGGTACACATATTGCGTTTGTCCCCTCCCCCCCCCCGGCAGAATGAACAGGTGTTCAGGAATCGTAAGAGTTTCCACTCAATGAATGTGCAGATGGTGTGCCTGGCGGACCGGTACATCTCCCACGTCAATGCTAAGAATCCTGGGTCGTTGCATGATGCCTCTTGCTCAGGTATGAGGGATGATGCCTTCCCAGGGGAAACCTAAAGGGCAGAATTAGAGCTTAGCTAGGTAGGAAATATCTTTACAAACTCTAGTGACAGTAGGGCAGTGTTATTTTTGTGTTTTACTCTCCTGGTCGCACTCTTAATATTATTGTGCTTCATCATCCTAGTTATTGCAATACATGCTTTATTATCTAAGATGCAGTTACGTCAATAAAACCTTATTGAACCTTATTCTGCCTCTGATTGTCCTTGCATATGTGAGACTAATGTAACTGAGAGAAACGGATGAGATCTGAGTGACCACGATTCCCCTGTGGAGTTATTTATGCCATGTGCCTGGTTGCCCAATCACACCTGCTCTTGGATGGAGATGAGGCACTGCTAGTTAACCAGAACAAACCTTGATTAGGCCGACAGGTGTCACATAGTGCGGGTTCAGACTCAGTCCCCCGCAGTACAGGTGATTTTGCCACCCAAATCCAGTAGTCTCATTAGGTTAAGGAGAACCTACTCAATAAAATAGTATGGCACTGATGTTCTCCTTGGACAATACTGTGTCATTTTGTAGCCTTGCATTAACAGCCAAGCGAAGGATTAAGCTCTCAATCAAGGCATGTGTTTCTGCATTTCATTCACATCTCCAATTTCAAACCTTTGAGACTACTTCATTAACTGGCCCTGCAGCAGTTGCAACAATGGAATAGCTTGGCCCATAGTTCTATCCCCCTTGCTAACTTCCTATGTGAAAACTTCAAAAGGGAGTGGCATCTGTGTCAGGCACTGGACTAGGCCCAATTTGTCCACGTCCATGGTCATACTTTTCTCAATTGAATCCCCTTCTACTTGAATGACATAATCATTGATCTGTCTGTACTGCACAAAAAGATGTTGCAACATGTAATAGGTCGAGTTCCAACGTGTTAGCACCTTCTATATGAGGTACTCTATAAGCAAGCTGAATAATCCTCAACTGCCTAGGGGCTTTAAAAGAATGGCTAAAATGGGTACAGATTATTCTGCTGGTGGTCAGTACTTGCTGACTATGTCTTCTGTTCTGAGAAAGTAATGCACAATCAGGTTGATGCAATACGCCAAACACAGGACCCTGAGATAGCCACCATCTGACATGGCCTTTACTATATTACTGCCATTGTCTGTGACAACAAATCCAATTCTGGGTCACAATATTTCAAAATGCTGTTAGAAATGGGGGTTCTGGTTGGCTAGGTATACACCCACGCCAGGCAGGACCCACCACTTTAGTGAGGGCAAAGGAGTTACACATCCAAGATAACCTCTGCTCACCCCCTGGCACGCTTGGCATGAGCAGTCAGGCTTATCCCAGAAGTCATGTGTAGTGCATTTGCACAACACACACAGCACACATGGCATAGTAAATACACTACACCTAAAATGAAATATTCTGCACTGGTCATACCAAAATAACTGAACATATCAGGAAACCATTTCAATAGGGCCTGTATCATAAGTATATCCTGTCCTGCATGCCAAGGCAATCAGCATAGCTAAAATACTTTTTAACAAGTGCTAAGAATCAGCCACCACTATTGGGCATTTTTTTATTAGAAAACAAACAAACAGGTTGTGGGTTTAGGGGCGACATGGTTGAAGGGAGGGCAATTGAAAAGGATGTCAGTGGGGGAGATGGCACCTGAGACAATACCTAATCACCCAGACAATGGAAAGTGGGTTGGGGGGCTAGAAAAGCACATGAACAATGAAGAGCTGGATCAAAAACATCTGCACCATGTCATAAGATTATTTATCCTATTTTTGACTTTGCTTATCATCCCCAATTATCAACCAAACAAGATCCAGATGTAAAGGAAATCGGACTACCTTCTTAAACTACTCTGCTTTGCTCAATGTGTATTTAAATATTATAATCATTGTTAGACTTTTTCATCCTTGGTGTGGTCTCCCTTAACTTTTTGCCTCTGTTTCCCAGGTTGTTGATGTGTGCTGGACTCTGATTTTGCTGTTTTTGTTACTCTGGGCACTGTACCACTGCTTACCAGTGCTAAAGTGCAAGTGCTCCTTTACAAAAAGTGTATGTATTTGGCCTATCCATGATTGGCACACTTGATTTACTAGCAAGTCCCTAGTACAGTGCACTAGAGGTGCTGAGGGCCTGTAAATCAAATGTTACTAGTGGGCCTGCAGCACTGGTTGTGCCACCCACATCAGTAGCTCTGTAATCATGTCTCAGACCTGCCACTGCAGTGTCTGTGTGTGCAGTTTTAACTGTAAATTCGACTTGGCAAGTGTACCCACTTGCCAGGCCTAAACATTCCCTTTTCTTACTTGTAAGACACCCCTAAAGTAGGCCACTAGGTAGCCCCAAGGGCAGGGTGCAGTGTATGGTTAAGGTAGGCGGTGTTTTGTATGTCCTGTCAGTGAAATATTGCTAAATTTGTGTTTCACTGTTGCAAGGCCTTTCCCTCTCATAGGTTAACATGGGGGCTACCTTTACATCTGACTAAAGTGTAGATTCCCTTTGGGAGCGGATGGACATGTGGAGTTTTGGGTCTCTGAGCTCACAATTTAAAAATACATTTTTTAGTAAAGTTGATTTTAAGATTATGGGGGTCATTCTGACCCTGGCGGTCATGGACCGCCAGGGCCAATGACCGCGGAAGCACCACCAACAGACTGGCGGTGCTTCCGGGGCAATTCTGACCGCGGCAGTAAAGCCGCGGTCAGAAAAGGGAAACCAGCGGTTTCCCGCCGGTTTTCCCCTGCCCCAGGGAGCACCGCCATGGGGATTCTGACCCCCTTACCGGTTTTCACCGCCAGGAACAGGAGGGCGGTAACGGGTGTCGTAGGGTAGTGCAGGGGCCCCCTAACAGGGCCCCATAAATATTTTCAGTGTCTGCTTTGCAGACACTGAAAATCGCGACGGGTGCCACTGCACCCGTCGCACCCCTTCGACTCCGCCGGCTCCATTCGGAGCCGGCATCCTCGTTGAAGGGGGTTTCCCGCTGGGCCGGCGGGCGGCCTTCTGGCGGTCGCCCGCCGGCCCAGCGGGAAAGTCAGAATGACCGCCGCTGTCATTTGACCGCGGTACGGTCTTCTGGCGGTTCCCGCCAGGCGGGCGGCTTCCGCCGCCCGCGGGGGTCAGAATGACCCCCTATGTGTTTCAAAATGCCACCTTTAAAAAGTGAGCATTTTCTTGCTTATACCATTTCTGTGACTCTGCCTGTTTGTGGATTGCCTGTCTGGGTCAGTTTGACAGTGAGGCTGAGTGTACCTCACACTAGACAGTGACACAAAGGGAGCTGGGGTGTAGTCTGCATTTCCTGATGAGCCATCTGTGCTAGGAGGGAGGGGAGGAGTGGTCACTCACACCTGAAATGGCTGTGCCTGCCCTCACACAATGCAGTCTCCAACCCCCTGGTGAGTGTCTGGGGCCTGACCTGGGCAAGGCAGGATTTCACATTCAAAAGAGACTTTACTTTGAAGTAGGCCTACTTCAAAGGAGAAATTGGGTATAAGAAGGGCACCCAAAACCACAGACTTTAGAACACTTCTGGAAACCAAGAGGAACCTCTGCCTGGAGAAGAACTGAAGAGCTGAGGAAGAAGAGCAGCCCTGCCTGTGACTGTGCTTTGTGGAGCTATCCGGCAGTTGCTTCTTCTGCCAGAGTAAGAGTGCCTTCCATCTTGTGAAGATCTCCAAGGGCTTGATTTAGAGCTTGACTCCTGTTGTTTGAAGTCTCAGGGACAGCAAAGACTTCCTGGAGTCTCTGGAGAGACTCCTACTCTGCCCTGTGGTGCCCATCCAGTTCCTGGGACCTTGAAAGGAGAAGCTGGCAGCCTAAGAGGAAGAAATCCACACACAGAACGCGTGCGGGGAAAAGATCGATGCGACTCCGATCTGTGGCTGGAAAATCGACGCGCCGCTGGCTTCGCAGCTGAAAATCGATGCTCGCCTGTAATGTGCCCGAAGAATCAATGCATGGAGCTGGAGAAATGATGCACAGCATCGCTGACGGAGGCTGGTGAGATCGCAACCCATGCTGCATGGTTTTCAGATCATCGTGCGGCTGGATTTCCGACGCAGGTCCCACTGGACGTGTAAAAACAACGCAAGGCCTGCCTGGATCCGAGAGTGCTGACCAGACCGACGCATCGCTCTCCTGCGGAGAGAAGAAATGACAAACCAGACCCGACGTATGGAGAAACGACGCACGGTCTAGCTCGTGATTGAGTGCCCTTTTTGACGCACACTCGCCTGTGAGTGAGGGTCCTTGCTTGAACAGGGGGTAACCTGACTGTCAACAAGGGACCCCATTTCTAACAATCATACATTTACTTTATACTGTATAAATATTATAATATTGGCAAGTACATTTTAGTAGACTTGTGTTTTACTTCAAACACACATACATTTTTAGTTTGTGATTTATACAACAGAATGTTACACCTTGTAGTAAAGTTTGTACCAAGACTCTGGATGTAAAATAAAGGATTTTCATTTAAGAGGCATATGAGGTCACCTCCTGAGGCAATGCTTACTGTGACAACATTATAATTTGACTATTCTATTTAGCCCATCCCGTACTTTTGTTCAAGGAGTGACCCACACAGCCCTAAAACCTACAACTTCCTCTCTGAATTTGATAGAAAAACAATGAAGTGGCATCCCGTAATAGTTATATGATAACAAATATGAGGTAGAACTGCATGTTATTTACAGCACGTTACAACACAGATGCGTTGCGTGAAGTACAGTGGTGTCTCCTCCGCTATGGTGGAGAAGCGTCGCCCCCCACTACCAGCAGCAACGCATCAAATCCTTTCAGAAGGAAAGGATAATAAACTGTGTTTAGTATCCTTTCCTTCTGAAAGGGTCGGGTCATTGGGGTGACGAGCAGAGGGGAGTGCAGTGTGCCCTCCCCTCAGAGCGCATGTGTGTTTGGCCGGCTGGCTTGGGCCGGCCAAACACTCATGCGTAGTAGGATCTTTCCAGCCAAGCAACACAGTTGCCGGGCTAGAGAGAGCCTGCTGAGGCTCCCAGTTTGTCTAGGAGCACCCTGGCTGGGCGCTCCCAGCCAATCCTGATGATGCTTTGAGCAGCATCAGGATTTCCCTCATGGCAGGTGAGGAGACTGTGCCTGCATGGCCTGGATATGACACAGGATCGGCGGCGTGTTTTGATGTTATTCATTTCCCCCTCTCATCCCCGCATGTGCCTCCCCGTGTGTGCCACCCCGCCTCCTGTAATCCCCGTGAGCCATGACTGGTGAAGTACTGTAGACAAAGCCACGTATGACTGTTTCCATCACTAGTGCTGGTCAACAGCTGGTCTGACAAGAATACAACCAAAACTAAAAGACACTTTATATATTGTTACTGTTTCCATACATGGGGTGCAGTTACCCATAGTGGAACATAGCTGGAATCAGGCAAAAGTGGTAAACTTCTCTCATGGAGTTTCCTGTGATGTTGCAGCAGAGCTTGAATTCAGTACTACCTGAAAGCCCCAAGGTGGGCCTCAAGAGCACATCCTGGATGAAACCAGTATGAAAGCAAGACAACATTTGATTCCATACACACAAAGTCAACCCAACACACAGACAACTAGCTCATCTAGGTTCAACAATGATTACAACTTAAAAGCACAGGTGAGATAGGGTCTGCCACTTAATGCATGACCGTCCTCTATACATCCCGCATGCTGTTAGGGGGGCAGGAACCAAAGAAGCTACATGCTGTGATTGTGGTCAGGGGCAGCACAGTGTTTGAGGAAGTGCAGTGACTGGATGCGGACAATGGTGTTGGGAAAAAGGGGAAGTGCTGGAGGTAACTCTGCATGATACAACGTTTGGTTATGTAGTGATGGGAAGATGGTTTTCTGGGTGATGGAGGAAGAGCGCATACGATACAGGATTAAGTTGAAGAGGTAAAGAAGGCCTTTACCAAATCAACTTTCAGCCACTCAATGTCTTAGAGATACAAAAAGCAGAGGACACTGTTAGAAACTGAAGATCACACATGTGCTCCTATTCTCAGGCTAAATTGTACACCAAGGGGATAGATTGTGTCATTATTTTTAGTAAGGGCAAATGGTTTGGCAGTGTCAAAGGAGTACTCTGAATTTTTTATAGTGCAAATATGTTGCATTCTAAGTTTTTTTTGACCAGCATGCATGAACCTTTCCCCAAACCCGTTGCCCTCTCTATCCTCCTGATACACTCATCTCTTCTGCTGTAGTTACAGTTTCAGTGCATCCTCCAGGAAACAACAGGCAGCCCTTGCTCAAACTCAGGATCCATGGCATATATCTACAGTGCAACACAAGCAATTGAGGTGGAAAAGTATATGTACATGAAGGAGAGAGCTGGTGAAATAATGCACCCTTGAGGTGTGCTTAAACAAAAGCAAATAATAGCGCCTGCAAACTGATCAGACAATGAAGCCAGCCAATGAGAAGAAATGACGAGCTCTAAACTGCCTCTAAGCTAACAATCATTCTTTCAATAGATGAAGCATGAGCTGGAGACCTAGAAATGAAGACCGTTTCTAGCAGTCATGGTGAAAAAAGGAACAGTACAAAAAATATTTTTATGGGAATTACGTAAATCAGGGAGTTGGTATGTGTTCCTATATCCATACTGCAATTCAGCACATCAAAGATGGCTCTGCGAACGTCAGCAAACTTGTTGACAAATCAGAAATGGAGCAAGTCAATCACACACACTGGCACTCTCAAATTAGGCAACAATGGTAGAAAAAATATGGGCAAGCATCTGTTCTGCAGAATTTCTCTACAATTTTATTCTAGAAAGCTATCTATTGTACTGCAATTGCATTTATCTAGCACCTACTACCCCTAACAAAGGCAATGAAGTGCTTCGCAATGAGCAGTGTTCTGCTCCGGAACATCAGATTACTAATTGTTAGGTTGCAGGAATATGGTTTCAAGGAAGAAGTCATCTATGAATGAGGTGTGAGCAATTTAAGAAATAAAATGACAGAGAATAAGTCAGACTGTCATGGGCTTTAAAGTAGGCTATACTCAAACAGAAGGATGCAGAGGGTGGAAGATAAAGTGAAGACCATTCAACCGAAAGAAAGAAGAGGAAAACAATCAATAGTTCTTGCAACAAGAAGAATTGTTCATGCAGGGTTTGAGGGTAGTGAGAGAAGACGTTGTTTTAGATCTTTTGCAATTTGAGGATACACAACTAGAAAGAAACATTATTTTTTTTATGTGAGTATTGCAGCACCTGTATAGTGCTTACTAATCCTATCTGGGGGTGCTGAAACACCTATAAGCACTGTGGGTATGCTACAGCATGTGGGTTAGTGTTTGGAAGGTGCCCATGTAGACATGTCTAAAATGTTTCCATGATCTGCTTGGAGTCAAAAATGTTTGGTTATCCTATTGAGGGATGCAGAGCTCGGCAATGTGATGGATATGGAGGTGCAAGAGTGTGAGAAAACAGGGCTGATTGCAGAGGCCCCCTAACTTTTTGCCCCCATTTTCCACTTTATGCTGGTGTTTTCCTGACTCTGATGGTGCCCTGGGTACTGCTAACCAGTCCCAGGGCCTGTGCTCTGTGTAAAATCAATATGCAAATTAGGCTAATTATAATTGGCTAAGTTAACCTACCTATAAGTCCCTAGTATATGGTAGGGCATGTAGGTTTAGGGACCACAGCATAGGTGGTGCACACCTAGGTGCACTGCTGAGGTGCCCAGTGTCATTTTAAAGGCAGGCCTGCCTTGCTGGCTGCTTTTAAATTAAAGTTATATGCAAATTCGACTTTGGAATTAAAAGTAGTTCCAAAGTCTTAAACTACCTTATTTTTTACATATAAGTCACCCCTAAGGTGTGCCCTATGTGCCCATAGGGCTGGGTGCCATGTAGCTATAAGCAGGGACTTTATAAAAATAGATTTATAAGCCCTGGTGAGGTAAAAACAGCCAAATTCGTTTTTCCCTCATTGAAGTAAATGGCCTTCATAGGCTAGAATGGGGAGACTTTATTTTAAATTTTAAAGTCTCCTTAAATGATGCATACCAAGAATTTGGTATCAAATTAATTGTTGTACTAAATCCCACAACTTCCAGTTGTTGGATTTAATATAACTTGTTGAGGTAAAAAGTTTAGACTTTACCTAAAAAGTTGCCAATTTCAGCTCTGCATTGTTTTTGCTGCTATGCTCTGTTTGGCCAGCCTGCAGCAGCTTTTGCCAAGCTGCCTTGATGAGGTGTGAAGTGGCCTGGCTTCACACAAAGGAATGTGCTTGGGGGAGAGAATCTCCCCTCAGCAGATGGTGAGGCAGGAAGGGGGAGGGCTGACAAACTGGTCTTCAAAGGCAGAGAAGGACATCTGGAGCACCCAGCAACACCCCCACATCCTGCAACCCCAGACAACTAGGTTCCCCCTTGATTAGATAAGGAGAGGGCAGGAGAGGGGTGTGTTTATGATTTTTAGCCACACCAGTGGGTGGGCTCAGCCAGATGTAACCTCCAAAAATCAGATTCAGCCATGTTGGATTTTTAGAGACTGTTGCCTTTTGGGATGGATTTTTGCCACACTTCCCAGGAAGTGGTCATCACAGGGGGACGACCCTGTACCTGATTGGAGGACCAGGACCCCCCTGCTTTTCACCCAGGAGCAAGGATAAAACTGGCAGACCTGCACCCACTCCTCAGATCCCTGCCAGATTTCAAGAAGAAAAGAACTAAAGGAGAAGAAGGACTGCCCTGCTGGACCCCTGGCCTGCACCTGGAACCTGCACTCAGAAGGACTGCACCAGCTGCACACTTGGGCTTCACCACAAGAAGGACTTTGCCTGGCTTCAACTGGTTCAAGGAGGGACTCCCTGTTTGCTACAGGTGAAAAATTGCTATCCAGAGTCCCCTGCACCAACTCCTGAAAAAAAAGACCAGTTGACCACTGCCCAGTGGCCAAAAAGGAGTTTGCGCCAGGTGCATTCTGGGAGTTGAAGTCTGCAACCCCCAAGGACCATCACAGAACTTCTGGACCCTTGGGGTGAGCTGTGGACCCCAAAATAACCTTAAAAGAACATCTGGGTGAAGCCCCAGAAGTTTGGAGAAGATTTGAAATTTTTTGTAAAAAAGCTCCAGAGAGGGACCGACCCGCCGCAGAAATTCTAGCCGGCTTGCTTCAACCGCGACCCGGCCTGACTTGGTGGTTCGTCCCGGTAAAGAAAAACCTCCGAAAAAGAGACTAAGTCCGAAGGTAAAAAGTTGACCAGGACCTCCCAGCCATTGTATCCGAGAAGGGCTCCACGGACGTCGGATCAAGATCCAGGTTTACCCCGGTCGAAGGATTTTCACCTCGAAAAAAACCACTAAGTCCGAAGGTAAATTTCTCCACCGAGGAAACCCACATCGCGTATCCGGACAAGGGCTCCAGGAGGTCGGATTCAACTGGCAGGTTCGTCCCGCTGAAGAAAATCTTCAAAATAAAGACTAAGTCAGAAGGTAACTTTTTAACCGAGGCCTCCCGCGACTTGTAGCCGAGTAGGGCTCCATCGCGGTCGGCCTGAAACTTTGACTTTGCCCCGGTCCTGGTGCAACCAGATGACCCGATTGGCGCTTTTTGTTTCTAAGCGCTAGAAAAATAATAATTCTTTAAAAATTCATATCTCCGGTTCCCTTTATCCGATTTTATTCATTTTTGTGTCATTTTAAAGATAAAAATATAAACTATTTTTATAAATTGGTATTGGAATTTTAAACTGTTTCCTTTGTTTTATTTAATTACTGTTTTGTGATATTTGAATGCTTTACACACTGTCTCCTAAGTTAAGCCTTGACGCTCGTTCCTAAGCTACCAAGGGTTGAGCTGGGATTAATTTACTGAGACCTAACTGTACCTAGGTGGAGGTTAGTGGCTTGTTGCTAGGTGTAGGTACCTACCTGCCCTTACCAATAACCCATTTTCCAACATTTTTGGTGGCAGCGGTGGGATCCTGTACTTGTGTTCAGTATCATGTTATGGTTTTAAGTAAAACAAATTAAAAATCCTTTAAATTGTCTTAGTGCAAAAAAAATTTTTTTTTTAATTTTTTATTTTTAATTTGGATTAATTTCAATTATTGAATTTTTGTAATTTTTCTAAATTCTTGTTTCCAATTTTTGCAAAAAGTTTTTGTTGACACAAAACTAGGGAACCATGGAGCTTGATCTGGCTAGCCTACCCACACTGACAGTAGTCCAACTTAGGGGGTTGTGTATTGAAAGAGGGTTGCCTGCAACCACTGATCTCAGGAAGCAAATCCTGATCAAATCCCTGACAGCATGGGCTGAGGCCCAAGAGCTAGGCACAGAGGAAGCTCCAGGGGAGGAAGAAAAAGGGGAGGATGTTAACTCTAACCACTCAGGGGAGGGAAGGCATCTGAGCCCAAGTGAGGATGAGGAAGAACGGTCCTCAGTAAATACAGTCACTAGGGGCAGATCCAAAGCTAGTGGTGGGAAGGGGGTCCTTTCAGGAGGAGAGAACCCATCCATCAGAGAAAGAGAGCTGGAGGCCCAGCTAGCATACATAGCTTTGGAAGCAGATAAGCTGGCCCTAGAAAAGAAAAAGTGGGCAAACAAAGAAAAAAGAGATGGTGGCAGCGATAAAGAAGCTGAGGTGTCCCTGGGTGGGGGTTTTTCCCCCAGATTACCCAAAGGGGTGGTTCCTGCCTATGTAGAGGGGGATGACATAGATAAGTAGCTGGGGGCCTTTGAGAGGGCCCTCCAGATGAGGAGAGTCAAGCCTCAGTACTGGGGTTCACTTCTTTGGGAGTTAGTTCCCAACTCTGGGAGGGATAGGCTCCTAACCATGAGTGGGGAGGATGCATACTCATACCCCAGTATGAAGAGTTGCTTGACTAAAAAGTTTGGTCTGACCCCAGAGCAGTATAGGTTCAAGTTTAGGGACACCCAAAAGACAAGCACCCAGTCCTGGGTGGACTTTGTAGACACCTCACTTAAGGCACTAGAGGGCTGGATTATTGGCAACAAAGTAAATACTTATGAGGGGTTATACAATCTGATCATGAGAGAGCACATCTTGACCAATTGTACCCAAGAAAGGTTACGCCAGCATCTAGTGGACTCTAAGCAGACCAACCCTAGAGAGCTAGGGGAGGCAGCTGATGAGTGGTTGAGAAACAGGGTGGTTGTCAAGTCCCAGGGGGGAGACTCCAAGAAGGGGGGGTCAGGTCCCCAAAAACCTAAGGAGGGAGGTGGTAAGCCCACCACAGAGACTCCCTCTGTACCCCAGAACCCTAAGAAGGAGGAGAGTAAATCCCACTCCCACTCTGACAAGCAGAGACAGGGAGACCCAGGGTTAAAAAAGCTCTTGGACAGTAGGGCTTGCTTTGACTGTCAGCAGACAGGTCACTTCAGAGGAGATGCAGCCTGTCCAAAGAAGGTGGTTAGCACTGGGCTGTCCAGTGTAGCCATAGAGGAGGACTCCTCAGATGATGAAGTCCTCCTAGCAATGAGCTGGGAGACAGGACCAGATGGTAAGCTGGTGATCCCTGAGGGTGGAAGTAGGCACTTCCACCCCATTCAGGTGAATGGGATCCCTACCACTGGCCTGAGAGACACCTGTGCCAGTCACACTATAGTGAGTGACCGGTTAGTGACCCCAGACATGTATGTCCCAGGAGAGACAAAGAAAGTCAGGATAGCCACAGGGGAGGTCACCTCCAAACCTGTAGCCATAGTGCCCCTAGAGAGGGAGGGTATCCTTGACTGGTTTAGGGTGGTAGTCAGTGCTGACCTCCCCCTAGATTGTATCCTGGGCAATGACCTCCCAGAGGTGAGTCTGGTCCCAGATGGGGCGGTCGCCCAGGGCGCCCCCCCAACCCAAAGTCCTGGGGAGTCAGTCCCTACAGTTAGGAGACAGGGGTCCCCAAGAAAAGGAAAGAAGAAAAGGAAGGGTAGGCCACTCTTAAAGAGAGTTCCAGGGAGCCAAAGGCCTTCTGCCCCAGTAGGGGGGGAGCCCAGAGTTGGCACTGGTGAGGCCTCCCCTGACCCCAAGGAAGTCCTGAGTAGTCAGGCAGCTGTCCAGATGCAGGGTGTTGCCCCTGCACTGACAGAAGGGAGAGTGGAAGGAGGGTGTCTGTCCCAGGAGGTGGTAGCCCCCCACTCTAGACAGCAAGAGGGGTCCCAGGACCCCAAACTTGCCCCTAAAGCAGCTCAGCCACCTGTCAGTGGAGAGCTTAGGGTGTGGTTCTGGGTACTGACAGCTGTCAGTAGCCTCTGCTGGGTGCTAGCCTTCCTGGCAGCACTGTACTTGGCCTGGGAGGCAGACCCCAGGGCCAATAGCAAAGTAGGCCCCCTGACCCTGTTGGTCATGGTGGGGTTGCTCAAGTGTTGGGTGACCTCTTTGGGTAAGCTAGGTGTTGCCCTAGCAAAGTTAGGAGTAGAGGAGGTGGGCACCTCACTACCCAAGTTGGCAGAGAAATAGGAGGAAGACCCCCCTAGAGGGAAGTTTCAGTTTGAGATGGGTCCTTTCATTGTTGGGGTGGGTTCACTACCCAGAGGGAGTGACCCTGACAGGAGGATGTAAGGCAGAGTAGGCCCTGCAAAGGGACAGCCAGTTTTCTTCACTGTCTTCCTCGCCTAACAAGCCAGGAAGACTCTCCCAGGGTTGGGCTGAGTCTCCTGGGCGTGTGGGCTGGGGGGGGGGGGCTGTGTGAGAAAACAGGGCTGATTGCAGAGGCCCCCTAACTTTTTGTCCCCATTTTCCACTTTATGCTGGTGTTTTCCTGACTCTGATGGTGCCCTGGGTACTGCTAACCAGTCCCAGGGCCTGTGCTCTGTGTAAAATCAATATGCAAATTAGGCTAATTATAATTGGCTAAGTTAACCTACCTATAAGTCCCTAGTATATGGTAGGGCATGTAGGTTTAGGGACCACAGCATAGGTGGTGCACACCTAGGTGCACTGCTGAGGTGCCCAGTGTCATTTTAAAGGCAGGCCTGCCTTGCTGGCTGCTTTTAAATTAAAGTTATATGCAAATTCGACTTTGGAATTAAAAGTAGTTCCAAAGTCTTAAACTACCTTATTTTTACATATAAGTCACCCCTAAGGTGTGCCCTGTGTGCCCATAGGGCTGGGTGCCATGTAGCTATAAGCAGGGACTTTATAAAAATAGATTTATAAGCCCTGGTGAGGTAAAACAGCCAAATTCGTTTTTCCCTCATTGAAGTAAATGGCCTTCATAGGCTAGAATGGGGAGACTTTATTTTAAATTTTAAAGTCTCCTTAAATGTTGCATACCAAGAATTTGGTATCAAATTAATTGTTGTAATAAATCCCACAACTTCCAGTTGTGGGATTTAATATAACTTGTTCAGGTAAAAAGTTTAGACTTTACCTAAAAAGTTGCCAATTTCAGCTCTGCATTGTTTTTGCTGCTGTGCTCTGATTGGCCAGCCTGCAGCAGCTTTTGCCAAGCTACCTTGATGAGGTGTGAAGTGGCCTGGCTTCACACAAAGGAATGTGCTTGGGGGAGAGAATCTCCCCTCAGCAGATGGTGAGGCAGGAAGGGGAGGGCTGCCAAACTGGTCTTCAAAGGCAGAGAAGGACATCTGGAGCACCCAGCAACACCCCCACATCCTGCAACCCCAGACAACTAGGTGCCCCCTTGATTAGATTAGGAGAGGGCAGGAGAGGGGTGTGTTTATGATTTTTAGCCACACCAGTGGGTGGGCTCAGCCAGATGTAACCTCCAAAAATCAGATTCAGCCATGTTGGATTTTTAGAGACTGTTGCCTTTTGGGATGGATTTTTGCCACACTTCCCAGGAAGTGGTCATCACAGGTGGACGACCCTGTACCTGATTGGAGGACCAGGACCCCCCTGCTTTTCACCCAGGAGCAAGGATAAAACTGGCAGACCTGCACCCACTCCTCAGATCCCTGCCAGATTTCAAGAAGAAAAGAACTAAAGGAGAAGAAGGACTGCCCTGCTGGTCCCCTGGCCTGCACCTGGAACCTGCACTCAGAAGGACTGCACCAGCTGCACACTTGGGCTTCACCACAAGAAGGACTTTGCCTGGCTTCAACTGGTTCAAGGAGGGATTCCCTGTTTGCTACAGGTGAAAAATTGCTATCCAGAGTCCCCTGCACCAACTCCTGAAAAAAAAAGACCAGTTGACCACTGCCCAGTGGCCAAAAAGGAGTTTGCGCCAGGTGCATTCTGGGAGTTGAAGTCCGCACCCCCCAAGGACCATCACAGAACTTCTGGACCCTTGGGGTGAGCTGTGGACCCCAAAAGAACCTTAAAAGAACATCTGGGTGAAGCCCCAGAAGTTTGGAGAAGATTTGAAAAATTTTGTAAAAAAGCTCCAGAGAGGGACCGACCCGCCGCAGAAATTCTAGCCGGCTTGCCTCAACCGCGACCCGGCCTGACTTGGTGGTTCATCCCGGTAAAGAAAAACCTCCGAAAAAGAGACTAAGTCCGAAGGTAAAAAGTTGACCGGGACCTCCCAGCCATCGTATCCGAGAAGGGCTCCACGGTCATCGGATCAAGATCCAGGTTTTCCCCGGTCGAAGGATTTTCACCTCGAAAAAAACGACTAAGTCCGAAGGTAAATTTCTCCACCGAGGAAACCCACATCGCGTATCCGGACAAGGGCTCCAGGAGGTCGGATTCAACTGGCAGGTTCGTCCCGCTGAAGAAAATCTTCAAAATAAAGACTAAGTCAGAAGGTAACTTTTTAACCGAGGCCTCCCTCGACTTGTAGCCGAGTAGGGCTCCATCGCGGTCGGCCTGAAACTTTGACTTTGCCCCGGTCCTGGTGCAACCAGATGACCCGATTGGCGCTTTTTGTTTCTAAGCGCTAGAAAAATAATAATTCTTTAAAAATTCATATCTCCGGTTCCCTTTATCCGATTTTATTCGTTTTTGTGTCATTTTAAAGATAAAAATATAAACTATGTTTATAAATTGGTTTTGGATTTTTAAACTGTTTCCTGTGTTTTATTTAATTACTGTTTTGTGATATTTGAATGCTTTACACACTGTCTCCTAAGTTAAGCCTTGACGCTCGTTGCCAAGCTACCAAGGGTTGAGCTGGGATTAATTTACTGAGACCTAACTGTACCTAGGTGGAGGTTAGTGGCTTGTTGCTAGGTGTAGGTACCTACCTGCCCTTACCAATAACCCATTTTCCAACAAAGAGACAGTTACGCATTTTATAGTTTTTAATATGCTGTCAGGCACTGATTGACAATACAGTTATCCATTAGAAATTGTTTTTCTGGTTGGCAGAGGTATGCGCCCTGTCCAAGAAGGAACCACAATGCTAGTCAGGGTAAGTCAGATACATACCATACATCAACCTGTGCTCAGGCCTTGGTAACATGGTACAGAGCAGTCAGGCTTAACTTAAGAGGCAATGTGTAAAGTATTTGTGCAACACTTCAAACAGTAAAACAGGGACAGCACAACACAATAATATATCACACCTAGGTAGAAAAATAGAGCTTAATATATTGAATAACACAACATCAAAATGACAAAATTCCAATTAGTAGAACTCAAGATATGAATTTTTAAAGAATAAACTGAAATGTAGTGCTTAAAAGCATAACGCACCAATTGGGGCTATCTGTTTGGGCTTAACTGGGTCAAATCCAAAAAGTCAGGCTTACCGCAGTGGAGTGTTGTTCATTTACAGGGACCAAACTTGGCCCACTGAAGCAGTACCTTCATTTCGATTTGCGTTGACATTGTAAACAAGATGCGAGGAGCAAAGGAGCCGATCTGTTGGTGTTGATCCAGAGGATGTAGGCAATGTGTTAGCACGGAGACGTGCAAAGTTGGGGATGCATCAGGAAAGGAGGCAATAATCTGTACAGTCAGCAAATCGATATTCTCGATCCTTACAGTTGCATTGATGCGCCAGCATAGACGGCAGTGTGATTTCATCGATCCTTGACGTAGCGGCAATGCATCAACATCCATAGAGATGTGCCAGTTCGGAGTGACACAATGGTGTCAAGGTGTGGATTTAGGACTGGAGCAGCACTTTTATCCCATTTCCAAAGGTCTGGACTGGATTGGCACCGCTTGGCAGAGCCAGACTCTCGGAATCCAGGTGCTGTAGCTGATGAGTTGGAAGTCTTTTGTGTCCCAGAGATTTCAGAAGAACTTGACACAAGCAGCAGGGCATGGGAGTCATTCTGGTTCTGGGTTCAAGTGATATGGGTCCATTCCTTCTCACCCAGGCAAGGAGGACAGCAGGCAGCATATCAGCCCAGCATGAAAGCAGTTTTTTCAAAGCAGTAGTTCAACAGAGGAGCAGTCCTTTTAGTATGCCAACAGTCTTTCTTCCTGGCAGAGTGTACACAGGTCTGAAGTATACTGAGTTGGTAGGGTCAGAAGTAAAATTCTCATACCCAGTGGTGCCTTTCAAGTGAGAGAGGCTTGAACGAAGGTGTTTGAAGTGCACAGAGGTCTTCTATTTCGGCCCTGGCTCCAGATTTACTATAGGGGTTTAAGCAGTCCATTGTGTGGGGACAGGACACAGTCTCTTGAGGTATAGGTGGACAGCCTCTTCCTCCTATAATGCCCAGGATGGTCAGGATGTTGATGGCACATTAGTCACACCTAAGCTCCCTTTGTGTGCAACATTCTATGGGGAATGCACAAGCCTAGTTGTCATCCCACCCGAGATGTGTATTGAAGAAAACAATGGATTAAGCCCAGATCTGTGGCTGGGGGTGAATGTTTGCATTGTTCAGCATTCTGGTCTTTTAACTTTATATAAGTGGCATTTTCAAAATCAAAGATAAATACAGCTTTACCATCAAAGAGGATTTATCATTACAATTCCATAGGTACTAAACATGACAGGTTTACCCCTACCCAATAAGTAATTACAGCGTATTAAATGTAATAAGGAATCTCCAATGTTATCCTATGAGAGGCAGAGGCCTCATAGTAGTGAAAAACAAATTTCAGAGTTTTTCACTACCAAGACATGTCAAATTTGAAAGTACAAGTCCTGTCTTTTACTTACATAACTCCATGCCCAATGGGATACCTGGGGCTTTCCTTATGGGTGACTTATATGTAATAAAAGGGAGGTTTAAGACTTGGCAAGGGGTTTAAATTCTAAGCCGGTATGGCATTGTAACATAGAATTCAGACTGCAAAGGCAGGCCTAGGTCATTTATTAAAAGGCTACTTAAGTGGGTGGCACAAGCAGTGCTGAAGGACTACTAGTAGCATGCAATTTACAGGCCCTGGGCACCAGCAGTACACTTTAGTAGGGACTTCAAAGTAAACTAAATATGTCAATAAGGTATATACCAATCGAACAATGTTTTAGGGACAGAGCACACACACTTTAGCCCTGGTCAACAGTGGCAAAGGGGCCAGAGTCCTAAGGTCAACAGAAATAAATCAGCAAAATATGATGCAAGCAGGTAAAAAGTTTGGGGGAAGACCACCTTAAGGCTATTAGGTTTAACATCACCTCTATTGTGTTGGTAGTTTTCTTTAGGTTCTTTGTCCCATTTGCTAGGCTGGTTGTGGAAGGAGATTGTCAACTCTGAACTTCTACAACTGGGGTGATAACATGTGTGTAGAATATGTGAGTGGCAATCAGATATCTGCTCAAGCAGACAACAATACAGTTCTTCTTTATAGGATTGCTACTGTGAGATGTCAAATGATGAGATTTGCCACGATGTACTAAGTTATATTAAACTATTTGGCATAGCAGGATGTCTATTTGCAATCTTAAGGCGGATTATGTTTGTGCCCTCCAGTCACCAGCAGTGTGTGGCAGACCTCTTCAGTCTTTGCAGACCCATCTTGTAAACACTGAGTGGTTAGTTAGATGGGCTGGTATAACCTGTATCAGTTTCCAACACAGTTCCAAAGGACATTTCACACTTTATGTATGTGCCTCTGAAGATGAGTGAATCTGGTAGTGAATTGGTACATGGTATTATCTTGCAACACCTATAACATCACATTGAGACCAGGAGAACAATTAGAAAAACTAAAGTTACTCTCCTGTATCCTGGTGTTGGTGTTTGAATAGGAAGATGATGATCGAAGGTGACCGGTAGACTGTAGCCAGGGTGATGGACTCCAAGAGACCAGTAGGTGGGCAGTAGCAAGGATTGATAATCACTTAGAGCCCAAAAGGTCCGGCGTATGAAGGGGTGATAGTCACTTAGAGGCCAGTACCAGCAATGCTCATCCTGTGGTTATATACCAAGGTTTGTATTCATGTACACTAAACATCAACAGCCCGATGGCAAATATCCCTTGCAGGGGTGAATAGCTGCTGACCTCGTAGTCTAGGAATTAATGAGGTAGATTTTCTGCCCATAAGCCTTTTCCAACCCTTAACAGACCCTAACAAGCAGCACCCCTAAACTGGTGCTCTTTACTTGATATTCCATGATGGATTCCTAAATGTATGTGTTTAGGTAGCAAGAAAAGCACTACTTATCACTTGAGCTTGCTTTAATGGAAGTCCTCTGAGTGACTGACTCACAGGCCAAAAGGTAAGCTCAACATGAACTCAATACAAATATTTAACAAGTGGAGCCCTACTGGTAGGAAAATCTCGCTGGCTTGAAAGGTGCTGATAGAAAATAGGCTGAAGTTGATCCAAATCTTTTCTTAATGGTTAGTAATGTTTTTTAAACACAATGCCATTAAATAGAAACTTTTTTGGTCGGCATAAACAGCAAATTCTTTAACTGGGAAACCATTGACAGGTCTATCAAAACAAAGTTCGTTTCATCTGTATCTGCATTCTCAGGATCAAGCAGGCTGTTGATATTGGATTGGCAAAAATGATGCACAGGACAACAAGACATTTTTATACACAAACAATACATTTTATACACAAACAAAGTTGCATCACCACTGTTAGATTCCCCCGTTGTGTACTCTCCGTCAATCCCAGCACATAGGTAGGTGGTGAGGCAGGCTCTGAGACCCAGGCCTTAAGGTTAATGACTGACAGGTCACAGGTGGGATAAAACTTAGCCGCAGCCAAACACACAAACAGGAGAACTAAGATCAGATACCACAGACAGGCAGCAACACTACAATGGTCCCTGGAGATTGGCCCCAATAAATCACACATGGCCAGAGGGACACGTATACTCCGAAAAGAGCATAAAGTTAGAAGTCACATGTAGTTAGGTACACATAGCCAATTAGGACACAGCACACATAGCACATGCAGTGACAAACCCCCCTCAGGCTGGACATCCAGACACATACTCGCTCGCCCAACTTTTGTCCACGCCAGTTTAAAACACACTTGCACCCTCTATCTGGAATTTGTAGCTATGAGTGAGACTCCATGACAACTGTTCACATTTTGTATTTCACCCAGAGAAATGTATAAAACCTGCTTCAGTTTGGTGTACCACAAGAAACAGTCCTCAGACCTGGGTTCTGTAACTGCTCTTCCGGCCATAGTGTTTAATTAAATAAACCATTTTCTGTTTTGCTAGATGCCTCTTGTCTCTTGTTTTTGAAGGTAAGTTCTCAATCGAGCAACAAGGCACAATTTGTAGATCAGTCCTATGCAGCATGACACCAGGGCAGATCCTGCAGGCATAATAATTTCAAACTGCCTTCAGGAGGATGGGAATGGGCCCTGGTGCTTAGGTGACTTGATTCCAATCGCAGCCCTTGGAGCCATAGTCTGGGCTGCCTAATACTCATACGAACCAAGAATAGCTCCTTTGCTAGGATCCGCTACTTTGGTTACAAGTGGCAGGCAGATAAAGGAGTGAAGCTAATTCTAATCTGTAACAAATGCACATTTTAAAATCAATGCTAAGAAATATACATTTTTGCGGTCAAAGTAAAAACCGAATTGTGTATCACAGAAGCCCTAAGTGGCACTATGATATACAGCTAATTTCTGGTAAACCTCCTTTCTCTGGTAAGAGTAGGCAAAGTTTGTATATCAGTCCTCTGCAGCATGACAGCTCTCCAAAATGGGACCTGCAGGAATTACCTTTATTAGTGTTGTGGCAAACTTTCAATTCTGAAAGCAGCTCTCAAAAGATTAAACCGAGTTTTCACTTAAACTATGTGACATATATGCAAACTGAATAAACCGTAAAATACCCTTTTGGAAGACGATTATACTACAGTAAACTAACATATCTTTCGTATCTAATGGACACTGCAGTCATTGCTTCATCAATATGAAAACAAATGTGATGCTCATTTACTGCTGTACAATGTGATTAGGAAGATCTGCTGAGACGTGTAGTTGAGCTGCTCGCACAGCTACTCTCACCTGAGTGAACAGCACCTTGTGCTTTATATCATTGGCATCTTATGTCTTACATCAGTTTAAATAGCCATATGTTCTTCATTAATATTTGCAGACTCCTCGAGATCTGCTCCTACTCAAGCAGAAAACCGGCACGTTTCCCTAATGTCCATAAGCTCAAAACAGTTCACTTACATCTAAAGTGGACTGAACTTTAACAAAGAGTGGTCAGGAAGACAGATTTTTAAACTCAATTGAATCAAAATAGAGTCCTCCTGTTTGGCACACGATATTGTATTGTATTGTAGTATTTATAGAGCGCATTCAGTCCATAGCATTGAAGCGCTACGGTGCTGATATGTGCGTATCCCCCCCCACTAACTGCTAATCCTCTTCATTTTTCCAACACATAAAAGCCTAAATTAGAGAATGGCAGGCAGCTCTCCCCACCAGAACCCACCTTATTTAGAGATCCTCATCGGCCTTGCAGAAATTGCTGTGCCTTCAGAGGAGCTGCCGCCATGCCTAAAAGTTGGCTGAGCAGCTGCCATGTGTCAGGCAGCCACTCAGCAAATGTTTTTGGTTTTTTAAAATTAAACTCCCAAAGCAAGAGTTTATTTTTCCCAAGTAAAAAAACATAATGACTTTAACACCATGTTGGTTTTCCCCTTGGTGGAGGATTATTATTTTCTTTTTCTGTTCAGACTCTGATGGCTCCTAACTCAAAGTCTTACATCAGACTGGCAGCTTTAAACAGGACTAACAGTCTGATGCATCAACACCTCTGTCCCTCAGTCCATGGGGATCGGCTTTCTGCCAGTGGAGACAGCGAGGGCACCACAGTCTAAAAAATAACGGTCAACCTTATTCAAAATAGAGTGGGTGGGCTGTCTGTTTGGTGAATAGGGTACTCCCCTCATCACTGGTGGAGTACTCTGTTCGACAAACTTTAAATCAGGCACTTAGTCTGCTGTTCCTGCAAGCAACAACCTGAAGTATACCTCCTCATGATTCTACGATTTTCTAGAATATAACATGATCTTGTATTGCGAACATTGATGAAAATACAGCTTGACTTCGCTAAATTTATTATTTTATTACATTATATTGATATTTATACGTGGTAAATAGCGAAACAGGCTTCAAAAAGTAAAAACTAAAATCCACCACCAATCTAGCAGCAATATGAAAAGAAGACTACTGTCTCCCTAGGTGTGAAAGGAGGCCCTCATAGCCACTAGGTGGAGAATACATTTCAAATTTCAAAACTATGTACCTCACGAAAACGGTTTTGCAGGGGCCCATCCCATTATTTTTTCATCTAATATTTTCCTATATTCCTCACAGTGTCCTATTTCCCCCTAACCTCTACCTGCTTTTTCAAGCTCTAATTAAGACAACTTGATGGTGGCGCTAGATGCTACACACATGACATTGCCTAGACTTGGGAGCAAATCTCTAGTATAGGCTTCATCTTTGAAACTCCCCAGTTCTTTCAAAAAGGTCTCAATGAATTTCAGTTTAGCAGTGAACGATCATAACACTTAGTCACCAGAACTAAAACAAACATAGTAAAATGTTAATAATTGATGCCAGGAAATAGGTTTGAGACAACAAAGGGGCATGAAGTTGGTACTTTATTGTAATCAATCCTGTTTGATATGATGGAAGAAATGGACCCTGCAGCATTTGTTTGTGTGTGCTAAAAGGCAACATACATAATTGAATTAATTATTCATTGCACACTCTCAAAATTCTGATGTCAAGAAATTTGATATATTTTGTTTTAGGGTTATGATAATAAGATATAAAGGATGTTTGGCAAATGTATTGCACCATATTTACTATTTTTAATAGAATAATTAGAACAGATCCAAGATGGTCAAATTAATAAAATACTGTTGATTGAGATATAAACAATGTACATGTACGCCATAATATGTGTGCGCATAACAACAAACTTGCATTACTATTGTCAATTGTACCAGATGAGACCTCCTAAGTCAGTAATACATGGTCAAGCAAGCTCTGCAACCCAGGACCAAAGCAGCTGATTAACACACCACAGGTGTGGTGAAATATAGCCCGTAGAGAAACACTCAAACAGGAAAAGTCCAGATTGATCCCTCAGAAAGACAGTCGTAGGAGTTTGGCCCCCAATAACACACATTTGGCCAGAGGGGTGCGTGTTCCCAACATACCATAAACATTAGATGCCACATTAAGTTAGGAACACTCAGACAATCAGAACACAACACACACACACAACACACAGTGATCTCGCTTTCCTCATGCTGGACATCTGAACATGTTACCTACTGGCCTGCATTTTGTCCATGCAAGGTTGAGGCCCACCTGAGCACTTTATCAGATAGTCAGCTGGTCCATGATTAGACCCAGATTCCTTTCTGAAAAGAATAAAGATAATTGTTTTATAACCCTTCAAGAATTGTAAATAAGGGCTCTCAGAATTCTGTAACTTTAAGAGACAGTCATCAGATCCTGACTCTGTACTGTGCTCTCCCAGCCGTTGCGTTTATTTAAGCCAACTGTTTCTGTTTTGCCAAACACTTCTTGTCTTTCATTTCTTTAAGGTAAATCTGCAGTCGAGCAACAATATACTGGGTGCATGGCGCACTATAGGCTTTCGGCATTACTGATTTACAGTAGAGTGCTCGAATTTAGTGCAGTTTGAAGTTTTCAACCAAATGAAAGTGTAAAGTAGTGCATAGCATTATTTTTTAAGGTGCACAATTATCCCGAGGTGTTATACCAGAAATCGTGACAATCTACAAATATGTCAGCTCTGATGAGCATCTCAGATTTGCTCTAAACAAGATCAACAGAGCTTTTTACCCTAGCAGATTGGACAAAGTCAACACACACAATCAAATCAAACATTTAAATTTACAGTACGACCAAGGTGGCCACAAAAGGAAAACCCAAGTTGGGAATAAAGTTGAAGGGTTTATTACAAACTAAGAATCAAGTTTATTTAGACAATTCTCAAGATAAAGTTATAAAGGTATAAAATTAACATTGGATGTCCAAGTCTGGGGAAAAAACAAAGCTTGACTAACATCCAACAGACTAAGAGGCTCATTTACAAGCCCCTTATGCCTCTGTAGCATTATTTTTCTCATGCTATGGTGGTGCAGAACAGTCCCTAACCCCACACAGTCTTCACAAACTCGTGCAATGATTCCATTGCACCAGTTTGTAAACCCTTGTCCCACATTATACCTGTGCCAGGCATAATGTAGGCAAGGGTAGCATTCCCCCAGAAGGAGGCCCTTAAGAATCGCACTGTGAAATCTACAAGATTTTACTGTGTCATTCTAGCATAATTTTTTTTAAGCCTGCTCAAGGCAGGCATTAAAGTGATGCTGTGTTTTGCTCCATGAACCTCCCCATGCTTTGATGGACTAGTGTCAATATTTTTGATGTTAGTCCAGCAAAGCATCACAACTGCATCAGAAATTCAGACGCAGCTGTGCTAACAAGCGCCATGGTGCGCTGTATTGTAAGTACATCACTACCATGGTGTTGTTAGAGGGACGCAGTTTGTAGTAAATTAGTTCCTAAGAGTTCTATCTAGGAGATACAAAACATAAGCATCAGAACCTGGTGCTCTGAGAATAAACATTGCCCAGTTCTTTTAAGCATTTGCAATAAGCATCAATTATCGAATAAAGTCTCTAAACAGGTGGGGATCCCTTAAAGGTACCATGTACAACTTCTCCTAGTGCTGGGCTGCAGGGCTTTGGGGAAAAAAGTAAAAAAGAATTAAAGGACAAAAAAAATTTGGAAAAACGACACCTGGGGCAGGATAAAACTAAACAGAGTTGGCAAAAAGTAAGTAAAAAAAGAACGTGTTAGCATGTCAAAAGTTCAGTCAAGAGTTTTCTCATTGGTCAAAAGAAAAATCTAAGATTCGGAATTAGAGTTTGACAGATGGGATTACTCGTCACAAATCTGAGGGATATATCAGCAGCCATATTACGATCCCATTATATCCTATGGGAATTATAATATGACGAATAGGGTATCTGTAACATTTGTGATGGAATAACCCATCTGCCAAACTCTAAATCAGGCCGTAAGTTTGTGAGTGTTAAATCCGAGCATAAAGAGATGTAATAAATATGTAGAACCATGCATTTGCAACAATAGCATTGCAATGTGATTAAATAGCAATCACTATTTAGCAACAGTGAAATAGAGACTCCTAAACAATAATTACCAGTTACTCATTCGCAAATTATACATACCAGGCATTTGCAAATGGTGAACGGTCCCACACATATCTATTTTCATTCACAAAATACCATCAAGGGAAACAGTTGTTAACCAGGTGCTTAATATAAAAGGAGGTCCTAAATGCACTGTAAAATTTCACAATAACAGTAGTGAGGGGGATATGCATACTGGCAGATCAACAGCGGACAAGGAGGATAAGCGAGACAATTTTCAGACAAAGGGGTCTATTAGGTCAAACAGAAGAAGGGATTTAAGCTGGGCAGATGCTACTTAGCCATGTAACATTTGACTTGATTGAGAAAGTGTAACCCATTGTAGACAGGCATAGTCAATGTAGCCAGGAAATTCCGACAGTCATGCTGTTACTCTTTTGCTAACTTTGCCTTAACTTCTGGGTTATTGTAGCCTTTGCTGATAGAAGTTACAGAGTGTCCAGCCAATATTTCTTCACAACTTTCTTGGTGAAATAATGTCAAGAACATGCTTACGTATTACAGTCCACAGTTCACTTACAAAGATACAAAATACAAAGTTGTGATTTTATATAATAGCATATTTTTCACATGTTATGGGGCATATAGATGATCCCTGTGTACTACTGTTAGGGAATTGAATATCTGTAACTAATGGGAAAATGCAGCATGTAATGATTTGTGCATAATTACAGACATAGTAGCACTGGATCCTAGGAGTACTCACCAGTCCTACATGTTTTGAGACTCAGGACTGGCTAGCAAAAGTAGACATGTTAGATGAGTCATTGGAGGTAGGACAAACAACTCCTAAATGTTTTGTATTGAAAATTTTAATACAAATAATTAACTGTAGCATAAATGTTTAGGTGACAGTGTGTATACCTGAAACCTGTGGATTCTAACCATAAAATGACATCCTCTTACACCAAGGAAATAGAGAGATATTGCTGCAGACAGACATTTTGACTACTGGAAGACAGATTCACACATCTGCAAAAAAATGGGGAAACAGTAGAATATGATACAGAGTCAGGTTTCGAGATTATTGCCACATGAGGAATGTTGCATAATATCAGAATGGGAGGTTTTCTATAGAGGTGGTCAATGATAAGTCCAATGATGATGAATGACAATTGATATCCATATTGCTCACCCCAGGACAGTCCACATCAAAAGTTGGAGAACGATGCTGGGCTGATGTGACTAACAATTATTTGTGAGTTCCTTTACTGTCTATATCAAAGTATTACTTAAAGGCAACAATATCTATGTTCATTTATCCACAAATGAGTGTTTAGTCATTGATCGTGATACAAAATATGAGACAGAACATACAATAATAAGGTATAAAAGTGAAAGGTAAACCTCAGATACAATTTCTGCTGATTGTAATGATGATTGCATTTTAATTGAAAATGTGAGCCTCAGTATCATCTGAACATTACATCCAATTGGCACTTGTATGAAATGCATCAATTATATTACCAATAAGGAATTGTATTTGATCAACTGATGGTCTCACGAGTCATTATGCCCTTTGTAAACATGTGTATGATGACTCTGTGCCTGCAAAAAGTGTGAGTAGAAGAAAGATTTAAGAAGCATCGAATTATTTTATTGTGTCAGGATCTGCACATTACCCTAATGATCTTTACTAATTGTTTTACAAATCTATCTGGAGTTGCTACAAGAGCTGATGCCTTTTTATTTGCAGACTTAGTCGCTGCCTATGACTGGAGGTTCAACTCTATTAGGGTGGCACTGCGCTGGGTCATCCCTCTTGCTATTGCTTCCTGCTTTCTACTTCGCTACTCTCTCCTTATCCTGGAGTTGAGGTCATACCATTGCTTTCTAATTTTTTCATAAATTATTTTTTGTCATCCGCACTGCATTAATATAGTCTTGCATGCACCTTCAAATATGTTTTTAGTGGCCTAAGGTATTGTGAATGTGGTCTTTTCAAAAAGCATTTCATATTTAGTGACACATTTCACAACCAGGGCCCATATTACAGATAGGGTTTACTTTCCATGTTTGCGTCATGACACACCTTAATTCCAGTATGGAAAGTGTGTCCTATCAGGAAGAATGTGCTGCGTTCGAGGCAGCTGTGAACTTGTGCTGCCCCCAGGTCAGCGCATTCAAGAGGAATATGGAGCAACTATTTCAAAGCTGCTTTGCATTTCTCTCTGCAGGCAGCAATCTGCCTGCACCTTAAAAAGAGATTAGAGATCTCTTTGCAGGCGGGTGCAGCGAGTGACTACACTCGCTGGCAAGGGGGATGTCCGGTGGAGTCCATGTGACTCCCCTTTCATCATTTTAGCGGGCTGCATTTAGAAGGTGCACTGAAAGTGTGCAACCTTTTGTTGGACCACTTTCAATGCACCTGTAATACAGAAGGGGCCACACCAGTATTTGCTGCCTCTTCTTCAGTTCCAAAGTGCCCGTGGGGTGCACAAAGTGGATGAAAATGCCTAATGCCATCCTACCCTCCCCCCCCAGGGCCCTTGTGTAAAATACAGCACCAGAAACTCTATTTCATTGTTGCTGAATTTTCTTCTTCCTTAACCCTCCTACTGTGGCTCCTGACTTACCATTAATTTTGATGTAGTGCTAACAGTAGTTTCGGATGTCTTGGTCTCTCCTTGGATCCTTGGCTCTGCAGCACTTCTTGCTGACTTCCTGGTCAGTGATGCCATCAATCAAGTCTAACTGCAACTAGCAATTGCAAATTGTGACAACAGTTTCACAAACTGCAAATGGATACTGACTGACATTTCAAAATCCTTATTTAACTAATGAAATTCCTAAAAAAAACACCATTTGAAAATAACAGTGGTTCGTATACAATGTTTCCTGATTAAAAAATGTTGATTTGGTATATTTTGCTATTTCAGAATCGCAATTTCATGGGTTTATACATGAGACCCTAAGTTAGGTAATACTTCTTTATTAGATTTAAACTTTATTGTGAAAATAGTTGGCTTTCTCAGTTCCTGGAACCACTGTAGCTGTGCTTGAGTGGGAGGTTTTTCTCTTCCCTGGTTTTTGTACTGTGCAATTAGTCCTGCTTTTGCGGTGTTGACCACAGTTTTCTGTCCTCTCAACTTTCAGGTGTGCGTCTGACTTCATGCACCAGTTGCGGGATGGCACATGCATCAAATTTAGTCTCCCTTCAGAGTAGTAGGCTGAGACATGGATGTTTCTTGTCTTCAGTCATGAGATTAGTCTCTTTCTGTTGTGCAGTTTCATAAGCTTTTAGAGAGATTAGTAGCTTCTCTGCCCTGGAGACTGCAATACACAGGAAGTGTTTGATTCGTCTCTGGGTGCAAACTGTGTGATTTCACTGTGTTTTCAGAAGCCTATTTTTGTCCACCTTCTTCCCTAGTTCACCATAACAGAGGCACTGAAAATCTCCAAAAAGTTACATTATTTAGAGAACTTCCCTGAATTTCCTGATTTGAGCTTTCAGATAGGGGGCATCAGTCTTTGACAATTCAACCTAAGAGGTATTTCAGCAGGATGTTCAGAAGCTTTACTCAGTAAAAATTGCACACCACTTAAAGAGTTATGGTAAGAGGTGCAAGAAAATGAGGAGAAGCTGAAATAGGTTGATTTTAGGGGTCATTTTGAGCAGAGAGCTTATGTTAACCATATCCTTGAAAACTGATTGATTTGGCGTTCAAGAACCTGGGCATGAGGAAAGGGTACCAAGGAAAGGAGACAGAGAGCCTCTGAGTGCATTGGGGCTATTCGTGTACAGTACCACACAATAATCTCATTGCTTTTTTTCAGGACAATGGATCAACCTTAAGATGTTACTAAAGACATTTCATTGACGGATTTGAGATGCAACTACAAAAATGTATATATGTAGAAACCATTTAATGATTTTTCGATCAGTCAACAGTATAAACCGTATAAACCAGATTTACAAACATTTTGCTGTGACTCAGTCTTGCAGTACTCCTGAATTCCAGAAATAAGCCTGAACCATACCTTGCTTATTCTTGAAATTTACAAGTAAACAGCTGTACTATAGTAGTAAGTCATATCTACTTGTACACCTATTGTAAATTAGACCCAATGTGAGTGTGAGGGTGGGTGGGAGTGTGTAAAAGACAGAAAAGCAATTCCGGAACACGGAAATGGCACCTGACGTTCACACTGTGCCTAGCCTATAATTGCAAAATATTTACCAGTTTCAAATGTGCATGTCTTAAATCGTCCCTATCTACGTTTTTCTCCCTGTTTTTTTCTTTTTCTAAAACGTTCATTCATTTAATGTGCAAGGGAGTTGTTCACTGTAGTACGCAATGGCTAATGTATAGAGAGAGTCTCTTTGCCTCCTTTTTTACAGTCTTGGAGAACAAAGAGAAAGAATGAAAGGAAATATTTCAAATTATTTAGTAGACTGGGATGGGTTAGACTTGAGATGTGTAAGAAAAAGGGGAATTTTAATGAATGCCTTGGGGACAAAAGGGTCATTTGATATGTTTTTTTTGGAAAGGCATGGAAGAGAGAAGGAATGAAATGCATAATGTTTTAAGAAGGATACTCAGAGGTTAGAGTTACTCTATAAAAAGGTGTTTTATGACTGGAAGAGAACACATTTCGTAAGAGATCTCAAAGACGGTGAAACTTTAAATCAGTTAATGACAACATCAAATGAGCTAGCAGTAACATCAGTGTGCGAACTGAGCTAGTGGTTGCTGGCTGGACCCACCAGCACTCAGTTGTGGGCATCCACATTTATTTTTCAGCATCAGACATTTAGGAGAGCAAGAAAGGCAAAACACCCAAAATGGAAAGACGGAGGAAGGGAAAAATTGTAAAAATATCAGAAATGGAGAAACCAGGAACCTGCAGGAGTAACATAAAGGAGTGTCTGGCAATGGATTAAAGAAGTGCAAGGTAAGTTTAGGGCAATACAGCCTTGGTATTCAGTGAGTGGACTTTCAATTAGGCCTGGGCAAAACTCACAGAGTTTCACTCTGTGGAATTCTGTGAATTTACCTAAAAACTATGCGAGATTCAGCAGTTCCACAAGCAGGCAGAATTCCAGTACGTCACGCTGCTCACACTGATTTTTATGTGCCGGAAGCTTGTCCGACACCACAACATGGCATGCCAGACGCAGCTACTTCTTTGTGCCATGCAAGTAGATTTTCTGCTCCATTGGCAGCTTTTCCAACACAAGCGGCAGTGTTCTCAGCGTGAGTGGTAGCAACCTGCCATAACTGCCTGTGTTGAGAAATCCCACCAGGAGGCACTCTAGTGCTTGGTTTTCTTGCTCGCCCTTGCTAGCTTAACGTCAGCAGGCCTCGTGTGAGAAAAAACTCAGCCATGCGTCAGTTGGCAGAGTTTTCTGGAACTCTGTACTTCATGGAGAGCGTGGAGTAGGCAAAACAGCACAAACTTCACTGGCAGAGCAGATTTGTTTTGCCCACCTCTCCTTTCAATTGCACCGCCTGTAGGACTTGGACAGCAGCACTCATTCTTTTACAAATTAAGCACTGAGTAACATCTTATTTTTAGGGTATGGAGGAACAATTAATCTAGATTCAATAATAATCCAGCGTCATGATTAAAAGTGATAAAAAAGTACTGAAGGAACTGTGGGTCATAGGGAAACATACACTACAATGTGCTGTAAAAATACTGAAATCACTTTAAGATTTAGGCCCTCATTACAACCCTGGCGGTCCAAGACCGCCAGGGCTGTTTTGGCTGAAGCACTGCCAACAGGCTGGCTGTGCTTCAGAGGGGATTACGACTGCGGTGGTAGCGCTGCGGTCGCACCGCCGGGGCCACATTTGCCCCGGCGGTGATAATCCGCCAGGGCAGCGCTGCCCAGGGGATTACGAGTCCCCCTACCGCCAGCCTTTTCCTGGCGGTTTGAACCGCCAGGAAAAGGCTGGTGGTACGGGCAGTCATGGGGCCCCTGGGGGCCCCTGCACCACCCATGCCACTGGCATGGGCGGTGCAGGGGCCCCCTGACAGGGCCTGTGCCGCTTTTCACTGTCTTGCTAAGCACGACGGGTGCAACTGCACCAGTCACATGGCCGCAACACCGCCGGCTCCATTTGGAGCCAGCTCCCATGTTGTGGCTCAGAGGGGATGTCATTATGGGCACCGCGGGAGTGTGGCCGCATTGGCGGCCGCACAGCAGTTACAACTTGGCGGGTGGCAGTTGCCGCCCGCCAATGTTGTAATGACCCCCTTAATGTGCCCAAAAATGGTCCAGATGGATGTGTCATATTGCTGATGTTAGTTCTGGGAAGAGTAAGAATAGTTGTGAAGAAACAGAGCAGAATAAAAGTGAGGAAAGCTACAGAAAAGGAGTATTAAGAGTGGTAGTATATTCACTTGGCCTGCAGAAAGCTAGGACTAGCTTCAGATGAAAGTGTCATAAATGCAGTAGAAGAAGTTAAGGCAAATGTAGAGTAGAAGGTGAGAGAAAATACAAAGAAAACACAGCATGAGTTTAAGTGAAGACTACATAAGTATTGGAGATCAAGATAAACGGAAACTAGCTAAGACTTCATATTTAGAGGTAGTGTATGGACCTTAAATAACTGCCATTTTCTCAACCTAACCATTTGTGCCTTCTGCCAGTGCCCTAAATCACATGACTGTGAATTGCTCTGCTGTTGAGGTTTATGTTTTCCTTCTAGACTGTGACTTGAAGGGGATTAGGTGTAGAAAGGATGTGTCATTCGCCATGATGATTAGGGGTGGAGCTATACCCAGCCACACTTGGATTTCAAAGGGCTTTGCCTCTGGCACACACAAAGGAAACTGACACTAGTTGTTTTATCACCCCGGTCTTCTTGGAGACTTGACAGGGGAAGGAAAAAACTTTCTAGAGCCAGATCCAGCATTACTAAAGACTCTAACTTCAAAGGCTGGCACAATGTATAAATATTGGACCCCCAGGGGGCTGCCATACTGCTACCAGGGGATTGCCCTGCTTCTTAAAAGCATGCCTTTCTACTTGAAGGAGAACTGGACCGTTTCCTTGAACCCAGGACTACCAGACATGAGTTCAAGGGCTAGTTGGCCGGCCTTCTTTGTGAGCTATAGGGACATAACAAGCTCCAAAGACCTTGAGCCCTGCACCTGGTCTCTGCTAGAGTGAGCCCTAATCCCTCATGTAGTGACTATTAGAAACTGGATCTTTGGACGTTTTGTTAGTCGTGCTACTCCTGCCTAACCCTGAAATGTGGGCCTGTTTCACCAGAAAAAGTGCCCTGAGAATTGACAGAATACCAGGATAAACCTGCCAGGTTATTTCATCTAAGGTGCAGCTTCAGTCAGCCTAAGTGTGTGGTAGCTTCTGCTATGTTCCTTTCTGCAGTAGTAAACCATATTCAGTGGGACCTCTTGGTGAAGCTATCCAGCCTCGTAGAGCCCTCATCAGTTACCACCTGTAGCTTCATCATGGTGGAGATTTTGGACTTCAAAAAAAGTGACAAAGTCCAAGGTTAAAATTCTTCCCTGCAACTCCATCTAGCTGCTCCCCAATGACAATGCCTCATTGTTAGACTTTTCATCCTTGGCGTGGTCTCCCTTAACTTTTTGCCTCTGTTCCCCAGGTTGTTGATGTGTGCTGGACTCTGATTTTATTGTTTTTGTTACTCTGGGCACTTTACCACTGATAACCAGTGCTAAAGTGCAAGTGCTCCTGTTTAAAATGTGTACGTAATTGGTTCTCCATGATTGGCATATTTGTTTTACTGTTAAGTCCCTAGTAAAGTGCACAAGAGGCGCCCAGGGCCTGTAAATCAAATGTTACTAGTGGGCCTGCAGCACTGGTTGTGCCACCCACACAAGTAACCCTGTAATCATGTCTCACACCTGCCACTGCAGTGTCTGTGTGTGTATTTTTACTCTGTAAATTCGACTTGGCAAGTGTTCCCTTTTCTTACATGTAAGGCACCCCTAAGGTAGGCCCTAGGTAGCCCCAAGGGCAGGGTGCAGTGTATGGTTAAGGTAGGACATATAGTAATGTGGTTTATATGTCCTGACAGTGAAATATTGTTAAATTCGTTTTTCACTGTTGCAAGGACTGTCTCTCTCATAGGATAATATGGGGGCTACCTTTAAATATGTTTAAAGCGTAGATTCCCCTAGAGAGTAGATGGACATGTGGAGTTTGGGGTCCCTGAACTCACAATTTAAAAATACATCTTTTAGTAAAGTTGATTTTGAGATTGTGCGTTTGAAAGTGCCACTTTTAGAAAGTGAGTATTTTCTTGCTTAAACCATTTTGTGACTCTGCCGTGTTTGTGGATTCCCTGTCTGGGTCAGTTTGACAGTTGGGTTGTTTTTCACCTCACACCAGACAGTGACACAAAGGGGGCTGGGGTGTAACCTGCATTTCCTGATTAGCCATCTCTGCTAGGAGGGAGGGGTGGAGTGGTCACTCTCATCTGAAAGGACTGTGCCTGCCTCTGACAATGCCGGCTCCAACCCCCTGCTGTGTGTCTGATGACTTGCCTGGGCAAGGCAGGATTTCACAAGTAGGTGTGAGTCCCCTTTGAAGAAAGGTGACTTCAAAGACTAAAATGGGTATAAGAAGGGCACCCAAATCTACAGACTTTAGAAACACTTCTGGAACCAAGAGGAACCTCTGCCTGGAGAAGAGCTGATAGCTGAGGAAGACGTGCTGCCCTGCCTGTGACTGTGCTTTGTGGAGCTTTCCTGCAGTGCTGCTTCTGCCAGAGTAAGAGGGCAAAGACTGGACTTTGTGTGCCTTCCATCTTGTGAAGAAATCTCCAAGGGCTTGATTTAGAGCTTGCCTCCTGTTGTTTGAAGTCTCAGGGACAGCAAAGACTTCTCTCTACCAGCACCTGGAGTCTCTGGAGAGACTCCTGCTCTGACAAGTGGTGCCCTACCCAGTCCCTGGGCCCTTGAAAGGAAAGCTGGTGGAAATCCAAGGAAATCGACTTCGGACCGACGCCGCTGCTGAATCCGGTAACGCCGCCTGCACCTGACGCCATGACCTTCGCTGGAACGCGACACTCTTCGCAGGCCCGTCGCTGCAACAGCCCCGCTGAAGTCCGCGACTCCGTGGAAGTCGCCGCACCACGTCGTGACTGACGCCGCTTGAAGTGCACGGATTCAACGTTTTGCACAGACGCCGCGATTCCTGACTTCGCGCCTTGGCTTGTTTTCACTCTACACCAAAGGTACTGTACTTGGGGGTCTACACGACTCCGTGTCCGGCGCCGCTGGTGTCGGCTTGTTGGGAACGACTCCGTCACGACGCCGTGTTAACATCTCATTGAAGCATTTTTGTTTCTAAGCGCTATTTTTGAGTTTAATCTTTAAAAATTCATAACTTGACTTGTGTATGTCGGATTTTTGTTGTTTTGGTCTTGTTTTGTTTAGATAAATATTTCCTATTTTTCTAAACCGGTGTTGTGTCATTTTGTAGTGTTTTCATTGAGTTACTGTGTGTGTTGGTACAAATACTTTACACCTAGCGCTCTGAAGTTAAGCCTACTGCTCTGCCAAGCTACCAAGGGGGTAAGCAGGGGTTAGCTGAGGGTGATTCTCTTTTACCCTGACTAGAGTGAGGGTCCTTGCTTGAACAGGGGGTAACCTGACTGTCAACCAAAGACCCCATTTCTAACATTGGTGATCAGCGGTTGGGATTTGGACTTGTATTTGTACTTGACATACAGTGATTAAGTGTACACTACTGTTTTGAGTTCAGACCACTACGTGACCACATACTACTAGTCTTGTGATTTTTGTTTTTCTCTATTTGGACTGTTTTTGCTCTGCATTCAGTTTCCTTTTTCGCTGATCCGGTGATTGACTTTTCTGGAACTTCATTTGAGAACTTGCTTTTCTGCATTTGGAACTTTGCACTCTTTTAACCTTTTATCATGTCTCTACTTGGAGATGCACCAGTTGAAGCTGTTTTTGACCTGAAGCAATTGGATAGTTATAACAAGGCTCAGCTAAAGCAGTTTTGTAAACATTTTGGTTGTCCCATTAAGAGCTCTTCCAAGAAGGATGAGCTGAAAAAGGCGCTGAGGGCCTGGGTGACAACCAGAAGCACTGGAGGGCACACTGAGGATGAGGAGGAGGATAAGGATGAGGAGGGAGAGCAATCAGTACATAATGGTATAGTGGGGGGGCCTGTTATTCCCAGGGAAAGAGTCTCTAGGGCAAGTAGCAGTGTACCCTCCATGGGTCTGACACCTGAAGAGTTACAGGACAGACAGGCAGAAAGGGAGTACCAATTGGAGCAGAGGAGGCTAGCCCTTGAGGAGAGGAAGTTAGCAATGGCTCATGAGCTTAGCTTGAAAGAGATGGATCATAGAAGCCAGTCCAGTAGAGATGGTGGCAGCAATCCTACAGTGCAGCCTGAGAGAAGGGTACACATCCCAAAAGACCTTGTGAGGGATTATAAGAGGGAGGATGATATCTACTTGTGGTTCAAGGGTTATGAGTCAGCTCTCCACATGAACCTGGTCCCTGAAGCTCATTGGGGGGCAGCCCTGTGGAAGCATTTTGAGGCAGAGGGGAGGGACACACTGACAGCCTTAGGGGATGCTCAGAGTCTCACCTACCCTGTCATGAAGGAGGCCTTACTCACCAGGTATGGTCTCACCCCTGAGCAGTACAAGGAGAAGTTTAGATCCTACAAGAGAAAGGAATCCCAAACATGGTTGGAATGTGTTGATTCTTTTTGCAGGTCACTGGATGGTTGGGTGAAGGGCAGTAAGGTAAACACGTATGAGGGGCTTTACAATTTAATTGCTTGGGAGCACTTGTACAGTTTATGTTTTCCAGAGCTGCGAAAGCACCTCATTGACAGCAAGCTGACTGACCCCAGGAAGCTTGCGCAGGAAGCGGACCGCTGGGAGAACACCAGGGTCCAAAAGAGGTATGGGTGAGACCACACCACGGGTGGGCAGGGTCCCTCTCAGAAGAAAGGGGGGGTAAGGGCAAACAGGGGGAGTTCTCTAAAGGGCCCCAAACTGATTCCCAGGGTAAGGATTCCCAACCCCCCAGTGAAAAGAAGCCATGGTTGTCCATAGGGAAGCCAGTGGCCCCCCACGTAGGTGCTATGCATGTGACCAGGTGGGTCATGTGAGGGGGGACCCCAAATGCCCCAAAAGTACACCGGCACCCACTGGTGCACCGTCCCAGGGTTTGGCCAGTGTAGCGCTTGGGGAGGAGTTGGTTTCAGGTGGGTGGGAACCAGCAGAAATGACCCTTGTCTCACTAGGGGACAGTGAGATGGTCCAGAGAAACCTAGTGCCTGATAACACTAAGAAGTACAGGCAATGGGTGACCATCAATGGACAGAGGGTGGAGACTCTGAGAGACACAGGAGCCAGTGTGACTACAGTGAGGAGTCACCTGGTGTCTGAAGAGCAGATTGATCCCCGGGTACTTCACCAAGTAGTTGCGGTAGACAACTCTGAGCGCCTCTGCAGAGTGGCGCAGGTTCCCTTTGAATGGGGGGGGTCTCAGGTTCCTGGAAAGTAGCTGTGAGTCCAACCATGCCTGTTGATTGTTTGCTAGGTAACGACCTGGAGGATTCCCCTTGGAAGGAGGTGGAACACAGGTCTCACTTGGAGATGTTGGGTCTGCCTGGGTGGGTATGTGTATCCACCCGGTCTATGGCAGCCAATCAGGGTAGTCAAGAGCCCCTGGAGCCTGAAACAGTGGCCCAGGGGACCGCCAAGAAGAGGAAGGGCAGGGGGCGCGGGAAACCGGCCCCCGAGGTTCCCACGGTCTGGGAGGAGGCGGAGCCTGAGGGTGACGCCCCGGAACCTTCAGGGGAGCAGGTGGCTGAACTGAGGGAAGGTCCCTGAGCTGTCGCAGTGGCAGCAGGAAGGGGGACCCACCAGGGAAGCATTCGGCACAGCGCAGAAGGAGTGCCCTACTCTTGAGGGGCTGCGGCAGCAGGCTGCAGCCCAGGCGGCTGGCGAGGCGCCAGGTACTCACCTGATTTATTGGGAGGATGGCCTCCTGTACAGTGAGCCTAAGGTTCCTGAGCCTGGGTCAGCTCGTATGCTGGTGGTACCCCAGTGCTTCAGGGCCTTCCTACTGGGTTTGGCTCATGATGTGCCTTTGGCAGGACATCTAGGGCAGGACAAGACCTATAAGAGGCTTGTCTCCCACTTTTACTGGCCCTTGATGCACAAGCAGTCAGCTGCTTATTGTAGGTCTTGTCAGACTTGTCGAGCAAGTGGCAAGAGTGGGGGGAAATGCAAAGCTTCCCTCCAACCTTTACCTGTAGTCAGCACTCCCTTTGAAAGGGTAGGAATTGACATTGTGGGGCCTCTGGATCCCAAGACAGCCATGGGCAACAGGTTCATCCTGGTCTTGGTGGACCATGCCACACGGTACCCAGAAGCCATTCCTCTAAGGACGGTCACTGCCCCCGTGGTGGGACGTGCCTTGATGGGGGTTTTTACCCGCATGGGGTTCCCCAAGGAGGTGGTATCTGATAGAGGTACAAACTTCATATCCACTTATATGAAGTCTCTGTGGAAGGTGTGTGGGGTAACCTACAAGTTCACCACCCCTTACCACCCCCAAAGTAATGGTCTGGTTGAGAGATTCAACCGCATCTTGAAAGGCATGATTCAGGGCCTGTCAGAGCCCTTGAGGCGTAAGTGGGACGTTCTCTTGCCATGCCTTCTGTTCGCTTACAGGGAGGTGCCTCAAAAGGGACTTGGCTTTAGCCCCTTTGAGCTCATCTATGGCCACCCTGTGAGGGGACCGCTCAGTCTGGTGAAGGAGGCTTTGGAGAAAGCTCCTAGTAAACCACCCCAGGATGTATTTAGCTACATGCTGGCACTAAGAAACCAGACTGCCCGCTTCAGGAGTCTCGCTCAGGAGAACCTGGAAGCAAGCCAGGAGGATATGAAACGGTGGTACGACCAGAATGCCACTCTGGTTGAGTGTCAGCCTGGACAAAAAGTGTGGGTCATGGCACCAGTGGAGCCTAGGGCTCTCCAAGATAAGTGGACTGGGCCTTTTGAGGTGGTGGAAAGAAAGAGCGAGGTCACCTATCTGGTAGACTTGCAATCCCCCAGAAACCCTTTGAGGGTCCTACATGTCAACCGCCTCAAACCACACTTTGAGCGAACTGAGCTGTCCATGCTCCTAGCGGCAGATGACGGGGTGGAGGAAGAGAGTGAGCCTCTTCCTGACCTCCTGTCTGCAGGAGAGAAAGATGGGTCTGTGGAGGGAGTGATCCTCTCCCTGACTGAGGAACAGCAGAGGGACTGTCGCCACATGCTGGGATAGTTCGCCTCGCTGTTTTCCCTGATCCCAGGAGTCACACACCTGTGCACACTTGATGTGGACACTGGGGACAGTACACCTGTTAAACATAAGGCTTACAGGGTGACTGACAGGGTCAGGGCTTGCATTAAGGAGGAAGTCTCCAAAATGTTAACCCTAGGGGTTATTGAGCACTCCAGCAGTCCTTGGGCCAGCCCAGTGGTCTTGGTCCCAAAGGCTGCTGCTCCTGGTGCCACTCCAGAACTTAGGTTCTGTGTGGACTACCGGGGTCTCAATGCGGTCAGCAAGACTGACGCACACCCCATCCCCCGAGCTGATGAGCTCATTGATCGGTTAGGAGCTGCCAAGTACCTCACTACGTTTGATTTAACATCTGGGTACTGGCAGATTGCCTTAACTGAGGGGGCAAAGGAGAGGTCAGCATTCTCTACCCAAGATGGGCACTTCCACTTCAATGTGATGCCCTTTGGGATGAAGAATGCCCCTGCCACCTTTCAGAGGTTGGTCAACCAGGTGTTGGCAGGACTGGATGAGTTCAGCGCCGCCTACCTGGATGACATTGCTGTGTTTAGTTCCACATGGGAGGAACACCTGCAACACCTCTGGAGAGTGTTAGAGGCCCTGCAGAAGGCAGGCCTCACTATTAAGGCGAGCAAGTGCCAAATAGGGCAGGGTTCTGTGGTGTACTTAGGACACCAGGTGGGGAGTGGCCAGGTGGCACCCCTACAGCCTAAGATTGATACGATTCTGGCTTGGGAGCCTCCCAAGACCCAGACTGAAGTGAGAGCCTTTTTAGGTCTCACAGGATATTACCGGAGGTTTGTTAAGGGATATGGTACCATTGTTACCCCCTTAACTGAGTTGACTTCTAAGAAGCAACCCAAGAAAGTGATCTGGACAGAGGCTTGCCAGAACGCTTTTGATGCCCTGAAGGCTGCCATGTGCACAGCACCTGTGCTGCAGGCACCTGACTACTCCAAGGAGTTTGTTGTGCAAACAGACGCCTCAGAGCATGGTATTGGAGCAGCACTCTCACAGCTTAATGAAGAGGGCCTAGATCAACCCGTAGCCTTCATTAGCAGGAGGTTACTACCCAGGGAACGTAGGTGGAGTGCCATAGAACGCCAAGCGTTTGCTGTGGTCTGTGCACTGAAGAAGCTAAGACCCTACTTGTTTGGGACTCACTTCCAAGTTCAGACCGACCACAGGCCCTCAGATGGTTAATGCAGATGAGGGGTGAGAATCCTAAACTGTTGAGGTGGTCCATTTCCCTACAGGGGATGGACTTTACGGTGGAACATCGTCCTGGTACAGAGCACGCCAATGCTGATGGTCTGTCCAGGTTCTTCCGCCTTAGTGTTGAGAACTCCCATGAGGTTGGGTAGTTGCTCCGCACTTTTAGCTGGGGGGGACACGTGTTAGACTTTTCATCCTTGGCGTGGTGTCCCTTAACTTTTTGCCTCTGTTCCCCAGGTTGTTGATGTGTGCTGGACTCTGATTTTATTGTTTTTGTTACTCTGGGCACTTTACCACTGCTAACCAGTGCTAAAGTGCAAGTGCTCCTGTTTAAAATGTGTACGTAATTGGTTCTCCATGATTGGCATATTTGTTTTACTGTTAAGTCCCTAGTAAAGTGCACTAGAGGCGCCCAGGGCCTGTAAATCAAATGTTACTAGTGGGCCTGCAGCACTGGTTGTGCCACCCACACAAGTAACCCTGTAATCATGTCTCACACCTGCCACTGCAGTGTCTGTGTGTGTATTTTTACTCTGTAAATTCGACTTGGCAAGTGTACCCACTTGCCAGGCCTAAACCTTCCCTTTTCTTACATGTAAGGCACCCCTAAGGTAGGCCCTAGGTAGCCCCAAGGGCAGGGTGCAGTGTATGGTTAAGGTAGGACATATAGTAATGTGGTTTATATGTCCTGACAGTGAAATATTGTTAAATTCGTTTTTCACTGTTGCAAGGACTGTCTCTCTCATAGGATAATATGGGGGCTACCTTTAAATATGTTTAAAGCGTAGATTCCCCTAGAGAGTAGATGGACATGTGGAGTTTGGGGTCCCTGAACTCACAATTTAAAAATACATCTTTTAGTAAAGTTGATTTTGAGATTGTGCGTTTGAAAGTGCCACTTTTAGAAAGTGAGCATTTTCTTGCTTAAACCATTTTGTGACTCTGCCGTGTTTGTGGATTCCCTGTCTGGGTCAGTTTGACAGTTGGGTTGTTTTTCACCTCACACCAGACAGTGACACAAAGGGGGCTGGGGTGTAACCTGCATTTCCTGATTAGCCATCTCTGCTAGGAGGGAGGGGTGGAGTGGTCACTCTCATCTGAAAGGACTGTGCCTGCCTCTGACAATGCCGGCTCCAACCCCCTGCTGTGTGTCTGATGACTTGCCTGGGCAAGGCAGGATTTCACAAGTAGGTGTGAGTCCCCTTTGAAGAAAGGTGACTTCAAAGACTAAAATGGGTATAAGAAGGGCACCCAAATCTACAGACTTTAGAAACACTTCTGGAACCAAGAGGAACCTCTGCCTGGAGAAGAGCTGATAGCTGAGGAAGACGTGCTGCCCTGCCTGTGACTGTGCTTTGTGGAGCTTTCCTGCAGTGCTGCTTCTGCCAGAGTAAGAGGGCAAAGACTGGACTTTGTGTGCCTTCCATCTTGTGAAGAAATCTCCAAGGGCTTGATTTAGAGCTTGCCTCCTGTTGTTTGAAGTCTCAGGGACAGCAAAGACTTCTCTCTACCAGCACCTGGAGTCTCTGGAGAGACTCCTGCTCTGACAAGTGGTGCCCTACCCAGTCCCTGGGCCCTTGAAAGGAAAGCTGGTGGAAATCCAAGGAAATCGACTTCGGACCGACGCCGCTGCTGAATCCGGTAACGCCGCCTGCACCTGACGCCATGACCTTCGCTGGAACGCGACACTCTTCGCAGGCCCGTCGCTGCAGCAGCCCCGCTGAAGTCCGCGACTCCGTGGAAGTCGCCGCACCACGTCGTGACTGACGCCGCTTGAAGTGCACGGATTCAACGTTTTGCACAGACGCCGCGATTCCTGACTTCGCGCCTCGGCTTGTTTTCACTCTACACCAAAGGTACTGTACTTGGGGGTCTACACGACTCCGTGTCCAGCGCCGCTGGTGTCGGCTTGTTGGGAACGACTCCGTCACGACGCCGTGTTAACATCTCATTGAAGCATTTTTGTTTCTAAGCGCTATTTTTGAGTTTAATCTTTAAAAATTCATAACTTGACTTGTGTATGTCGGATTTTTGTCGTTTTGGTCTTGTTTTGTTTAGATAAATATTTCCTATTTTTCTAAACCAGTGTTGTGTCATTTTGTAGTGTTTTCATTGAGTTACTGTGTGTGTTGGTACAAATACTTTACACCTAGCGCTCTGAAGTTAAGCCTACTGCTCTGCCAAGCTACCAAGGGGGTAAGCAGGGGTTAGCTGAGGGTGATTCTCTTTTACCCTGACTAAAGTGAGGGTCCTTGCTTGAACAGGGGGTAACCTGACTGTCAACCAAAGACCCCATTTCTAGCACTCCTCCTAAGACACCATCTGGTGTCTTGCCCCATTTAATTCTACCTTTCGAAAATTTTGTCTTCAAAATGTTTCCCAAGTCCACACTGGGCCAAATCAAGTTTATTAATCCAACCCATACTCCACCCAGGCTGGCCTTTACTAATGACTTTACATTGGTCTTGTGCGAACAGATGCCTATGGTTTGTGCTTTGCGCTTTTAAGTGTGATTTTACATTAGAACGTTTAAAAATTCATAACTCTAGTTCTTCTGATCAAATTTATTATGTTTTGATGTCATTTTATTTATAAAAATGAACTCTAGTTTTATAAATTGGTTTAGGGTTTTCCTTGTGTTGTGTTTACACTTTAATAATGTTTGTGGGGATTTCAAAATACTTTACAAATTGCCTGTTTGTTAAGCCTGGCTGTTTTTGTGCAAAGCTACCAGAGGGTTAAGCACAGGTTAGTTTATTGCCTTTATGGTCACCGTGACAAGTACTTTGGTTGTTGCTTGAGTAAGGTTTTTCCTTTCCTCAAATAATAACCCAATTCCTTACAGTTATCCTCCATAGAGGACATAAATGAACTATAGCCTCCTAGTTTTGGCCAGCTTGCTGTGTTTCAAAATTCACAGATAGTGCTGGCTGAGTTGTTCAAAGAAGTCCCCATGGCTGTGGGAAAGCTGAATCTTTAGGCAGGCATGTGAATGTGTGCATTGCCCTTATTTGACACTCAATTTCCTTGAAAGCTTTGAGAGTCAGATATTCCAACTTGATATAGTGTTTTCTGAAAATATATTGAATCAATAGCAAAAGTAGTCTTCGGATAGTAGCCACCGGATATTTTTTTAAACCTATTTTTTTTAAAGCATGAGTTTAATATTTTTTCACTAAGACTACCCCTCACTTGCATCATATCACTTGCACTTATAGCTTCACCATAATCTGTGCCTAAGCTTGTGTAAAATCTCTTGAATTTATTTAATTATTTATATATTTCCTACAGACATTAATGCAACTGTGCTTCACCCATAGATTTTCATGACGTTTGTTTTTTGCTAATTATAGGTGAAAAATCCCGCTCTGCCGGAGACTGTGGAGTTTTGCTCACTCTGTTCTCCACTTGGAGTGCAGAGTTCCAGCAAAATTCTTCCAACCACCATTTGGCAGATTTTTTTTTCATTCATCGGTCACCAACATTAGGCTGGTGAGTGAGAGAATTTGTGTCCCCTAGGGTGATTTTCAAGTGACAGAATGTCTCCTGGTAAGATTTCTGAACGTGGGCGGTTGCAGCAAGTCATGACCGTTTATGTTGGAAAAGCTGTGGCTCAGGAAGGAAATCTACTTGAGCAGCAGAAAAAAGCAGCACCCTCTTGCACACCTCGTGGTGCAATTCACACTGATTTTACAGTGTGGAACAAGCTCCAGATGCAACAAGTCAGTGGAAGCAGCGCAACAAGTAGTCGCAACATGACCATTTAGGAAATCAAATTACCACTCATCCTGACCAGATGGTAACCAAGTGCAAACTATAAAAAGGCACCCAAAATGCATAAGGCTATGTCACAATGGTGGCTTTGTACATTCTGGCAAGGAGGATGAGCATTTTGGCAGAGAGGCAGAGAAGAGAAGGAGACCGGAGAGGATATTTAGGGTGAGGGTCACCCTGTTTGAACTGACTGAGGAGGAGATTGTTGATAGGGATAGACCCAGCAGTCAGATAATATTTGATTTAATTGCTTAGTTACAACCTCAGCTACACAACCCAACACTCAGGCGCAACACAATACTACTATATGTGCAGCAATTGTGGTGCCTACACCTCTTAGTATCTGGGAGTTATCAGGGGGTCATAGCAGGGGCAGTGGGGTGTCATAATGTACACTGTCAAGGTTCTTTTTCAGGTTCCTGGACATCACAGTGAGCAAAATCAACCATAACATCTAATTTCCCAATACTCCCCAATCATTCAAATAAACAAAGGTTTTGATCCACATGGTAACACAGTTCACCAGTGTTATAGTTTCTGTTGATGGCACATCATTGTCATATGTCTCCCTCCATCTAATGAATTCATTTACAGGAACATGAAAAGCATACACTCACTCAATATGCAGGTAGTGTGTGATGCTTCATTTATCATAACAGACCCTGTGGCTAGATTCCCAGGCAGCACACACAACTCTTTCATGTTCCATCACAGTGGAATATATACCCTATGGATACAGAGTGAATTTGGTGATGGCTTCCTACTAAGTAAGAGAATTGCAGACACTATGCATACAGTGGGCATGACAGGGTGTATCACGTGACCTAATGGTGTACCTTCTCAGGTCCTTAAGGTGACAGTGCATATGCCTTATATCCCTGGATCCTCACACAGTACCTGACCCACACACTTGAAGAGAAAGGCACTACAACATGGTACACAGGACAATACACTCCATAATTGAGAGGACCTTTGGGATCCTGAAGTGCCACTTCTGCTGCCTATGCAAGACTGGTGGGGCCCTACTGTTCCGACTAGATACATGCTGCAAGATTATATCCACTTGTGCTTTACTGCATGATATTGCGATGTGGAAAAGTCTGCACATCATTCCTATGGAGCTGGAGTCCCGCTCTGAGGACAACTTACCAGCACTAAAGCTGCCTCAGGAGAGTACACAAGCAGCTAAGCGATGTTCACGACAGACAAGATAGCAATCAACTATTGTTGAGGTAAGTCATTACAAAACATAATAAAAATGAGACATCACCCTTGGGGTAGTGTTTGGTGCACACCAGAGTGACCAGCTTTATTTGGGTGGCTACCACACCATGGTAAGCAAGGGCTAAGTGCATCCTTCTGGACACTTTGTAAACAAAAGATGAACAAACATGAAAAAAGTAAATAAGGTACTGGAAGGAAAAAGGCAACTCATCCCACTGAGGTACTTGGGAGTCACTTCTTGCTTCCTCTAGGATTGGGCATTTTCTCTCCAGCTGTAGGTGTTGGGACCGATGCTGAGTCCATTTCAAGGAGAATTGCAGCGTGAATGCCTGATTGAGCATTGCTCTTGGAAAGATAAGCCACTTATGTTGGAGCCCTCCTTGCTCTCAGGTGGTGGGGATGATGGGATGCACAGGGATTCACAAGTTGTAGGTCTGGATGTTTCCAAAGCGGTTGTGACCTGCACCAGCCCACAAGCGATGTTCTGGGAGCAGTGTCATGTCTGTCTGTATTGTAACTGTCTGCCTTGCCAGGCTTGATTTTGTGGTTGTCAGCCATTTGATTGACCTTGTGAAGTTGTCAAAGTGGGCCAGGTACTGCCTCTACCACTGATACAGCCCCCTATGCTCCCACTCCTTCGCTGCTAGCCAGCGCTCCTGCCCTTTTTCCATGTAATGCATGGACTTTGCCATGCATTGCAGCTGCCTACCCACAACACTTTTTTCTTTTGTTTGCAGTTGCTGTATACTGAGGATGGACCTCTGCAGGCCATCATACATGGGTAGTGTACCTGACATATCCTACACAATGTCTGTGCACCTTGACGGTGTCCTAGGGTCTGCAGTTGTGGGGTACCTGCCATGTGACTGACCCCCCATCACTGTCCTCAAGATAAGGCATTGGGGAGATTGTGGCCAGTTGTTGTGGGTGCAATGGGAAGAGGGGATGGCAGTATTGTGGGCTTAGGGACAACATCACCACCAGTGGCCCCTTCAGCTGCCACAGGTCCTGACTCATTAGGCTGTGACCTGTGGAAATGCATTTATATAGTTATTGCCATTAAATGGCTAATGTATGGCCACAATATTGTTGTGACTCTGCTGCATGTGCCTGTGACATGTTTGCGTTGTACACATATATTTGGTGTGGTCGTTAGCGCTCAGTACCACGTGCTAACGATGTGCACTACAACTCTGAAGAAGCATTGCATTGGTGGGCCAAGCACCTCAATGGAGTACTTCATGCTGTGATGTATGATATGTGTATTGGCTAACATTACCTTATGAATGGTATATGAAGGGAAGATGACTTACCCGGGCTGGTGCCTGCTGGGATGGAGGTATCAACATCTGCACCTCCTGTGACAATCTCTGGCTCTAGGGTCCTCTAAATTAGCGTCTCCCTGGGAGCCAGAGGTGGGAGTTGTGCGGGCCCTCCGCTGGTCCATGTCCTTCTGTCTTCCTGCTGGCCGGCCTCTCCTCCGTACAGGACTGATGGTTGTACCACTTCATTCTGATTTAAGGGATTGTCCTCTGTGTCACTCCCAGAGAGTTGATCTTCTTGTGGATGCCATTGCAGATCATAGTTTTCTGGGCCTCGGGGACTGAAAAGGAGGCATTCCCAAACAGCTGGTCCATGTTGGCAGCACATTTCTCCATTAGGACCTCCAGCTCCCTCTCTTTGACTTGCTGTTCCTGCTGCTCCCAGCCTCCTTCCCCTTCTCAGCAGACACGGTGTTGTGTGCTGTTAGTTTGTAGTACAGTGTTCCAGGGAACTCTTTGCCTCCTGAAGTCAATTAGGCCTCTGGCTGGTGACCACACACTGTCATTACCCTACACCTGGGCTCTGCCATTATCATCCTGATTCAAGAGGCTTATGGGCCTCCGTTTACTAAATTGTGGGATATCACATTTTTAAGGTTTCCTAAATTGTGATTTCCTAATTACAAATCTACAGGAATTGCTAGTAGGAAATTGCCGGATGCATACATTCCAATATGTGATCCCCAAATAGCAATATCTCCAGATTTCCTAGTTAGGAATCGCAAAATAGACATTTCATACATATGGGTCTAGGCTCCTTACCATCTTAAGGAGAGTAGTATGATGGTGGTGTGCTACCTAGACACTAATAGTCATCTCCCCATTCATCTATATGTAGGAAAACATTCTCAGTGTCCTAAAAGACCGAGGCATAAAAGCAGCTGAAGTGTACCTCAGACATGTGCACTGGTGACTCTCACAAATTCTGCCCAACAATAAGGTTTCAATCACACATGCTAAAATCACAGTGCACATACTTGGTTCTTCATTATATTAAAATGATAATTGTCAACCTGCAATATGTACAACCTTTCTAATGTGTGCAGATGCAAAGTGTGCCTATTAATCTTTTAGGCTACTCCCCTATCCTATTCATACTCATAAAAAAGGATACAGATCAGCAATGAAGTAGAGGATAGCCTCAATTTGCACACAAGCATATTTAGCTAACCCATTTAATTACTGTGTTAGTCTGATATGAACCCTGGTCACTACTGAATCACATTTACAGAGAACAGTTCTTTATTCTTGATTCAAATACCTAGATACGCACCCATGTTGCCTCATAGTGTGCAATGTATTTATCTTAAGATGCAGTCTGTATATATAAATGCAGATAAACATTCTCAACAAAATAATTATAGAAGCACATTCTTTTTAGAAGGGTATAAACGTAGGGCAATGCTACTGTGTTATCTACTGCTATGCTACGTGTTGTATCAGACAGAATGCCTATTTTTTTAATTATAATATCCCTTTCAGAATTTCGTTTTTAGATCCGTGGTATATTAAAATGCCTTCGTAAACTTGACATGAATTATTAATTTTGTGACACTCTGCTGAATCCAGTTTCCCAATGAGTTGTGTGGTCACAAAAAAACTAGATCATATACACATTGTGAGAAATGCGACCCAAATGAAGTAGAGTAAATCTTTACTCTTGTCCCTCCCCTGCCCAATCATCGAGCTTTTTGTCCATAAGCCTGTCAGGAGGCTCAACCTCCCCAGGAGAATTTGCAGTGAAACCCAGAGCGCTAACCTCACGATCTGCCCTTAACGTTATAGTTCATAAAATAAAGGGCAATGTAACATCTTCTGTCTCCCAACACTAATGAACTGCTTCCTAGCATTAAGAGGTCTACTTATTTGTAATTTATGTCGTGAGATGTCCAAAACCACAAAATTCTGGTGGGATTGAAATCATCTCAATGTTCAAGCTGGCATAAGCTTCTTGAAAGTGGCCTTCTTAAAATGATAAGGCATTGGAATTGCATTCTGTTGTGGTCATGTAGGAGAGAAACATACAATTCAAATATTTTAAAGTACTCTACTGTCCCTTTGCTCATGTAGAATTTGCACATATCAATTACTAGCTATTGAATGTCTTTCTCTGTCAAGTTCTCACGCTCAAACCACCAGTGGTTCCAATAGGATAATTTTGCAAATACAATTATTTACCTTCCAATGTGCTGGCCATTTTATAGCACACCACCCTGTTCGTATGGGCTGCCCAAATGTAATGCTGCAGACAGCATCAAAATACAATTCCAGTAATTCACTAGAGATTGTATGCCCATTGACGTGTCAGGAATTCATTCCACAGCTTCAGATCTTCTTTGGTCCCTTTATGCAGCTTTCTGAAACAGTTATAGAACCTTAGCCATGCTGCCACCCTTGCCATCTTTAAAAAAATTGATCTCCCCGGAGGAAACGTCTTTCACCACAATTTTGGCCTTTCAAAGTCAAAGGCTGCACTTGTAACAAAGTTGCCATCTCTGCTAATAAACAATATCCCACTGTGTGCTTGAAACGCTTTACCTTGTCCGTAGGGAGTCACTTTTGCTGTTTAACATCCAAAACAACTCCCACGCACTTCTCTGATGCAAGTTGCTCTAACAACAGTAGAAGAAAATATGCAATTATTGTATTTATAATTTTAAAGTGCACTTAAGAACAGCAATTTTCTTGTAGTTACATCGTTATCACTGATGTTTCCAATGTTTAGATGTCAATAAGGAGATCCCTGGAGGGGTAGATGCTATTTATTCTTCCCATTAAAATGGCATCCATTAATAGTTAACCTATTAATATATGGGACAAGTGGATCTTGAAGCAGAAAGAACCAACAATCACACAGGTTATGTACAGGTTTGTGGTACAGGTATCCTAGCTTTTTAACAACAAGCAAAGCGAATAAGTCTGGTGTTGGCCCGCAGCCTTGTGGTAATTCTTGTTTTGTAATTGTTTTTACAAAACCTTTTTGTTTGGGAATATCCTGGACCCTCATCGATCTAAAAATATTAATTTGCTACAGGCAAGAAATTGTGTTGGTCTCAAAACACCACACTGCAATTGTACACCCTGGAAGTGAAGAGAACTACTTTGTGTGTGGATGTGTTCCTTGTGACAGGGTGGCATGCTGTGACTCATAGTGAAAGCAGCCACTAGACGAAGTGAGCTGATAGATTACTCCTTAAAGCTTGATGGAGTGTGTAGATGAAGCATGTGTATGACACCAAACACAGACTAATTGATGAAGTCTATCTCAAACCCATAGGTAACTATGCTATACACATCATTTTAGTAAAATCAAATGGTCTTGGCAAACACAGACCTTAAAAAGTCAATCATTTTGGGCATTGGCTTCAAGCCTCTTGCCTTTGAGTAAGAAAGAAAGAAAGAAAGAAAGAAAGAAAGAAAGAAAGAAAGAAAGAAAGAAAGAAAGAAAGAAAGAAAGAAAGAAAGAAAGAAAGGGAAGGGAAGGGAAGGGATATTTAACACAAAACAGTTTCGGATGAACACAATCTGCTATGCTGTGGACTATCAACAGTCAGAAAAGCAGAACAATCCGAAAGGAATTCACAACAGTATTTGCAGGAGCTTGTAAAGATAGAAAGTGCATCAGAAGTGCCATGCTATCACACCAGGCTCCAAACACAACAAGTATTTTCAATGCAAAAGGTCTTGCATTTGTTCGAGTTAGAGCTATTGGCGTTGTAAAGCAAAAAAAAAACGCACCACCATTGTGCTAGTAAAATGCAGCGTGCTCGCGCTGCGTGGTAAATAAACAGATAAAGTAGTCCAGACTCCAGGCTGAAAACATCGAGCCTTGTATGCTTTTGGTACTTTACTGGTGCTGTGTAGGTGGGCTAAACACCAGAAAAGGCATGACGTATGCATGCCTTTCACAAATGGAAGCAAGTGGATTTTAAAAGGCAAGCCCACGAACCAATGTACCTGACTGACATGGCATGGTCGTGGTTTGTAGCCCAAAGAGAGATTACAGAATGGACAGAGCACTTTGTGCTCGCCCATAAAAAACAAACTAAAGTAATTATAAATTAAAAACAAAAACATTGACACTGAAGAGAAGTAGCTTGTGTGGGATTGTGTTCCCTGTGAGAGAGCAAAATTGTGCTAAGTTCTGAAATTGCAAAGTTTAATTTACAACAATTTAAGTTCCTGGGGGCAGCTTCAGTTCTCAACAACCAAATGTCTCTCCAAATATTTACACAGAAAGAAAACGAACAAGCTGCAAATAGATGGAGAGTAATAATGCATTTATATGCCTCATCTACATATTAGCTAAGAAGGTAAGGACGAGGAAAGTCTCCAATACACTTTTTAATTACGGAGGTACCCAGTGGGTAATCAGTGATGGACTCGGACTAAATGGCCAAAGAGTCTTCATGTGGGGTAAGCCTATGCCTTGTTTTGGTCTGTTAGCACTTATCTTCCTCCTCTGCCCACCATCTGGCATCACCTGAACCTCACTTCGCTCTAAATGTCTCCTCAAAACAAAGAAAATCATTCTTCGAGGACTCTGTCATTCAAAACTGAGCTATTTCGCCTTCAGTCCTTCATTAGCATCAGGCTTCAAAAGCTCGCCAGACCTCATCATGTGCCAGAATATTACTGCAGAAACACCGTCTTCGCATTTTGCAGAAACTTAGCCCAGCTGCAGGATGCAGAAATGCTTTCATGCTGGGGAATGGGGACCACGGCACAACCACACTAAGGAAGGAAGAACCTAATCTAGTTCACTAGGGCTACAGAAATAAATTTCATGTGTGGTGGAGCAATGCATGGGTTCTGGGTGTAATCTTGGGGCTCAATCATCTGCCACGCGTGACCCACAAAACAGCCTTTCTTTGTCCTCACAATCATGCATGCTCCATTACCACCAAACTTTAAAAAGGAGCTAACATCCTCTGTCATCACTTCACAACTGCTCTCCCCGCCCACCCTGAATCATTTTCAGGTTTGTTCTTTGTATCTGCGGATTTCTGTTCTACTCACCCCGTCACACCCTCTGCTAAAGTTATTCTGTCACACACTGTGCCTCAGTAACTATTCCATACATTGTGCTCCAGTCATTCTGTCAGGCAGTACACTCCAGTCATCGTGCCATACATTCTGCTACCATCACCTCTGTCTCACGCTCTGTGCCAATACTTCTGCATCTTCCACTAAGGTCATTCCCGCAGCACCTACTGAAGACGTCCTACAGCCTTTCCAGCTAATATTCCTCAGGCCTGAAGCTTCCTCTACCATCACTGGCTACACTCATCATGAGGCTTAGTGCTTCCTCTTGTTCATATTCAAGAGGTATTCTCAGTCTCAGAGTGAAGGCTGCCGCTTTCCACCTGTAAAGTAGTCGCACCAATTCTTGTTGGATATCCTGTCCTGCATTGATGCCTTGGTTTGTGTTTGGAATGTCGTACCAGTAGCAATGAAAACATAATGAAGTATCCCATTCGTTCATTCATTCATTCATTTATTCATTCATTCATTGCCCATCCCATAAGCATAAAGATTGGGGGTCATAGTTATAATTATTTCACTCAATGCTACACAGCAAGATGTCTTGCTGCACTGTGCGAAAAGGAAGCGGGCAGAAATGTGCCATAGCCATCAAGAAACGGCTCATTCCTGCACTCTACCTGCATTTCAGGCAGGATTGTTTTTGTGCAGGAAGGGACCCTTTTTCAGCCTTTGTCACTTTTAGAATATTTAGTTAAATGTTTTTTTTCACTTTGGGGAGTTGGTTGTTGCTACCATGATGTTAGGCAATACACATCACTGTCATAAACCTGAGACTAGGGGTGGGCGGTGAACTCCTCTCGGCTTACGGAGTTTGCAGAGATTTTCCCACTCTGTGCTCCACTTACAGCATAGAGTTTTTTCCTCACTTGTGCTCTTCAATGGTGAGCTGCCGTGCGAGAGCAAGGAAAATCTTACTCGAGACCACCTCCGGACGAGATTTCTCAAAGCGAGCGCTCGCAGATGGTTGCGACCGCTTGTGTTGAGAAATCTTCTGTTCGCTTTGAGGTAGCTGCAGCTTGAGTATAAAATCAACTTGAGCAGCAGAATCTCGCGCTGCACAGGGACAAACACCTGACCCTAAAAACCAGCATGAATGGCGTGACAATGCACTCCACATAGCGCAGAAGAGTTATTTGGGCACTTCACGGAGCTCCGCGGACCTCCACGTGTGTCCGCAAATAGCTTAATCATTCACTTTTCTTCTGATTTTCAAAACATACTAATTACATGGAACACCATTGCATGAGACAGAAATTGCCAACAAATCAGATTTAAATAAGTATGGCAACAGAACGCTCAAACACAATGGTATAAAAAATGAAAATATGTTCTTTATACATTGCGCACAGTGACTATAGATCCAAATATCCTTTCGCACATACTTTCAGAACTCGCTAGCATAAATCAATGGGCATATTGATACATAGCAAAAGATTAAATTGTGAATTATGAAAATGTGAAAAGGAAGCTCCCGTGTACATTTAAGTGGTGTAGATACATTTTGTGGAAGTCTATGGCCCTGATTGTTTATGAGTTTGTGAGGCATAGGTGCTATTTATTACACCTAATAAAATCTGATTCCCTGGGGTTCAAAAGTTATCATGTACAAACACCTTTTCTGAGCTCCTGGGAATAAAGTTAAGATCTTGGTGGTTACAGCACCAGAGTCCACATTACACTAAATGTAATTCTGACAAGTAGACCTGACAAAAGTTACACATCCTGAAATTACAACACCATGCATAAACATGGAAAACACTGACCACACGTAATCAGGATCTATGTCTTAGATATGTTTTGATGTTGCTTTACAGCTTAAAGAAATCAATGTGCCATGATTTACATATCTATCACAACAGGGAGTGTCACATCGTAAACTGACCGCAAGCCTTATCCCAGAAGCATGAAATGCTTTGTTATTTTATGTTATGTTATGCTATGCTCTGCTATGCTGTTGTTATGTGGTTCCTACTTTGATATTAGGACTGCATGTTTAGGACGTCAGAACAGCGATGTGTGGGAGACTGAGTCTATCCAGAGAGTTAGTAACTGTTGGCCAAGCTACTGGCCAACTCACAGTGCCTCACTCAATCCTCCAAACCCACCAGGGTAAGAGGTGATTATGGCAACCTGAGCGTGACACTCTGACTCCCCAGAGAAGCCATGGAAACAGATGGTACCACTTTCATACTATTACTCATGCATGCCAAGAATAGACAAAAGGATGCAAAATAAGTTTTCAATACATTTTGTAGGCAATCACAATCTAGCATGTAAAGAGTGAGCTGCTAGGCAGATGAAACAAAGCAAGGTAATCAGCATTACAAACACGGTAAAGAGCATGAACAATCTAACCATGATGTATGTGGTTCTATATGTACTAGATGTTTCTACCAAACCCTATGTCTATGTGTGACCAACTCAGGTCCTACAGGTTCTCACAACACTGTGCTGTGTTTTGTTATGTATTGTTATGTTATGTCATATTATCTTATGTTATCTTATCTTAAAATTCTTGATAAAGCACAAACTCACCAATGTTCTTTTCTTGTTGCTACTATGTGTCAGTGAATATAAGTCAGAATCAAATAGATCCTAGAACAGAAAAGAAGAAATTCAGCAAATATAGCCTTGTTTGGAAAGCCAAGTTTTAGGTTCCTTTTTCAAGAACTTTAATTCAGTTCCAGGACCTAGCTGATCAGGAAGAAAGTTCCAAAATGAGTGCACTTACACAGAGAAATATTTGTAGTGTGAGTAACTCTCTAGCAGAGTATACTGGTGCTGATGCAGGAGCAGTATTGGAAGAGCCATGACCTGGCCTAGATGAAGACCCATATCTTCAGATTCCTGTGAAAACTGAGGATGCAGCCTGATGTGTATAACCAGGTCATTCCAGACTTTAGGAGCAACATAAGAGAATGAACAACAGTAATTTCAGGTTCTTAGTATGCAGGGGTTGTGTTCTAATAGCAGTAGCAGTTATTATGCTAAAAAACCTGTGGGGCAGGTTGTGGTGCAATGCCGAAAAGACTCACCCATGCTGGCTGCATGGTATTCCTTCTCTGAGCCTCCTCCTCCGGACTGGTGATAATCAGAAAATTGGTTCGCAACTTCCAGTCATGTCAACAGGTAATCCTGGAGCTGCTCTAATGCTGTTTGCTGGATTGGTTGGAGCAGGCTAACCCAGCACTAGCAGCCTGTGCCAGAAATCCCCCAGCTGTTTCACAGCCCTGGGATTACTGGGTCTACACTTGGCATGTCGCATAGGTCGGCTGTAGACAGCCAGCTTATCTGACATGCGGACTGGCAGTAGTCAGAATGCTGCTATTGCAGCCCCGTCCCCCACCCTCACAGGCGCTTTTATTAGCAGCATAGGATGGCAGTGCAGCACACAGAATAATAAAATGGTAGCCACCATTTTATTATTATGTGTGTTTACTTGCTGCGCTAGTTGCAGGCAGGGCGATGCTTCTCTGTCCAAGAGGAGGAACCGCCCCTGACTACTAGGAGTCCGGCTGGCAGACGTATCTGGTAGGTTTGTCCATGATGATGCAGTTGTTGAAGTATGTGGGCTTATGATGTTGTGCAAGGCTTTGAATGTGTGCCTAAGGAATTTAAAGAGAGCTTGTTTCTGAATGGGGAGCCAGTGAAGTTCTTTGAGGTGCGGGGAGATATGCATGCGGGGTGGGAGATTAGGGTGAATCTGGCCGCTGACTTCTGTATGGTCTGGATTTGCCTTGTCAATTGAGCGTTGATTCTGGTGAACAGGGCGATTTCCTAGTCCAGTTTGCTTGTGATGAGGGCACAAGTGTTCAATCTGCTGGCATTGATGGGGAGCCATTTGAAGATCTTCTTTAGCATCTTTAGTGTGTGGAAGCAGGTGGTGGATACTCCATTTACCGGGGCAGTCATGGTAGTTTGGTTGTTGATAACTATCCCCAAATTCTTTGCATTAGATTGTTCGTAAGATCATCTTTAGCATCATTAGTATGTGGAAGCAGGAGGTGGAGACTACATTTACTTGGCCAGCTTTGGTAAGTTGGTTGTTGTTGACTGTCCCAAAGTTCTTTGCACTGGGTTGTTGGGAGAAGGCTGGATCCAAGTTCCGTAGACCACCAGGTCCAAGGCCCACATTAAGGTGTTTCTGCAGACGATCACAACTTCTGTTTAGTCAGTGTTTAGCTTGATGCAGTTGGTTTTTATCCATCCGGTGACTTGGGGCATGCAGGTGGGAGCAGCAGGGAGATGAATCAATAGTGGTCAAATGTCATTGGGACTGCAGCTGGTTTTTTGACTGTGACATTCTTTCAAACATTTGAGTATGTGCCTGGGGTGATGGAAGTATTTAGGAGTGGGGTGACTGATAAACTGATGGGGTCTAGTCCTATGATGAAAACTCGTGAGAGTAGGGGTCCAAAGGAGCTTCAGAGTGGATTAACTGCATGGTGGTAGCAGTTTACACAATGATGATGAGAGGCCATAGTGTCAGTGTGGTTCCTTGGTGGTCGAGCCGGGTAGGAGTGCTGTGAGGGCAGAGGGATCTGTTGGGAGTTATTATAAATGCTTCTAATCCTGCTGCTAAAAATACGGGATCGCTTAGATCGGAGGTCCTGAGGGGGTGATGCTGGTGGAACTGGCTCCTGAGAGGAGAAGTCTTTCAACATGGCAAAGATTTCCTTTGCACATTTGGCACTGCTATCAATGTGAACTGGGATCGTGGAACATTTGGTGTCTTGAACAGATTTGTAAGCACTGATATCAATGTGGTCTGTGAGTGTGGAATGTTTGATAACTTGGATCTGCTTATAATAATGTCTACGGGTAGATTTGTAGGTGCTTCTGTCTGTGTCATCCTTGCTTAGTCTCCATCATCCTAAGATCTTCCATGTTTTAGCTAGCTCACAGTCTGGTTCTTTTGCTTTTGTTGGTTTTGAAGGGTGCCAATGTGTCTACACAGGCAATGATCCAGGAATTTAGAGATGGAGTTAGGGAGGCTGCTTTGTGTCAAGGCTGTTGTTCTAGGTGTTTAAATGACCAGGATACATCAGAAACCATGATCCACTCTTGACATGATGATTTGTTGGTGGTGATGAAATGAATATGACCTTAGGGATTGAGTGGATTCATATTGAGAGATGAGATACATTTAGTGAAAAATGAGGGTGCCATTCCATGTACTGCCTTTAAGGTTAAGCTGCATGTTTTTATCTGAATTCTCTGCTTAACCAGCAACTGGTAAGGCTGTTTCAGCAAAGGTGCCATGTGACCTTTTGAGCCCTTTGAGAACTAAGCACACTGCTATGGTTTGCGCTGCTTGCAATCTGTGAAAATGATTTATGGGAAGTCTCAAATACAGAGAGCTTAAGTAATCAAATTTCTATCTAATACTTGCTAAAACTACTATTTTAAGAGCCTCAAAAGAGGGAAATGACCCTACTATCTTAATAACTCTTATCAGAATGATGCATTTGGAAACCACTGAACGATTTCAAGGTTTCTATATTCCAGAAAATATGGCACTAGCAGATTATAGCATCATTCAATTTTCAAAAATGTATTTAAATTGATCATGCCCTCAACAGAAGTCTACAATTTCCATCAATAATTATAAATAGAAGCAGTACAATACAAATAATTAAAACATACCAATCTAAGAAAGACCCTATACCCATGTAGACTAATTTCCTTTTAAAAATATTGATAGAAATTATGAAAACACTTATACACATTAAAGCAGATTTGTTCATTAGGTGGATTGCTGAGAGTGGGCATCCAAGCTTGATGTGCATCTATATTAAATCTTTTCACAATTGGATTTAAGTGTCATAAGTGAACTTTGCTTAAAGCAGGAAATAAATGCAGCACACAAAACATATTTTCCTTGTTTATATGATAAAGTTCACACAGAGAGGACTTTTAAACGTTATTGCTCTACTTTGCCACACAATCTTTAGAGGAACATAGCGTAAGTGAAGTGAGATAATAAACTGTCTTACATTGGGTGAGGTTTTAAACAAAAGGTAGGGTTGTAGTGGACCAAAGGAAATTTCAAAGCGTATTGAGTTACACAATTCAAAGATACACAGTGGCCCCTAACTATTAAGGCCCTCATTACGAGCCTGGCGGTCTGTGACTGCCAGGCTCGCGGTTGGCGGGAGCACCGCCGACAGCCCGGCGGTGCCCCGCAGGGCATTCTGACCGCGGCGCTTTGGCCGCGGTCAGTGCAGGAAAACCGGCGGTCTCCCGCCGGTTTTCCGCTGCCCGTTGGAATCCTCCAAGCTGCGCCGCCTTGGGGATTCTGACACCCCCTACCGCCATCCTGTTCCTGGCGGTTCGCCCGCCAGGAACAGGATGGCGGTAGGGGGTGTCGCGGGGCCCCTGGGGGCCCCTGCAGTGCCCATGCCAATGGCATGGGCACTGCAGGGGCCCCCGTAAGAGGGCCCCGCTTGTATTTCACTGTCTGCATAGCAGACAGTGAAATACGCGACGGGTGCAGTAGCACCCGTCGCACCTTCCCACTCCGCCGGCTCGATTACGAGCCGGCTTCATGGTGGGAAGGTCGTTTTCCCCTGGGCTGGCGGGCGGCCTTTCGGCGGCCGCCCGTCAGCCCAGGGGAAAAGTCAAAATACCCGCCGCGGTCTTGCGACCGCGGTACGGTATTTTGACGGCGGGACTTTGGCGGGCGGCCTCCGCCGCCCGCCAAGGTCCGAATGAGGGCCTAAATGTCTTAAATATATTGATTGAGTTCTGATAAATAATCGGAGATGCTCAACTATCCATGTGCTACGAATAACCATTCTAGCATCAAAATACTCCAGAGCTCAGATGAAATTTCGCTTAAAGGTCATGTAGTTATTTGATTCTTGAGACACCTTTTCCATAAGAAGTGACTTTAGAGACAAACTAAGTGCATGCAACAATTTATACCCACATCTGAATATAGTGGGAAGGGTCTGAACAAAACATTTAATCACATCAAGCTCCAATGTACGAATTAGAATATTTTTCAAAACAGTTCCTTCATAGATGTTTAAAAAAGACCTATATTCAGGAGGGGTATATTCTAGGACATAAATTAATATGAGAAGACCTTAGTTTTACAAATGTGGATTAAATGTTCAAAATGCCTTCTCCCCATTAAATTATCAAGATGCTGAAATGAATTTGCTTGAGCTAAGGCATTATTACTCAAGTAAGTAAAGTGCAGGTCATCATTTAATTTGTTGGAACATATTACAAACAAAAAGGGATATTTGTTTACTATTTCCAACCTTCCACTGTCCAAATGCCACTTATATTTCAACACTTTTCCCCCACTAAAAAGTAAAATGTTTGTCTTATTTATGTTGATTTAAAAAAAATGTTTTGTAGCATAATTATGTAATATCCTCAGATTTCTTTGCAGATCTATTGGGCTTGGACTTGAATTAGATTAAATTGTCCACATACATAAGGGTATGCAAATGCTTCTCACCCAGTTTTTGGGGATAGCTCTTGCCCACAAATTGTCAGTGAAAGTCTGAAAGGTAGATTGAGAATAACAAAGGTGCTTGCGCACACCCTTGTTTTAGGCCATTTTGGCTCAAACAGGGGTTAGAAAGTTCTTTGGTATGTTGCCTGAATGTGAAATTGCCTTGAAAAAACAAAAGACAAGAGACATTTAGCACTGCGCACAACCATCTGGCCATGTGTGCTTTATTGGGGCCAATGTCCTGGGGCCATTGTGGTATTGCTGCACCTAAGTGATCTGAGTTTCATGTTTGTCTGCCAGCTGCCTGCTGCCCCACCTGTGATTTGTCAATAAGTAACTTCATGTATAGGTCTCAGAGCCTGTCTGACCAGGTATTTCTACATTGCGGTTCATGCTGTTGACACGGGCAAATTGATAATAGTGATACAATTTTGTTTTTATATGCAAACGTATCATTGTACACATCGACTTTTTCAATAATAACATTTCCCCTCAGCAGAATTTTTAACTACACTATCTAACCCATACTTCATGCAAGTCACATTATTTGGGGCCTGTTATTCTTCAGTCTTGATTATATCTACATCCCTAGTTACTTGCATTCCACTCAATTTGAGACCTGAGTTTTTACAGCAGGAAACCCCCACTTGCAAAAAACACACAAAAACAATTAGTAACAATCTAGCAACAATTACATGCACAGACCGGTCAGCCCCCAGGCGAGCCAGGAGAACCAGTTCATGAACCACTCCTGCTCAGACACAAAAGCCTGGTAGGTGATACAAGCTCACATATCACACTATCATAAAAGGAAGAAAGAAAAGGGCGAGGAAAGACAGAAGCAAGCCCAGGGAGACACCGCTAAGTTGGTCCAACACAAATTGAAAAAGACCAGCCTCTGGGGAGCCGCATTGGCCATGAGCATGCAAGTGGCGCCAGTTCTGACGAGAGCTCCAACGCAGAACGACAGCGGTTTTCAACCTACCTATAATGACAGAAAACAGGGAGGATGGCAGCAGCCAGACCTTAGAGAATCTCCCTGACCAGTTCTTAAAAGCAGATCCTCACACGCACAAGCCAATAAGGGTGGGTTTCGATCACCAAGTCTCATTCACGGGTACCTGGGTCGGAGCCAAAATTATTTTATGGCATGTGGTACCAACAGCTTGCCCCCAGAAAACAAAATGGCCACTAGCCAAATGTAGGCCCCCTTTTAGTTCCAAAAATGAAGCTGTCCTTCCCCATAACCTCCACAGCGCGTTCAAGAATTCTAACAGAGTACGAAGCACTGCATGATGCCGAGTCAGTAGAGGGGGTTCACCAGAACAACCAGCCATCCCAGTCCATTACCATAATTTGGGCACATTTTGCTGAATTCTTGGCCTTGCACTGGTCTCTCCAAGTTGCATTATTTCTCCTCCTTTCCCTCAAAGTTTTCCAAGTAATTTAAGCCTGTTTGCCAGGTCATGCCCCGCAAAGATATCAAAAGAAGCATTACGCCACTTAAATGTTCCTGGCAACAGCCTGGAGTCACAAGTCCAAATATCCTGGGAAAGATGCGGTCCATGGGAGATGGGGGTGCTAGGGAAAACTGAGTCCAAAAAGATCCATCACAGCTCTGAGTAGAATAGAACACAGAATTCTGCTCACACCTGTATCAGGCCGTGTAACAATCCAATTCGCAACACCTTACAATCACCACCTGGAGGTAGCAATAGTCCCAATGTCAGACACAGCAATATCACAGGCACATGGAGACCGTGGAAGAACTCTCTGACCCCCTCTGGTTCACAAAAGTTGAAGAAAACAGATCATAAAAGATGTAAGGAAGCTTCCAAAGACAAATTAAAAGAAGCCATAAACCCACCCGCATGTGGTGAAGATTTTTGTTGTGACCCTAGGGGTCACCACTATGGTAAACAAGTGCTTTTTGCCCAGGGACTTTGGCGAGGCCCTGCATGGCACTATGTGGCACTCCCTCTGGAGCATGCATAACAGATGAGCGGCTCTCCCGCTGCTTCAGGGAGAGCTGTTGTGGTGGTTTCGTTTAATTTATTTTATTTTTTGTGTTAGGGATGTCTGGTCCCACCCAGACACCCTGTGGCCTTCAACAACATTGGAGAGCAGCTTGGGAAACCCAACCCCAGCTGATCTTGCCAGCTCTCCGCCCGCCCAGCACCTTCATGTGCTGCTTTGGGAGCCAGATAGGGTGACCATCTGGCATTGAGGCAAATTCTGGACAGGACTGTAAAAAATTCAGGACAAAGGGTAAACATTCAGGACAAAGTCTCAAAATTCAGGACAAAAATTCAAGATTAAACGTCAGTTTTACAGACATACCCAAGAGAGGCCATGCCTAACTATATTGTCAGTGCCTTTTTTAACATAGCACTATTTATTCACTGTGGTATTTTTGCAATTGCCTCCTGGTATGTTACATTCAGGTGTCACTGTACGTCCTTGTTTAGTAGTAAATTAATGACCTTCAGCACTGTGTCAATGCCATCACCCCTACCCCAATCTACCCAATCTTTCTTGAAGAGAAAGTAACAGCAACATTTTGATTATGTTTCTGAACATTTTAAAACCCCTGGTAAACAGTTTGGGAAACATTAAGGTAACTAACCTTATGCTAGTTTAAACAAATGGAACAAAATCATCTGGCTCACCCCAACCCCTGTGGACTTTCAACCTAAAATAAAATTAATGTGGCAGGGCAGATGGTGCGACAGTCTCACACCTAATCTCAGGATGTGAGGTACCCACAACGTGCCTGCAGTCTCACAGCACTAGAGTGTATGTCTGGGACTCTACCTTTATCCCAGAAATGGGAGCCCAGACTACCAATCAAAGATAATAAAAGAGGAAGATGAAATTGAGATCAAATGGGAGATCCACGGCAAGTGATTCAAAGGGTTGTTGCTAAGAACCGCATAAATAAGGAAGAGAAGAACAATGTGGACAATTCCTAAAATCAGACAAAATAGATCCACCAAGACTTTCAGAAGGTATTGGGTACCTGGGGAGTTGTCTCTGCACACAGGAGAGAAACAGAAGAGGCACTGTCAAGTGGTTGAGCAAGCAACACCCATCCACCTTGGCAAACTCTTCTGGTGCAATGGTCTGCTGTTTGTGCTTGTGAATAGTGAGCAGGGGCCAGACCCCTTGCAAGGTTGTGCAAGGTGATTGCCCGCTTTGTCCACGTCTTTAAATGGTTTTGAAATTGAGCAAAAGTCAAGCTAGTGATTTGGGTTATACATATGTGTCAAGTACATTTTGAATCTTCAAAATATTTGGGCTGTAAATTGCACAAACAAAATGTAATTTAAAAAAAATGTACTTAGTGTTTCTTTAACATATGTACTTCACTCTAATCTACTCTACACATCTGCACTCTACACCACGGCACTCTACACCACTTTACTCTATGCCATCACACTCTATGCCACTCTACACAACTCCACTCTACCCTGCACCTCACCACTCTAAGCCACTTCACTCTACTGTGAAACAATCTACTTTACGCCACTGGATTCTATGCCACTACACTCTATACCACTGCACTCTGCATCAATCCACCCTCTGCAACTGCACTCTACATCACTATATTTTACTCTGCACCACTTTAGATTACTCCATTCTACGTCACTGCACTCTCTGCCACGCGAGTCTACTCTGCACTCTATGCCACTACACCACCCTACACTACTGCACTCTATCGTATGCCACTTTACTCCACTGCACTCTTTGGCACTCTACTCTGCCCAACACTGCTCCATGCCACTGCACTCTAGGCCACTGCACTCTACAGCACTATATTCTACTCTGCACTGCACCACTCTACACTTCTCCACTTTGCACCACTCTATGCCACTGCACTCTCTGCCACTCTATACCACTCTACTCTGCCCAATGGCACTCCATGCCACTGCATTCTAAACCACTGCACTCTATGCCAATGCACTCTAAACAACTGCACTGTACCCCACTGCACTATACTCTGCACCACTGGGCTCTACGCCACTGCTCCTATGCCACTCTACTCCACTTCACACCACTATACCACTAACTTTATCCATGCTGAACAGCAGCCACTCTGGTGTATAACATGCCTAAAACACATTGGCAAAGCCAATAACTCTTGGTTAGACGAGACCTATTGGCTTAGCCAATGCTTGTTAGTACTATGAGGTACCGAGGTCCCTGAAAGAACTGTGAATGTGTAAATCCTTATTTTAAACATGAATTTGATGCCTCGTCAGGGGTAGTAAGCGCTATATAAATATAATTACATCATCATATAGGCTGCATCAAAATGCGCAAATACATTTTGGTTAAATAAAAAAAAGTCCTTCTAAAATACAGATTTGAATAACATACAGTTTATACCATTTTTTTAAAACAATCCATTGAAACCACATACTCCACAGAACACCATTACAGTACCTCTCTAAAAGAAAATATCTTTGTCAGCAGAAAGCTTCAAGTGACTCCTTTGATTCAAGCCAATGCAGGTTTCCAAGCCCCTTTGTATTTGCTTTTACCAGTTGCCCACATTTGTATTTCTTTAGGTAAGGAGACCCCCTGGCAAGAAGGTCTCTTTCCTATCTGTCTGCCTCTCCCTCCCTCAAAGCACAGGAGACTCCCGGACTTTCAATCCAGCTGTGGAAACTCATCTGCCCGTAATTTTGCCCTGCTGGCTGTTGTCCTTCAGGTGAAAGGCTAAAATTACGGACAAATGCCGTCTGTTAATCCTTTCATCACGGACAACGGACGGCAGGGCAAAATTACTGGCAGTCCGTGAAATTTACGGACGGGTGGTCACCCTAGAGACAGATCTTTACTTAGAGTCTGCGGTGGTGCTTGGGCCACGCTGGCCACATGGGGGAGCGTGGCACCACTCCTCCTCCTTCTCTGGCCATCAGGGGCCAGAGGATGGGGCCCGGGCAACTCTCGCCATCTTCCTCGGGATGACAGCATCCCCTGAGTTTGCTTCCTTGTCAGGCCCACAGGTGGGGCCTGAAGTCCCTCTCAACATCTTCATTTGGAGCACAATGGCATACCACGACTTTGCTTTTTAGTGGGGGTCTCAGGATGGGGTCCAGGGCCCCTCCTCTCACCTTCGAGGGAGCACAACAGCACTGTCTCACTGCCACATTTTTGCCAGGGATGCATTACTTGCTCCCCAGTTCCATTCTTCTCTGGGGCAGCCTCCGGCCCCTGGCCGACCCCAGGAGCAGGATTCCAGCATGGTGGGGGAGCTCCATGCGCTTTGCTCCCCAACAGCGGTCAATGGTCGCCAGACTTTGGATAAAGATATCTTGGGCCCGGGGCAATTTTTGACAATCTTTGGCTCAATTTGCTCCTGGTGCACTTTCTTTAGGTCTCCTGGCCTGGAAGGTTCCCAACTCTTTAGGGAGCCAGTCGCACGGACTCCCTGCACCTTCATCTGGGTGCCTTCCTTTCTTCTGAGCAGTGGGCTCTCCTTGTGCCAGAGCCCAGTCTTTCCCCCAGCTGGTCCTCAGGGGGCTATGGGGACCAACTTACCTGGTCCTGGGGTGTGCCCCACTGGATCGGGCCATTCAGAGGGTTGTCCATGATGCTCGTCTTAAGTCCCAGTGTTCTGCACAGAAGCACAGCCAAAAGAGAGCAAGCCCTCCCCTGTGCAAGACCTTTTAAGTGGGGGCAGAAGTGTCCAGAGGGCTGTGCCTCTGGCCTATCCTGATGTGCCACATCACTTATCCACCCCTGTCCTAACCTTCCTGCTCAGTCTTCTGGTATAGCTCAAAATGTTGTCATCCAGGAGTCAGTTTCCACATGTGCTCTGAGAGACTCAGCCCCTCCTCCCTGACATTCCTGCCAGGACCTCTCTCAGCAATTCCTCCTCGTTGAGAGGCCTGGGGTAGAACCGGTTCCTGGTACCGAATGGCAGCTGGCCGATTGATGAAAGGTCCTGCAGCTGGGCAGAACACTATTTGGCCCTAATCCTGAGCTGAGTGATAGAAAGATGATATTCCTGGATGACACATAAGCTGTATAAATATGCTTTCGTAGTCTACTCCATTATTCTTCCAATACAGGTTACAGTGTCTGTGACCCCTAGGGAACTAGAGTTGCACCTTAGATCAGCCTTTCCCATTGACATATAATGGAATGTCACTACAATCAAGGCAGTAAGCACACTGACTATCCCTCAGTTGTACACCCATCTCATAAGGCCTACTCCAGGTCACCACCCACTCTTCATGGTCCCTTCTGCACCAGGCTACCTAACCACTGTTCTTAGACTGTGCATCAGGAATCCTCCATGCGCAACCCTCACATAGGTCCACACACGAGTGCACAGGTCATCATGTGTAATCAGCCCTTGGCCTCCTACCCTTGCTGCATCTCAGCAGCCTTTGCCTAACAAGGTGGCACCAGCTGTAAACACACACAGTCCATTTTACCATGAGTTTACTGTGGGTGAGTCCCAAACTACGAGGGTCCCTCTCAGTAAAAGGTCAAAAAAGAGGTGATCCAAAACAAAAAATCAGGGTGGACCCAATAGTCAGAACTGTCCCCTCACAGCTGACTATCGAAAAAGAGCTGACCTCTGTGGGAACTGCTCTGAGTCCACTCTGCAATCACTCAGTTCAGACACATAAAATATGTAATGTACTAGATTTATGTCAGTGTCAGGGCGCTCAGGTTACATTTTTACGCTTCTTCTTAGTTTGCCATTTGCCCAATGCTGGGACTAAGACTATGATGTAGTGTCTTACCCTCTAACGGTAGCTTCAGGACGGACCTCTGTGCCATGGATTCAGCAGAACTTCCAATCAATTGCAGCATCTCCTCACTTTTCTTTGGTGCGCAAATGTAAATCTGTCTCGGAACCGACTGCAGTTTGGTCTGAGATACCAATCAGCCCCTGGATAGCTCACCAAAGTGTTGCTCGAATGTGAATTGACATTGAAAATATAAAAGACAAGAGGCATTTGGCAAAACAGGAACAGTTGGTGTAATTAAACACTATGGCTGGGAGAACAGTTACAGAAACAGGTTCTGGGGACTGTCTCAAAGTACAATTGATCTTAGCGGTGTTTTACACATTTCTCAGGCCACCATAAAAAAAAATCTGCATTCCTTTTAGGAAAATAATGTGGGCTGTTTTCTTGGAGACGTAAATAAGATCCCTGATAACAAATACAGGTGGGCTTCGACTTTCACATGAACACAATTAGGGCCAGTGGGTAACGTGCCCAGATGTCAGACATGATGGGCATGTGATTGTGGCATGTTGCTCTGCATGTTGTGTTCTGATTGGCTGAGTGTTCCGGACTTCATGTGGCATCTGGCTTTACAATGGTTTGGGAATGCATCCACTCCTCCAGCCATGTGTGCTTTATTGGAGCCAATATCCTGCGACCATTGTGGTGTTGCTGTGCCTATCTGTGGGATTGATCTGAGTTTCCTGTTCGCACATTTGTCTGACAGCTATGTGCTGCCCCGCTTGCCACTTGCCAACCTCAAGTCTAGGTCTCACAGCCTGCCTGACCACATATTTCTGAGTTTGGGTTAATGGAGAGTTCATGGCTGGTGAATTTGATAATAATGATGCAATTACATTTTTATATGTAAACGTATCATGGTGCACATCAACATCAAATTTTTCAATAATAACAGGTATCCCCTAACACGATTTTACATCATGTAGATGAAAAAAGGTAAACTAATAGCCATAATCTGTTTCCAGATCACATCGACGCCCACAAATCATGCAAGAAATCCAGGGTTCATCCAAGAAAACAAGCACAACATGACGGCTCAAGTGAACACAGTGGGCCGCTCCTGCTTCCTCATCCTAGACATGCTGCGAAGGATTGTCAAATGGTTGCCTCAGAACTCCAGACTGACCGTCATGCAAGCATTTATCAACAGCAGGTTGAACTAGAGCAACATTCTCCATGCTGGATTCTCCAAACAACTCCTACACAGACTCCAGGACATGCAGAGCACTGCTGCAAGGCTTATACTCGACCTCCCATGCTGCACCCACATCACAGCGCTCCTCAGGAAGCTTCATTGGCTCTCCATTCATAATGACAGCCAATTTAAACTTTTAATGCATACAAAACCCTCACAATGCAGGACCAGAATACCTGAACAGCCACATACACTTTCACCAATCCATCAGACACTAGGCTGTGCCTCGCTCTCACTCACACACACATTTGCAGTCGCAAAACTGGAGGTCCCACATTCTTCTACATTGCACCCAAGATATGGAACTGGCTCCGTCAACACATAAGAACCTCCTCCTCACTTCTTGGGTTCCATAAGAATCTGAAGACCTGGTTCTATGGAAAAGCACCTTGGGGACCACACACCGACACAAATGCCCAAAAGCCTTTATACCCTCTTGGGTGATAAGTACGCTATACCAATCAGCATAATATAGCATAACATTAGGCTCCTTGGATTAAACAAAGATGTCAACTTCAGTCACAAAGTAGGTCTATAAAATGAATCGAATGCAAGAGAAAAGTTTAAAAAAATGCATATACAAAAGACTTCTTTCTTACTGACTATTTGTCTATTATCGACTGCAACATTGCAATGTTATCTGTGTCTGACGGTTTTGAACTAAACCTAGATTGTTCTAAGGGAATAATTATTTTCTTCCTGGGCCCACTTTTATCAATGATCTAAAATACTCGTGTTTCCAACTGCATCTAATAATGTGATTCAGCAATAGTTCCCCAAGGCTTGTTTGTTACCTTTCTTATGGAGAACAGTGCTTCCTTTCCAGGAAGTTGGAGGTGGCCAGAAATAAACAGTACTCAAATAGGGGAACCAGCAATTTGGTCCACCTTTTGAGGTTGTTTCTGATTACCAAGATCAGAATTTCATCAGGCCCCAATGCAGTAGAGGCTCTAGTGTTTTTGATACGCCCATTTATCTGGTCATAAGAAGGTGAATCAATAGGTTCAGAAAATGTAAACACATCTCTTAAACAGCAGCATCAATATTTGATTTATGGACATCATTACTACAGCTAGCCCAAGTCTCAAATGATATTTCATTAGCTGTCGGTGCCTTTTTTATGCCCGAGTGTAGGGCTACAATACGCCAAAAAGACCCCGACTATTCCACTAGGACAAGCTTGATGTGTACAGGACCAAATCTGATCTTGCTGTTTATGTTTTTGTAGACTTTATGATTTGTCCTTTCCTCCTTCAAAAGTGTTATTGCTACTGATAGGATCATCCATCGAAATACCTCCCAGGGAAATTTGGTGTGAAAAAACAGCCAATATGTTAAACCTTGAGATATTGCATGGACTTCAGTAAGATTTCCCCTTTTTGGTTGAATATCTATAGTCCCAGGACACATTTCCAGCGACCATGGACTAGTGGATATTATATCAAAACTAAAGTAATTAGAGCATTGTCGCTATATGCTGTATCAAGGACAGAAAACTGTAAAATTAGATCAAGGATCGAATATAATGAGATCATATAATCTATAATAGACAAGCCAATGCTGGATTTTAGGAACAGAGCCTCTGGAAAAGCCCAACTATGCTGGAGCTCAGGATGTTTAATGCATGTCTGCATGGGTATTCAAAAGCATTAAATCACTTGCAATCAGAATCCAATTAGTTTTTCTCCTCTGCCTCTTAGGTTGTTAATCAACCTAAATAATTATTTGGGCACATGGTGATTCTGGCAAAACAGAGAGACATAAACATTAAAAACTAGGAGGGATCATCCACTTGATTTTAGCGGCCATGGAAATGTACAGGCGTGGCCGGTCCTTTAGGGCGGAGGGGCCACGCCCCCCACCCTTAGCCCCTCATGAAGAGTGCCGGTCAGGCTGAACAAAGGTCAGCCTGACAGACACTCTTCATGTTCAGGTCAGGCAGCCAGGAGCAGACGGGCGCGATGTGCGCAGGCAGGCTCATGGCTGCCTGAGCTCAACTTTGCTGGGCTGAAGAGGTCACAGCTCCTGTGGGCATGACCTCCTCGGCTCAGCAAAGGTGCCTCGAGGGCCTGCCCAGGGTGACGAGGGAAGCGCCACCCATTGTCTCCGACCTGGGTGCTTCAGGTTTAAGCCCTGAAGCACCCAGAGCAAGTGTCAATCAGTGACACCTTGTCACAGAGTGGGGTGGGGTCAGCAGTTCAGCAGTCTCACTGACCCCATCCCACTCTGTGACGAGGCTGGGACTGCTGCCTTCCCTCATTGGCTGACCTAAGGTCAGCCAGTGAGGGACTGCAGCAGTCCCAACCCTCCTCGGGCCTCCGAGGCTGAAGGTAAGTGTGTGTGTGATCTTTTAAATGAATGTTTGCTGCGTGCCTGCATGTTTGAATGTTGATGAGTGTTGTTAATGGATGTGCGTGTACACGTGTGTGTGTGTGAAAGGATGAGTGTGAGTGTGCTTCCCACCCATCCCCCTCCCTCCTAAAACTGCTGCCTGCTACTGGAAACGTAATCTTGAGACATTGAAGAAAAATATTTTCTAACAGAATATGTTGAAATGTCAAATCAAAGTCAGTTGTAATGCAGTGCCCCTTTGGCGTGTCCTCTACTTGTGAAACTAACCGGGCAATTAAAAATGAAATAAGAGTCAGCTGAGAAATTGCCTGAAAGTTTATTGTAGATATATTAACACTGGACTTTGTCATCTAAGGAAGTTTAGTTTTCTTTCATTGTACCCTGCCAAATTCCAGGAGAATATTCTCGCTAAACCTTCCGTGAGTTCAAGGCGACCGGTTTATTGTTGCTCAGCGCTTCTGGGTCCATGCCCGTGAAAGATCTGTCTTGGAGTCGTGGATTATTTTGTTGAGGCTGTTCTTCGGTTGTCACGGATCTGCCAAGTGAACTCACTTCCACGTTTACTGGCTGCGCAATGTTATGCAAAAGCAGTAGTTGATGTTGAGGCAAACAATTTGAGTTAAATGAATCTGTGAGAGAAGAATGATTTGCATTATCACAATCCGTCTATTGACAGTATGTGAGTCTATTGTGATTAAATATACATCGTATCTGCTCTTTATAAAGAGATCAGCAATCAGCAAGTAACATCAGGAGACAGCCTAGGACAAAACTCTGCTTTTGCAGCTAAAATTATTCTTGTCAGGAAATAATACTCTTTTTATTTCAGCCTGATGAAATAGGATTTCATGGAGAAGACAAATGTAAGCTTACGAATTTATTTCTATTTTCAATGTTTCTTCTCCCAGGAACAGAGAACTGATTTTATTAAAGTACTTGTTGGTGGGAAGATTGAATCTTCTGCTTAGGAGCTTTCAGTTGGAGCTTGTAGTTACTGTCAGAGATTGTATTGTCCTAAAATTGTTTTCTTCTCTCCTTACTTGGGTAGCTTATAAACAGAGATCCAGGCATCTGGAAATATGTGGCCGGAAAGTTGAGAATAGACTTTCCATCAGCTTCGGGTGAAATCCAAGTGGGAGTTACATCAGGTTTTCCTTGCAGGGAAGTGTAGGATTGCTTAGCTCAAGCTAAATTTCAGTGATTTTATTTTGCCATCGGAATTTTAGCCCCTTCCTCCTTATGTCTACGCATAGAATCCAGTGATTCTTTTTTTAGAAACTAAAGAATCCAAGTTAGGACATTCCAGAACTTCAACTACAGTGACAACTGCTTGAGTTAAATTTACTGCAGAGGTTATTTCTTGTGCTCAACTTGATAATGAAATATGATGACTGTGGGCCACAATCATATTAGAGGCTAGGCTCCAAACTTTACTTTTCTCATGCCTTTTTTTTGCAAATACCCTCTAATTTGTCTTCTTTTTGTTCCCCCAGTATTTTTCCTTTCCCCCTTTTGTTCATTGGAAGGGATCCTCATTTTCCATGATTATTTTCTCAGACATATTTCCCATTTGCGAGGTTGACGTTTTTGCACATTTAGCCCCATTATTTCCGAATATGGGGAATACAACAGTAGGAACTTACTAGGGAATGAGAATAAACTATGATCATTTCTAGCATCGTCCAGCTGACATTTTTCCCAATATTTGGAAATATTTCAAAGAGAATAGACGGTATCATGCTGCTTTTGCACATGCTTAACTTTTTCCCTTTATGGGATTTCCTCACCTGTATTACTCTATCTCTTCTCTTTGTCGTGTCCTCCTTCCTTGTCAACCGATTGAATAACTCCATTAAGGGTGATGGTTTTTGCAGAACTTATTTTAAATGGTGCACCCATTCGCCTCATTGACTTAGCCCTGATAATATTGTCATTAGAGAATCTAGGATGTTATAGGACTTTAGAGTAAATTTCTCCAGGAGTTTTAAAACTGAGTCCAGTATGCCTAGTATGAGAAAGAAGGCCTCAGTTATCACCACATAATCTCCCGGTTGATGGAGACTAGAATTAAATAGTAAATCAGAGTATTCAAGAGTTCCTCGAGTGGGAACCAGTTACTTTTGAATAAGGTAAGGTGCCTCAGGTGTATCATGAACATTCTTCAAGATCTCTATGTCAGTTTTAGAATAGAGATGATAGTTAAGAGGTCAATATCTATATCTGGTAACATGAATTTTGTCACCTGCCCATGCATCAGAAAAGCAGTGTATCAAATGCTAGAGCCAATTGGCATAGTGAAGTACCCACTAATTCTGATGTAAAGCTAAGGGGCATATTTAAGAGCTTGTAGCGCCTCCTTGCCCCACATTTGCATTATTCTTTTGATGCAAATGTGGCCCAACGTGGCCAAAAACGCCACGCCATATTTACAAAGTGGTGCAATGCATGTACTGCGCCACTTTGTAACCCTTTGACCCACATTATGCCTGCAGCAGGCATAATGTATGCAAAGGGGCATTCCCCCATTAGGGGGGGGGGCAAAAAAATCGCACAAGGAAATCTAAGACTGCCAGTTTGGTCTTTCGACCGCTGGCCCTATTATCAGTTTTCTGCCGGGCCAGCGGGAAAATACCCACAACATTTATGCTAGCTTATAATTCAGGCAGTAAAAAGTGCAAAGGGACTGCCCATGGGGGCCCCTGCAATGCCCATGCCAGGTGCATGGTCAGTGCATGGGGCCCCATGGGGCCCGGCACCCCATTTCCACCAGCCTTTGCATGGCAACGCCATGCAAAACCTGTCAAACACAGAGGTTGTAATCCCCAGGGCAGCGCTGCTTGTAGCACTGCACTGGTGGATTAAGACCGCCAGCACTGCCAGGCGATGGGCCAGCGAAAAAGTGACAGTGCCGACGGTTGGACCATGATGCTTTCGCCATGGTCATAATGTGTCAGTCGGACCGCTGCAGTGGCCTAGGACCACCGGACTCATAATGAGGGCCATAGTTCTGAAATCCCCTGGTTCCTTATTCAATTACAAATGCACCAGCAAAGTGTAGCGGAGGGCACTACACATTTCAGCATTACCCAATGCATCTCAGAATCCATCTTTATTTGTTAAAAGAACTGACTGTGTAACTTTGGATTTGTCAGCAGGAGAAGAAAATCTGAGGGGGCAAAGCCCCTTGAAGGGCACTAACTCACTTAGGGGCAGATTTATGAAAAGTTGTGCTGCCACTAGTGCCCTTAGCCCACCAGGGCGCTAGTTAGGGGACTAGCATCAGGACTTTAGTCGCTAGTCCAGTGCTTTCCAGAATTAGTGTCAGAAAATCTGATGCTAATCCTGCTAAGTACCCAGTGGCCCATTGTAAGCAATGAAAGCCTCCTTTTAGCGCCTGCTATGAGCAGGCGTTGAGTGCCAGAAAAAATTACGGAAAGAAATCTCTTAGATTTCTTTGTGCCATCTTTTTGGCCACCCTAACCGGGGAACACCCCTGTGCATACATTATGCATGGTGCATGCATAATGTAGCGCAAAGGGTTAAAAAGTGGCACAATGCATGCATTTTACCACTTTGTAAATATGGCATGTGAAAAGGACCACCTTAGAATAAATAAAAAAAAGCCAAGGCGGGGCTAAAGTGGCACTAGGCCCTCTTAAACCAGGGCCTATGTATCCAGTAACTCCACCTCCTCTTGACGTATTCCAATAAAACATCACTGTATTAACTTCAAAGTGTTAATCATCCACTTCTTTTGCATAGATTAGGGAATACTGTGAAACCTTGTATTCTACATCCAAGGAAACTCAGAGTATATCAATAGCCAAGAAACAAGTGTGATTCACAATGCTTTTGTCCTTGAATATTTATGTGCTACTCTTGGAAATAAATAATGAAACCATAAAAATGACAAATGTAACTAATCAGGCAGAGATTTGTGAGATAAGCCTGATATTAAGGTGTAATTCACACCTAATTAGGATAAGAACAGCAGTGTTTAGCGAACAAAAATTGTGAACTGGACCCATAGCGTATTCCACCACTTTGTGCGTGTAGCCTACACAACAAAACTAAAAACCAAATCAGATTTTATGCATGTGCAACTTGAATTCTCCAGACTTTGAGAATGTCCAGAACATGATAGAGGTGCATTACAAAATGGAGGTCAAAACTGTGCAGTTAAGGTTCCAATTTTATTTCCATTGATAATGGAATTTTTGATATGCATTTAACTTTTACGCTGTACACGGATTTGCCCACCAAAACCTGGAAATATACTTAGTCAGGTAAATATCAGCACACCGGGTTTCATGGAGTCGCTGTGAGCTACGGCACGTGTTGTGGTTGCTCATAAACATAATTTGTGAATTTCATTGGCTTTACACTTCTGAGCCAAAAGCATTACTACATTTTTAAATGACCTTTTCAGTGAGTAATTTTATGTTTTCCAGCATATGGTTAAACTTCTTAACCCCGGTGCTGGGGACTTAACGGTTACATCATCTGCAGCACTGCTCGGGTGCCAAGGATGTAACCGTTATGTCCTGCACCTGGCCCATGGCGGGAGCGTGGGCCTCCCACCCACCCCCCTAGGGCAGGGATGGAAGGGGAATCGCTACCACCCTCCTCGCTTCCTCCTGTGACTTCTGATGATGTTAGCGCATAATCGTGCGCTGACCTCATCAGAGGCCGCCCCATCTTGCTGGAAGCTCAGAAGAGAAATGAAAGCATTTCTCTACCGATCGGGACGTGGGACGGGCAGAGAGGCATGAAAGGAAAGGAAAAGCCTTCCCTTTCCTTTCATGTCTCTTTGAGCATTTCTGCAGCCCGATCGTTACAGGGATTTTGTGTTTAAGTTTGTTAATTTGTTTTGCATATAAGGGGAGCGGCCTCTTAGGCAAGGGCTGCTCCCCAAGGGGGGGCAATTTTTTATTAGGCCTTTTCAGATCAGCCTATTTTAATTTGGCCGATCTGCTCCCAGGAGGGCAGAACCTACTAGAAACCAGGGATAATATTTTTTTTTGTTTTTTTACATGTGGAGAACGACCCCTTAGGCAAGGGCCGCTCACCTAGGAGCAAAATGTTTTTAGGACATTTCTGTCTGCCTATTTTTCTTAGGCCAATCTGCCCCAAGGGTGTTTTTACATCAGTTTCACACAAGGGGAGCAACTCCCTTGGCAAGGGTCGCTCCAATGGGGGCAAATTCATTTTAGGCCATTTCTGCCCCCCATGAGGGCAGATTGGCCTGTTTTAATTATGCCAATCTGCCCCCAAGGGGGGCAGAAACCACTAGGCACCAGGAACTAGGGTGTGTGCGTGTGTGTTTGTTTGGGGGGCAGCCCCTTGGGCAAGGGTTGCTCCCCATGGGGGCACATTACTGTTTGCCATTTTGGCAGATATGCCTATATTTGTAAGGCCCATCTGCCCCCAAGGGTGGCAGAAAGCTCACCAGACATCAGGGATTGTTTTTTTTTTCTTTTAAAAAAAGGGTGGGGGTATAGCCATACCCCACCCCAAATAAATGGAGACAAAGTTGTTCTTCTCACCAGTGAGCAGATGGGGCAATTACCCCCAATCCACTCCCCCAAGTGGCAGAAAGCCAACTAGGTGCCAGGGAATTAAAAAAAAAAAAATTGTGGGGTGGTGGCTACCAACCAGTATGGGCATGGTAATGCCCCCACCCCAACTGAAGGGGGTAACAGTCTTTCAGCTCTCGACCGCACACTAAAAGATCTTATCACAACGGCAAGCAAGAGGACATTTGCTTCTTTTAGGTTTTAGTTTTACATTTGGGCCATGAGAGCTTGGCTAACTCTCCCATTTGAAATGGTGAGGGCTGCACTTTTTGGACTTTGGACGTTGCCATGTAGAAAAAGTTACGAGACCTAGACACATCTGAAGACTAAACATCTGGGTGAGTCCAGGGTGGTGTGCTTCAGATGCACCTGCACCATTTTCTTACCCCCAATGCCCTGCAAACCTCCAACTTTGCTTGAAATCACACATTTTTCCCACATTTTTGTGATGGAACATCCGGAATCTGCAGGAAACCACAAAATTCCACCACCCAGCATTGTCACATCTATACCAATAAAAATTCTGCCCCACTCAGCTTAAAAACATTTTTTTCCTAACTGCCCTTTTGGACCCGCTTTGGTTCCTCCTCAAGTTCAACATGTTTTTGGCTCTTCCCTGTCACAGGCACTTGGCCCACCTACACAAGTGAGGTATCATTTTTATTGGGAGACTGAGGCGAACGTTTGGTGGTAGGAAATTTGTGCTGGTGCGGTGAGCCCACACAAAAATGTGGGAAAAATGTAATTTTGTAGCTAAATTTGCGGTTTGCTGAGGATTCAGGGTAAGAAAACACTGGGGGATCCACGCAAGTCACATCTCCCTGAACTCCCTTGGTGTCTAGTTTTCAGAAATATCTGGGTTTGCTAGGTTTACTTAGATGGTTGCTGAGCCCAAGACCAACACAGGTTCTCCCCCTCCAGCAAAAACAGGTAGTTTTGTATTTGATCATTTTGATGTGTCCATGTAGTGTTTTGGGGGCAATTCCTGTTGCATGCACTAGGCCTACCCACACAGGTGAGGTACCATTTTTATCGGGAGACTTGGGGGAATGCTGGGTGGAAGGAAATTTGTGGCCCCTCTCAGATTCCAGAACTTTCTAATGCAGAAATGTGAGGAAAAAGTGTTTTTGCCACATTTTAAGGTTTGCAAAGAATTCTGGGTAACTGAACCCGGTGAAAACACCACAAGCTACCACATTCTGAATTTTCCTAGGTGTCTAGTTTTCAAATATATATGGGTTTGCTAGGTTACCCTAGATGCCAACTGAGCTAGAGGCCAAAAACCACAGCTTGGCACTTTGCAAAAATCAGGTCAGTTTTCTTTGGGAAAATGTGATGGGTCCACGTTGCGTTTTTGGGCATTTTCTGTCATGGGCACTAGGCATACCCACTCAAGTGAGGTACTATTTTTATTGGGAGACTTGGGGCAATACTAGGTGAAAGAATATTTGTAGCTCCTCTCAGATTGCAGAACTTTCTATCACCTAAATGTGAGGAGAAAGTGTTTTTTCTGCCATATTTTGAGGTTCACAAAGGGTTCTGGGTAACAGAACCTGGTGAGAGCCCCACAAGTCACCCCATCCTGGATTTCTCTAGGTGTCTTCTTTTAAAAAATGCACAGGTTTGGTACGTTTTCCTAGGTGCCGGCTGAGCTAGTGGCCAAAATCCACAGATAGGCACTTCCAAAAAACACATCAGATTTCAATGTAAAAATGTGATGGGTCCATTTTGCATTTCCTGTCGCTGGCATTAGGCCTACCTACACAAGTGAGGTACCATTTATATTGGGAGACTTGAGGAAACACAGAATAGAAGAACAAGTGTTATTTCCCCTTGTCTTTCTCTACATTTTTACCTTCCAAATGTAAGACAGTGTGTAAAAAAGACGTCTATTTGAGAAATGCCCTGTAATACACTTGCTAGTATGGGACCCTGGAATTCAGAGACGTGCAAATAACCACTGCTTCTCAACACCTTATCTTATGCCCATTTTGGAAATACAAAGGTTTCCTTGATGCCTATTTTTCACTCTTAATATTTCACCAAATTAAGTGCTGTGTACCCGGTATACAATGATAACCCATTGCAAGGTGCAGCTCATTTATTGGATCTGGGTACCTAGGGTTCTTGATGAACCCACAAGCCCTATATACCCATGCAGCCAGAAGAGTCCAGCAGATGTAACGGTATATTTCTTTTGAAAATCTGCTATAGCTGGAAAAAGTTATAGAAGAAAATGTGGTCAGAAACAGCTCTTTTTTTAACCTCAATTTTAGTATTTTTTTATTTTAGCTATTACTTTCTGTAGGAAAACTTTGAAGGATCCACACAAATGGCCCCTTGCTGAATTCAGAATTGTCTACTTTTCAGAGATATTTTGCTGTCCAGGATCCAGCATTGATTTTACACCCATTTCTGGCACTAACTGGATGGAGGCTGAAAGCACATAAAATTGTAATAAATGGGGTATGTCCCAGTAAAATGACAAAATTGTGTTGAAAAATGTGTTTTTCTGATTCAAGTCTGCCTGCTCCTGAAAGCTGGGAAGATGGCGATTTTAGCACCGCAATTCATTTGTTGATGCAATTTTCAGGGAAAAAGCTCTTTTTTCCCATTTGTTAATAAAAAACAAAATGTTTGCTGTATTTTGTCTAATTTCTTGGTCTCCTCCAGGGGAACCCACAAACACTGGGTAGCTCTAGAATTCCTAGGATGTTGGAAAAAAGGACGCAAATTTGGCGTGGGTAGCTTATGTGGGCAAAAACTTGGCCTAAGCGCAAACTGCCCCAAATAGCCAAAAAAAGGCCTGCCACCTGAGGGGAAAAGGCCTGGCAGTGAAGAGGTTGATAACATGCCCCTTTTTAAATTAATGGAATGTGATTTCACAGAGCTTAACATTATTTGGCATTACTTTCTCAAGATCTCATATTCTACAAGGTTATAGAGCAAACGTATTGTACCAATGAGTAACAAAAAGAACTAAGCAGTTTGGACATGTTTCTTCTGAATACTGAACAAAAAAGCTTTATTATTTCTATTTCAGGTTATGAAACTATTTCATGCTCGCAAAGAAATATAATAAATTATTGAAATTAATGTGTGTTAATTTTATTGTGTTGCAGTTGAATTGTAATGTTTTTTTTTTTTTTTAGACTCTTCAAACGGAAGAGAGATTTACAACTAATGGTATGATGCTCGGGAGCGCTACACACACACTCACCTAATCATCGGATCCGACTCACCATTGCAGAATGGCTACTATCACTATCACAAGTAAGAAAGATGTTACAGGTACTAGCAGAAAAGATATCTATGTTTTAATATTACCTACATTTCTCCTCACAACAGATGATCCCACATTGAGAAATTTAATAGAATGTGTGAGTTTTTTATCAGTTCAGGTATAGGTTCTGCCTGTAGAGTTAAATAATACTACTGTAGCTGTATCATCTCTGTATACCTGGATAGGGGTGATCCGTCCACCAAACTCAAAATCAGGCCCATGGTGTCTAAAAGCCTGCCCATGAAGCTAGAAGCTGCAGAAGTGACCAAGAAAAACTTTCCTAGCAGTTGGAGCAAATTATTTCTACCTGGAGAGAGACCAAAGCAGCATGTTCAGATTTTCCTGAGGAGGGTGTACCCTCAGCATGTAAAAATAACATTTTGGGCCTGGTTGTTCTCCATTGGTGTGTGTGCATACCTGAAGGTAAACTTTTGGCCAGGATGGGAGAAAGGGGGGGAGGTATTTGTGTGTATGTGTGTGTGTGTGTGTGTTTGTGTGAGAGACAGAGAGACAAAGAGAGAGAGAAAGAGAGATGAAAGGTAAGTTTTATGGTCCATAAATGGCAATTGAGACAGGTTCTGTGGACATAATACACCACAGAATAGGAGGAGAGTGTTTTGTTAATGTCACCTGAACTCTGAGATGGCTTTGTTGAACCTTAATAAGCTATTATGCTTTTATATGTCCTCTTCACTATAGATTTATTTTTGTACAGCTGTTAATTACATTATCTAAACAATAGAAGGGGATTATTTCTTTAGGGTTCTCTGGCCACTCATGTGGTGCTGCATAATTTTTCTGTGTCCTCAGGCTTTCATAATTGTGGTAAACTGACTCAATGCTTAAGGTTTCTTTGTGTCACTTTGCACCATGTGAGCACCCATGAAACAACATAGTAAATACATTTTTAAGTGAAACATGAGACAATGCTGTGTGGCTGCCCTCTATTAAAAGAACATGAATATTGGTGTTTTAATTTGATTGCAATGCTGTGGTAAAAGCATCATTTGCTCTATTGAAAAGCAAATTTTGTTTGTAGCCGTAAGGAGTTTATAAAGCTGCTATCTACAAAGTTAACCCAACAACGCACCCTGATGGTAGCTAGTGTTAATTTTGTGATTACTTGTCAGGAAGAAGAGCTGATTAAATAAAGAGCAACGTGAGGTCAGCCTAGCCTTGAATGACCTTTACAATTCATGGGATTGTTATCATATGTACACTTTGAAAAAGGTGTGACACCCTCCAATTTCCTTTCCTATTTTTTGTCTACCTATTTAGCTTCACTTCTCAATCTGGAGTCGTTGGTTGACTGGCAGTTAGGGGATTGTTAGAAATTAGGTCATTTGGCAGAGGTTTGCACTCTGTCCAAGTAGGGACCACAATGTCCAAGTAGGGAACACAATCTTGGCTAGGGCAAGTAAGATACACACTAAAAGTTTACCTGTGCTCACCCTCGGGTAGCTTGGCACAGAACAGTCCGGTTAAACTAAGGAGGCAATGTAAAAAGTATGTGTGTACACATACAGTAACACAGAGAAAACACCACAAAAGGACTCCACACCAGTTAAGAGAAATGGCCAATATTTATCTTAGTCAAACAAGACCAAAATGACAAAAATCCAACATGCACAAGTCAAGTTATGAATTTTCAAAGATTCAATCAGATTGCAGTGCTTAGAAGACAATAACTCCAACCAGAACTATCTGGTTGTGCTGGACTGGGGCAAATTCAAAAGTTTAGTCTGACCATGATGCAGCGTGGGCCAGGCACAGGAGTCATGACTGTTGACAATACATTTGTTGCATCGGTGCTCGGTGATGATGTGTTGATCTAGAGAAGGTGACGCATTGCGCTTGCAGGCGATGTTTTGTTTCCTGATTGGACAATGTCATTAACATGTTGATTTCCAGAAGTGATGAGTTCTGGTTCCGATGCGTCAGTGCTGTGCTGGCCAAGCCCAGGCTACGCTGTAAGTTGGGGTCATTGTGTTACACAGTCGTCGAACGGTGTCTGCGGCTTTGGTGCAGGCAGTGGCAAAACGTTTTCTGTAGCAGGATTTGGCAGTTCCAAGTGTTGTTGCACCAATTCTTGTGTTGCAGCACCACACTCACCTCCAAGGGCCCAGGACTGGATTTGGCACCACTTCGCAGAGTAGGACTCTCAGCAGAGGAGGCTAGGTCCTGGTAGCAAGATGCAGGTGAAGTCTTTGATGTCCCTGAGACTTCAGAAATAGGAGGCAAGCTCAGTCAGGCCCTTGCAGAAAACTTAGATTGCAGAATGTAGAAAGTTAGATCCAGTCCTCTCACTCCTAGGCAAGAAGAAGCAGGCATCAGGCCAATCCAGCAGAGAAAACCACAAAGTGGCAGCCCCTCCTGACAGTCTAGTGATCCTTCTTCCTGGTAGAATGTCCTCAGTACAGAAGTAGTCCCCGTATATGGTTTAAGGGGCCCAGTAGTTGTACCCAAATGTGCCTTTGAAGTGCAGGAGATTTCAATGAGTAGTTTTGAAGTGCCCCATTCCCTTAAAGCCCCGTCTTGTCTGCCCGGAGGTCTGTGAGGATTTATAACTACTTTGTGTGGGGTCAGGTCACTACCCTTTGTACTGTGAGTGAGGGCCCCTCCACCCTTCTTACCCAGGAAGACCCATCTCAGTATGCAGATGGAATGCATGGGCAGTTGAGTGTCCTGTATTTATGGCTGTCTGGATGGAATGCACAGGCCAGGTGAGGATTGGAGGCAGGCTGAGCCACAGAATGGTTAAATGGAGAAAATGCCAACTTTCTAAAAGTGGCATTTTCAAACCACATTTACCAAAAGATGTGTTTTTAAATTATGAGTCCACCAAACTCAATTTTTCTATATTTTCCGAATTAGAAATTACACTTAAAAGATGTCTTTAAGGAAATCCCTACACTGATTTATGGGACAGATAGACCTTGCAATAGTGAAAAACGAATTTGAGAGTTTTCACTACCTGGACATGTCTAACTTAGAAGTTCATGCACAACTTTTTAAATACACTTCACCCTGCCCTTGGGTCTAACCAGGGCCTAGCTTAGGGGTGTCTTACATGTAATACAAAGGAAGGTTTGGGTACACTTGTCAGGCTAATCTGGCAGTTTTAGATTTCTGGCTCTTCATCTCATTTTCCGTTAAACACTTGTTTTACCGTTTTTGTAACTTTTCGTCTTTATATTTACTTATTTTACTCTCCCTTTAATGACAGTAATGCGGTTTTGGTAAAAGTTTTCTAATATATCCAATTATAAAAAAAACAAAAAATAAATCCTTGATTTATTGATTTTTCAACCACTTCTGTTTGTGAGGTATAAATAGCTAAATATCAACACACACACAATGGCCCTCATTCTGACCTTGGCGGTCTTTTCGCGAGACCGCCGAGTTACCGCCGCGGTGAAGACCGCCGACCGCGGCGGTATGCCGCTGTGCGCATTCCGACCGCTGGGAGCGTTCCGCCGGGAAACCGCCAGCAGCCACACTGGCGGTCGGCGGAAAAGTGGAGACTGGTCAACCTCCACCGCCACGCCAGCAGAACACCGCCCACAGAATTACGACCCACATATCTGTGTGGCGGTCTTCTGTTGGCGGTGTTCTGTTGGCGGTCACCTCCCCATGGCTCCCGTCGCCTCCCGGAGGACCAACGCACAAGGTAAGTTGACCGTCCGTGAGGGGAGGGGGAGGGGGGGTGTTGTGTGATGTGGGCGTGCATGGGGGTGTGCGTGTGAGTGTGTAGAGGGGGTGTGTGAGTGCGTGTATGCGGGCGGGGGGTGCTGCTGTGTCTATGGGTAATGTGTGCTGTTCGGCAGGTGCGCATGTCTGCATGTATGTGTGCGGGTATGTGTCCCCGTTGTGTATGTGTGTGTAGGGGGTGTGTATATGTGCATGTTGGGGGTGTGTGCATGTCGGGGTGCATGTATGTGCATGTCGGGGTGGGGGTGGGGAGGGGGTTCGTACCACCTCTGGGGGGTGGCAGGGGGGTGGAGGGTGTGGGGGGAGGACTCGGGTGGGTAGTGGGGGGTGGGGGAGACCCCTATCAGTGCCAGGGAAGGAATTCCCTGGCCCCGATAGTGCTTACCGCCATGGTTCGCATGGCGGTTCCCGACCGCAAGAAACCGCGGCGGTAGGCAGGGTCATGATACCGTTGGCGGTCTTGGGACGACCGCCGGGCCGGAGTGCGCAAACTCCAGCCCGGCGGTCATGACCGCCGTGGCGGTCGGAGTGGGGAAGTGGCGGGCGATCGCGGCGGTGACCGCCGCGGTCAGAATGCCATTTTTCTGACCGCCGGTCTGTTCGCGGTCCGACCGCCGCCTCTCCGCCGACCTCCAGGGTCAGAATGAGGGCCAATGTGTAGTTGTGATTAAATCTCACTTTACATTGAAAGGGCATTGTGAGGTGTACTTATACTGTTTGGCCATAGGACACAAACACAATTTAAGAATGTATAGGTGAGAGTCTCAAATGAACAGATTTTGCCAACATGTGGAAAAATACCCTAGGTTTTCTAGTGTGAGACACACTTCTAATTTCAGATCTGCAGAAGTGTGAATGTGTGAAAAGTTTAAACTGCCAAAAAGGATTTAAGGTGAAATCATTCATTGCAACTACCACACAGAGTAAGTAATGTGGACCTTTGGATGGGTCCACAGGCTGCTGTACATGCTCAATGACGTTGTGCAGCTGGTTGACTGGCACAGTGGCCTACGAAGGGACTTGCTTCAGGCTACACCCTATACCCAGAATCCACTACCTTAGAACATGTGAAGCTGATTCAGTGACACAGACATTAGCTATGGTGGGTGCTGTGCACAGCTGAAAACCATTTAGAGCAGGTTCATGGGCACACTGACCAGTACAAGGCATACACGTAGAGCATGCTATGATTGAACATGCATGTCCACTACAAGAAAATATGGGCCTCATTCCGACCGGGACGGGCGGCGGACGCCGCCCGCCGGGCGGAAACCGCCCAAACACCGCCCCGCGGTCAGAAGACCGCGGGGGGCATTTCAACTTTCCCGCTGGGCCGGCGGGCGATCTGCAAAAGATCGCCCGCCGGCCCAGCGGGAAAGCGCCTTCCACGAGGATGCCGGCTCCGAATGGAGCCGGCGGAGTGGAAGGTGTGCGACGGGTGCTGTGGCACCCGTTGCGCTTTTCAGTGTCTGCTAAGCAGACACTGAAAAGCAATGTGGGGCCCTGTTAGGGGGCCCCTGCAGTGCCCATGCCATTGGCATGGGCACTGCAGGGGCCCCCAGGGGCCCCACGACACCCGTTCCCGCCAGCCAGGTTCTGGCGGTGTAAACCGCCAGAACCAGGCTGGCGGGAAGGGGGTCGGAATCCCCATGGCGGCGCAGCTTGCTGCGCCTCCATGGAGGATTCCCATTGGCAGCGGGAAACCGGCGGGAGACCGCTGGTTTCCCGTTTCTGACCCCGGCGTTACCGCCGCGGTCAGAATGCCCATGAATGCACCGCCAGCCTGTTGGCGGTGCATTCGCTGCCCTCGGCCCTGGCGGATTCAATCCGCCAGGGTCAGAATGAGGGCCAATATCTCTTCTGAGGTTGGGATAACAAACCAAACAAAAAGGAAGACCTTTAGTGGGACAGATTTTCCTTATACTTTTAGTCAACAATAACATGAATTTTTATTGGGCAGAAAAAATATTTTTTGAGTACATTACTATGATACTTATCTGTAGATTCCTCCTTTTCAGATCCCCAATAAAGCCTATCTCATGTGCGTTCAAAACATTCTTTCAAAACCAATTTATTTTGTAGATGCTATGTATCACAAGATTCCAAAGTCTTTGACAACAAATAGATCACACTGTTCTTGGATGCAAAATGCAGTTATACCATGCGACGACCAATGGTAAGTTCCAAGAATGGTTTGTCTAAATATATCTCACTATGTCATAGATTGTCTGGTTTATCCATTTGTGAAACATCCAACAGGGTTTAGGTGACGGCCCACAAATGAATTTTTCTTTTCTACTTTAAGCGTGGACTTCTCATAATGTGTGGTTGACACATTTCAGCTACTCAAATTGTAGCATCCTCAGAGTGAAACAATGGAGTGTGATCATGTGGAAGTGGCCTATGGTGAAGCCATCAAGCACCCACCAACTGTACTAGTAATAGTGCATAGCTCAGTGGGGGAGTGTTAGAAATTGGGACTTTGGTAGGCAGTCAGGTTACCCCCTGTCCAAGCAACGACCCTCACCCTACTCAGTGTAAAGGAGAATCATATTCAGTTAACCCCCGCTCACCTCCTTGGTAGCTTGGCATGAGCAGGGAGGCTTAACTTCAGAAACCAGGTGCAAGTATTTGTACCAACACACACACAGTAATATAGTAAAAACACCACAAAATAACTCAACACAGGTTCAGTATAATAGCAAATATGTATCCAAACAAAACAAGACCAAAATAACAAAACTCAGCAGAGATGGCTCCCGTCGCCTCCCGGAGGACCAACGCACAAGGTAAGTTGACCGTCCGTGAGGGGAGGGGGAGGGGGGGTGTTGTGTGATGTGGGCGTGCATGGGGGTGTGCGTGTGAGTGTGTAGAGGGGGTGTGTGAGTGCGTGTATGCGGGCGGGGGGTGCTGCTGTGTCTATGGGTAATGTGTGCTGTTCGGCAGGTGCGCATGTCTGCATGTATGTGTGCGGGTATGTGTCCCCGTTGTGTATGTGTGTGTAGGGGGTGTGTATATGTGCATGTTGGGGGTGTGTGCATGTCGGGGTGCATGTATGTGCATGTCGGGGTGGGGGTGGGGAGGGGGTTCGTACCACCTCTGGGGGGTGGCAGGGGGGTGGAGGGTGTGGGGGGAGGACTCGGGTGGGTAGTGGGGGGTGGGGGAGACCCCTATCAGTGCCAGGGAAGGAATTCCCTGGCCCCGATAGTGCTTACCGCCATGGTTCGCATGGCGGTTCCCGACCGCAAGAAACCGCGGCGGTAGGCAGGGTCATGATACCGTTGGCGGTCTTGGGACGACCGCCGGGCCGGAGTGCGCAAACTCCAGCCCGGCGGTCATGACCGCCGTGGCGGTCGGAGTGGGGAAGTGGCGGGCGATCGCGGCGGTGACCGCCGCGGTCAGAATGCCATTTTTCTGACCGCCGGTCTGTTCGCGGTCCGACCGCCGCCTCTCCGCCGACCTCCAGGGTCAGAATGAGGGCCAATGTGTAGTTGTGATTAAATCTCACTTTACATTGAAAGGGCATTGTGAGGTGTACTTATACTGTTTGGCCATAGGACACAAACACAATTTAAGAATGTATAGGTGAGAGTCTCAAATGAACAGATTTTGCCAACATGTGGAAAAATACCCTAGGTTTTCTAGTGTGAGACACACTTCTAATTTCAGATCTGCAGAAGTGTGAATGTGTGAAAAGTTTAAACTGCCAAAAAGGATTTAAGGTGAAATCATTCATTGCAACTACCACACAGAGTAAGTAATGTGGACCTTTGGATGGGTCCACAGGCTGCTGTACATGCTCAATGACGTTGTGCAGCTGGTTGACTGGCACAGTGGCCTACGAAGGGACTTGCTTCAGGCTACACCCTATACCCAGAATCCACTACCTTAGAACATGTGAAGCTGATTCAGTGACACAGACATTAGCTATGGTGGGTGCTGTGCACAGCTGAAAACCATTTAGAGCAGGTTCATGGGCACACTGACCAGTACAAGGCATACACGTAGAGCATGCTATGATTGAACATGCATGTCCACTACAAGAAAATATGGGCCTCATTCCGACCGGGACGGGCGGCGGACGCCGCCCGCCGGGCGGAAACCGCCCAAACACCGCCCCGCGGTCAGAAGACCGCGGGGGGCATTTCAACTTTCCCGCTGGGCCGGCGGGCGATCTGCAAAAGATCGCCCGCCGGCCCAGCGGGAAAGCGCCTTCCACGAGGATGCCGGCTCCGAATGGAGCCGGCGGAGTGGAAGGTGTGCGACGGGTGCTGTGGCACCCGTTGCGCTTTTCAGTGTCTGCTAAGCAGACACTGAAAAGCAATGTGGGGCCCTGTTAGGGGGCCCCTGCAGTGCCCATGCCATTGGCATGGGCACTGCAGGGGCCCCCAGGGGCCCCACGACACCCGTTCCCGCCAGCCAGGTTCTGGCGGTGTAAACCGCCAGAACCAGGCTGGCGGGAAGGGGGTCGGAATCCCCATGGCGGCGCAGCTTGCTGCGCCTCCATGGAGGATTCCCATTGGCAGCGGGAAACCGGCGGGAGACCGCTGGTTTCCCGTTTCTGACCCCGGCGTTACCGCCGCGGTCAGAATGCCCATGAATGCACCGCCAGCCTGTTGGCGGTGCATTCGCTGCCCTCGGCCCTGGCGGATTCAATCCGCCAGGGTCAGAATGAGGGCCAATATCTCTTCTGAGGTTGGGATAACAAACCAAACAAAAAGGAAGACCTTTAGTGGGACAGATTTTCCTTATACTTTTAGTCAACAATAACATGAATTTTTATTGGGCAGAAAAAATATTTTTTGAGTACATTACTATGATACTTATCTGTAGATTCCTCCTTTTCAGATCCCCAATAAAGCCTATCTCATGTGCGTTCAAAACATTCTTTCAAAACCAATTTATTTTGTAGATGCTATGTATCACAAGATTCCAAAGTCTTTGACAACAAATAGATCACACTGTTCTTGGATGCAAAATGCAGTTATACCATGCGACGACCAATGGTAAGTTCCAAGAATGGTTTGTCTAAATATATCTCACTATGTCATAGATTGTCTGGTTTATCCATTTGTGAAACATCCAACAGGGTTTAGGTGACGGCCCACAAATGAATTTTTCTTTTCTACTTTAAGCGTGGACTTCTCATAATGTGTGGTTGACACATTTCAGCTACTCAAATTGTAGCATCCTCAGAGTGAAACAATGGAGTGTGATCATGTGGAAGTGGCCTATGGTGAAGCCATCAAGCACCCACCAACTGTACTAGTAATAGTGCATAGCTCAGTGGGGGAGTGTTAGAAATTGGGACTTTGGTAGGCAGTCAGGTTACCCCCTGTCCAAGCAACGACCCTCACCCTACTCAGTGTAAAGGAGAATCATATTCAGTTAACCCCCGCTCACCTCCTTGGTAGCTTGGCATGAGCAGGGAGGCTTAACTTCAGAAACCAGGTGCAAGTATTTGTACCAACACACACACAGTAATATAGTAAAAACACCACAAAATAACTCAACACAGGTTCAGTATAATAGCAAATATGTATCCAAACAAAACAAGACCAAAATAACAAAAATCCGACGTACACAAGTCAAGTTATTCATTTTTAAAGATTAAACTCAAAAATAGCACTTAGAAACACAAAATGCTTCGATGAGGTGATAACACAGCATCATGACGGAGTCGTTCCCAACAAACCGACACCAACGGCACCGGATACGGAGTCATGCAGACCCCTATGTACAGTACCTTAGTAAAGTGTGAAAACAAGCCGGTGCACAAAGTCAGGGATTGCGGCATCACTAAATCCAGTGCTGCAGGGCGAAGGAGCGGAGGTGTCACGAAGAGGCATCAGGTCCTTGCTGTAAAGCAGTGGAAGTGAGGCAACATCAGTACAAAGCGTTGAATCCGTGCACTTTTGGCAGAATTGGTCATGACGTGGTGCAGTGACTTCCACGGAGTCACAGACTTCGGCGGGGCTACAGTGATGTTGGGCCTGCGAGGGTCGTCGCACTCCAACGATGACCACGGTGTCGGTTGCAGGCAGCATCATGGGATTCGGCAGCGGCGTCGGTCCGGAGTCGTCCGAAGCCGGTTTTCTTGGATTTTCACCAGCTTCTCCTGTCCAGGGCCCAGGGACTGGATAGGGCACCACTTGTCAGGGCAGGAGTCTCAGCAGAGAGTCCAGGTGCTGGTAGGGGAAGACTTTGTTGGCCCTGAAACTTCAGAACAGGGGGCAAGCTCAGTCCAAGCCCTTAGAGATTCTTTTCAAGTAGGAATATACCACAAAGTCCAGTCTTTGCCCCCTTTCACACGCAGAAGCAGCAACTGCAGGATAGACCAACAAAGAACAGTCACAGGCAGGGCAGCACTTCTCATCTGCTCTTCATCTCTTCTCCTTGGCAGAGGTTCCTCTTGATTCCAGACGTGATTTGATTTTCAGAGGTTTTGGATGCGCTTCTTATACCCCTTTCTGCCTTTGAAGTACTCCTACTTCAAAGATAAGTATTTATTGTTTTAAAGATCCTTCCTTGCCCAGGCCAGGCCCCAGACACACACCAGGTGGTTTGAGACAGCATTGTGAGAGGGCAGGCACAGCCCCTTCAGGTATAAGTAACCACTCCTCCCCTCCCTCCCAGCAGAGATGGCTCTTCAGGATATGCAGGCTCCAGCTCCCTTTGTGCCACTCTCTAGAGAGAGGTGCAAACAGCCCAACTGTCAAATTGACCCAGACAGCTAATCCACAAACTGGCCGAGTCAAAGAATGGTTTTAGCATAAAATGCCTACTGTAGGAAATTGGCTCTGTATATACTATCTCAAAGTGAGAGATAGTGTGCACAGAGTCCAAGGGTTCCCCTTAGAGGTTGAGAGTGTCAAAATTAGATAATACTAATGCTCAATTTTGTGGTAGTGTGGTCGAGCAGTGGGCTTATCAGAGGGTAGTGTGAAGCATTTGTTGTGCACACACAGGCAATAAATGAGAACACACACACAAAGACTTGACTCCAGGCCAATAGGTTTTTATATAGAAAAATATTATTTTCTTAATTTATTTTAGAACCACAAGATTCAGAATTTAGGTAAGTACATAAATTGTAAGGTACTTCACACAGGTAAGTATTGAACTTTGAATTAAAACAGTAATGCACACAGTTTTGGCAAACATGAAAATAAGCTATTTTAAAAGTGGACTTTGCAAAAATCAACAGTTCCTGGGGGAGGTAAGTATTGGTTAGTTTCTCAGGTAAGTAAAGCACTTACAAGTTCAGTCTCCTGGGCATAGGCAGCCCACTGTTGGGGGTTCAAGTCAACCCCAAACACCTAGCACCAGCAACACAGGGCTGGTCAGGTGCAGAGGTCTAAGTAGGGCCCAAATAACATAGGCGCCTATGGAGAACAGGGGTGCTCCGGTTCCAGTCTGCTAGCAGGTAAGAACCTGCGTACTCGAGGACCAGACCAGGGTTTTTTTTCAGAGCACTGGAGGGTCCCAAACATGCACACAAAATACACCCTCAGCGGCACAGGGGCGGCTGGGTGCAGTGTGTGAACAAGGCATTGGGTTTTGTATTGAAGTCAATGGAGGGACCTGGTGTCACTCTGGCGATGCAGGCAGGGCACAGGGGGGCTTCTCAGGCCATCCACCAACTGGGCTATGATGAGGGCCGCCTGCTGGTCACTCCTGCACCAGTGGTTGGTTCCTCTCCATCCTAGGGGCTGCGAGTGCAGTGCTTCTTCCAGGCGTCGGGTTCCTTTCTTACCAGACAGTCACGGTCAGAGGGAGCCTCTGGATCCTCTCTGCAGGCATCGCTGTGGGGGTGCAGGGAGGTTGACTCAGGGTGTCTACATTGTGGGAGTTGCCTGGGGGTCTTCTCTGTGGCGTTGGTTCTTCTGAACACAAGCCGGGGGCGTTGGGTGCAGAGTGCGAAGACTCACGCTCCCAGAGTAAGGCTTGAGTCTTATTTAAAGATTGTTTCTTGGTTCTAGTTTTGGACAGAGACGCTGTCCTCTGGAGTTTCTTGGTCCTTTAGGTGCAGGTCAGTCCTCTGAGTCCTCAGAGGTTGCTGGTCCCGCAGGATGCGTCGCTATGCAGGTTCTCTGAGTCAGGAGACAGGCCGGTAGGGCTGGCGCCAAGTCAGTTGTCGTCTCAGTCTTCTCTGCAGGGCATTCAGGACAGCAGTCCTTCTTCATTATTCAGGTTGCAGGAATCTGATTTCCTGCATTCAGGATCACCCCTAAATACTAAATTTAGGGGTGTGTTTAGGTCTGGGGGGCAGTAGCCAATGGCTACTGTCCTGGAGGGTGGCTACACCCTCTTTGTGCCTCCTCCCTGTGGGGAGGGGGGGTACATCCCTAATCCTATTGGGAGGAATCCTCCAAGACAAGATGGAGGATTTCCTAAGGCAGGGGTCACCTCCGTTCAGGACACCTTAGGGGCTGTCCTGACGGATGGGTGACTCCTCCTTGTTTTTCTCACTATCTTCTCTGGACTTGCAGCCAAACGTGGGGGCTGTGTCCAGAGGGGCGGGCATCCCACTAGCTGGAGTGCCCTTGGGCGCTGTAATACCAGGCTTGAGCCTTTGAGACTCACCGCCAGGTGTTACAGTTCCTGCAGGGGAAGGTGTGAATCACATCCACCTAGTGCAGGCTTTGTTCCTGGCCACAGAGTGACAAAGGCACTCACCCCATGTGGCCAAAAACCTGTCTGGATGTGGCAGGCTGGCACTGGACTGGTGTACAGGGGGCATCTCTATGATGCCCTCTGTGTGCATTTGTCAATAAACCCCCTTCTGGCATCAGTGTGGATTTATTGTGTTGAGATGTTTGATACCAACCTTCCCAGAATTCAGTGTAGCCATTATAAAACTGTGGAGTTTGTGTTTGACAAACTCCCAGACTATATACTCTTTATGGCTACCATGCACTTACAATGTCTAAGGTTTGGCTTAGACACTGTAGGGGCATAGTGCTCATGCAACTATGCTCTCACCTGTGGTATAGTGCACCCTGCCTTAGGGCTGTAAGGCTTGCTAGAGGGGTGACTAACCAATGCAACAGGCAGTGGGTTGTGGGCATGGCATTCTGAGGTTAGTGCCATGTCGACTTAGTCATTTTCTCCCCACTAGCACACACAAGCTGTGAGGCAGTGTGCATGTGCTGAGTGAGGGGTCCCTAGGGTGGCATAATACATGCTGCAGCCCTTAGAGACTTTCCCTGGCCACCGGGCCCTTGGTACCAGGAGTAAAATTTACAAGGGACTTATCTGTATGCCAGGACTGTGCCAATTGTAGAGACAAAGGTACAGTTTAGGGAAAAAACACTGCTGCTGGGGCCTGGTTAGCAGGGTCCCAGCACACTTTCAATCCTAACTAGCATCAACAAAAGGCAAAAAGTTAGGGGGTAACTATGCCATCAGAGGCATTTTCCTACACCTACTTTCTAAAAGTGGCATTTTCAAACACACAATCTAAAAACCAACTTCACTAAAAGATGTATTTTTAAATTGTGAGTTCAGATATCCCAAACTCCACATGTCTATCTGCTCCCAAAGGGAATGTTATGTTATGTTATGTTAAGTGTGCTTATATAGCACCTAACTGCCCGAAGGCCTCGTAGCGCTTCTAATGCCATAGCAAAGCTGAACTATTTATGTTCGTCGAAGAATTTAGATTTTAAATAACCAGGTCTTCAGGTCCCTCCTAAAGGAAGTTTCTTGAGAATTAGATCTTATACTGAAAGGCAGGTTATTCCACAGCACAGCACCTTGATATGCCAGTGATCTTCCTCCCCATCTTGCTTTCTTCACCGACGGTACTATGATCAGGTTAGCTGATGAGGATCTGAGTGGCCTAGCTGGAATATAGACCTGTGCCAATGTTTTGAGCATTTCCGGACCCTTGTTGAAAATGGCCCTGTGAATATGGCACAGGGCCTTGAACTGAATCCTCTCTTCAACCGGAAGCCAGTGTAAAGATACGATTCCTGCTCGTATAGAGTGTTGCTTGGGGATGTTTAAGAGAATGCGTGTCGCAGCATTCTGTACTCTTTGTAATCTTTGGATAACAAATTTAGGTGCTCCTATAAACAAGGCGTTGCCATAGTCAATTCGAGAACCTATCAACGCCTGAATGACCAATCTTCTAGCCAGAAACGGTAGTAGCGTTAGCACCTTCCTCAGCATCCTGAGCAGGGCAAATGAGGTTCCTGCTAGTCTATTGGCATGTTGAGCCATTGATAATAGGGGATCCAGCCAGACGCCCAAGCTTTTGATAAGGCTTTTAGGAGGAGGCAGAGTGGAGGCTCCGTCTAGTCGGCTGGAAATAGCTGAAGGCCTATTATTCCCAAAGAACAGCACCTCAGTTTTTTCGTTGTTAAGCTTCATTTTACTTCCCAACAACCAGGTAGCCACTGCTTTCAGACATGGTCCTAATGCCGTACCCAGGTCTGGTCGCGCTTTCGAGAAGGAAACAACTAATTGGGTATCGTCTGCATATGAGACCAGTTTTACTCCAAATGGTTCCACGATCCCTGCCAAAGGCCGCATATAAACATTAAAAAGTAACGGGCTCAAAGCCGACCCTTGAGGAACACCGCAAGTGCTAAAGGCGCGCTTAGAGATGTAAGATCTATCCAGCACCTGAAAGGATCTACCATGTACGTATGAGCGGATACATTCTAGTGCAGTGCCAGCGATTCCACATCCCCTCAGTCTAGCTGCGAGGATGTTTAGATCAACTGTATCGAATGCCGCGCTCAGATCTAAAAGGATGATCGCGGTTTCAATTCCGTTATCCATCCTTTTTTTTGCTTCCTCCGTAATGGCAATCAGTGCGGTTTCTGTTCCATGCTTAGGCCTGAAGCCCATCTGGGTGGGATGTAGGAGTTTTCCTTCTTCCAAAAGCGTAGACAACTGGCTATGTACCTGCTTCTCCGTAAGTTTAGCCATTAGGGGTAGCAGTGAGATTGGTCTATAGTTATTCAATAGTTTAGAATCTAAATTAGGTTTTTTTAGAAGAGGTTTCACAATTGCTTGTATCCATGAGTCTGGTACCATACCAGAGACTAATGAGGTATTAATAAGTTTGGTAATTAATGGGCCTAAGACTGGTAATCCCATAGTTAAGATCTGGGGGGGCGCAGGATCCAACGGAGATCCTGATTTCGTTGAGTTCATTGATTTTACCACTATATCCAGACTAATGGGCATAAAATGTGTTATGAGGATATCCTCCTGCCCCTCCTGATGCCCCATCTCCTGCTCTTTACTTTGGGAATTGGGAAATGTTTCATAAATATTCTGAATTTTGCTTAAAAAGAAGCTTGCAAGATCCTCTACATGTTGTTGTGGGAAACCCTGCTTTCTACTTCCTCAGTGGAGTTAATGAGGTCTTTTAAGGCATTAAATATCTCTTTAGGAGAGTTAGCTGCTGCCTCAATTTTTCCAGCGTAGTACGCCGCCTGTGTTTTCCTAATTTCTGAGTGGTAATCTCGAATCATAATCTTATACTCCTTTTTAACGGCGTCATCCTGGGTATATCTCCATTTCCTTTCTAGTTTCCTGCAGCCTCTTTTCTTCTCCAGGAGGCTATCATTAAACCAGGGTGCTGATTTCTTTCGGACTATATTTTTGGTGTGGGAGAGGGGTATAGTTTCATCCAGACTATCCTCTATCCATTTATTCATGGATTGCGTGAAGTCTGATATGTTGTTTATATTTATATGTCCTGGCCACTTTTTTTCGAGTGCGTTAATCCACTCGGTGGCTTTTAGCTTATACCACTTTCTTCTACATGAAGAGGCAGCCTGGTTCAAGAACTTATGCTGTGCAATTGATAGTTCTAGCTCTACCAAATAATGATCTGACCATGCCAGCGGGAATGAAGATATGAATTCTAGACGTGGTACGTTAGAAAAAACCAGATCGAGTGTGTGTCCTTTATTGTGAGTAGGTCCCTGAATTAACTGTACTAGGTCACAAGCATTCATATCTGATATCAACATTTTAGTAGAGGCATTATCCGTCTTTTCTGCATGTAAGTTAAACTCTCCCAACACTAGGAAGTTAGGTTTAGTATATATTGATTGTGAAATATTTTCAGCCAGTGAGGTCATAAAATCTCCCATAGGGCCTGGAGGGCGATAGATTAAAACACCCGATAAAGTGTAGTGAGGATTCACATTAATGGAAAAAGACATACTTTCACCATCTTTGATTAATGTGGGTGCTGTAGTGATCTTGCAGGAGTCTCTGTAAATCACTGCTATACCACCTCCTCTAGTCAGTCTATCTAATCTGCTGATCTTATATCCGGTAGGAAGTGCCATTATGATATCTGGCGCAGAGCTCTCATCCAACCACGTTTCTGTCAGAAACATGGCCAGAGGTTCTCTTTGTTCCACTGTGATAAATAATTTATTTTACCTTATCTTATTTCATAATTTTCTAGTAATAGGTAAATGAGGAAGGAGACAGAGTCCGGGGCGTGGAGTATAATCAAGGTTTATTTCAATAACTCGAGTTAAGGGAGAGCTCCCTCACCAAGCGGGTTAGGGAGTGGTCTGCTCAACATTGCGCAGCTTGCAGCTTTTATACATTTCTTGCACAACACAAGCGAATAGCAATAATTCTGTAATTTTCCATCAAGCAAACTTTAGAAAAACACTTCTATGTGCGTCAGTGGAAATACGTAAAAATAGCATGCAGACAGAGAAATGTCAAAGCTGGGGTGTAGAATAGAGTGCGAGGGGAAAAAGAAAAAATAACAGGTGTAACTGTGTTCCAACCACAGGTTGTTCCGTCGAAGCGACCTTTTTCTCTCAGCAACGGCAGAATCGGCTTAACCACAGCTACGTGGGCGGCTCACATCCTGCCCAAAGCGTATCATGCAAGGCAGTTTGTCTCCAGCTGCACTCTCCAGAGTGTCAACAATAAGGTTTGTCAAGATATTCTCAAAATGGATGCTTACTCTCAAAATGGATGCCTAGATGTCAAGGTACAGTGATTGCATGAGGGTGCGATATTTTACTTTTCCACATTCCCTCCTTGCACCAGAGTGCAATCACGGTCTTCTACCGGCAATTGAAGTAGATCCTGGCACTTTCCTCCTCCTGAGTATGTCTTCTAGGAGTGCACAGGGTAATACACAATCCACAGAGCGGTGGACCACATTGTATGCAAAGACAACACCCCATAAGTACTGCGAATATTATCCCGACTATGGACAGTAACTTCCAGCCCCAGGAGGATACCAACCCCCAAAACCATCCTGACCAGGTCCAGGTGCCTGGTTCCTGGTGTAATCCTGATGCTATTTTGTGTAATTTAGAAATAGCTTTATAGACTGAGGGGGTGTTATCGGGAATGAAAATGCAACAGCTCGACCCGATAATTTTACAGGCCCCACCCTTCTCCGCTAGTATGACGTCGAGAACAAGACGATTCTGGAGCGCTACCATTCTAATAGCGGATTGTTCCTGAGTCAAGTTCCCCAAAGCGGCTATAGTCTGATTCACAACTGCCTCTACTGTTCGAGTAAGTCTACGTATAAGCTTACTGTTCTGCACTGGTCCGATGAAGAAGAAAAAACCTCTATTAAAATCAGTATATTGTTCCGCAGCAGTTTCAGTTTGATCTATTCCGGATGTATCTATATACCTCTTGTACCTCCCTGCACTAATTCGATGATCCTTGTGGTACGTTGAAGAGGCAAGGAAAACAGGTGGCAATAAGAAGGATATATAACATCTCCCCCCCCAGTTGTAGGGAAGACGGACATAGGCAGACTGGCCGCAAATGAAATAGGTATGTCTGGTGGTCTGAAATGAGGATTGACCATGATCCGTAAATTTCACAGTAGAATTACATTCACTGTATTCTACGGAGATAGTGCCAGTCTTCTGGATGCACAGGTGTCCCTTTACTTTGAAAACGGATATGGTTATTGGCCCTCCCTCTCCTTGAGACCTGGACTTTTTCAGCTTAAAAGTCAAGTCATCCTGTCGGTATTCTTCTCTTTCGAATACCGTTCCATTAGCCTGTGGTAACCCTTCCTCATCAGGATAACAGACCGTTTGAGGGACAGCGTTTAGATTACCCCAGGGCCAGCCCTTTTGATCTGTTGGCATCTCAGACCTGTTGTAAGCTGTGATCAGGGCAAGCCAGGCCTCGCATGAGCCGTTATATGAGAATGGAAATGGTGTTAATGGCATTCCCCCTTCATTTTGGTGAGGGGGAATCCGTCCACATATCCAGCAATTAGTGGTATTAACCACTTGATGTGAGTAGTGTAATAGCTTCACAAAGGTGTTGTTCTGCATAGCTACTCTATGTGCCAACTCATGAGGTGGAAGATCGTGATGTGTGTGTTCTTGAGTGTCATTAAGGGGTGTCTGAACTCGTTTGCTTGGAGGAAAAACCACATACAGTATCCAACTCACACATGCTATTGCTGCCAACAAAAACATTAATATCAATACAAAAATATTTCTCCCAGTACATATTCTTCTCTTATATTTGTCCCTTAATCTCTTTTGTTCCATCCTTGTTTCTGTCACAAGCCTTGCCATTAGGCGTATCTCCCTTGAGCCCCTGCCGTTTCACCAACAAGAGGAGCTTGTTTGGACTTAAGTGACCTGGGCTCGGGAAGAAGACCTAAGTTTCGACTTGTATAACTGTTGGGGACTTTCTTCTGTGGGTAATGTCAATTGTTCGGAATGTTTTGGAATCAGGTGAGGCAAGGTGTCCTCTGCCCCTTCTTTAGAAAAGTATTTCTTACAGTGGCTGGCGTGTAACCAGCCCTTCCGTCCTTCGACTTTCACGGCTGTTCGGGTAACCAGTAGAACAAGCTTGGGTTCCTTCCACCTGGGCTCAAGAGGCGTCGCGCGATCAAAATTCCGGATGAGGACCCAGTCTCCCGGTCTGATCTGGTGTTATTTGGGTTCGGTATTATCAGGAAATGCAGCTGCAACCTGTGAACGACAAGATTGAAGTGCAGACATCAAAGAAGCCAGATAATCTGTCAACACAGGTAGTTCAATGTCTGTTATAGCCTTAGCTCGCGGTGTCCCCCATATGTTAGGTGGTCTACCAAAAACTATCTCATAGGGAGCTAGTCCAGTCCTGGAATGGGGAACCATTCTCATGTAGAACAATGCTACAGGTAAAGCTGTTATCCAATCAACTTTCTTATCGGCACAAATTTTTGCCAATTTGTTTTTTAGCGTTTGGTTGTGTCGCTCGACTAAACCAGCTGCTTGTGGGTGGCGTACGCAGTGGAATTTCCACTGGTATCCCAGCAAGAGCGAAATTTTCTTCATTAATTCAGATGAGAATGGTTGGCCATTGTCAGAGTATATGACTCGAGGTAGACCAAACCTAGGAAAGTATTCCTTAATCAATTGTTTGGCAGTAGTGTTGGCAGTATAATCAGGTACGGGGTAGGCTTCTGTCCACCTTGTTAATGTACATACTACTACAAGGACATACTTGTATCCTCTGCATCTTTCCATTTGTATATAGTCCATTTGTATGACCTCAAAAGGATGTTCTGGAGGATGAAATCCTCCTGAGCCTACTGTCACACCCTTCCCGATGTTGTACTGGCAACATATCATGCATGTTTGGACCTTGTTTTTGGCTGCGGCTCTAAGGTGCTTATTGTCCCATATAGATCTTGTTGCATCTAGCATAGCCTTTTCTCCTAAATGGGCTGGCCCATGTATTGTTTCTATAATGATCTGTACCATGGCGTCCGGTAGATACCAGACTGCTTTGTGTGGCACCATCCATCCCTGGTCTGTCAAGATCCCTCCCTCCTTTTTCCATTTTTCTTTTTCTTCTTTTGTAGCATGACTCTGTATGTCTAGTATATCAGTAGCGGTATCTCTGGTAGTTTGTGTATGTCCTATAAATGCAAGGTCATGGGGTGACCCTTTTTCTACGTCTTTCTGTGTCATTTCCTGAGCTGTTTGGTCTGCTAAGGCATTTCCTATAGCGACATCGTCTGTTCCCTTTGAATGTGCTTTGCATTTAATTACAGCTATTTGTTCGGGCAAGTGTATGTCGTCCAATAACTGTGTTATGAGGTCTGCATGTTGTATTTTTGATCCATGGGATGTCATGAAGCCTCTTTCTCTCCATAGCGTTCCGAAATTGTGTACTACCCCAAAGGCATACTGTGAGTCGGTGTAAATGTTTATCTTTTTTCTCTTCCCTATGTGACAAGCTCTACTCAAGGCTATTAATTCTGCAGCCTGCGCCGAGAGAATTGGTATTTGTCGACATTCTAGTACCTGTGTTTTTGTGGTGACTGCATAGGCTGCTTTCAGTTCCCCTTTTTCATTTCTTTTACATGAGCCATCCACATATATATTTTGTTCCGCCTCTTTTAAAGGAATATCTCTTAGGTCTGATCTTGGTTTTGTCACTTGTTCAATCACTTCTATACAATCATGTACTCCGTCTATCTCTTCAGGAAGAGGTAAGAGTGTCGCTGGATTCAGGGTGTTACATCTAAGTATTTGAATGTGGGGTTGGAACAGTGTCAATTCATACCCTGTCAATCTGGCTATGGGCAAATGTTGAGTCTGTGTTCTATTGAGTAGTAGTTCCACTGCATGAGGAACCCGTACTACTAGTGGGTGTCCTAATACTAGGGTGTCACTTTGTCTGATAGCTTGGGCTGTCGCTGCTACAGCTTTCAGACATGCAGGAAGGGCTTGCGCTACTGGATCCAGAGTGGATGAAAAATATCCGCACGGCCTTTGTTTGCCTGCTTGTTCCTGTGTAAGAACTGACAAAGCAGTCCCATTTTTCTCAGTAACAAATAATGTAAAATCTTTGTGGTAATCGGGGATAGCTAATACAGGAGCCTGACACATTGCTTGTTTCAACGTTTGGAATGCGTGTGTATGTTCCTCTGTCCAGGGAAGTTGGGGTGTTGCACTTGCTTCCAATGTTGTGAGGTGTACAAGTGGTTTGGATATTAAAGCAAACTGAGGGATCCATTGTCTGCAGTAGGATGTTAATCCTATGAATTCACGTACTTGTTTCTGTGTTTTTGGTTGGGGTATATTTAGTACCAACTGTATTCTTTCTTGTGTTAGTTGTCTACCCTCCTTCGACAGCAAGTGCCCTAAGTAGGCCACTTGCTGTTGACAAAACTGTAACTTGTTTGGTGACACCTTATGACCATTTTCAGCAAGAAACGTTAATACAATTAACGAGGCTTGTACACATGACTGTTCAGAGCGAGCCGTGATGAGTAGATCATCAACGTATTGCAGGAGTGCAGTATTTTGAGGCATTTGTATAGTGTCTAATTGTCTTTTTAATGCCTGACTGTAGATGCTCGGGCTGTCAGTGAAGCCTTGAGGAGCTCGTGTAAACCGGAAGCTCCTTCCGGACAGTGAGAACCCGAACAAATACTGGCTATCTTCATGTATGGGTACGCTGAAGAACGCATTCTTGAGGTCGATGACGGTGAAATAAGATGCCTCGCAATCAATAGTAGTTAAAAGTGTAGAGATATCTGGTACAACAGGATGTTGGGACACCACACACTTATTAAGTTCTCGTAGATCAACTACCAGTCTATAACTGGGGTTTTCACCCTGTTGGACTTTCTTTGCTACTGGTAATACAGGGGAATTAACTGTGTTTGAAGGTACTTCTATCACTACCCCTGCTTTGATGAGATCTTCTATGATGGAAATGAGATCCCTCTCAGCTTGCGGAGGTATTTTCTACTGGCGTAATCGTGGTAGTATGGCTCCATCTTTCAATATAATTTTGTGAGGCGCAATAGTCATTCGCCCAACCGAGGTGGAGCTGGTGGCCCACAATTCGGGGGGAAGCTGTGCAAGTCGAGGATCCAACTCTCTAACGGTATAGTGGCCTTTAAAATCTCGTAAGAAAAGGCGTACGTCCTGGGGGGAGCATACTATAATAGCTCCCAATTCTTTCAGTTGTTTGATGCCTAGCAAATTTTCGGGGCAAGCATCTGTTAAAAGAAGATCAGTGGTCGTGGTGAGGGGGGCGACTTGTAAAGGTAAGGGCTCTGAAGTATTACTAGTAATGGGCTGACCTGAAAAACCTAGGGAAACATTTTTGTTTCCTGACAGTGGTGCTTGAGGCAGTTCATTGTGATCAATTGTTGTTTTGCCTGCCCCGGTATCCAATAAAAACTTATTTTCTTGTCCCAGGAGGTGAACGTCCACATATGGACCAGTCTGGTCCACAGGTATAGGGATAAGGGGCAATTTATCCTCTTCCCTCCCTGGACAACTTCAGAAGAAACTGGGAAAATCGGCATACCCATTATCCTCTCCATTCATGTACATCTGTGCGCTCTGTTTTATTTCTTTATCCTGGTTCTTGGGAACTCTTCCCTCTGCTTTGTATTGTTCCCGAGGAACATGGGGTCTAGATAACGTTTTACCTGTGGCCAAATTGTGTTTCAGAACGGGGCATGTTACATTCCCTTGCAAGTCTTTGACGTAATGTCCTTGTTTTTTACAGTAATTACAAACACCCTTGGAGGTAGTTGTTGTCTTTTGTTGTTGTGGCGGCGGGCCTGTTCTGGGCATTACAGTCTGTGCGACTAAAGCTCTTATCTTAGTTTCTTTCAGTCTCGTCTTTTCACGCTCTTCTTCCTCCCTCAGTCTATTTTGATGATATTGTAATATTCGTAAAACTTGGGAAGGAGTCTGAGCCTGCCAGGAACTTTCAACTCTTTGAACCCTTTCCTTTAATTTAGGCAAGCTATTTTCTACCAATTTGGACACAAACAGGTGGGGGTAGGAGTCACTATTTGGTTTAAGACCGCTATTGATAGCAAAACATTCCTCTAATCGGGAATAATAATCCCCAGTATCCTCACCAGGTTTTTGCTTACAAGCCGAAATGGCGTCCCAATCCTCTTTTTTAGTAGTGAGGAGTTGGGGTAATACTTTGAGAATAAGACCTGGCAACGCCTTTATATCCTGGTGTATATCTCCCCCCGGTGCGCGATCACTTTCACGTGTTTCAAGAGTTGCCCAATTTAATTCAACAGCATCAACTACCCAGTTTTTCTCTCTCAATTTTTCATAAATTCCAGAGGGCAACAAATGTTTCAACATGATTGTCATATCTGCTAATGTGTATGTTCCCATCGTAAGGACATCCGCGAGTTCTTTAAAGAATCCTGCAGGATCCTTAGAATGGGATGGAACCATTTCCTTCATTTTCATAATTTCCATTTTAGTAAGGGGAGTATACACAAAAACCCTTTGTAAGGCATTTCCACCATCTATTCGTGGGTGTACCTCTCTAAGAGGAAAATGACGAAGTGTGTCTTTCTGTTGTAAATCATGGTGTCGTGACCGAAGAAGTGTTCGTGTTACTTCGTCATGATACTCCTGTCTAGCCTCAAGGAATATGTTCAAAAACAGACTTGGGTCTTGTACGAATGTTAAGGACGTGCACTTAGACAATAAATCTTCGAGGGCCTTTTGATGGGGTCTAATTATTTTATTTAGCGTCATCAAGTGTTGGGTCATATATATACTGGCCAATCTACGTTGCGTAAGCGGGAGATTAGAAAATAACTGGGCAATGACATCTGGATTGTATATTTTTGGTTGTGAGGTCCACTGGGTGGCGGTACGAGCTAATTCCTGCTCCTCAACTGTTAAGTGAGGTTCCTGATCAAGGAACCATTCTAAGGCTTCCTCTGTTTCCTCATATAACTCTTCACTCGTTGGGGCCTCGGGAAAAAAGGAAACAGTTGTGGGGGTAAATTTTTCTCCTTTTCCGAGGTCCCCACGAAGTGGACATTGCTTAGTAGGTCGTGAGGGACCCTCTTTGAATTTATGTTGTTGTTGTATCATAAGGCCCAATAAGGCACCTACTGCTCTATCTATCTCATCCTCTACCTCTTCGGTATTTTCATTAAGTTCATTAATAATGTCTGCTAATTTTGTAGGAATTTTCAAACCATTTGCCTGGAAGTATCGTGCAAAGAGAAGTGTCATGAAAGCATATATGTGCATTTTTTGTCTCTTATTTTTCCCCTTCATAACTTCTGTATATGCGGTGGAATCTCCACCTCGTAACATATATTCAATCATACCGTCAATGGCACTGTGTACTGCAGGCATTTTTTCTATTTTAGTCCAACTATCAACTAACTGTTTTCCTTGTTCATCCAAAGCGGGATATCTTTTATATAATGGATCATGGGGACACTGCACTTTATCCTCCCCGCCCGCTGCTTCGTCCCCTCCCGCTGTCTCTACCAGAGAAAGACGTCGGGTGTGTTCTGAAAGGTTGTCAATTATAGCTGGGGGAAGTGTTACCGCTTGACCAGGTCCAGGATGGACGGGCCGCATATCAGTAGAATACGGGGGTGGCACGTCCAATAAGTCTATGAGGGGTGCTTCTTCAAAATCTATAGGAGCGCTGGGAAGGAGACCATGTTTCAATTTAACCTGACCAGCAACCTCACATTTAGGTAACACCGGATACAGACCGGTCATATTTCCTTGTTTTTCTCTAATTGTTTGGTCAAGAACTGTTTCCTTTCCTATCTGCAATAATTCGTCTGACTTCGCTTTTTCTGACATTTTCCGCGCTTTTTCGACTTTATTCTGAGCTTTCTCCTGTCTCCTATGGGCTTCTTTCCTCCACCATTCCACAGAATCTAATTGAGCCTGTCTCGCTTTCCTTTTGAACAACTGTTCCTCTACCTTAAGGACACTTTCTATATCGAAAGTCCCGCTGATGGGCCACCGATATTTTTCTTCCAACTTCTCAGTATATTCCACCCATAAGTCCAAAAAGACTATTGCCGACATGCCATGTTTATTATACATAAATCTAGCTGGCGTGTCCTTAGGTGGAAGAACCACCTCTTTTTCTAAAAACTTTTTATCCTTAGATTTAGGCCCTCATTCTGACCCTGGCGGTCGGTGATAAAGCGGCGGCCAACCCGCCAACAGGCCGGCGGTCCAAAATATGCAATTCTGACCCTGGCGGGAACCGCCAACACAGCCCGCCGCATTAACACTCCGACCGCCACGGCGGAACAAACAAACAGCGCGGCGGTCACCGCCAACAGCCAGGCGGCAGACAATGTACCGCCCACCCTATCACGACCCACCAATGCGCCACCTTTTCCGGGGCGGAAGCACCGCAGATAAAAACACGGCGGAAACAGACTACGAACGGGAAAACGCTCACCTCCACATACTCCACGCGAGATTCCGGCAGTATGGAACCCGAGTTACAGGTCATCCCCGCACTCCTATACCTGCTCCTGTACCAGGAGCACGCCCGGCGGCCCGGAAGACATCGGTGAGTACAGCACCTACGACACAGGGAAGGGAAAAGATTACCGGCACACACCCACCCACCCACACCCACTACAACACACACATCAATGCATTCCCACAGATCACTGTCACAACCCACAAACCCCCCCCTCCGAAATAATGCAAAGACCAAAAGAAGAGATCTTAAACGGGCAGATATATTGAAAAATGGACAGCAGTAATCCAAATAAATAAATAAACTATGTACAAAATATATACATCTACTATATGTAGTCCAACCACTGTCCGTGGACCACAGGGGTCCTGAGCAAAGGGGCAAGGCCCAGTCCCACGACAAGAACTCCACGGAGAGAACACTGCAGGGGCATCAGAAAGAAAAAAGGACAGGCACCTCAGGGGGAAGGGAAGGGGGGGCACCTCAGCCACTTGAGTACACGACGCCAGATCCACGAGGGGACTCCATGACCACTGGGCCATCCTGGGGAGTGCAAAGCCACAGTCCATACAGTCCATACAGTGGGTGGCCTGCCCACTGGGCCATCCTGGGGAGAGCAAAGCCACAGTCCATACAGTCCATACAGTGGGGGGCCTGCCCACTGGGCCATCCTGGGGAGAGCAAAGCCACAGTCCATACAGTGGGTGGCCTGCCCACTGGGCCATCCTGGGGAGTGCAAAGCCACAGTTCATACAGTCCATACCGTGGGTGGCCTGCCCACTGGGCCATCCTGGGGAGAGCAAAGCCACAGTCCATACAGTCCATACAGTGGGTGGCCTGCCCACTGGGCCATCCTGGGGAGAGCAAAGCCACAGTCCATACAGTGGGTGGCCTGCCCACTGGGCCATCCTGGGGAGTGCAAAGCCACAGTCCATACAGTCCATACCGTGGGTGGCCTGCCCACTGGGCCATCCTGGGGAGAGCAAAGCCACAGTCCATACAGTCCAAACAGTGGGTGGCCTGCCCACTGGGCCATCCTGGGGAGAGCAAAGCCACAGTCCATACAGTCCATAACAGACTCCACTGCCACTGGAGGAGGCATGTTGGCCAGAGGACATCCTGCAGCCCTGCCCGAGACAGATCCTGCCCTGTCACGTCTGCCAAAGGGCCAGCGGTTCTTGCCTGGAAGGGCCCAGTTCAGCGGTTCCTGAGACGGCGGTCCCCAGCGGAGCGGTGCTGGAGACGGCGGGGCCCAGTTCAGCGGTTCTTGCCTTGAAGGGCCCAGTTCAGCGGTTCTTGCCTTGAAGGGCCCAGTTCAGCGGTTCTTGCCTTGAAGGGCCCAGTTCAGCGGTTCTTGAGACGGCGGTCCCCAGCGGAGCGGTGCTGGAGACGGCGGGGCCCAGTTCAGCGGTTCTTGCCTTGAAGGGCCCAGTTCAGCGGTTCTTGCCTTGAAGGGCCCAGTTCAGCGGTTCTTGCCTTGAAGGGCCCAGTTCAGCGGTTCTTGAGACGACGGTCCCCAGCGGAGCGGTGCTGGAGACGGCAGGGCCCAGTTCAGCGGTTCTTGCCTTGAAGGGCCCAGTTCAGCGGTTCTTGCCTTGAAGGGCCCAGTTCAGCGGTTCTTGCCTTGAAGGGCCCAGTTCAGCGGTTCTTGAGACGGCGGTCCCCAGCGGAGCGGTGCTGGAGACGGCGGGGCCCAGTTCAGCGGTTCTTGCCTTGAAGGGCCCAGTTCAGCGGTTCTTGCCTTGAAGGGCCCAGTTCAGCGGTTCTTGCCTTGAAGGGCCCAGTTCAGCGGTTCTTGAGACGGCGGTCCCCAGCAGAGCGGTGCTGGAGACGGCGGGGCCCAGTTCAGCGGTTCTTGCCTTGAAGGGCCCTGTTCAGCGGTTCTTGCCTTGAAGGGCCCAGTTCAGCGGTTCTTGAGACGGCGGTCCCCAGCGGAGCGGTGCTGGAGACGGCGGGGCCCAGTTCAGCGGTTCTTGCCTTGAAGGGCCCAGTTCAGCGGTTCTTGCCTTGAAGGGCCCAGTTCAGCGGTTCTTGAGACGGCGGTCCCCAGCGGAGCGGTGCTGGAGACGGCGGGGCCCAGTTCAGCGGTTCTTGCCTTGAAGGGCCCTGTTCAGCGGTTCTTGCCTTGAAGGGCCCAGTTCAGCGGTTCTTGAGACGGCGGTCCCCAGCGGAGCGGTGCTGGAGACGGCGGGGCCCAGTTCAGCGGTTCTTGCCTTGAAGGGCCCAGTTCAGCGGTTCTTGCCTTGAAGGGCCCAGTTCAGCGGTTCTTGAGACGGCGGTCCCCAGCGGAGCGGTGCTGGAGACGGCAGGGCCCAGTTCAGCGGTTCTTGCCTTGAAGGGCCCAGTTCAGCGGTTCTTGCCTTGAAGGGCCCAGTTCAGCAGTTCCTGAGACGGCGGTCCCCAGCGGAGCGGGGCTGGAGACGGCGGCCATTCTATGGCCAACTGCTCATTGCCTGGTGGTGCCCTCCTGGGCAGCGGGGATGGTGCTCCTTCAATGCCCACCTGGGCTGTGGGTGGTGGGGCCCTCCTGGCCAGCTGGGCTGGGTCCTTCCTGGGCAGCGGCTATGGGGGTGGTGGGCTCCTCCTGGGCAGCTGTGACGGGTCCTCCATGGGCAGCGGCTATGGGGGTTGTGGGCTCCTCCTGGGCAGCTGTGACGGGTCCTCCATGGGCAGCAGGCCTGCTGCCTGACTTCTCCGCCTTGCTGCCCTTGCCCTCCTTAGTCGGGAGTCTGTGGCCCTTTCCTCCCTTTGGAGCTGTGGCTGTTGACGGTGGCTGGCTAGTGTCCTGGGGGGATATGGAACCCAGGCTCCTGCGGCGGCCCTTCCGCCTTCTGCTCCTCTTCCCAGGGGGTGGGCTGGCTGTCCCCTTGCTGCTGGGTGAAGATCCAGACCTGCGGGCTGGTGGGCTCCAATACCCCTGCACCCTTGTCAAGGGGGCTGCAGGGCTGGTGGTGGCTGAGGTGCTCTTCTTACCCCGACGAGAAGGAGGGGGGGGCTCAGGGTCAGGAAAGAAGGTAGCAGTAGAGAGATAGATTTTCTTGGGACAATGGATAGTGGTAGGTACAGTGGGTATGGGAGTGGAGGGAGAGGATGTGGTTGTAGGCGAGACAAGTTTGCTGTCTTTGGGTGCAGGTGCAGGTGCAGGAGCGGGAGGCTGTTGTGAGGTGGATGGCTGTTGGGTGGGTGGGTGGCTGCGTTTGTGTGGTGTGGAAGAGGGGGTGACAGACACAGTGGGAGAGGACACAGGGGACGTGTAAATGGCAGTCGGGGTGGTGACTGCACGTGTGCGGACTGTACTGGAGGGTGTGCTGGTGATGGAAACACTGGCTGATGGTGAGGTGAATGAAGGTGTGAGTGTAGACGTCACAGGGAGGGAGGAGGGAGACAAGGAGGTGGGGGTCACAGAGGTGGTAGTGACTGTTGGCATGTCTGCATCGGAATGTTGCTTGTGTGAATGTCTGCGTGATCTGTGGTGCTTATGTTTGGATGAGCTGCTCTTGGGTGTTGAGGTGTGTGCAGGCTGGTCTGATGGTGTGGGTGGGACAGGCAGAGGAACAGGAGACTGGGAGGAGGGAGTTAGTAGAGGGAGGCAGGAGACAGGGACAATGGCTGCCGTCAGTGCTGAGGCCAGAGCCTGGAACGATCACTGATGGGCAGCCTGACACGAATGAATGCCCTCCAGGTACGCATTGCTGCGATGAACCTCCCTCTCCACCCCCTGGATGGCATTCAAAAGGGTAGTCTGCCCAACAATGAGTGTTCGGAGGAGGTCAATGACCTCCTCACTGAGGGCAGCGGGGGTAACAGGGGCAGGGCCTGAGGGGCCTGGGGCGAAGGAGATGCCCGGCTTCCTGGCAGAGCGGGCACTGGGCGAACGCTGAGGGGCTGCTGGGAGGGCGGAGATAGTGCGCTGGGTGGCGGCTGTACCTGTAATGGCGGGGGGCACGGATGGTGCCACCCCCGCAAGGGAGCTCCCTTCCGAGAACGTGTCCGTGTCGCTGCAGGGTCCAGTCGTCCCCGTTGTGGAGCTCCCCTCGCCCTCCGTCTCACTGGTCCAGTCAGACTCTGTGGCATGGCCCTCCTGGGCCATGTGAGATGCAGCTCGCTCCTGCCCCGATGCCACTTCTCCTCCGCCTGATGATGCTGATGCACACAAGCACAGAAAGACAAACAAAAAGGGGGGGGGAGAGAGAAATAAAGAGATTTTGAGTACATGGATCACCGGTACAGTTAGCGGACATGACAGACACAGATGCCCCCTGCACTAAGTTGCGCACTTGGGGTCCGCTACGCATTCCGTGGAACATGCCCTACACGCCTAGAGTTGACAACTGCACCCATGGACGACACTGCCCAGGGATGGCTGTACTGGCACACTACTGAGGGTGGTGGCTGGGGACACAGGGGCTTACGGGGGTGCCCAGCCTACAGATATCGCCCTGGCCTAGGGGGACCCACAGCCCTCCTCCCCCACCCAGACACCTCCACTGCGCGACAACAGAGTAGATTATGCTTGTACTCACCCCCTTGTGTCTGCTGTGCTGCCCTCACGCGCCCATCCAAATCAGGGTAGGCCACCGCCAGGATCCGGAACATCAGGGGGGTCAGTTGACGGCAGGCACCCCACCTACGTTGGGAGGCCATCCCCAGCAGAGACTCGGGGGTCTTCTTGGTCCCACGGCGGATGTCCTCCCACCTCTTGCGGCAGTGGGTGCCCCGTCGATGGTGAACCCCCAGGGTCCGGACTTCCTTGGCGATGGCACGCCAAATCCCGATCTTCTCATGGGCGCGGACCTATGTGACACGTACAGGGAGGGAGAAATACCACGTTCAAGTTTGTCTGCATTTTCGTTGCCAGTGGCCCAACGCCCCCCATCCCCGCCAGGCCCCCCGCCAGGTCCCCCGCCAGGCCCAACATGCCCCCCATCCCCGCCAGGCCCCCCGCCAGGCCCCCCGCCAGGCCCAACATGCCCCCCATCCCCGCCAGGCCCCCCGCCAGGCCCCCCGCCAGGCCCAACATGCCCCCCATCCCCGCCAGGCCCCCCGCCAGGCCCCCCGCCAGGCCCAACATGCCCCCCATCCCCGCCAGGCCCCCCGCCAGGCCCCCCGCCAGGCCCAACATGCCCCCCATCCCCGCCAGGCCCCCCCGCCAGGCCCAACATGCCCCCCATCCCCGCCAGGCCCCCCGCCAGGCCCCCCGCCAGGCCCAACATGCCCCCCATCCCCGCCAGGCCCCCCGCCAGGCCCAACATGCCCCCCATCCCCGCCAGGCCCCCCGCCAGGCCCAACATGCCCCCCATCCCCGCCAGGCCCCCCGCCAGGCCCCCCGCCAGGCCCAACATGCCCCCCACCCCCGCCAGGCCCCCCGCCAGGCTCCCCGCCAGGCCCAACATGCCCCCCATCCCCGCCAGGCCCCCCGACAGGCCCAACATGCCCCCCCATCCCCGCCAGGCCCCCCGCCAGGCCCCCAAGCCAGCCAGTGGCCCCAAATCCATATTGAATTAAACTCACTTGTTGGTCTGGAGGACCGTAGAGTAGCGCATACTGGGGGAGGACCCCATCCACAAGTTTCTCCAACTCTTCTCCGATGGTGGACCCCCAGGGTCTGGACTTCCTTGGCGATGGCACGCCAAATCCCGATCTTCTCATGGGCGCGGACCTATGTGACACGCACAGAGAGGGAGAAATACCACGTTCAAGTTTGTCTGCATTTTCGTTGCCAGTGGCCCAACGCCCCCCATCCCCGCCAGGCCCCCCGCCATGCCCCCGCCAAGCCCAACATGCCCCCCATCCCCGCCAGGCCCCCCGCCAGGCCCCCCGCCAGGCCCAATATGCCCCCCATCCCCGCCAGGCCCCCCGCCAGGCCCCCCGCCAGGCCCAACATGCCCCCCATCCCCACCAGGCCCCCCGCCAGGCCCAACATGCCCCCCATCCCCGCCAGGCCCCCCGCCAGGCCCAACATGCCCCCCATCCCCGCCAGGCCCCCCCGCCAGGCCCAACATGCCCCCCATCCCCGCCAGGCCCCCCCGCCAGGCCCAACATGCCCCCCATCCCCGCCAGGCCCCCCGCCAGGCCCAACATGCCCCCCATCCCGCCAGGCCCCCCTGCCAGGCCCAACATGCCCCCCATCCCCGCCAGGCCCCCCGCCAGGCCCCCGCCAGGCCCAACATGCCCCCCATCCCCGCCAGGCCCCACGCCAGGCCCAACATGCCCCCCATCCCCGCCAGGCCCCCCGCCAGGCCCCCGCCAGGCCCAACATGCCCCCCATCCCCGCCTGGCCCCCCGCCAGGCCCAACATGCCCCCCATCCCCGCCAGGCCCCCCGCCAGGCCCAACATGCCCCCCATCCCCGCCAGGCCCCCGCCAGGCCCCCCGCCAGGCCCAACATGCCCCCCACCCCCGCCAGGCCCCCCGCCAGGCCCCCCGCCAGGCCCAACATGCCCCCCATCCCCGCCAGGCCCCCCGCCAGGCCCAACATGCCCCCCATCCCCGCCAGGCCCCCCGCCAGGCCCCCAAGCCAGCCAGTGGCCCCAAATCCATATTGAATTAAACTCACTTGTTGGTCTGGAGGACCGTAGAGTAGCGCATACTGGGGGAGGACCCCATCCACAAGTTTCTCCAACTCTTCTCCAGTGAAGGCAGGGGCCCTTTCCCCAGGCGCAGCAGCCATTGTCCCTTCCAGACCGAGGTCACAGCAACACTTGCAGTATAGGTCCTCTCCTGTGAAAGTTCAAGTCGCGAGTGAATAAGTAGATAGAAAATGGCGGTCACGCCCGCGGCGGTGCGTACCGCGGCGGTGCGTACCGCCACCGCCGGCGCCCTTCGCCATTGCCTCCTGAAACCCATAGGCTTCAATGTTAACCAATGCGGCTTCGCGCCGCGGTCTTCGACCGCCGACCGCCGCGGTCTTCGACCGCCGACCGCCGCGGTGTGCCACGCCAGCGCATTGACCTCACATCCCATTGTCACACTTCACAGGTCAGGCAGCCGCCATTTCGAGGGTCCACATGGCTCAATTTCAACTGCGTCACACAGGCCTAGGCCTTGCATAGCCACTCATACACGCCATTCACTGCATAGAGAATCGTTTACTGTGCAAGCTGTGAGTACGTACCTGTGGGTTGCTTGACTGTGTGCTCCATGTTGTCCTTCCTAGGCACCGTCCGCTGGGTTTGGCGAGGAGACGGATGAATCCTCCCGTGTACAGGCCGCTGGTGGACCTGTCGACAATGGAAGCACGCCACATTATCCTGACCTACCGGCTTGACCGTGCCACTATACATGAACTGTGTGCCCAGCTGGAGCCCGACCTGATGTCCCCCATCCGCCAACCCACAGGGATTCCCCCTCTGGTGCAGGTCCTGTCAGTACTCCATTTCTTGGCAAGTGGGTCATTTCAGACAACAGTGGGAATTGCTTCTGGGATGTCTCAGCCCATGTTTTCGAAGGTGTTATCCAGAGTGTTGTCTGCCCTGATGAAATACATGAGGAGCTACATCCTTTTCCCTGAGGTGGGCGAATTGGCTACAGTGAAGGGTGATTTCTATGCCCTTGGACATATTCCCAACGTCATTGGTGCCATTGATGGGACCCATGTGGCTTTGGTTCCCCCAAGAGACAGGGAGCAGGTGTACAGGAACAGAAAAAGTTACCATTCCATGAACATCCAGGTGGTGTGTTTGGCTGACCAGTACATCTCGCAAGTAAATGCCAAATTCCCTGGGTCAGTGCATGACGCCTACATCCTAAGGAATAGCAGCATCCCTTACGTGATGGAACAGCTAGAGAGACACCGTGTATGGCTATTGGGGGACTCTGGGTACCCCAACCTGTCGTGGCTACTGACCCCAGTAAGGAATTCCCGGACCAGGGCAGAGGAACGGTACAATGAGGCCCATGGGCGTACTTGGAGGGTGATCGAATGCACCTTCGGCTTCCTAAAGGCCAGGTTTCGGTGCCTGCATATGACAGGTGGATCCCTAATGTACTCACCTAAGAAGGTGTGTCACATCATCGTGGCCTGCTGCATGCTTCACAACCTGGCTTTGCGCCGCCAGGTGCCTTTCCTGCAGGAGGATGGTCCAGATGGTGGTGTTGTGGGAGCTGTGGAACCTGCGGAGAGTGAAGAGGAGGAAGACGACGGGGATGAAACAGACAACAGGGACAGAATCATTGCACAGTACTTCCAATAGGACACAGGTAACAATTCAAACATAATTTAGTAAATGTAAAATACTCTCCTGCATCTCTGCTGCCTGTCTATTTGCCCCAGTGTATGATGACTGAGTTGTGGCTTTTCCCTCCCTATTTCAGATCTGGGGTCCCCACTACGAGTCCTGTGCTTCGTTTCCCCATGGACTACAGCTTTGGGGCAGCTGTTTGTTGACTTCACTATGTACAAGGACATATTTGCACTGTCATGTCAATTACAATATTTTGAAATCACAGCCAGACTCCAGATAGTTTTGTGCAAAATAGGTGTTTATTTCAGTGCTCAAAATGGGATGGGTGGTTTCAAGTGGGTGTGGGCTATGGTGAAGGAATGTCCATGGCAGAGTCCAGAGTAACAGTCATACAGGTGCATTGTCCATAGGCCTGTGGAGAGATGGAGCATGGGCAGTTCAAGGATGGACAGGGTGACAATGTGGGACAGTGGGATGACATCAGGTGGTATCCTTTGCTGGTGGGGGTCTTGACATCCTACTCTGTCTTCTTGCGAGATCTCAGGGCCCTCTTGCGGGGTGGTTCTTCTCCTGCAGGAGGTGGGGGTCTGGTGGGCTGCTGTTGTGCGGGGGCCTCCTGTCCACTAGCGCCGGCGGAGGTGGTTGGCTGTTCTTGGTCCAGGCTAGTGGCAGGGGCCCTTTGTTGTTGTTGAGTGTCCGTCCTGGTGTTGATGAGTTCCTGCAGCAGCCCTACCATGGTAACCAGGGTGGAGGTGAGGGCTCTGATGTCCTCCCTGTACCCCCGATAGTGTTCCTCCTGCAGTACCTGGATCTCCTGGAACCGGGCCAGTACCGTCGCCATCGTCTCCTGGGAGCGGTTGTATGCTCCCATGATGGTGGTGAGGGCCTCGTGGAGAGTGGGTTCCCTGGGCCCGTCCCCCCCCTGTCGCACAGCTGCCCTCCGAGTTGCCCTGTTTCCCTGGGCCTCTGCCCCCTGGCCGGTGTGCCCACTACCACTGCCCCCAGGTCCCTGTTGTTGTTGGGGTGGTGGGTTATCCTGGGTGCCCTGTAGTGGTAGACACACCGCAGATTGACGCGCCCTGGAGACAGAGGCATGGGCCCGCTGGGTGGGAGCTGTGCTGGTGTTCCCAGAGGGGTTTGGGTCTGTAGTGGCCTGTGCCTGTGTGAGGGGAACCGACTGTCCAGAGGTCCCCGATGGTCCGGGCTGGTCATCAGTGTCCAGGTCGACAGAGCTGCTGTCATCGCTGACGGCCTCTTGGGTGGGGGGTGTGGAGAATTCTGGGCCCTCCGTGGCGGTGTGTTGGCGGTCAGGTCCTGCAGGGGTATAGAGGTATGGTTATAGTTTCAATGTGTGCCATATGGGTGTATCTGTGGGTTCCCGTGTCCCCAAGTGCTGGCATTCGTGTGTGGGGGCTTTGGTGAGGGTGGCTTGTGGGGGGGATGTGTATATGCATTGGGCATGCTTTGGTGATGGGTGTCCATGCTTAGTGGACGCATGCAGGCCTAGGTTTTGGGATGTGTGGGTTGTGATGGTGAGACATTGGCAGGGAATAGGTGTGCTGGGGGTGGGGGTGAGGATGGTGGTGGGGGTGAGGATGGTGGTGGGGGTGAGGATGGTGGTGGGGGTGAGGGTGGGGGTGAGGGTGGGGTTCGAGGATGGGGGTGAGGGTTGGGGTATGATTTGGCATGCAGATGGGGGGGAAGCAGTATTGAAGCTTCAACTTACCAGAATCCATTCCTCCGCCGACTCCTGCGAGGCCGTCAGGATGCAGGATGTTCAAGGCTTCCTCCTCCCATGTTGTAAATTGTGGGGGTTGAGGTGGGGGTCCTCCGCCAGTCTTCTGCACGGCGATGTTGTGCCTGGATACCATGGAACGCACCTTCCCCCGTAGGTCGTTCCATCGCTTCCTGATGTCTTCCCGATTTCTGGGGTGCTGTCCCACAGCGTTGACCCTGTCGACAATCCTCTGCCATAGCTCCGTCCTCCGGGCAATGCTGGTGTATTGGACCTGTGTGCCGAAGAGCTGGGGCTCTACCCGAACGATTTCCTCCACCATGACCCTGAGTTCTTCGTCTGAGAAGCGGGGGTGTCTTTGGGGTGCCATGGAGTGGTGTGTATGATGTGTGGGGTGGAGTATGTGTAGTTAAGTGTGTTGAGTGTGGTGGTGTGTGTTGTTTTGTGTGTGGATATTGTGTGGGTGATGGTGTAGTGTGCCTCTGTGTGATGGTGTTCTGTGATCGCTGCTGTGTCTCTCAGTGCTTCTTTTTGGATTTTGGTCGAAGGGGTTTGTGGGTGATGTGGGTGTGTGTTTTATATTGTATTGTGTGTGTGGGAGTGGTATGTGTATGTGTATCAGGTGTGTGGAATTCAAATCGTCCAATGTGGCTGTGTTTTGTTCGTTTGTGTGTATTCTGACCGCGGCGGCGTGTACCGCCAATGGAAAACCGCGTTTGAAAGACCGCCGCGTGGATTCGTGGGTCGTAATGGCATGGGCGTATTTCTGTTGGCGTGACGGTGGAGGTTTGGTCACCTTCACTTTTCCGCCGACCGCTGGTCTGGCGGTCTGTTGTGGCTGTCGGATTTTCGGAGGTTTGGCTGCTGCGGGTCAGAATGACCGTGGCGGATTACCGCGACCGCGGCGGAATTATGGAGGATTTCTGACCGGCGGTAGGCGCCTTTTACCGCCGAGGTCAGAATGACCACCTTAGTCTTAAATTTGGCAAACAACGACATTTTGTTACTAAATCTATACCTTTACCGTTTCCTTAATCGGAAAACGTCTTGATACTATTCAGTAATACTCACCGATCAGCAAATCCAGAATTTTCAATCGAATCCAGACGCTGCGCGGGTCAGGGGTCTCAGACGTCTCGGACTCCTCAGTTCCTCGATGTCGGGCTCGGGTATGGACCTCCCGCGTCTCTCACCGCCTCATATGTATGCCGGTCTCAGTCAATCCCCCGCATCTCCGAAGGAATTCGGTGGGAAATCCCCACCGGGTGCACCTGAAGTCCGTCAAGAGAGGAAACAGGGGAAAACACCGCGGCCGGCAAAAACCGGCGCGTGTAGAGAAGGGAAGGTCCCTGTTCAGGCGCCAGAAATGTGGTAAATAATTTATTTTACCTTATCTTATTTCATAATTTTCTAGTAATAGGTAAATGAGGAAGGAGACAGAGTCCGGGGCGTGGAGTATAATCAAGGTTTATTTCAATAACTCGAGTTAAGGGAGAGCTCCCTCACCAAGCGGGTTAGGGAGTGGTCTGCTCAACATTGCGCAGCTTGCAGCTTTTATACATTTCTTGCACAACACAAGCGAATAGCAATAATTCTGTAATTTTCCATCAAGCAAACTTTAGAAAAACACTTCTATGTGCGTCAGTGGAAATACGTAAAAATAGCATGCAGACAGAGAAATGTCAAAGCTGGGGTGTAGAATAGAGTGCGAGGGGAAAAAGAAAAAATAACAGGTGTAACTGTGTTCCAACCACAGGTTGTTCCGTCGAAGCGACCTTTTTCTCTCAGCAACGGCAGAATCGGCTTAACCACAGCTACGTGGGCGGCTCACATCCTGCCCAAAGCGTATCATGCAAGGCAGTTTGTCTCCAGCTGCACTCTCCAGAGTGTCAACAATAAGGTTTGTCAAGACATTCTCAAAATGGATGCTTACTCTCAAAATGGATGCCTAGATGTCAAGGTACAGTGATTGCATGAGGGTGCGATATTTTACTTTTCCACACCACCAGGAGATGAATATCCAGTGTATGAGCTCCTAACGAGCGACAGTTAAGTAAAAAAATGGGTAAATTGTCAGAGCCCTTGTCCTTTCGCGGGGGCAGGTTGACTTGGAAAGACCAGGCACACAACGGGCATCTAAACTGACCATTATGAAGGTCAATGCTCTTTCCACACCCCTTGTGAGGAATATTATTTTATTAAATCTACGCTTTAATCATATTTAAAGGCAGCCCCCATGTTAACCGATGAGAGAGATGGGCCTTGCAACAGTGAAAACCCGAATTTGGCAGTATTTCACTGTCAGGACATGTAAAACACATAAGTACATGTCCCACCTTTCACATACACTGCACCCTGCCCAGGGGGATACCTAGGGCTTACCTTAGGGGTGCCTTACATGTATAAAAATGTAGTGTTTAGGCATGGCAAGTGCTTTCCACATCGAATTAGCAGTTTAAAACTGCACTCACAGACACCGCAGTGGCAGGTCTGAGCCATGTCTACAGGACTATTAATGTGTGTGTCACAACCACTGCTGCAGGCCCACTAGTAGCATTTGATTTACAGGCCCTGTGCCTCTCTTGTGTACTTTACTAGGGACTTACTAGTAAATCAAATATGCCAATCACGGCTAAGCCAATCAACAATATATTTTACACAGAGAGCATATGCACTTTAGCACTGGTTAGCAGTGGTACAGTGCTCAGAGTCCTAAAGCCAACAAAAACAGGTCAGAAAAAATAGGAGGAAGGAAGCAAACATATTGGAGATGACCCTGCAAAAGGGAAAAAGTCCAACAGGAAGCACTTTCCTGATTCTGTAAGACAGGCAGATAGGAAGAAGTCTTAAAGCACTTACATGAGACAGACCACTCCTGAGGCTTGTGCTTGTGTTTGAGGGCTTCTCTTTATGGGTAACATTCTCCTCTGAGGTATTATTTTGGTATCAGAAAATGTTAGAAATGTGGGCCACTCATGGGGTGCCTTCCATGTTGTCTCTGTGGATGAGATTTCTGAAAGTATGTGTTAAACCTGGCATCCTGGGTGTGATTTCCCCTAACTTTTTACCCTGAGATCTCCCGTTTTGCTGGCTTTAGGACTGTGGCCCTAAAGTTAGCAAATCAGCTAATAAGTGCTAAAGTGCAGGTGCTGCTTAAAACAGGGTGACATTGACTGCACTACCTGTGCATGGGGCCTGACAATTAAATGTGACTGCGGCACTGACTGTGCCACCCACTTCAGTAGCACTTTTAACATGATTCAGGCCTGCCATTGCAGAGCCTGTGTGTGCAGTTTTAATCTGCCATGTCGACCTGGCAAAGTAACCCTCTTACCAGACCCAAAGCTTCCTTTTCAATACATATAAGTCACCCCTAAGGTAAGTCTTAGACAGAAAGCAGGGTGCGGTGTATTTAAAAGATAGACATGTATTTTAAAGTTTTACATGTCCAGGTAGTGGAAACCTCTTAAATTTGTTTTTCACTACTGAAAAGCCTACCTCTCCCATAAGATAACATTGGGATTACCTTTTTATAAGTGTAATTTTCAATTAGGAAGAGACGGTACACCCAAGTTAAGTGCCTCTGGAATCACAATTTAAAATCACAACTGGTGGTAAAGTTGGATTTTTAATTGTAATTCTGAAAATGCCACTTTTAGAAAGTTGGCATTTTCTTGCCTTAAATCATTAAGGCCCCATGTACGAAGGTAATAGTTTGCAATTACCAAATAGCAAATCTCAGCAACTCACTATTTGGTAATCACAAACACCTTTGTACAAATGTGTTTTTGACTCATTTTGTGATTCCCAGTGGGTCGCAAATAGGCCAACTTCATTTATATTAATGAGGAAGGTCTTGGTTCGCGACTCATTGGGAATTGCTAATATCACAGGGATGGTGGTCTGCTGGGCTCAGAAGACCACCATGTCTCTGATTGCTTTTAGATATAGCAATCTTTTCTTAAATGCATCCTGATTTCCTACAAGGAAAATAGGATGCATTTGTTAAAAAACAATTAAACATTTTCTTTTTCATTTGTAAGAGTAGGCAGTGGTCTGTGGGACCACTGCCTGATCTTAAAAATGTTTTTACAAGCATTCCCAAAGAGGAAGGGGTACTTTGGGGACCCCTTCCCCTTTGTGAATGGGTTAGCACTAAATTGAATTTGGCAGTATGTTGAGAATGCTATGCAATCGCATTTTGGTCGCAAAACATTCACACATACCACTGTGAATCCATATTAGGGTGTGTTAGGAATGGGGTCTTTGGTTGGCAGTCAGGTTACCCTCTGTCCAAGCAAGGAACCTCACTCTAGTCAGGGTAAGTCACACACAATCCAAATTATCTTGTGCCCATCCTCTGGTAGCTTGGCACCGAGCAGTCAGGCTTAACTTAGAAGGCAATGTGTAAAGTATTTGTGCAATAAATCGTACAATAACACAATATAGCACCACAAAAATACACCACACAGTGTTTAGAAAAATATATAATATTTATCTGGGTATTTGCAGGTCAAAACGATAAAAGATGCAATATGAAACTGTAGAGATATCACTGAACAGTGATATAAATTGTCTTAAGTCTTTAAAAAGCAAACAAAGTCTCTTTCAAGCACAAAGTACCTGGTTTGGAGTGGAAAATCTCTGCAAAGGGCCGCAGAGGAGGAGATACGTGGAAAAATGGTGTGTGCGTCGGTTTTGACCCTTAACACACGGACTTGCGTCGTTATTTTTCACGCGGGGAAGACGTGCTTCGTTTTCCGGCGCGAGGACAGTCTCCTTCTGTGGGTCGCGGGAATACCAGATGTTCCGGGGTCTGTGCGTGGAATCCTGGGCTTGTTATCCGGCTGCGCATCATTCCGGTGGGCTGTGCGTGGAATTTTCTCCCTCACGGCAGGCGTTGTGTCGATTTCCTCTCTGGAAGTCCAGGCGGGCCGTGCATCGAAGTTCCAATCGCACTGCAGGTGTCGCATCAATCTTTTCCTTGTGGGTTCGAGCGGCGTCTTTCCGGATCGGTGTGCGGTGAATTTTTCACCGCGGAGCAAGCTGTGGGTCGAATTTTTTAGCACACAAGGAGTCTAGTTGAAAGATGGAAGTCTTTTTGGTCCTGAGACTTCAGGAAACAGGAGGCGAGCTCTATCCAAGCCCTTGGAGAGCACTTCTGCAGCAAGGCAAGAGTTCAGCAAGGCAGCAGACCAACAGAAAGGCAGCAGTCCTCAATGTATGAGGGCAGCCCCAATGTTATCCTATGAAGGGAGCAGGCCTCACAGTAGTGTAAAAACAAATTTAGGAGTTTTACACTACCAGGACATGTAAACTACACAAGTACATGTCCTGCCTTTTACCCACACAGCACCCTGCTCTACGGGTTGCCAAGGGCACACATTAGAGGTGACTTATGTGTAGAAAAAGGGGAGTTTTAGGCTTGGCAAGTACTTTTAAATGCCAAGTAGAATTGGCAGTGAAGCTGCACACACAGGCCTTGCAATGGCAGGCCCGGGACAAGGTAAAGGGGCTACTTGAGTGGGTGGCACAATCAGTGCTGCAGACCCACTAGTAGCTTTTAATCTACAGGTGCTGGGCACATATAGTGACTAGGGACTTATAAGTAAATTAAATAGCCCAATTAGGTATTATCCAATGTTACCATGTTTAAAGGGAGAGAGCATATGCACTTTAGCACTGGTTAGCAGTGGTAAAGTACGCAGAGTCTTAAAACCAGCAAAAACAGTATCTAAAAAGTGGAGGGAGGCAAGCAAAAGGTTAGGGGTGACCACCCTAAGGCTGTCAGGTCTAACACCCCTGAATAAGCTGTGTCCTGACCCCACAAAAAGAGATGCATACCTCCCTGTCGTAAGTCTGGAGTTAGGACAGGAAGGGCAGGGACTCTGTGCACTTCAAAGGCCTCTCTTTGAAGTCTCCCCCAATTTAAAGGCACAATTGGGTATAAGAATTGGACTTCTGGCCCCAACAAATCAGTACAATTTCTTACAGTAAGCATGTGGATGGAGCTTATATTATCTGTCTGTTTTCTATGACAATGAACACAATTTTAGGAACATGCTATACTATTTTGAACAATACCAATTTTCAGTTTTGTTTGACAAAACAATTTGATTTAGTGATTTAATGCAATTTTCTTCCTTCAACATCTAATACATTCCGCAAATCAACACATTATTTTAAGCAAGGACTGATGGATACACAACCTTATGGACTCATCTAACAAACACTTCTGCATTTCTTGAAGGGTATAAAGTTATGCAGGTCTACTTGATTGTTCTTCTTCTCACTTGAAATCTGAATGACCTAAACAGATCCACTGACAGAACTGAGAATAAACCGTTGAAGGGATTAATGGCATGCTCTTATAGACTCAGTTATATCTCCAGATCAAATACTAAAAAACTCCAGCATGAAAAGTGAAAGAGATGTTTTAAGTCTGTAGGAAACAAAGCAACCTGTTTCCCCATGACGTTTCAATGGCACATCTTTGCTTAACATCACTCAAGATGCATGCTGTCTTTTACTTTATTGATATTCTGTGAAAGTATAAATGCCTGGTACCTGACCATATAAGTAATAATATAATGTTAAGTGCAGGGTTTCTATGAGAAACTATACCAGGACATCTTCCTTTTATTTGAACTCAAGCTATTGTGGAAATCTTAGTTCTCTATTAAGCCTTCCTCGACGCCCTCCACAATTATGATGATGCCTTAAGTGGCTTGAGGACATATCCAGTAAGTACTTACTTTATAGACTGGTGCCTATTCAGAGACTCATTTTGAGTTTGGCGATACTCCATGGTTTTTACTACACCCAGCAAATACCACTTACTCAGGATTGGGAATTTACAAGGTGCGGGAGGGACCTCTGACTACAAGTTTGTTATGAGAAATTGGGGCTTTCAGGTGGAAATATGTGCTTACTGCATCTATTTAACCATGCATCATACTTTTTCCACGTGTTTTCTCCTGAAAAACTTTGGCAGGGTCTACCTGTCAAAATGTGGGAAAAATTGTGGGAGTGCAGTCTTTAGACAGGGACTCGAATTCACAACCCCACTTAGAATCAGGACTTCACTGTAGTAAAGCTCCTGGCTGTCAAGGCATGGGTTTTGTCTGTTTCAGCAACCATAGGAAAGGGTGGATAATATAAACTGCCTGGGTATTGCATTTTTGGTGTTTCTAGCATTGTTACCCCCACTTATGGCCTGTTTGTGAGTATATGTCAGAATGTTTTTACTGTCTCACTGGGATCCTGCTAGCCAGGACCCCAGTGCTCATAGTGAAAACCCTATTCGTCAGTATGTTTTATATGTCTCACTGTGATCCTGCTAGCCAGGACCCCAGTGTTAATAGTTTGTGGCCCGAATCAGTGTACCTGTGTAGTGACTAACTGTGTCACTGAGGCTCTGCTACCCAGAACCTCAGTACTTATGCTCTCTCTGCCTTTAAAATTGGCACTATAGGCTAGTGACCATTTTTACCAATTCTAATTGGCACATTGGAGCACCCTTATAATTCCCTAGTATATGGTACTAGGTTCCCAGGGTATTGGGGTTCCAGGAGATCCCTATGAGCTGCAGCAATTCTTTTGCCACCCAGAGGGAGCTCAGACAAATCTTACACAGCATTTCCACTGCAGCCTGAGAGACATAACGCACACTAGTTTCACAGCCATTTTCACTGCACTTAAGTAACTTATAAGTCACCTATCTGTCTAGCCTTCACTTGCTGAAGGTTAGGTGCAAAGTTACTAAGTGTGAGTGCACTCTTGCACTAGCAAAGGTGCCCTCACATATTTCAGGGCCATTTACCAGGACTTTGTGAGTGCGTTGACGCCATTACACGTGTGCACTACATATAGGTCAATACCTATATGTAGCTTCACTATGGTAATTCCGAATATGGCCATGTAACATGTCTAGGATCATGGAATTGTCCCCCCATGCCAAATCTGGTATTGGGTTGCCAATCCTGTGCATTCCCGGGGCTCCGCTATGGACCCCGGGTACTGCCAAACCAGCTCTCTGGGGCTTTCTCTGCTGCTACCGCTGCTGCCACCCCACAGACAGTGTTCTGCCCTCCTGGGGTCTCTGCAGCCCAGTCCCAGGAAGGCAGAACAAAAAATGTCCTCTGAGAGAGGGTGTTACACCCTCTCCCTTTGGAAATAGGTGTTAAGGGCTAGGGAGGAGTAGCCTCTCCCAGCCTCTGCAAATGCTTTGAAGGGCACAGTTGGTGCCCTCTTTGCATAAGCCAGTATACACTGGTTCCGGGAACCCCCAGTCCTTGCTCTGGCATGATACTGGACAAAGGAAAGGAGAGTGACCACTCCCCTGTCCATCATCACCCCAGGGATGGTGCCCAGAGCTCCTCCAGTGTGTCCCAGACCTCTGCTATCTTGGATCCAGAGGTGTGAGAGCACTCTGAAGGCCTCTGAGTGGCCAGTGCCAGAAGGTGACTTTAGAGACCCCTCCTGATAGGTTCTTACCTGATCAGGTGGCCAATCCTCCTCTGAGGGCTATTTAGGGTCTCTCCTGTGGGCTTCTCCTCAGATAACGACTTCCAAGAATTCACCAGAGTTCCTCTGCATCTCTCTCTTTGACTTCTGCCAAGGATCGACCGCTGACTGCTCCAGGAAGCCTGCAAAACTGCAACAAAGTAGCAAGAAGACTACCAGCTACATTGTAGCGCCTAATCCTGCCGGCTTTCTCGACTGTTTCCTGGTGGTGCATGCTTTGGGGGCTGCCTGCCTTCATCCTGCACTCAAATCAAATCATCAAATAAAATCATAAATATTTATAAAGCGCGCTACTCACCCATGTGGGTCTCAAGGTGCTAGGGGGAAGGGGTTACTGCTGCTCGAAGAGCCAGGTCTTGAGTAGTCTCAGTGGTCCTGGGTGGTCCTGAGGATGGTGGGGAGGGAGTTCCATGTCTTGGCCGCCAGGTAGGAGAAGGACCTCCCACCCGCCGTGTTGCGGCGGATGCGAGGGATGGCGGCGAGAGCGAGGTTGGTGGAGCGAAGAGGACGGGTGGGAGTGTAGAAGCTGAGGCGGCGGTTGAGGAGTTCGGGTCCCTTGTTGTGGAGGGCTTTGTGTGCGTGGGTGAGGAGTCAGAAAGTGATCCTTTTGTTGACGGGAAGCCAGTGCAGGTGTCTCAGGTGGGCGGAGATGTGGCTGTTGCGGGGTATGTTGAGGATGAGGTGGGCAGAGGCGTTTTAAATTCATTGCAGACGTTTCTGGAGTTTAGTGGTGGTTCCTGCGTATAGTGTGTTGCTGTAGTCCAGGCGGCTCGTGACGAGGGCGTGGGTCACGGTCTTTCTGGTGTCAGCGGGGATCCAACGGAAGATCTTTCGGAGCATGCGGAGGGTGAGGAAGCAGGAGGATGATACGGCGTTGTCTTGTTTGGTCATGGTGAGAAGTGGGTCCACGATGAAACCGAGGTTGCGTGCGTGGTCTGAGGGGGTCGGTGCGGTGCCAAGGGCCGTGGGCCACCAGGAGTCGTCCCAGGCAGTCGGGGTGTTTCCGAGAATGAGGACTTCTGTTTTGTCTGAGTTCAGTTTCAGACGGCTGAGTTTCATCCAATCTGCGACGTCCGCCGTAGGTTTTTTCAGCAGGGCGTTGACTTCAGCATGTTTCCAGCTCTCGGGGAAGGTAGCAGACGAAAACGAGCTGTTGATGATGGTCTGGAGGTGCGGGGCAATGATGTCGTCGGATTTGTTGAAGATGAAGTGTGGGCAGGCGTCCGAGGGGGCACCGGAGTGGATGGACTTCATGGTGGCTTTGGTCTCTTCCGTGTTGATGTGAGTCCAGGCGTTGAGGGTGATAGCTGGGGTTGTAGGTTCTGTGGTGGTTGGCTGGGTCTGGTGTCCGAAGCTGTCGTGTAGGTCGGTGATCTTACGATGGAAGAAGGTGGCGAGGGAGTTGCAGAGGTCTTGTGAGGGCGTGATGGCATTGGCGTTAGGGTTGGAGAGCTCTTTGACAATGTTGAAGAGTTCTCTGCTGTTGTGGCTGTTTTTGTCCAGTCTTTCTGTGAAGAAATTTCTTTTGGCGGCGCGGATCAGTTGGTGGTGTTCACGGGTAGCGCTCTTGAGGGCAGTCATGTTGTCTGCGGTGTGGTCCTTGCGCCAGGCTTTCTCGAGGGTGCAGCAGGTTTTCTTTGATTCCTTAAGGGTGTAGGTGAACCAGAGAGGTTTTTTGGTGTTGGTCTGTCTTGGGAGGCGTCTGAGGGGAGCGAGGTTGTCTGCGCAGTTGGTGATCCAATTTGTGAGGCTGAGGGCTGCGTCGTTGGGGTCGGAGGAGAAAGTGGGTTGGTTGTCATTGAGAGTGGAGTGAAGCTGTTCCTCTGGGATTTTGTTCCACAGTCGACGTGGGATGGGTTGTGTGCGGAGGTGGCGAGTCTCGCGGCGGAAGGTGAAGTGGACACATCTGTGGTCGGTCCAGTGTATAGCTGAGGAGTGGCTGAAGGATATGTGGTTGCTGGCGGAGAAGATGGGGTCTAGCGTGTGTCCGGCGATGTGGGTGGGGGTGTTCACCAGTTGCTGGAGGCCGAGGTTGGCGAGGTTGTCGAGCAGGGCGGTGGTGTTGGGGTCGTTGTTCTGTTCCAGGTGGAAGTTGAGGTCACCGAGGAGGATGTAGTCCGGCGAGACAAGGGCGTGCGGGGAGATGAAGTCAGTGATGGAGTCGCTGAAGAGGGCGCGTGGTCCAGGGGGTCGGTAGATGAGAGTTCCTCTGAGTGTGGTCCTGGGGTCGGTGTGGATCTGGAAGTGCAGGTGTTCGGCGGCGAGGGGGGTGTCTTCGGTGGAGGTGGTGACACTGATGAAGTCCTTGAAGACGATGGCGATTCCTCCACCTACTTGGTTGGTGCGGTCTCTCCTTGAAATCTTGTAGCTGTCGGGGATGGCTATGGCGATGTCGGGGGCCGAGGAGGCGTTCATCCAGGTCTCAGTGATGAAGGCGACGTCCGGTGCGGTGGAGTCCAGGAGGTCCCATAGTTCAACGGCGTGCTTGTGGACGGAGCGTGCGTTGATCAGGATGCATTTGAGGTGGTTGTTGGCGTGTGGGCTGGCGGGCGTGGTGTTTTCGTGGTGGAAGGTGAGTTTGCAGGTGTGACATACGAAGGGTCCGTGGGTGCGTTTCGGGTTGGCTTGGAAGCAGGTGCTGGAGCGCCCCGGGTTGAGGGCGTGGAGGGTGACGGGGTCGTAGCGATGCTGCGGGGTTTGGGAGTGCTTGTGGCCAGGGGTCATGGCGCTGGGCGCGGTCCAGGCGCGGACAGGCGCAGACGGGCTTGCCTTTGGTGCGCCTTTGGCGCGCCAGCGGCGCGGCTGCACAGCGGCCGCCATAAGAGGGAGGAGGGGGGGAGGAGGGGTCAGCTGGGGGCGGGGGCGGGAGTGGGGCGACGAATGGGAGCAGGGGGGGCAGGGGTGAGCAGGTGGTGGAGGCGGGAAAGCGGAGGGTGGGGGGGTCAGGTAGAGGGGAGAAAAGATAGGGGAGGGGGGTTTAAAGGTGGCGGGGAGTTAGGAAGAAAAGATAGGAAGATAGGGGAGGGGGGTTACAGAGGTGGAGGGGAGTGAGGAAGGTCAGAGAGAGGAATCAGGAGCAGAAGAGAGAGGAGAGAAGAGCCAGGAAGAAGGTAAAGAAGAAGAGGAGCGAGGAGCAGAAGAACAGAAGAGAGAAGAGCCAAGAAGAAGGTAAAGAAGAAGAGGAGCAGAAGAACAGAAGAGAGAAGAGCCCAGCAGAAGGTAAAGAAGAAGAGGAGCGAGGAGCAGAAGAACAGAAGAGAGAAGAGCCAAGAAGAAGGTAAAGAAGAAGAGGAGCAGAAGAACAGAAGAACCCAGAAGAAGGTAAAGAAGAAGAGGAGCGAGGAGCAGAAGAGAGAAGAGCCAAGGAGAAGGTAAAGAAGAACACAGAAGAAGAATACAGATGAAGAACACAGAAGAAGGACAAAGAAGAAGAAAGCACACGCAGTTCGCGGTGAAGAAGAGAAGGAAGAAACACAGATGAAGTACAAAGAAGAAGAATACAGATGAAGACAGAAGAAAGCACACGCAGGTCGTGGTGCAGAAGAGAGGGAAGATACACAGATGAAATACACAGAAGGAGAGCACAGAAGAAGAACACAGATGAAAACTACAGATGAAGATCACAGAAGAAGGACAAAGAAGAAGAGAGAACACGCAGGACGGGGTGCAGGGAAGAAAGAAGAGCACAGAAGAAGAACACAGATGAAGACAGAAGAAAGAACACGCAGGACGGGGTGCAGGGAAGAAAGACGACCACAGAAGAAGAACACAGATGAAGACAGAAGAAAAGAACACGCAGGACGGGGTGCAGGGAAGAAAGAAGAACACAGATGAAGAATACAGATGGAGAGCAAAGAGGAAGATCAAAGATGAAGAGGGAAGCAGGAGAAGAGGTGAGTAGCGCGGGGCAGGGCGAGGGGCTAGGCTGGGGGAGTACTTACAGTGGTTTCGCAGAACTTGCTTGGAGGGTTCAGGAGCCTGGGCTGGTGGAGCTGCAGCGGCAGGGGGAGCGACCTACCCTTGGGTCAAGGGTCGCTAACTTTGTCGCGCAGCGGCCGCCATAAGAGGGAGGAGGGTCAGCTGGGGCGGGGGCGGGAGTGGGGCGACGAATGGGAGCAGGGGGGGTGGGGGCGAGCAGGTGGTGGCGGTGGGAAAGCAGAGGGTGGGGGGGTCAGGTAGAGGGGAGAAAAGATAGGGGAGGGGGGGTTTAAAGGTGGCGGGGAGTTAGGAAGAAAAGATAGGAAGATAGGGGAGGGGGGGTTACAGAGGTGGAGGGGAGTGAGGAAGGTCAGAGAGAGGAGTCAGGAGCAGAAGAGAGAGGAGAGAAGAGCCAGGAAGAAGGTAAAGAAGAAGAGGAGCGAGGAGCAGAAGAACAGAAGAGAGAAGAGCCAAGAAGAAGGTAAAGAAGAAGAGAGAAGAGCCAAGAAGAAGGTAAAGAAGAAGAGGAGCAGAAGAACAGAAGAGCCCAGAAGAAGGTAAAGAAGAAGAGGAGCGAGGAGCAGAAGAGAGAAGAGCCAAGGAGAAGGTAAAGAAGAACACAGAAGAAGAATACAGATGAAGAACACAGAAGAAGGACAAAGAAGAAGAAAGCACACGCAGGTCGCGGTGCAGAAGAGAAGGAAGAAACACAGATGAAGTACAAAGAAGAAGAATACAGATGAAGACAGAAGAAAGCACACCCAGGTCGCGGTGCAGAAGAGAGGGAAGAAACACAGATGAAATACACAGAAGGAGAGCACAGAAGAAGAACACAGATGAAGACTACAGATGAAGATCACAGAAGAAGGACAAAGAAGAAGAGAGAACACGCAGGACGGGGTGCAGGGAAGAAAGAAGAGCACAGAAGAAGAACACAGATGAAGACAGAAGAAAGAACACGCAGGACGGGGTGCAGGGAAGAAAGACGACCACAGAAGAAGAACACAGATGAAGACAGAAGAAAAGAACATTCAGGACGGGGTGCAGGGAAGAAAGAAGAACACAGATGAAGAATACAGATGGAGAGCAAAGAGGAAGATCAAAGATGAAGAGGGAAGCAGGAGAAGAGGTGAGTAGCGTGGGGCAGGGCGAGGGGCTGGGCGGGGGAGTACTTACTGTGGTTTCGCAGAACTTGCTTGGAGGGTTCAGGAGCCTGGGCTGGTGGAGCTGCAGCGGCAGGGGGAGCGACCTACCCTTGGGTCAAGGGTCGCTAACTCTGTCGCGCAGTGGCCGCCATAAGAGGGAGGAGGGGGGGAGGAGGGGCCGGCGGGGGTGGGAGTGGGGTGACGAATGGGAGCAGGGGGGCGGGGGCGAGCAGGTGGTGGCGGCGGGAAAGCAGAGGGTAGGGGGGTCAGGTAGAGGGGAGAAAAGATAGGGGAGGGGGGGTTTAAAGGTGGCGGGGAGTTAGGAAGAAAAGATAGGAAGATAGGGGAGGGGGGGTTACAGAGGTGGAGGGGAGTGAGGAAGGTCAGAGAGAGGAGTCAGGAGCAGAAGAGCAGAAGAGAGAGGAGAGAAGCCAGGAAGAAGGTAAAGAAGAAGAGGAGCGAGGAGCAGAAGAACAGAAGAGAGAAGAGCCAAGAAGAAGGTAAAGAAGAAGAGGAGCAGAAGAACAGAAGAGAGAAGAGCCCAGAAGAAGGTAAAGAAGAAGAGGAGTGAGGAGCAGAAGAACAGAAGAGAGACGAGTCAAGAAGAAGGTAAAGAAGAAGAGGAGCAGAAGAACAGAAGAGAGAAGAGCCCAGAAGAAGGTAAAGAAGAAGAGGAGCGAGGAGCAGAAGAGAGAAGAGCCAAGGAGAAGGTAAAGAAGAACACAGAAGAAGAATACAGATGAAGAAGACAGAAGAAGGACAAAGAAGAAGAAAGCACACGCAGGTCGCGGTGCAGAAGAGAGGGAAGAAGCACAGATGAAATACACAGAAGGAGAGCACAGAAGAAGAACACAGATGAAGAATACAGATGAAGATCACAGAAGAAGGACAAAGAAGAAGAGAGAACATGCAGGATGGGGTGCAGGGAAGAAAGAAGAGCACAGAAGAAGAACACAGATTGAGACAGAAGAAAGAACACGCAGGACGGGGTGCAGGGAAGAAAGACGAGCACAGAAGAAGAACACAGATGAAGACAGAAGAAAAGAACACGCAGGACGGGTGCAGGGAAGAAAGAAGAACACAGATGAAGAATACAGATGGAGAGCAAAGAGGAAGATCAAAGATGAAGAGGGAAGCAGGAGAAGAGGTGAGTAGCGCGGGGCAGGGCGAGGGGCTGGGCGGGGGGAGTACTTACTGTGGTTTCGCAGGACTTGCTTGGAGGGTTCAGGAGCCTGGGCTGGTGGAGCTGCAGCGGCAGGGGGAGCGACCTACCCTTGGGTCAAGGGTCACTAACTCTGTCGCGCAGCGGGCGCCATAAGAGGGAGGAGGAGGGGCTGCTGGGGGCGGGGGCGTGAGTGGGGCGACGAATGGGAGCAGGGGGGGCGGTGGCGAGCAGGTGGTGGCGGCGGGAAAGCGGAAGCTGGGGGGGTCAGGTAGAGGGGTGAATAGATAGGGGAGGGGGGGTTTAAAGGTGGTGGGGAGTTAGGAAGAAAAGATAGGAAGATAGGGAGGGGGGGTTACAGAGGTGGAGGGGAGTGAGGAAGGTCGGAGAGAGGAGTCAGGAGCAGAAGAGCAGAAGAGAGAGGAGAGAAGAGCCAGGAAGAAGGTAAAGAAGAAGAGGAGCGAGGAGCAGAAGAACAGAAGAGAGAAGAGCCAAGAAGAAGGTAAAGAAGAAGAGGAGCAGAAGAACAGAAAAGAGAAGAGCCCAGAAGAAGGTAAAGAAGAAGAGGAGCGAGGAGCAGAAGAACAGAAGAGAGAAGAGCCCAGAAGAAGGTAAAGAAGAAGAGAAGCGAGGAGCAGAAGAGAGAAGAGCCAAGGAGAAGGTAAAGAAGAACACAGAAGAAGAATACAGATGAAGAACATAGAAGAAGGACAAAGAAGAAGAAAGCACACGCAGGTCTCGGTGCAGAAGAGAAGGAAAAAACACAGATGGAGTACAAAGAAGAAGAATACAGATGAAGACAAAAGAAAGCACACGCAGGTCGCGGTGCAGAAGAGAGGGAAGAAACACAGATGAAATACACAGAAGGAGAGCACAGAAGAAGAACACAGATGAAGACTACAGATGAAGATCACAGAAGAAGGACAAAGAAGAAGAGAGAACACGCAGGACGGGGTGCAGGGAAGAAAGAAGAGCACAGAAGAAGAACACAGATGAAGGCAGAAGAAAGAACACGCAGGACGGGGTGCAGGGAAGAAAGACGACCACAGAAGAAGAACATAGATGAAGACAGAAGAAAAGAACACGTAGGACGGGGTGCAGGGAAGAAAGAAGAACACAGATGAAGAATACAGATGGAGAGCAAAGAGGAAGATCAAAGATGAAGAGGGAAGCAGGAGAAGAGGTGAGTAGCGCGGGGCAGGGCGAGGGGCTGGGCGGGGGAGTACTTACTGTGGTTTCGCAGAACTTGCTTGGAGGGTTCATGAGCCTGGGCTGGTGGAGCTGCAGCGGCAGGGGGAGCGACCTACCCTGGCACTGGAAGCCACGAAGAAATCTTCCGTGGGTCGACAGAATCTTCCCCCTGTTTCAGCAGGCACCAAACTTCAGCGTCACCTGTACTGTGAGACCCCTTTCATCCTGACGAGCATGGCCCCTGGAACACAGGTGGTGGATCTAAGTGACCCAGTTTGTCCAGTGGTCCAACTGTCCAAATTTGGAGGAGGTAAGTCCTTGCCTCCCCTCTCCAGACAGTAATCCTGTGCACTGCATGAACTGCAGCTGCTAGGGCTCCTGTGCACAGTTCCATGGAATCCTTTATACACAGCCAAGCCCAGATCCCCAGCACTCTGTCCTGCATTGCTCAACTCCCTAAGTTGATCTCCTGCTTTGTGAGACCCTCTTTTGTAGTGTTGAGACGACCGCCATATTCAGTCTTCTTGAACCCTTGTTCAAGTGCTTCGGTGGATGCTACCTTCTTGTGCATGGGCTCTCTGCGTTGCTGAGGGCCATCTCTGTCTCCTCTCCCAAGTGGCGACATCCTGGTCCTTCCTGGGCCCGGGCAGCACCCTTTTTCTTCAACCACAACTCTTGCAGCTAGCAAGGCCTGTTTGCAGCCTTTTGCCAACAAAACAACTCTGCATCCTCCAGCACTCTGTGGGACATCTTCTCCATGAAGGAGAAGTTCCTAGCACCTTTCGTTTTTGCAGAATCTTCAGCTTCTTCCATCTGGAGGCAGCCATTTTGCACCTTCATCCAGGGTTTAGTGGGCTCCTGCCCCCCCTGGACACTTTCACGACTCTTGGACTTGGTCCCCTTCCTTTGAAGGTCCTCAGGTCCAGGAATACATCTTCAGTGCTTTTCAGTCTGTTGTGGTCTTTGCAAAATCCTCCATCCTCTATCATTAGTGTGTTTCTGGGGAAATAGTAGTGCTTTACTCCTATTTTCCAGGGTCTTGGGGTGGGGTATCATGGACACCCTTAGTGTTTTCTTACACTCCTATTGACCTTCTACACACTAAACTAGCCTAGGGGTCCATTCGTGGTTCGCATTCCACTTTTATAGTATATGGTTTGTGTTGCCCCTAGGCCTATTGCATCCTATTGTATTCTACAGTGTTTGCACTATTTTTCTATCTGTTTACTTACCTGATTCTGGTTTGTGTGTATATTTTGTGTATTTTACTTACATCCTAAGGGAGTATATCCTCTGAGATATTTTTGGCACATTGTCACTAAAATAAAGTACCTTTATTTTTAGTAACTCTGAGTATTGTGTTTCTTATGATATAGTACCTATATGACATAAGTGGTATAGTAGGAGCTTTGCATGTGTCCTAGTTCAGCCTAAGATGCTCTGTTATAGCCACCTCTATCAGCCTAAGCTGCTAGAACACTACAAATCTACTAATAAGGGATAACTGGACCTGGTACAAGGTGTAAGTACCATCAGGTACCCACTATAAGCCAGGCCAGCCTCCTACAAGTGTTTAGACAAGGACTCGAATTCACAACCACACTTGGAATCAGGACTTCACTGATGGCTGTCATGGCATGGGTTTTGTCTGTTTCAGCAACCAAAGGAAAGGGTGGATAATATAAACTGCCTGAGTGTTGCTAACCCTTTAGATCCATTTTGGGCTCCTAAACAGATAGCTTCAGTTGTTTGTTGTAAAAGACCTATTGTCCTTAATAATTTAAAATATAGATAGAGGGTGTTAGGTCAGCCCCTTGATATTGATTATATTGCTTTCTTGCATATCTGAAGCACTTGCTTTTTGTTTGATGGTTTTCCTCCCCACTCTTTGTCCTACCTCTGGAGTATTTATTCTTTATTACATTCTGATTGAGTGACTTCTGACCTTTAGCTGCTTGCTTTGAGGGAAGTGCTTCTTTCAATTTTTCCTATCGACCGCTTTTTGTTGAACACCTATTTTGGACATACCAACACTTAAAGTAGGCTTCGGCCCTATACGTTGCTTACCACTGACTGTCTTTCTTGTAAATTTCCAGTGATGCTTTTTATTCAATGGCTTTCCTTCCTCTTCGTATGTGTGTCCTCCTCTGAGCATAGATTCCTTACCATCCTTTTGACTGCATGACTGGTATTCTACTACTGCTCATTTCCAGAGAACTACTTTGTTCTTTTTCTTTTAATATTATTTCAATAGTCCAGAGGATTACCTGCTATCTCCTTGGTGTGCTGTTTCTCAGCCTCAAATCCCCCACCCTCGCGAGCACCGTGTTGCTCCTTTTTCATTCCCCGGCATAGCTGCTGATTCTGCCACCCCCTGGCATTCTTTTGCATTTTGTTTTTATTTCCAGTCATTGCTCCCTCTGCTTTGACTTCTACACCCTTTGGAGGGCCCGGCAGCTGCAATTCACTGGCTGTCTTCTCATTTTACAAAACGCACTTTTGTTCATGTCTAAACTAATTTATTTAATTGATTGGTACGAGGCTGGTTTCCTTCATCCCGAAATGGTAAATAAGAAAATAAACAGGCGTGTCATTCTGTTTGGAGGCACATCCGTCACCATGCTGTTGTATTGTTCTGGATTGTATTGTATAGGTAACTAAAGAGCGCCTTCCTAACTTTTGTGGGTCTAAAAGGCTTTCTTTGTTGGTAATCAAGAAAGCAGTTGGGGAGCCTAACCCCTTTCTAATGAGTATGGTACTCCTCAATTGGTATGTAAAGGCAAGCTTATTTCCAGCCGAATCCCTGGAGAAATATATGTCCATCGGGTATGCAGCCTTTGTTAACATTTAGAAATTCGAGATTTATATATATATATCGTATAAAATTGTATTTGCTTAGAACGTCCTCATTTTACATAGACTGGCTTGTTTTCTTCACATCTAAGAATGTTAAGAAGTGCTCCATTTGTATCCGAAATAATAGAGACATTCGACCCTTAATTATGAGCAGGCTTATAGGAAATCCATCATTTGCAGCTGACACTCCTAGAAGCTGCAGATTCTCTGTAGTAGCAGAGGGCACGAAACATAAAATAAATTGACAATATTTGAACCATGATTTGTTACCACCTGTCAGATGAGATTGGTTAGCCGCTTGCTTGTAATCAATCACCACTTGAGGGTGACTGGCTGAATGCAATATTTAGATGTAAATGGAAGAAGCAGAGAAAAATGCATGTCAGTTTTACATTTGTGTAATTTCTCACTCATAGGTTACATTTCTACTATTAAATGATGCATCAAATAATGCACCTGTGCGTAGGATTTAACATTGGACTACACACGTGTTTTATATTCTGCGAAATATCAGAACGAATAAAGTGCAGCTCTGTTGTGGTAACTGTAAATGTATGTGTTAATGCAGTTTTAGTTATGTGTGTAATTACCCTGTGCAACACATAGGTGGTCATTCCGCCAGGGGTAATGTAGCGTCCGTACCGCCAACAGGCTGGCGGTACGGAGGCCCTTATTACGACCGCGGCGGTAGCGCCGTGGTCGCACCGCAGGGGCCGGCGGTTTCCCGCCGTTTTAGCCCCAGCGGTGATAATCCTCCAGGGCAGCGCTGCCCTGGGGATTATGACATCCCTACCGCCAGCCTGTTTCTGGCGGTTTGCACCGCCCGGAAGAGGCTGGCAGTAAGGGGTGTCCTGGCGCCTCTGGGGGCCCCTGCACTGCCCAGGCCACTGGCATGGGCAGTGCAGGGGCCCCCTAACAGGGCCCCGGCCAGCTTTTCACTGTCTGCATAGCAGACAGTGAAAAGCGCGACGGGTGCAACTGCACCCGTCGCACGGCCGCAACACCGCCGGCTCCATTAGGAACCGGCTCCTATGTTGCGGCCTCATCCCCGCTGGGCCGGCGGGCGCAAACTTGGTTTCCGCCCGCCGGCCCAGCGGGAATGTCGTAATGGGGGCCGCTGGAGTGCGGCCGCATTGGCGGCCGCACGGCGGTTACCGCTTGGCGGACCCCCATATTGTTGTTTGATTTTAGCAATAATATTGACTTACCCATCACATTAATTATCATAGATCAAGTGTCTCTAATGAGTAGCTCGTGAGCTACCAGTAGCTCTCCAGCTACCTGTGAGTAGCTCTCCTGTGTGCAGCCTAGCTTACTAACATAGAAGTTATTGCTGGGTTGAATTATTAGGGGTATACCTAAATTAAAAATAGCATGCCTATGTTTAGCACTCATAAGCGGATGTGTGGAAAAGGTGGTTGCATTTTCAAAGTATTCAAAGCTATTTTTTGAGTTGAGAGCTTTATTTCTCAAACTTTTACCTTGGTGCCAGGTGAGCTGCTGCTATGGCTTGAATGTATTACGCATGTAAGATTTCAACTGTCAAACTCTTTTTTAAATTACTGCTAGAAACTCTGCCTAATGCACTGATGCGATTATTGTTCACAATCTAGGATAGGGTGGCCACTATTACATCATTAATATGAGTAGCTGAGATGATTTTCAATTAACCTAACTAACTCGTATTACAGTATAGGCCGGTGACCCCTTTATAGATACATGTTTTTTCAATTTACTTGTGTGATTCTAGAAATGGGTAGTGAGCAAAATAGAGAGGGGGAATGTATATTTAAGCATTCAAATAGGCCCGCCAGGCACATTGCAAACAATAATTAGTTAAATAATAATACAAATAATAATAATAATACACTCCAAATCATTTCATTGTACTGTATACTGTTAAATATGAGGGAACCCAATATCGGTAGCGAATTTTGGTTTAAACTCTGGGTGCAAAATAAGGGGCAGAATAATTACAGATTTACTTTTTTTGACAAAGGGAATCTTGTTAACACAAGCATTTTGTTAGATCGAAACATAACATGTCAACCACGTCTTTTGTTAGCAAAATAATTGTGAGTGCCACTGCAGGTGAAAGTACTCAATTCATGTGGATGGACTCGAAAAAAGTATAAAAGCAAATCTGTCAGCTGTCCTTTGACACATTTGGACACTGGTACCAATCTGAGAAATATTTTAATGCTTCCTTTAAATTTGCCTTTAGAAGGCCGAAGTAGGCAAAACAACAAGCACTGACAAAGCCAGAAGTCTAACCGCCAGTGCCAGACTCATGAGACTAATGAGAGCCAGACTCATTTGCAATCCTTATTGTACAGATATATAAAGAGTCTGTCAACATGCTAGCTCCAGGTCTTAAAGTAAAACTGCTGAGATCGCGAATTCGGAAGCTGGGTAGCATGTTTTTTTTTACATTTCACAGACTGAAAGAAATGGGAGCTTGGATCGCGAGACAGACCTGGCCCTAGACCATCAGAAATAAAGTGAAAACCGTGTAGGCCAGCAATGAGATATAAAGCAGAGTGAAGTACGCAAAGCTTTAAATGGGTCACTACTCACAGGTACATTTTTTCTCATTGAGTACCAGAACTTCCTCTTGGTCTAAGAGAGTACCAGTACTCAGAGGGACAGCTATAGAGGCTCAGCAGTGTGGCTGGGAACAGTTGCTGCTGACATTGCAAAATTCTGAGTGGAGCATATCTGTGTACGAGTCAGACCACCAAGTTGTAAAGAGAGGTGTTATTTGGATTACTATGGAAGTGAATGGGTCTCACTATGCTTCTTTAAAGAGTATGCTTCATATGTAATTTGGAAAAGCTTCATAATCAATGTACTACCCCAAGTTGACAATTCTACAAAAGTAGTCATTCTCACTGCTTCTTCCAGAAGAACCTGATGTGGCCAATTCAAATCATCAATAATCATCTATGCACAGAACTATCAGAATATCCTGTGATAGGCATTCGACATGTTTTTAGGATTCAAAGTACATCTATACAAAAAACGTCTGGCACGGAGAAGGAAATGTGGTGTCACGTTTAGCTTGTCAGTTGTGTTTACAATAGACCGGAGTTTCAACATCACTCTCCTCCCTTAAACTGCGTGATGCTGAACAAAAGCACATCAACACCCCACTGAGGATGAATATCTATTTACTCTCAAAGATAAGAATGCCTAGAAGCACATTAATCACCAAAATTAGAGGGCATACACAAGCCCAATACACATTTTAGAAATAAGTGGTTTGACTTGAAAAATAAAAAGCAATGGAGATAGGGGAATAAACTTAAAATATTGTGACCTGCAATCACTTGCCTCTTCATATAGAATGGAAAAGGAACATTAGGCAGAAGAGGAGTACTCATTATCGGAGCAGCAAAGTGTGCGCTTTAAGTTAATAAGGTTTATTTAGCAATTACTTTACTGACCAACCAGCGATCACGAGTGAATAGTAGTCAGTATGTGACTTTGTACTGTGTAGCCTTCACCGTTTGTAAAACTCTACTGACAGTGCAAGGCTTGCTTTAATGATATGGTTCTCAAATCTAGGATGGAAACACCCTGAAAATCGTTCCCCTTGATGAAGTCCTAGCAGATTAAAAATCTTCAAATTGAGGAGAACCTTTGGAGTGTGCTTGGTCCGCTTGGAGCACCTATTGGTTTTTAGGCATTTTTTTGTGTAATTGTGCTGAGTATGCACCGTTTTTTCAACAATTTCTTGAGGCAAGTGAATGTGGAGGTACTTAATGAAAGTAATGGAACAGCCAACAAATTCCCTTTCAGGACCTAAGCATTTTCTTCAAACTGTATAGAAAAAAATGTATTGGTGCATGTCATGTTTCGCCCTATTTAAAAAAAAAAGATTTCTAAATGGAGGAAGCACTGAACATAGGTTAAATAGTGTGCCACACCACATTTATAGATCAGCAGCCTGCTTATGCATAACAAGAAAATCTGTATTTCATTAAATGCTCTTCACTTAGACACACACTAAACCTCACCCCCTCTCATTTTCATGAATACCTACACTTCTTTTTTCCTATTCAAACTACTAGATATTCAACTTTAAGACGGCAGAGGAATGTGTGAGATATGGTAGTTAGGATGGAATTTATGAATCAAGTATGCAGAAAGTCACAGCTTTAACTATAGAACATAAGTCAGAAGAGGGATAAGCAACTTAATTTTGCTTAAGAGCTGAAATTAGGAGAGGCAGGGTTTAATCGCATTGTTAATTTTTGGAGAAAAATCAAATGCGATGCCATGGAATTTGGCTAAAGAGAAAAAGCAAAGGATAGATGAAATTCTGCAAAAGGAGTGCTGAGCACAGGAAAAGCTGAACAAAGGGAAAACGTCCAACAATGTAGTCTTACATGTCTCAATCTGGAGAAGATGGGCGGCTATCCAGATCTGTATGTTATTGATGCACCTCTTCAGTCCGGCACTATTGATCACACATCTGACATCTCAGTGTACAGTTTGAGTTTATCAGGGTATTGAGGAATGCTGATACCTTCATCTACCAAAAGGATTCTGTTGGACTTTTGCTTTTGCAGGGTCATCCCCAGACTTTTTTTGCCTCCTACCTCCAATTTTTTTCTGACATGTTGCTGTTGGCTTTTCAACTCTGAGCACTTTACCACTGCTAACCAGTGCTAAAGTGCATATGCTCTCCTGTTTGAATTGTATGTAAGTGGTTTATCCATGATTGGCATATTTGATTTACTAGTAAGTCCCTAGTAAGGTGCACTAGAGGTGCCAGGGCCTGTAAATCAAATGCTACTAGTGGGCCTGCAGCACTGGTTGTGCCACCCACATAAGTAGCTCTGTAATCATGTCTCAGACCTGCCACTGCAGTGTCTGCATGTGTATTCTTACACTGTCAATTCGACTTCGCAAGTGTACCCACTTGCCAGGCCTAAACCTTCCCTTTCCTTACATGTAAGGCACCCCTAAGATATGCCCTAGGTAGCCCCAAGGGCAGGGTGCAGTGTATGGATAAGGTAGGACATATAGTAATGTGGTTTATATGTCCTGACAGTGAAATACTGCCAATTTCGTTTTCACTGTTGCAAGGTCTGTCTCTCTCATAGGATAATATGGGGGCTACCTTTAAATATGATTAAAGTGTAGATTCCCCTAGAGAAGAGATGGACAGGTGGAGTTTGGGATCCCTGAACTCACAATTTAAAAATGCATCTTTTAGTAAAGTTGATTTTGAGATTGTGAGTTTGGAAATGCCACTTTTAGAAAGTGAGCATTTTCTTGCTTAAACCATTCTGTGACTCTGCCTTGTTTGTGGATTCCCTGTCTGGGTCAGTTGACAGTTGGGTTGTTTTTCACCTCACACCAGACAGTGACACAAAGGGAGCTGGGGTGTGATCTGCATTTCCTGATTAGCCATCTCTGCTAGGAGGGAGGGGTGGAGTGGTCACTCTCATCTGAAAGGACTGTGCCTGCCTCTGACAATGCTGTCTCCAGCCCCCTGGTGTGTGTCTGAGGCCTTGCCTGGGCAAGGCAGGATTTCACAAGAAGGTGTGAGTCCCCTTTGAAGGAAGGTGACTTCAAAGACTAAAATGGGTATAAGAAGGGCATCCAAACTTACAAACTTTAGAAACACTTCTGGAATCAAGGGGAACCTCTGCCTGGAGAAGAGCTGATCGCTGAGGAACAAGTGCTGCCCTGCCTGTGACTGTGCTTTGTGGAGCTTTCCTGCAGTGCTGCTTCTGCCAGAGTAAGAGGGCAAAGACTGGACTTTGTGTGCCTTCCATCTTGAAGAAGAAATCTCCAAGGGCTTGATGTAGAGCTTGCCTCCTGTTATTGAAGTCTCAGGGATAGCAAAGACTTCTTCCTGCCAGCACCTGGAGTCTCTGGAGAGACCCCTACTCTGCTCTGTGGTGCCCTTCCAGTTCCTGGGACCCTGAAAGGAGAGGCTGGCAGCCTAGGGACAAAAATACACGCACCGAGCGCCGTGCGGAGAAAAGATCGACGCGAATCCGATCGCGGCTGAGAAAACGACGCGACGCCGGCTCCGCAGCTGAGAAACGACGCCGCAGGAAACGCGACCGGAGAATCGACGCCCGGAGCAGGAGAAACGACGCGCAGCATCGCTGACGAAGGCTGAGAGATCGCAACCTGCGCCGCGGGACTTTCGGACCGTCGCGTGGCTGGCTTTTTCGACGCGCATCGCCGTGCCGAGTTGTTTTCGACGCATATAACCGTGCAGGGTTATTTTCGACGCGCACCGCCCGTGCGGGGTTATTTTTGACGCAAACCAGGTACATTTACACGCTAGCAGCGCTAGTGTGTTGTTACAACTACCTAAAGACTCTTTTTATTTTAAACCTTTAAAAAATCATAACTTGACTTGTGTATGTTGGATTTTTGTCGTTTTGGTCTTGTTTTGTCTAGATAAATATTTCCTATTTTTCTAAACTGGTGTTGTGTCATTTTGTAGTGTTTTCATTAAGTTACTGTGTGTGTTGGTACAAATACTTTACGCCCAGCACTCTGAGGTTAAGCCTACTGCTCTGCCAAGCTACCAAGGGGGTAAGCAGGGGTTAGCTGAGGGTGATTCTCTTTTATCCTAACTAGAGTGAGGGTCCTTGCTTGAACAGGGGGTAACCTGACTGTCAACCAAAGACCCCATTTCTAACATTGGTGGCAGCGGTGGGATTGGACTTGTATTTGTACTTGACATACAGTAATTAAGTGTACACTACTGTTTTGATCTCAGACCACTACGTGACCACATACTACTTGTCTTGTGATTCTGCTTTTTGTTCTCTGATGTCCTCCTGGAAGTATTGCTAATATTTTTGGACTTTGTTTTTTGGTTGTGAAGCCTTTTGCAGAATGGAAGTCCAGTTCTGGCACCTATTTATGTATAAAAAGTGGCAGCTTAAAGCATTCTGCATGGAAAGGGGACTGGCTGTGAACAAGGAATCCAGAAGGGAGGATCTTGAGTCAGCCCTGTTTCAGGATGAATTGAAACGTTGTCAGGCCACACCACCAAATGAGTCTGAGGAGGATAACTACTCTGAGGAGGAGGACTACTCCAAAGAGGAGGGCAGTGGCCCTGAGGAGGGAACAGAAAGAGATGATAGGCTCCTAGCTCGAATCCGGAGTCTGGAAGAGCTTAAGAGGGCCGAGGAGAAGAGGGCCTTAGTCCTGGCAGAAAGGAGGAGGGACTTAGAGATTAAAAAAATGATTTATGCTTACGAGCTTAAATTGAAAGAGCTGGAAGTCATGAGGGCTGAGTCCAGCTGGAATGGTGGCAGCAACAATTGTATATCCAGTGATGCTGCAGAAGTACACATGCCCAGAGAGGTGGTGCCCTACTTGAAGGAGGGAGTTAACACACGCCAGGAGGTTCAGGGGTATGAGGTAGCTCCAGTGATGCACAGGGTCCCTGAGGTGGATTGGGGAACTGGCATGGGGAGTCATATTCCTACTGGTGGGAGGGACACTCTACTGACTCTAGGTGAGAGTGACAGGGAGAGGGGTTCCCCCCAGGTAGAAGTCCTGGTTATGGAGTGTGAAAACATCCCAGAAGAGTGTGGGTTGAGTGTCAGGGACAGTCAGGTACTGTCTCACCAGTCTCAGGAGGGTGATGTGGGGTGCTTTTTCAAAGCAGAGTCACTGGATGGTTGGGTGAAGGGTACTTTGGTTAATTCATGTGAGGGGCTGAGTGATGTAATTGCTGGAGAGCATATGTCTAGTCCTTATTTTCCAGAGCTATGCCAACACCAGGTGGAGTGTGAGTTCTCTGACCCCAGGGAGCTTACAATGGAGGCAGACTGCTGGGTGAGTACCAGAGAGTCTGAAGAGGCATTTGGGGGTGCTCCTGAGAGGAGTGGTCTAGGTAGTTCCCAACCAGGTGAGGTAGGGAAGGATTGTAGTGTCCCAGGTAGGTCCCAGTGTAGTGGGATGGGTGAGGGACCCCATGTCCAGTCTCAGAGGAGAGGGAATGGGGATGGGTTGAGGCCCAAGGTGCCCGAGATCCGGTCCCAGGTCCTGGAGGGTTCCCTGCGGGAACACCAGGAGGGGAGCCTAGCCTGTACCATAGGGCCATCTGTTGAGGGAGACCCCACAGTGTCAGGAGAACTTGGGGGGGCCGCTGTAGCCAGCGTCCCACCAGTTCTGGTGTCTGGCAGTACCACTCCTAGTGAGGGGGTGCAGAAGTCCAGACAGACGGTTGAGAGGGGGTTGCGGACCCCAGTGGAGAACCTGGAGGGTCAGGGGTCAGCTCTGAGAGCAGAGCCCCCCATGAATGACCTTGGTGAGACCATTTCTGGGTTGGGGGGAATCCAGACTCTGTCAGAGGGGCAGAGGTCAGGAGACCTGCGCCAGCCAGACTCTTGTGTGGCCCTTCGGGACAGTGTGTCCCTTGAGGGGGGTAAGTGTGCCCCCCTGGAAGTCCTGGTGTGCCAGGCAATGGTTCAACCGCAGGGTGGTGACTCTGGGTTGAATGATCAGGTTCAGGGGGTAAACTCTGACCTGATGGGGGGTAAATGTGCTCCCAAGGAAGTCCTGGTGTGCCAGGCAGTGGTTCAACCGCAGGGTGGTGACCCTGGGTTGGATGACCAGGTTCAGAGGGTAAACTCTGACCTGGTAGGGGGTAGGTATGCCCCCCAGGAAGTCCTGGGTTGCCAGGCAGTGATCCAGTCTGTGGGTACAGACCCTGGATTGGGAGGCCAGGTTGAGGGTGTCCCCCCTGACCTGGAGGAAGGGGCTACTGCTAATAGTGCCCCTACCATGTTGTCTTCTGGGGGGGCCGCTCCTAGTTGGGTGGTTCAGGACCCCAGAAGAGAGGGCAGGGGGAGGGAAGCCTCACCCCTGGCCCTGGTCCAACCTGGAGGTACAGACCCCAGGTTGGAGGATCAGTTGCAGGTTAACATCCCTGCACTGATAGAAGAATTGTGCAGGACTGCTTCTACAAGCACCCTGACAGTTTTTGACTCTGGGGGTGCCGCTTCTGCAGGGAGGGTACAGAGCCCCAGAGGGGAGGACCAGGGTCAGGTTGTCATCCCTGACCTGGTGGAAGAGAGAGTGGTCAAAGGGTGCCAGGCACCTGGGGCTACCACCCCCCACTCTCCACAGTCACAGTGGTTAGAGAGGCCTGAGGTCGGGCTCTCATCCCTGACAGTTGTCTGGGGCCACTGTGGCTTGCTGTCCTGGTGGACAGAGTTGCCCCTGGGGGGGGGAGGACGAGAGTCACACCCCGGGGGTGGAGTGGGCAACACCACTGTGTTGGCCCTGGTGGTACTATCTGCCCATTGCAATACATCTGTGAGCAAAGTAAAGTTAGGTGTTGCACAGATGGTGTCTGTAGATGTGGAGAAGGGTTCCCCATGGGTTAGCTTAGTGGGCCCTGAGAGTATGGACAGAGGGATCCAACTGGAGTCAGGAAGGCGTAGAACTGGAACATGCCCCTGCTGTTGTGGGCCTGGGTCCCTGTTCTATCGCCCCAATCAGGGAAGTACATCAAGGTATTGATTGTTCTCCCCTGGCTTTAGGCTGGTAGGGGGTCGTGTTGGACTTTTGCTTTTGCAGGGTCATCCCCAGACTTTTTTTGCCTCCTACCTCCAATTTTTTTCTGACATGTTGCTGTTGGCTTTTCAACTCTGAGCACTTTACCACTGCTAACCAGTGCTAAAGTGCATATGCTCTCCTGTTTGAATTGTATGTAAGTGGTTTATCCATGATTGGCATATTTGATTTACTAGTAAGTCCCTAGTAAGGTGCACTAGAGGTGCCAGGGCCTGTAAATCAAATGCTACTAGTGGGCCTGCAGCACTGGTTGTGCCACCCACATAAGTAGCTCTGTAATCATGTCTCAGACCTGCCACTGCAGTGTCTGCATGTGTATTCTTACACTGTCAATTCGACTTGGCAAGTGTACCCACTTGCCAGGCCTAAACCTTCCCTTTCCTTACATGTAAGGCACCCCTAAGATATGCCCTAGGTAGCCCCAAGGGCAGGGTGCAGTGTATGGATAAGGTAGGACATATAGTAATGTGGTTTATATGTCCTGACAGTGAAATACTGCCAATTTCGTTTTCACTGTTGCAAGGTCTGTCTCTCTCATAGGATAATATGGGGGCTACCTTTAAATATGATTAAAGTGTAGATTCCCCTAGAGAAGAGATGGACAGGTGGAGTTTGGGATCCCTGAACTCACAATTTAAAAATGCATCTTTTAGTAAAGTTGATTTTGAGATTGTGAGTTTGGAAATGCCACTTTTAGAAAGTGAGCATTTTCTTGCTTAAACCATTCTGTGACTCTGCCTTGTTTGTGGATTCCCTGTCTGGGTCAGTTGACAGTTGGGTTGTTTTTCACCTCACACCAGACAGTGACACAAAGGGAGCTGGGGTGTGATCTGCATTTCCTGATTAGCCATCTCTGCTAGGAGGGAGGGGTGGAGTGGTCACTCTCATCTGAAAGGACTGTGCCTGCCTCTGACAATGCTGTCTCCAGCCCCCTGGTGTGTGTCTGAGGCCTTGCCTGGGCAAGGCAGGATTTCACAAGAAGGTGTGAGTCCCCTTTGAAGGAAGGTGACTTCAAAGACTAAAATGGGTATAAGAAGGGCATCCAAACTTACAAACTTTAGAAACACTTCTGGAATCAAGGGGAACCTCTGCCTGGAGAAGAGCTGATCGCTGAGGAACAAGTGCTGCCCTGCCTGTGACTGTGCTTTGTGGAGCTTTCCTGCAGTGCTGCTTCTGCCAGAGTAAGAGGGCAAAGACTGGACTTTGTGTGCCTTCCATCTTGAAGAAGAAATCTCCAAGGGCTTGATGTAGAGCTTGCCTCCTGTTATTGAAGTCTCAGGGATAGCAAAGACTTCTTCCTGCCAGCACCTGGAGTCTCTGGAGAGACCCCTACTCTGCTCTGTGGTGCCCTTCCAGTTCCTGGGACCCTGAAAGGAGAGGCTGGCAGCCTAGGGACAAAAATACACGCACCGAGCGCCGTGCGGAGAAAAGATCGACGCGAATCCGATCGCGGCTGAGAAAACGACGCGACGCCGGCTCCGCAGCTGAGAAACGACGCCGCAGGAAACGCGACCGGAGAATCGACGCCCGGAGCAGGAGAAACGACGCGCAGCATCGCTGACGAAGGCTGAGAGATCGCAACCTGCGCCGCGGGACTTTCGGACCGTCGCGTGGCTGGCTTTTTCGACGCACATCGCCGTGCCGAGTTGTTTTCGACGCATATAACCGTGCAGGGTTATTTTCGACGCGCACCGCCCGTGCGGGGTTATTTTTGACGCAAACCAGGTACATTTACACGCTAGCAGCGCTAGTGTGTTGTTACAACTACCTAAAGACTCTTTTTATTTTAAACCTTTAAAAAATCATAACTTGACTTGTGTATGTTGGATTTTTGTCGTTTTGGTCTTGTTTTGTCTAGATAAATATTTCCTATTTTTCTAAACTGGTGTTGTGTCATTTTGTAGTGTTTTCATTAAGTTACTGTGTGTGTTGGTACAAATACTTTACGCCCAGCACTCTGAGGTTAAGCCTACTGCTCTGCCAAGCTACCAAGGGGGTAAGCAGGGGTTAGCTGAGGGTGATTCTCTTTTATCCTAACTAGAGTGAGGGTCCTTGCTTGAACAGGGGGTAACCTGACTGTCAACCAAAGACCCCATTTCTAACAGATTCCCAGTGATGCAATCAGTTGTTTAATAAAGATACAGAAGGAGGCAAACCCTAACGTGCTAGCACTTCAGCAGTAGGTTGGAACTCAAGGATTCCATCAGGCCAAAGTGTGTGGTTGAATCAGAATAATAAATATTCCCATTCAAGGGAGGAATGCCAAGAGTGTTCTTTCGTCAGTTGGAATGTAGTGTCCTGATCTGACTTGAAAACGAATATATCCTTGATAAGGAGGGCAGTTTGTTATTGGAAGGAGGCGCCTGGCAAAAGGTGGATGGGTTGAATAGAAATGGAGCAGTTAGAGCGAGAGGTTAGTTCCGTAGTTGAGAATAGGTAGAAGTATTAAAAAGAATAGATTAGAAAGACAAATGGCAAATTTGGGCTTGAGCAGCTTAGGTGTGTAGGGGTGAAGAGTAGCACGGGGGACAGAAAATCTAAGATTAATTTATATTGACTTTGCTTGTGAAATGTTACTGTGACCCGAGTGATGATGTGGGGATAGTTTTGATGCTTTGCAGATACTTACACTCTGATAATCAGGCATGAAGTGGGTCAATGAAAGGAAACGTTAGGGAATATTTGAGGAAGCATGCATACATTACTTTAAATGTCCAGGCTAGATACCCACTCTCATGCTCTATGTAGATACCTGTCTCTCTATCTCTGTCTCACACTCTAAACTTCATGGTGGGCATCACTGTAAATATATAGGAAAATACCTAAGTTACAGGTACCTTTAAAACGCAAAGGATATTCTGCAGTGTGGGAAAACATCTAACCGTACTCACGACAGTGATTTCTAATATAGTCCTAATGCTCCATTCCATGTCAGAGAGAGTAAAACACACTTATATGATCAGCTCCACCAACAAACGTAAGGCATTTTATTAGCATGCTTTTATTTCCTGCAGCTTTCATTTGTTCACAAACAGAGCTGAGCATTCTCGTGCCACAAACCGAGCTACTCATGATTAAGCAGTCATTATTAAAGGTCTGCTTCTCATCTCACTCTCTTTTAATAAATAGCAAGTTGTGATTATTGGTTTTCAAAACCTATACTTTATTCTGGCTTCTACCCATAATATAGGAAATGCATTTATTCCGGGAAGCTCGTTTGCCCATGCATGAAGCCTTCATCAGCCTTCTGCTTATTGGGCTTGTTAGAAATGGGGTCTTTGGTTGACAGTCAGGTTACCCACTGTTCAAGCAAGGACCCTCACTCTAGTCAGGGTAAAAGAGAATCATCCTCAGCTAACCCCTGCATACCCCCTTGGTAGCTTGGCAGAGCAGTAGGCTTGACTTGAGAGTGCTAGGTGTAAAGTATTTGTACCAACACACACAGTAACTTAATGAAAACACTACAAAATGACACAACACAGGTTTAGAAAAATAGGAAGTATTTATCTAAACAAAACAAGACCAAAACGACAAAAATCCACAATACACAAGTCAAGTTATGAATTTTTAAAGATTAAACTCAAAAATAGCGCTTAGAAACACAAAATGCTTAGATGAGGTGTTAACACAGCGGCAGTGGCAGGTCTGAGACATGATTACAGAGCTACTTATGTGGGTGGCACAACCAGTGCTGCAGGCCCACTAGTAGCATTGGATTTACGGGCCCTGGCACCTCTGGTGCACTTTACTAGGGACTGACTAGCAAATCAAATATGCCAATCATGGATAAGCCAATGACACACACATTTTGTAAAGGAGCACTTGCACTTTAGCACTGGTTAGCAGTGGTAAAGTGCCCAGACTAATAAAAACAGCAAAATCAGAGTCCAGCACACATCAACAACCTGGGGAACAGAGGTAAAAAGTTAAGGGAGACCACACCAAGGATGAAAAGTCTAACAGGGCTGTACATTTCTTCTAATATGCTGTAAGGCAAAACAGCCATAGCACTCACAAAACCAACTCTAAAGTTGTGTAATTGCTTTGGATACTCTGTTAAATGTGTGCATTTTTGTTACAGACTGTACTGCGGTCACGTGCAATTCAACCCACTGGTGCTCTATTGCGTTGTAAACAAAGGGCCTCATTTACACTGAAGTGGTGCAGTGTGGTGGTGTGGCAAAATTTGCAGCACTGTGCTGCATCATTTCAGAAATGCAGGGATGCTCCCTATTTACTTCAATACGGCACACCCCTTTTTCACTAGCACTGGTGCTAGTGCCAATGCAGGCACCCTTGCAGCATAGTGCAAGGGTGTTTGAGTTGAAGGTAATAATTGTTCATGTGAAGGAAGGTGTCCCTTCCTGCACATAAACAATAATTACTGGCGATATGTTACTTCAATGTGCCCTGCAGAATGCAGCACACAGAGAAAAAGCAAAAAAGAGGGGATATAAAAGTATTTTTTCTCCTTGCGCCACTATAGTGTGTCGCAGGGAACACCCACAGCAGACCCATTGCACGCCTCTCTGCCTCAGAAAACTGCGTCGGGACCATATTTACAAAGCGGTGTGCCGCCTTATAAATTTGGAAAATGGCACTGTGTCAACAGAGTGTCACTGAAAGTAGACGCTACGGGCTTGTAAATGAGCCCCAATGTATCTATACTACCCCACTGAAGTCGCTTGGCACCGTAACTACCACAGTGTGTTATTAATACTGCATTTCACTTTCAGATATTTGAAAATTGTATACACCCTTGGCTTGGCTTGAGTAGAGGTAGTATCTGCTACTCCAGGAAAGACTGCTGCTTGATAACCCCGAACCTGGGGTCAGGAAGGCAGCAGTAGCAACAGAAGGCAAGTAAGCTTCTGAAATCCATGTTTATATTCTGTACTTCCGTCCCGTCAGCTTTTTGGATGTTCAGAAGCAAGTCGAAGGCTGTTTTGGCGCTATGTGATACTTCTCCTGAATCGGTGTTGTTGCATAAACGTCATATGTAAATCCTGCATTAACAAACAGCCCATAGTGAAATTAAAAGCTCCTCATAGGGCTTGATTGCAAGTGGCCCATTAAATTGTGATCCCGGACCGCAATTTTTAGTAGTGTGATGTTTATTGTACCTGCAATTTACATGGGGTGATGGAGTTCTCACTGTTGCTTACATTTTACAGGTCAAACATGTTGGAATTTAAGTGAGGAAATCGGCCACTTTTTAACTGTCCGTGAGAATTTGGATGCTGTGGGCAACAAATTCGGATTGTTATTTTCTAAAAAGTTGGGCAGTGCAAATATCACAGCTGATACATTTTGTACAAATTGGTGTTTTAGTGAGTGTGATACTTACAGCATTCAACGTAGGCTACTTCTAATTGGGCCTATAGCCTCATTCAGGGTGCTTTCTGCACATGATTTCAGACTCTATATTGGTCTCAAATCACTCACAATCCTGGTGGTTTGATTGTGCATTTTCCTCTGAAAATTGCTTGGCCACGTAAGTCAGAAAGACTGTGCAGCATGTTATTCGCAATTACAAAGTATAATTTCGAATCAGGTAAATAATGAAATAACGTACAAGATGGGCATTGGAAACAAACACCAATAGAAATTAAAAGAATGAGTTATTAAGTCAGGGTGTGAGTGAACGCGAGTGGGCAAGTGATTAAAAGCACAAGGAAGTGCAAGAGTGAGTGAATGATCAATGGCATGAGCAAATGAGAAAGTGAGTATGTTGGGGTCATAGATTGGGTTGATCTGCCAGCAAGCCATTCAGAGCATTAGGTGGTTAAGTGCAAACATTTTAAAAAGAGAAATGAGCTGTAAATGAATTATAATTTAAAAATTTGTGCTGTACATCAAGTGCTATTTGACTATATGACGTAAGTTCTTTCCCCTTGACATTATTAACAGCGGGCAGACAGTGAAACTCGTTGTCACAACACTTACATTTGCCTTTCTGGACACATATCTTATTAATATTCCCTTAGATACAACATATGAGAATGATTAATATTTATCAGTCAGCACGTGCTGCTGAGAATGAGATATAATTTCTAAAGAACACATATTGTTCATGATAATTTCTCCATTACATTGTAATGGTTCAACTGTGTTTGCTTTTCTTTTAAAAATGTTGGTAGATCAATCTATACATCAGAGTTTGGCATGAAGTCCACATGGCAAAGTACATCACTGTCAGACACGTGCCCTGCCTCGCAGGGTTTCAACACCCATGTCAGACACTCCAGCAGTTGCCTTGACAGAGACTGAGAACAGCGCTGTCAACATGTACTCTAAAAATTGATGCCTGCTGTTTTTTTTTTTTTACTGTGCAGCGTAATTTTCAAACATATCAGAATTAGAAATCCATTAGATGATATCTGTTTCCAGAAGCCATGATATATATGGAAAGCGTCTGGATGTGTTCAAAATTGTGACCAGCAGAAAAGGACACTGAAGAGCATGGTGACACCATTAAATGGGAATAAGCCCATCATGCTTCAGAAAATGTGACACCTAAAAGTTAGTTTATCTGCAAAGCATGGTTGAGACAGAACATGGAGGTCATTCTATCTCCTGCTCAAATTTGTTGCTATATTTGCCATGAGGTGTGGTAATTAGTGAATTTTGTAATCGTGTGGAAGATCAGTGACGCCAGTGCATTATTTTGCAATGCCCCAGTTTAAGCTGTGCATCCTGCAGGTGTTTGTCATTGTGCAAAAGACCTTCAGCGCAATCTTTCTCAGTATAGTCGATGCCCAGTCTAATTGACCACCATTTCTGCAGGTTGGACCATACTGGTGTTGAGAAGGTTTCATCAATATTTTTCCGATACAGTCCTGAAACCACTCCCTTGTGGGAACTTCCACCTGCGTAGAGAGAAACATATTCAGGATTGTACAAACGTGATGGGTTTAGGGCTTAGAGTTGAGCTTAAACTGTATCAACTGACGCTATTTCCAGATGTGTTGTGGCATAAAATGATAAGCCTTACATGCCTCTGTGTAGGTCAGAATTCTACCATTCAACAAGAGATGGTTCATAGTGTGTATTCCTTTGTCCCTTTGTCCTTGAAGCCTGTCCAGTGAGGCTCTTAGTCTTCAATACACATTATCCCATTGTTTAATAAAGGTGCCGTCTGATGGAGTTTGACATCTATTTTCAGTATGTAATGTTCTCTTCTATGCATACTCAAACGACTGCAGAATCTGGTGAGCTTTAACAATATATTGTCTATCTTGTGAATAAAGCATACATAAAGCATAAAGCTTCCCCCTCTTCCCAACAGTGAGTTTTTATTAGTGACTGATCACAATGGCTCCTATAATGGGTGGAGGAAAAAGCACAGAAGAGCCGACTGGAATGATAGCCACTTCATTTCTGGTTGTGGAACCTGAGAGATTAAAAGCTTGTCATCTTTCCAGATCTAGGCGGTCATTCCGACTCTGACGGGCGGCGGTTGCCAGGGGCCCCAGGACACCCGTTCCCGCCAGCCTCTTCCTGGCGGTGAAAACCGCCAGAAACAGGCTGGCGGGAAGGGGGTCAGAATCCCCAGGGCAGCGCTGCTTGCAGCGATGCCCTGGCGGATTCGCCCAACCGGGGGTAAAACGGCGGGAAACCGCCGGCCCCGGTTTTCTGACCGCGGCTTTACCGCCGCAGTCAGAATGGGCTTGGAAGCACCGCCAGCCTGTTGGCGGTGCTTCCGTCATTTGCGACCCGAATGACCCCCCAAGTCTAAGGGCCTGATTTAGTTCTTGGCAGATCTGGTCCCACCGTAATTTTTCTGTTGGATAATCCATCTGCTGACTAGGCGGTCCGGCCGCTTTATTTATATGCTGGTGGGCCCATACATGAAAGTCTGTCCGTGAACCGCTGTCACCACCAGAACTTTACACCTGCGGAGATGACGCCATGGGCAAAAGCAGCTAGCGGTGGGACAACAGCCAGTTTTACCACCGGGCAAATCATGATGTGCATTCCTGCCAATGTAACTGTGGCAGCTAAACCTCCACACCTGAGTTGGTGGATTTCGAAGGCATATAATGTTGAAACTTACATTTTTTCTACATTTCTCATCCCATGTCACCATGAACCAGATCGTACAAGTTCTTCCTTTGCCTCTGCTAATTGACCATGACGCAAATCAACCGCGTCGTCACCAGAACTCAAGGTAAGTGACTTTTTTAACTGTTGAAATTGTCTGTTTACATTAGCTCTGGACTTGTGCATTTACTTACAAGCAATAGTTCAATAATCTCCAATGCATCCGGGTGTAATATTGTAGTTTAAGTAATTTAAAGAAACACACCTGTATGTTTTATTTACATTTACCAATGTGGTCTAAGCTATCTTCATGCACATACACCTACACAAAAAGTCACATTATTCCCAAATTCAAAATGTGTCCATACAGGTGTTTTCAATCATTTTTTCCAGACTGTCAAATCAGATACATATGCATTGCACATTATTTGAAGAACATAATTCTAATAAGATATAGGCGGTCATTCTGACCCTGGCGGTCAAAGACCGCCAGGGCGGAGGACCGCGGGAGCACCGCCGACAGGCCGGCGGTGCTCCAATGGGGATTCCGACCGCGGCGGTAAAGCCGCGGTCGGACCGGCACCACTGGCGGGCTCCCGCCAGTGTACCGCCGCTCCATTGAATCCTCCACGGCGGCGCAGCTTGCTGCACCGCCGCGGGGATTCCGACCCCCCCTACCGCCATCCAGATCCCGGCGGTCCGACCGCCGGGATCCGGATGGCGGTAGGGGGTGTCGCGGGGCCCCTGGGGGCCCCTGCAGTGCCCATGCCACTGGCATGGGCATTGCAGGGGCCCCCGTAAGAGGGCCCCTACATGTATTTCACTGTCTGCTGCGCAGACAGTGAAATACGCGACGGGTGCAACTGCACCCGTCGCACAGCTTCCACTCCGCCGGCTCGATTCCGAGCCGGCTTCATCGTGGAAGCCTCTTTCCCGCGGGGCTGGCGGGCGGTCTGAAGGCGACCGCCCGCCAGCCCAGCGGGAAAGTCAGAATTACCGCCGCGGTCTTTCGACCGCGGAACGGTAACCTGACGGCGGGACTTTGGCGGGTGGCCTCCGCCGCCCGCCAGGGTCAGAATGACCGCCATAGTAATTGCAGTACACAATGCAACACGTGGGTTTACTCAAAATGTACATTCAATGTCACTTCTAAACTTAAACATCTCATTTATTTATTAATGTCACATTTCTCCTTGTCTAGTGAATTTTCATTATATCATTAAATTACATTTAACACTAAAGTTTTTTTATGTGTAATGCATATGTGTTTATTATTAACGCTTATCACTTTTAAAAAAACACATCGGTATTAACAAGTTTAAAAAAATTAAGCATGTTTAGTTTTGGTGTAAGTGTCCATTATAATGATAAATGCTTGCTCCAAAATTACCATGTCCATCACACATCTTCATCACTAATGTATGCACTATACTTGTATGTCAAAAATAAAACTTATTTTTTCACTGTCATTACTTACATTGAGTTCATATTACACACATTTTCATAAATAGTGCAATGAATAAATTACTTTAAAAAAATGGCAGTACAAACTTTGTGAAAATATATATTTTTTAAATGAGATCCGTCTCTCAAATCTTTCAGAATAAATAAAACATAAATGTTCAAAAAACTATATGCACTGCATCAATGTTTGGGTTTTTATCCAAGAACTTACTTCTTAATTACACTGCCAAGGGACAAGCTAGATGCCAAGGGGCATCTAGTGGGCACAGAGCAGGAACCTCAAGGATCCTTCTCGAAAGGGGTTTGATTTCACAGAGAGCTGTAGCTGGGGTAGGTGATGTGTGGGTGTCTGATTTGCAGGTGCATGTGGTGTATGTTTAGGTATGTGTTTCTTGGAATGAGTTTGGTGTTCGGTGAGTGTGTGCTTTTGGGTTTGGTGGGTGTTGTTTTGCGTGCAGGTGTGCATTTGTGTGAGTCTGTTTGTTTGGATGAGTGTGCTATTGTGGTGGTTGTTGTGGTTGTGGTACATGTGGGTGTGGTGGTGGTTGTGGGAGTGGTGGTAATGGTGGTTGTTTTTGTGGTGGTGATGGTTGTGGTGCTTGTGGGTATGATAGTGGGTGCTGTGGTTGTGGGTGTGGAAGTGGGGCTTGGGGGTGTGGTGGTTGTGGAGACTGTGAGTGTAGTGTCCGTACTGTGTGTATGTTGGATAGTGTACGTTTGTGGTTTTTTTTGTGTGTTCGTGTTTATGTGTGGGTCTGCAAAGAAATGAGTGCACTTGGGATTGTGGTGAGAGTTGGGATTTGGGATGAGGAAGGGACCAGAGTAGGGGCACAAGGTTGTGCCAGATGGGTGACTGCAGTCAGTGCAGAGGCTATTTTCAAAAGTGATCTCCGCATGCCAGACATTGAACTATTAATGGCATCCAAAAATGCAACCATTGTTGCATTTGGCAACTAAGGCCCTAGACCAGTGGTTCCTAACCTTTTGACTTCTGTGGACCCCTCTATTTTATCATTAGTGCAATTCAGGGACCACCACTAAATCATTATTGGAATCCGTGGACCCCCACTGAGTCATTACTGGAAGTCATCACAGTAAGCCAGGACCAGGCCTAAACTTTGTCATTGATTTGAACCACAAGAAAATACACAAAAAACACACAGATACAAGCATTCCATCGAACACATACACAAATGGTAACACATTTTATTTAACTTGTAAAAAACAAAAAAATGTTTTTTTTTTTACTTTATTGAGAAGGTTGGAGCATTTCTAAATTCAGCTGAAGCCACTCATCATCCAATACTATAGTCAGTTTGATGCACCTGCACTCAATGTGAGGATACTAATTTAATTTTCAGCCTCCAATTTCAAATTCCTTGACAGTTACAGTACATTTTAAACATTTTCAATTGTGCATTTAGTTCTTTATTGCTTTACACTTTATTAATCTGTTAATATTAGTTAATTTCATTAGCAGTCATGGATCCCCTGAGAAAGCTTTGCAGACCCTCAGGGGTCCCCAGACCACAGGTCAGGAACCACTGCCCTAGATGAAATCACAATTGCTGTATGGCCTACAGAAGTGTTGTATAACAGGTCAATAGCCTCTTCACTGAGCACAGCTGGAGGGGGGTGGGTGTGCCTGTACAGAGGAAACCCCAGGCCTTTTGGGGGGTGTGGTTGGCCAACTGGGGGTAAGAGGTAGGGTGGAGATGGAAATTTGGGTGGCATACAAGGATGCAGATGATAAAGGTCCTGAAGGGTCTGCCACCACTAGGGACTGGTCACTTGTGGAGGCCTCCAAAGAACCCGCCAAACCACAGTGTACATTGGTGTCTGAGGTCTCATCACCAGACACATAATTTCTAGGTGCTTCTCTCAGTGCCATAGCGTGGGTTGTCAGCACCCGGGGCAAGGCAAGTAATTTGCGCCCCCTAACCCGTGGATTTTAGCACTCGCGAGTGCGAGCGCACCCCCCCCAGATGTTGCGCCTGGTGCGGCCGGCCCCCCCTGCACCCCCACGCTACGCCACTGGCTTCTCTGCCTTTATGGGTAATATCTCTTTGGCCTGTTCCTCAAGATGCTAAAAAGACTAATACAACATTTTTATTGGATGTGTGCAAAGGAAAATTATCATGAGGTTTTTTAACAAAACATTTCCTAATTTTCATATTTCACATGCTTGAAGGCTTTCAAACTTAGGTGTACTTCAACATCCCCACACATGTAGTGAGTATCTTAACGATCCATTTGCTCAATGTTTTGTAATTTACAATCATTACTCCCATTTCATTTTTGAACATTTCTCTTACACATTTCACATTTCTCCTGGAATTGTCTAACACCTCTGAATGGTACAGATTGGGTATTTTGAATAATGAACTCATGTCACAAAAGTAAATAAGTAGCAAGAAACCTTTGTACCATGTACCTTGTCATCCATCAGCAAAAGTCCCTTTCAATAACTATTTTTCTTCAATATTTATTTACCATCTAGACATAACAAAGGATACAAATCTTGTTTTTAGGTATGTGTTACCCTGTCACCAATGTGTACACATTCTTGTCTGTTTCATTAACCCCTTGGGTGCCTCATTAGAGGCCTACCCTTCCACGCTGGAAGCGTAGATGGGAGGAGAAATGCAAAAGCAGTTCTCCTCCGATCACGTGGAGGGGCCGAGAAAGAAGGCATCAAAGGAAAGGAAAGGCCTCATACCATAAGAGGAGCGGCCCCTTGGGCAAGGGCCGCTCCCTAGAGGGGCAATTTATTTTTATTCCATTTCAGCGCCCCTCGGGGGCAGATTGGCCTATTATACATAGGCCGATCTGCCCCTGGAGGGGGCAGAAACTGCTAGACACCAGGGATAACTTTTTTTTTTTTCATTTTTTTTTTCAGATATGGTGAGCAACCCCTTAGGCACAGGTCGCTCCCCTGGGGGGGGAAATTGTATTTAGGCCATTTCTGCCCCCCTTGGTGACAGATCAGCTTATTTTTATCAGGCCAATCTGCCCCCAAGGGGGCAGAAACCACTAGACATCAGGGATTTTAATTTTTTTGCATACATTTCACCCAATGGGAGCGACCCCTTAGGCAAGGGTCGTTCCCTTAGGGGAAAAATGTATTTTAGGCCATTTCTGCCCTCCTTAGGGGCAGATCGGCCTATTTTTATTAGGCCAATCTGCCCCAAGGGGGGCACAAACCACTAGGCCCCAGGGATTTTTTTTGTTGCGCCAATTTCACGCAAGGGGAGTGACCCCTCATTGGGGTGAAAATTTATTTTAGACCATTTCTGCTCCCCTTGGGGGCAGATTGGTCTGTTTCTAGTAGGCCGATCTGCCCGTGGAGGGCAGAAACCACTTAGGCTCCAGGGATTGGTGTGTGTGTGTATGTGTGTGTTTTGTTTGGGTGGCAGCCCCTTGGGCATGGGTCGCTCTCCATGGGGGCACATTATTGTTGGCTATATATGCCCCTTTTGGGGGCAGATCTGCCTATTTTTGGAAGGCCCATCTGCCCCCAAGGGGGGCAGAAAGCCCACTTGAGACCAGGTAGGATTTTCTTTCACAATAAGAAGGCAGGGTATGGCCATACCCCCACCTCAAATAAATGAGGCCAATGATGTTCTGCCTACCAGTGGGCAGATGGGGCAATTACCCCCGATCCACACCCGAGGGGATAAAGTCTACTAGATGCCAGGGAATTTAAAAAAAATAGTGGGGTGGTGGCTACCAACCAGTATGGGCACGAGTATGCCCCCACACCAACTGAAGGAGGTAACAGCCCTCCCCCACATACTAAAACATCTTATCCCATGGCAAGCAAGAGGACATTTGATTATTTTGTGTTTTGGTTTTACATTTGGGCCATGACAGCTTGGCTAACTCTCAGAATCGTCCAACTTGGAATAGTGAGGGCTGCACTTTTTTGGACTTTGGGAGGCTTCCATGTAGAAAAATCCACAAGACCTACACACATCTTAAAACTAACCATCTGTATGATTCCAGGGTGGTGTGCTTCACATGCACCCTGCACCCTTTTCTTACCCACAATGCCCTGTAATCCTCAAACTTTGCTGAACATCACACACATTTTTCCTACATTTATGTGATGGAACCTTCTGGAATCTGCAGGAATCCACCCAGCATTGTCTCATCTATACCAATAAAAATTCTGCTGCACTTAGCCTAAAAATGATTTTTTTCAAACTGATCTTTTGGACCCGCTGTGGTTCCCCCTCAATGATGACATGTTTTTGTCTCTTCCCTGTCACAGGCACTTGGCCCACCTACACAACTGAGGTATCATTTTTACCGGGAACTGAGGGTAATGTTGAGTGGTAGGAAATTTGTCTCGGGCGATGATGCCACAGAGAAATGTGGGAAAAATATGATTTTTGTAGCTAAATTTGAGGTTTGCTGAGGATTCTTGGTAAGAAAACATTGGGGGATCCATGCAAGTCACACCTCCGTTGATTCCCTCAGGTGTCTAGTTTTCAGAAATGTTTGGGTTTGGTAGGTTTCCCTATATAGCTGCTGAGCCGAGAACCAAAAACGCAGGTCCCCTCCCCCGGCAAAAACAGGTAGTTTAGTATTTGATCATTTTGATGCCTTCACATAGTGTTTTGGGGCATTTCCTTTCACGGACACTAGGCCTACCCACATAAGTGAGGTCCGATTTTTATCAGGAGACTTTGGGGAATGCTGGGTGGAAGGAAATTTGTGGCTTCTCTCAGATTCCAGAACTTTCTGTCACCAAAATGTGAGGAAAAAGTGTTTTTTTGGCCAGCTTTTGAGATTTGCAAAGGATTCTGGGTATCAGAACCTGGTGATAGCCCCACAATTCACCCCATCCTGGATTCCCCTAGGTGTCTAGTTTTAAAAAATGCACAGGTTTGGTAGGTTTCCCTAGCTGCCGGCTGAGCTAGAGGCCAAAATCCACAGCTTGGCACTTTGCAAAAAACAGCTCTGTTTTCTTTGGGAAAATGTGATGTGTCCATGTTGTGTTTTGGGCTATTTCCTGTCACAGGTGCTAGGCCTACCCACACAATTGAGGTACCATTTTTTACGGCAGACTTGTGGGAATGCTGGGTGGAAGGAAATTTGTGGCTCCTCTCAGATTCCAGAACTTTCTGTCACCGAAATGTGAGGGAAAAGTGTTTTTTTTGGACAAACGTTGAGGTTTGCAAAGGATTCTGGGTATCAGAACCTGGTGACAGCCCCACAAGACACCCCATCTTAAATTCCCATAGGTGTCTAGTTTTCAAAAATGCATATGTTTGGTAGGTTTTCCTAGGTGCCGGCTGAGCTAGAGGCCAAAATCCACAGCTAGACACTTTCCAAAAAACATGTTAGTTTTCTTTGGGAAATTGTGATGTGTCCATGTTTCCTGTCATGGGCATTAGGCCTACCCACACAAGTGAGGTACCATTTTTATCAGGAGACTTGGGGAACACAGAATAGCAGAACAAGTGTTATTGCCCCTTGTGTTTCTCTCAATTTTTTTTCCAAAAGTAAGACAGTGTGTAAAAAAGACGTCTATTTGAGAAATGCCCTGTAATTCACATGCTAGTATGGGGACCCCGGAAATCAGAGATGTGCAAATAACCACTGCCTCTCAAAATCTTATCTTGCGCCCATTTCAGAAAAACAAAGGTTTTCTTGACACCTTTTTTTTAGCAAATTAATTGCTGTATACCCGGTATAGAATGAAAAGCCATTGCAAGGTGCAGTTCATTTATTGGCTCTGGGTACCCAGGGTTCTTGATGAACCTTCAAGCCCTATATATCCCCACAACCATAAGAGTCCAGCAGACGTAACAGTATATTGCTTTAAAAAATATGACATTGCAGTAAAAAGTTACAGAGTAAAATGGGAAGAAAAATTGCTGTTTTTTTACCTCAATTCCAATATTGTTTTGATTTCACCTGTTATTTTCTGTAAGAAAAACCTTGCTGAATTCAGAATTTTGTCTACTTTTCAGACATGTTTAGCTTTCCGGGATCCAGCATTGGTTGCACACCCATTTATGTGACTAACTGGAAAGAGGCTAAAAGCACAAAAATAGTAAAAAAGGGGCATGTCCCAGTAAAATGCCAAAATTGTGTTGAAAAATGTGGTTTTCCGATTCAAGTCTGCCTGTTCCTGAAATCTGGGATGCTGGTGATTTTAGCACCGCAAACCCTTTGTTGATGCTATTTTCAGGGAAAAGCCACAAGCCTTCTTCTGCAGCCCTTTTTTCCCATTTAAAAAAATATATAATAATGTTTGCTGTATTTTGGCTAATTTCGTGGTCTCCTTCAGGGGAACCTACAAACTCTGGGTACCTCTCTAGAATCCCTAGGATTTTGGAAAAAAAGAACGCAAATTTGGCATAGCTTATGTGGACAACAAGTTATGAGAGCCTAAGCAGGAACTGCCCCAAATAGCCACAAAAAGGCCTGGCACCTGAAGGGGAAAAAGCCTGGCAGCGAAGGGGTTAAATAATGTTTGCCTACCAAATTCATGTTTGTAAAAACAGACTAGCTTATATTCATATTTGTAAAGGAGTAAGGCTCCATGCCAATCTGCAACTGTGAACATGAACTGATTTGAATTTGAAGTGAAAACATATTTTTTATGTTTTTGCTAAATAATGTTGCCATTGTTCTCATGTTTCTAGTCATTTGGGATCACATGCTCTCTATTGTTTGTTTATTAGTTTGTTTATTATACCAACTCACCAATGTGAAGATTGGAACATCCACTATATCATAAGTACATTGTATGCTATGTCACCTGTAAATGGGTCAATATAACCTCCTCACGATTGTGATGGAGCACCACACCTGACTCAATCATGAATTGTGGCCTATTTGGTACAACTGTCCCTCACAACATAGACAAAATCCAGGTGCATCTTTTTTCTTTGGGAGGCATGCGTCTGCTCAAAACAGTCCTTAAGTAATGATAAGAAATCTAGTGGCAACATTTTGCACAAATCAATACACAAAACACATCATCATACAACTTTTGCAAAACATACGTCTTCCAGAACTCTTCTTGTGCATTGAACTTGTGTCAACCATTATGTTGCTGCCATAATTGGTTGCAATAACAAAAAAATGTTACCTGACAATAAGATCTCCAAAAAGACTTACCTCCTGGATGCTGTTGTTGGACTCTCAATTGCCTATCAATCTCTGGATTGGCCACCACAAGCATGCAGGCCATTAGGGGGCCAGGGTGTGGCACACATGCTTCCTACATTGGGAGGACTAGCCAGGCTGGGCATCTGATGACTTCTTGGTCCAGCATTGTGAGACCTCCCTCCTCTTTCAGCAGTGAATGCTGCACACTTGTAGAGCCCCAGGGTCTGTCCCTTCTTTGTGATGACCTTCTACATAGTCTTTTTCTGATGGGTGTTGACCCGTATGGATTTATAAAAAAAGAAAAACATGTTTTGTGAGCTTTTTCTATTGATGTAGCACAATGTTGATCCATCTATCAGAGGCATTTCTAATACGTTAGTACAGCATATGTTCTAAAACAATTTTTTTTACTTGAAACTACAAATATATAGTGACCTGTTGAGTACCTGCATCACTTTACATGTCCTTATTTTACAAATTCTGGCCACCGACATCTTTGAGGCCAGGGGTCTGAAACATTTCACATAGTGAGAACTACTTTTGATCAATGCAAATCATTGTGAGCTAATGCGCATTGTTACCACACATTCTGACACCCAGCTGCATTGGCCTAAGGTCTAATGTCCATAGAAAACTGTGGCAAGAAACAAATACTATGACTAAGGGGACTATGAAAGGGCTGCCAAGTCTGTCAGAGCACTGTCTTTGGTGATGTATGAACATGTGCATGTAAGAATGGGATCTATTTGTATGGGTGACTGAGAGCCTGTGTCATATGTACTTGCAGCGCAGGACATGCCTTTCACCATTTGTAGCACCGTTACATGTATCACAGAGACAATCATTATTTTGAAAATGGGAAAAATTAAAAGGGCAGAAAATATGCAGATAAGTTAATAACATGAATTATTTTTCAGCAATTCACAATTCTTTCATTTCAACATGTGGCTCCGTTTTTCACTGATACTTATGACACAGTGTCTACTAGTTACTGATAGTAAGGGTCCTACACTTCATGAATGCAACACTTTTATTTGCCAGTAAATTGAAATGAAGAGTTACCTCAATCTTCAATGTAACTTTTCATTCACATTTCCAGACATTTAAAAGCATTAAATTGAAGTTGGTTATGTCATTCCACAAGGTACTGTCACGTTGTATTTGAATGATCCTGTGGCCACAGTATGTGGTACTCCAATGATTTTGACTATTGGTGTTATTGATGTGGGATGCCTATTGTGAGGCAGGAGGTCTGACTTCAGCTGATGACATGAATCAAGAATAGTTTGCCTACTAAATCTGATTATTTTAATTATATTCCGTTCTTCCATGGTGTCAAGGTCTGGAACTGTAAACATGATAATGGCACTAAGTATTTGAGTTCTGCTTGGGTTAAAAATATTTTTTGAAAGTTTACAAATAAATATTTATTATAATTGTGTGAAACTATGACTTGTAGACCTGTTGTGTTTGTTGTATTTATACATGTTTGTTAATGGAAGGAAGATTACCTGTATGTTTTTTTTTAGAAACATTATTTTATATTATTTGCATTTAAAAAGAACGATGGAGAAAAAAGCAATTAAAAATTGTGTACAAGAAATACAACACCAATCTTTGACTTTGTTTGTTTTGAATTAATTTTACAGACACAAATACACTGAAATAGGATTATACAAAAATTTCTAAGGCAAAGAACAGATCAAATAGCCAATCATGGTTAATGAAACTGTTATTGTAGAACCAACATTGTTCAAAATCCAAGGCACAAAACACAACTAGCATAGAAAATGCAAATGTATCTAGAAAATAATCCACAGAATGAATGGTGGTCACACACTAGAGGAATCTAGGTCCTGTGTCTCATGCTGGTGGTGCGGATAAACATCCTTTCCTGAGGAGGGTATCCACAGTTGCAGTGACTGAGGTGGTTGCAGGTGTTTATTCATGTGGCAGATCCTCCCTTTCTGTGGCTGAGGCATGTTTAGTGGGACCAGATGTTGTAGTGCCACAGAAAGGTGTAGATGTTCCTGGGAAAGCCCTGTACATATGGTGATAAATGTCAAACAGCATTCTAGTCAGGGAGCTCAAATTAGAGTTTAGATTCTGCATCTCTACATTTTGCTCCGTAGGCAACTGCTTCATGTCCTGGAGCTCTGTAGGGACCTGCGCCATCATGTCTTAGGACCCATGTCTTGGGACTGATACCAAGATTTAGTCAAAGGTGGGCTAGGTGATAGTGAACCTGGCAACCTCACTTTGCTGACCTACATATTCTCTCCCACGAACACTACCCCCACTACCCTGTGCCCTGGAGCCAGTGTGCCCCATCCCAATGGGTCCTGGCTGAACTGGAAGAGGTGGTGGTGCTGGGTCAGCAGCAGCCAGGACTGAGGACACAAGATTGGGTTGAAGTTCCTTTGGACACAGGGAGTGGAGGAATACATAGGCTGTGGACTGGCAACAGCTGGGGTAGGAGGTGTAGGTGTGGGTCGAGTGAGACTCACTAGAACGTTCTGCTCAAACAGACCAGATGGACCAGGCAGCTCCCCATTATCCAGACTTGCAGTGGAGTCCTTAGTGAAGGCTTGATCCTGGTCTGGAGTAGAAATATCCTCAGTGGCACATAGCTGACCACGTACTCTGGGTGTTGGAGTTAATATTGATTACATGTGAACATTTTAAAATTGGGTTTATATGCTTTACAAAGATGCAAAACACATTATCAACAGCTAACTTAAGAGCAAAAGTGACATTTATATTTAGTGAGATATTCAAAACTGTAACCTACCAGTCTCCACTCCACCAGAGTTTCTTTTCACGTCTCCAGAATGTAGGATCTGTAAGATCCTCCCCCCCAGGGGAACAGTTGGAAAGGGGCTGGGAGAACCACAGCCAGTCCTCTGTGCCTCTAGGTGATGCTTGGAGGCCAGGGAATGCACTGTCCCCTGCAGGTCATTCCATCTCTTCCTAATTTCCTCCTGTGCACAGGTTCTTTGCTACAGTATTCACTCTGTCAACTATTCTGGATGACACTTGCCTTTTCTGAGCTATTGTTGTATTTTGCACTTGGGCTCCAAACAATTGCACCTAATACTCTAATAATTTCATGCACCATGACTGACACTTCTCCCTCTGTAAAATGGGGATTGTTCCTCCCTGCCATAATGAGCAAATAACATTTAATATAATAGAATCTGCAAATGATAAATTGGGTCAAAAAGCCTTAAGACCATGTGGTCCCATTAAAAACTGTCAAATTAAAGCCTAAGGGCAAATCCTATCCTTGGGAAATCACTGGCATAATATCAATTACAGAAATATTGTGACACACAAATATTGTGTCAAAAATCTCGATGACACAAATATCGTTTCCCTATACTTATAAATGTAAGCACAAACATTTCAAAACTAAAATCAATTCACACTAATATTTTTGAAAATAATAAAAAAATATTGTTTTTAAATGCATATTATATATAGTTTAAAATAGTAAATTGTAAATATTTTAATACACAACATTAATATGATGTATACTAAATACATTTAAGTAACATCCAATACTTAATGTAAATATATACTCATATAAACATGCACACATAAATACACGTGTGCATGTTTATATATATATATATATATATATATACGACCATTATAAAAAACATATATTTTACAGTACTTTACATTTTTTGTATTGTTTCCAATTCACTACTAAGAAATTTATATATATATATATATATATATATATATATATATATACATATATAAATAATGAAAATCATATAACCATATGTAAATATATATAGTTAGACCTTACATTCTTGGTGTGGTTTCCCCTGACTTTTTGCTTTCTCACCTCCTGCATTACTGACTTCAATTTTGTTGCCTTTAGGTTTCTGTGCACTTTACCACTGTTAAAGTACAGGTGCTCTGTACTCTACACTTGATGATATGGTGACATTGGCTTAATCACAATTGGCACATTTAATTTACTTATATGTCCTTTGTAAAGTACACTATATGTGCCAAGGGCCTGTAAATTAAATGCTACTAGTGGGCATGCAGCACTGATTGTGCCACCCACTACAGCAGCACTTTAAACATGTCTCAGGCCTAAGGTTACTATAACTCGCACCCTCACCATGCACTGCTAATGACCCCACAAATGACAGCACTCATGATATCTTTGATAACATCAATTATATTATCAATTTAATATTTGCAGTACATTTTTTAGGAACTGTGCATGACAGGGGCGCGAGTTATAGTTACCTTAGGGCACGTCTTATAGTTGCTTAAGATAACTTTAACAATAGCAGGTGAATTTCTTTGGTTTTGTACATTTACAAGGTGAGCCTAACTATAACGGCCTTGTAATCTTTGTTTTTTTGTGTGAATTTCTGTTTTTTAAATTCTATTTCCTAACTATAATGTCGGTGTAACCTTTGTTTTCTTCAGTGACATATATATATATATATATATATATATATATATATATATCAAAAACAAAGTTGTCCTCATGTGAAAGCGCACTCCCAACAGGTTATATAAACGGGAAGAAAAAGCAAAGCCAGCAACTCACAGTGAATTCTTTAAGCAGTTTCATTATTCCAGGCCTTAAGTTATAAAATCATCTCTGGACACATGTTTCAAGGTCAATCCTTTCTTCAGCAGAGAAAAATATAAAAGTGTTTCACCCTCGTAGGTGCAGCCAGTGCTGGAGGTGTTCCAGGCATCTCAATGTAAATAATCCCAGCTGTTTATTAAAAGAACTAGAAAAAGCATGGATAAAGGACGTTAACAAATGGTGGGAGATGGCCACATTGAAGAAATATATAGAAGTTAAATTAATCCCCATGGGTTTAAGGATTATTGTATTGCCTACATTGAGTAGTATAGACTTTGATTTGTTGAAACAGTGCCACACTGACACTGCAGAATGTTCTATCAAATTGATGCAAACATTAATAATCCAGGCTGAGCATCATCTCCAGCAAACCATGAAATAAATCAAAGAGATTGAAACCATCTTGGAGCCCTTGAAGAATAAGGAAGAAATCATGAAGACCTTGAATGAGATAAAGTCAAGGGTCAAAAAACATAAGAATGATGTACAGGTCATGAAATATAAGAAGTTTACTTGGGATAAAGTGAATTATGAAACTGGAAAAGTCTACACATTTGAAAAAAAACATGATGTCTGGTATAAATGACATACAATGTATTAAGCTTTGGACAAAGATGTATCAGGCATTTATAGCTCAAGAGCAAGTTTGGGGGATGAGAACCACTTAGGGTGAACATCAAGGTTAGATTTTCCATGGGAATTACATCTGTTGAAAATACAAACAAGAGAAGGGTGTTGCGGATAATTCAACAGATCTGCCCCAAATGTAAATGCACCAGAAGGTCCAAAAGGAAAAGGCAGAGGCAGAAGAAGGGACAACAAAAAAGACGAAAGATGCAGGATAAGAGTCTACTCATTAATCTATCCTTTAAATATTTGGAAGAGTGTCATCTGACTCCATTGGAAAAGGTTCTCACATTTGTACCTCTAACCAATATAAATCTCCCGGATACAAGAATCAATCTATATAAATTTTGTTGGAAGCTAAAACTGCAAAAACATTATTGTTAGAAATGGGGTCTTTGGTTGACAGTCAGGTTACTCCCTGTTCAAACAAGGACCCTCACTCTAACCAGGGTAAAAGAGAATCACCCTCAGCTAACCCCTGCTTACCCCCTTGGTAGCTTGGCAGAGCAGTAGGCTTAACTTCAGAGTGCTAGGTGTAAAGTATTTGTACCAACACACACAGTAACTTAGTGAAAACACTACAAAATGACACAACCCCAGTTTAGAACATTAGGAAATATGCATCTAAACAAAACAAGACCAAAACAACAAACATCCGACATACACAAGTCAAGTTATGAATTTTTAAAGATTAAAGTAAAAAATAGCGCTTAGAAACACAAAATGCTTAGATGAGGAGTTAACATGGTGTCGTAAAGGAGTCGTTCCCAACAATCTGACACCAGAGGCGCCGGGCACGGAGTCACGTAGACCCCCAGGTACCTTGGTGAAGAAATGAAAACGAGCCAATGTGCGAATTCGGGGAATGGTGCATCTGTGTGAAATGTTGAATCCGCGCACTTCGAGCAGCGTCGGTCACGACGTGGGGTGGCGACTTCCACGGAGTCACGGACTTCAGCGGGGCTGCAGCGATGTCGTGCCTGCAAAGGTCGATGCGCTCCAGCAAAGATCACGGAGTCGGGTGCAGGTGGCGTCACCAGATTCAGCAGCGATGTTGGCCCGAAGTCGTCTGAAGACGATTTCTTTGGATTTTCACCAGCTCTCCTTTCAAGGGCCCAGGGACTGGATAGGGCACCACTTGTCAGAGCAGGAGTCTCTCCAGAGACTCCAGATTCCTTAAAATAAGCTGCATTAGAACTATATTTGTTTCTATTTCTTAATAGTTCCCCCGTAGAGGATCATATCTATCAGGTTCTGAGGATGGTTGCTGCTAGCGTGAAGTAAGCTATTTCCTGCTGTTTCTTCCTAAATAAGGTGCTTTCCACCTTTCCATTGTCAATTTAGATTCTTACACCTGGAAATTCTATTGCCTCTGAATCAGTTTCACAGGTGAATTTGTGATTAGGAGAATTATCATTCAAGATGGTAACAAATTGTTGTGCAGATTCTGTATCACCTTTCCAAATGCAAAAGATACTGTCATTCTGTCTGACATTTTGCTGCTGCTTGGTCCATTTTCTGTACTCCCACTGGTCCTCCTTCAAATTCTTTACTTCTGTCTCTTTTTCCTCCACAACCTCTGCAGTTTCCTGTTCCCCTTCCTAATTACACTGCTAGCCTCCCCTGGGCCATGGGGTTGAGCTCATTTAAAATCTTGCTTTTTACTCCACCAGCTTCAGACTGTGCAGAGGCTTCACACTTATTGTTATCACTATCTCTGTCTCTCAAATTCATTCTAGACTCTGGACTTAATCCTTCATTGATTCTGCTCAGCCACTTTGGGGACTTGAGGTTCACCAGTTTCATGTCTGTTGAATTGTTTTTCTCTCATCTGATTGTATTTCCTTCCAAAGGTCAGAATTTGCCCTTTTTCGTGATCAGCTTGGACCCTTAGAAGTTCATGTTGTTTCTCCATCTTTAATACTTCTTCCGCTTTATTCAGTTTTTTGTCAATTTTCTCAATTTCCTTGTTGAATTCCTCTATTGTGCATTTCTCTTTCAATTCAGTATAAATCAATCAGTCTCTACCGGCAACTTTTCCTGTTCTTTCCACACATTTTAATCAAGAGTTTAAGCATATTAATGCAGCACTGGTGATTATTTGCAGCCCATTCTCTAATCATTTCCTGGTCAGGGTTCACAGATGTAGGTATCAAAAAGATTCTTAATCCCCTGGGAATTTTCCCACAGTCAATGTACTTCTGTAATGTGACCACCTCCCACCATTTGGACTGTTCTTGTTTTGAATTTTTCCAAAGAGTATCCCATATTTCTTTCTTTGTTTCACAGTATTGTCCATACCATTATTTTTTTCATTCAAGCCTGTTTTTTCATGGGAGGTAACAGGTCCTGTGTGAAAGAATGTCCCGGCCACTAAAGTCTTGCAAAGCGAAGTATATTTATATAAACAGCAAACAAAATTATCGCTTTTTGGATATCTTTGTTTCCTCAATCACGAATCACACCAAATACATAATACTCACCATTTTTAAACACAAGTGCATTCATAGAATTAATAAAAAGAGAATACCTCAGCAATCAAAAATGCTTTCTATAAAAGCAGATCGGCCATATTAGAATGGAGTTCACTAGTACAAAATTTTCCATACACCTTGTTAAGCAACATTAGTATTATAGCCCAAGTGTTTAATTAATGTCTTTTTGTTGTTAATTTATATTCTTCTGTTTTTTTAAATAATATTGTATTTCAAACATCAAGCCCTAGTCGGCTAAAATAAAATAAAAGATATATTATGCTTATGTTGTTTTAACTCATATCAATATTTCAACATTCAAGCTTACGTGGGCTAAAGTGAACAACTGCCTACTGCTTTTATTACCTTAGCTTCCATACCCCTCCCAGGCAATAAATCTTGTTGAAATATCTCAACCGGGGGGATAAGAAAACAAAAGAAAGAGAAACATTTAAACCCCAGTGGCTGACAGACATGCAGCTAATACATATATGTTTCTAAACTAGGATAGACTAGGGGTAACCCCTCAATTAAGCCCATGTGGGCATGTTTTTAAAGGATATGACAGCTGTTTTGCTATTCTCGGTCCACTATGATCTCTCTCCAGGAACTGACTATCATCCAGTTTCAAGCAGTCCAATTGTGTATCAAATATTAAAAAAGTGCACCCCACCTGGAATTTAAAAAAACAATCACATTTTGAAGCTCCATATTTGTTAAAAAAACAAAGTAGAAGTGAAGCAAATTATACACTTTTCTATGCAACATCCAGATACAACATATACCTACTCTCCCCTGTACCTAAACTATGTCAACTGCCAATTCATTGTCCATATTCAATCCAACAGGATGTAGGGTGTTCATATGAATAATAAGCCTCGACTCAAGTTTGCTGAGTTCCAGAATTTTATTCCCTATTCTCTATCTCAATGGGATTCTATCAAGGACCACAAATTTCATCAATTTCTCATTCTTGTCATGGTGTGTTTTGAATTGTCTTGCCACTGGTTAGGTCTTGTCATTATGATAATTGCCCTCATATTCTGCAGCACACTGTAATATGAATTGCAAGATATATGTTTTTTCATTATATACGGTTTGGATGTTTTAGGAAACTTAACCTCTTTACAATTACCACTGTATATACAGGCTTTACATTTCCCACAAATATATATATATATATATATATATATATATATATATATATATATATATATATATATATATATATATATATATATATATAATATATATATATAGATAGATAGATATACATATAGATATATTCAAAAAAATTGACATGATTGTTAAAAGCTGTATTAATTAATTATGAATTACAAATCTCATTAATGTATTATTTAGTTAAATTTCCACACTAAACTCTGACAAACTTAGCAGCCCACACATGAAATATTAATAAAAAAATAAGTATATGACAATTAACATATTTAATAATCAATTAAATAATTATTAACACACGGATACTTGAAAATAATCAATTATTATTCAAAACCTATCCCCCTAAAAACACAATAGTCCCCCACCTATTATATAGCTAAAAACACATAATAATTACTCAATTTATAAAATAATATTTGTTATAATATGTTTCTCTAGTTGGCAGAGGCATACACCCTGTCCAGGTAGGATCACAATCTTAGTCAGGGTAAGTCACAAAACAACTTCAATTATCCTGGGCTCACCCTCTGGTACCTTGGCACAGAGCAGGTAGGCTTAACTTAGAAGAGACAATGTGTAAAATATTGGCGCAATGACTCATAGAGTAACACAGTGAATACACCATAAAAATACTCCACATCAGGGAAGGAAAATAGGTTAGGGTTGTATAAATAAAACGAGACCAAAATGACAAAAATCCAATAGGTAGATCCTGAGATATATAATTTAAAATGTTTAGGTGAAAAGTAACTGTGGTCGTCTGGTCGAGCTGGACCGGGACAAATTCACATGCATGCTGGCCACAGGGATACACTTGGGCCTGCTGAACACAGTACCCTAAATCCTGGTGCACGTTCTGCAGTAGCATGCTTTGTGAGACTTTGTATTCTGCGGCATTGGTTCCAAGAAGCTGTGCAGTGAGGCTTTGCGGGCATGGCATCGCTTTGCATGGATCCTTGAGAGCTGTGCAGTGAGGCTTTGCTCTGTAGAATCCAGGTGCAGATGGTTCAAGTCTTTGATGTCCCCGAGACTTGGGAACAGGAGGCAAGCTAACAAGCCCTCAGAGATTGCTTGTGTTGGGAAGGCAGAGTCCTTCCAGCAGAGTCAGGGAGCAACAGGTAACAGGGCAACCAGTAGAAGAGCAGTCCTTCCAAAAAAGTAGTCCAGTGGAGTACTTTGAGCAACACAGCAGTCCTTCTGACAGAGTCCAGTTGTAGGTCCAAATGTGTCTCATGTGATGGGTTCAGAGACACAGTACTTATACCCAAATGTGCCTTTGAAGTGGGAGAGACTTCAAAGACTGGTTTTGAAGTGCAGCAGTTCCCTTTCAGCCCAGTCCTGTCTTCCAGGGGATCTGTTGGGCACATCAGTCCTTTGTGTGGGGTCAGGCCACTACCCTTTGAAATAATGTGAGCCCTCTACCCTTCCTGCCCAGGAGGACCAATCAGCATGCATTTGAATGCAGATGCAGTTACGTGTCCTGTTTTTATGGCTGTCTGGATGGACTGCACAAGGGGAGCTGTCACCTAGCACAGACCAGACATGTATTGGAGACAGGCTCAAATCACATAGAGTTATAATCACAGAGAAATGCCCACTTTAAAAAGTGGCATTTCTGCATTAGTAATGTATAATTCCACTACATCAGTAAGTAGGATTTCTCACTACCATTTTAAGCATATCATATGAGGTACCACTACTCCATTGAGATCAGGAGGTACCCCTTAAAAGTATAGAAGGGAATTCCTAATGATAGCCTATGAGAGGAGCAGGCCTCATAGTATTACAAAACAAAATAGACTGACACTACCAGACCATGTAAAACATAAAGGTACATGTTCTACATTTTACTTAAGTAACACCCGGCCACCTATGGGCTACCTTGGGCCTACCTTAGGCCCTACATAGCTAATATTACTTATTTGTAATAAAAGGGGACTTGAAGGCCTGGCAAGTAATTTTAAAGTCAAAGTGGCAGTTGAACGGCACACAGAGGCTTTGTAATGGCAGGCCTGAGACATGGTTAAGGAGCTACATGTGATGGTGGCACAATCAGTGCTGTAGTCTCACTGGGGGCATGTAATTTACAGGCTATGGGCACATGTATTGCACTTCACTAGGGACTTACAAGTAAAATAAATGTGCCATTTGAGTAAAAGCCAGTGTTACAATGTTTTAGGAAGATAGCAAATGCACATTTGTTTTTGTTAGCAGTGGTAAAGTGTCCAGAGTCCTAAAGCCAAGAACAATGAGGTCAGAAAGAGAGGACAGAGGTCCCAAAAAGAGGTAGAGGAAGGCAAAAAGCTCAGAGAGGGCCACTTTCCAATAATATTCAATAGTTAAAAATACATTCATTAAAAAAGTGCACATTAATTATCATTTAATAAACTTGCAACCCTATACCCTTACAAACCCAACCGCCTGCACCTAGAATATAAATCATTTAAAAATACATATTATTCACAAGTCACATAAATAATACAATTTTTAATAATTAAGTAATAATTAACCCTATATCCATACAAACCCTATAACCCACACCTAATATATAACTTAAAAATATAGTAATTACACAATTTACATAATTAATATCAAATAAACAATTATTCATAAGTTAATAATTAATTGTTAATTAATTATTAGTTGATTAACTACTCACCCTATACCCCTAAAAACCCAGCAACCCACACCTAATATTTATCTTATAAATAGGTAATTATCAATAGCATAATTAATAATGAAGTAAAACATTTAATTGACTATCAATATAGTATTAAATAATTATACTTAATTAACTTTCCACCCAGTACCCCTACAGACCTCACACCCCACTACAGCACTATTAATTACTATTAAAATTAAATTAACAATTATAAATCACTTAAAATTACAAACTATATTTTAAAATGTTGTCAATAATTATACAAACAATATTCAACATATAAAATTCATATATGAACTAAAACACATAAACACAATTAAAAAAACATTTTTTTAACTGCATTATATAAAATTATATTAACACAACAGATATTCTTAAAAACTTTATTACTTACCTAAACAAAATTGATATTTTTGTCAACGATATTTCTGAATCACAATATTTTTGAATCACTATATTTTTTACAATATTTCTGTATCTCAATACCTAAAACTCAATAATTTGTCCAAACTCTCCATTGGTTCACCCCACACTGACTTAAAACAAAGAATGGAATAGGATAGAAAGAAAATGGAGGCAGTAATATGATGACCAGGAAAAAAAAGATTTACCATTTGGCCATTAGAAACTACCACTCCAAAATTAAATCGTCCTAGCATCCTACTTTGAATCTAAGATTGACAGAGCAACTATCTTGCCTTTAGAATTATTCTAAAATGTTAAATACTGAACTATTTTGAAATCAGAGAGCATTCTTCCAGGGCCTACTGTAGCCCTCTGCAATGGTCTGGCAATGCTCTTTCAAAAAAGTATTCTACAATATTTATTCTGCTCTACAAAGTACGAAGCCTATGCCTGGTTCTATCCCAGGGGGAAAGACAGTGGGCACTTCCACGGCATGCCTTACAGCTTTCCCTGAAGCCGGACTAAATGATAATGCTCTGGATTTGCTAACTTCCTTCCTAAGCAAACAGGATGTTTCAGGTTTGTGAAAAGTCCTGTTACACGGACACCTTCCCCTTGATGTGTGGAGTGCTACAGGGTTCTGCACTTAGTCCTATGCTTTTTAATCTTTACATGTGCATACTGGCTGGTATGGTCCTGGAATTCGGGCTGTCAATTGTTTTCTATGCAGATGACACACCGCTGATCATCTCACTCGTACCACATGACCACATGTTTACTGCTCCACTGAATTCAAGCTAGCTTGGCTAATGAATGATGATACCCTGAAACCGGTTCTAGGATGCTTGGTTCTGGTCCAGAGAGGACCTGGCTTGTAGTTCGGGCTTGGTTGTTCTCATGGGGAACAGGGTCAAGACTGATTTGCATATGGTTGGGCCCAAACTAGGGTGGCATTGTGAGCAACAAAACAATGAATTAAACCTTGATCTTTGTGCCTGGGGTTGAATGTTCTCATTTTTCAGCATTCCATCCATCACCTCTTCTTTTTGCATTTGTTGTCCTAAGTTGGAAAGGGTCCTGTACTCACTGTCCCATTGGATTCAAGCTAGCCTAGCTGATGAAAGGTGATTCCCTGAAACCTGTTCCAGGGTGCTTGTTTCCCATCCAGGGAGATCCTGGCTTGGCAGGTTGGGCTGGACTATTCCCATGGAGAACAGGATCAAGACTGATTGTGGTGGCACAGTGATCAAAAAAAATGATGGATTAAACCCAGATCTTTGTGACTTGGGTGAATGTTTGCATTGTTCAGCATTCCGTCCATCATCTGTTCTTTTTGCATTTCTTGCCCTAAGTGGGAAGGTTATGCCCAGATGTCCCATGCTCACTGCCCCGCTGGGTTCAAGCTAGCCTGGCTGATTAAGGGTGATACCCTGAAACCAGTCCGAGGATGCTTGTTTCCGTTCCAGGTAGGACGTGGCTTGGCAGTTTGGGCTGGACCGTCCCCATGAGGAACAGGGTCAAGACTGATTTGAATATGGCTGGTCCAAACTGGGGTGGCATGGCAAGCAAAAAAAACAATGGATTAAACCCATATCTTTGTAACGGGGGGTGAATGTTTGCATTGTTCAGCATTCCATCCATCATCTGTTCTTTTTGCAATACTTTCTGATAGTGGAATTTCTAAAATAGTAATAATATATCCTACTTCACCAGTAAAGAGGATTTCTCATTACCATTACAAGGATATGAAACATGATGTAGCTACTCCTTTCTGATCAGGAATTACAGCTTAAAGTCTAATATGGAATTCTAAATGCTGGCTTACGAGAGGAGTAGGCCTCATAGTAATAAAAACGACTTTGGGAGTTTTTCATTACCAGGACATGTAAAAAATAAAAGTAAGTTTTCCTGCCTGTTGCTTACATAGCACTCTACTCTATCGGCTACCTAGGGCCTACTTTAGGGGGGATATATGTAAATAAAGGGGGTGTTTGAGGCCTGGCAAGAGGTTGTAAATGCCAAGGCAAAGTGGCAGTGAAACGACATACAGAGGCTCTGCAAAGGCAGGCCTGAGACATATTTACTGGGCTACTTAAGCGGTGGGACAATTAGTGCTTCTGGTTCACTAGTAGCATTTAATTTACAGGCCCTGGGTATATGGTATACCACTTTACAAGGGGCTTACAAGTAAAATAAATATGCCAATTGTGGATACACCAATGTTAACATGTTTTAGGGGAGAAACACATGCACTTTAGTACTGGTAAATTGCTCAGAGTCATAAGGCTAACAAAAAGATACAGCGAAAAACAAGAGGTGAAAGGCAAAATGTCTGGGGTAAGGTCTAACAGCCTATTTATTCATAAATATGAAAAGGGAAAATTTGAATTTGACAAAAGGCTTACTTTGCCAGGTCGAAATTTCAGTTTAAAAGTGTAGGCTGAAGTGAAAGGCCTGGCGAAACCTTTAAATGGCTTTTATAGTGAGTGGCACAATGAGTGCTGCAGCTCACTAGTAGCATTTCAATTGTAGGCCCTGGGTCCAGGTGGTAATATATATTAGGGATTTACAAGCAAGTTAAAGGTACTGATCAGGTGTATTCCAATTTTACCATGTTTATCGGAAAAGCACTTTACTACTGGTTAGCATGGCTAAAGTACCCAAAATTCTACAACCAACAATAATAGGGTGCAATTAAAAGGCAAAACAATCTTGGGTGGCCATGCAGGAAGGCTAATTTCCAGCACCCCCCATCTTAGCTGCAATCTTAGATGCAAATAAAGCATTGATTTGTAAACCCTTTGAAAAGAGTCACTATGAAAAGAGCCCTAAAGCCATGATATACCTAATGAGTGACCACATGGTGTTGCCCAAACTCACAGAGCTAAAGGGCCTGCCCTGTGGACTCTAAGGGGCAGATTTATACTTTTTGACGCAAACCCACGTTAGCTCAGGTTTGCATCAAAATGTATAGTGCAGGCTAGCGCCATTCCATGACGCCGGACGAGTGCCATATTTATGGAATGGCGCTAGCCGGCGCTAAGGCCCTGTTAGCGTCCTTGTAAAGGGGGCGTAGGGGGAACCGGGGCTTGTGAGACAACTTATGGTACTACACTCTTTAGAGGCAAGAAGATTGCCTCTAGGCAGTGTAGCGCCATTTTCTGCCATGGACATAGCTCCTGTCTTGGTAAAGACAGGAGCCATGCCCACCAACCCAATGGCCATGCCCAGGGGACAAATGTCCTGGGCATGGCCTTAGAGACCAAAGCCGTGCAGGGGGCCCCAAGTAAGGGCCACTGAGCAGTGTTTGGCAAAAAGAAAATAATAATACTCTCCCGGACTTACCTTGGATGGGTCCCTCATCGTTGGGTGACCTCCTGGTGTAGGTAGGGGTGTTCCTGGGGACCGGGAAGGGCACCTGTGGGCAATATCCATGGTCTCTGACCATGGAAATCTACCTACAGGTCCCCTTAAACCTGCCCAGACCCAGGCATTAAATACTGGCATGAAGCAAGCTTAGCGACATTGTTTAAGGCCCCCATGCTGGATTTTAGCACAGGGGAATAAATATGGCACAAAGACCATATCATCCTTTTCTGGACAGGAACACCTACCTTGAATCTCATTGATGTAAACTCCAGCATGCCAAAGTATAAATATGGAATTAGGTTTGCGCTGAATGGGGTAAAAAAAATGATGATAATTCAGTGCAAACCAAGTATAAATATGGGCCTAAGAGTGTAAGGAATGGGTGTAGCCGCTGCCAAAATGTTTCTGGGAGAGCTAACGCCCCTGCCATGTGGATGGTAGGGATAATGTTCAAAAGCATTTTAAGTTATTTCTTACTAAAAGTATATCATCATGAAACCTAAAATAGCAGTGCAACCATTTTTGTTATGGCAGATTAATCTTATTTACTAGCATTCTAGACATGGTTTTAAACCACCTAAACAATTGTGTACCAAACTCAATGTTTATCATCCAACACCTGAAAATTCTGAAATTCTCAAGTCATAATGATATGTACTAAAATAATGCTTCCAATGCACAGTTCATGACCTCTCATCAGCTCAACATTGACATCACAAGCAGTAAATGATTCGCCTTTTCCTGGTATGTTTATTGACAATGGAAACACAATTCAACTTCAATTCTCCATTCATCCTTTGTGAGTGCATTAGTTTATGGAAAGCAGTATCAGTTGTATTTAATGTCTAGGAAGTTATGCAGTTTTAGAGGGTGTAATTGTACATCCTTTATAGTCTACATACACTGATAAAATCCTAATGTCCCCATCAACTAAGTCACTGGTTACATTATACCTTTTCTCTGCATCCTAATAAAGGTAATACTGTCTTTTTATCTGTACTGAATTGAATAGTACAAGTGATTCTGCTACCTTAGAACAGTAATCAATACTTATGAAAATATATTGTAGCTAAATGCAACAATGGATTCCCTTTTTCTCAGTATACACGCCTGTGACATTGGTTTACCACACGTTCAATTATATCACGGTCTCCAGTGGTTTCATTGATATTGTCACCTGAAGTTTCATATATTGTATTATGTTAAAGTGATGGGTGAGTGTCTTACCATAACAGGAGAATTTATTCAGTTGTTAGCGTTTTATGTTTTGGGCTCCACCCATGGTTGCCCTTCAACTGATGATTTACTTGCAACCTATTTAGCTGATTACATAACTTTATCAATGATCTTAGTTAAATAGAACTTCCATTATTAAACTTTGATTATTGATTTGGGCAGCAGTTTGGAACAATCTGTCACTGATGCTTTTGGAGAAAACATGTTTGTTAGGCTATAGGATCCAACGGAAGACACCGGTAGGTATTAGAAGAATTTGATCACAGCAATGGCTCATTGTAGGATTTGGAAAGGATCTTTTGACCACTATTTACGGCACCTATTACTCTTGAATTTTTTTTAAGAAATCTCGAATCTGAAAAGATTGTGTGGTTTTACTGTGCTACCAATTTATGAAATCAAAAAACAAACAAATTACTTTTAAAATTTGAGCTGGCATCCTTGGTGTGGTTTACCCTACCTTTTAGCCTCTACTTTCCAGGCTGATGCTATGTGCCAGCCTTGTTTTTGCTGTTTTTGTTACTCTGGGCACTTTACCACTGCTGACCAGTGCTAAAGTGCAAGTGCTCCCTATGTGAAATTGTATATGTAATTGGCTTTTTCATAATTGGCATATTTAATGTAGTAGTAAGTGCCTGATAAAGTGAACTGGAGGTGACTAGGGTCTGAAAATCAAATCCTACTAGTGGGCCTACAGCACTGATTGTGCCCCCCCCCACATGAGTAGCCCTGTAAACATGACACAGACCCACCACTGCAGTGTCTGTGTGTGCAGTTTTTAACTGCCAAATTCGACCAGGCAAGTGTACCCACTTGCCAGGCCCAAACCTTCCCTTATTATACATGTAAGGCACCCCTAAGATAGGCCCTAGGCAGCCCCAGGGGCAGGGTGCAGTGTGTGTTAAAGGTAGGACATGTACTGGTCTGTTTAACATGTCCCAACAGTGAAGTACTGCCAAATTTGTTTTTCACTGTTGCAAGGTCTATCACTCTCATAGGTTAACATGGAGGCTGCCTTTAAGTATCTTTTATGTGCAGTTTCCCTTTGAGAGCAGAGCGAAATGAGGAGTTTGGTGTCTCTGAACTCACAATTGAAAAATACAACTTTTAATCAGGGTGGTTTTTAGATTGCCAGTTTGAAAATGCCACTGTTAGAAAGTGGGCATTTTCTTGCGTAAACCATTCTGTTACTCCGCCTGTTTGTGGATTACTTGTCTGGGTCAGATTAACAGTGGGCTGTTTCTGCATCTCCACTAGACAGTGACAAAAAGACAAAGGATCTGTGGTGCAACCTGCATATCCTGATGGGACATCTGGGCTAGGCTGGAAGAGGACTAGTCACTTACACCTGAGTGGGCTGTGCCTGCCCTCACACAATGAAGTCCCCAACTGCCTGGTGTGTGTCTGGGGCCAGGCCTGAGCCAGGCAGGATCCTGTAAACAACAGAGACTTTTCTCTGAAGTTGGGCAACTTCAAAGGCAGAAAGGGGTATAAGTATTGGAAAGAAAACTCAAGACTTTAGATAATCTCAAGTATTCAAGAGGAACTTCTCTGCCAGGAGAAGATCTGAAGAGCTGAAGGAGAAGTACTACACCTGCCTGTGACTGTGCTTTGTTGGGCTATCCTGAAGTTGCTGCTTCTGCCTGAGAAAGGGGACAACAACTGGACTTTGTGGTATATTCCTGCTTGAGAGGTATCTCCAAGGGCTTGGACTGAGCTTCCCCCCTGTTCTGAAGTCCCAGGACCATCAAAGACATCCTCTGCCAGCACCTGGGCTCTCTGCTGAGACTCCTGCCTTGCCAGGTGGTGCCTAATCCAGTCCCTGGGCCCTTGAAATGAGAAGCTGGTGGAAAATCAAGAAGAACCCAGTGCACCAATTTCTGATGGCCCCAGACTGACGCCACTGCCAGGTTCTGTGACGCTGCCTGCAACTGAAGCCGGGGTCCTCACTGGGGTGTGACAACACTACAGGCCCGATGCTGCAGCGGCCCCACCGAAGTCCACGACTCCGTGAGTCTTGAAGTCGCATGTCACTGACATCCATGACACCCGACTTTGATAGACCACGCCGTGACCGCCAGATATCGACTCTGCCGGAAGTGCGTGTGTCAGAAGATTACCCGTGGACCATGAAGCCGCACCTCTACTCAAATAAGACAAAATGAACACTGTTTTTGATTGATCGGGAAAACGGGATGACAAAGGAAGTGTAAGGAGCACTGGGTTAAAAATATCTGCGCCTTGTAAGGATCTCCACTAAAATGTTCAGGTGGGGCCAGGGGAGTGATAGGGGAGAGGGAATTAATGACTTGTGTGGATATTCCTGAGGCAGAGGTAGGGAAGATTTTACCTGAAACCATACTAGTCCCTGCGGTATTCCCAGAAGTGAAGGCATTAAATTTGTCCATGAGCTGTTGGGTCTCAACATGGGATCTTTTTATTTCCTCTCTCAAGTTTTTGTTTTCATCTAGGGTAAGGGTTAACTGTTTTTGCATTTTATCCATAAGTGCCACCAAGGCATTAAAATCTAAACCTTCAGCCATTCCGCTCGGGTGGGAATAAATAATTATAGGCACTTCAATCTGTCAGAAGATTACCAGTTAAATCATACTTCCACAGGAGCAGATGCCTTTTACCCAACTCCCTCCAACAGATGCATACTCAGACTTTAATTGTTCATCAGAACCCTGCCTCCACTAGGAGGAAAGGGGAATGGGAATAGAAAAAGAGAGACTGCCTCCAGATTCAGTTCCAGCCTGTGTTTCCCACTTGAAGATAGGATATTCAGTGTGTGTCTCTGAAAACAACTTTCTTCTTTTTAGGGTTTCTTTAAAGGAAGGACCTGCAATTGGGTGATAAGAGCATAGATAAGTACATTCCTTTTCCACATTCAACTATTCAGCCATTCACATTCACCCAATTCCATCATTTTCCTAACCTGGATCTTTTGAGAGACTAGCCTCTCTCTAAGAGAACAATGTTAACTTAATATCTTCTGTTCTCCAGAAGTCAGAGGTTTCTAAGGTTCTCCGGAGAACAGTTAAAAAGTTCACAAATATACAAACTACTAATGACTGACAAGTCTCCAAAGCAAAGGGTTATTGAATATAAATGTACATATATATATTGGCAAGTCTGGAAATCATACAAAAGGATTCCTTACTGCAGTTGCTTGAAGTTCTGTTGAGCCAAAACTAATTCTCCTCAGAAAGCCGATCGCCAGTTGTTGGAAGAAGGAGAAAATTCAGCTTCTTCAAAAGGGAAAAAGTAGCTGGTGTGCACACTGTAACAAGAAAAATAATTATTTACTCATAATTGGAAGAATTCTCTATGAAATGAAGCACCGCAGAAACATTGCTCATTCTCCTCAGGATAACAGTTGAAGTGCAGGATTCCCAGAGAGAAACAGCTGGAGGGAAGCTTCAGCACAAGAGTATGGTAGAAACAGTAGAGCGCTGACCTCGAAAGGATTTGCGGCCACCATCTTGAGTGGCAGTTAAACCTGAAGATGCAAGTTCTAAGAACAGCCTAAGAGAGGAATGTGGACATTAATCTGCACTGGGAAAAGAGATACTGGCTAGGAACAGGAGACCAATCTTTGAACATGAATGCTCTCACTGCAATCACTGAAGCTCACATTCGTAGGAAAAGTGATGCTTTAGTAAAGTCTCTGACAAGCATCAGAGGGTATATGAAAGGGAAGAATTTGGATTCGGTAAGAGTCTAGAAAAAAAACTCTTACTATATCTAAATTCTTCAACTCTAAATCTGTTTTTATTTAATCAATATCTATACATTATTTCCCACTCATTATTCAAATGTCTCCTTTATTTATAAATCAGCTTGCATTGAAACACAGTGCACCAGCTAAGAAATCAAGGAAAATGACAGGCATTCAAATGACAGATTTCTATAATGCATATAGATCATTGTAAATTCAATTTCTAGAAAAGCAAACCACAATTAATAAGAGGATGCTCTAAAAAGATATCCACCCACATCCAGCCTTCATTCATTTCACACAAATATATTTCATACCATACGCCCTCAGAAATTCACATCTGGATGTAATCTGACTGAGTATTTTTTCAATTATGATAAAAGGGTAATGGTAAGGTGAATACTGAATGAAACACTGTTGCAACATTTTGGTGGAGTCTGGTTATTTACAGACATCTTTGTCAGGATATACAAAATGTCACCTTTGTCTTATTTTCCCAAAAAGTACCTACATAAGGTGGATCCTGAATGCTAAGAATGCCAGACTACATGCTGCATGATTTTACAAGGGAATGTAGTAATTTATCCTTCAACGCAAATAGTTTTGTTTAAAAAGAAGTGTAGTATGACAGGAGGTGTGCTGCCGTAGGCCATCAGTGGTGTGGCTACTACAGTGGCACTGTGGCCCGAGGCATAAATACTACCCTTCAATGGCTTATATAGTCCTCTTAGTCTAGGTCCTGGAGGGACACAATATCATCTTCTAACATTACTCATATGCTTAACAGAGAGCATGAGTGCTAGATTATGCAAAGAGGACAGAAAGCGAATGAAAAGCTTTATTACTGAACAAGCAGGGCCGGCACTATAACCTGCCACACCAAGACATTTGCACAGGATGGCAGGATAAGGAGTAGCAAAATTATTTCATCAAAGGAAACCATTGCTTTGAAGGTTAATTCATTTATTAGTATTGTTTCTATTCCACAATGAACATGTAAAATATGCGGAATATAGAAACAATATCTCACTTCCTAGGTGGATGGATGAGGCTCATGGATGCAGAGATTCAACCTGGGATGATACAAAACACACCAGAGTTCTCTCTGCTGAGGAATGTAACAGGCAACTGGCAGCAGAGCCACCTCCTTAAAACCTGCAGTTATGCATATGCCTCTTAGCTCTCGGTGTCCCTTGGGAAGGGAATGACTACTTTCTGGACTCTAGTTTTACAGCTATCATCAGCTACCTCTCTGAATCCCAGGTAATTGGCAAAAGACAGGGTAGGGGTGTCTGGCACAGTCACAGAAAGTGCAAGAGCAATGGTTTTAAAACTAGGCAACAACCATCCTAGGCAAGGTCAGCATTCACCTTTAACAACAATCACACATGCCAGCTGTGACTCTTCATTGTAAAGTTAGGCAGACTTAACATATCTCCATTTTGAAATCAGGAAGTGGGATTCATAACTACTTGATCTTTCACTGTGGTACTATAAACAAGTGCAGAAAAACACTGATTGATAGGCAATTTTGTCTCAGTTCAATGTTAATTCTCACATTCAGAGCATGGTAAATAGCATATGACTTGCAGCAGTGAATCTTTTTTTGTGTATGCTATGAATTCAAAACCTTCTTACATCTCCCTCTTAATGTCAATGTAGTCTGCTGGGGTTCGATTAAACCTACAGAAATGTCCTCTCATATTACCCCAACATTTCAATTTCAGAGCAGTGGCATTGAACTGTGTAAATGGTTGCAATTTTGCTTCTTTTTTGTAAATTTGTCGTGCAAAGGCATCTAATATATCTTTGTCCTGGCCCTTAAAGATGGGAGCCGAGCGCCACGGCTAAATAAATGATTTGCTGATAGTCCTCGTGCCCACCTGTCCATCCAGGAGCCTCTTTCCAGCATTCCTGATCCCTGGGAAGCCCCTCAATATCCTTGCTGAAAGCTCCACCGCTTCCTGTTCAGTAGCCTTCAGCAGGACTCCAGTGACACAGTCAAACAAACTGACAAAACAATAAAACATAATGACACCTAGGCCACAAACTATGAGCACTGGGATCCTGACTAGCAGGATCCCAGTGAGGCAGTAAAAACACACTGCCAAACACTGACAAACAGGCCAAAAATGGGCCATACCAGAAAGAGGCTACTTTCTCACACGTGCTCCACAAATACCGAATGATTGATAGTCGAGAAATTAAGAGAGATGTGTTCTTAAATAAATTAAATTTTCAAGGAATAAAATAATGTCTAAAACAGAGCGTCCAAATTAACAGAGGTAAGTTGGGACAATGGCATTAGACCCATGATCCTTAAACAAGGCCTACCCCTCCTTCCCTTAAAATAATTGGACATCGTCATATCTGCCAAAAAAAACCTTGTTGAAGAGGCAACCATGAGGTTCCCAGACATTAAGCACAAAATCGTGAATTATGTGCTGCCAGAAATGGCACGTGACATAATAATCTAAGCCAGAATTTACAATAAAACGTGTTTGTGACAGGGCCATCAATGCGGTTCCATGGTGTGAGCACCTTGTTTCAAATGCTGACCAATTAGGACAGAAATAACAGGGGAAGGAATGTGCCTCAAATGAAAGGCTGTCTCTATTTGCGCCAACACAATCGTCTCAGCATGAGTTGAATAAGCGCCCTTAAAACACGCTTATCACGCATTATGTCACTTCTGAGAATTGGCTCGCATCTGCAAATGTCAATGTTTGGTTAGCAAATGAAAGCTGTGCTCCAATGACCTAGTTTTCAAATTACCAGAATCATGCTGGCTGCACTCGACACTGGCAAACTCAGCTGTACTACACAAACATCCCTTCCCAACAGATGCCCATCATCACACTTTCTATATTATCAGTTTTATTGCATTACATTTGAATATTTATCCATGTTCCCGACTAATATCGCGACGCAAATCTCAATAGGCATATGTGCCATTAATATGTACATAGGCATGTATACTTTAGAAAGCACGCTTTAACAATGCCAAAAAATCAAGTAAAACTCCTATTTTGATATAATCATTGGGACTGAGATTAGGGGACATGGATTATGGGAGCTAAAAGTAATTGATGGTTTATGTTGACTGCTTATCACCCCTTGTGATCATACCAATATAAATTATGATATTATAAAGGAACGAATGATTGTTTCTGTTTCCAGTTTTAATTGATCCCATTAGTTTATTTAACTAGGAATATGTTTACTAACGTGCAATAGCATCGATTTGTTTTCTATAAGGATTTAAATAACCTGTCATCGAGGTCAAAGGTCGGATGATTCCAGTTTCTTTGAGGTAATATGGGGAATGAACAGATGTGTGTGAATTCACTTCTGGCTCATTGACCAACGATTATAAAATGGCGATCAAGGATGCTTTTCTTTTAAAAAGCCAAAACAAGGTCGCGGATATGCAACGCAGTGCATGCTGACATACATAATTGTATGCACATACCGTGTCCTAGGCGTTTGTTCTGTCCCAGCATTTGCTTCTTTTACCACACAACAGAACCGCAGATAAAATTGCACACACAATATTTTAGCCATGTTTAATGCTGTTGTTTTAAGGTAATTCAGATTTATAGCTGACAGCAGTGCGCAATTTAGCTGATATTCACGAATGAAACTTTAATAACGATTGCAAGTATGAAGCTTGTAAGCACAAGCCAGGAAAAAATCAATTACATTTTATTAATGTTTTCTTGAGTAGAAGTCACAGCTCAGTAATCAAAGAGGCGTTGGGAGCAATTGTTCTAAAATCAGCTAATAGCAGAATGTAAATTGCAGCAATTTCTGCTCACTTAGCTAATGCTCAGCTAATTGTGATTTAACACTTCACAGAGCTGTGTAGTCTTGAGGTAACATTGACGCCATAACATGCTTAGAATGCGTAGATGTACTTTATAAATGTACTGCTCTAGTTAACTACTTAAAATGGTCGGGAAGCGTCCAACAGAAATGTTGTAAGACCTGATTTTGTTTTCGAAGAGAAATATCGCTCCGCTCTCTACCTCTTCATATAGAATCTAAGCTCAGTGCAATCCCTGCTGCCATAAGAAATACAGGAAAAACTGGAAAACACTGAGCGGAAATTGCTTAGCGATGTTACGTCTTTAAAACAACCAGAACATGCTTAGAGCCCTGAACTCTACCTTGCGAATACACGTGCAGTTTAACTGTGTTGAAGTTCTCCATATCTACTAAAATCTACTAATTTCTCACCTTCATCGCCTTTCAATATTACACGTCTAATGAGGAAAACAGGGCTCTTTTTGCTCAAAAAATTGACAGGGATCTGCAGAGCGTTGATATGCCCTCCAGCAATCTGCATCAACCTGCAGACAATGTATGGGTCTGAATCGTCAAAGAAAAACTAATCATGTGTATGAGACTGGCCATGCAGCTCTTTGATGTTCCTTTGGCCTTAATACAAACATGAAGAGGGCGAGACGTACCCCTACACATTCATGATCAATTCTGAGGGATGAACCAGATTACAGAAGCTTGTTAGTGGTGAGGTAAAAGGATAAAACTATACATATATTTTTGTGTAAAAAAGAAATGGACACTAGTATTTATTTAGGTTGTATGATGGAACCTCACATGGGGCAACCACGCATGCCTGAACAATGCGGTTGTTACAATAATTTTTGATTGTAAAGGCATACCTAGTAAAGGCATGTGTGGAAACCACATGCGTGGTTGTCACATGCCCCTCCTACCCTAACAACACAAGTACCCTGCCCCCACCTTTAAAAACTACCCCAGTACCCCCCACCCAACCTGAGCCCTTAAACCAACCCCCACCCCCAAAAATAAAACTACCTAACCCCTAAAAACAAAATAACCCCAACCTCCCCACTCTGCCCCTAAAAACCACCCCACCCACCCTAAATACAAAATTACCCTGACCCCTCAACTCCCACTCCTAATAACCCACTCCTCACCCAACCTATATACAAAATCACCTCAGCCCCCCATTCCGCCCCTAAAAACCCAACCCCTACCTGCCCTGAATACAAAATTACGCCAACCCCCACCCCTGCCCCTAAAAACCCAACCCCCCCACCTGCCCCAAAATACAAAATTACCCTGACCCCACTGCTAAAGAACCAACCCCCACCCACCCTAAATACAAAAATACCCAACCCCCATTCCTAAAAACCTGCCCCCACCCACCCTAAAACTATAATTACCCCTACCCCAAAATACAAAATTACCCTGATCCCCCACCGGCCCCTAAAAACACAACCCCCACCTGCCCTAAATACAAAATTACCCCGACACCCTGCCCCTAAAAACCCAACCCCCCACGTAGAAAATTACCCCGCCCCTACCCCCTCCTAAAAACAAAATAACCTGACCCCTCACCCCACCCTAAAAACCATAATACCGACCCCCACACCCCGCCCCTTAAAAAAAAAACCTAACCACCCCAAACCCTTCACCCCCCTGCCTCCGCCCCTAAAAACTACCCCAACCCTGCCCCAGCCCCACTTACCTGACTGCATCCTCTCCCGATGGATCTTCCTTTTTCTCTGCTTTAACCACGCATGTGCATTTTTCAGCACATGCCTGGTTAAGGCAGAGAAAAAGGCCTGTGCTGATCAGGTAAGCATCATTCCGCTTGCGTGAACAACGCAGATGTGGTTTCGGAAACGTTGTTCCGGATCCTTCCCATTTATTTAAAGTTTTTTTTAATAGCTGCAAACTAGCTATGTAGGGCAGCAAGTGCATTACACATATCATTTCAACATAGAACCAAGACAGAGAGTATAGAGACAAAGATGGAGGAGGTCACAAAAACAGCTAATCAAGCAGATGCAATTTTAATTTTAATAGCTGAGTTTTCAGGTCCTTTGTGAAGGCTTTGAGATCTGGATACAGACCAATTTGAGCAAGAGTAAAGCTTCATAACATGGGAGCAAGATAAGAAAAAGTTTGTTTAGATGTGTTGAGTCTTCTAGTTTTAAGGATTTCTGAGATTAAACAGCTGCTGTTTTTGTTGTCCCTCCGGCCAAATGTGAGTTGCAGTTTATCCTTCAGGTAGGAAGATAAGATAGTCTGAATGTGGAAAGTGACTGCACAACACACACAACACATGAGACGCACTATTCTCACCACAAAGGAAACACAACACCAAGTTATATAAAAATAAACTGTATTGTACACAACATTATTAGACCAAACACAACATGTCAGTAATACCCTGCTACCCAAGCAGTTGTCAGAACATTACACAGTACTGTTACTCTGCAAAAAGTAGCAGTAGTCACATATAACACACAGGTTACTCATTCTGCACCATAAGCAGTAATCTGGAAAAACGTTACTACAATAATGCACTTCACAAGATCCTTTTTTTAAACATATTTTTTTATTGTTTTCAAGGCGATACACACATTATCATTCGTTAGACACATTCCAATAGTATTTGTTATGGTGTACAAAACAACTTTTCTTTATGCATTTGCAGTATTATCATATAACGGTTCCCAAATGTGTCTTATTTTTATTAACATGTGACAATATTTTTGCCCTGTAATTGTAACATTTTCACCTATTTCAACTTTAACCATTTAACATTTCTGTTCAACTTTTACCTACTAACTAGACATCCTTGCCAGATGTTTGTTTGGGTTTCCAATTACTGTGTCATGAGTTATTGCTTTTCATCTTGTCTTATCTTAACATCTTTATGATTTTCAGTTTGTTGGGAGACCATACCAATTCTTTTTCACTTGTTTAGTGATTTAGTTCCCAGCGTGACTTCCTGCTTATCATGGATTATTGACGCTTGTAGTTGTGCCTTAACCATTAGAGCTTTAGTGTTTGGGATTTCCTATGCTTCTACCTGAGTGTCTTCTTCCTTACTCATTGTCGCAAAGGCATCTATCAGATCGTCCCAATCTCGGGCCATAGGGCAGCGTCTCACTCCACTACTCTCCTCTCTTCTAAGGGCGGCTCCCTCTGCCTTCCCCCATTCCAGCACTTCTGTACTCCATTGCGTCACTGTGGGGGATATTGCGGCTTTCCAGCGTCTTGTCATCAGGCGTTTGGCTAGTATAAGTGCCAGATTTATCAGTCTGAGAAATATTTTCCTTTTTTTAGGCGTGGGAGCATGCCAAGTATACACACTTCCACTGTGTAATGTATGGTATTGCCTGTTATTTTGCTTAATATGGTAGTTTCTCCCTCCCAGTATTTAGCAATGCCTGGACAGCTCCAAAGCATATGCAGGAGCCCTGCCTCCTCCACCCTGCATCGGGGACACGCCGATGATACTTCTGGATATAGGATATGCAGCCTATGTGGTGTGAGATATGCTCTCTGTAGTATGGCATATTGAATAAACTTAAATCTCGTATTATGAGATATTTGACTAGGGTATTTTAGTACGGTGGCCCAATCTTCATCTGCCAGTTCTTTATCAATGTCTGCTTCCCACTTCATTTTAAGCGTTGTGAGGGGGTGTGATAAATGGGTTCTGAGTCCCTTGTAGAGCCATTTTATTAAGTGCTTACCTTGGCCTATAGTGTATATAGTACGTACAAGATCATGCTTAGGGGGTTCCATATTATCCGGGGCCCAATATTTTTTAACATAATGTGTGATATTAGCGTGGAGGAGAAAGCGCGAAGATGACAGGCCATATTCGTGGATATAGTCAATGTGAGTAAGCAAACGCTGGTCTTTAAATAATGAACCAACTGTATCTATTCCCCCCTGCGACCAACTTTGTATTGTAGTGCATGTTAATATGTCTGCAGTAACTGGTAGTCCCAGTAGTGGTATATTGGGAGAATAAGAGAGTACGCTAGATGTATATCTGAGCGATAACCTCCAATATTGCAAGGCTACTTTTAACAGAAGTGGTATGTTTTCCGGGGCCTCGCCTCCTGGACACAGCAAAGAGTGTATGCTGCCTCTATCAAGCATTAGTTGGGTATATTCTATTTCCTGTAAATTTCGGCCGGCTAGCCAGCATGCTATCCACTGAAGTTGGCTCGCCATACAGTAAGCCTTAAAATCTGGTGCGCCCATGCCCCCTTGATCCACAGACATCTGCAGCTTGGGCAAGCTTATCCAACACATTCCTCTCCCCCATATAAGGTCTAGTAGCATCGAGCTGAGTGTTTTAAAGTAGGTTTCTGGTAATTTCACTGGTAAATTCATAAAATAATATAAGAGGCGGGCAACATTACCAGTTGGCCAGCGCTAGTCTGCCTGCGATTGATAGTGGCAATGTCATCCAGAACTGAATCTGCGGCTTAAGTGCGGACATAGCCCTTTTTAAGTTACCTTCTAGCAAATTTGGCGGAGTACGATATGTTTGAATAACAAGGTAGCGGAATGTATTTGTAGCCAATTGTAATTGTTGATCACCAAATGGTATTGCATTACCTCCATCTGATCTGTAAAAGGAAAATGCCATAGATTTGTCAAAATTTATGGCCAGTCCCAATAGTGGCATGAACCTTTGGAATATGCATGCTACCGTATCCGGGGGGTGTCGGAGATCTTTTACATATAATATAATATCGTCTGCGTACAGTGAGACTGCATGACTCGTATTCTCTATGTCTATTCCCCATGATCCATTATCCTGCCTCAGTAGTTGTGCCAGGGGCTCTATCGCCAGGACAAACAGTAAAGGGGACAAAAGACACCCCTGTCTAGTGCTCCTGCAGACATGGTAGGAATCAGAAATATTCTGTCCCGTGCGTGCTCTGGCCGTCGGTGCCGCATATAGTAGAGTGACCCATTGTATATAGTCCTGGGGGATCCTAAACCTCTCCAATACCACCAACATGTAGTCCCAGTGTAAGGAATCAAAAGCTTGGCGCAAGTCCAACGAGAGACACCCCGCTTGTGGGTATCCCTCCCTGGCCGCGTCCATCACATTATATAGGCGGCGGATATTGAGGGAGGTACTTCGGGGCGGGACAAATCCGCATTTGATCCGTGTTTATTAGACTACTTATATCACTAAGGAGTCTTTGCGACAGTATCTTTGCTAATATTTTATATTCCGTGTTCAGTAAGGATAATGGTCTGTAGGATGAAATGTCAGTTGCATCCTTACCTGGTTTCAGGAGGGACGTCACTATTGCCTGCTTGGTAGTGTCTGGAAGGTGTCCTATTGTCAATGAGGCCTGGTATAGTTGTTCTAAGTGTGGGGCAAGCTGTGCACTGTACAAGGAATAAAATTCAGATGGGAGACCATCTGAACCCGGCGCTTTATTGCGCGCCATGTATCTCTCCCTGCATTATTTGGGCGCTTAGCTTCTCTCTGGCCACCTCTTGGAGCGTTGGTAGTTCAATATTAGCCAGAAAGGAGTCAACTTCTGTCCGGTCCACTACCAGTGGGGCAGAGTACAGGGCTGTGCAGTAGTCACGGAATGCTGTGTTAATTTCTAGTTGTGTAGTTATGTTATCTTGCTGCGGAGTGTTAATATGTAAAATAGGAGTGGGGGATAGCTCTTCTTTTATTAGGCATGCAAGGAGTGTTCCCGCCCTGTCTCCTTTGCTGTATGCACACTCTCTATATTTAGCATAATCAAATTTCCTTAATCTTTCGATAAGTTTTGCATGTTCAGCTCTCGCTTCTTGTAACTGTTGAGCTTTGGGGGGTTGTGACATTGACTCCTTTTCTATTACATGCCCAGCTGGTCCACTACTTGCTTATGTTCTTGCACCAGTGTTTTACGCACTCCTAATATGGCACCCATCAATGAACCCCTTACCACCACTTTAAATGTCTCCCATTCCACCAGAGGGGAGGACGCCGAGCATGTGTTATTCTTAAAGAAGTTTGTAATCGTCTGGGCTGTTTCTTCCCTCAGTAGAGTGTCATCTAATACCGATGGTTTCAATCTCCATGTAGGGATAGGGGTAGATGCTCGCCCCCACAGCAGGGTTAATTCTAAGGGGTTATGATCAGAGAGTGTCTTTCCTAAGTATGTAGTCCTGGTCATCTGCACCTGCAGTGAAGTTGTACAGACTATGCGGTCTAGCCTTATGTGTACCTTGTGTGGGTGTGAATAAAAGGAGTATTCTCTCATTCCAATATTCTTAGCCCGCCATATATCTGTTAGTGACCAGCCCTGTAGCCAAGTCTTCAGCGCTTCTGCTTGTTTTTGAACATTTGCTCCAGACAGTGGCGGGGTGCTGCGGTCTAAGGTAACATCGAGTACTGTATTGAAGTCTCCCCCTAGCACCCACGGGATAAGTGCCCACTGTAGCGACGTCTTCGACAGGCGTTCTAGAAAGATGTCTTGTCCAATATTTGGGGCATAAATGCTGCCTAGTACTATGGATTTTCCATCCAGGTTACCCCTAATTAGAGTGTATCTGCCCTCATCATCTATCTTGGTATCCGTTACTTCAAAAGGTACTCCAGTCCGTATCCACACAGCCGCCCCTCGTGTAAACAACTAGTATAATGTATGTAAGAATTGTCCCCACCATTTTTTGCGGAGTTTCGTCACCTCATGGGTGGTGAGATGGGTCTCCTGCAAGCAAGCAATGTGTATTTTACGACGATTTAATTGGGCCAATATTCCGTGTCTCCTTTGAATAGCTCCCATTCCTCTTACATTCCAAGTGATGATGCTGTATTCACGTTGTGTAGCCGTTCCGAGGTACCGATATATCTATCCCTCCCACGACCCGCTGCAGCTTATATTCCCTTTGAAGCAGCATGTTTGATGTGTATGTGGATGTCAACCTTGTGAAACAGTAAACAATGCTATAGCTTAATCTAAATACTAGGTAAAGCCTAAACCAGCTCTGCCAAACTTTTCTGCAATACAGAACCATTATGTTATAACAAAAGCATACGAATATTTAAGGAGCCTACGCAAAGGGGCAGTACAAGATGTGCATTCAGTAGTTCTTGCCCGTGGTCAACAGGTTCCTCTGTTTGTGGTGAAAATCGGGAAGCTCTACCGCCCGAGCCCGCCATTTAGAAGAGGGGTTTATGGCACCACAGAAGATGGATGTATAGTCAATGTTAATGTGAGAGGGAGTGTCTATCAAAGGTCTCGTGCTGTCTGCGGGGTGCTAGCAGGAAACAACGCCAGACTCCCCTCTGAGTCAGATGCTGCGGCGCAATTCATTGACGAGGCAGCTCCGTGCGGGGAGGAGCTTGCCTCCTGCATAGAATATGCTGATTGTAGTGGTCATTTTGGCCTTCCAAAGCCTGTTGTACTGTCGGGCCTGTTTTTTTCCTTATTGATTGTGATTTGTTTCGCTTGTCTCTGCAGGGCTGATGATAATGTTTCGAAAAGGGAGCATCGCCATGCTCTCCAGACCCTGATTGCGGAAAGGTCTCATCGAGCCAGGCACACACCAACTCCAGCGTTTCAAAAAAGTGCGCTTTTTGATTAAATGTAATTCGCAATCTGGCCAGGAATAGTAGGGCATATGTAACCCCCTCTGTCCGTAGTCGTTTTACTGCCTGAAAAGACGCTCTACGCTTCTGGACTACTATGGTGTAATCTGAGTACAGAGAGATTTGGGTATTGTCCACTACGATGGGGTCTAACTTCCTCACCACCTGTAATATGGTATCTCTGTCTCTGTAGTTCAGTATCCGCGCTATTAATGGGCGTGCTAGTGTTCCTGGCGGGGGTCTCCTACCTGGTATACAATGCGCTCTCTCCACCACAAAGTGTGCAGACAGGCGATCTATGACTATCGACTTCAGCCAATCTTCCACGTATTGCGTTGGGTCTTTCCCTTCGTTTCCCTCTGGAAGTCCAATTATGCGGATGTTATTGCATCTCGACCTCCCTTCTGCATCTTCGACTCTTTCTTGCAGGACCTCCACTTGTTGTTGAAGCAGTTCAATGGCGGTTTTATTTTCTCTGTGGGTCGGGAGCATCTCTGCGACTTTTGATTCTGTCTGCTTTATTCTGTCTGCCAACTTCTTTTGGTCGTCTCTCAGGATACTCGGTTCTGCTGTAATAGAGCCTAGTCTATGCTCTATTGCTTGTCAAGTGTCTTTGATTTTGTGCAGAATGACATCAAGTTTGTCCACATGACCTTTCGCTGATGGTACCGGAGTTAGGCCTTCAGGCGTTGAGGTCTCCCCATCCTCGAATTGCTTGCCTTTTGTACGGCCCATAATTCGGTTTCACAGTGCGCTTCTTCGCCCAGTAAGTCAAGGCCTCGGAACGTACAGTGGAGTCAGTAGATGGCGTACGGCAGTTATGCGTTCCGGCCCTGCAATTGTAGGTCAATGTTAAGTATCCACACTGGGTCTTCACATGTTGAAGAGTAGGTGGTATCAGGCAATCACATTCTTGTTTAGCGTTTAGACTGAGGTTCATGCAGGGTGGAATTTATGCTCAGTGTGCAGTTTCAGTTGTTTCGCGCTTACTACGTGGGGAATATAGTGTTGGAGGTCGCTTGTTTCCATGGCTGTCAGGGGTTATTGACCTTTCTGTTCCCACATCGCTCCGCTGCTCTATGCGCGTCTTGGTTTACTCACCCCTACCTCCTTTTCAACACGAGGGGGGTGCCAGGATTTACGACAAGTGGAGTACTGCGGCCTGCACTACTCTCCGTTTCCACAACTATGCCAATTGTTCTGGTGTTTTTCCACACCTTAGTCGGGTTATTCTTTGAGTTATTCAATTGAATAGGTGTTTGTGGCTTTTCCTCCCCTTCCGACACTCCATTGCGGCCTTTTGGACCGCTGCTCACTCCAACCGTTCTTCGCGCCTCTGCGCTTTTCTACTAGGGGAAGGAGAAAGAGGGGAAAGGGGGGGAGCGGGCAAGTCCTGGCCCGCCGTCGTGGCTCGGACGATTACAGATCCTGCTCCCCGTTGATGGTTTCCGTCACACTCACGCCCTCTGCTCACCGCTATGCGCCCTCGGCTTCAGCTGCGCCGCGTCCCACTCTCTCCTCTCCGCCACAGGCCGCAGGCCGTGTTTTCATCCGGTTTCCACGGCGCCTCCGTGTCCTCGCCGGGGAGGCCAGATCGACCTCTCGGATACTGTGTCGGCTCCCCCATTCTGTGATCGGACACACAGCTATAAATAACCCCAGTTGACTCCGAATTTAGTCATTAGGTGGGCTCAGGTCGGGAGTCCTGTGATTAAGCAGCCACCATCTTGGGCGGTGAGCCACGCCCCCCTTCATCACAAGATCCTAATAGATGCCCTTATCAGGAACATTAGGAAATACATGGCAAGTCAAAAAACAGGCTAACATAACATTCCCAGAATGCTCATAAAAGGAACACCAGAAAATATGTGGCAAGTCATAGGAAACAGATTAGCATCAATGTCCATAACAATAACATCAGCAACACGTATGGCATTAAAATGATACCTGTCTCTCTATGTGCAAGGCACCTCGAGTGCCATGAAGAAAATGGGGGTCCATTGCGCTCTCTGTGCTAAAACAGGGGCTGCTTGGTGAATGGGGGAGGAGGGTGACACGCCCCCCTCCTTTCTCGTACAGAGCCCCTCCTGGGGCCTGCTCTTGTCTGATGCACCCACAAAAACAGGGCAAGGACAGGCGACCCCACTCCTCACTCTGGGGCCACCTCTTCCCTGTTATATCCCAGCCAGGTGGGGGGGCTCTCCTACCCGCCGGCGTGGGAGGAAGGCACTGTCCGGCACATCGCTCTACAAAAAGAGCACAGGAGGGCAGCAACTTAGCGAGGGAATCTGGCACCCTCCACCCGAACGGGGAGACCTTCCGGGTCCTCCTCTTGTGGAGGGGATGCCCAAAAGCAGCCATCCATGTCCTTGTGTCAGGACTGCCATCTATGGAGTCTCTTTCCCGTAAAGAAAATCACTCTCCACGCACTGGAGTCACTAAACAGGGCACTCTCAGGGTACTTTAGGATAATTAAGTATGGTGTTCCCCAGGCGCTATGACATAAAAATGAAAAGCGCTCCTCAGGCACTTTACCAATGGAATTCCAAAGGTTGCAGAGGGCAAGGGCTACAACACCCAGCCTCTGGTGGACACCAAGGTGGAGTACATGGTGGCGAGGCCCAGCAACAGACCAGCACAAAGGGGATGCAGGCAGTAGCAGTTCCTTCAAGTGACCCAGCAGGTCACAGGTCAGCACAGCAGCAGCAGTCGAAGGTGGTTCCTGGTGAGTCCCTCGAGCAGCATTCTATATCCATATTCTTAAATCTCTCCAGTGTCTCCTTTTCATGGGAAAAATCCCCTGTAATTCTACTCTGTTTTCAACAAGGTTAACAAAGAAGGGGAGAGGAGGTTCCAATCAGTTACAACTGGTTCCAGGAGTGTCCCCTCTCTTCTCCAGCACAGGCTCCAGACATCAGTTGGGGGAAAACAAGCCCTTTGTGTGAGGCCATGGCACAGCCTTTACAAATGCAAGTGTGCCCTGGCCTCACACAAAGGGCTCGTTTACCCCAGGAAGACCATTCAAAATATAGATCCACCTCTGTGACACCTCCACTGTCCCTGTGTACAGGCTGTCTGGAAGATATGCACAAGGTCCAACTGTCACTCTGCCCAGACATGGATTGGAGTCAAGTTGCAAAACACCAGAGCCATAGGCACAGAGAAATTCTCACTTTCTAGAAGTGGCATTTCGGTAATAGTAATAACAAATCCACTTGCAACATTTCCCACTACCCTGACAACCATAACAAACATGCCTATGTATCAACTCACAAATCAGACAAAACCCATTAGTCACAAGGCAGGGCATTTTCAATGCAATCCTATGAGAATGCAGCACTTAGAGCAGTGAGAAACCAAATAGGCTGTTTGTCACTACCAGGACAGGCCACCCAACCAAACACATGTCCTGCATTCTACATACATTAGATGTAGTAAAAGGGGAGTTCTGGGCCTGGCAAGTAAATTTAGATGTCAGGTCCCTTTGGCAGAAAACTGATCATGCAGGCTGTTGCTAGCAGGCCTAAGACAGGTTTGAAAGGCTATTTCTGTGAGTGGCACAAGGAGGGCTGCAGGCCCACTAGTAGCATTTAATTTACAGGCCCTAGGCACAGAGATACCACTGTACAAGGTACTTACAGGTAAATTAAATATGCCAATTAGGTATAAGCCAATCATACCAACTTTAGAAGGAAGAGCTCCTGCACTTAAGCACTGATCAGCAGTGATAACATGCTCAGAGTCCTAGAGTCAACAAAAAGAGGTCAGAAAAATAGGAGGAAGGAGGCAAAAGGTCTGAGACTGAACTGGCAAAAAGGGCCAGGTCCAACACCGTCCATCATCTTTTTGTGTTGAATTTTTGCCGTAAATGGGAATGGTATGCCCAGATGTGGGTCCTGTGCTCACTACGCCACCGGTTTCAAGCTAGCCTGACTAAAGAGGAATGATACCCCGAAACTGGTCCCAGGATCCTTGCTTTCCAGTCCAGGGTGGACCTGGCCTGGCAGTTCGGGCTGAAGTGTCCCCATGGGGAGCAGGATCAAGGCTGATTTGTAAATGGCTATGTCCAAACTGGAATGGCGTGGTGAGCAAAATTGCAATGGATTAAACACAGATCTGTGACTGGAGTGAATGTTTGACAATGTTCAGCATTCTGTCCATGATCTTGGACCTGGTCTGGCAGTTCAGCTGGACTGTTCCCCCATAGGGAGCAGGTTCAAGATTGACTTGCATACGGCTGGGCCTTAACTGGGGTGGCATAGTGAGCACAATAACCATGGATTTAACCCAGATTTGTGATGGGGTGAGTATTGAAAAGTTTCAGCACTCCATCTGTTGAAGTAAGCCTCAGCAAGGCCTACTAGTGCAAGGGGGTTGCCCTCCTCTGCACAAAGTCCTCAGACCATATAGGAAGAAGTTGGCACAGAAACTGAAATAAAAGGCAAAGTTTATTAAACCTCATGAGGTGGTACTACAGTTCAAACAGCACCCTTCTGTAATGTTTGAAGTAGCACACTGAACTAAGAGAGCATGCTCCTTTTATACCCACACAGGGGCTAAAAGAAGGTGGTACAATTATAGAAGCAAGACTTACATACATGTAAGGTCATATGGAAATGCACAGTCGACAGGTAGGAGGGGCTAACAGTTTCAAGCACTAGTTGACACATTACTGTCTGTTACTGATTACTAACAGCTGCAGATCTTACTGGGCATGTGCGAAAGTGGGAGATGCTAAATATAACTTGTCACTAGGCAGATTTTCAAGAGTAGTTAGCAGAAAGGTAGGACAGAGCACATGGTGAGCACATGGCAGCATGTGGCAGAGAAAATGGCTGCCATGAATACAAAATGGATTCCGCCAAATGTTCACAATAGTTGCCAAATACAAGATGTCTTCTGCTAATGCTTAATCTAATCGCTGCTAAATTACAACAGATGACCCTTTCAGCATTAGCTGAAGACATTCGTCTTAATGGGATAATCGAAATATTAATCTTGTATATTTATGCTCAGCATTTCAGCTATTTCCTTATCTAACGTGTGTTGTGCTTTAATTTCTGTAATATTTCGTTTGGTAGGCATACAAGCAGTAATACACATGGAGCAGAATATTGGACCACACTGAATACAGATACAGCATGTGAAAAATATTGCAATCATTACACACAGGATAGTCAGTAGTTTCCAGCCCCAAGCGGAAGTAAGAGCCCAAAACCATCCAGAAAAAGTCCAAGTACCAGTCTCTGTGTGGATTTCTGCAGCAATTTTATGCAATTTAGATATTGCATCATATACTGAAGGTGAGTGATCTGTAATAAAAACACAGCAACTACTACCGATGATGCGACATTCACCACCTCGATCAGCTAATATCACATCTAGTACCATACGATTTTGGAGCGCTACAATCCTCTCAATTTGGAGCTCCTCAGTAATATTCCCAAGTGCCAGAGCTGCCTGATTGGTAATAGCTTCCACAACCCTAGTCAATCGTCTCACTTTCCTACTGTTTAACGCAGCACCCACAAAGGAGAACAACCCTAAATGAAAATCAACATATTGTTGCAGGATAGTATCCGTTTGGTCTACCTCATTTGTACTTATTGTCCTTTTATATCTATTTTTAATGATGTCATTGAACAGTTTAAAATCTCAGTGATATGATGCAGGGGCCAAAAACACAGGGGGTAATTGAAAAGATACATAACACACACCTGACTACCCAACAGGTAGTTGGTAATATCCATAGTTACCACAAACAAAATATGTATTATGTGAAGCTGTAAAACTACTATTATTTACACCCTCAATAGTTAAAATCAAGGTACAATCGCTTATCCCTACTTGCTACGTATACATAAATCTGCTTTAGTTTTTGTAACAGAAATCACAAATTGTTATTTCTTGTCAGAGTCTCTTATATTTGTGAAGACATATGGTATTGAAACATTGTCCGGTTGATACTCTTCCCATTCCCATTTAGTTCCTTTGGCTTGGGGATACCCATCTTTGCCTTGGTAGCATACTTTATTAAGGCGAAAAAGAAGTCCGCCCTCTGTACGTTTTCCAGATGCAAACAAAAGTGTATACCAAGCTTGACAAGACCATAATGTGTGAAAAAGGAAGAGGAATGAAAGGTGTTCCTCCTTTCTTTTGATGCGCAGGTATCATTCCACATACCCAACAGTTAGTAGTATTTCTAGCATTATGAGTATGATGCAACATCTGAATGAAAGTATTATTGAAGTACGATTGACGTTGCTTCTGCTCCTGATAGGGAAGCGTAAAGTAATAGTGATCCTCTGATACTGGAGTAGTGGCAACAAAAAACTCACGAGCAGGAGCCTTCTTTTCAACAAACCAGGTGATTATTGCTATAACTACTAAAATAACAACAAACCGCATAGTACTAATGATCAGTTTGTTATTCATTTTAGCAACAGTAATAATCGACCCTTTCAGAAATTAATTAAAAACAATCGTTGGAGCTCTTATCCCTGGGCAGCTGCTGATTTCTTCACCACGGGCCAAGACGGGTGTCACTACTCTAATGCATGGCTTATCCCCCCCTTGCCACATTGGCTCTCCCTTTCACTAACCCAGGGCGGTAGCTCAACCAGTTTTCTCCAGCACTAAGGGATCTTTCCTCGGTCTCAAATTATATTGCGACACTCCAGAAATCGTATGGTTCGGGATGACCTCCGCAGATTCGTCAGGTGATAAAGCAAGGCCTTTCTCCGTAGTCAAAATCTCTTGATGATCGGTCAGCACAGCAGGTTCCACCAAGGTAGGTAGCACTCTCTTGCAGTGAGTAATGTGGACCCAATTCTTGTGGTTCGTCACTCAAACTGCTGTCCTTGTCGCAAGGAGCACCTGTGCTGGGCCTCGCCACCTTGGTTCCAAGCTGCTTGATCTTTCAAAGGACTTAATCATCACCTGGTCACCAGGTCGGAGTTCATGGCCTTCACCCATAGATCTGTCAGGAAGTGCTTCTCGAACCTGTTGATGAATAGAAACCAAATTGTCGGTTAACTGTGCCAAATAATCATTCATCAGGACACAAGGTCCATCATATACAGAATTTGGCTTAGGAACTCCCCAAATGTTCATAGGCCTTCCAAATACCACTTCATAAGGACTAAGGCCGATTTGAGAGTGTGGCACTGACCTAATAGACAACAATGCCAACGGTAATGCATCCGGCCAAGTTAAGGACGTGGAAGCCTGTATCTTCGCTAACTTCAGCTTCAAAGTAGCATTATACCTTTCCACCAACCCTGCTGATTGTGGGTGGAAAACCGCATGGAACTTCTGTTTGATCCCTAATCCTTTCAGGACATACTTAATAACTTCCCCAACAAAATGAGGTCCGTTATCATTCCATAAAAGTCTGCAAACACCAAACCTAGGGGAAAATTATTTCAAAAGCACCTTCGCTGTGGTAATGGCAGTACTATCCTTTGTGGGGTACGCCTCTATCCATTTACTGAAGTCACATTCCACCACCAAGACATACTTTAAATTGTTGCAGCGTTCAAGCTGAATATAATCCATTTGTAGAACTTCAAAAGGTGCAGTTGGTGTAGCAAACCCTCCAGCAGGAGTACGTGTCCCTTTTCCAGGATTGTATTGTAAACAGATCAAGCAAGACTGTACTACTCTCTTAGCTGTACTGGAAATTTCTGGATGCTCCCAAACTTGCGTAAGCAACTTTGTTATTGTTGAAGCTCCAACATGTGCCAGCCCATGTGCCATCTGAACCATAGGTTGTACAAAAGCTATAGGCAATTTCCATTTATCCATTTGCTTATTCTGCCAACAGCCCTCATCATCCAATTCTCCTTCTTCAGACCATTGCTCACGTTCTTTCACAGAAGCAGATTTCTGTATATCTAATACGTCTTGTCTAGCATTATGCCAACGTTCAGCTTGTGACTTCACTACATACATAGAAGTAGTACTTCGCTGCATCGCAGTCTCACGTGCTACGCGGTCCGCAAGAGCATTACCTTGCCCTATCTTATCGGTCACTTTCTTGTGTGCACTACATTTCACAATAGCTAGTTTCTTTGGATATGTCAATGCAGTCAAGAGGTTATGCACTAATTCTCTGTGCATTATCTGCATACCGTGGGATGTGAGACAGCCTCTCTCCTTCCAAAGCAAACCAAAATCATGAGCCACTCCAAAAGCATAGCGGCTGTCTATATAAATGTTCACACATAAGTCAGTACTAAGCTGTTCACACATAAGTCAGTACTAAGCTCACATGCTCGTGTCAAAGCTATTAGTTCAGCTGCTTGAGCTGACTTCTGTGGTATACGAGCTGTCTCCACTACCGTGTGTATTGTGGTGATTGCATATGCAGCTGAGGTCGTACCGTCTGGCCACTTCAAACAAGACCCATCAACCCACAATTCCCCGTCTACATCTGGAAGGGGCGTATCTTGTAAATCAATATGACCCTTTGTCTGTTCTTCGGTAAGGAATATACAATCAGGTGTTTCTTGTGACTGAGGCTGAGTCACCGGATATGGCAACAAAGTGGCTGGATTTAGTGTTGCACATCTCTTCAGTGTAATGTGAGGAGCCAGCAATGTCAATTCATATCCTGTCATGCGAGCGCTAGTTAAATGTTGTGTCTTTGTTTGATTTAAAAGAGCATCAACTGCATGGGGTACTAACACCAACAGCTTATGTGCCAAAACTATCCCTTCACTCTGATGTATTGACACAGCTGTTGCGGCAACTGAACGAAAACACCCAGGCAACGCTCGAGCAACAGGGTCAAGTACTGCTAAAAAATATGCACAGGGACGCTGCTTATCGCCATGTGTCTGTACTAACACTGACAATGCACATCCATCTTTCTCATGTACGTAAAGTGCAAATGGCTTCATGCAATCTGGAGTACCTAACACTGGTGCTGAACAAAGGGCTTGTCGCAGCTGCCGGAAAGCAGTCTCACATTCATCTGTCCACGGGAGGGGCATTTGAGTATCTTTAGTCAAAAGTGCTAGCAAAGGTTTGACAATGTGTGAAAACCCTAATATCCAGTGCCTACAAAAAGAAGTAAGACCAAGGAATGCACGAACATCTTTCAGAGTAGAGGGTACTGGTGTGTCTAAAATTGCTTAAATACGATCTGATGTAAGTGCACGGCCCTCCTTAGACAAAAGGTGACCTAAATAGGTTACCTTTGGTCTACAATATTGCAATTTCTTTCGTGACACTTTATGATGGTGTGAAGCAAGAAAAGAAAGTAAGGGCAAAGTGCACTTTTCACATTGCTCAGGGGTATCAGATGCCAACAAAAAATCATCGACACATTGTATGAGAGCCACACCTTCAGGCAAAACAAAAGAATCAAGTTGTCATTTTAACACTTGACTATAAATACTTGGACTCTCAGTATAGCCTTGAGGAACTCTGCAAAATATATACGATCGTTTATTCAAAGTAAAACCAAACAAATATCGGCTGTCAGGATGAATAGGGATTGAAAAGAAAGCATTCTTCAAGTCTATCACAGAGAACGTAGTTGCTGTCGGGGGAACCAAAGTAAGAAGTGTTGTGATGTCAGATACCACAGGATATTGTGGTATCACAATGTTATTGACTTCTTGTAAATCAATAATGAATCGGTAAATCCTAGTATCAATATCCTTTTTCAGAATAGGAAGAATCGGACTGTTGCAAACATAATACAGAACTTTCTCAACAACTCCAACTGCAATAAGATCATGCACAATTCGTGTGAGTGCTTCTTCGCCCTCCTGTGAAATTTTGTATTGAGGCAAACGTGGCAATACAGCTCCCTCCTTGACACTAATATGTACCGGTGGAATAATCATTTGTCCCACATCAGTATCTGAAGTAGCCCACAAAGTACTAGGGAGTGAAGCTAATACAATATCCTCTTTAACAAGACAAACTCTTTCCATCACAGGATGATTATCATTTAAAATAACACGCACCCCTTCAGGAGAGCATCGTATTGTAGCCCTGAAATACTTGAGCATATCAAGACCCACAATATTGTCTGGTGTATTTGGAGAAGGCAAAAATGGACGTGGAACAGTAAATTTATCAACATGGAATGCAAGTGGTTGTGACAATGGGCTAGGGGAAGGTGTTCCATCGAAACCTATCGATGTAATGGTTAAGCCAGACAGGGGAGCCCTTGGAATCAATTGTTTAGACAAGGCGCTACGAGTAGCTCCTCTATCAACCAGAAACTGATCAGTAGAACCCAAAACATGTGATGTAACATAGGGACCCCTCTGATCTACTGGAACTTCAACTGATTCCTTACCCCATCCTAGGCAATCCTATGCATAAGCAGAATCTTGGAAATCAGGCCGCACATGGTTAGACATCTGGTATTGGTTCCGTCTATCAAAAGTGTTAAACCCATCCTGCCCTTGTACATTAGCATCAACCCTAGCATGATCATTCGTGCTTCTTCTAGGCCCTGAATATCCTGAGCGATTTCTCATTTGTCCCGACCACGTGAACACTGCTGAACACATAGTGCTGGACAATCGGCAGCCCAATGCCCAAACTTCTTACAATACGCACACTGATCAACAGACAAATTCGAATGAGTGTAAGAAGAACCATTAGATCCACGTCCACCTCTATCACTACCTCTAAAAGGCCGACCATAAGCTTGAGCCAACATAACCTTTGTCTTTAATTATTTAATCTTTTTACCCTCGCTACCTTTTGCTTCTAATTCCTGACGTTCATAATACTGAGCCATAGTCAAAAGAGAAACCGGAGTAGAGATAGTCCACAAACTTTCACTAGCTTTTAGACGACTAGCTATTCCTGGTAACAGATTTGCGACATATTTATCGACAAACAAATTTCTGCCCGTATCATCTGAGAATAACTGGCCGCTAAAATCATGAAATGCTTCTTCAAAGCGTGTAAAGAAATCAAAGACCGATTCATCTGCCTTTTGCTTACAAGACGCTAAAACAGTCCAATCTATCTTTTTAGGGGGAATAATCGTTTTTAACTAATATGGCTGCGGGAAGATCTAGAATCAACTGATATGGCTTTTTCGCATGTTCCCTATCCCCATCCATCAGTTCTAATTCTTTCCATGACGCCCCAAAAACTACACGATCATCAATTTTATGAACAGTTCTCCACATATCTGGCGGTAATATCAATCCGAAAAATAAATCAATGTCAGCCAAAGTCATAGTACAAGAACTAATTGCTCCCTCAACTTTCTCATAAAAGGCTGCTGGATTTTTCTGCGGGTCAGGTAATGCTGTTTTAAGTGCCATTACATCTGCCCTATTCCAACGAGTATACACCCAATTATAAATAAAATAACCCTTAGCATCAACAGAAGTTTTATCATAACTTGTACACAATCCTTTGGGAGGAACATACAAAGGTGCGGCCTCCCGCATTGGTTTCGCGTGAACTATCATACTCTTATCTGTTCAGAAGATGGAAGCTTGCACCCCGCCGGTCTGAGATGTCCGTGCAACTACGTCCACGGCCCATTTCTCCTCTTGCAAACGGACTGCCACAACACATAATTTCATCAAACGCCTGATTGCATCAGCCACCTGGGAGAAAACAAAAAGACCATCACGCATTTGCTTATGATCAGCTGCTACATCATCGGGCTCTAACTCATCAGAATATTTCTGATATAGTTCAATAACTTCTGTGCCAAATGCCTCAGTAAAATATAGCTGCTCCTTTTCCGTCCACCCTTTCATGTTGTCTAAAAGTTCAGAAGCAGAGACAACGCTACGAATTGTCTTACGAGCAATAGATCTAAGCTCAGACGCCTGTCAGCAGGCAAAGTAGAGCGACTGTCTCGTATCTTCTGTTGCTCCGAACTGGAGACCTTAGCTAACTCATGACGGGCAGAAGGAACGACATACGGAGGTGGAGGGCGATCTAGTAACAAAAAATCATTGTGTGGTTTATTAAGGATAGGATAGAGAGGTTGCCTAACGGTGTATTGGCCAGTTACCTGTAATTTACGTTCTTTCTCTTCTAGCTCCTTTAAGTCATTTATTTATTTATTTCTCATTTACAATGCTTTCACATATACGTTCTTTCGCTGCTCTTTCTCAAGCAAGGCTTGCTCACTCTTCACTCGTCCACGCACTTCTTTCTCCCACATTCGTACACAGTCAAACATATCTTGCCTAGACTTTTGCTTACACATACATTGTTCCACATACTCAGTCTTTCGCAAATCAAATGACCAATGCATAGGCCAACGTAACTCAGGATCCGCACAAGTGTATTTATTCCATAATGTGCTGTACATTATAGAAGAAAGACCATGTTTAACATACATATCTCTATTAGGCGTCCCCTCTGGGGGTGCCGGTTGCGATTCTTTCAATCTCAAATTGGTACCATTACAAAAGCAACACATCCTACGAAGTGCGCTAAAAACAGGCATGCTAAAAATAGTGCAGAATATGCAATATTATAATCAAAGTAGCACTTAAGGTGCCGTTCAAATCAAAATTAAATTGGAGAAAATTCTCCTCATTACCTGCCTATATAAATTGCAATTTATATATCAATTCAAAGGACACAAATTGACTAGTCACCCAAAACACGAGAGCCACAGTAAGTAGTGCTAAACTTCATTACCAAACAAAGGCATCAAAACCCACAGCAAGTGCCGTAAAACGGCTCTTACCAATCACAGGGTGTCCAGGTTCCAACTGCCAAGTTCTAAAATCGACTAAATGGTCACTGCATGACGAATGAACAAAAAGGATCTCAGTCGAGGACCGGCGCCACCTGGATGGTCAAATCAGAAAGAAGGGAAAAACGCTGTGGTTGCCAAGACTCGGGTCTCCTCAGGCATTGATCATCTGCAGCGAGATCCCAATCCTTCGTTGCAACCAATCCATTGGGAGTCCGAGTCGCCGATGAGTCCCTGTTCGGGTGCCAATTTGTTGAAGTAAGCCTCAGCAAGGCCTACTAGTGCAAGGGGTTTGCCCTTCTCTGCACAAAGTCCTCAGACCATATAGGAAGAAGTTGGCACAGAAACTGAAATAGAAGACAAAGGGCCAGATGTAGAAAGATTCCAAATTGCGATTTGCAATTTGCGAGTCCCTGCGACTCGCAAATTGCAAGTCGCAATTTGGAATGCAGAAAGGTGTCTCAGACACCTTCTGCAACTCGCTATGGGGTCGCAAAGACCCACCTCATAAATATTTATGAGGTGGGTCGCAGTTTGCGACCCCATAGCAAGTCTAGGCACTCACGGGGATGGTGGCCTGCTGGAGACAGCAGACCACCATCTCCGTGACTGCTTTTAAATAAAGCAGTTTTTTTTTTTCTCTTTGCAGCCCGTTTTCCTTAAAGGAAAACGAGCTGCAAATAGAAAAAAATACCGAAACCTTTTGTTTCGGTTTTTTTCAGAGTAGGCAGTGGTCCATAGGACCACTGCCTGCTCTGAAAAAATTATTTTGTGAGCATTCACAAAGGGGAAGGGGTCCCGTGGGGACCCCTTCCCCTTTGCGAATGAGTTACCATCCACTTCAAGTGGATGGAAACTGCGAGTTGATTTGCGACCGCTTTCGCGGTCACAAATCAACTTAAATCGCGGTGAGAGTCGCAAATAGGAAGGGAACACCCCTTCCTATTTGCGAGTCGGAAACACATTTTGCGAGTCGGTTCCGACTCGCAAAATGTGTTTCTGCATCGCTTGAAAGCTTTTGCACCTCGCAAACGGCGTTTTTCGCCGTTTGCGAGGTGCAAAAGCCTACCTACATCTGGCCCAAAGTCTATTAAACCTCATGAGGTGGTACTACAGTTCAAACAGCACCCTTCGGTAATGTTTGAAGTAGCACACTGAACTAAGAGAGCATGCTCCTTTTATACCCACACAGGGGCTAAAAGAAGGTGGTACAATTATAGAAGCAAGACTTACATACATGTAAGGTCATATGGAAATGCGCAGTCACCAGGTAGGAGGGGCTAACAGTTTCAAGGACTAGTTGACACATTACTGTCTGTTACTGATTACTAACAGCTGCAGATCTTACTGGGCATGTGCGAAAGTGGGAGATGCTAAATATAACTTGTCACTAGGCATATTTTCAAGAGTAGTTAACAGAAAGGTAGGACACAGCACATGGTGAGCACATGGCAGCATGTGGAAGAGAAAATGGCAGCCAAGAATACAAAATGGATTCCGCCAAATGTTCACAATAGTTGCTAAATACAAGGGCCCATATTTATACTTTTTTAGCCCCGCATTTGCGTCATTTTTTGATGCAAAAACGGTGCCAACGTGCAAAATACAAGTGTATTTTGTTAGTTTGCGCCATTTTTGCATCAAAAAGCGGCGCAAATGCGGCGCTAAAAAAGTATAAATATGGGCCAAGATGTCTTCTGCTAATGCTTAATCTAATCGCTGCTAAACTACAACACATCCATCATCCTTTTGTGTTGCTAAGGTCACCCAAAGTGGCCAGGGTATGCCCAGACCCAGGTTTCTTGCTCACTGTGCCACTGCATTCAGTCTAGCAAGTCATGAGTGGTGATACTCTGACACCAGAAGTTTGAGCTGAATTTTTCCCATGAGGAGCAGGGTCAAGGCTAATCTGCATATGGCTAGGTCCAAACTGGAATGGTGTGGTGAGAAAAATAATGATAGATTAAACCCAGATCTGTGACTGCCGGTGAATGTTTGACAATGTTCACCATTCCGTCCAATATCTTTTTGTATCACATTTTCACCATAAGTGGGAAGTGTATGCCCAGACTTGGGTCCCATGCTGGCTACACCACCGGTTTTAAGCTAGCCTGGCTGATAAGGGGTGATAACCCGAAACAGGTTTCAAGATCCTTGTTTTCTGGTCAATAGAGGACCTGACCTGACAGTTTGGGTTGGACTGTTCCCATGGAGAGCAGGGTCAGGGCTGATTTGCATATGGCTGGCTCCAAACTGGAATGGCGTGGTGGGCAAAATAACAATGGATTAAACTCAGATCAGTGACAATGTTCATCATTTCATCCATCATCTTATTGTTTTGCATTCATTAATCACATGCATAAATATGTCCCATCCAAAAAAGTGTATTTATTTTTGGAAATGACCTTTTTTGCGAGGAATTTACCAATATTTATTTGCCTTTTTTTGTGGATCCCTTTTTTGTTGTCTATAGGACTCTCCACACTTTACCTCTAGTAACAAGTAGTAAAGTGCATGTGCTCTCCCTTTAAAACCTGTTAAAATTGGCATACACCAAATTATTACTTTTCATGACGCTCCCATGGTGCTATGCACTGCTCCGTATTAGCAAGATGGCATTAAGCAGCACTTGCGTGGAAGGGGCATAAAATGGGTGTTGCTGTGGGCATGCCAGAGCAACACCCATTGCATTTTGATGCTGTCTCAGACTTATGAGTTTTCATGAACCTGAGACAGCGCCAAAATCTAATGCCACCCCGGGGGTAGCAGTAGCATGGTGTAACGAGGAGAAATGCTTTAATTTCTCCTTGTTTTTTGCTCTTTTCTATGTGTGCTGCATTCTGCAGCATGCATAGAAAGAGCAAAGCACCATGTAAGGTGTTCCTTGCTGCACAAAAACAATCTCCCCTTCAATGCAGCCATCCTTGCACTATCCGTTGGCACACAGCAGCAAATTTAGCCCCGGTGCAGGGAAAACACAGGAGTGCAACGTATTCTCATAAATATGGCGCTACCCTGCTTCCCTGCATTTAGAAAATGATAGTATATGACACTGGCAAATTTGGCTCAGCGTCACGCTCCATAATTTTCTCTTAAATCTGGCCCTTAATTTACTTATATGTCTCTGGTATATGGTACTACTAATTAAACGCAACAAATGGGCTGCTGCACTCGTGGCACCCACCAAAGTAGCCCTGTAAAACATGCCTATAGGCCTCGCCCTGCAGCCTAGGTGTACAGTTTTAAAACAGCCTTTTCAACCTGGTAAAACAACACTTGCCCAGCCCCTTTCTGAGCTTTGAAGGATGTCTATCCCATCACTGGTAGATTTGGCTCACACCTAGGCATGCCTCCTCCAGTCTAGCAAGTCATCTTGGCTCTAAACCCAGTGAGTGGGGGAACTTCCAAAGAACTGATGTGTAAAGACTGCAGGAAGGGATTGCCCTTTATTATAGCCATACCTCTGGGTGGGCACAATGAGGTTTGAGCAGGGGAAGAAAGGTTCTGCTATGTTGTGTTTACATACAGAGGGGCACTCTGGGATACTTTACTGAAAAACAAACAGTTTGTGCTGCAAATGAGGGTAGGGTCTCCCCTGAGAAATTTTACCTTACTGGCTAGGGAGTGGCCAGGAGTCCTTCCCCTACCCCTACAAGCTGGCACTGGGCATATAGGTTGCATCCCTAGTGATCTTCTCAGAAGGCTCCTGGACCTTTAATGAATCAGAAGGAGGACTACCCTGCTGTCTGAAAAACCTGAAAGTAGGCTTCATTGTCTTGAACCCAAGACATCGGAAGAGACTTCAAGGGTCAATTGGCTAACCTCCTGTTTGACCCAACAAGCTTCCAGATGCTTTTCCCTGTAATTGCCCAGCTGACCAGTACCAACTGGACCTGCTCTGTATCCTGCTGCTGGCCTCTGTTGAAGTGAATCCTGAACCCTAAGGTGTGCCTCCCAGGTCCTGGATCCTTGACTGATGTTAGAGTATAAACCTCCTGTCCCCAAACTGCAAAAAGTGGGACATGGACATTTTAGCCAAATTTCAATTGGCGAAACATCAGAGACTGTTCATACGTCCAGGAAGGTTTTTTAAATCCAAATTTGGAGGACCTCATCTAGACCAACTCTGAGCAGCAACTCGTCCACATTGAGGCCTTCCTGGGCACAGATGTTAGACTTCGCCCATGCAGAACCTTCCTGCCTTTGTTCTTGACCTCAAGGGACCCTGCACTTAAGCAACGTGCCATATGCAAACTCTGCTAGAATCCAGCTTGCCCCACTGATGACTCGTCGATAACCACTTTTTCTCCACAAAGGTTTCTAAATCCGGAGGTCAGCCTTTCACTGTGACAAATCTGGTCTCATTATCCGAGCTTCGTCCCATTGTGGCTGAACATTTGAGTTTGACCTTGTTTAGCACAACCAGATGATTGCTATAGGGGCTTTGTGTTTTTTGAAGCTATTAATTCAGACTTCAAAAATTAACATCTAAGTTCTTTTCACTGGATTTTTGTTTTATTTTCATGTCATGTCATGTTATTTATTAAAATGTACTATATTTCTGTAAATTGGTTTGAGATTATTCTTTTGTTGTAGTTTTTCCTTTTTACAGTTAGCGTGCTGCACAAATACTTTACACTTTGGCCCTCATTACAACATTGGAGGTAAATCCCGCTTACCGCCGTGCAGAAGCCCGCCAACATGCCGCAGATGAATTCCGCCACATCTATTATGACCCACAGCTAGGAATCCGCCAAAATCTAGACACCCACACAAGTCCGCCACACCAAAGGTCAGTGATAAACTGGCGATAACAAAACCACCACTGTCACGCCAACAGGAATACGCCGACACTATCACAACCCACGAATCCACGCGGCAGTCTTTCAACCGCGGTACTCCATTGGCGGTACACACCGCCGCGCTCAAAATACACACACATTTACAAAACACTACAGCATTGGACCAATCAAAATACACACATCTGATACACATACACACACCACTCGCACACACCCAGTACAATATAAAACATACACCCACATTACCCACAAACCCTTACACCAAAAGATTTGGAAGAAGCAGAGAGACAGAAAAGCAAAGACCACACCAGCATACAGAGGCACACAACACCATCACTCATACACATCCACGCACAAAACACCACACACCCCTAAACATCACCCCACACATCACAACACAAACCACCTCCCATATCACCCACACCACCCCCTGGCACCGCAAAGACACCCCAGGTTTTCTGAGGAGGAGCTCAGGGTCATCATGGAGGAAATCATCCGGGTAGAGCCACAGGTATTCGGATCACAGGTGCAGCACACCTCCATAGCTGGGAAGATGGAGCAATGGCGCAGAATCGTGGACAGGGTCAGCGCAGTGGGACAGCACCCAAGGACACGAGATGACATCAGGAAGAGGTGGAACGACCTACGGGGGAAGGTGCGTTCCGTGGTCTCAAGACACCACATTGCGGTTCAGAGGTCTGGCGGCGGACCCCCACCTTCTCCCCCACAACTAATAACATGGGAGGAGCAGGTCTTGGCTATACTGCATCCTGAGGGCCTCGCAGGAGTAGCTGGAGGAATGGACTCTGGTAAGTAAAATCTTTAACTATCATATACCCCACCCTACCTGCATGCTATCACATACCCCCACCCTCACCCCATCGCTCTAACTCCTCACATATGTGCCACTATCAGAAACCACACATCTAAACACCAAGCAACAAGAGAGCATGGACACCCATCACCAATGCATGTCCACTACACATACCCACACAGATCCCCAAACCAAATATCACACAAGGTCCTACACAAGAATGTAATCACTGGGGTACAGGGTCACCAACCCATTGCACACCATGGCACACACAGATGCAATAATCATGCCTTTACACCCCTGCAGGGCCCCTACCCAACGTCACCGGACAGGAGGTTCCAGACATGTCCACTCCCCCCACAGAAGAGGCCCACAGTGATGACAGCAGCTCTGTCCAACTGGATCTAGATGACCAGCCCGGCCCATCTGGGACCTCAGGACAGTCGGTTCCCCTGACACAGTCACAGGCCACTACAGAGCCTCCCCCCTCAGGAAACACCAGCAGAGCACCCACCCAGCGGGCCCATACCTCTGTCCCCAGGGCACGTCAAGCAGCAGTGTGTCCACCACTGCAGGGAACCCAGGCAAACCCACCACCCCAAGAACAGCAGGCACCTGGGGGCAGTGGCAGTGGGCACACGGTTCAGGGGACAGAGGCCCAGGAAAACCACAGAACTGGGAGGTCTTCTGTGCGACAGGGGGAGGACAGGCCCAGGGAACCCACTCTCCATGACACCCTCTCCAACATCATGGGAGCGTACCATCATTCCCAGGAGACGTTGGCAATGGTACTGGCCAAGTTTCAGGAGTCCCAGTGGCTGCAGGAGGAACAGTATTTGGGGTTCAGGGAGGGACTCAAGTCCATCAACACCACCCTGGGCACCATTGTAGGGGTGCTGAAGGACCTAGTGAACACCAGGAGGGACACTGTGGCACAACAAGGGGCCCCTGACACTAGCCCGGACAATGAACTGCCCACCACCTCCGGCGGTGCTAGTGGACAGGAGGCACCGCCACAGGACCACGACACCAGCACCCCACCCCCTGCAGATGGAGAACCACCCCGCAAGCGGTCCCTGAGTTCCAGGACAAAGACAGAGAACAATGCCAAGACCCCCGCCAAGAAATGAGACCACCCTGAACATCATCCTTCTGTCCCACTTTGTCACCCTGACCATCCTTAAACTGCCCTGGCTCCACTTCCTATGCCCCTTTGGACAATTCACCTGTGAGACAAATAGACTGGACTCTGCCATGGACATTCCTCCACCATCACCCCTGACCATTTTTCAACCCCCTCCACTATTTTGCACTTAAATAAACACCCTTTTATCACAAAACAAGCTGGAGTCAGTCTGTGCTTTCACAATTGTGTATTTGCAATAACTGAGGAAAAACCCATTGTCCATTCTAATGTCTATATACCTATGTCACACAGCTCTAGTCCATGAGGTAACATAGCAGAGGTCACACAGTGAGACCCACATCTGTGACTTTGAAAGGCAAAGTGACAAATCAGGGTCCATACACTGGGTGAAAGTGACAGACAGATGATAGGTCTAACAATTTTATCAGATGTAGGAGGCAGTGATGTCTTCTTACCTGTGTATCACTGGAAGTATTGCTGGGTCACAGTGTTTCTGTTGTCTATGTCCTCTTCTTCTGCCTCCTCTTCTTCACTGTCCACAGGCTCCACAGCTGCCACAAGACCTCCTTCTGGACCATCCTCCTGCAGAAAAGGCACCTGTCATCGCAAAGCCAAGTTGTGCAGCATACAGCAGGCCACAATGATCTGGCACACCTTCTTTGGTGAGCAGTATAGGGATCCACCTGTCATATGGAGGCACCTGAACCTGGCCTTCAGGGGGCCGAAGGTTCTTTCAATAATCCTCCTAGTTCACCCATGTGCCTCATTGTAGCGTTCCTCTGCCCTTGTCCTGGGATATCTCACTGGGGTCAGTAGCCATGACAGGTTGGGGTACCCAGAGTCACCTGCAAATGTCGAGGGACAACTGTTAGACACACACTAAGCCTTAGGGACAACCCCTGACTCACACAACTATTCACAACATATAGGGTCCTTGTCCTCACCTAGTAGCCACACACGGTGCCTCTGGAGTTGCCCCATCACATAAGGGATGCTGGTATTCCGCAGAATGTAAGCGTCATGCACTGAGCCAGGAAACTTAGTATTCACATGGGAGATGTACTGGTCAGCCAAACACACCATCTGCACATTCATAGAATGGTAGCTCTTCCGATTTCTGTACACATATTCACTCCTGCAGGGAGGGGTACCAAGGCCACATGTGTACCATCAATGGCACCTATGATGTTGGGGATATGTCCCAGGGCATAGAAGTCACCTTTCACTGTAGGCAAATCCTCCACCTGAGGGAACATGATGTAGCTGCGCATGTGTTTCAGCAGGGCAGACACCACTCTGGACCACACGTTGGAGAACATAGGCTGGGACATCCCTGATGCAATGGCCACTGTTGTTTGAAAAGACCCACTTGCCAGGAAATGGAGTACTGACAGGACCTGCACTAGAGTGGGGATTCCTGTGGGATAGCTGACATTTGGTCTGGCTGCAACTGGGCACACAGTTCCTGGATTGTGGCACGATCTAATGTGTAGGTGACTATTACATGTCGCTCTTCTATTGTTGACAGGTCCATCAGCGGTCTGTACACCGGAGGATGCTGCCATCTCCTCACCTGCCCCAGTGGACGTGCCCTATGGATAAGAACAGCGAGCACAGAGTCAGCCAACACTGAGGTAGGAAAAAAACAATTTATATTGCACACATTTGTCAATACGCTATGTGCCTGTCTCTGTGTATATGCAAGGCCTATATATGTGTGACGCATTAAAAAATAATGCCATGTGGCCACCTGAAATCGTGGCTGTCTGACCTGTAATGTGGTACAAGGGGATGTGAGGTAACTGCACTGGCGTTCTACACTATTGCGGTAGGCGGTCGAAGACCCTGGCGCAATCATGCATTAGTTAACAGTGGGCCCTATGGGTCCTAGGAGCCAATGACGATGTACGCCGGTGGTGACGGTACGCACCGCCATGGACGTGACCACCATTTTCTCTCTGTTCACTCACTTGATACCTGATCTTCGACAGGAGAGGACCTTCACTGCAAGTGCTGCTGTGACCTCAGTCTGGAAGCGACAATGGCTCATGTGTCTGGGGAAAGGGCCCCTGCCTTCACATCGGAGGAGCTGGAGAAACTAGTGGATGGGGTACTCCCCCAGTACACGCTACTCCACGGTCCTCCAGACAAACAGGTGAGTACACTGTCAGCATGCTGTATGGACAATGCCTGTTTGGAGTGGTGTGGATGGAAGATACGGGGGGAGATGAGGCCTGCATGATCGGACGGTGAGTGTATGTGCAGCAGGGCAACTGTGGGAATGTGGGACAATGACTGTGACGTGTGACGGTAAAAGTGTTATTTTTTCCCCTGTACTATTCCTGTAGGTCAGCGCCCACCAGAAGAAGGATATTTGCCATCGCCAAGGACGTCTGGACCCAGGGAGTCCACCACAGACGGAGCACCCACTGCTGTAAAAGATGGGAGGACCTTCACTGCTGGAGCAAGAAGACGGCGGAGGCCCAGCTGGGGATGGCTTCCCACCATGACCCCCCTGATGTTGCCCTCCCAGCAGCCCCTCAGCATGTGCACCGTGGCTGTTCACCCAGGAGGGTGGGCATCTCCTTTGCCCCAGGCACCTCAGGCCCTGCCCCAGTCAGCCCTGCTGCCCTGCTGACCTCCTGAGATCCCTCACTGTTGGGCAGTCTACCATTCTGAATGTCATCCAGGGTGTAGAGAGGCAGTTGCAACAGATAAATGCATACCTGGAGGGCATTCATTCTGGCCAGGCAGCCCAACAGCGAGCATTTCAGGCTCTGGCCTCTGCACTGATGGCAGCCATTGTCCCTGTGTCCAGCCTCCCCCCTCCAACTTCCTCCACCCAGACCCAATCCCCAGCACCTCAGCATATCCCAAGCACACCATCAGACCAGCATGCACACACCTCAACACACAAGGGTGGCTCTGGCAAACATAAGCACCACACATCCCACAAGCACTCACACAAGCATCATACCCATGCACACATACCAACATCCACTGCCTCCACTGTGTCCCCCTCCTCCACGTCTCCCTCCTCCCTCCCTGTCACGTCTCCACTCACACCTGCATGCACTACATCTTCAGCCACTACCTCTATCTCCAGCACGCCTATCACCACACACCGCTCACGTACACTCACCACCCCACTACCATTCATACATCCCCAGTGTCCTCTCCCAGTGTGTCTGTGAGCCCTCCTCCCAAACTACACAAACGCAGTCACACACCCTCCCAACAGCCATCCATCTCACAACAGCCTCCAGACCATGCACCTTCACCCAAAGTCAGAAAACACTTCCTACAACCACTTCCTCTTCCTCCACTCCCAAACCCCCTCCATCTACCCTTCCCAGTGTGTCAAAAAAACGTTTCCTCTTAAATGTTGACCTCTTCCCTACACCACTCCCCCCACTCCCCCCCGTCTGTACCCTAGAGCCCGCCTTTCCAGGTCCCAACCCAGCACCTCAGCCACCACATCACTGGGCACAGTGGTGCCAGCAATACATGGTTTTTGGAGTGCACCAAGCAACAGGGCTGCTAGTGTCCCAAAGAGCGAGGCCAAGGACTTTCCCCCACCTCCAAAACAGTAGAGAAGTTGCCCACATCGGGAGGGAGAAGGCCAGAACACCTGCCACCAAGGGCTCAGCCGAGACAAGTGTGGGGAGTGGCAAGACAGCTGCACCAGCATCCAAGGTGGAGAAGGGCCTGAAGCAGAAAGGCAAGTCAACGTCACTGCCAACCTGCATGGCAGACAAGACCGCCACTGGCACCGCCACATGCACCACCTCCAAGGACACTGCCACCAGCAGCCCAGATACAGAGCCCTTCAGCAGCACCGTGGTCAGTGAGCCAGCCACCAGCACCGCCATTACAGACACCACCGCCAGCACTGCAGTCAGTGAGCCTGCCACCAGCACCGCCATTACAGACACCGCCGCCAGCACTGCGGTCAGTGAGCCAGCCACCAGCACGGCAGTCAGTGAGCCAGCCACCAGCACAGCAGTCAGTGAGACCGCCATCAGCACCACCGCCACAATGACCGCCGCAAGCACCGCCGCCAAAATGACCGATGCAAGCACCGCCGCTAACGACACCACCGCCAGCGGCCCTGCGACAACCTGAGCCAGTGGCACCACCGCAGACATGGCTGCCATTCCCAGTGGTCATCCGTACGTGGCTGGTGGTCAGTTCCAGGGGCTTGGGCAGCTTCTATGTTGCCCCACCGTCAGTGGAGTATCACATCCACTACCTCAGTCCTTGGTGGGATGAAGCACTCTGGGCAGAAAGCCCCCTCCAGAACCAGTGGAGAAAGGCATCCACTACCTCTGTCCTTGGCAGGATGAAGCACTCTGGACAGAATGTCCCCTCCAGAACCAGTGGAGAAAGGCATCCACTACCTCAGTCCTTGGCAGGATGAAGCACTCTGGGCAGAAAGCCCCCTCCAGAACCTGTAGAGAAAGGCATCCACTACCTCAGTCCTTGGCAGGATGAAGCACTCTGGGCACAAAGCCCCCTCCAGAACCAGTGGAGAAAGGCATCCACTACCTCAGTCCTTGGCAGGATGAAGCACCCTGGGCAGAAAGCCCCCTCCAGAACCAGTGGAGAAAGGCATCCACTACCTCAGTCCTTGGCAGGATGAAGCACTCTGGGCACAAAGCCCCCTCCAGAACCAGTGGAGACTGTTATCCACTTGAGAGACTGTGGCTTTGCACTCCCCAGGACCAAGCAGTGGGCAAACCACCCACTGGAGAGACTTGAGAGACTGTGGATTTGCACTCTCCAGGATAAAGCAGTGGGCAAACCACCAACTGGAGAGACTTGAGAGACTGTGGCTTTGCACTCCCCAGGATAATGCAGTGGGCACACCACCCACTGGAGAGACTTAAGAGACTGTGGCTTTGCACTCCCCAGGACCAAGCACTGGGCAAACCACCCACTGGAGAGACTTGAGAGACTGTGGCTTTGCACTCCCCAGGATAATGCAGTGGGCAAACCACCCACTGGAGAGACTTGAGAGACTGTGGCTTTGCACTCCCCAGGATAAAGCAGTGGGCAACCCACCCACTGGAGAGACTTGAGAGACTGTGGCTTTGCACTCCCCAGGATAAAGCAGTGGGCAAACCACCCACTGGAGAGACTTGAGAGACTGTGGCCCTCATTCTGACCCTGGCGGTCAAAGACCGCCAGGGCGGAGGACCGCGGGAGCACCGCCGACAGGCCGGCGGTGCTCCAATGGGGATTCCGACCGCGGCGGTAAAGCCGCGGTCGGACCGGCACCACTGGCGGGCTCCCGCCAGTGTACCGCCGCCCCATTGAATCCTCCACGGCGGCGCAGCTTGCTGCACCGCCGCGGGGATTCCGACCCCCCCTACCGCCATCCAGATCCCGGCGGTCCGACCGCCGGGATCCGGATGGCGGTAGGGGGGGTCGCGGGGCCCCTGGGGGCCCCTGCAGTGCCCATGCCACTGGCATGGGCATTGCAGGGGCCCCCGTAAGAGGGCCCCTACATGTATTTCACTGTCTGCTGCGCAGACAGTGAAATACGCGACGGGTGCAACTGCACCCGTCGCACAGCTTCCACTCCGCCGGCTCGATTCCGAGCCGGCTTCATCGTGGAAGCCTCTTTCCCGCTGGGCTGGCGGGCGGTCTGAAGGCGACCGCCCGCCAGCCCAGCGGGAAAGTCAGAATTACCGCCGCGGTCTTTCGACCGCGGAACGGTAACCTGACGGCGGGACTTTGGCGGGCGGCCTCCGCCGCCCGCCAAGGTCAGAATGAGGGCCTGTGTCTTTGCACTCCCCAGGATAAAGCAGTGGGCAAACCACCCACTGGAGAGACTTGAGAGACTGTGGCTTTGCACTCCCCAGGATACATCAATGGGAATGGAGCACCCTCGTGGAGCTGGTGTTGTGCACTCATCTGGCTGAGGTGCCCCCGCTTCCCTTCCCCCTGAGGTAACTGTTTTATTTCGATCTGATGCCCCTGCAGTGTTCTCTCCGTTTTGATTGGGTATCTTGTGTGGGCCTCGCCCATGCATTTTGGGCCCCATGTGGTCCACGGACTACATAGGTGCAGTACCTGGACTTGAATTCTTGGTGTACATATTTGTTTATAGTGTATATAAATTTTGGAGTAATGGATGCTTATTGATTACAATGGTTACAATCATTTCCTTTTGTCCTTGCGTTCTTCCAGAGGTGTTGGGGGTCTAAATGTAATGTTTCAGCATGTATTGGTGTGTGTGTTGTTGTAGGTGAGGGTGGGGGTGGGGGAGTTGCGTGTGTGTGTCACTCTCTTTTCCCTCCCCCATCCCCTGTGTCATAGGTGCTGTACTCACCGTGGTCGTCGCCGCCGTCGGTCGTGCTCCTGGTAGAGGAGCAGGAAGACAATCGCAGGGAGTATTTGGAGTTCAGGCTCCATGGCGTCCTGGTTCCTCGTGGGTTGTGTAGAGGTGAGTGTTTTCCCTTCCAAGTCCTGTTTCCGCCTTGTTTTAATTCATGTTGAATCCGCCCCGGAAAAGGTGGCGGATTTTCCTGTCATAATAGTGTGGGCGATATATTGTCTTCCGCCTGTCTGTTGGCGGTGACCGCCATGCTGTTTGTTTGTACCGCCGTGGCGGTCGGAGTGTTAAAGTGGCTGTCTATGTTGGCGGTTTCCGCCATGGTCATAATTCCATTTTTTTACCACCGACATGTTGGCTGTTTTACTGCCGCTTTACCACCGACCGCCAGGGTTGTAATGAGGGCCTTTGTCTTTAAGTTATGCCTGAATGCTTTGCACCAAATTATCAGAGGGTTAAGCACAGGTTAATTTAGTAACTTTTATGTTTCACCCCACAAGGATTGTGGTTGCTGCCTGAGTGGGGCTTCCAACCGATAAAACTATAACACAATTTCTAACAGATGTAAATTACATTTCCTCTTCTGGGATATGTCTCTATCATTATTTGACCAAAAAATACAACAAATGTGCACTACCATCATGCACTTCTTTGGAATGGTCAGTCACAGGATATCTCATCAATGTTTTTGATTACCTTATTGTGCTCCCAACACATAATCATTTCCAGGAGTTAATCAATGTATACATTACACCTGTAGAAATTTGAGGAAACATTTAAGAGTAATAGTAAAAGTACTTATGCAACACAAGAACATTAATAAAGTGAAAAAACAATGGAAGAAAAATTTGAAACCAATTTAGAAAAATAGAAAGCATTTTATCAAATAAGATGGCACCAATTAAATCCAATCAGTAGAACTGGAGTTTTAAAAGTTTTAGTGAAATTTAGCACATAAAAGATCAAAGCACCAAACACAGGTATCTGTTCACGGAAGACCGGGTCAAACTCAAAGTTCAGGCCAACAGTAATAGAACGCAGGTCAGATACAAGAGCTGGATTGGGCCCGGTCTCGGCTTACCTTCAGACTTAGAAAACATTCTGAAGAAAAGTTCCTGAGAAGGTACAGTTCAGTGGGGCAAGGCAGCAGGCTGCATCCGAGGAGTAATCATCAACGCTGGGGAGTTGCAGGATGAAGTAGATGGTCCAGTTCTTATTCAAGCAGCAAGACAGCGCTTCAAGCAGCAGAGCAGTAGAATGGTAATAGTAGAGCAGTCTTTTCATGGCAGTAGTCCTTCTGAAGTCTTCTACGGATCCAGGAGTGTACTGTTGATTGGTTGTGGAGATCTAATATTTGTACCTGGTGCCAGCCTTTACATTGGGGAGAGGTTCCCTTTATTAACCCCAAATCTAGATGTGGAAAGTTCTTCCCTTCCTCTGTTACATGTCTAAGAAGTTACGGGTGACAAAAGGCTAGTATCAGTTTTTTTTCTGTGTGCTGGACGCAAGCCCTTTTCAAGTGCAAGTGGGGACCGCCACAGCTTCACCCCCAGCCATCCTGGCTCAATGGCCAATCCTGGCACAATGAGGGTGCCTGTCCATCTAATAGCATTTTATTTACAGGCATTGGGTACATGTAGTACCATGTGCCTGGGACTCATAAGTAAATTAAATATGCTAATCAGGTGTTCATCATGTTTTAGGGAAAGAACACAACTACTTTAGCACTGGTTAGAAGTGTTAAAATGTCCAGAGTTCTAACGCCAGCACAAATGAATTCAGAAAAATTGGAGGGGTGAAGGCAAACATTTTGGGAGAATACCATGCCAGGTCTAACAATACCAGATAAAGGTATCATCAAAAAATATTCAGAGAGGCCTAACAAAATGGAAGAGTGATGCAGTACTTTCTATAATGGGAAATCTTTCCTCTCTTCTCTCTTTGACTTGATGTTGCTTTCTTAGCATTGTAAATTTGTGACCAAGATTTATTAATCTTACTTTAACTAATGCTAATTATAGGTTTAGAGATTATATTGGCTATTAAGTCTCTTTAATTCATCTAATACTAACACATATTACACCTGACATCCTAGGTGTGGTTTTCCCCCAACTTTTTGCTTTTAATCTCCCTGTTTTGACTGTCTTCATTTTGCTGGCCTTAAGACTTTGCTCACTTTACCACTGGCAACTAGTGCTAAAGGGTTTGTGCTCTCACCCCCTAACCCTGGTAACATTGGCTTACACCCAGTTGGCACATTTGATTTACCTGTAAGTTGCTAGTCAATAAGTACTGCAAGTAATAATGAGCCTGCAGTACTCGTGGTATCTCCCCCTAAAGTAGCCTTTTAAACCTGTCTCAGGCCTGCCTTTTCAGACTGTGTGCTCAATTGTAAACTGCCATTTTGACATTGCAAAATAAACCTTTTGCCAGACCTAAACCTTCATTTTCATTACACATACATCACATCTAGGGGAGGCATTATACAATCTATAGAGTGGGGTGCAGTATAATTAAAATGCTGGACATATACTTTTACCAGGTAGTGAAAAACTGTTAACTTAAATTTTCACTACTGCAAGGCCCACCTCTTCAATAGGATAACATTGGGTTACCTTATTATATTTAACTTTCAATTGGGATTATGTAGGCATCTCAAGTTTAGTTACTAACGAATTGTGATTTAAACCTTCTTGAATGATAAAGTTGGATTTTAAATATTATAAACAATGGAGTTTGGTCCTGTCAAGCCATAATGGGAAAGGGATCAATCAAATATCAAAACAGCAGAGTGGACCTCATTTGCTATTGATTAATCTATTTCATACACCACAGTACATTAATCATTTCTGTAAATCAATATATTTCTTATTTCATTTTGTATCATAGATATTATCTCTTTCCACAAATCACCTCATCTCACAGATTTAAAGGTGGAAGAATCACTTAAAAATACACAGCAACACATACAAAAAAAAGGTAATTCCATTTATCAAGAAGAATGTGCAACATAAAGACACAATATTCTCAAATAGATAGACAATATTCAGAGTCCTTTCACTGTTTAATCAATAGGAGCGAACCATGGGATTAATCGCTGGAAAAGCTTAAAAGAGTTTATCAAATGCCCATTGGTACATTGAGGAGTGCAGCGTATCCTTCAAATTGGCCCCTTTAAATTATAGTTTCACACCAAACTACAATTAAGAATAATCACTTCCTTCTTTGAAAGATATTCACAAGGGTTTCTACCTCTTTAGACCCAGGGGTTACTTTTTGTTATGAGGTCATCAGCGGGGTCTCTACTATATAAAGGACATTCCAGAAACCTCAAGCAGTGTATATGACATTGCTCATATTGAACTGTCTATTTTCCAAAGCGGCATGTGAATCTTACTTAAGTGCATGTCTTTTTCAGAGGGTAAAACGGTAAATTGCTGTGGAGCTGAATCTCTCTCATCTTAAGTAGTCACTTAACACCCATTGTGCCCTTGCAAAAATAGAATCTATTAGATTGCTGTTAATCAATTGCATTATTGCTGTTAACTTAGTGTAAATTCTTAGTGTAAATTCTCATTCTTCGTGAAACATGCCATTGTTTCCCCGTGTTACTTCATAGATAGAACAAGCATTTGCAATGCAATGGGTCTCACATTTGCTCGAGTTAGAGCTATCAGCGTTGTAAACTCCTAACCAGACTTTTCTTGCCACATTAGTTGAAAATTTAAAGTAAAACAGTTGACATAAGCGAGCCTGTTCAAAGTACCACGGCATCAGCATGAAGCAGCACACAAAAGAAAAAAGAAGTTTGCTCGCAGTCAAACGTATCGGCAAAAGTGCAATTAGCCATGTAATAGGGGCGATGTCCAAGGCGGTAAGTAATCTGCACCAAGGAGGGACAAATGTAAAGCATTTACCAATGAAAATAAAGGATTTTTGAAGAGCAGGCCCATGAACGAGTGATAGCGATGAGTGCACGGTGGGTGTGTTTAAAAGGCCAGATGCATACCAACATATCGGAAAACCAGCACTTGCGTGCTGCCATGCTTGAACTAAAAAGCACTCACCAGTCCTGTATATTGGTTAGCTTCTCAAGAAGGAACGGGCACTCTGTTTGACACATGATTGCTGTTTTGAACAATGTATTGTTACTATACTTGAAAAATGTATTTCAAAAGCTGAAAAGACTTAAAAATGTCCTTGTCCACAGTTATTGAACTTTCCTTATTTCAGTCCTCTTTCCGCTTTCTTATTTGTGGCTTTGGGTGTCGTTAATCACCACGGCTCTGTTCACCTTGGAGAAATCCCGGCTCCCGTATTGCAGAGATAGAGTGGTTTGGGACATATCGGTGAAGCCTCTTCTGTAAATGCATTTTTTTGCCTCAAATATGTCAATCTTCCCGTTTATGTGGGGGATGATGGAGGATGTAGTGAGTTTTGGCATCAGCGCTCAAAACATATATTGTAACAGATTTCTCCGGCAATTGAATTGTAAAATATTATTCCCTCCTTGCTAGGACTGGTATGTTAAAGTCATGTAGCAGTGAGGACCCAGAACAATGCCAGTGGTTTATACTGTTTAGGAACCTTTTTTTAAAAAATAGAAATCTTTCTCAGCAAGTAGGTGGTTGATCTAAAAAACATCCTATTGGCGACATCTCATTTAAGGCTGTTTCTGCTGTCAGTAATTTAATAATCAAAAGAGCTTTTTGTCTTAATAAAGATCTTCCATTTTCATCTTTTATCTGACTTAAAATTGTCCATTTCACATCAGACTCCTTGTGTCTGAATTGCAAAAAATGTAGGTCCAGTGGAGCTGTCAACATGTGACGTCTTACTCTAGATTTGTGTTGGCTGATGTGATGGCATATTTCTTGGCTTGTTTGACCAATATAAGCTTTATTGCAGGGGCATAGTATGCAATATACTACATTCTTTTACCTACAGTTGGTAAATGTGTTGTGTTTGATCTCAATGTTGTTGTGAATCAGGACATTGTCTTCTATTGTTCTTTCACATGTAATACACTTTCCAAACTTGTGGTGAGCTATAATTGGAGGCAATCCAAGCAAATTCCTGACGTTTTCTCAAGGTCTTTGTCTTTCTGTGTTTGAATGAACAAGTATATCCCCAAGGTTCCTGTTTCTTTTTAGGGCACATATTGGACATTTTTTAAACTATTCTGGAGATTAAACTATTTTCCAATTTTTTCATACAATTATTTTGATTTCTGTGGTTGTGGAAACTAAAAGTTGTAACAGATACGAGTTGATTTGGTGCTCTTTTTATGTGGCTCAAGAAGAATGTTCTTCTGGGTGTATCATTCCCTCCTCATTGCTCTTTTCAGTAGTTTATATGGATATCCCCTTTCCTGTAGTTTCCAGATAAGATGACTTGCATTCAGGAAAAAGTATTTTTTCAAACATTTTCTTTGGATCCTTTCAAGCTGGCTCTAAGGTAAATTGTCTTCCGGGTTCTATTGATCGTAACTGGAGTAAAGGAAAAAGATATTCCTGTAAGTATCTTTGGTGTGTAAGGTGGTACATATTCCATCCTCCTAATACTTTTTAGTTAGATTTAAGAAATTTATTTCTTCTCTACTCCTTTTGGATATGAACTTAATGTCAGGTGTTCTCATATTCATCCAGTTTACAAAGGTTGAAAGCATCTCCACGTCTCCTCTTCAAATGAGCAAGATGTAATCCATGAAACGTTCCAAGGTGGTAATCATATTCTTAAATAGGTTCTCTCCATAGACTCATTTGTCTTTATATCTTGCCATAATTATTACTGCCATCTCCGGGGCAAAAGGACAACCTATCATGGTTCCCTTTATTTGAATAAAAATGTTTTTAATGAAATAGAAGAAGTTCCTCTTAAGGCATACTTGTGCCATTTCCAATATGAACAATGTAAGTGCTTCATGTGGTTGTTTTCTTGTTTCAAGATATTATTCCATTGCTTCAAGATCTGCTTCTTGGGGAATATAGTATATAGGCTGGTGATGTCAAGGGTTCCAAGACGGTCCTTTTCAGAATCAAAAGTTATTTGACTGAGCTTATTTATCATGTCTGTCACTTTTAGGCAATTGGGGAGTTGATTGATCATCGGTTTCAGGATGATGGACACATATTTTGCCAAGGGTTCCAAAATAGAGTACAATTCTGAAAAAGCCGGTTTTAGAAAGTTGCCAGGCTTAGAGACTAAGCTAAGCCTGAATACTTTGTGCTAAGCTACTAGGGGTTGAGCACAGGTTAATTGCGTGTTTGCTTATGTTTCACACTGGCAGGAATTTGTATTGCTGCTTGAATAGAATCCTACCCCGTCAATCATTAACAATATTTCCTATAATATTGCTCCTAAGAACTGAAATTTATTGTGTATGTTAATTGTGTGTATTATTATGAAGTATTTTTTGCTACAGATCGTTAAAGAAATTCAGTCAACTCTAATCTGTGCTTAGAAAATAAACTGTTTTGCAGTTAATAGGTAATAGGATAATTAACTAATTGGAAATTGACTAATTTAGAATGTTAAAGAGAAGTGCAATACCTTGAAAATACTTTAGAAACGTGCCTGATTTGAAATGTACCTGATGAATTTCAGGGGTATTATAATGGTTGGACAATGGTATGGCTATGAAAGTGATATATATTTTCCTTTTTTTATTTGATGGTTAAATGCTTCTTCATGTGATGAGCATACAATCGAATGTACACGTTTATCAGGAAAAGTAGTGGGAGCCGTTTATTCATCCTTACCTTTAAATGGTAGCAGGTTGCATTCGATATACCACCCTATTAAAGGCCTACGCAGAACCAATTTTGCGAAACTTTATAAATGTTTTAAACTGACTGGAAATAAAATGATACTCCTTACTTCCCCACCTGCGGCAGTGCATTGATTCGCCATGGTCATCAGTGGTTATTAAACTGTGGAAAGATTGGTGAGCCGCTGCACCATCCTAATGCCGGTAAATACTGTACATGTACCATTTTATACAATTATTTGGCATGATTTAATTTTACAAGTCCCTAGGAGGTCGCTGTTTTATGGACCTGCACTAGGTTGTTTTATATGGAAGCACGTTGCCTTTTGGCTACTTCTGGAAGCTGCTTGACATTTTCTCTATTTGATGCTATTCTAATTTGTCACAAAATGTATATTTTCCAAGGGCCTTCTACCAATGGAAGTGAATGGTGTTAATGATGCCAAAAACAGTTTACGCAGCCTTCAAAATATATGTGAAAGTCTTGCTGAAGAAATTTAAGAGCCTCAGAAAATGTTAGTGGACAGCTGGGGCCACAAAAATGTTAAATTGTAAAATGATGGCAGCAGTAACCTTTCTTTGCAGGAACATACATAATTCAATGTCGCTGTAAGAGATGCTTCTCCTGATTAACTTAAGGGGACCGTCTGTGAATGTGAATGTATGAATGTGAGAAATAAAAGAAGGTTTCCTTGCAAAGTCCTCGGACTGGGAAATAAAGATTGCAGGCTCCCAGGACTATGAAAAAACACTCACCTCACAATTCCGTTTCTGTATACGCGAGTCAATAGTATATGAAACCCTGGCCATCTCAGATTATGACTTGAGGTCGCCCCCTTACACCATGCTATTGAACCTGGATGATATTTTACATTGTTGTAAGTGATGGAAGTCTGTAGTTGTTCTGTTTCTCTTTCTTCAGTATTACTAACATTAATGACAACAATACTCATACTAGTACTACTACTGCTAAGACTAAGACTGCTAAAACTTACAATGATCTTTGATTATAAATGTACGACTAAGTAGCATAACAAAGCTTGCGTGTCACCCCTGCAGAGTACCTTGAAGGGGCTGCCTCCCCCTGGAACCAGTCAGGGGCATGCCGCCTGTGCACAGCGTACTGTGCTGAGGGAGTCCCCTGGTGCTCGGCAGCTCCCCACAGCATGGGGGCTGTGGGAGCCTTTGTTACGCCACTGGTACAACTGCAGTTTTTGTATTATAAAGAGCTCTAATAACAGGGTCTTCTAATTCCATTCTAACTACTTTGCATGTAGCAGTCCTCTGCTTCCCAGAAAGCTGCTTTTTGGAACAGTTTTTACGTCCAATGTTTATTGTAAATGTGTGCTTGTGATTACATACGTTTCATGCATAATTTCATTTTGCTGGACCATTGATTGCTAAGTTTATGTATTAAATTTACCACTGTTATAATAATAATAATAGATATAGGGGGTCATTACAACATTGGCGGTATAAGGCACTTACCGCCGTGCAGAAGACTGCCAATACACCGCCGCGGCCGCGGTAGACCGCCACAGCTATTATGACACACATCACGGAATCCGCCGAAATACAGACACCCACACAACCCCACCACACCAAAGGTCAGCGATAAACATGCAGAAACAAATCCTCCACCTCCACGCCAACAGAAACACGCCCATGCTATTCCAACCCACGAATCCACGCGGCGGTCTTTCAACCGCGGTATTCCATTGGCGGTACACACTGCTGCGCTCAAAATACACACACATCTCCAAAACACCGCCACATTGGACAATTCCAAATACACACACCTGATACACATACAAACACCACTCCCACACACCCAACACAATATAAAACACACACCCACATCACCCACAAACCCCTACAACCAGAAATTCTGAGAGAAGGCCAGAGAGAGAGCACAACTATTGACAACCCCATCACACAGAGGCACACAACACCATCACCCACACAACATCCATGCACAAAACACCACATACCACTACACTCACCACAACCATCACCACATACACCACCCCACACCTCACACACACCACACCATGTCACGCCAAAGACACCCCTGCTTCTCCGAGGAGGAGCTCAGGGTCATGGTGTAGGAAATCGTACGGGTAGAGCCACAGCTATTTGGCTCACACGTACAGCACACATCAATAGCCAGGAAGATGGAGTTATGGCGCAGAATAGTGGACAGGGTGAACGCCGTGGGACAGCACCCAAGAAATAGGGAAGACATCAGGAAGAGGTGGAACGACCTACGGGGGAAGGTGCGTTCCACTGTATCCAGGCACAACATTGCGGGGCAGCGGACTGGCGACGGACCCCCACCTCCTCCCCCACAACTAATAACATGGGAGGAGCAAGTCTTAACCATCTTGCATCCTGAGGGCCTCGGAGGAGTCGGTGGAGGATGGGACACTGGTAAGTCAAATCTTAACTATCACATCCCCCACCCTACCTGCATGCTATCACACACCCCCACCCTCACACCCTCCCCTATCACCCCAAATCCTCAGTAATGTACCCATAACACAAACCACCCATCCCAACACCAAGCCCTGGATGACACAATTAAGCATGGGCACCCCTCACTAAAGCATGCTCACTGAACATACCCAGAACACCCCCCCAACCATCATCACACAAGCCCCCACACAGGAATGCTTGCACTGGGGTACACAAACACCCACCCATTGCACACCATGAAACACACACATGCAATAATCATGTTCTCATACCCCTGCAGGAACCCGAAGGACCGTCACCACACCAGAGGGTCCAGACAACACCACTCTACCCCCAGAAGAGGCCCACAGTGACGACAGCAGCTCTGCCCCACTGGATATTGATGATCAGCCCGGACCATAGTGGGCCGAGGACAGTCGGTTCCCCTTGCCTAGCCTCAGCCCAACACCGAGCTGCCACACTCTGGTAACACCAGCACAGCACCCACCCAGCGGGCCCAAACCTCCCTACCCAGGACAGGTCAATCAGCGGTGTGTCCACCACTACAGGGCACCCAGGGTAACCCCCCACCCCAACAACAACAGGGACCTGGGGGCAGTAGTAGTGGGCACACGGTCCAGGGGACGGAGGCACAGGAACACCGGGGAACTGGGAGGGCTGCTGTGCGACAGAGGGAGGACAGGCCAAGGGAACCCACTCTCCACGAGGCCCTCTCCTCCATCATGGGAGCATACCACCACTCCCAGGAGACGATGGCGACGGTCCTGGACAAGTTGCAGGAGACCCCGCGCCTGCAGGAGGAGCAGTATTTGGGGTTCAGGGAGGAGCTCAGGACCATCGGCTCCGCCCTGGGCACCATCATAGGGGTGCTGACGGACATTCAAAAGACCTTGAGGGACACCGTGGCACTCCAAGGGGCCCCTGACACTAGCCACAACGATGAACTGCCCACCACCTCTGCCGGCGCTAGTGGACAGGACGCCCCACCACAGGACCACCACACCAGCACCCCACCCCCTGCAGACGGACAACCACAACGCAAGCGGTCCCTGAGATCCAGGAACAGGACAGAGCAAGATGGCAAGACCCCCGCCAGGAAATAAGACCACCCTGATTGTTCTCCCACTGTCCCACTTTGTTACCCTGTCCATATTCGAACTGCCCCAGATCCACTTCCTATGCCCAGATGGGCAGTGCACCTGTGAGACTAATAGACTGGACTCTGCCATGGACATTCCTCCCCCATCACCCATCACCATTTTACAAACCTGCCTTCATTTTTTGAGCACTTAAATAAACACCCTTGAAACACCAAAAAATCTGGAGTCAGTCTATGATTTGGTACTTTGTATTATCAATCACAGTGTCATAATGGGTTACCCATTGTAAGGCTAACATACCTATGTCACACATCACAAGCCTTTGAAGGATGCAAGCAGTTGACACGTAGGTTACCACACTTGTGAAACTGAAATGGAAGGATACAACTCAATTAAGAAATAGTGAGTGAAATGTAGTTACAGGATAGAGGTAGACGTGTGAAAGTTAATGTAATGTTAAACCAGAAAATGTTCTCACCTGTGTGTCACTGGAAATATTGCTGTATGACTGAATCCCTGTTGTCGTTTTCTTCTTCCTCAGCTTCATCCTCATCACTGTCCACAGGCTCCACAGCTGCTACAACACCGTCATCTGGATCATCCTCTTGCAGAAAAGGCACCTGGCGTCGCAATGCCAAATTATGGAGCATGGAGCAGGCGACGATGATGTTGCACACCTTCTTTGGTGAGTAGAATAGGGATCCACCCGTCATATGGAGGCACCTGAACCTGGCCTTAAGGAGGCCGAAGGTGCGTTCGATAACACTCCTAGTCCGCCCATGGGCATCATTGTACCGTTCATCTGCCCTGGTCCTGGGATTCCTCACTGGGGTCAATAGCCAGGAAAGGTTGGGGTAACCAGAGTCCCCCAATAGCCATACACGGTGCCTCTGGAGTTGACCCATCATATCAGGGATGCTGCTATTCCGCAGGATGTAGGCGTCATGCACTGAGCCAGGGAACATAGCATTTACCTGGGAGATGTACTGGTCTGCCAAACAGACCATCTGGACATTCATAGAATGATAACTCTTCCTGTTCCTGTACACCTGTTCACTCCTGCGGGGGGGACCAGAGCTACATGGGTCCCATCAATGGCACCTATGATGTTGGGGATATGTCCAAGGGCATAGAAGTCACCTTTCACTGTAGGTAAATCCTCCACCTGAGGGAATATGATGTATCTCCTTACGTATTTCAGCAGGGCAGACAACACTCTGGATAACACGTTGGAAAACATAGGCTGGGACATCCCTGATGCCATGGCCACTGTTGTCTGAAATGACCCACTTGCAAGGAAATGGAGCACTGACAGCACCTGCACGTCAGGGGGTATTCCAGTCGGATGCGGATCGGTGACATCAGGTCTGGCTCCAACTGGGTACATAGTTCCTGGATAGTGGCACGGTCAAACCTGTAGGTGACGATGACATGTCTTTCTTCCATTGTCAACAGGTCCACCAGCGGTCGGTAAACCGGAGGATTCCGCCATCTTCCTATATGTCCAGCTGACGGTGCCTACGAAGGACAACAGCGAAGAACCAGTCATTATTCCTCCAGGTATGTACCCACTGTTACACACAAGACTACACCATACACAAAACCCTTCCTGTATGTGTGTTGAGTGTAGGCCTAGCTATGTGTGACGCAGTAGTAAATGAAGCCATGTGGGCCCCTGAAATGGCAGCTGCCTGACCTCTAAACTGGGACAATGGGATTGTGGGGTAACTGCGCTGGCGTTGCACACCGTCACGGTAGGCGGTCGTAGACCGCGGTGCAATGCTGCATTGGTTAACATTGGACCCTATGGGTCCCAGGAGCCAATTAACAGGTGCGCTGATTTTCTATCTGTTCAATCACTAGATACCTGACCTTCGACAGGAGAGGACCTACACTGCTAGTGCTGCTGTGACCTCGGTCTGGAAGCGACAATGGCTGCTGCGTCTGGGGAAAGGGCCCCTGCCTTCACTGCACAGGAGTTGGAGAAACTTGTGGATGGGGTCCTCCCCCAGTACACGCTACTCTACAGTCCTCCAGACCAACAGGTTAGTACAGAGGGAGCACGTTGTATGGGCTAAGCCTGGGTGGAGAGGGCTGGGTGGAAGAGGGAAGGGGGCAGAGTACATAGAACAGTTATGCATGGGAATGAATGGGCCACATGGCCAGAGTAGGGAGGGGGCCACTCACATTGACGGTGCAGTTGGTAATGACTGTACCTCTTCCCTTGTGCATGTCATGTAGGTCAGCGCCCACCAGAAGAGGGACATTTGGCGTGCCATCGCCAAGGAGGTCCGGACCCTGGGGGCCCACCAGAGACGGGGCACCCACTGCCGGAAGAGATGGGAGGACATTCGCCGCTGCAGCAAGAAGACGCCAGAGGCTCAGCTGGTGATGGCCTCCCCGTCGCACCATGACCCCCCTGATGTTCCGGATCCCGGCGGTGGCCTACCCGGAGTTGGATGGGCGCTTGAGGACATCACAGCAGACACCAGGGGGTGAGTACAACCTCATTCTGCGGACTTTGCGTGCAGTGGGGGGATCTGGGTGGGGGAGGTGGGCTGTGGGTGTCCCTAGGCCAGGGCGAATTCAGTAGGCAAGGCCCCTCCGTAATGTAGGCCATGTGGCACTCTACCCCACCTCACCAGAGTGCCAAGTTGAGGTATAGTTGCCCCTGTGGCATCCATGTGCGCTGATGTCCACCATTGCCATGTAGGCCATATCCCAGAAATTGTATGTGCAGAGGGCAGGAGCACGGCGTAATGCAGGGGGCTGCTGCGTCTGTCTTGTCCGCCAACAGTAGCGGAATGCCATGCACTAAAACTCTCTTTCTTCTGTCTCCCCCCCTTTTCCTGCTCTCCCTGTCCTTTTGTACATCAGCATCATCAGGCAGAGGTACAGTGGCACCGGAGCACGAGGGAGCTGCATCCCACATGGCCATGGAGGGCCACACCACAGACTCTGAATGCACCAGTGGGACGGAGGGCGAGGGGAGCTTCAAGTCGGCCACCGGATCACCAACCAGCGACACGGACTCATTCGCCGATGGGAGCCCCCCTGTGGTGGTGGCACCATCTGTGCGCCTCACTTCTACAGGTACAGCCGCCACCTCCCCTACCAGCACCGCCCTCCCAGCAGCCCCTCAGCGTTCGCCCCGTGCCCGCTCACCCAGGAGGGTGGGCATCACCTTCGCCCCAGGCACCTCAGGCCCTGCCCCAGTCACCCCTGCTGCCCTCAGTGAGGAGGCCATTGACCTCCTCAGGTCACTCACTGTTGGGCAGTCTACCATTGTGAATGCCATCCAGGGTGTAGAACGAGAGTTGCAACACGGTAATGCATTCCTAGAGGGTATTCATTCTGGTCAGGCTGTCCTTCAGCGAACCCTGCAATCTCTGGCCTCAGCACTGATGGCAGCCATTGTCCCTGTGTCCAGCCTCCCCCCTCCAACTTCCTCCACCCAGACCCAATCCCCTGTACCCCAGCCCATCCCAAGCACACCTACAGACCAGCATGCACACAAGTCAACACACACAAGTAGCTCAAGCAAACATAGGCACCACACACACCACAGGCACTCACGCAAGCCTCACCCACATACAGACACAGCAACATCCACTGTCTCCACTGTGTCCCCCTCCTCCTCTTCTCCCTCCTCCCTCCCAGTCTCGTCTACACAGACACCTGTATGCACCACATCTACAGGCACAAAGATTCGCACCAGGACACCCAGCACCACAAGCCGCTCACCTGCACTCACCACCTCCACTCCCATTTACACGTCCCCTGTGTCCTCTCCCAGTGTGTCTGTGACGCCCCCTCCCAAAGTACACAAACGCCGGCAATCACTCACCCAACATCCATCCACCTCACGACAGCCTCCAGTACCCGCACCTGCACCCAAAACACCTAAAGTGACACCTCCTACAACCACCTCCTCTTCCTCCACTCCCAGACCCCCTCCAGCTACCCATCCCAGTGTCCGTCAGAAACTGTCCCTATGTCAAATTGACCTTTTTGCCCCCTCCAATTCATCAGTCCCGTCGTAGCGCCTCAGCCACAAAGCCTCCAATACCAGTGGTGCCTATTCAAGGTTTGTGGAGTGCACCGGCCATCCGGGCAGGCAGTAGGACCCGGAGCCAAGGCACTGGCAGTCCACCCCCTGTAAAGGCTCTAAAATTGGAGAGTGGACGACAGGACCGTGTTAAGACTCCTGGTGGGACAACAAGTGACATTGGTTCGAAGGGGATTGGTGAGTCAGCTGTAACTCCAACAAAGGTGGGGAAGGTCCAGAGGAAGTCTGCCCAGCCTGTTGTGAGTGTCACGGCGGAGAAGTGCGCCATCATTTCTGGCGGTCCAGACACAACCGCCAGCACCGTCGTCACTGGTCCAGAGACCACCACTACCGCCGGAGTCACAGCCCAGGAGGGCCCAAGTATCGTCACTGGTCCAGAGACCACCGCCAGAGTCACAGCCCAGGAGGGCACAAGTATCGTCACTGGTCAGGAGACCACCGCCGAAGTCACAGCCCAGGAGGGCCCAAGTATCGTCACTGGTCAGGAGACCACCGCCACAGCCAGAGTCACAGCCCAGGAGGGCCTAAGTATCGTCACTGGTCCAGAGACCACCACCAGAGTCACAGCCCAGGAGGGCCCAAGTATCGCCACCGGTCCGGAGACCACCGCCGGAGTCACAGCCCAGGAGGGCCCAAGTATCGTCACTGGTCAGAAGACCACCGCCAGAGTCACAGCCCAGGAGGGCCCAAGTATCGCCACTGGTCCAGAGACCACCACCAGAGTCACAGCCCAGGAGGGCCCAAGTATCGCCATTGGTCCGGAGACCACCGCCACCGCCGGAGTCACAGCCCAGGAGGGCTCAAGTATCGTCACTGGTCCAGAGACCACCGCCGGAGTCACAGCCCAGGAGGGCCCAAGTATCGTCACTGGTCAGGAGACCACCGCCACCGCCAGAGTCACAGCCCAGGAGGGCCCAAGTATCGTCACTGGTCCAGAGACCACTGCCAGAGTCACAGCCTAGGAGGGCACAAGTATCGTCACTGGTCAGGAGACCACCGCCACCGCCGGAGTCACAGCCCAGGAGGACACAAGTATTGTCACTGGTCAGGAGACCACCGCCAGAGTCACAGCCCAGGAGGGCCCAAGTATCGTCACTGGTCAGGAGACCACCGCCGGAGTCACAGCCCAGGAGGGCCCAAGTATCGTCACTGGTCCAGAAACCACCGCCGGAGTCACAGCCCAGGAGGGGCCCGGATTCCACAGCCCCGCTAGGCAATGATGGAACGTCATGCCACCCACCAATGCTCATTGTAGATAACGTCATGCCACCCACCAATGCCCATTGGAGAGAACGTCATGCCACACACCAATGTCCGTATCAGAACCGCCATGGCAAAGCACCGCTGAACAGTCCAGAACCGCCATGGCAAAGCACCGCTGAACAGTCCATAGACCGCCATGGCAAAGCACCGCTGAACAGTCCAGAACCGCCATGGCAAAGCACCGCTGAACAGTCCATAGACCGCCATGGCAAAGCACCGCTGAACAGTCCAGAACCGCCATGGCAAAGCACCGCTGAACAGTCCATAGACAGCCATGGCAAAGCTCCGCTGAACAGTCCAGAACCGCCATGGCAAAGCACCGCTGAACAGTCCATAGACCGCCATGGCAAAGCACCGCTTACAGTCCAGAACCCCCATGGCAAAGCACCGCTGAACAGTCCATAGACCACCATGGAAAAGCACCGCTGAACAGGGCAAAGACCGCCATGGCAAAGCACCGCTGAACAGTCCATAGACCGCCATGGCAAAGCACCGCTGAACAGGGCATGCACCGTGTAGGAATGAAAAGGCCGCCACATCAGACATCCTTCTCCCATGTACAGCTGGGACAGTGACAGGACATGAACTTTCACGGGGAGACTCATCCAGTCTGGGCACCAGTCCCCCCCAGTACCAATAGTGAACTGCATCTACTTGAGAGACTGTGGCCTTGCACCCCCCAGGATGGCACAGTGGGCAACCCACCCACTTTAGAGACTTGAGAGACTGTGGCTTTGCACTCCCCAGGATGGCATAGTGGGCAAACCACCCACTGTAGAGACTTGAGAGACTGTGGCTTTGCACTCCCCAGGATGGCACAGTGGACAACCCACCCACTGTAGAGACTTGAGAGACTGTGGCTTTGCACTCCCCAGGATACATCAGTGGGCATGGAGCCCCGTCGTGGATCTGGCTTCGCATTCATCTGGCTGAGGTGCCCCCCCTTCCCTTCCCCCTGAGGTGCCTAGTGTTTCTATCTGATGCCCCAGCAGTTTTCTCTCCGATTTTGATCAGGTATAGTAGGTACAGTTTGTGGGCCTCGCCAATGCATTTTTGGACTGTTGGTGCATGGACATTGTTGTGTACATATCTGCACTACTTCTCGGATTGTATGTGTAAATAAGAGTGATTTTGAGATTTATATATATGTATATTTTTGTATGACATGTATATTGGCACATTACAATGTTTGACCGAATTTCGCATTGTCTTTTCATTCTTCCGGGGGGATTGTGGGTTGTTACTGTGATTTTTGTGAATGCATTGGTGTGTATGTTGTAATATTCGAGGGTGGGGGTGTTTGGTGGGTGTCCCCCTAACTTTTGCCTCCCCGTGTCGTAGATGCAGTACTCACTGGTGTCTTCGGCGCCTACGTAGCTGTTGGTCGTAGAGGAGCAGAAAGACAAGGGCAGGTAGGATTTGTAATTCGGCCTCCACGGTGTCCTCCTTCCTTGTGGAGTATGTTGAAGTGAGCGTTTTCCCATAGCAAAAGCTGTTTCCGCCGTGTTTTTATCCACGGTGAATCCGCCCCGGAAAAGGTGGCGGATTGGCGGGTTGTAATAGTGTGGGCGGTACATTGTCTCCTGCCTGTCTGTTGGCGGTGACCGCCGCACTGCTTGTCTGTACCGCCGTGGCGGGCGGTGTGTTAAAGTGGCTGTCTTTGTTGGCGGGTACCGCCAGGGTCATAATTCCCTTTTTTTGTCCGCCGCCCTGTTTGCGGTATTTCCGCAGCTTTAACACCGTCCGCCAGGGTTGTAATGACCACCATACTGTTTTTTTTACTGTTTTTTAACTTATCCTCATTTATGCTTCTTTGAGTTGATGAACGACTGCGCTGCATCCGATTTAGTTGAAATGCTGTTACTTTGTTTCAATCTGTACAATAGTACAGCGCAGTCATTGCTACTCATTTTTAATCACACATGCTCATGTATGGTGTGACCACGGAAGGTTTAGCTGTTGCAATGTGACAATGTGTTTTTGCAGTACAACTGCATTCCCTCTTCATTAGTGTCATTACATACTAGAATGGAAGTATTTTATTATATTCAATTGGAGGCACGTAATGTAGTGCCTTTTGCATTGACACATTAATCTTGCTCATTGTGTAATAACCATTTTATTCGGTGTGCATCCTGTTAACCCAATGATAGGAGGTGGTTGCATTTACACACAGTGAGAGCTACATGAGTAACCAACTATAATCAGTGGATTTACTGATGCTAAACAGTACCTGGCATGGCTGCCACTTTTTTTTTCTTTTGCAGTTGACATGGCTTGTGCGTAGGTCTCAGTCAATCGAATTATTTCTTTAATAAATGCATTTCAAGTTTCATGTTTTCCTTTCCTCTTCAATAGATTTATAGATGAGAGCTTGTTAGATAGACTAAAGTCTTTCTTTATTGTAGACAATTGATAGATTACGCTCACCTAATTGAAATTAATATGTGGACATGCAATGTGTAGGGATTGCAAAGAGTCTCTTGTACCAGGCAGATAGACTAACAGTTGTTAACTTCAAGGACTCACAGCTGTTCATTCTTTGTTCAATAGTGGAAACCTGGGGCGTCTACCTGCTCCCAGAGAACCCCCTGAATGTTCTGTCCAGAGGGAGTAGGTGGGACAGAGCTTCCAGAACCACCTACTGTGTATTAATTATGTGTTCCTTGGAATAGTTTAGCAAATCCTGTCCCGACTTTGCTGAGTGCAGACCATTCTGAACTCTGCTGGTTTTTATTGCCTAGGGTGCTGAGCTTCATGCTTGAGCATCAATGTCTTTCCCTTAAACCTTAGTGTGGTTCTTCTTATGCTGAAACCTCCTCTTGGAATTTCCCATATCACTTTCAAAGCTATGTTTATATTAGGGAAGTTAATTTATGGAACCTATCTACTTTGTAGCTGAGCTTTGTACCTTGTCATATTTCGCATCTACTTTTTATAATGTACAACTTCAGATAGCATAATTTTATTGATAAGTATTTATTTTGGATACATTGATTTTACTGATTGATGATTTTCTAACCTTCATGGTTGAGGCACCATCCTCTCTGCCCTTATTGTGGAGCCGAATTGGTCTCACTGTCATTGAATTACATTGCTGATGATAATTATTTTCATATGATTTAAGTGAATTGTCAAAGGTCCATATCCATATGACCAGTAAAGGATCCTGAATGATGACTACACTGAAATATATAGTTGCGGGAAAAACCTCCCCACTACTATAAAAGTATTATGAAAAGGTATGATGTGTAAAAAAAGTGATGGGAGCTTATGGAGAGAGTTGTGGTATTGTATGTGCCTAAACGAACCCTCACTGCTTCTCCATTATTTATGTGTGGTGTGCAGGCAGAGCTCATTGTGGTTACACTCTTCAGGGAAGTTAAGTACAGAAAATCATAAAAGGTAAAGTGCCTGTTCTGCATTTAGCGATCAACATGGAATACTGTAAGTACCGCTTGCAGCCATGCACAGATAAGTTTATGGATGTAAAATACTAGCAGGATTCTTATTCTCAAAAGCATACATTTTTGTAGATATCAATTTCACAGGCCCTCCGTGACTACTTACAAACGTATTGCCTTCATTGCTGGCTCTATCACTCCTGATGCTGGCAGTGTGCTTTCTGCTCAACTTTCCATTTGATAATTGTCTTGTGACTCCTTCAGCCCTGTTTGCAATCATGGTGTTTTCTTCTGCCCCTATCTGTTTGCATAGCAAGAGAAGCATTAACTTTAGTGCTGAGGAAAAATGAATTCTTCAAGTAAAAGCTTTATAAAACATGTGTGGATCTTTTTGATTAAAACTGTATTGCGCTGTGCTTCGGGGATAGTGGGGATGGATTTGGAACAGTAAGGGTAGGCATTACAGGCTTTGAGTCTCTTAGTGCTAGCACAGGGTCCTAGCTTGGAGAATAGTTGCATTGATAAGCCACATACAGAGTGCCATTATTGAGATTACATGGCATAGAGTAGTTAAATTAGTATGGTAGAAACTGTTCTAATCCTTTCTTAGCTGATGGAAATGGAGTGGGAGAAGGACTGAAAGTAGAGAAGAGAGATACAGGTTGAAAGGATTAGAGGATTCAAGGGGAACGACAAATTGCCAAACCCAAGAGATCTTCTCCATTAGTGCTGTTACCCGATCTTTTGACTTTACAAATGCTATTCGGGATCGCAATAAGAACATGTCTAGCCACTGATGTAAAACATCACCAGCAGAAAGTAAGCATGATGAAGCATATGTGTACGTGTGCCATAACACTACAGTTGTCACTTCGCATTGTATGGTTAAGAAAGTTAGTTATTAAATGGATAGTGCACCACAAGTAATAAAGTGACTAGGCAGTTAAGTCCAGGCAAGATTTTACTAATTTAAAAATTAGAGAAAATGTGAAAAAGCATTGAGAAGTACCAACAAAATTGTAAACTCAACACAATATAAATTTCACTCAAATTTATAAAAATAGAGAAAATTATAATAAACAAAATGACACTACATGACAAAAACCCAGTAAGGGGGATTGGGAACTGGTGGTAAAATAATTGTGAGATTTAATGTAAAAAGCACCAAGAAAAAGTAAAGCACCAATCAGTATTAGTGGTGTCATCATTTATATCATTGAACATGTCATGAGTGATGTAATATGTGAGGTCAGAAGCAGTGCATGATGGAAGCCCAAGTTATTAGCTAAGTAAACTATCATTGGTTAATTTTAGTGTTTTTTTAAATTTAAAATGGTATTTTTTAAACACCAATCCTACCTAACTATAACATTACAGTAACCTTTGTTTTATTGAAAGACCTTCTTGGGTTTTTAACATAAAGTAAAATACGACTAGCATACCTAGCTGTATCTAGTAGGTCCTTTGCTCCATAAGGAGCCTTAAGTATGTAGAGGGAATTAGCTCTCTGTGAAGAACTGCACACACAGAGTGCAGCATCTCTGTAGTCGTGGCCCACCTGCCTAATTAAGCTTGGATGTCTAGACGGAGTGGAATCTCCATGAGGAGCAGCACAGAGAGTGCAGACCCTGCATAGAAGGGACTTGCAAAGAGAATGAGGCTTAGGTCTCTGGATGGAGTGGGATGTACACATAGTCTGCATACCCAGTGGTGCCTCTGTGTAGTAGGGGCCGGCCCACCTAATAGTGCTTACATGTCTGAAGAGAGTGGGCTTTATGCACAGTCTGCACACTGAGCGCTGAAGGTGCATATTAGGGACATACCCACCTAATAATGCTTGCATGTCCAGAGGGAGTACGCTCTACGCACAGTCCCCACCCTGAGCAGAGATTGTGTGTAGTATAGCCTTTCTCAACTAATGGGGCTTAGGTATCTGGAGAGAGTAGGCTGTACGTGCAATCTGCGCACTCAGCACTGACAGTGCGTATGCTCCTCTGGAGGGAGTGGGTTCTATGTACAGTCTGCGCACTAAGGGCAGACTGTGCATAGTAGACGATTGCCACCTATCAGGGCTTCGGTCACTAGCCAGAGTGGGCTGTATGCACTTTCCGTGCACTGAGCATTGACTGTGCATGATAGGGGTTTGCCCACCTATTAACGCTTGCCTGTCTGGGTGGAATAGGCTCTACACAGAGCCTGCACACTGAATACAGACTATGTCCTCTTTTAAAAAAATCAGACTCTGGGACCAAGTACCCTAGTCCTACCCTAGTCCTACAATGGCATCTACAATATTTTTCCTTCAGCTGGGTCAGAAAATCACATTACTTTGTCATTTTCTTCAGCTGGACTCTTTTGAATCCTGCTGCAACCGATAGCTATACATTTTGAGCCTTAATTTCTTAAAATACTTCTTACACCAAATCACAAAAAACACTCTTCAGCTTAGATCTAGCTTCCTGGTGTAACTCTGTTCAGCCATTTTTGCTTCAGCTTTGTCTAATGTTTCTATGAGAAATTTCATAGGGGAAAGCAAGATTTGGGACCAACTCTTTTTCTCAGCCCCTCTTAACAGATCATCCCAAAACATTTCAAGAGCTGAGGTGGATGAACTTTTTTGGGAATATGTTGTGAAGATTCAGCAAATGGTGCCAACGTTATTAGCGAAACAAAAAATGCTTTTGCTGGGAAAACTAGGCCTTAAACATAACTACACAGTGGAGGCTGGCAATATATGTTTGCAACTGAAGTGGTCTGATGTGTTATGAGAGGGTTCAACACAACACAGAAAGGGATACCATGATTAGATTTCATGACATGCAAGTGATTTGAAGAGATAGGGGCATGCTCAGCCATGACAAATATTGTTTTTTAAGAAGGGTCATCCCTGGATTCTGTGCTTTTACCTCTTGTCTAAAATACATAAGAATAGCCAGAATTCTCTTCCTCCAATCAAAATCTACTGGAGGATAAAGCTATCTAAGTAGACTTCTTTTTTCCACCTGTTATAATGAGGGTTCAGTCTTAGGGCAGGGATTCAACAGAAAATCTATGGTATCTGTGAGAAAACTGGACTGATTGAAGAAGCCCCCTAACCTTTTGACCCCATTTTTCACTTTTTGCTGATGTTTTCTGACTCTGATGGTGCCCTGGGCACTGCCAACCAGTCCCATGGCTTATGCTCTGTATAAAATGAGTATGCAAATTAGGCTAATTATAATTAGCAGTATCAACGTACCTATAAGTCCTTAGTATATGGTAGGGAAAGTAGGTTTAGGGACCCAATCGTAGGTAGTGCACTCATAAGTGTGCTGCTGAGGTGCCCAGTGTCATTTTAAAGGCAGACGTGTCTTGCTGGCTGCTTTTCAACTAAAGGTACATGCAAATTTGACTTTGGAATTGAAAGTACTTCCAAAGTCTTAAACTACGTTATTTTTAAATATCTCACCCTTAAGGTGTGCCCTAAGTGCCCCCAGGCTTGGGTGCAGTGTAGCTATAAGCAGGGACCTTATAAAATATGTTTTATAAGCCATGGTGAGGAAAAATAGCCAAATTAATGTTTCCTTCTTTGAAGTGAATAGGCTAATAGGCTAAAATGGGGCGACTTTATTTTCATTGATTAAGGTCCTCATTCTGCGCTGGTGGTCTACAAAGATCGCCAGCGCGTAGAAGACCCCGCCAGCCACATTATTAACAGTCCACTGGGCCGGTGGGCGGAGACAGTGTTTCCATCAGCCGGCCTAGCGGAATGCAGGGCCGGCAATGGAGCAGTGTGGCGGGTGCAGCAGCACCTGTCGCGCATATCACTGCCCGTAAATCGGGCAGTGACATGCATGACGGGGCTGTGCATGGGGGCCCCTGCACTGCCCATGCCGAGTGCATCACCCTAGTACATTGGCCTGGTTCAGCAATAGATGTAAGTGGTCTTCCCGGCTAGAAGACAGCCAGCCTTAAGGTAATGATAAGGTGTTAGTTAGGAAGCTGCTCTTAGCCAAATACTGGTCATTAACCACACACAAACTCAATATTCAATGTTTATTGAGTGATTTAGCCACAGAGGCCCTGTTTCTAACAGAAACTTGACTCCTTGAGGAGTCTTTCCCTGATGTGGTTTTTGTACTTCCTCCAGGTTACCAGATAAGTAGGTTAGATAGGGCGAAAGCCAGAAGTGGTTGGAACGCTGTTATCTACAGGGACTCAGTTAAATGCTCCTGCGGGCTTCTAAACATTCCTGGCTGTAAAAGTATATATTTTTTTCTAGCACTGAATCCAACCTTTATGCTCTCTGGAATTTTAGTCTGTTGACCTCCTGGTCCCCATGATCATTTCATTCAAGCCCTTCCCGAGTTGGTCTCAGATCTAGTTATCACCAAAACCGATTTCACTCTTTTTGGAGATTTTAATACTCATGCGGAGGATGTGAACAATGCCACCGCCAAGAACCTTCTCTCTGATCGCCCGTCGCTGGACCTTATACAGCTGGTCCGCAACCCCACTCACATCAAGGGACACACAATTAATCTTGTATTTAGCAATATCACAGATTTATTGGTTCAGATCCCTCTTCCACTGACATGGCTTGACCATTTTCTGGTTGCTCTGAAACTTCCCATTCCCTCTGTCTTCGAACAGGCAAATGGACCGCCGCTGGCACAAGCTTAATCTTAGGGAATGGACTACCACACTTGAAAATTCTAGACCTAACCCCTTGGATCAAATTACCTTTTGTCAGACAGATTCAATGAATGGATTCCAAACTCATTGGATGTTGTACTGGTGGTAGAGACCACCACTAGTGGACTTCGTAATTGGAAATCCCCTTGGTTCATTCCTCATTTACGACACCTAAAAAACGGAATGTAAATGCCTGGAGAGAACTTGAAGAAAGTCCTACAATAACATCACAAAATCCAAATGCGGGAAAGTGATCAGAAATTTCAATGCAGAAATAAGATCCACTCAGGCTACTTATTATGCAACTAAGATAAAGCAGTCAGCTAATTCCCCTAAATATTTTTTTTTAATCCTTAAAGAGATTGTGCACCCTGTCTCTTCTACTGAACTTATTGAGGCCTGTTTGGAACACAGTAATAATCTTGCCTCCTTCTTTCAAAACAAGATATTAGACATTTATTGGGCCTTCCCTGACAAGCCTGCTCAGGAAGTCGAACAAACCAGTCAGGCCATGGCTTTCGATGGCTTCTCTCTTGGACTTCCCTCTCCTCATGGAAGATTCCTTTGAGAAGTCTTCCCCATTCTGTAAACTCTGGGTCCCCCCATATTCTTGCCCTGGATTGTCCCTGTCCTAACCAATCTACTCAACCTATCTCTCACAACTGGCAAGATTCCACCTCATTGGAAAGATGCAATAGTCGAGCCCCCACTATGAAAGCCTCATTGTGACACAGCTCTTTTCAACAACTATAGGCTGATTTATTTGCTTCCTGCTGCCTCCAAACTGGTTGAAAACCAAGTCAATAGACATGTCTCAGGCTTTCTTGAAGACCACGAGATTTTACATCCTACTGAGATGGGTTTCAGACCCCAACATAGTACCAAGACTGCGCTGCTTGCAGTAGGGGAAGACCTAAGACAACATCTTGATCATGGAAGCTCGGCTGACATCATTCTCCTGGATTTGAGCACAACTTTTGATACCGTACACCGTACCATTCAGTGACACAGAATTTGTAGTGCTGATATCAGTGGCTGTGCTTTAAAATGGATGGCTTCTTTTCTGGAAAAACGCACTTTCCAATTTTTGGATCGATCATGTCTCTCCAACAGTTTATGTCTTACTTGAAGGGTGCCTCAGGGATCCTCCCTGAGACCCACACTGTTTAACCTTTATATGTATCCTCTGGCTGAGATTGTAGAACATTACAATTTGTCGTTGGTTTCTTATGACTGTGACACCCAGTTGATATTCTCATTCTCCACAAACAAGAACATGGATCAACCTTGACTAACACCTTGTCTTCAAGAGGTAGCTAAATGAATGGCTGACTGCAAACTCAAACTAAATAAAGATAAGACCGAGGTAATGTTATTAGGGAAGAATCTTCTGTGTAGGTCCCCATCTCCAGTCCCTCAAGGGCTGGAAAGCTTAGCTCCACCGAAAAAAACAGTAAAGATTTTGGAAGTGTGGTTGGACTCTTGTCTCACCATGGACTACAAATCATAGAAGCTGGCTGCCACTTGTTTTAGACTGCTATGGCTATTAAAGAAAACGTTTAAAGTCCTCCTGTTTCTAGCCAAGAAGCTCATAGTTCAATCTCTCATAATATTATGCTCTGAATCATGCGTAGAGCACTGCATAACAGGGGCCCTGCTCTCCTGGGGCCTATGGCCTCTCATTACATCCCTTATAGGTCCCCTATATCCTCAGTGGCCTCTTTGATGAAGATCCCTCTGTTTAAGAAAGCATGTTGGGGCGGAAGATTGATGGCTTGTAAAGCTGCCAAATATTGGAATACCCTCCCTTTGGAGCTTTGTCAAACCAGTCATGAACTTTCTTTTCACAGGAGTTTAAAAACCTGGCTGTTCAGGGCCTAACTATGTATTCTGCAATCTGTTTGTTCCGTTTTAAGTGCTGGGAAGCTTTTGGGTAGCCATTTGCCCTACAAATCAACCAAAATAAACTTGATTCTGCCATCTTGAGTCCAAGGTGGGCAGAGGCCCCTGGGAGCATCTTGAGTGGCCAGGTAGATTATGTCACAGCCCCCTCCTGATAGGTGGTCACCCTGCTTGGGGACCAACCCCCCTTTCTGGGCTATTCAGGGTCTCCCTGTTGAGTGGATCTTCAGATTCAACTTACAAGAGTCCAGCAGGACTGCTCTGCATCATTTACTTCATCATCTGGCCACTGGGACTGCAACTGGACCCTCCAGGAACCGACAATCTGGAACTTCAGTGACGATTCAGCTCTGTAACATTTTTTCAACAACTTCAACATTTCCCCAGCTGTGCATCCTCTGAGGGTGATGAGTCTTCAGCCTGCACAAGAAGTCAGAAGGAATCTCCCTTTGAGTGAAGGAGTCACTCTTCTGAATCTGAAGGCACCAACTGCAATGACAGCCGGCTGCGTAGATCTTCTCGCCTCTGGAGATGCATGGATCCTGCATCATAGGTGGTGGTCTGGAGTGGTCCCCTTGGTCCTCTCTACCAGCTGTCCAACTTGGGAGATGGTTAGTCCTTGCCTCTCCTGTGCATTGAAACTCTTGCAGCTTCCAATGCTTGTTTGTTCATCCTCCAAGGGATCTTCAGGCTCCGTGTAGCCCCAGCCCCCAACACTCCTTCCTGCAAAGCACAGTCTCCTGCATGTTGCTCCAGCAACGTGGAACTCCTCTTCAGGTGTGCTGAGTGGGCCTCACTGCAACTCCCGCACCTGCTACCAGTGGGTTGCCTGTGGGGGCTGCCTCCTCTTCTTGTGACTCTCCCAACTGCTAAGGTTCACCCCAAACTCCCCTCATTGGGTCGGGTCCCCTGAACCTTGCTGGTCCTCTTCAGCCTTGCAAACCTTCTTCTCCATCTCTCAGTCGACCTGGTCCTGCATCCACAGAAGGGTGGGTAGTGGCTCCTGCCACAACACGGACACTCCATCTCAAATTGGACTTGATCCCCTTATTTTCAGGTCTTCTTCTGTCAGGATCCACCTTTCGGTCCTTCTAGTCCTGGTGGTTGGGTCTTGTACAATCCTTTTCCAAAGTTTTCCTGTTGTTTTGGGGGAAAAGCAGGTACTTACCTCTTCTCTTCTGGTCGCTGGGCGGTCACTCTGGTACTCAACTCTCCACCTCCCTTTTACTGATTCCACTTCCTTGAATGAGGGACTGCCTTTCACATTCCACTTTTTTATTATATGGTTTGGCCCTCCCCTAGGTCCCCCACTATTTGCTATTGCCTATTGCTTCCTACGCTAATTAATGATTGCTAATGTGTATATAATAGTGTGTTTACTTACCTCCATTTGGGGGTCTGCCTTTTCAGTATTCTAGTGTTTTGGATTACTATAATAAAGTACCTTTATTTTTGTATCACTTTGTGGTTCTTTCAAGTGTATACGTGCAGTGTAACTATGGTGGTATTACATAAGCTTTGCATGTCTCCTAGATAAGTCTTGGCTGCTCACCCACAGCTACCTCTAGAGAGCCCTGGCTTCATAGACACTGCCTACACTTCACTAATATGGGATCCCTGGACCTGGTATATGTGATAACACCATAGGTGATCACCACACACCAGGCCATCTTCCTACATTTGTACATGTCTTACTTTCAAATATTATGCACTTTGCCTTGTGGACTACAAAGCCTACTTAAGATTGGCTTATCAATACTTTAAATTAAGGGCTTCTCCTGTCAAAATAGGTTTATTTTGACAGGTTAGGTTACAGTTTTAAACTGCAGCTGCCGGGCTTCTGTGGCGGTCATGGGGTCATGGTGCCTTGTCATACTAGCCGATGGCACAGCAGTGCTGTATTCTTTGGGCAACATTCAACTTTCCGTACCATGGTTGTGCTTTAGATGCAATATACTATGACCTTGAAGGAAAGGTAAATGTGCCAATTAGGTGTTAGCACCTGAGGCTCGGTCTCAGAAAATTGGGGGTAATCATGCAAAAATAGGCACCTTCTCACAGTGATGATGCAGCTGTCCTTCCTTCCTACCCTCATTGAATAATGAAAAGAAAAAAAGCATATTACACTCTGCACAGCTATATATATATATATATAGTTTTCGCTATGACATTTTTTCAGAAGGATTTGTCTTTAAAAAAATAAAGATAATCAACCAGAATGCAAGGAGTATAATTAATTCAATTAGGTCAATTAAAATTAAAGACACTTTACGACCATTATAGCTGGTTCCTTCTGCAGTCATTGTACCAAAGATTTCAAAACTATTACCAGTGTTTTCTTTGTTGTGCTAAGGTAATAATATGCAATCTGTCCTTTATGTTGTATTAATAAATGCCTGAATGTGCCTTCATTAGTATAGTTGCTTTAAATACCATATGGGTCACATTTATTTTCAAGGGCGTAGCGCAAACATACAGCATCTCAGCTGTTGTCTTAATTTCTGAATGGAAATTAAAAGTACTGGCACTCCGCTCTAGCACGCCTTTGTGAGAAGAAACGGTATGTTAGGCTTGGGCAGAGGACAGAAATAGGAACATCTCATCTACAATGAGTCAATGAGTAATTGAATGAATGAGATAGCAGTAAATAAGTCAACGAGGAAGTAGTTGCATTTAACACATACCTTGCAGGAATTCTGTCAAAAGGCAATTCATTTTACAAGACTTCAGTTTTAACAAACATGTTGGTGAACAGGAACACTTTTATGGGGCTGTGAGATGGTCGAGTAAAAAAGGATGCAAAAATATTGTCAATTCATAATCTACAGTATGTTCTAATGTGCTTGCAGAGTTAAAAATATACCTGAATGCATCTACTTAAAAACACTGTTTATGAGATAGTAAGAGTTAAAAAGGCATTTTTGAGCGCACTACTGTCGTGAGAGTCAGTCAATGTGAGAGGTAATCCCTTGGGCGCGTCTCACAGGCACATGCGAGCATGTCAAGTTGCGATGCCTGGAATGTGAGGAGCGCCTAATTATCCTCAACGGGAACTTTCACGGTCAGGCATTCCTGCTGGGAACATTTTGATAGCATGTGCCACTTCATTATTACTAATTGGCTACTTAAAAATCTTTTCGCTTGTGTCATCCTGAGTAGCGAGCTGTATATTTGCCAGAAGAAGATCGCCTTCGAGGAAAATGCACGTAGCTTTTATAAGCTGCGTCAAGCACTCTAGCAAGCGCCGCAGGCCGACCTTGTGGTCTGCCACGAGATAACAGAAGGGATCGTCGGCAGTAGAAACATTTTCATTAATATAATTTGCGCTCTCAATTGGAACGCAAAAACAAGTTCGCATTCTTGCTATAACTTAACACTATATAGTGCCATGGGGCTTCATTTTCCCTTCATAGGTAGTTGATGAAATTGGCACCTTTTTTTGGCGTTATTAACACAAGTCCCATTCATTCTTTCAAACTCATGCTGTGCTGCAAAGTCTAAAATTGGGCTCAAGAGATGCTTGTGTCTGATGTATTTTAAACTCATGGGTCTCCCACAAATTGCACTAGGTCCAACGTATTTGGCAAGCATAAGTTCTTCCCAGTAAAACTGAGAGAAAATTGACTGGGGGAAATATTGGGGAATAACGTGTGACAAAACCTGTCACTGGTGGAGTGGGAGCACTGCCGTAATTAGGTAGCAGTCGAAGACGTACCAGAAGTACACCACTGGAGCCTTTTCTAACTCTGCTGATGGAGACGTAAAACATGAAGACCCACAATCCAAGGGGTTATTATGTCACAGAAATGGATGTCCTCCCCTACTGTTGGCAAGGCTATGTCACTCGTTTTCCTGGACGGTGTCCGAAATGGAAATCTTGGAAGACTTGGACGGGGAAATGTAGAATGGCCCATGTGCGCAGTAAAACATTTATCTGCTCTTCGGACCAGTTTTTCTTTTCTTTAGAGAAAACGAACTCTTAGAGCAAACTGATGTTTTGGGAGTTTGCTTCTTCTGAACTAACAGTGTTTCTGCCACTCAGCAAATATTCAGTACTGTAAAGGGAGCATTAGAATTCCCTTTAAACTGTGTTTAATTTGTATACGAAAATTGCCAGTGGCCCAAGCTCTGCTCAGAAGTCCGCAGGAGGTGCAATTAAACTTCCACGCTCTGAAATCTCTGAATACCAAGGATGATAGTCTTAACCCACCTTATGTCTCTTTAATTCACTACCAGGCACTCCCTGCCCCTTTACCTCACTGCTTTAGAATCCAGCTTTCTCCCTTTGTGACGGGTTTTCTATTGTTCTCTTCCTCCATCCTTTCTTCTTTGGGTGTATTTTTCCGCTTTTCCTGTCGGGAAATATGTGTTTCAGGAAAATAAGTGCCAGTTCCCCAAAATAAGTGCAAGTGGCTCCCAGTGGCATCCACAAGATCAAATTAAGCACCGATTTTAGATCCAAGTTCCAAAGGTAGGGATCTCTAAACAGAGTGGATGGTGTTCTGACAGAATGTTCACTTTCCCCTCACCCCCTGCGGTTCGACGTTTACATCTAAATGACAGACTGTTTCTGCATGTTATTCTTCATGGTGCAAGGAAACATCTCCAATCTGATGCAATAACTGACCAAAAGACATTCATTAATTGAGCCACCCAGAAGAAGGCTAAGATTGAATAACAGTGTTCCTATCTGGGGAAGAAATAGTGAGCATGAGATAGGTGTACTGATTTAATAATTGGAAATTGTGTCAATTTCAAGTCACTATTTTTCCAATCTTGACGCTCCCTCTGCATGAGTAGGTGTATTATTTGCGAACACCATCATTCGCACGGCTATTCTTCTGGCTGTGAACAGTTTTCCATTTTCACAATGGTTTTCCCGTTTTAAATCAGACCACTGAATATGATTATACCTACAGAAAGTAAAATCATTATAATGATTTGCCTGCATTTTGTTTTTGATGGTGAGTGAGTGAGTTACATTGGTTTAGACCACTTGGTCAGCACACTCTCTGTGCTTGGATCACCTGTACACAATTTATTAAAACAACCGGGTCTTAACCAGTTGTCTAGAAGATGGTCAGATGTAAATTGTTCGAACAAAACATAATTTTAGATGATTAGGCAATTATATGAAAAGTTTATTTATCTCTTGGATGCTAATTGGAAAATATGACTGTAGCTTACGTCCAAATACTGAAAAGCAGGCTTGTGTGGGGCAGAGTAACACATCTCCCAGGAGGTGCATTAGACACATAAGTGTTAACTATGTTACCCGAAAGAATATGGGTCAGGCCACAGGAAGCCAGTGGAGGGCACAGCAGACAGGACAGACAGACTTTTCATTGCCTTAGTGCACAGACTGTCGCGGAAGCCTGTAATTGGACAGGTAGAAAACGAAACATCACAGGGTAGAAACTACAGCGGTATTCAATTTGCGAATTGCCCACCAACACTACTATACTTTCTCCATCGTTCTTATAAAAGGAGAGGCATCATACTTCTCAGTTTTAGGTCCTGACAATGCACTGTACTTATGACTGTGGGCACTTGTTTCATATAATTGTATCCACAAGAAATCAAAGTGTAGTTTCTTTCTTATCCTGGCTAAGTTCGACCCTAAGTAAAGGTTGGATTTGTAGATTTGAAGTTTCTTTCTCCTTCCACAATCAGTTAAACCCCCAACCCCAATGTTAAGTTTCCTCCCTCGTTTTATTTACCTTTTCAATGGAGTTAAGTATGTTGCAGGAATACTCTCTGTTGAATATGTACAACTAAGATTGCATGTTAGCATATGTCAGGCCACCTGAAAGATGTTGTAGGTGTTGCAAAGGTGGCTATGTGTAGAGGTTGAAAATAACTAAAGAGAGAAGGAGCTTGTATATGGATTCCCAGGTCAAACAAGGAGCAAAGCATGGGAAGAAAAGTTCCCAACTTTACCTTTCTGAAGGCACTAAGCCATAAGAGCGAGATCTCCCACATAGCTGATTCATCTAAGATGTAAGTGGTAAAAGTGTTCTTCAAGCTACATCCCAGATTTAACCTTAATGCTACTGTGCAAAACCTTGGCATGTATGTACAGATGACTTGTCAAATGTGGCAAAGTCAACATATTCTTTCTCATCTTTACGGAGAGCACAAGGAGATGCAGGGTGATTAGCAGAGCCCACCTGCTGTTAAAGTTAAATACCAGATCACCAGGGAGAATTGGAGGAAAGAGGACAAAATGAGTTATCAACAAGCTCTTAAAAGACATTAACTCTTTAGTTTGTGAACTCTGAACCAAGGCAAACCTCTCTCTAGCACAGTGTCTTTGTCAGTGATCAATAGAGTAAGATCAAATTTGTATTTGCATGTTCTAACTGGCCTACCTATGGATGAAAAATAAATCTTAAGGTTTTGTTTCCAGTATGAACTGTGAGATGTGGCCTTACAGTTAGAACTGGCAGCCTTTGAAACTGGGGAACCAGGTACGAGTCACAGTGTAGGGTTACCATCCTGTGATTTTGGGCAGATCACTTAATCTCCCCAAGCATTATGAAAATTAATCTGACCTTGTGTAATGTAATATGATGCTCATGTAAAAAACACGCTTATGCCCTTGGGCCACATTTGTGCTATTTAAAACTGCAACAAACAAGATTAAATGAATGATAAAAAACAAGTTCCACACATATGAGAAAAACACACAATTTGTAATTCTCCCTTTTTTTTGCCTTAGTGAACTAATTAACAGAAAAAATCTCTCTTTAGAAGTCCTGCGTACAGCTATTTGTCACTTCATTAGTGCCATTGTGAGAAACTGGGTTACTGGTTGAGGTGGGTGCAAGCCCTACTCAGGCAACAACCACAACCACATAAATCACTAAATGAATCTGTGCTTAACCCTCTGGTTGCTTGGCACAAGAGTGGTCAGGCTTAACTTAGGGACAAAATGTAAAGTATTTGTACAGCACACAAACAGCAATAGAGTGAACACATAACACAAGAAAAACTCCAAACCAATTAAAAAAATAGAGTACATTTTAATGAATAAAATGACACCAGAACTACAAAATACAATTAATAATTGGTTTTAAATAGATATAGCACATAAAAGCAACTAGGGCCACTCACTGTCATTTAGTTGTGCTAGAATTGGGGGAACTCACAAATTCAGACTGACCAAAATGGAGCATGGGCTGGATAAAAGGGACTAGGTAGTCCCGCTAAAAAAAGTTACCTTCTCAAAGTTCGGCCCAAAGAGTTTCATTTGCGGTGGAGGAGGTCGCAAGGAGCAGGGAGAGCATCACAGGTGTTCATTGCTGTAGAGCGAAGTGCAGATCTTGCGTTGCCAGTCACCACTGGTTTTCACTGTTGCTTGAAGAGTTGGTTCCAGCAGAACCTCACGTTGGCGGTCATCGCAGGCAGCAGAGTCTTGACACTAACTTGCCCGTTCATGATCACAAAGACCCCAAAATGTCAGGATTTCTCCTTCTCCTAAAGAGGAATGCCTTCCTATGCCAGCCAAGGGTCCAGGACCAAGCACCACTAGGGGATAAGGCACTCACTCTTGCGGAGGCCAGCAGGGCTCAGGCAGGGTAGTTGCAGTTCCAGGAAAGTCCAGTGCAGCAGATCTGCTGGACAGATGCAGGAGGCCTCTAGAGCTTGTTGTGTGCCTGTAGCTCAGAACAGGAAGTCAGCCAAGTGACTCTTTGTGTCACTCAGGTAGTGTGAGAAGAAGGGAGCAGGTCCAGTCTTCCCTCTCAGAGATCAAGCAGCAGGACATTCTTCTTGGAGACAAGACATGCCATAAGCAGCACAGCAGGGTTCTGTGGACCAAGGCAGTCCTCAAACAGCAGGGCAGTTCTCTGGGGAACAAGGCAGTCCTTACTCTTGTAATGTTTGCAGGTCCAGGAGTGTACTGAAGAGTAACTCATGAGGTCCAATATTTATACCAGCCTTTGAAGTGGGTGGATTAATTATACTAGCACCGCATATGATTGTGGAATGTTCTTCTTTTCCCCTGTCAAGGTTCCAAGAGGTTTGGGGTGACAAAAGACTAGTGTCAGGTTCATCTGAGTGTGTAGGAGGCAAAGGCTTTTCAAATGTAAGGGTGGCTGGGTACAGCTTTGCCCCCAACCATTCTGGCAGGATGCCCCATCCTGTCAACTCTAATTCCCTTTTTGTCTCTGTCTGGCAAGCAAAGCTAAACACCAACAGCAGAGCTGTTCACAATCATATGACAGAAGATAATGGTAGAAGGGACAAATGGTTAGGACAAGAAAATGCCAACTTTCTAAAAGTGACATTTTCACAATTGTGACTTGGAATCCAACTTTACCATTAAAGAATATTTTAAACTACAATTCATTTCAGTCTGAACAGTATGTATTAAAAAGGGAGATTTAGGCCTGACAAAAGATTTTTTTTTGCCGGGTGCAAATGGCAGATTAGAGTTCCACTGCAGGCTACAGTGCCATGCCTAAAATGTGTTTTAAAATGCCACTTTAATCAGTGGCATAACGAGTACTGCAGGACCACTAGTAGCATCTAATTTACATGCCCTGAGGATGTGTAATGCAATTTACCAGGGCCTTACAAGTATATTAAATGTTCCAATTAGGCTTAGGCAAATTTTACCATATGTAAGGAGAGAACACAAGCAATGTAGTACTAGTTAGCAGTGGCAAAGTGTGCCGAGTCCTAAAACCAACAAAAACTATTTCAGCAAATAGGATAGGTGGAGGCAAAACATTTGGGGGATACAACTTCAAGGATGCTAGGTCTAAAAGCCATTATGAAGAAGGAGGCAGGTTTATTCACACCTTATGTACATATCTGTGGCATTTTGATAATAGATATTTGTGGTGAAGCAGATTTAAAGGTTAGCGAGTTGAAGCATTCTAGAACATCTGCCACTGTGATTTAACCGCACAGTGACAGTGCTAAATCCTTTTGCTATGGCAGAGGATACTTCCCTGCTGTAGCTGCAATGCATCAGGTTAGGCCAACAGCTCAAGATGGGAAATAAACAGCCAACACTGGTTCTTCATTTGATTCCCTCATTGAGCATGCAACAGTCTCCGAATATGCAGTATGAGACACTTTTTAGTGGTTTTCTAGAAAATATCTTCATCTTTTCTGATGGACGATCATTGGCTGACTGTATTGGAGAGTTTTTCATGCATTTTTTTCCAGCCGCTCGAGATCACCTTGCCATGAACAGACCAAATGTGAATCCTTTTGTTACCCCATTTCTTTGACAAAATCATCCCAATATGTCACACCTGTTCTGTTATAGCTCTTCCAAAATCAGCCTCCTGTGCATAAGAAGATCTTTGCTGGCTTCCATGTGAAGCACAATGAAATTATTGCATACAAAGCAGTCCGCCTGAGCAGAATAAAATATTCTAGATGTAAACTTAATATCTCTTGAGGGCTACACCTGGAATTTCAGAGGTTGATGAAACAGGGGACCCAAAAGCATATCTGCTTTGGAGCTGCCCCTAAACACAGGAAATCTCCACCCCTGTCCATTAGGAAGAAGCAGACTATTAGCAATTTATTTTAGGCTTAGCTGAAAACATTCTTATTTCAGTGCGTTAAATAAGAGAATGGTTAAATCCCTGTCAACTCACTAAGTTTTTCTATTAAGGGATCCACCAGTGGCATTCTATTGTCCACACCCAGTATATAGGTGCTGAGAGGTCTTTATTTTATCACATAGCATGCAAAAATGACATACTTGTACATCGTTCTACCTTTTCACGTAACAGTCAACCAGGACCACTATAAAAGTGTCACTGTTTACAGCATGCATTGAGCTTCAATCCAAACTCTTAACAGGTTTGCTTTATTGTACCTTGGCTGATGTAAATACTATTATTCCCTTGCAGCGCTGTAGAAGTGACACCAAGCTGTATAGCACTATGTAAAGTACCATCTTGTTGTATGATATCTTTGCAAGTAGCGTAACTAATTAGTATACCCAGGGTACTAAAATGCATAATGCTCAATTATTGTGCTCTCACACTTGCATAAGTATGATACCTGAGTATTAAGCGTTAAATCTCGTACTTCAAAAATAATATAGCAAAAATCAAAGCAATCAAAATAATAACAATTGATGTATGCATACATACGTGTAGGTTTACTATACTTAACTCCACATATAGGCCATGTGAAAAATTCCTCTTTTTACATGATCATCCCTACTTTTCTGATGACTAGTATTGCTGGCATATGAGCTCTGTGCATTGGGGCACTGCTTCCCAGTCCCCATCTATATGTGCTCTTACCCCCAGAAATGTGGAAAAATAAGCTATCCCCTTTTGGCTTAATTTACTTTCCAGTAAGGGGCAGTATAGTGTGCAGAAAAAATATACCTATGCTAAGGGAAGATAAATGTCACTTGTGAACAGCAGCACCTATTTTGCCATCAACTGAGCTATTAAGGAAAAAAACGTGGCTTCAGGTCTACATGTGTGGCTTGACCACTACAGCATTTAAGCCTGCAGTAAAATCTGTCAAAATAACCCTTTTTGCTATGAAGGAACCCTACTTAAAAAAAAAATCAATGATACTTCTAAGTAGGTTTTGCAGCCCACAAGATAACGTGCCTGGTATTTGAAAGTGCAACATGCAATAATTTTATGTTGCCATGTTCCTGCAGTGACTAGCCCCTGCTGGAGGGGGGGGGGGGTCTTAACTAAATAGTTTTTTTGGTTTACTAACCTCTCCAGAAACACATAAGCTCCAGCTATGATTTCTGGGCCCATGGAGGTATTGGACCTTGGAGACGAGTAGGAATTAATCAGAAGCTGCAAAACAATATAATCTAGGCATCATAAATAAATTATGTACTTTTGAGAGTCAATGAGGAGATTTCAATTTGCGTTTCAAAGCTTTATTTAATCTTTTAGCAATTGTTTCTTTATTGAAACAAACTCATCAGTATTAGTCAATAAAAATATCAATACAATACAGAACTGAGCATAAAGCGAGTTCCATAAAAATTGATCCCTATTCTCAGCAATGGAGAGTGAGAGAAACGTGTCAGACAGAACCCATGAAGAGCTCTAGATGCGAGTGGTGAGGGCATTAAGCTTTTAGCATAAATTGTATCCTAATAGAAGAACCAGTTTGTGATGGAGTACCTGTCCACCTAGCACTAAATCAGGTTTTAAATTTGGAAGGCAGAAATCATAATCAGGCAAAGGAGCAAAACATATCTGACCCGCAGGTGAACTCTAATGGTTGTGAAATGTGAATATTTCCTCTTGGAGCTTTTACTACTAAAACCAATGGCTTTAGCAAGACCTTGTCCAGTATTCTTCTGACTGACTTCAAGAGGACTTTGCCAGCTACAGTTTTTGACCTTGCCCAGCTACAGGATTTTAACTTATGTAAAAATGTTAGAAAGCAAATACTTTACCCACAATGACCCACTTAATGTAACCAATCTCCATTCCATCATGCATTCAACAGGGAACATTGACTTCTGACTGACATTTAATTTTCTCATGGAGGTTTTTGCCCTCAAACATCCAGTTCCCCTTATTGGATTCAAATCATGTCTGTGGCATTTTTCTAAATAGAATTGTCTTGGAATGGGTCTTTAGTGGGCATTCCTTTCAAAGGGTGAGTCAGTATGGGATTTATCAAGGATTTTGTGATTATACTTATGGTCCTAAACTATTGATCTATCAGCGACTCCCAAGTTGGAATAGTAAATGATTCAGAAAGAGGGAGGGATCCCATTTTGTTTTTCAATGCAGTCACTGGTATGGTGGTCTGCTGTCCTTTTCAGGCCACCATCCCTTGTAACCAACTGCAGAGTGTTGGAAATTGCGATAAGTCTAGTAAATATTAATTATTAGATAGGCAGGTCATTCTGTGCCCTGTGTGATTCATTATTTTGTGAACCGACCTATTAATACAAAGGTCGGTTCACAAAACAAAATACTGGCCACAAAAAGTCTGTGTGTCAATAATGACTGCTTTTTTGCCACCAATTTGTATGCATATCTAGTCCTTGATTACCACCAACAAATGCTGTTTCCTTACATTTTCAGTAAATCTATTCAATACGTATTAGTAGCTGGCCTAGCGGGATTCAATGACTATAATAAAATGTGCAACATTTATAATTAACATTGGCATTGGAAAAATTATATCAATAAGCCACTAACTTCCTCAAGTGAAAGTTCCTCAATATAGAACACTAACTTCATTAGCACTGATCTCTACTCAGAAGTCTTTCTGTTAGGGTTTGTACACAGCAAAGAGCATGTCCCCTCTCACTGTACTAGTGGGTTCTGTAATAGCTCCCTTTTAAACTTACTATTGAAAGCCTTTCTTGTTATCTCACCTCCCCCCCCCTAGGCTTCTGTGTATGTTGTTTAATGTGCTGTTTTGTTTACACATTGGGCCTTGCTTTTACCAAGGCTTCTTTAAAATACTCCTCCCTAGGCCATGTGTTAATCCAACTCATTTGTATAATAACTGAAACTCTGCACACCTTTTCAAGAACATGTGCAGCATGTGAGGACCACACCCAGCTCTTCAAACCACACCCAGCTCTGCACACCTTCCAAGAACATGTGCAGCATGTGAGGACCACACCCAGCCCTTCAAACCACACCCAGCCCTGTCTATAAAAGGCATCCCCCGAGCCTCACCCAGTGCTTGTGCTCGTCTACCTCCCGCTTACCTGAGAACAGATCCCTCGGCGCTGGCACTCCTGCTCTTTACAGACTTTCATTGACTTCAATGGGCGCAGCTTCTGGCTCTTCCTTCTTCCGGTTTCCGGTTCCTCCTTGCTTCAGCCTCTCTCCTATGAGTAACCTGCAAAAGAGAAAGAAGACAAGGTTAGACTGATCAGTATCTCTTGCCAGCAACAAGTAAGTGCAAAACCTTTTATTACCTGAAAGAACTTTGACAACAATTTCTGGATTCGTGTATAGACAATTTGAAACGAAATACCTTCCACGAACATTGTGATTCAAACTCTTTGTTACAAGAATATTTTGCAGAACTTTGTGAAGCAAACATTGTTTTTTCTCATGGAACTTTTAAGAATCGAACAGTGGAAACCATTAACAGCAAGGCAAACAGTAAATCAAGGACTTGCACAAATTACATGCTGTATTTTGATGTAAAAGTACAGTATTTGTTTTATAAAAGATTCTGGAAATATGGGAAAAGTGAGTCTGCTATTGGGAATTTAGGCTTTAGTTATATTATGATGAATGTTTGATATTGGTAATTCTGATAACGGTATTTGTTTAATGTTTTAGAAGCTTTACAGTAATAGAAAACACATCCCAGAGCAGTAACACATTCCAAACCTGGAAACTAGAGACCAGGATCCAAGAGGTACTTTTAGAAGAGAATTTCTAATAAATAAAGGGATAGTCAGGAACCCATTTAGGAATAGGTTGCACTTATCTGTTCTTTGTTTATGTTTCATTAGGCACCAGTTTCTACAGAAGTCAGAAAGGGCCACAGATTTGTGCAGCACTTCAACAGTGGAAACGCAAGAACGGTGTTGTCTCTCTTTTTTATTTTATCCACTTCCCCCCTTCCCTTGAGCTTCTGTTCTTAGTGCACTGTTTTAAAAACTAGTGTGCTGGAACAAGCAGTTTCAGGGTGGGGTCGGATTGTCTTCAACCTCCATCAGAACTGAACAAGAACTCAGGTGAGCTGGGCTTTGACACTTTCCCACCAAACCATGCAATTGTGTGGGAATCCATTGTATTCAGTCAGTATCATGTTAAGCCTAGCACTTGACCGGATTATGCATGTGGGTCCATCCGTACCTGTACTACAAGAAAAGTATTACTTTTATTGACAGTCTTGTCACTACTTTCAAGATGCATCTCAGTAAGGTGATTGATTTCTGGGTGGCTGAATCACACTATCACGCTTTCATTTAGAGAGCGCAACAAAAACCCTTAAGTGACAATGAGAATGTTAGATTTGCTGATAAAAACTGGCTTTGGAAATAAAAGGCAATTTTCAGCCAGCTGTTCCATCTGCGTGATGGCATCATTGACACCATCAACAATATAATTTGTGCTACACTGCACCCTTTAGCCCATTCCCTGGAAGTGGCAGAAGTGATGTGTTGGCACATTTCAAAACAAATAAATAAATATATCAAATCAAATCATTAACATTTATAAAGCGCGCTACTCACCCGTGCGGGTCTCAAGGCGCTAGGGTGGAAAGGGGGGGTTATCGCTGCTCGAACAGCCAAGTCTTTAGGAGTCTCCGGAAAGCGGAGTGGTCCTGGGTGGTCCTGAGGTTGGTGGGGAGGGAGTTCCAGGTCTTGGCCGCCAGGAAGGAGAAAGATCTCCCACCCGCCGTGGAGCGGCGGGTGCGAGGGACGGCAGCAAGTGCGAGGCCAGCGGAGCGGAGGGGGCGGGTGGGGACGTAGAAGCTGAGGCGTCTGTTGAGGTATTCCGGTCCCTTGTTGTGGAGGGCTTTGTGTGCGTGGGTGAGAAGACGGAAGGTGATCCTTTTGCTGACTGGGAGCCAATGCAGGTGTCTCAGGTGTGCGGAGATGTGGCTGTTGCGGGGTACGTCGAGGATGAGGCGGGCCGAGGCGTTTTGGATGCGTTGCAGGCGGTTTTGGAGTTTGGCGGTGGTCCCGGCGTAGAGGGTGTTGCCGTAGTCCAGGTGACTCGTGACAAGGGCGTGGGTCACGGTTTTTCTGGTGTCGGCGGGGATCCAGCGGAAGATCTTGCGGAGCATGCGGAGAGTGAGGAAGCAGGCGGAGGACACGGCGTTGACTTGCTTGGTCATGGTGAGAAGAGGGTCCAAGATGAAGCCGAGGTTGCGGGCGTGGTCTGCGGGGGTCGGTGCGGTGCCGAGGGCCGTGGGCCACCAGGAGTCGTCCCAGGCGGACGGGGTGTTGCCGAGGATGAGGACTTCCGTTTTTTCAGAGTTCAGCTTTAGGCGGCTGAGCCTCATCCAATCTGCGACGTCCTTCATACCCTCTTGTAGGTTGGTCTTGGCGCTGGCGGGGTCCTTGGTGAGGGAGAGTACAAGTTGGGTGTCGTCGGCGTAGGAGGTGATGATGATGTCGTGCTTGCGTACGATGTCGGCGAAGGGGCTCATGTAGACATTGAAGAGTGTCGGGCTGAGCGATGAGCCTTGAGGTACGCCGCAGATGATCTTGGTGGGTTCTGAGCGAAACGGAGGGAGGTAAACTCTTTGGGAGCGGTTAGCGAGGAAGGAGGCGATCCAGTCCAGGGCCTGGCCTTGGATCCCGGTGGAGCGGAGGCGGGTGATTAGGGTGCGGTGACAGACGGTGTCAAAGGCAGCCGAGAGGTCGAGGAGAATGAGGGCGACTGTTTCACCGTTGTCCATCAGGGTTCTGATGTCGTCTGTGACTGAGATGAGGGCGGTTTCCGTGCTGTGGTTGGTTCGGAATCCGGTTTGTGAAGGGTCGAGCAGGTTGTTGTCTTCCAGGAAGGTGGTCAGCTGTTTGTTGACGGTCTTTTCTATTACCTTGGCTGGGAAAGGTAGAAGAGAGATGGGGCGGAAGTTTTTCAGGTCGCTTGGGTCAGCCGTAGGTTTCTTTAGTAGGGCGTTGACTTCAGCGTGCTTCCAGCATTCGGGGAAGGTAGCAGAAGAAAAAGAAGAGTTGATGACGGTCTGGAGGTGCGGGGCGATGATGTCGTCGGCTTTGTTAAAGATGAAGTGCGGGCAGGGGTCCGAAGGGGCGCCGGAGTGGATAGAGTTCATGATGGATTTGGTTTCTTCCGTGTTGATGTGGGTCCAGTTGTTGAGGGTGATGTCCGGGGAAGCGGGTTCAGTGGTGTATGGTTGGGTCTGGTGTCCGAAGCTGTCGTGGAGGTCGCTGATCTTGCGATGGAAGAAAGTGGCGAGGGATTCGCACAAATCCTGTGAGGGCGTGACGGCGTTGGCGCTGGCGCTGGGGTTGGAGAACTCTTTGACGATGCTGAAGAGTTCTCTGCTGTTGTGGCTGTTTTTGTCTAGTCTGTCGGTGAAAAAGTTCCTTTTGGCAGTGCTGATCAGGTGGTGGTGTTCGCGTGTAGCGTTCTTGAGGGCGGTCATGTTGTCAGCGGTGTGGTCCTTGCGCCAGGCCTTCTCAAGGGCACGACAAGTTTTCTTTGATTCTTTGAGGGTGTCAGAGAACCAGAGAGGTTTTTTGGTGTTGGTCTGTCGATGCGTGCGTTTGAGGGGAGCAAGGTTGTCAGCGCAGTTGGAGATCCAGTTTGTGAGGTATATATGACCATGGCATGACAATCACAATTCAATTTCTAACTGGCATGGGTATGAGTATCAGAAATCATATGCATTTCGATGTCACCAGTCTATTAATATTGAAAATGAATTAGCAATATCGCTTTATACACAAGTAAACTGACTTATTTCTCCAGTCACTTCATAAGGCAATTGGCAGACATTCCAACATTAATCTCTATAGGATTATAAAGGAATCTCTGGGTGAAGGAATCAAAGTCCTTTGTTTCCTGATTCACTTCTCTCATGATCCTTAAGTCATCAGGAAATGGCTAGTGATAGACATGGGGTCTCTGGTTACTTATTCTCCAAGTAAGGACCCTCACTCTAGACAGGGTACAGGAGAATCACCCTCAGTTAACCTCGCTCACCCCCTTGGTAGCTTGGCATGAGAAGGCAGGCTTAACTTCAGAAGCAATGTGTAAAGTATTTGTACCAACACACACAGTAATGCAGTGAAAACACCACAAAAATGGACACCACACTAGTTTAGAAAAATAGGTAGTATTTATCTAAATCAAACAAGACCAAAATGTCAAAAATCCAACATACATGAGTCAATATATGAATTTTAAAAAGAATAAGAGTCTTAATCCATAGAAAACAGTGAGAAGGTTGTTGTTATACAATGTACCTGATTAGAGTAAAAAAAGAAGCCACACTGGTGAGCGTGCGTCGGAAATGTCAGTGATGCGTTGATTTCTTACTCGCAAGTGAGCATCGATTTCAGCCGCGAGGCCGGCGGCGCATCGTTTATCAGCTGCGTTGCAGATGGTGGATCAAAAATGTCCCTGCAGAGCAGTATTAGCATGGATTTCCGTCCTTTTCCACCAGCTTCACCTTTCAATGGTCCAGGGACTGGATGGGGCTCCACTTGGTAGGGCCAAAATCTCACCAGGGAGTCCAAGTGCTGGCAGAGGAAGTCTTTGATGGCCCTGAGGCTTCAACAACAGGAGGTAAGCTCAACTCAAGCTCTTAGAGATTCTTTTCAAGCAGGAATGCACAACAAACTCCAATCTTTGTCCCCTTTCACAGGCAGATGCAGCAATTGCAGGATAGCCCAACAAAGCACAGTCACGGGCAAGAACAGCACTTCTCCTCAGCTCTTCAGCTCTTTTCCTTGGCAAAGGTTCCTCTTGAATCCAGAAATTATCTGATTTTCAAGGGTTTTGGGTCCAGTACTTATACCCCTTTCTGCCTGTGAAGTAGGCCTACTTCAAAGAAAAGTCTCTGTTGTTTACAAGATCCTGCTTTGCCCATGCCAGGCCCCAGACACACATCAGGGGGTTGGAGACTGCATTGTGTGAGGGCAGGCAAAGCCCTTTCAGGTGTAAGTGACCGCTCCTCCCCTCCACTCTAGCATCAGGATATTCAGGCTACACCCCAGCTTCCTTTGCCTCACTGTCTAGAGGGGATTTACAAACAGCCCAACTGGAAATCTGACCCAGACAGGCAATCCACAAACAGGCAGAGTCACAGAATGGTTTAAGAAAACAAAATGCCTACTTTCTAAAAGCGTGTAGAAAAAGGGAAGGTTTAGGCCTGGCAAGTGAGTACACTTGCCAAGTCCAATTCGCAGTTTTAAACTACACAAACAGACACTGAAGTGTCAGGTCTGAGCCACACATACAGGGCTACTAAAGTGGGTGGCACAACCAGTACTGCAGGCTCACCAGTAGCATTTGATTTAGGGGACCTGGGCACCCCTGGTGCACTTTACTAGGGACTTACTAGTAAATCAAATATTCCAACCATGGATAAGCCAATTATACATATACTGTATATAGGAGCACTTGCACTTTAGCAGTGGTTAGCAGTGGTAAAGTGCCCAAAGTATCAAAAACATCAAAAACAGAGTCTAGCACACATAATCAACCTGGGAAGCAGAGGCAAAAAGTTAGGGGAGACCACTCCAAGGATGCCAAGTCTAACATCCAGGCACCTTCTTTGCCACCATGTCGATTCCACAAACTTCATTAATCCATCCTACCAAGGTTTTGAAACCTCACCTACCTATGTTAGCTTGGTGGCCATGTTAGAAAGGGTCCAAAAGTATGTCAATCATCTTCCAAATACAGCTAGGGAAAGAAAATTAAATGTGTGCTGAGGAACAGCATGATGCATGACCTTTTAGCCGACTTACCCACCTTCCTTAGACACATTTCCAGGTTCTTCATCATTTAATTTAACAATCAGTAGCTTCAATGCCTGCTACCACTGACACTATGTGAAATTTACGACCCTAATTTTCCCATATTCTGAGGGATCGATACTTGCACATATGTGTTGTTTGTACCTATGCTTAGCTGTGGCAATGATCTTGAGTAACGTGTGCCTACATTTGTACATTATCGCCTTCCTTACCTGACCTGTATACATTGAGTAATTGGTGCCCACACTCATGTCTAATTTGTTAAATTATATATATATAAAAGTACCAATTACTAAAAAATCAAAGTTACTGATATATATATGTATATATCAGTACCTTTGATTTTTTAGTAATTGGTACTTGAACATGTATGTACTTCTCCCATACTAATTTGCAAGCCTTAAATTGACTGACTAATGACCCACACGTATGGATTCCATTGCTCTTTGCATAGAAGGCTATGGGTTATTTTGTTATCTGATAACTTTGCACTGCCAACAAGCTCTCCCTATTACTTCACTCATGTAAATTCTGGTAGATCTGTATTTTCGAGTCTCGATCTACAAGAGTATGTTTTCACTTAAGCTACTGTTACCATTTGCTTCTTAGCACATGCATACACAATACCTATAGATCTCTGAGACTGATTATTGTCCCTTGTTTTTATCTTAGCAAATCATCCCTCAACCAATGTATCAACCATGATTGAAAAACCCAACAAGCATTCTACTTAAACATATCAAAGCTAAGATTGACCCATGGGTAAGCTACACATGTGTTGTGTATTCAATTGTATGAAAGCATATCATACATATAAAAATAAGAGAAAGAGTCATCCTAGTTACATAATCTGACAACACAGAACAGAGTAACAGAGACTACAGTTACTTGCATCCTATCTTTATTTTACCATTACATTTTAGGCCAATCTCGACACTCAAAGGGAAAAATAGTAGGGATAGGAAAGTAGAAAGAATTGAACAAAGATATTGGTTCTCATTGGTAGCTAGAGTATATCATTTGTCAAAGCCCCAAACTGTGTGCCACATATTGCAGAACTAGATACACTCATACAAAACCAAGTTTTCAGGTTTTTCCATTCCCTGCATACTTAGATTGATTACTGCATGTTTTTTTCTTTGCATTTTAATACCTAGAGTCCCATCAATTCTATTACAAATTCAAGTTTATAAGTACCAGATTTTAAAGACAATACCTGGACTGAACAAGCTTTTCATGGAAACAGAAAACCAGGACATGGTCAGTGGAGGAAAGCATTGCCCAAAATCTAGGTGAATCTGATTAAAGGCCCAAAAAACAGATGAGAAAAAGTTTATGTTGGAGGCTGGTTATTAGTAGAGGTAAGTACAAACCTACCACTAGCAATAATGCCCCCAAACAGAGTTTGGCCCAGTCAAGATCTCAGAAAGTAGGCCATGGCTCACCTCCAGGTAGCTTAGAAATGAACAGTCAGGCTTAACTTAGGGGACAGGTATATAAAGCATTTAAATACACCAATACAGTAATTAAGTAAGACGCATCACACAATAAAAATCCCACACCAATTTATAAAAAATAAGAAATATTTTTGTTTTTAGAATGACACCGAAATTATAAAAATCCAGTATTGGGATCCAGAGGTACAAATATTTAAACATTAAAAGTAAAACAAGCACTTAGAAACAAATAACACTCAAAGGGAATGTTGCACTGGACCGGGACGCAGTCAAGAGTTCCAGATGACCGCAATATAACACTTTTAAACTTCCTTCCAGAAGTGTTTCTTGATGCAGGAAAGTGGCCCACAACCCCAATCCAAGGTTTCAAAGTCTCTCCTCGGAATTGTGGGACTACAATTCCACAATGCACCTGGCCAAATCCGTAATAGGCCATTGGAGGATGTCCAGTTGGGGTCTTCTTAATTGAGATGTGAAGGTGAAGCTCTGTTTACCTATTGCTTCAGGGAGTCCACTCTTGAATCCTTTGAAAAGTAAGGAAAAGTCCTTTAGGCTGTTGTTCCAATGTGCAACAGGAGCAATACTTCAGAATGCAGTCCTCTGGGTTGCAGACCAGGGTTCCAGCAGGGCAGTCCTTCTTCTTCTTGTGGTTTGAGGCAGCAGATCTGAATTCCAATGCCAATCAGCCTCTTTTATTCAATCATCTTGGGGGACAGTCAGTGGGCGTGGGCATACTTGTCCAATGAGCTGCAGGGTGCCACCCAGAAGAACTTCCTCCAAAGTATAGCACCTTCTTGTCCCATAAAGCACTGCACTTTAACATTCCAAGATGGATGATTTCCCTCCAGAGAAGCAAGACCTGGCTAAACCAACCCACTTGTATAGCTAATTTCCATTAACTTTCCCTCTGGACATCTGCCAATTCCTTTTCTAAGTCCACTATCTACCTGTGGGGTACAGGGTGACAGGGCAAACCTGGCTGCATTCCTTCCTGAATGGCTTCCTTTGGAAGCATCGTCTTGATTTACCCAGCCCCCTTCGTGGCCTGGCCTCGGCATTTGCCAACCTCCCCCTTCAGATAGCCTATACTCACGGCAGGTCACTTATCACCTCATCAAAGCAGCCTGGCTAATCCTGTTAGGACTGACCAATCAGGAGAGACCACTAGCAGGCTGGAATTCGGATTATAGAAAAAAAGTCTTACAGCTTATTTTCTGTATCAGTTATGATTCCCATGTTATCCTATGGAACTATGTATCTACATTATAGGTAGTTTAAACCCCCCTTGTCATATTATCTATTAGAGATTTGCTGGGTCTGTCATTGCCAATTGGAATTGTAACATTGTACCATTTGACCATATACCTTTTATTCAGAGAACTTGCCCTGGGCCTGTTTAGCAGAGCCCAGGGCACAGTCAGGTCAGTTATCACCAATAGCAGTCAGAAATATTGGGGTGAACATGCTAAAAGGGTGACTTTCTCACAGTTTAGCTTTCCCCACCTGCTGTTTCCAAATGCAGTGTAGGCAAGTCACACACATAAAGAATACTTTTTTGATTAGCTCAGCTTCCTCATCATAAACTTTAATATTTTTATGAAACTGTTTACTACTCGCTATCTACATAAATGAGCTTTGGGCATTAATAGCACAATCTTGCTTAGCAAAACATTTCTAAAATGATTTAAAAAACACGCCAAAGAAACTTTACCTGAGAATTAATACGGGCATCATCTGCTTGGAATACTATCTTTAAGAGATATCACTCCAACTGCACCATTTTTGTGATGCTAAATGTATCTTCTACCAACCTACCATATGTCACAGAGATAAATTCGTTTGTGCAGTCATTTGGTTTTATTGATGAATATAGTTCAATATTGTGTGTGCTAAATGTGTTCTGCAAATTCGACAGATTTAGCAGGCAGAACGCAGACCTCAAATCGCTGAAAGGCAGGAAAGCTACCCACTTTTGAAACCATTTTATTTCAGTGTAATCCAACATACAGTGAAACTGTGAGCAACAAAACCACCCCTCAAATGAAAGCAGAATATATGCCACCTAGAGTTTATGGGGTGCATGTGTGTCATGTAGGCAGTAATTCTTTATTGAAATATGATCCTGCTCCTTGAATGTAGGGAGCATCTTCGATAAACTCAGAGATCAAGCAAACTCTTTTGTGATATAATTGTATTTATGACTTGGATCAGAACTGGAGCCCACAACTGGATATCAGGGGCCAGATTTACTAAGGACATGTGTTGCACAGGTATAGCATGTACTTAAGTGATATTTAATAAGCCATGTAAGGGGCAGTTTATGCTGCCTTCCTTGACTTCGTAAAGAAATGTATGCAACACAGCAGCCTATTAGGCGTTACAGGGTGTTATAATGTAACTCAGTGCATTCCTATGGTAAAGCCAGCCTTTCCACAGTGAAACACAACTTTGGAGGTTTTTCACTGTTAATAAGCACAACATGTACATGTCCTAGTCCTAATACCATATGCCTTGCCCTATGGGCATAGAGGGCCTACCTTAATGGTACTAATAAGTGTTAAAAAATCAAAGTTTAGGCCTTGAAAAAGATTAATTTTGACATCTGGAATTGGCAGTTTTAAAACTACATAGCCAGTCTGCAGGAGAAGGCCCGGAGACTTGGTGGCATGATATGTGCTTCAGTCCAATACTGGCATTTAAATTACAGGCCATGGGTTCACCTTTGTTCCATTCACTGGGGACAGATAGGTAAGTTACATTTGCCAATCAAGTGTTGTCAATTTTGTTATGTTGTAGGGGAGCCACTCTACTTACAGTTATCTTTGGACAGCAGTGCCCCAGTGTTCAGAGACCAAAAAAACAGCAACAAAATCTAGCAAAAAACAGGGTTGACCACATAAAAAGAGGCATTTTCCTACAATGCTTATAAGACATGAAAGAGCAGCTGCCCTAAAACCTGGATTTTCATGATTGTTGGGGAATACAAACAGGCCATCAGTACCCTTTGTCAATACTGGACATCACCAATCATCTTATTTCCAGGGACTCTTCACCTCTCTGTAATATTAACTCATAACAATTACCTTTCCTCACAACTCTTCAATTTACTCTTAAATGCCATAACTCAGTGGTTTTCTAACATTTGACTTCTGTGGCCCCCCACTTTATCATTACTGGAACCCGGGGACCCCCCTTGAATATTTATTGAATCCAGGAACCCCCCCACTTAGTCATTACTGAAAGATGGGGACCTAATCTGTTAATATTATTTAATTTCTAAGCAGTCGTGGACCACCAGAAGAGGCTTCATGGAACCCCAAGGGCCCCGGACTACCGCTTGGGAACCACTGCCATAAATCATTGCTCTATGCCTCATATTTTGCCTCCATCGAGATACACTCACTGTATTGCTTTCATTGTATTGTAGGACAAAAATATTGCAGCCTTTACATTGACCTAACCACTAAATGGCATGGACAGCCTACGTAAGTAAATGTGGAGTTAAAAATATTAAATGTACAGTTATCAAAATGGTGCAGTGGTAGCTGAAGTAGTATTACTTCCTCAATCTCATTATGGTCTAAAAAAACAGTTAATCTATTCATCTGACATTTCTGTAATGAAAATCACTCTCACTCTAACCATCTCTGGCCTCCTTGATTTTCCCCTTACTCCTCCCATCTCTGCTCAGCTCAGTGACTTCACTCCTGCATCCTACATAGAACCAGTTGAATCTCTCAAGTTTGAGATTAGTTCCTACTGTAAAGAACCAGTTCCTACTCTCAAGTTTGCCAACTAGTCTAGAACATTGAGGGACCTTTTCAGTCCAGAAGCTATCAAACCTGCAGCTCTCGGCTCCAGAGATGTCCCACCTGATGAATGTTTGTAGTCACTGCCCCCCTTTCATTTCCTAAACACACTATTGTACACTGCACTTTGTCTTACCCCAACTAAAAGAGACAATCACTTATTCTTCCTCCCCATTTACCTATTATTGTATCTCGCTTTTCACAATTCTTCTCTAGAACATGTGAAAATCTGGTGTTCAGTTGGCTTGCTGTAAAGATGTACTTAGCCTCAGGACCTGACACCACGACAAAATTACCACAATGCCTGCCCCATAACAAATTCAATCTAAACAGCATGTAAACACTCATAGTATTCATTAAAATCTATCACAAATCCAGTCAATTGTGGACGGCAAAACCTTTTCTAAAAGATTGAAAGCTGGATTAAAGGCAAATATAGAAAATATTACGCATCCCATAGGCACACATTGATAAATGTTTAAAACCAATGGGCCCAAAATATTTCAGGAAGTCTCTCCAGGGCCCAGAGATTACACCCCTACTTCTCAAACCTTGACTTGAAGTCTTGGGTGAGAGAAGCATATTACAGTCAGAGATCACCATGCATACAAGCACCTTAAAGCATTACTCAAATCTCATTACCAATTCCAATCTTCAGATCCACATTGTAAGACATTGGGTTATTGGTTGAGGGGGTGAAAGTCTCACTCAGGCAAAAACCACAGTGCTTATCAGGGTGAACCACAAAAGTCACTAAATTAACCTGTCCTTTACTGCACACGAAATCAGTTAATCTTAACTTAGCGGCAAAGTATAAAGTATTGATGCAGCACACAAACAGTAATCAAGAGAAAATACAGCACCTGAAAAATCCCAAACAGAATTAGAAACATAGAGAATATTTTAATGAATAAAATGACACCAATACTAATTAAATCCAATCATTAGAACTGGAATTATGAATTTTCTAATGTTTTAGTGCAAAATAGCACCTAAAAGCAGAAAGTGAAAATGAGAGTATCTGGTTGCCCCGGACCACAACAAAGTTACAAGTTCAGCCTGACTGTGATGGAGCACAAGTTAAGCTTGACCCCCTGGGAGTTGCACCTTATGTCTTTAGTGTGAGGGCTTTGTGGCCGTGTTAGGCTTTGCTTTGCTTGGCATCAATTCTGATGAGGCTTGCAGCTGTGCGGTGAGGCATGGCGGGACTTTGCAATACACGACATCAGTTCTGATTAAGCTTTCAGCTGACTGGAGAAACTGGGTGAGGCTTTGCTTCGCTTGACATTGGTTCTGATGAAGCTCTCAGTTGTGTGGCAAGTACTGGCTGAACTTTACATCACTCGGAATTGGTTTCAATTAAGCTTTCAGCTGTGCGGCAAGGCTTTGTGGTACTCTTTGTTGGTTGTAATGTAGCCTTTAGTTAGGCAAGAAGGAGGTTCTGTGGTGCCAGCCAAGGAACTGGGATCTCGGGAAGCAGCTGGGGCCAGGGGAGGCTCCTGAGCCCTGCTGGCCTACAGCAGAGGCCAGCAAACCTCAGACAGGTCCAGTTGCAGGTCCAGTCCAACAGTTCAGCTGTGCAGTTTTAGAGAGGACTCTGGAGCATGTTGTGTCCCAGGAACTCAGAAATGTAGGTCAGCCAACTGACCTTCAAAGTCGCTCAGATTATCATGGGATGAAGGGAGCAGGTCTAGTCTTTCTTCTCAAAGAGAAGGGCAGGCCTTAAGTAGCAGGGCAGTCTTCTGGGGAACAAGGCAGACCTCATGTAGAAAGGGGGGGGGCATTTGGGGAACAAGACAGGCCTCAAGCAGCAGGACAGTCCTCTGATAGCAGCAGGGTAGTCCTATTAGGAAAAGGGCAGGCCTAAAGCAGTGGATCAGTCCTCTGAGGAACAAGACAGGCCTCAAAAAGCAGGGCAGTCCTCTGGGGAACAGTCATTCTCCTGTAATGTCCACAGGTCCAGGAGTGTACTGAAGAGTTTCTCCGAAGGTCCAATATTTATGCTAGGTGCCGACGTTTGAAGTGGGTGAATTTCCTAGAACACCCCCACTTCTGGTTCCAGAAAGTTCTTCCATTTCCCAGTCAGGGCTCCAAGAAATATGGGATGACAAAAGACTAGTGTCACGTTACTTTGTGTGTGTGCTGGAGGCAAGCCCTTTGAAATGTAAATGCGGCACGGAGCTGTTCCTCTCCCAGTGATCCAGGCAGGATGACCCATCCCACCAACATCAAGTCCCTTTGTCTTACTGTCTGGGAGAAATACACAAAGTTCAGTGGCTAAGCGATTCCCAACCATATAACCAAGGACACTGACAGCAGGCACCAAATGGTTAGGACAAGAAAATGACAGCTTTCTAAAAGAAGCATTTTCTGAAAAAGTGGTTTACTATTAAAGAGGACCTTAGATTACAATTTATTTGAGTCCCAACATAACATTTCTACCTGTTCCCAGTTAAGTGTTATTAAATGTAAAATGGTAACCCAATGCTTTCCTGTGGGAGAGGTAGGTCTTACAATAGAGAAAAATACTGTTTCCAGAGTTTTCTGATGTTAAGTAACATGATATTATTAATAAATACTACTGATCATACCATCATAAATTACACAAAAGAAATATTATTTTCAAAAAAATGAAACATTTAATTATGAATTGAAGTACTAGCAAAATTATTTTCCTCTCGAAACGAGATGTGTAGTAACAAAATCTCAGACTGTGAAATGAAGATAAAAAAGAGTTATACAAAATAATACATAAATCCAGCCGTAATGACAAAAAGCAAATTAGTGCCAAATCTGCTTAAAACTGGTACTTTTTTGACACTTTGAATTACAGAATGAAACTGGTGCTCCTTCAATATTATTAAAAGGCCACATACAAACCATGCATTGATGCATTCATTTAATGATGCTTATTTACTTGGATGTTGACATTCAGAAGCAAATGATGAAATCGCGTGTTTGAGTGAAGTATATTTCATATAAGAGCACTGTAGGAAATGTGCTTGTTAGTTGACTGGGTTATGAGTCGCAAGTTTTGGATCTCGGCTATTTAGGCACCATTAGCACCACAACCAAGGGTCCAGGATTGGTGGGGCACCGCTTGGGGGTTCAGGACTAATTCAGACTGGGTCCATGTGTGGGTTCAAGATGGTGGGAGACATTTTTCTTTGAGCCACTGTGGTAGTCTTGGGTTCAGGAGAAAATGCAGAGCTCAACAGGAAGGGCAAGTCTCTGAGGGTTCAAGGCAAGCTCCAGGCAGCAAAGCAATCCTTCTGGTTTTGCAGAGTGCACAGCATATCACAGCAGAAGGCAGTCCGCTTTGAGTCCTTCTGCAGGTCCAGAAGGTGAACTGAAGAGTGGGTCTGAGGGCCCAATTTTTATACCTGGTGCTATTTTTGAAGATGGAAGACATTTCCTGAGGTTTCTCATTGAAGTTCTTTGAATTTCCTGATTCCCCTGCCCTGGCTCCAAGCTAGCTGCAGTGACAATGTGGACGGTATAAGCCCCTCCTTGTGTGAAGGCAGAGCACAGGCTATTCAGCTGCATGTGAGGCTGTGTCCAGTTCCACCCCCTGACCTGCCAACAAATGGCCCATTCAGGCACACCTAATCCCTCTATTGTGTGGCTGTCTAAGGGGAATTCACAAAGTCTTACTGTCAGTTAAAGCGGGCCAGACAGGCTGCAGATACCAAAGATTAATGGCAGGAAAATGCCCATTTTCTGAAAGTGGCACTTTCAAAATTGGAATGTAACATCTGCTTTACTATTAAAGAGGAGTTTTCATTACAATTTCATTGATATCAAATATGAAAAGCTCACCTGGTCCCAATCAAATGTTCGCACTTATTGAATGTAATAAGGCAACCCAATGGTATCCTGTGGGAAAGGTAGGCCCCACAGTAGTGAAAAATGAAATTAGAAGTTTTTCACTACCAGGACATGTAAGACGTGAAAGTAAATGTCCAACCTTTTAACTAAAATGCACCTTCCCCTGTGGGCTACTTAGGGCTACCTTAGGGGTGATGTGTGTACAGTAAAATGGGAGATTAAGGCTTGGCAAGAGGCTATATTGCCATTCAAAATTGGCAGTTTAAAACTGCATTCAGGCTGCAGTGGCAGGACATTTTTCAAGGAGCTACGTAAGTGGATGGCACAATAAATTCTCCAGGCTCCCAGCTTCTCAGTATGTGGTGTACCATTCTACAAAGGACATAAAAGTAAATTAAATATGCCATTTGGGTGTATGTCATCTAAACACTGTTTAAGAGAGTGAGCACAAGCACTTTAGCACTGATTAGCAGTAGAAAAGTGCACAGGACTCTAAGGATAATAAAAACTAATTCAGCAAGAAATGGAGGGAAAAAAAAGGAAAAGGTTTGGGATGACCCTACAGAGATGGCCAGGCCCAACACAAATATACCAGTGGAAAATACTTCCTGGAATGTAATCTACTTTGCTGGTCCCATAACCAAGATTGGTCCTTGCCTACATCCCCCACCCCTCTTCCTCGTCCTCTCCCCCTCAGATAGGGGCCACTGCCATCAGCCAAAAACTAGGAAAGTGTTAGAGTTACTACTGCTTTTTTGCTTATATTTGCATTTCAGAGCCAAGATACTATGGGCCAAATTTACAAGGGCATGCACCGCCGATGTGTCACTTTTTTTGATGCATTGGCGGCACAGGCTACTGACCCATATCTACTAGGCCATGCAAAGCCACTTTGCGTGGCTTTACATGGCCTTGTAGATATGGAGTATGGCAACACAGTGCAAGTTATTGCATTGCCTTACACCAATGGGAGGCGTTTGCATTGGTGGTGCCTGGGTGTTCCCACAAAACACCCATGGGTATTGACACATTCACCGATTTGCAAGGTTCTGTAAACCTGGGAATTCGTCAAAACCCTACGCCAGCCCGGTGTGGCATAGAAGTGATGCAACAGGGAGAAATATCTATAGGTCTCCCCATCTTTTCCTCTTTCTATGTGTGCTACATTTTGCAGCACACATAGAAAGAGAACTCCGCTTGGGATTGTTTTTGTGCAAGAAGGTGCAACTTCCTGCACAAAAACCATCATCCCTGCATCGCAGACACTAATGCAGCATGATGCAAGGGTGCCTGCGTTGGCACACGGCAGCAATTTGTGTGCCAACGCAGAGGAAAAGGACAGGAATGCGCTGTATCTTGTAGATATGGTGCATTCCTTCCCCTTTGTTTTGACGAAGGACAGCACAGTAAGAAGGTTTACGACCCTGCCGTGCATCAAAACATCGTAAATCTGGCCCTACGCCTCCGCACTATGGTGGTCATTCTGACCCTGGCGGTCTTTGACCGCCAGGGCGGAGGACCGCGGGAGCACCGCCGACAGGCCGGCGGTGCTCCAATGGGGATTCCGACCGCGGCGGTAAAGCTGCGGTCGGACCGGCACCACTGGCGGGGTCCCGCCAGTGTACCGCGGCCCCATTGAATCCTCCGCGGCGGCGCAGCTTGCTGCACCGCCGCGGGGATTCCGACCCCCCCTACCGCCATCCAGATCCCGGCGGTCGGACCGCTGAGATCCGGATGGCGGTAGGGGGGGTTGCGGGGCCCCTGGGGGCCCCTGCAGTGCCCATGCCACTGGCATGGGCATTGCAGGGGCCCCCGTAAGAGGGCCCCTACATGTATTTCACTGTCTGCTGCGCAGACAGTGAAATACGCGACGGGTGCAACTGCACCCGTCGCACAGCTTCCACTCCGCCGGCTCGATTCCGAGCCGGCTTCATCGTGGAAGCCTCTTTCCCGCTGGGCTGGCTGGCGGTCTGAAGGCGACCGCCCGCCAGCCCAGCGGGAAAGTCAGAATTACCGCCGCGGTCTTTCGACCGCGGAACGGTAACCTGACGGCGGGACTTTGGCGGGCGGCCTCCGCCGCCCGCCAAGGTCAGAATGAGGGCCTATGTGTGTGTCCCCCACCTCAAAATGCACTTGAAATGCAAGTTTGGGTGGCAGCACATCCTGAATTGCATAATATCACGCAAAATGGAAATGCGTGCCAAGTTCAGGCATAATTTCCAGATGCATCGAGCAAAGCTCTGCCATTTCATATTCATGTGTTCTATTCGTGGCTACCAGATTTCGCTTCCTTGTGTGATCCAAACAAATGTAAATGCCTCCCTCTTCCTCAGTGCCTTTGTCTGTCAAACATGTAAACTGCCTAGAAATGTCTAAATGTTGTCATTAAATATTACATAACAGCAACTCGAGAATGTCATTATAATTAGGAAAAATAGATGGTTGGGGGTGTAGTGCATTTAGTTATACTTCATATATAAGAATTTCATAAATCATATGCAAGGTTTTCTAGATTTTTCCTATATCTGTAGCTTTTCAGGTGTTTCCTGCGGTACAGCATGGTATTTCATCTTTCTGGACATTGACAAATACCATAACACCGGTTTTAGTGGAGCACACCATTGTAGTTCACTTGTACTATTTGAGTACCTCTCATTTATCATACTCCCGCCGTTGTATGGTTTCCCCCAGCAATGCATGATCATCCAAGAATCTGATAGGTATCCAGGTACAGGTGTGTTTAACGTGCTTATTTATCACTGTGCTTTAATTCCGGGTGGAAAACCGCGCTCTTCTAGGTGCATATACTATGCGATTATTGGAAGTAACTACTGTGCATCTTACTGAATTCTAATAAGATAAATGCTGATTCCGTTAAAATATTACAGTTATATTTTTAAAACACATCTTGATTTGCTATAAAGACATTGTGTTATCTTTTTTTTTTAATAGATCTACAGTGTTCATTTCTCAAGACACATTCGCCTCCATATTGAAAAACCCCGGTGTTGTGAACCGCTATAACCTCAAAATGAGTTTTTCAAAGAATCCTGATAACTGTTTAAGCTTCTGTATGAAGTAGTTGGCTGCCTCTGTGCTTAACAATGTGTTCTTGTGGAGTCGTCGAAGTCTTTCCATCACTCGCTTTCAATGCGGAGAGACACTCCTAGCCCACGGTGCAGCACACATCAAACATTAGGGTCAACCTCTGGAACAACCAATATGTCTGAGGCAGACTCCATCACTATCAGATAGCACATTGCTTTTACCCGCTCTGTCTCCTCTGCTTCCATCGTCGCACCCCCTGAAGCATCCAGATTACTCAATGAATCACACCCACCCGGGATGTTGAAGGTTAAGGACCTGAAAGGCACAAGAGCCAATATTTCTCGACGCAGAGCCCGCGGCACTGTAATTGTGCGCATAGTAACTTCATTACTTTGGTCACACCTACAGTAAGAAACATCTGTTAATTTACAACGCCTGTTCAAAATGCTCAATCACTTTCGACTCGTCATTGGTTACCCAGCATTCATAAGCTGAAAACAATTAATAATGGCTGCGAAGCAGAACAAAGCTTCCCAAAATCGGTGGATGACTTTTGGGGCCTGATTCCAACTTTGGAGGACGGTGTTAAACCGTCCCAAAAGTGACGGATATACCACCTACCGTATTACGAGTTCCATAGGATATAATGGACTCGTAATACGGTAGGTGGTATATCCGCCACTTTTGGGCCGGTTTAACACCGTCCTCCAAAGTTGGAATCAGGCCCTTGTTGGTGTTTTCAATTACAGAGGCGCATTGCTTGTGCATTTGTATTCATTGGCAACTGCTTTCCACGCCCAAGATCAGGTGATTTGCAGGTCAAGTGCCCTCTACCGATATATGAACTTGAATATATGAGTGAGTTCCCTGCTAAATATAAAGTTCTGAAAAAAGATAAGTATGGGTCTGTATCATGATCAGCTGTGCTGGCTCAGTGCAAAGCCGATCACCTGTTTTCATGTGCTTGCATATCCGAAAGAGCATTCACTTAATTCGATATCTCTCTGACTTAAAAGCATGATTTTTAGACAGCACAGCTTGAAAACAGTGAGCAGTGTGTGGCGCTTTCTGTTTTCAGATGTGCCTCCTGTCTTATTCGGAGACATGTCAGGTTAAATTCAGGTTTTTTAGAAAGTGGAAGCGCAGGAAAAGAGTCCCTCATCTCTGTGCTGTTCATGGTAGGGCCCCTGATCTCAAATCCCAACTTTTCCACTTGCTAAAGAAAATATAACTTTCACCATATAGCAGTTCTGCTTGCTGTTTGCAGGTGCAATTCACCAATGGCACTTTACACAGACATAAATCTGATAAAACACTGTAAGGTTTCACCAATTTGAGACTGATCTTGTTAGATACCTTTGTGATCTCGCACAAAAAGTAGATTGGGATAATTGTTCATGTAATACCACAAAACGTGAAACTGCAGCACTTATACTAACTGACACATTTTATGTAAGAAACATTAGCTGTACTGCGTTGCGCTATAGTGTCCTCACACATGAATTCCACCAGAGTAAAAGATACTGACCTTTTTACCTTCCTCAGTATGGCCTTTGCAGCTTTGAAACTCCATCTGACATTCTACATCACCTACACTATGTCACAAGCGACGTCCTTATGGGAACGGACTCTGTCATGAAAAGGAAAAGGAAGAATACCAAAGCCTTTCAAACAACAAGTTTTCTAGAGAACTTTTGTAAATGAAAAGCAGTGTCTCTAACAGGAATGGAAGAAATCTAACCGAGCCGCAGTCCAGTCTTCTTGCAATATCCCTGACCTTTAGAGTTAACTGGTAATCCTTAGAGAAGACAAGCTTACTTTGAAGCCTGCGTTGCAAAAACAGTCAGTTCTATTGGGAACGCCATGCAGTCGCTTTCTACTAATGGTGTTACATTCAACCACATAACACTATACATAAGAATTTGACAAGAATGCCTGATATCCCCTCTCCTAGTTGTGTTACTTGTGTAAGTTGTAGTGCTCTTAGCAAAATAAATCAGAATCATATTACCATAAAGGTTGCACATTAGAAAAACAACCTGCACCCTTAAGTTGGTCCAATTATTTTCAGGTTTTCCAATGGTCAGTGACAAATAGCTTCTCAATATTGCCACGTATTGTGCACAAACTCACTATAATTGTGTGTACACTCATTACTCCAGTGACGATCTTACATTCTGATTTATTGATTTCCCCTAATGCTGCACATTCGGTGGGCACCTAGTGCTGCACTAGTCCACTCTCAGCAACCACATCCTCATATACCACATTTATGAAGACAATAGACATATACCAAGTGTTAGAAATTGGGTTTTTGGTTGGCAGTTAGATTATCCCCTGTCCAAGCAAGGATCCTCACTCTAGTCAGGGCAAAGGTGAAACACACCTGGTTAACCCCCACTCACTCCCTTGGTAGCTTGACACAAGCAGGCAGGCTTAACTCAGAAGCAGTGTGTAAAGTAATTGTACCAACACACACATTAATACAGTGAAAGCACTACAAAATGGACACCACACCAGTTTAGAAAAATAGGTAATGTTTATCTAAATCAAATAAGGCCAAAAAAAAAAAATCCTACATACACAAGTTAAAATATGAATTTTCAAAAGAATAGGGCCCTCATTCTGACCTTGGCGGTCTTTTCGCAAGACCGCCGAGTTACCGCCGCGGTAAAGACCGCCGACCGCGGCGGTATGCCGCTGCGCATATTCCGACCGCTGGGAGCGTTCCGCCGGAATACCGCCAGCAGCCACACTGGCGGTCGGCGGGAAAGTGGAGACTGGTCAACCTCCACCGCCACGCCAGCAGAACACCGCCCCCAGAATTACGACCCACATTTCTGTGTGGCGGTCTTCTGTTGGCGGTCTTCTGTTGGCGGTCACGTCCCTATGGCTCCCGTCGCCTCCCGGAGGACCAACGCACAAGGTAAGTTGATCGTCCGTGAGGGGAGGGGGTGGGGGGGTGTTGTGTGATGTGTGCGTGCATGGGGGTGTGCGTGTGAGTGTGTAGAGGGGGTGTGTGAGTGCGTGCATGCGGGCGGGGAGTGCTGCTGTGCCTATGGGCAATGTGTTTAGTTCGGCGGGTGTGCATGTCGGCATGTATGTGTGCGGGTATGTGTCCCCGTTGTGTATGTGTGTGTAGGGGGTGTGTATATGTGCATGTTGGGGGTGTGTGCATGTCGGGGTGCATGTATGTGCATGTCGGGGTGGGGGTGGGGAGGGGGTTCGTACCACCTCTGGGGGGTGGCAGGGGGGTGGAGGGTGTGGGGGGAGGACTCGGGTGGGTAGTGGGGGGTGGGGGAGACCCCTATCAGTGCCAGGGAAGGAATTCCCTGGCCCCGATAGTGCTTACCGCCATGGTTCGCACGGCGGTTCCCGCCCGCAAGAAACCGCGGCGGTAGGCAGGGTCATAATACCCTTGGCGGTCTTGGGACGACCGCCGGGCCGGAGTGCGCAAACTCCAGCCCCGCGGTCATGACCGCCGCGGCGGTCGGAGTGGAGAAGTGGCGGTCGGTCGCGGCGGGGACCGCCGCGGTCAGAATGCCATTTTTAATACCGCCGGTCTGTTCGCGGTCCGACCGCCGTCTCTCCGCCGACCGCCAGGGTCAGAATGAGGGCCTAAGAGTCTTACTCCATAGAAAACAATGGAAACGATGATTTTGCACAAAGTATCTGGTTAGCGCAAAAAAATAAAGCCGCACAGGGGAACGTGCATCAAAAAAGGCAGCAATGCGTCAATTCCTTCCTCGCAAGAGAGGCCGTGCGTCATTTCTTCTCTGGTCGGGTCAGTGATTCATTGTTTCTTCTCCCTCACAAGAGAGAAATGCGTTGATTTCCAGACAGGGCACCTCAGATCCACGCAGAGTTGGGTTGACTTTGATGCTCAGGGTCGATGCGTGGAAAATCCTGTCGCACAGTGTTAGAAAATTGTGCTGCATGGGGTTTGCGTCGTTATCAGTAGCCACAAGCGAGTGTTGCATGTCGTTTCTCCAGCCGTGATGCGTCAATCTCCCAGCCGTGATGCAGGTGAAGTGTCAATTTTAGCCATGAATATGGTGCATCCAAAATTTCCCCGCACTGCGTTCTGTGTAGGGATTTTCAGCTCTTGTCTGCCAACTGCACCTTTCAATGGCCCAGGGACTGGATAGGACACCACTTGGCAGGGCAGGAGTCTCAGCAGAGAGTCCAGATGTTAGCAGAGGAAGTCTTTGAAGGCCCTGAGACTTCAAAACAGGAGGCAAGCTCAGTTCAAGCCCTTGAAGATTCTTCACAAGCAGGGATATACAACAAAGTTCAATCTTTGTCCCCTTTCACAGGCCGAAGCTGCAACTGCAGGATAGCCCAACAAAGCACAGTCACAGGCAGGGGCAGCACTCCTCCTCTGCTTTTCTCCTTGTCAGAGGTTACTCTTGGTTCCAGAAGTGATCTTGCAGAAGCTAAAGTCTGGGGTTTTGGGTCCGCTACTTATACCCCTTTCTGCCTTTGAAGTAGGCCTACTTCAAAGGAAAGTCTCTGTTGTTCACAAGATCCTGCCTTGCACATGCCAGGCCACAGACACACACCAGTGGGTTGGAAACTGCATTGTGAGAGGGCAGAACCGCCCATTCATGTGTAAGTGACCACTCCTCCTTCCACCCTAGCACAGATGGCTCATCAGGATATGCAGGCTACACCCCAACTGCCTTTGTCTTACTGTCTAGAGGGGATTCACAATTAGCCCAACTGTCAAATTGACCCAGACATGCAATCCACAAACAGAAAGAGTCACAGAATGGTTTAAGCAGGAAAATGCCCACTTTCTAAAAGTGGCATTTTCAAACTAACAAACTAAAAGCCAACTTCACTAACCAATGCATTTCTAAATTGTGGGCTCAGAGACCCCAAACTCCAATTTCTATCTGCTCTCAAAGGAAATCTACACTTTAAAGTTATTCAAATGCAGCCCCCATGTTCATCTGTGCGAGAGATAGACCTTGAAACATGATGACTGAATTTAGCAGTATATCACTGTCAGGACATGTAACACACATCAGTACATGTCCCACCTTTAAAATACACTGCACCCTGCCCATGGGGTTACCTAAGGCCCACATTAGGGGTGCCTTACATGTATGAAAAGGGAAGGTTTAGGCCTGGCAAGTGGGTACACTTGCCAAGTCGAATTGGCAGGTTAAAACTACACACACAGACACTGCAGTGGCAGGTCTGAGCCATGTTTACAGGGCTACTCATGTGGGTGGAACAACCAGAGCTGCAGGCCCACTATTAGCATTTGATTTACAGGCCCTAGGCACCTCTAGTGCACTTTACCTGGTATTCAAATATTCCAATTGTTGGACTTTTTTGCTTATGCAGGGTCATCCCCAATCTTTTTTCCTCTGGCTTCCTATTTTTCCTGACCTGTTGCTGTTGGTTTTTGAACTCTGAGCACTTTACCACTGCTAACCAGTGCTAAAGTGGATATGCTCTCTGTGTAAATTGTATGGTTGATTGGCTTATCCATGATTGTCATATTTGATTTATTAGTAAGTCCCTTGTACAGTGCACTAGAGGTGCCCAACGCCTGTAACTAAAATACTACTAGTGGGTTTGCAGCACTGGTTGTGCCACCCACATAAGTAGCTCTGTAATCATGTTTCAGACCTGCTATTGCAGTGTCTGTGTGTGCAGTTGTAACTGTAAATTCAGCTTGGCAAGTGTACCTACTTGCAAGGCCTAAACCTTCCCTTTTCTTACATGGCAGACACCCCTAAGGTAGGCCCTAGGGAGCCCCAAGGGCAGGGTGCAGTGTATGGTTAAGGTAGGACATATAGGTGGTCATTCTAACCCTGGCGGTAAAAACCGCCAGGGCGAATGACCGCGGTAGCACCGCCAACAGGCTGGCGGTGCACCGCTGGGCATTCTGACCGCGGTGGTTCAGCCGCGGCCAGAAACAGAAAGTCGGCGGTGTACCGCCGACTTCCCGCTGCTCTTGAGAATCCTCCATGGGGATTCTGACACCCCCTACCGCCATCCTGTTCCTGGCGGGTCTCCCATGCCAATGGGCACTGCAGGGGCCCCCGTAAGAGGGCCCCAAAAAGAATTTCAGTGTCTGCCTAGCAGACACTGAAATTCGCGACGGGTGCTACTGCACCCGTCGCACTCCAGCAACTCCGCCGGCTTCATCGTTGCTGGGTCTTTCCCGCTGTGCTGGCGGGCGGCCTTTTGGCGACCGCCGCCCGCCGCGGTTAGAATCACCGCCATAGTAATGTGTTTTATATATCCTGACGGTGAAATATTGCTAAATTCGTTTTTCACTGTTGCAAGGCCTGTCCCTCTCATAGTTTAACATGGGGGCTACCTTTGAATCTGATTAAAGTGTAGATTCCCTTTGGGAGTGGATGAACATGTGGAGTTTGGGGTCTCTGAGCTCACAATTTAAAAATACATCTTTTAGTAAAGTTGATTTTAAGATTGTGTGTTTGAAAATGCCACTTTTAGAAAGTGGGCATTTTCTCCCTTATACCATTTCTGTGACTCTGCCTGTTTGTGGATTCCTCGTCTGGGTCAGTTTGACTGTTGGGCTGGTTGCACCTCACACTAGACAGTGACAAAAAGGAAGCTGGGGTGTAGTCTGCTTTCCTGATGAGCCATCTGTGCTAGGAGGGAGGGGAGGTGTAGTCACTCACACCTGAAAGGGCTGTGCCTGCCCTCACACAATGCAGTCTCCAACCCCCTGGTGAGTGTCTGGGGCCTGGCCTGGGCAAGGCAGGATTTCACATTCAAAAGAGACTTTACTCTGAAGTAGGCCTACTTCAAAGGAGAAATTGGGTATAAGAAGGGCACCCAAAACCACAGACTTTGGATCACTTCTGGACATCAAGAGAAACCTCTGCCGGAGAAGAGCTGAGGAGAAGTGCTGCCCTGCCTGTGACTGTGCTTTGTTGAGCTATCCTGCAGTTGCTGCTTCTGCCTGTGCAAGGGGACAAAGACTGGACTTTGTGGTATATTCCTGGTTGAGAAGGACTCTCCAAGGGCTTGGACTGAGCTTACCCCCTGATCTGAAGTCTCAGGGCCATCAAAGACTTCCCTTACCAGCACCTGGACTCTCTGCTGAGACTCCTGCCCTGAAAAGTGGTGCCCTATCCAGTTCCGACTCCAGACCGACGGCGCTGTTGACTCCGGTGACACCGCCTGCAACCGACTCTGTGATCTTCACTGGAACGCGACGACCTTCGCAGGCTCGACACCGCTGCAGCCCCGCTGAAGTCCGTGACTCCGTGTAAGTCGCCGCACCACGTCGTGACCGACGCCACTCGAATTGCACGGATTGAACGTTTCACACAGAGGCCGCGATCCCCGACTTCATGCATCAGCTTGTTTTCATTCTTCACCAAGGTACTGTACCTGGGGGTCTGCGTGACTCCGTGGCAGGCGCCATTGGTGTCGGATTGCTGGGAACGACTCGGTCACGACACCGTGTTAACACCTCATCGAAGCATTTTGTGTTTCTAAACGCTATTTTTTTATTTAATCTTTAAAAATTCATAACTTGATTTGTGTATTGTGGATTTTTGTCGTTTTGCTCTTGTTTTGTTTAGATAAATATTCTCTATTTTTCTAAACCTGTGTTGTGTCATTTTGTAGTGTTTTCATTAAGTTACTGTGTGTGTTGGTACAAATTCTTTACACCTAGCACTCTAAAGTTAAGACTACTGCTCTGCCAAGCTACCAAGGGGGTAAGCAGGGGTTAACTGAGGGTGATTCTCTTTCACACTGACTAGAGTGAGGGTTCTTGCTTAAACAGGGAGTAACCTGACTGTCAACCAAAGACCCCATTTCTAACACCAATCATGGATAAACCAATCAACAATACAATTTACACAGGTAGCATATGCACTCTAGCACTGGTTAGCAGTGGTAAAGTGCCCAGAGTCCGCAAGCCAACAAAAACTGGTCTGAAAAATTAGGAGCTAAAAAATTTGAGAATGACCCTACAAAAAGGGCAGGTCCAACACCGAGGCAATGCATACTTTGGAAACCTTCTTTATTGCCTCTCACACGAACAGATTTGGCAAAACTGGCACCGATTCAATGAATCAAAATTGAGAAGTTGTTAAAAGGTTCCAAAGACTCTTTGGTGTTTCAGTTTGGTTGCTTACTTCGACATGAGTACACCATTGACACTCGACAGACCAATCTAAAACACAACCCAAAGCTGACAATTTTGCCAAAATAGTGTTTACTTCCATTTTCTCACCTTTGTGGCATATTTTCATCTATGGGTGATTCGCCACTGAATCCCTCTTGTCCCTGGAGTGGACACAGAATAATTACAGCAACACTATCTATATAGACATCCCCTCAGAAAAATGAGCAAGCAAAAGGGGTGCAGAAGTGGTCCACAGGCCTGATCATAGTTTGACCACATCTCTCCTTGCACTGATAACATTCCACTGGTTGTCAGTTAAGCAGAGCTTCGATTTCACATCCATTTGTCTTGTACGTATGACCCTGCCTTGAACAGCAATACTGCTGTTTGCCAGCCCAATATATACACTATATACGTCCATTCAAATGTTTAAGGTTGGTGTTAGACCTGACAGCCTTAGGGTGGCCACCCCTAACTTTTTGCCTGCCTCCCTCCACTTTTTGGACTCTGTTTTTGCTGGCTTTTAGACTCTGCGCACTTTACCACTGCTAACCCATGCTAAAGTGCATTTGCTCTGTCCCTTTAAACATGGTAACCTTGGATCATACCCAATTGGACTATTTAATTTACTTATAAGTCCCTAGTAATGTGCACTGTATGTGCCTAGGGCCTGTAGATTAAATGCTACTAGTGGGCCTGCAGCACTGGTTGTGCCACCCAGTCAAGTAGCCCCTTTTACCTTGTCTCAGGCCTGCCATTGCAATTCCTGTGTATGCAGTTTCACTGTCACTGTGACTTGGCATTTAAAAGTACTTGCCAAGCCTAAACCTCCCCTTTCTCTACATATAAGTCACCCCTAATGTGTGCTCTAGGTAACCCCTAGAGCAGGGTGCTCTGTGGGTAAAAGGCAGGACATGTACTATGTAGTTTACATGTCCTGGTAGTGTAAAAACCCTAAATTCGTTTTTACACTACTGTGAGGCCTGCTCCCTTCATAGGCTAACATTGGGGCTGCCCTCATACATTGTTGAAGTGGTAGCTGCTGATCTGAAGGGAGTAGGAAAGTCATATTTAGTATGGCCAGAATGGTAATACAAAATCCTGCTAACTGGTGAAGTTGGATTTAATCTTACTATTTTAGAAATACCACTTTTAGAAAGTGAGCATTTCTCTGCTCTTAAATCTTTCTGTGCCTTACAATCCACGTCTGGCTAGGTTTAGTTGACAGCTCCTTGTGCATTCACTCAGACACACCCCAAACACAGGGTACTCAGCCTCACTTGCATACATCTGCATTTTGAATGGGTCTTCCTGGGCTGGGAGAGTGGAGGGCCTGCTCTGACACAAAGGACTGCCACACCCCCTACTGGGACCCTGGCAGACAGGATTGAACTGAAAGGGGACCTGGTGCACTTCTAAGCCACTCTTTGAAGTCACCCCCACTTCAAAGGCATATTTGGGTATAAAACAGGGCCTCTGCTCTACCACCTCAGACACTTGCTGGAGAAGAAACCTGAACCAGAACCTGCATCCTGCCAAGAAGAACTGCCTGTCTGCTCAAAGGACTCACCTGACTGCTTTCTACAAAGGACTGCTGCCTTGCTGTTGGCCTGCTGCCTTGCTGAACTCTTGCCTTTCTGCAGAAGTGCTCTCCAAGGGCTTGGATAGAGCTTGCCTCCTGTTCCCTGAAGTCTCAGGACCAAAAAGACTTCCATCTTTCAACTCGACTCCTTGTGCGCCGAAAAATTTGCTCCGTGGTGAAAAATTCACTGCACGCCAATCCGGAAAGACGCCGCTCGACCCCGCAAGGAAAATATCGACGTCTGCGGTGCGACCGGAACTTTGACGCACGGCCCGCCTGGACAACGCCGCCCGACTTCCACGCACAGCCCACCGGAACGACGCGCAGCCGGACAACAAGCCCAGGATTCCACGCACAGACCCCGGGACATCTGGGACCCCGCGACCCACAGAGGAGATCTGTCCGCACGCCGGAAAACGACGCACGACTTCCCCACGTGAAAAATAACGACGCAAGTACGTGTGAGAAGGAGCGAAACCGACGCACATTCCATTTTTCCACGCATCTCTTCCTCTGCGGCCCTTTGCGGAGATTTTCCACTCCAAACCAGGTACTTTGTGCTTGAAAGAGACTTTGGCAGTCATTCTGACCGCGGCGGGCGGCAGTAGCCGCCCGCCATGCGGTCACCGCCATTTGGCCGCTCCGCGGTCAAAAGACCGCGGCGGCCATTCTGGCTTTCCCGCTGGGCCGGCGGCCGCCCGCCAAAGGAGCGCCCGTCGGCCCAGCGGGAAAGGCCCTGCAACATAGATGCCGGCTCCGAATGGAGCCGGCGGTTTTGCAGGGGTGCAGTTGCACCCGTCGCGATTTTCACTGTCTGCTAAGCAGACAGTGAAAATCATGCTGGGGCCCTGTTAGGGGGCCCTGCACTGCCCATGCCAGTGGCATGGGCAGTGCAGGGCCCCCAGGGGCCCCACGACACCCGTTCCCGCCATCCTGTTCCTGGCGGTTAAAACCGCCAGAAACAGGATGGCGGGAAGGGGGTCGGAATCTCCATGGCGGCGCTGCTTGCAGCGCCGCCATGGAGGTTCAGCCCTGCCAGGGTTATTCCGGCGCAGCGGTCAGAATGGGCAATGAAGCACCGCCAGCCTGTTGGCGGTGCTTCCGTTGCCCGCGGCCCTGGCGGTTTAGGACCGCCAGGGTCAGAATGAGGCCCTTTGTTTGCTATTTTTCTAAACACTGTGTGGTGTATTTTTGTGGTGCTATATTGTGTTATTGTATGATTTATTGCACAAATACTTTACACATTGCCTTCTAAGTTAGGCCTGACTGCTCAGTGCCAAGCTACCAGAGGGGGGCACAGGATAATTTGGATTGTGTGTGACTTACCCTGACTAGAGTGAGGGTCCTTGCTTGGACAGGGGTAACCTGACTGCCAACCAAAGACCCCATTTCTAACAGTTGGCCTCCCAGAACTGCTCCTTTCTAATCAGTTTAGTGGGATGTCCTTGAATTTACAATGCTCATCCTATATAATTTCCTTTAGTATAGCTTCAGTTCCAAAAATGCTTGAGGTTCCACTTCTTCTAATAAGTGCATGAAATTGACTCAGCTTATGATCTGCTTCCATTACCCCTCTCAGCATACACCATGGTCCTAGGGAGCATGAGAGCATTGTTATGGATATGTTAATGCCATACAAAAACAAGCAAAATAAAAATACAATTAAGGCAATGAAACTATACCCTGCAAGAACGGAAACCTCATATATAGCCATTAAGAGAACGTTATGTGCGGTAGATACTGGTCATTCATTTCACTTACATTATCTTCCCTGAACATTATGGTTAGACTCTGCATAATATAAATCATTATTTGTACATCTAACTGATAGCAGAAACAATAATGCTTCATACATGTCCTAGGCAGAAAATGTTTATATATGAATTTGATGTGACTTTAACAACTTGAGAATACGCCAATTAGCAATGGAAACAGAGGCCATCTCTCATATGGTCGCACACTGCTGAAGGAATCGTGTCAAGCAAGTATCTGCTAAATACAAAAGAGGGACAGAGAGATTACTGGTCCAGTGTACGGTCTCCCAAGTAACCAATTATATAGAAAGGTACACTGTTCCAAAAGACAACTAACCTATTTAATGTATAGGAAAGCGAGAGCGAATGAAGTCAGAGATACAGGAGGTATCAGGAGAGCCCTCAAGCACCCACTAGGGTGACGTGTTTCATCATTGGGCTATCTCCACGTCGGACCGGCGCTGCAATGTCTGGCGGACCACCCACGGGTAGGGATGGTACTCAACCGAAGGCAATTTGCCAGGTGGAGGTCTGGAATGAAAACTGACTAAAAATATAAGAAAAGATGTGTGTGTGAAGGAGAGTGAGGATAAAATAAAATTGGCTCTGAGCCTAAAACATCATTTTAATGAATCAGAGGAAAGGTTCAGGCTAAGATTAAAAACATTCAGAGTCTTGGCGGGAATAATGTCCCACTGTGCTCTATAAAGAAGGAAGGGTAGTTTTTTAAGAAGCGAGAGGGAAATTCATGATTTTGTCTTATTCCAAAGGAATTTGGAAAGAAGGGAGTCAATTTTTTTAAATTAAGTATCTGGTATATGAACTGGGGTCATGGACAAAATGTATAAAACAATGGGTATAATCATCATTTTATGGAATCCATACGACCCCACCATGAGAAATCAAGAAGATTCCAGGAGGACAGTAATTTATCAATTCTATTGAAACATTCCTTCATATTTATTTTAACAGACTCTAGGATGGAGTTAGTAAACCAAATGCCCAAGTATTTGATTTTAGAATTATTCCAATGAAACCCAGTGGAGTTAAAGGAATGCTTAGTGCAAATTTTTTAAGGGGCAGAATTCCTGTTTTCTCTGAATTCATTTTGTAACCAGTGACAGGTGAAAAGTTTGAAAGCTCCTTAAGTAAAGCAGGTATGGAGATTTCAGGGTTAGAAAGAAAGAGAAGAACATCATCTGCTTAGGCAGATAGTTTTAAATGTTTATCTCCATATTGAAAGCCTGATATAAGAGTATTGCCATGGATACGAGAAAGGAAAGGTTCAAGGGCTAAAACAAATAAAAGAGGAGATAAGGGACAATTTTGATGAACCCCTCATTGCAAGATAAAATAGTGAAATACACAAGAGTTAATTAGTACTGCAGCCAGAGGATCTGTGCAAAGCAAAGAAAAAAGAGAGATAATTTGGGGTCCAAAACCTTACCATTTCAATACTTGAAGCAAAAAAGACCAACTACTCTGTTAAAGGCTTTTTCAGCATCTATAGAAATAGCTACAAGAGGATATGATAGAGAAGGGGCTTTATTTAATGCATTAAAACATAAAAAAGAGTTATCTGAGGTTAGTCTGCCTTTAACAAAAGCACATTGTTCTTTACCTACTAATTTGGGTAAAAATGAATCAATTCAAAGAGTGAGTAATTTGGCAAATATTTTAAAATCTACATTTGCATGAGATATAGGACGATAATTTGTGCATTGTGTAGGATCTCCTCCATCTTTATGTATTAGACAGATAGTAGCCTCCTAAAAAGTACCACAAGCTTTGCCAGTAAGGAAGTAAAACTGAAAGAGTTGTAGAAGTCTAGGCAGTAAAATATTGGAGAAATGTAGATAAAATTCAACTATAAACCCATCTGTGCCAGGGGTGTTCCCTTTTTTCAGTGAGTTAAGTGCTTTTAGTAACTCTGTAATCGATAAATCAAATTCAAGAAGATCAAAATTCAATAAAGTCTGGGAAGGACGTGAAACAGTTTTAGGATAAGAATCAATAGAAGTAGAATGAATTGGATGTTCTGGAGTATATACATTTTTGTAAGATTTTGTGATTTCAGCTAAAATGTCCCCATCTTTAAATAAAAGTTTCCCATCTGTTGAATGAATGAATTCAATAAAAGAACCTTCTTTACGAATTTTCAAATAATTGGCTAAAGGTTTTCCTGATTTGTTACGACCACCATAATAACAGACACTACTACACAATAATATGGAGGAGGCGTGATCAGTTGATTTTTTTATTAAAATTTAATTTGGCTTGAACTAGTTCATGCAAGAAGAATCTGAAGACGAGGAATAAAATTTATGTTCTAAATGTTTGATATTAGCCAATAAGAATTTCTGTTGATGAGAAAAATATTTCTGTATTTTAGAAGGAAAATCTGTAATAAAACCACAAGCTGAGGCATTAAAGGAATCCCATAACAATTTGGGAGTTGTGTCAGAAGTAATATTGACTAAAAAGAATTAATTGGTGAAAGAGATAAAGGAAAAGGAAAAGTTTGGATCTAACAAAAGCGCATTATTGAATCTCCGCTTAGCTGACTTGGGATGTGATCGAACCAGATCTAAATCGGCAACAACTGGGGCATGGTCATATATGACTATAGGTTCAATGCAGGCAGAGATAAGGTTCTATGTTAGCGATTTACTAAAAAAGATATGATCCAGACGAGAAAGTGAACCACGTGGGGGGGAATAAAAGGAATGTTCTTGAGTAGTGGAATTACATAATCTCCACGCATCAATTTAAGAATTCTGGGAAATGGTGGGTGGAATTGCTTATGAGATTCATGTGGAAGAAAATGAAATGAGACTTCCGGTCAATAAAAGGGTCCATAATCTGATTACAGTCACCACCAAAAATAAAAAACGTGTCTTTATGCTGCAAACATTTCCTAGTAATAGTAGGCCAAAACATAAAATCCGGCTGAGTCAGACCATATACATTAAGAACAGTTAACAGAATATCATTAATAAGGAACTTTACGATGAGCCTTCTACCTTCAGAATTATTTTCATGAGACACAACTACACAATATAACCTTTTGTGACAAAGAATAACTATTCCATTCTTCTTAGTAAAGGTAGGAGAGACAAAGACTGATCCAACCCAAATATGTTTCAGTTTTAATGCCTCATTTTCTGTAAGGTGAGTTTCTTGTAGAAGTACTAAATCTGGTTTATCAGAGGCAAGATGAAATAATATTCTCTGCCTTTTCACAGGATTAACAAAACCTTTCACATTCCAAGATATCACCCTGAATGCAACCAACAGGAAATAAATATAAAACTACACAATCATTATTAATGCATGACTTGTAAATGAGGACAAAAAGACTTTCAGGTATAAGGAGAAGAAAAAAGGGAGAGAAAAACACAGGAACTAAGAAGAAGGAAAAAGAAAAAGAAAAAGGAAGCAAAAAGAGGTAAGGAATCAAGTGCTGAAAAAGATGACAGTACATGTCAGATGATGACTGATCAACATGCCTTAAAAGGAAACAAGAAGGAAACAGGGAGTGGCAACACACAGGAGACAGCACAACCAACACGAAGGAGCAAGCCACACCGGAATCTCACATGAGAGCAAGCAGGAAATGGAGATATAGATGTCTACAACAATTCTGTAAAGAGATTAAAGAAATATGGATTAAACCAGCAATAAACATTAATATATATCAATTTATGTCATATGAATCAAAACCAAAAGGTGGAAACAGCAACGTCCATCAAATCCTTTCAGTGAGAATGAATACATTTTGCAGGATCTTCAAAAGAGGATGTGTTATTCTGGAATGTAGCTTTGAAAGTGAAAGGATGAAAGAAACCGCATCTTGCGCCCAGTGAACGTAATGCAGGACGAAGTTCAAGGAAGTCTTTTCTTCATTTGGTAGAAGAAAGCAACTGGATATCCACCCTCAATACCTTCTGGAAGACCATATAAGCGCAAGTTATTACACCTATTGCTGTTTTCAAGATCTTCAGCTTGTTTCTTTAGCATTGAAACATCCTTCTCCAGAGAAGCAATTTTAGAAGCGGACTCCTGTATGGTGCTGACATTGTGTTCAACCAAGCTTATTCTTGATTCCATAGAAGACCACTTATCATCAAGATTTTGAATGTGAGCATTGGTTTCCTTAATTAATGGTCTTAAGGCTCTAATTTCCTCTAAGACAGTATCCAGAGAAGTAGGAGATGTAGACTTCGGAGGGGAAGGAGGATCCTGCTAGTGCCTTTTATTTGCCGAAGATGATAATGATGAACGAGCCAACAAGGCCCCAGATGTAGTGCTGAGAAAAAATGACTGAAGTTCAACTAAAATAGTGATTCAAAACCATCAAAGAATAACTCCAAGAACAGACTGAGATTAAAGCATCTAGTATTGAAATATCCATTATAATTTCCCCCCAAAATGGAAGGAATATAAAAACTGATGACAAACATGAGCAAACGGAGCTTTCATGAGGTAACGAGAATTGAAGGAACAGCGCGTTGAAAAAAACAAAATGGAAGCCGTAATATTTTTAGTCACCAAACTGCATTTTGAAAGTAATCAGTACCTTAAAAGGGATTATAGTCACAAATATCCATTCCTGGCAGCTTCCGCAACAAAAGTGGTGGTAAAGAGCGATTCCATACTGAACTATGACTCTGGAAAAAGCTGCTGATGCTCCAGTGTGGCGCGGAGCTCCGAGGTCAGGTGGCCATCTTAGGTGGCGCCCTAGCCATGCCCCCTCACACAAGTAATCCTGCTATGGTTTTAATACTTTAGACTTCTCCATGACCTGTGTGGGACAAGGCGTGGTTTGTCTTGTAAGCTTGTGAATGGCTACAAACATGGACACACAATTAGGTTCCGGCAAAGTCCCAGAAATCTGCCAACACTGATACATTTTTCTTTGGGAATCGGGTATCCTGGGTTAGCCTTTTATCAGTGCTGTACTGCATTTGGTGCAGTGTTCCAAGTGGCAGTCAGCCCAACAATGACCTCATATTTTTTGTGAATTCCACAGAACATGGATTCATGTTGGCCAATGCAGTTATGTTTGTGAAAATGCTGAGCTTTTTTTTTCATTGTGCATGCAGTTTCATTTTGCATTACTAGGCATGCATCTTGCCTACACTTTGCCATGATTTATTTACATTGAGTAGCTTGACAGAGAATCACATTTTCATAGTTTACCAAATTTAGTTCATGCTTGCATGCGTTAACTAGATACTGCACAAGTTTGTCATGTCTTAGCGATGCACATATCTCTTTCCTTATCTGCCATTATACCTCGTTTCTGTTAATTGAAACATGACCCAGGTCTCAGCACAGCGCCATTTTATCAAGAGAACATGGGCAATAGTGTGATAAATGTCTCAATAATACATATTTGTAAAAATGAATAGTTTACTGTTAGTTTTCTTTTCATAAAAATAACAACTGGACAATATTGTGACAGAAAATATAGATCTACAATTTCTTAACACATTGCATAATGCTGATATTCTCTACTATATAAATCTGGATAATAATATTATACCTAGTTCTGCAGTCACTGACAAACTCTTAGGGTATAGCTAGGAAATATAGATCTTTTGCAAAAAATATCCAGGAAACTATATAAATATATTGCATTAACATGTTTTTCACAAAATACCTTGCCATTTATATCCTTGTAATCGTAAATGTGTGAGCTTTCGTTTATTTTCCATGTTTATTGTTGATCTCCATATTGTTTACCTCTATTTTGGAATGAAGCCTGCTTAAAAGATAAAAGATCTATTTATTTACTCTCTAAAACAGAACACATTTGTCCACTGCTCATGCAATTGAAGGCTTTTTCTAATGTGATTATGTGAGGGGTGATTTACATGGTGTAGTTGTGCTACCTCTATGTGTAATGCATTTACCAACCCACTTTGGTCCAGTTGGTATCATCGGTCAAACCCTTAGCTCAATCCTGGATAGCTGTTGTACTTAGCAGCAAGTCTTACACAAAGGAACTAGTGCAAACATTTAAACAGCACCAAAACAATTGTAGAAGAAATTTACAGAACACTCAAGATCTAATATCAATTTATAAAAATAGACTTTATTTTTAGACTTTAGACAGTAGAAATTTCACTCAAGCAAATCATGCATTGCTAAATTAAAACAAATTGACACTTTAACAAATGTGAAACATTTTCAAGCAAACTTTGTGCAAATGTTGATGCGGAAACTTTTTCAAACAAACTTTTGGCAAGTGTTCCTGCAGCTAGATAGAGATACTTGGGGCAACCAACTCTGACAGTGAGCTAGTCAGGGGGCCCAGGAAAGTCTTAAAAAACAGTTACCTCCACAGAAGAAGCAGTCTTCAAGCAGTTCCAGGCACGTTACATGTGTTGCAATGGATTCCCTCGGAGTGGTCTTGATGCACAGGATAAAGGATGTTAAAAATGCTCCAAGGATGCTGTGGATGGGAAACGGTTGATGGCCTTTTCCTGACGGTACTTCTCAGTCCACGAAGATGGTGTGATGGTCCTGGTTGCAGGGTTGATGTCCCACAACCTCCTCTGCATTTTCCCCAAAATCCAGTCACCACTGGGTTACAATCTCCTGGGGAAACCGGTTTGGCAATTGATTTCGTCTCTCAGCTCCCTTGCCAGCCGGTATGCAAAAACAAAGGGCCATCTGTCCTCCCTGGTGTAACAGATCTGCAATTGAAAGGCAGTTTCTCCTTTGAAGACTGCCTTTTGGGGCTAAAACCATAGTGGCTTCCTGCAGGAGGGAGGTAACACTTCCCTGGTTTGCAGTCCCTCATTGTTCTCCTTTCTGAGAGTCATTGGCATGTCACTCTAGGAGGGCAGAAAGCTGTCTTGTGGAGCAGGCTCAATGTGTGCCCAAGAAGGCACAGGAGTTTTAAAGGCAACAAAATGGCAGCTTTGCAAAAGCTGCACACTGCAACAAGTTAGATTCACTTGCATTAACTATGAGATATAAGATGGGCTTAATATCAAGAGTTGTTTGAGACCCTGAAGTGCCCACTTTGGTTGCACCGTTTAGGAGTTAGCACAACTGCTGGGGTCATCTTTTAATCTTCTATTGAGTGACCAAGGTTTTCTCCAGTAAAACTGCAGTTTTGTGTGTTTATTGTCAGGAAATGTAAAATTGATGTCCTTCCATGTCATGTTTCCACAATGACCATTGAACTAACAAGCTCAAAATAGATAGTCATTCATTTTTGCACTGTTGATCAATCCTTAAAAGCGGGTGATGTGCTCAAACTCCCTAGATCCCACCACCAACCATGCAGTAGCACAGTAAGCAGGCCTTAATAGCTGTAAACTGCACTTAAGCACAGCACATCCTTCCTCTATAAAGATGTGATAGAGTCATTGTCTATATCACTGTTAGACTTTTTATCCTTGGCGTGGTCTCCCTTAACTTTTTGCCTCTGTTTCCCAGGTTGTTGATGTGTGATGGACTCTGATTTTGCTGTTTTTGTTACTCTGGGTACTTTACCACTGCTAACCAGTGCTAAAATGCAAGTGCTCCTTCACAAAATGCATACGTAATTGGCTTATCCATGATTGTCATATTCGATTTATTAGTAAGTCCCTAGTAAAGTGCACTAGAGGTGCCCAGGGCTTGTAAATCAAATGCTACTAGTGGGCCTGCAGCATTGGTTGTGCCACCCACATAAGTAGCTCTGTAATCATGTCTCAGACCTGCCACTGCAGTGTCTGTGTGTGCAGTTTTAACTGTAAATTCGACTTGGCAAGTGTACCCACTTGCCAGGCCTAAACCTTCCCTTTTTTTACATGTAAAGCACCCCTAAGGTAGACCCTAGGTAGCCCCAAGGGCAGGGAGCAGGGAATGGGAAAGGTAGGACATATAGGGCCTGATTACAACTTTGGTGAAGGGGGTTAATCCGTCCCAAATGTGACGGACATCCCGCCTGCCGTATTACGAGTCCATTATATCCTATGGAACTCGTAATACAGTGGGTGGGATATCCGGCACATTTGGGACAGATTAACCCCCTCTGCCAAAGTTGTAATCAGGCCCATAGTAATGTGTTTTATATGTCCTGACAGTGAAATATTGCTCAAATTCGTTTTTCACTGTTGCAAAGCCTGTCCCTCTCAAAGGTTAACATGGGGGCTACCATTAAATCTGATTAAAGTGTAGATTCCCTTTGGGATCAGATGGACATGTGGATTTTGGGGTGTCTGAGCTCACAATTTAAAAATAAATCTTTTAGTAAAGTTGATTTTAAGATTGTGTGTTTGAAAATGCCACTTTTAGTGAGCATTTTTATACTTATACCATTTTTGTGACTCTGCCTGTTTGTGGATTCTCTGTCTGGGTCAGTTTGACAGTTGGGCTGGTTGCACCTCACAATAGACAGTGGCACAAAGGGAGCTGGGTTGTAGTCTGCATTTCCTGATGAGACATCTGTGCTAGGAAGGAGGGGAGGAGTGGTCACTGACACCTGAAAGGGCTGTGCCTACCCTCACACAATGCAGCCTCCAACCCCCTGGTGAGTGTCTGGGACCTGGCCTGGGCAAGGCAGTATTTCACATTCAAGAGAGACTTTACTTTGAAGTAGTCCTACTTTAAAGGAGAAATTGGGTATCAGAAGGGCACCCAAAACCACAGACTTTAGAAACCCTTCTGGAAACCAAGAGGAACCTCTGCCTGAATAAGAGCTGAAGAGATGAGGAAGAAGAGCTGCCCTGCCTGTGATTGTGCTTTGTGGAGCTATCCAGAATTGCTGCTTCTGCCAGAGTAAGAGGGCAAAGACTGGAGTTTGCGTGCCTTCCTTCTTGTGAAGATCTCCAAGGGCTTGATTTAGAACTTGCCTCCTGTTGTTTGAAGTCTCAGGGACAGCAAAGACTTCTCTCTGCCAGCACCTGAAGTCTATGGAGAGACTCCTACTCTGCCCTGTGGTGCCCATCCAGTTCCTGGGACCCTGAAAGGAGAAGCTGGCAGTCTAAGAGGAAGAAATACACGCACTTAATGCCCTGCAGGGAAAAGATCGACGCAACTCCGATCTGCGGGTGAAAATCGACGCTCGCCTGTAACGCGACTGAAGAATCGATGCACAGAGCTGGAGAAACGACGCGCAGCATCTCTGACAGAGGCTGGTGAGATTGCAACCCGCGCTGCGTGGTTTTCGGATCATCGTGCGGCTGGATTTCCGACGTAAGCACCACTGGGCATGTAAAAACAACGCAAGGCCTTTCCGGACCCAAGAGTGCTGACCGGATCAATGCATCGCTCTCCTGCAGAGAGAAGAAACAAAACTCCGGACCCGGCGAAAGGAGAAACGACATAAGGTCTCGCTTGCTCGTGAAATCGTTGCATCGCAAGCCTTTTTTGACGCACACTCGCCCATGCGGGTTTATTTTTGGCGCATCCAAGGTACATTTTCATGCTAACAGTGTTAGGGCCTGATTCTAACTTTGGAGGACGGTGTTAAACCGTCCCAAAAGTGGCGGATATACCACCTACCGTATTACGAGTTCCATAGGATATAATGGACTCGTAATACGGTAGATGGTATATCCGCCGCTTTTGGGACGGTTTAACACCGTCCTCCAAAGTTAGAATCAGGCCCTTAGGCCCTCATTCTGACCTTGGTGGGCGGCGGAGGCCGCCCGCCAAAGTCCCGCCGTCAGGTTACCGTTCCGCGGTCGAAAGACCGCAGCGGTAATTCTGACTTTCCCGCTGGGCTGGCGGGCGGTCTCCTTCAGACCGCCAGCCAGCCCAGCGGGAAAGAGGCTTCCACGATGAAGCCGGCTCGGAATCGAGCCGGCGGAGTGGAAGCTGTGCGACGGGTGCAGTTGCACCCGTCGCGTATTTCACTGTCTGCGCAGCAGACAGTGAAATACATGTAGGGGCCCTCTTACGGGGGCCCCTGCAATGCCCATGCCAGTGGCATGGGCACTGCAGGGGCCCCCAGGGGCCCCGTGACCCCCCCTACCGCCATCCGGATCTCGGCGGTCCGACCGCCGGGATCTGGATGGCGGTAGGGGGGGTCGGAATCCCCGCGGCGGTGCAGCAAGCTGCGCCGCCGCGGAGGATTCAATGGGGCCGCGGTACACTGGCGGGACCCCGCCAGTGGTGCCGGTCCGACCGCGGCTTTACCGCCGCGGTCGGAATCCCCATTGGAGCACCGCCGGCCTGTCGGCGGTGCTCCCGCGGTCCTCCGCCCTGGCGGTCAAAGACCGCCAGGGTCAGAATGAGGGCCTTAGTGTGTTTAAAATTACATGAAGGCTCTTTTTGCATTTTTTGTGATATCTTGACTTGTGTATTGTGGATTTTCGTTGTTTTGATCTTGTTTTGTTTAGATACATAGGCCCTCATTCTGACCTTGGCGGGCGGCGGAGGCCGCCCGCCAAAGTCCCGCCGTCAGGTTACCGTTCCGCGGTCGAAAGACCGCGGCGGTAATTCTGACTTTCCCGCTGGGCTGGCGGGCGGTCGCCTTCAGACCGCCAGCCAGCCCAGCGGGAAAGAGGCTTCCACGATGAAGCCGGCTCGGAATCGAGCCGGCGGAGTGGAAGCTGTGCGACGGGTGCAGTTGCACCCGTCGCGTATTTCACTGTCTGCGTAGCAGACAGTGAAATACATGTAGGGGCCCTCTTACGGGGGCCCCTGCAATGCCCATGCCAGTGGCATGGGCACTGCAGGGGCCCCCAGGGGCCCCGCGACCCCCCCTACCGCCATCCGGATCTCGGCGGTCCGACCGCCGGGATCTGGATGGCGGTAGGGGGGGTCGGAATCCCCGCGGCGGTGCAGCAAGCTGCGCCGCCGCGGAGGATTCAATGGGGCGGCGGTACACTGGCGGGACCCCGCCAGTGGTGCCGGTCCGACCGCGGCTTTACCGCCGCGGTCGGAATCCCCATTGGAGCACCGCCGGCCTGTCGGCGGTGCTCCCGCGGTCCTCCGCCCTGGCGGTCAAAGACCGCCTGGGTCAGAATGACCACCATATTCTCTATTTCTCTAAGCCTGTTTTGTGTCATTTTGTAGTGTTTTCATTAAGTTACTGTGGGGATGATTCTGATTCTGGCGGGCGGCGGAGGCCGCCCGCCAGAATTCCGCCCCCATTATACCGCTCCGCGGTCAGAAGACCGCGGAGGGTATTATGAGTTTTTCCCTGGGCTGGCGGGCGGTCTCCAAAAGACCGCCCGCCAGCCCAGGGAAAAACTCCCTTCCCACGAGGATGCCGGCTCGTAATCGAGCCGGCGGAGTGGGAAGGTGCGACGGGTGCAGTGGCACCCGTCGCGTATTTCAGTGTCTGCAAGGCAGACACTGAAATACTTTGCGGGGCCCTCTTACGGGGGCCCCTGCCGTGCCCATGCCATTGGCATGGGCACGGCAGGGGCCCCCAGGGGCCCCACGACCCCCCCTACCGCCATCCTGTTCATGGCGGCTTTCCCGCCATGAACAGGATGGCGGTAGGGGGGGTCAGAATCCTCATGGCGGCGGAGCGCGCTCCGCCGCCATGAAGGATTCCCCCGAGCAGCGGTAAGTCGGCGGGAGCCCGCCGACTTGCCGCTTCTGACCGCGGCTGAACCGCCACGGTCAGAATGCTCGTGGGAGCACCGCCAGCCTGTTGGCGGTGCTCCCGTGGTCGGTGGCCCTGGCGGCCACCAGCAGCCAGGGTCAGAATGACCCCCTGTGTGTGTTGGTACAAATACTTTACACCTAGCACTCTGAAGTTAAGCCTATAGCTCGTACCAAGCTACCAAGGGGGTAAGCAGGGGTTAGCTGAGGGTGATTCTCTTTTACCCTGACTAGAATGAGGGTCCTTGCTTGCACAGGGGGTAACCTGACTGCCAACCAAAGACTCCATTTATAACAATCACCAACTAGAATTCTGGGGAAAGAAATTGCTACATTTCACATAAGCATTACAACGTATGTTAGGCAAACCAATGTACACTGGTTACTGATGAGTGTTTTGTCTTTTCTGTTCTTGATATGATGTCTATCTCTATAGTAAGTTTTCAATAGATTTCAAAAGACCTTAGGCCTGATTTAGATTTTGGCAGACGGTTACTCCATTGCTACATGGCTGATATCCCTTCTGCTCTATTACGAGTGCCATAGGATATAATGCTCTTGTAAGGTGGTGAATTGGATATTTTCTATGTTTGTGATGAGTAACCCATCTACCAAACTGTAAATCAGACCCTTAGTTCTGTACCCAAAAATGGCTATGTGCATAGACATGTCGTTTTTGTTCAATATATCTTACTTTTGACAATATTATTACAGCCTCTTTAAATCTATCCCTACATCTGAAGTGTGTTTATTCTCGGGTACATCCTTCTTTACTAGTATTACTCCCTTCTCATTGTGATATGAGTGATTGGGAGTCTGAGTAAGTGAAAACACCAATAGAGCACCTTACGCATATGGTCAATATTGGCAGAAAGCCATGTTTCATGAAGAAAATGTCAGGCAAGGTGCTAAAAATACAAATGTATTCCACTTTTTACATGCATTTTTATGGAAGAGTACTCCTTAAAATGAACATAGAGAAACCACACAGAAGGTTTCTACTCAAATGAAGAGGAAGAAGAGCAAGGGCAATTGTTATGAGGTCTATGGATATATCACAGAGTCAGACGATTTTTTACCATGATTCAATGTAATGGAATTCTCTCTTGAACAGAATTGCACTAAGTAGCAATGTCTGCCGGTTCCCTGGCGATTGAACCAACACACCAACACAGATAAAATCCCTATTCCTTATAGTTAAGGACATACAAAAAGTTATGGTCACCATGCAACAACAATTTGCTGTTAGATTTGTCAGCCTTAGGTTGGTCTTCCACCAAACTTTCTGCCTTCACCCTCCTAATTTTCTGAATTCCTTTTTGATAGAATAAGGACTCTGCACTTAATCAAGGCTAACTAGTGCTAAAGTGTTTGTACTCACTCCCTAAAACTTGGTAATGTTGTCTTACAACTGATTGGCATATTTAATGTACTTATAAGTCAGTAGTAAAGTGTCATGCCATAGGACGTGTTAATAAAATTTTACTAGTGAGCCTGTGGCACTTATTGTGCTCCCACTGAAGTAGCCAATTAAAATATGTCCCAGGTCTGATATTTCAGCCTGATTGCAGTTTAAAGTACCAATTAGACCTGGCAGTATAACCCCCTTGCCAAACCTCACACTCTCCGTTTATTGCATATGTTACCCCTGAGGTAGGCCCTAAGTAGCCGTAAGGGGAGAATGTACTGTAAAGGTTGGACATGTACTTTTAAGTTTTACATGTCATGGGAGTGAAAAACTATCAAATGTAATTTTTACTACTGTGATTGGCATTTTTCTGCCTCAGCTATGTTGTGCCTGCAGTTTGTTTCTGGGTGTAGTTGACAGTTGGACTTTGTTTATTGCTACTAAATAGCCACATATTACAGGGATAAATGTGCCTGGATGGACCATCCCTGGAGGATGGAGGAGTGGAGCTGGACATGGCCCACTTACCAATCAGTAGTCTGTGCCGTGCCTTCACACAAAAGACTTGACACCACTTCATTCTTAATGCAGCCAGCCTGGAGGCAAGTCAGGGGAGAGGCAAGACACTTGAACTACATCAAAGGGAATTCTCTAGAAACTTCTACTTCAAAGAAGGAACCAGGTATAAAAATAGGGACCTCAGACGCACTCTTTATTTCCCTTTAAGGACCTGTGGAAGGTCTCTCAGATTATTGCTTGCTGCTGTGGCCTGCTGTGTACTTAAGAGTACTGCTTTCCTGCTCCTGGAAGGACTGCTGTCCAGCTTGAACCCTGCCTTGAACCCTCAGAGACCTGCCCTGCTACTTTAACCCCGTTTACTACTTTAACCTAGGACTACCAAAGTAACTCCAAGGGTTATTTGGCTGGCCTCCTGATTATAGCCTCAGGAACAGAAAAAACTCAAACTATCTTGAACCTGGACCCAGCTGAGTTCCAGCCCTTCCAGTGGTGCCTCGTCTGTCCTGAAACCTTGGAAGTGGTACTAAAGGTGTCCAGAAAAAAACATAATCCAACACTTGTGAAAGTTTTGGCTAACAATTGCTCTGAGAACTGAGAGAGGACCGGAACCAATGTGCTCGTCTCTCAGTCCGAGGAACAGCGCCGGTCAGTCTGTATTTGCATCAGCTCTGGTTAAGTTCTTCTCCGCAGCAGCAAATCCTGTCCAGCGTTCCTTCACAGAAGGGTTATCTAGCCTCATGGAGGCCTCATTCGCTACTGCCTCCAACCTTGTCCCACTGGAAATTTTTGACTTCCAAAAAAGACTAAGCCGCAAATGGAAATTTTCACTAAGGCATTGATGATGACACCTGCTCCTCCGACAGCCTTGCAGCACTGAACAGAAGATTTTTGTTGAAATTTCTACTAAGTCCGCAGGTAAGCGCTGACCAGGCTCAATCCACTTCTTCTATCTGACTCACTTGTCTTCGGGGTCAGCCATATTTTTTTACTTTGACCCAGTCTTGTACTACTAGATGCCTGTGATTGGCACTTTGAAGCACTAGATTTTACCTTAAACTTTAAAAGTTAATGACTTCCGGTACTGATTGCATTTTTTTGTTCTGGTGTCAAATAATTTATTAGCACTTACCCAATTTTTTTAATTGCTGTGGGATTTTATTCTTGTGTTGTGTTTTTACTTTAGTACTGTTTTTGTGCTGCATAAGCATTAAGGTAAGCCTGACTGCTTTGTGTCAAGTACCAGAGGGTTAGGCACAGGTTAATTTAAGTGACTTTAGTGGTTCACTTTGTCAGGGATTGTGGCTGTTGCTTGAGCAGGGTTAATAATACACCACTCAACCAACAACCCAATTTTTCACAAGAGATGTCAGAGAATGTTCTGCAGGTAAGGCACTGGGGAAGTGTTAAAATTAGGGTCTTTGATTGGCAGTCAGATTACCCCCTCTCCAAGCAAGGACCCTCTCTCTAGTCAGGGTAAGTCACACACAATCGAAATTATCCAGTGCCCACCCTCTCGTAGCTTGGCACTGAGCACTTAGAAGGCAATGTGTAAAGTATTTGTGCAATAAATCATGCAATAACACAGTGTAAACACCACAAAAATACACTACACAGGTTTAGAAAAATATAGAATATTTATCTGAGTAGAATAAGGTTCAAACGATCAAGATTTGATAAGTACAAGTTGAGATATCACTTTTGTAATGAAGAGTCTTTAGTTCTTAAAAAGCAATGGTTGTCTCTTGCAAGCACAAAATACCTGGTTTGAGTCTAAATTATCCGCAAAGGACAGCAGAGGAGGAGATGAGTAAGAAAATGGGAGGTGTGGGTCAGTTTCTCCAGTGCGCACAGACTATGCGTCAATATTTTACACGCAGCAAGGGCTTTGCATTGATTTCCAGCATGCGGACTTGGATCCTCTTCAGGTTGTGGGGTATTTGGAGGCCGTGGGGATGATGCGGAGAAATCCTGGGCGTGCGGAACGAAGTCACAGGAGCTGTATTGATCCGGTGGGCAATGAGGGGAAATTTCTGTTGCACGGCAGCGCTGTGTCGATTCTTCTTGCACGAAGTCGGGCTGCGTCATTCCGGCTCGGCTATGCATTGATCCAGTGGACCGTGCGCGAAATTCCGGTTGCAACGATGGCGCAGCATGGATCTCCACTCAGGGAGCCGGTCTGCGTTGTTCCGGTTCTGCGTGCGTCGATTTTCTCACCACGATGCAGGCTGTGCGGCGATTCTGGCATGCTGTGTGTTGATTTTTCACCGCACAAGGAGTTCTTTGCAGAGATGAAGTCTTTTTGGCCCTGAGACTTCAGAAAACAGGAGGCAAGCTCAATCCAGGCCCTTGGAGAGAACTTTTCAGCTGAGCCGCAGGGCAGCAAGGCAGCAGGGCAACAGCAAGGCAGCAGTCCTTTTCAGCAAAGCAGTCAGGTGAGTCCTTTGGGCAGCCAGGCAGCTTCTCTTGGCAGGTTTCAGGTTCTGGTTCAGAGTTTCTTCCTCTGTCGTATTTTGTCCAGAAGTGTCTGCGTTGGTAGGGTCAGAGGCCCTGTTTAAATACCCAAATGTGCCTTTGAAGTGGGGGAGACTTCAAAGAGTGGCCGAGAGGTGCGCAAGGTCCCCTTTCAGTTCCATCTAGTCTGCCAGGGTCCCAGTAGGGGGTTTGGAAGTCCATTGGGGGAGGGCAGGCCACTGTCCTTTAACATGTATGTGTCAGGCCCTCCACCCTCCTGGCCCAGGAAGACCCATTCAGTGTGCAGATGTGTGCAAGTGTGACTGAGCATCCTGCATTTGGGGTTGTCTGAGTGAAATGCACAAGGGAGCTGTCAACTAACCCAGCCAGAAGTGGATTGTAAGGCACAGAAGGATTTAAGTGCAGAGAAATGCTCACTTTCTAAAATTGGCATTTATAAAATAGTAATATTAAATCCAACTTCACCAGTCAGCAGGATTTTGTATTACCATTCTGGCCATACTAAATATGACCTTCCTGCTCCTTTCAGATCAGAATCTACCACTCACAGTATATGAGGGTAGCCCTAATGTTAGCCTATGAAAGGAGCAGGTCTCAAAGCAGTGTAAAACAAATTTAGGAGATTTACACAACCAGGACATATAAACTTCACAGGTACATGTCCTGCCTTTTCCCTACATAGCACCCTGCCCTATAGGTTACATTAGAGGTGACGTATATGTAGAAAAAGGGGAGTTTAAGGCTTGGCAGGTACTTTTAAATCCCAAGTCGAATTGGCAGTGAAACTGCACTCACAGGCCTTACAATGGCAGGCCTGAGACATGGTTAGGGGGCTACATATATGGTTGCACAGTCAGTGCTGAAGGCCCACTAGCAGCTTTTAATCTACAGGCCCTGGGCACATGTAGTGGACTTTTACTAGGGACTTATAAGTAAATTAATTAAGCCAATTGGGTATGAGCCAATGTCACCATGTTTTAAGGGAAAGAGCATATGCACTTTAGCACTGGTTAGCAGTGGTAAAGTGTGCAGAGTCCTAACACCAGCAAAAACAGTGTCAAAATGTAAAGGGAGGCAGGCAATAAAGCTGCCAGGTTTAACAGGAAGCAGTAAGAAAATGTTGATAAGCCTTGTGCATATATTGTTTGCAGCAAATAATTGTGATATATTGAACATTTTGGAAAATAAATAATCAGGAATCATTTAAAACATGCACAAAACAGCCAGCAGTGCACACTTGTCCAGTACTGGCAGTTTTACTTTTTTGACACATTAATATATATGTGTATGATTTTATTTCATATTAACAGGTCATTATTGTCAAAATGTCATAGAGACAAACAGTAGAAAATATATCAATACTCTATGTCCAATGCTTCAAAACTGCAGTGAACTCTGTGACAAGGCCTGTTAAGACCTCTTATGTTTTTATCATATGCTTGTTTGCAGATTCCTAAAACTCATTTTATTTAAGAGTGTGACGTTTTAGACACTAGCAGAAGTGTTACTACCTAGCGCATCTGTCTCCTATCTAGGCTGAAATATTTTTGTAGTTGTTGCTGCCATAACACTAGTAGGGGTAGGGGAATTGGAGGAATTTAGTAATTCTGTGTCACTCATGCAACACGGAATAACTAATACATTCTCTCTCTCTGTCTGCAGTATTAATCAGCGTCGTAATGTTTTTAAACAGGGCTGGAAGAGGGAGCTCTCCCTCTAGCTTTAAAAACATCTGCAGTGATTTTTAAACACAGAGGTACTGTTTTTTCTTCCACCCCTGCTTAAAGTACTACTGTGGTGCAGTGCATGCTCCTCAGCACCCTTACATAATTATGTAAGGGCGCTGACAAGTATGCACTAGAGTGGATACCCCTCAGTGCTCTTACATATTTATGTAAGGGCACCCATAGGTCAGGGGTATGCATTTTACTACAGTGCAGTGCATAGCCCTTATTGCCCTTAGGGGTACTGAGGGGTGTGCACTTCACTTCAGTGCAGCACATCTCCCTTGTTGCCCTTACATATGTTTGTAAGGGTACTGAGGGGTATGCACTGGAGAGGATACACCACGGTGCCCTCCCTTACTTATGTAAGGGCATAAAGGGGTATGAACTGGAGTGGAAGACCCTTGGTGCACTTACATAGAGGGGTAGGCACTACAGTGCAGCACATAGCTTTCAATGCCCTTATATATGAATGTAAGGGTACTGAGGGGTAGGCACAGCACTGGAGCACATACCCCGCGGATCCCTTACATAAATAGGCAGGGGGCATCGAGGGGTATACCCTGTTCTGAACTGCAGTGCATACCCCTCCTTGCCCTTCCATACTTATATAAGGCACACACAGAGGAGTCCACACTGCACATTGAGGTTCCCACTCTGCCCTTTCTCAGAATTCTGTGGAATTTTAAGATAACTCCACGGAATTCCACAGAATGAAACTTCACCAATTCTGCTCACCCCTAAACAGTATTGATGCTTACAGCGAAAACTGATATTTTTCTATTGTTTTTGTTATATGGGCAATGTATCTATATTTAAATCAACATTGAGCATTTATAACCATATTTCTTTTATTTTGCTGAGACTTTAGTGTCTCCAAGTGTTTTATAAACATGAGATATAATAAGTAATTAGATACTAAAAATAATCTAATAACTGACCATTAATTGGAGGGTGTTTCGGACAGAACTATCAAGCCAGTGGTCACTCTGGTCTGCAGCGTCAACCAGTCTCAGTAAGGGGCTGTTCCGGTGGGGGTTACAGAGAGGTGACTTTTAGCCTAGCACTCTTTATCATTTCCAGGCAAGAGACAGGGAATAGCTCGACAGATATGCTGGCAATCCATATTAAAACTTGATTTATAGGCTTGATTTTTTCTGCTAAAGTTTGTCACAGTGCTTAGAAGTAGTCTAGATAGGGTCTAGGATGCTAGGAACTTGATAACCATATTAGGGATGTTCATATTGTTTTCACTGGACATGTCATGCATCACTACATTTATTTCTTAATCTGTGTGGTTACCGTTCATATTTTATGCACTGGACTCGGGTTTTAGAATTTAACATTTTAAAGTTTTATCCCCTGCTTCTTAGTGCAATTCTGAGTGTGTTTTTTATTAAGGAAATGGATTTTAGAATTGAACTGTATTTTTTAATTCATCCCGTGGGACTGATCGTGACCAGAAAACATTCCCTAACAGTACTGCTTAGTAAGTTGTGCATGGGTCGCAGTCAAACTAGATTTCCGATTTGTTTTGTTGCATTACACTGAGTCACTGAACCTGCAGCTCTAAGGGGCCCACAGATTGTGGCGAAATAATGCTGCATAATTTACCTAAAACAGGCTTACAGCTTGAAAACAAATAGAAAACTACAGAAGCAGACTCAACAAAGTTTAGAGGAAAGGAAGAATTGCATCATACAACAGTCGCATGCACAAAACATCTTGTTCTTTACCTGCGGGTAACATTAAACTTTAATGTTTATTTTTCCAAATTGCTCAGCGATCTCTTAAATTAATACAAAGTGTTTTAAATTATGTATAACCCTTCGCAAACTCTACCAATTCTGTTGGTTATTGAACTAGTGCCTGACCTGCTGTGTCAAAGGGGTAATAAAAAAAACTGAAGATATCATCTTGTTCTCCTGATCATCAATCACAGTTTCATCAGAATAATATGTTTGCTACACTGTTTTTAATTTTGTTCTTTTGGAATTGTTTTCTCTTCCTGACAGGGCATCGATGAAAATCAAGGTGGAATATCCTGTCCTTTTCGTGTCGGGAAACAAGCTAGATAATGTTGCAATGGAACGGAACTAAAGCACACTTTTAAATTTTAAGTTTCTCAATTTGCCAACAACAATGTTTACGTGGATCCAGGTGCTGGTCCTAGCTTTGTTTACCAAAGGAGTATTGCTTTCTTTAAACGACCACAACTTTTTAAGGAAAGAAATTAAGATTGAAGGTGACCTGGTGTTGGGTGGGTTGTTCCCAATCAATGAGAAAGGAAGTGGGACTGAAGAATGCGGAAGAATCAATGAGGAACGGGGCATTCAGCGCCTGGAGGCCATGCTCTTCGCAATTGACAAAATCAACAGTGACGGTCACCTACTTCCTGGTGTCAAGCTTGGAGTTCATATTTTGGACACGTGCTCTAGGGACACTTATGCGTTGGAGCAATCCCTTGAGTTTGTTAGAGCCTCGTTGACAAAAGTGGATGAAGCAGAATACATGTGTCCCGATGGATCCTATGCCATCCAGGAAAACAGCCCCTTACTTATTGCTGGTGTAATCGGAGGCTCTTACAGCAGCGTATCCATCCAGGTAAGAGTACTAAAGATGACGTTTCTCAGTTTGCATGCTTTACGTCTATGTGATGGAGGGAAGGCGCTCATTTTTACAAATTCGGAAAATTGAATCCTATGTCTGGGTACATCCCAGACATCACTATGCCAATCTCCAAGGTTCAACAAGTTCTAAAAGTAATGAAGTCTTATCGAAAATTCATAATTTGGTTTCAGTTTTTACTCCTTGCAACCAAGGCCGGCTTTAGTGTGGTACAACCGGTGCAGCCGCATCTGGCTCTGACTTTGGTGAGGCACACTGTGTTTAAAAATAACTTTTAGATTAAAAGCATATGAACTTCCTTGTGCTTCTAGCAGTTTTCAGGCAACAATAAAAATGTCAAGATAACTCTGGGGATTAATGTCCCTACTGGTGAGAAATGGAATTTTGTCTAGTGGGAGGTTGGCTCATCATAAAGTAACACAGAGGGTTAATGTGCCTGCTGCAAAGAATGTGTACCATGCAGATCACTAGACTAAGTATGAGGAAAGTATGGCTAGCATCATAAAAAAAATTACTAACTGGACTTTTCTTGCCACACAAACTGAAAATAAAAAGTAAAGCAGTTGACATAAGCTAGCTAATTTAAAGCACCACCGTGAGCGTGAAGGAGGCTCAAAAACTAAAAAGATGTTTGCTCGCAGTCAAAGTTATCGGCAAACGTGCAATTATCCATGCAACAGGATCTGTCCCCAAGGCGGTAACAAAACCGCCCTTAGTAGGGACAAATGTAATGCATTTAGCAATGAAAAGAAAGGATTTTTGAAAAGCAAGCCCACAAACTGGTGATAGTGATGGGCATGCAGTGGGCATGGCTAAAAGCAAAGACACATAACAACATGTCGGAAAAGCAGCGCTTGCGTGCTGCTTTGCTTGACTTAATAACAAAATATATGTCAGAGAGAGTGCATGGAGAGATGAGTTGCGCTGTTGGAGAATGGTAGTGAGGAAATTCCTGGAGAAGGATGTTATGGGGGGACCAAAAAAGATTGTTGCACCTAGAGCATTAAAGCCAGCTGTGTGCAGTTCCAACTGTGTCATTGCGACCTCTATCAGGCCATTCACAAGCTCTAACATAGCCTCTACCTGCATGATTATATCCGGCAGTCAGGCAATGTTTAAAGGAGATTGAATAACCTTCATTTACAAATAAAAAGAAGTGTATTCCATTTTATAAGACAAAATACTGGTCGTAGGGGTATGGGAGTGTGTTTATAACTACCATGAGGCATGTATAATACAATATCATGTTTAAAATATTCACATTTCATAGAAAATAGTACTGCCGTTCAGCGTATATAATGCCATATTTGAGGACATAGGAGCCGGGGCGAAGGAAGACAAAGGGGCCTATTTATGAAAAAGTCACACAGTGCAGCACAGCAAGTCACCTTGCAGAATGCAGCACACATATCACAAGTAACAAGTAAAATAAAGAGTAACAAGTAGAAATAATGATATTTCTCCTTGTTACACGTTTCCTGGGAAGGCGTATCTTTTTGGTGCATTCCCATGTTTACCAGTTCTGGTAAATCTGGAAATACGTACAAAAAAACGTAGGCATTGCATGGGAACACTGAAGCAATGCCCATGGAATGCCTTCCCAAGGCAGCATAAGGCAATGTAGCTACTTGTGCTGTGTTGCCTTACTCCAGATTTATGTGGCCTTGTGTGGCTTCATAAATCTCACCTAAGGTTTGCGGTGTTCTTGCACCACAGAGAGATTTGCGAGCTGGTTTATGTCACCAAGAGTGTCACAAACCAGCTCATAAATAGACCCCAAAGTCTTTTGTGAAGAACTCAGGTCACATGATCCCACAATTACAACTTTGGCTACTTCTCTTGCTTGTCAGGCTATGATATTGCAACGGGAGTTGTGAAACAAAGTCCAGAACTATAATAAATGTGGTAAACTAGTTTTGAGATGCACTCATAGCTGGAGTTTCCAGGTGCATTCCTAGATCTGCCTGGTTGAAGCAACAAATGGAGCTTAGCATGAATTCTGTCACTATAAATTACTTGCCCCTAGGATTGTTTCCTTCTGACGGAAATACAACAGTGATGCTCTGTTGTGGCCATTGTTTTCTAATTTGTATCCAGAGAAGAAAAAGGCAGTCTTACAAATGAGAGCAGCGTCAGGAGTGGCTTTGTGCTATTGGAAATCTTCCTATGTGAGTCGTCACAACCAGACTCTAGGTTTTAATTTTGAATACCACTATCTTTCTATGTGACACAACCTCCCCAAAATACCACGGTGGCACACTTAGGAAACCAATCGATTATTTCCACCCCAATCCCATCTGAATCACTGAATGTGTCGTGGACAGCAATAATGATTTGAATAACACTTTATTTGACACGTGACACTCATTTCTGTATACTATGTCAAACATATTGTGTTATTGTGTTACAAACAGTGAAGAAATGGAATGTGTTGTTGTCCTGTAAATACTATTGTGCATAATAGACATTGGTGCAACAGAGTTTTCAGATAAAAAACTGACCTTATTTTTATGGTGATTTCTTAGGTGCGAGATTCTGCATGCAAGCAGTTTTAGGTGGTCGCATTACATCATACTTTCCGTTAACCACACATTAACACCTCCCCGTACACTACATACTCCAGTACCAAGAGGATTCTAGTGTGCATAACATCAAGAAGCTACATCTCCCCCTTTGTTAAATAAAAAATGGCAGACATCACCAAAATCCCATTTCCTAGATTAGTCAATGTCTGACAGCTAGAGTGATTTGAGATGATTGAAGTTCTCACTGATCGGATGACGGCACCATAGGCTCATGCTCTTGAGCCTGGCCTCAACAAGTGTTGTGGTAGGTGTTTGAAATGTGATGTGTCCCGAGTGATGGATTGTCCAGGACGATGTGCTGTTGCCATATGTCCATTGCACCCCACAGCCGGTAAAGGATCAGCAGCAAAAGGAGTGTCCATTTTTCATCTGTGTTTCTCCTTAACCAATACCCAGTCTCCTTTGTCAAAAATGTTGTCCTTGGCATGGCGACGCATATTTGTTTTCATTTTTCTTTTTCAAGCTGCGTCGGTGTCTCGAATATTGGCAGTATTCACTGGTCAATCCGGGGTCCATTGAGGTGGTTTTGTTCTGATGGCTCTCCCAAATAGCAAGGTGGCTGGACTCTCACTAGTTGTGGAGTGAGGAGTTGATCGATAGGCCCACAGGGCCTGACACAATGCTTGTTCAAATCAATTCCCTCCCTGGACGCTCATTGAATAACTCTCTTGAGGGTGCCTGTGAATTGCTTGACTGGGCCATTGGCTTGGGGCCGGAGGGGCATACTTTTTGGTATTTGACGTTGAGTCGAACAAGATTTTTGTTTTATCTCTTTGCTGTTCAAGAGCAGGCCACTATCAGATTTGAGGATTTCAGGGATGCCCCATGTTGCAAAGATGTCATCATGCTGCTGTATGACTTTGTCATGGATTGTCGAAGAGAGGTCTTCCGCCAAAGGAAACCGTGAATATTCATCCATGACTACAATAAGATAGTGTCCATTTCCTAAAGGCCCAATAAAGTCAACTGCATCTCTCTCCAAGGCATGGGCAGGAAGATAAGGCACTGTCACTGGGTGTTCGATACGTTTGGGGGACAAACTATTGCAAATGTGGCATGCCTTCATCTCTTTCACAACTTGCTCATGGAGCCAAGGGAACCACATTTCATGTCTTAGTGCTCTTGTGGTGGCTGCAATACTGCGGTGTCCTTCATGGGCCACCTCGATGACCAGCTGTCTTAAGCTTTCAGGTATGACAATTCTAGAACCTCATAAGTATCACGCCCTCTTGGGTGACTGCTAAGTCACCCTGTGCATTTTTCAATTTTTGGAATTCAACATCATGAGCAAGGGACTGGGTCTTTCTCCTCCATGATTGTGTGGTAATCGGTTGTTTGATTATGTTCATGTCTTTATCTGCATTGGTAATGGCAAAGATTTGTTCCACAGACAGAGCAGTTGGTGTTATGGAGTTCACAATAAAGTTGAGATATACTTTATCTGTCTTGGATGTCAAACTATCATGATGCAGCACCACTTGTGAAAAGTAATCTGCTCGGTTTTGATCATTCGCCAGTTTGTGCACAAACTCATAGTCATATTCTTATACTCATAACCCCCACCTCGTCATGCAAGGGGACTTCTTAGCCTTCGGGTTTCCAAAAACTGTAAGCAACGCCTGGTAGTCCACGATGACGGTGAATCACTTTCTACACAATGGGACTGATTCTAACTTTGGAGGACGGTGTTAAACTGTCCCAAAAGTGGCGGATATACCACCTACCGTATTACGAGTTCCATAGGATATAATGGACTCGTAATACGGTAGGTGGTATATCCGCCACTTTTGGGACGGTTTAACACCGTCCTCCAAAGTTAGAATCAGGCCCAATGTGTCTTGGAGCATCTGGATGACCATTGTGTTGAGCAATGATTGCCCCTAACGCTACTGGGCTCTCATCAACCATTATTTCTGAATGTAACTTGCTGTCAAAGTAGGCCATTTTCATTGTAGTCTTAATTGCATGTTTAATGTCTTTGAAACTCTGGTCACAACTCGGAGACAACTGGAACAGTACATTCTACATTGTCAAGTCTCTGAAATGGGCACTCACTGTAGCAAGACTGCGTATGTAACTTGAGCAATAACTGGCCATGCCTAGGAAGGATCACAGCATTGTGACATCTTGGGGGCAGGGAGCAAGTAGATGATTGTGCTGGAACTTTGTCTGGATCTGGACACTTCCCTCTATCAGAGAACATGTGCCCAAAACATTTGAGTTTGGTTTTGTGAAACTCACATTTTGCATTATTCAGAGTGAGGCCAGGGAGTAGCTGGCACACTTGGGTAAGGGCTTTGTTGTGTTCTTTTTGGCTTCTCCCAAAAAACAGTATATCATCACTGTAATTGGAAGCATGCATAACAGGCTGGATCACTCAGCGAATAACATCCTGAAAATTTTCAGCAGCCAAAGATACTCCAAAGCTCAGTCCCTTATGTCTGAACAAACTAACTTGACCTGAAAAGGTAATAATGTACCTGCAGTTCTCCAAATCGCTTTGATGGTACCCTTTATTTGGGTTGAGGCAGGAAAAGACTTTGGCTCCATTCAATTGCATGATCATTTCTGCTATGTGTGGACCAGGATGCCCTGTCATTGGCTCCGCTATTGTCCTGCTATTGCTATGGGTGAAGCCGATGGTTTGGGGCCTGTGGAGCATTCAATGATGTCATATTTTAAGAGGACTTCCAACTCTTTCTTTACAGCTTCTTGTGGATGGAAAGTAACTCTGCGGTGTTGCTGAGCAACAGGGTGAATGTCTTCATTGATATGAATCTTTACTTTAATTTTCTTGAGTTTTCCTCCAACTGAACACAGAGGTTGCAGTTGAGGGATATCAGTCCCATGCCTGCAGCACTGGCAAAACTGTGTAAACAGGCAGTCGATGAAGGGCCTTGTGGAACATGAATGGTGGCTAGCACCAATGTCTTTTTGTGTCTCCTTGTTCTTAAGAACTGTTAGACTTTTCATCCTTGGTGTGGTCTCCCTTAACTTTTTGCCTCTGTTCCCCAGGTTGTTGATGTGTGCTGGACTCTGATTTTACTGTTTTTGTTACTCTGGGCACTTTACCACTGCTAACCAGTGCTAAAGTGCAAGTGCTCCTTTACAAAATGTGTATGTAATTGGCTTATCCATGATTGGCATATTTGATTTATTAGTAAGTCCCTAGTACAGTGCACTAGAGGTGCCCAGGGCCTATGAATCAAATGCTACTAGTGGGCCTGCAGCACTGGTTGTGCCACCCAAATAAGTAGCTCTGTAATCATGTCGCAGACCTGCCACTGCAGTGTCTGTGTGTGCAGTTTTAACTGTAAATTCGACTTGGCAAGTGTACCCACTTGCCAGGCCTAAACCTTCACTTTTCTTACATGTCAGACACCCCTAACATAGGCCCTAGGTAGCCCCAAGGGCAGGGTGCAGTGTATGGTTCAGGTAGGCCATATAGTAATGTGGTTTAGATGTCCTGACAGTAAAATATTGCTAAATTCGTTTTTCACTGTTCCAAGGCCTGTCCCTCTCATAGGTTAACATGGGGGCTACCTTTAAATCTGATTAAAGTGTAGATTCCCTTTGGGAGCGGAGGGACATGTGGAGTTTGGGTTCTCTGAGCTCACAATTTAAAAATACATCTTTTAGTAAAGTTGATTTTAAGATTGTGTGTTTGAAAATGCCACTTTTAGAAAGTGGGCATTTTCTTGCTTATACCATTTCTGTGACTCTGCCTGTTTGTGGATTCCCTGTCTGGGTCAGTTTGACAGTTGGGCTGGTTGCACCTCACACTAGACAGTGACACAGAGGGAGCTGGGTGTAGCCTACATATCCTGATGAGCCTTCCATCTTGTGAAGAACTCTCCAAGGGCTTGATTTAGAACTTGCCTCCTGTTGTTTGAAGTCTCAGGGACAGCAAAGACTTCTCTCTGCCAGCACCTGGAGTCTCTGGAGAGACTTCTACTCTGCCCTGTGGTGCCCATCCAGTTCCCGGGACCCTGAAAGGAGAAGCTGGCAGCATAAAGACAAGGAAATCCACGCACAGAGTGCCATTCGGGGAAAAGATTGACGCAACTCCGATCTACGGCTGAAGAAACAACACGCCGCCAGCTCCTAAGCTGAGAAACGAGGCTACCAGGAAACACGACCGAAGAATCGACGCACAGAGCAGGAGAAACTACGTGCAGCATCGCTGACGGAGGCTGGGAGATCATAACCCGCACTGCGGGATTTTCTGATCATCGTGCGGCTGGATTTCCGACTCAAGCACCGCTGTGCGTGGAAAAACAACACAAGGCCTGCCCGGACCCGAGAGTGCTGACCAGAGAGAAGAAATAACACGCCCGACCCGGCAAATGGAGAAACAACACACGGTCCTGCTCGTGAGTGGAATCAACGCCTCGAAGCCCTTTTTGACACACAGTCGCCCGTGCGGGGTTATTTTTTACGTGCACCAGGTACATTTTCACGCTAGCAGCGCTAGTGTGTGCTTAAAACTACTTAAAGACCCTTTTTGCATTTTTATTCATAACTTGACTTGTGTATGTCTGATTTTTGTCATTTTGGTCTTGTTTTATTTAGATAAATATTTCCTATTGTTCTAAACTGGTGTTGTGTCATTTTGTAGTGTTTTCATTAAGTTACTGTGTGTGTTGGCACAAGTACTTTACACCTAGCACTCTGAAGTTAAACCTACTACTCTGCCAAGCTACCAAGGCGGTAAGCAGGGGTTAGCTGAGGGTGATTCTCTTTTACCCTGACCAGAGTGAGGGTCCTTGCTTGAACAGGGGGTAACCTGACTGTCAACCAAAGACCTAATTTCTAACAAGAACAATCCTTGGCTTGCACTGGCTCAGAGGAAGCCAACATGCTTGATGGAGTGAGGCAAGGCACAAGGGATAGGCTGTTAAATATTTATGCTGGCATGATGTTGATTGACGCATCACTGTCTATAATGAAAGTTATTGGATGATTGTTCACTTTAAGTTGGTATTGGGACAGTGTCCTAATGCCGTTTGTTGCTTTGTTTGGTGAACTTTTCTTTGATTTATGATCTACTTCACAGATAGTCAACCCCACAAGTGCATGCTGCCTTTTGGTGGATATCACCAGGGCACATTCATCTTCGTTGCTGGTGCTTGAGAGTGACATTGAACAACCTTGGTATGATGAGCTCGAAGATAATTGATTTTGCCTGGTTTCTACTTGTTTTAGTTGATGTTGCTTTTTGGTTTTAGGGGCGTGAAGCAAAAGCTTCTGGAACGTTATTGCAGCCATTTTCTCTTGCAGTCGTGAAACACTTAAATTTTCTTTGGCTCGGCACACAGTTATGAAGTGACTGTCTTTTCCACAATGTTTGCAAACCTGTCCTACAGCTGGACATTTACCTTCATAGGAAAATGAAAATCCATATCAGAAACACAGTTCTGTTTCCTTTGAAGACGTCAACCCAGGTGTGTCTCATTATGCTTGTGCTTGCATTTCACAGTCAGTGCTGATCCATGGTGTTCTGTTCCTGTTTTCATGTCAGCAGATTGAAAATCTGCTCAATCTTCGGTTCTTCTATCCATCAGCGATTTCACTAGACTGTATGTTTCTCTTAGAATGCACCTTCTAAATGAATCTGAAAGGCAGCAAGCAATGATTCTGAGGTGGATGGCTTCTTCATCAGTAAAGTTGCGTCAAGCGCATCAAGTCTTTCAGAAAACTCGTCCATTGCTTCTGCAAGATTTTGGCACGATTGGTTGAAGATATAGCTTTTGTAGTCAACATTCGGCATTGGATTGAACCTGGCCTATAATGCTTCTTTTAGCTTTTTGAACGACTTTGAATCAGTGTGTGAGATTTTTCTTAGCACTTCTTTCAGTCCGTCACCTGTAAAATTGTTCAAATATTTGATGACTTCTTGTCATCTTCTTCCTTTAGTGCATCTATAAAGTCGTCAAATGTTTAGATCCAGGCACCCGACCTGGCACCAATATTTTGCTTCTTAAAAGAGTCTAAATGAGCTGATGGCTTCAGGAACACAGCCACATTGTATTTCCCACTCCCTCCTACTGCCATTAAGAACATGTGCTGTTCAGACAACTTTCACTGCACAGGATGGCACTGACAACTGCTCCAAACAGGGGTCACTGCTGGGGTATGTACTGCTGTGTGCTTCAATCACCCTTAATGATGAGTAAGGTTTCTGTTTTCTGTATCTTTTTAATGTGATCATTATTTATTGCTGTGCATGAATAGTCATTCTGTATTTTATGCCCGATACAGCATCTCTGTCAATCACCTCATCTGCAGTTTTCATAGGCATTTTGAATGTGCTCCTCTGTAGGGCTTTCTGTCTGTTCTGCACCTATGTATGAGCTGTAGCAGGGCTGTGACTCCATGTGTGGAAGCCGCAATCCACTTTAACATGTAACACACAGGAGCAGATTGCGTATTGTTGCAAACTCTAAGGAGAGCAGAGCTGTCTTCTCAGGCATGTATCCCCTACTGGCCACCATTTGTAGTGTCTTCCCCAGCCCTGGAGCATGCTGATGAATTTAGCCACACGGGAGATATGATCAAACATTACTCTATTCCTCAGCATACACCAACACACTGCACATTGCATCATACTTTCTGTTACTCATACCTTAACACCTCACCGTACATTACAATGAGGTATTTCCTTTTCAGAGTCAATCCAGAACCACAAGGATTCTAGTGCCCATAGCATCAAGATGCTACAATTATTGGGAAATGTTTTTATAAATGTTTCTTCCTTAAAATTAAAGTCTGTGGTTTATTTGTAGCATTTTACATTGATACAATGATGTCCTTCAATCCAGAGTTCAGAGACATCAATTCTGGTTGCTTTAAAATTATGGATTTTCAATTAGACATAGTATATTTTGATGTTTTACTTAGTGAGTTAATTTTCGCTGGAGGTTACTTAGTGCAGTTTTTGCACTTCTCTCATGAATGAACCGCTCACATGGAACATGCTGGTCCTTATTTGTAGCGAATATTGAAAACAACTTTTGTGATGGCATTGATTGATTAACATGGCACAAACCCTTCATCTGAGAAGCATAGACCGTTCTTTGACACAGAGCTTAACTGTTGGTGATTTTGGAATGCACAACACAGTATAGTTGAGCTGAATTGTAAATTGCCACTAGTAATTGTCTCCTCTTCCTCATTCACTTTCTTTTTGGGGACTGCCAAACTCAACAGACAGCATCAATGTAGCTACCTGGTGCTAGTTCTAGAGGGAGATGAGTGGCAACGATGGCGATCTCCTAACTAACTGGTGCTCACTTTACATTTAAGACTGCTGCGGTATTGATCCAAATTGTACATCTCATAAAATGCTACTGGACGTCTTCTCTAGTATACGTTGTTGACAATGTTGGGGTTCAGTGGTGTGTTTTATTTGGATTTGTTTATACATTAATTATGTCGATTTTTTACATTGTGCTAACCATGGAAGGACTCCATCCTGCGGCACACGGCTTTGATGCAGCCTTCTCGCGCTTACTGGGGGCAGATAGGGGAAATGGCGATAGAATTCAAGGATGTGTTGGTAATGTGAATAATAAAGTATACATTTATTTGGTAGGTGAAGCTACTGTAGCAAGCAATGTGTTTCAAATGTTTTCAAAAACATTTACGTTTGCTTATCATCCATATCCTCAGGTTATTGAAAAAGTTATGCGTAGCATCCAAGGCATATCCCCTATGTGCTAACAGTGCAGGTAAAATAGAGCTAAAAGGAAGCAGCAATTATTGTTAAAATTAGGAAAACACAATGATATGCACATATAACCAAATTGAGTATCACATTTAGAAAATAAGGCCTGGGAAAGCACCTTAGTTAAATTAATAACAGTCTACCAAAACCTTTCTATATCACTGAACTCAGCACTGGCTGATTGCAACTCAGATTTCTGCCAGCCTTTCCATGGTGGGGACCCTGCTAAGAAAAGGCTGGTGGAAAGCCAGAGCCGGGGGCCATAGGAAGTACCCTGCACTGCCCATGCCCTTCAAGGAGTTGAATCCAAAATTGTAGCACTTTTCCTGCTGCTCAGCCTGGCGGGTATGCGTAATACAATTTTCCTGCTGGTCAGCCCGGTTGGAACATTGTAAAATGCTTGGTGGGGACACTACCAGTATGACAGTGGCATCCTTCCCGCAAGTTTAGCGATTGCCTCATCCGACTGTCAAACTCGCATGCAGGACCTAAGTCTTTACTGCAATTATAGACTTGTACGAGGAGTGAAATAGAAAAATACATATTGGACATGGATTTGACACTGAAATTACTGTGGCTTAAAATGTTTAAATAGAGGCAAAGTAAAAGGATTAACTGCAATTATAGGTAGCATCTTATTTCCGACATGAAGTGGTGGGATAGAAGGGTTTATTTTCAGCTTAAATCATTTTGCACATTAAGTAAGCTACTGGTGACAGGGAGAGATAGGAAAAGTCAACAAATTTGTATGTATTAATCCCTGGGCCTTCGAATTCTAGAATATTACACTTTACTAAATTCAGAAGTGAATATATTCTCAAAAATATTGTTTGACTTGGCCCTTTCTGTAGGGTCACCATCAACATTTTGCCTTCATCCATCGTGTTTTCTAAAATTTGTTTTTGTTGGTGTTAGGACTCTCTGCACTTTACCGCTGATGACCACTGCTAAAGTGTCTACACTCTCTACTTAAAAAATTTAACACTGGCCTACCCTTGATTGGCATATTTAATTTACTTCTACATCCCTAGTAAAATGTTACTGCATGTACCAGGGACCTGTAAATTAAGTGCTATCAGTAGGTCTGCAGCACTTATTGTGGCACCCACAAAAGTTGCCTTTTAAAACGTGACCCAGGTCTGCCATTGAAGCCTGTAGTGCAGGTTTGAACTGCAAATTCAACCTGAAAAAAAAAAAAAAACTTTTATTCAGGCATAAACCATCCTTTTTAATACATAAAAGTCACCGCTAAGGTAGACCCTAAAAAGCCAAAAGTGCAGGGTGCATTGTATTTAAAATATGAGGCATGTGTTTTTAAGTGTTAACAGCCCTGGTAGTGAAAAAATCCTAAATGTGCTTTTCACTACTGTAAGGCCTCTCTGTCCCATTGTGCTACCTTATTGCTTTTAATAAGTGTTAACGTTTGATTTGGAGCACATGGAAATGTGTTGTTTGGCTTATGTTATTTTTGGGGCTTTGTGTATTACTCCCAGACCCAGAAAGTGAGATAAAGGGGGACTAAGGGTTGACAGGGTTGGCCATCCTGCCTGGATTGCAGGGGGCAGAAACCTGACACTTGTCTTTTGTCACGTCAGACATCTTGGACAGGGGAAGGGAAGAAGGTTCCAGAGCCAGACTTAGGGGTAGGCCAGAAAATTCCTTCACATCAAAGACTGGCACCAGGTATAAATAATGGACCCTCATAATATTTCTTCAGTACACTCCTGTTCCTGTGGAAGACTACAGGAAGACTGCCTGGACCCCCAGATGAATAGTTTGCGGTTTGAGGCCTTTATTGCTCCTCCCCACAGGACTGCCCTCCTGCTACCAGAGGACTGCCCTGCTGTATGAGGCCTGGCTTTCTTTCCAGAGAACTACTCTCCTGCTTGAGGCCTACCTTGCTGCTTATATCCCAGGATTACCAGAATGACTTCAGGCGCTGGTTGTCTGGCCTCCTGTTTGAGCTACAGGGCCATATCAAGCTCCAGAGACCTGCAATATTGTACCTGGCCACTGCTGAAATGAGTCCTAGTTTGCCGGTGGTACCCCCGAGTCCTGAACACTTGGAGGTTGTGTTAGAGATTATGGCCCTCATTCCAACCCTGGCGGTCTATGACCGCCAGGGTGGAGGGCAACGGAAGCACCGCCAACAGGCTGGCGGTGCTTCCAGGGCTATTCCGACCGCGGCGGTAAAGCATGGGCATGGGCAGTGCAGGGGCCCCCTAACAGGGCCCCATGAAGATTTTCACTGTCTGCTTTGCAGACAGTGAAAATCGCGACAGGTGCTACTGCACCCGTCGCACCCCTGCAACACCGCCGGCTCCATTCGGAGCCGGCTTCTATGTTGCAGGGGCTTTCCCACTGGGCCGGCGGGCGGCCTTTTGGCGGTCGCCCGCTGGCCCAGCAGGAAAGCCAGAATGGCATCCGCGGTCTCCTGACCGCGGAGCGGCCATTTGGCGGTGACCGCATGGCGGGCGGTCGCAGTCAGAATGACCACCTATGTTCCAGCAGAACCCTAAATGTTGGGTGTTAGACTTGGCATCTTTTGGCATGTTTCCCCTGTCTTTTTTCATTCTGACCTCCTGTTTTTATGGTATGCTGGACTCTGTTTTTGCTGGTTTATTGTCTCTGTGCACTTTACCGCTGCTGATCAGTGCTAAAGCGTTCCCTTTGTAAATTGTATTGGTGATTGGTTCATCCATGGTTGGAATATTTGATTTACTTGTAAGTCCCTAGTAAAGTGCACTATGTGTGTCCAGGGCCTGTAAATCAAATAGTGCTAGTGGGCCTGCAGCACTGGTTGCTCCACCCACATGAGTAACCCTGTAAAAATGTCTCAGGCTTGCCACTGCAGTGTCTGTTTGCAGTCAAGCACTGCCAATTTGACCTTGCAAGTGTACCCACTTGCCAGGCCCAAACCTTCCCTTTCAGTACATGTAAGGTAACCCAAGATATGGCCTATGTAGTCCCAAGGGTAGGGTGCAGTGTATGTCAAAGGTGGGACATGTACTGGTGTGTTTTACATGTCCTAACAGTGAAATACTGCCAGATCTAGTTTTCACTGTTTCAAGGCCTATCTCTCTCATAGGTTAACATGGGGGCTGCCTTTAATATCCTTAACGTGTAGTTTCCCTTTGAGAGCAGATAGAAATATGGAGTTTGTGTTCTCTGGACTCACAAGTTAAAAATACATCTTTTAGTGAAGTTGGTTTTTAGATTGTTAGTTTGAAAATGCCACTTTTAGAAAGTGGCCATTTTCTTGCTCAAACCACCTTGTGCCTCTGCCTGCTTGTGTATTTCATGTCTGTGTCAGACTGACATTTGGGCTGTTGCGAATTCCCTCTATACAGTGGCACAAAGGGAGCTGGGGTGTAGCCTGTACATCCTGATGAGGATAGCTAGGCTAGAGTGGAGGGAGGAGTGGTCACTTACACCTGAAAGGGCTGTGCCTGCCTTCACACATTGCAGTCTCCGACACTCTGGAGTGTGATCTTGTCAACAACAGAGACTTTCCTTTGAAGTTTACCTACTTCAAAGGTAGGACTGGGTATAAGTAGTGGACCCAAAACCCCAGACTTTTTGAACACTTCTGAATGAAGAGGACCCTCTGCCAAGGAGAAGAGAGGACAAGCTGGACGAGGAGTACTGCCCCTTTGCTGTGTGTGCTTTGCTGGGTTGGCCTGCAGTTGCTGCTTCTACCTTAAGGAGGACAAAGACTGGACTTTACTGTGTACCCTGCTTGTGAAGTTTCTCCAAGGGCCTGGAGTAGAGCTTGCCTCCTGCTGAAAGTCTCAGGGATATCAAAGACTTAGGTGGTCATTACAACCCTGGCGGACGGTGTTAAAGGTGCGGTAATACCGCAAACAGGCCGGCGGACAAAAAAAGGGAATTACGACCCTGGCGGAAACCGCCAACAAAGACAGCCACTTTAACACACCGCCCGCCACGGCGGTACAGACAAGCAGCGCGGCGGTCACCGCCAACAGACAGGCAGGAGACAATGTACCGCCCACACTATTACAACCCACCAATCAGCCACCTTTTCCGGGGCGGATTCACCGTGGATAAAAACACGGTGGAAACAGTTTCTGCAATGGGAAAACGCTCACCTGAACACATCCCACGAGGAACGAGGACACCATGGAGCCAGAACTCCAAATACTCCCTGCCCTTGTCTTTCTGCTCCTTTACGACCAACAGCTACGTAGGCGCAGAAGATACCGGTGAGTACTGCACCTAAGACACGGGGGAGGGGGAGGCAAAAGTCAGGGGGACACCCACCAAACACCTCCACCCCCACCCTCGCATCATACAACATACACACCAATGCAGTCACAAAAATCACATTAACAACCCACAATCCCCCCGGAACAATGCAAAGACAATGCAAATTTCGTGCAAACATTGTAATGTGCCAATATACATGTCATACAAAAATATACAGATATATATCTCTAAATCACTCTTATTTACACATACAATCCGAGAAGTAGTGCAGATAGACACACAACAATGTCCGTGCACCAACAGTCCAAAAATGCATGGGCGAGGCCCACAATAGATACCTGACCAAAATCGGACACTGCCGGGGCATCAGATAGAAACACTACAGGCATCTCAGGGGGGGCACCTCAGCCACATGAATGCGAAGCCAGATCCACAACGGGGCTCCATGCCCATTGATGTATCCTGGGGAGTGCAAAGCCACAGTCTCTCAAGTCTCTACAGTGGGTGGTTTGCCCACTGTGCCATCCTGGGGAGTGCAAAGCCACAGTCTCTCAAGTCTCTACAGTGGGTGGTTTGCCCACTGTGCCATCCTGGGGGGTGCAAAGCCACAGTCTCTCAAGTCTCTACAGTGGGTGGGTGTCCCACTGTGCCATCCTGGGGAGTGCAAAGCCACAGTCTCTCAAGTCTCTACAGTGGGTGGTTTGCCCACTGTGCCATTCTGGGGAGTGCAAAGCCACAGTCTCTCAAGTAGATGCAGGTCTCTACTGGTACTGGGTGGGACTGGTGCCCAGACTGGATGAGTCTCCCCGTGAAAGTTCCTGTCCTGTCACTGTCCCAGGTGCACATGGGATAAGGATGCCTGATGTGGCGGCCTATTCATTCCTACACGGTGCTTGCCCTGTTCAGCGGTCTTCACCATGGCGGTCTTGGCCCTGTTCAGCGGTGCTTTGACATGGCGGTCTTTGCCCTGTTCAGCAGTGCTTTGCCATGGCGGTTCTGGACTGTTCAGCGGTGCTTTGCCATGGCGGTCTTGGCCCTGTTCAGCGGTGCTTTGCCATGGCGGTCTTGGCCCTGTTCAGCGGTGCTTTGCCATGGCGGTCTTTGCCCTGTTCAGCGGTGCTTTGACATGGCGGTCTTTGCCCTGTTCAGTGCTGCTTTGCCATGGCGGTCTTGGCCCTGTTCAGCGGTGCTTTGCCATGGCGGTTCTGGACTGTTCAGCGGTGCTTTGCCATGGCCGTCTTGGCCCTGTTCAGCGGTGCTTTGCCATGGCGGTTCTGGACTGTTCATCTGTGCTTTGACATGGCGGTTCTGATACGGACATTGATGTGTGGCATGACGATCTCTACACTGGGCATTGGTGTGTGGCATGACGATCTCCACACTGGACATTGGTGTGTGGCATGACGATCCCTACAATGGGCATTGGTGTGTGGCATGACGTTCCATCATTGCCCAGCGGGGCTGTGGCATCCTGGCCCCTCCTGGGCTGTGACTCCTGCGGTGGTTTGTGGACCAGTAACGACACTTGTGCCCTCCTGGGCTGTGACTCCGGCGGTGGTCTCCTGACCAGTGACGATACTTGGGCCCTCCTGGGCTGTGACTCCAGCGGTGGTCTCCTGACCAGTGACGATACTTGGGCCCTCCTGGGCTGTGACTCCGGCGGTGGTCTCCTGACCAGTGACTATACTTGGGTCCTCCTGGGCTGTGACTCTGGCGGTGGTCTCTGGACCAGTGACGATGGTGCTGGCGGTTGTGTCTGGACCGTCGAAAATGATGGTGCACTTCTCCGCCGTGACACTCACAGCAGGCTGGGCAGACTTCCTCTGGACCTTCCCCACCTTTTTTGGAGTTACAGCTGACTCACCAATCGCCTTCGATCCCATTTCACTTGTTGTCCCACCAGGAGTCTTAACACGGTCCGTCGTCCACTCTCCAATTTCAGAGCCTTTACAGGGGGTGGGCTGCCAGTGCCTTGGCTCCGGGTCCTACTGCCTGCCCTGGTGGACGGTGCACTCCAAAAACCTGGAACACGCACCACTGGTACTGGAGGCTTTTTGGCTGAGGCGCTACGACGGGACTGATGAATTGGAGGGGGGTGGGGGCAAAAAGGTCAATTTGACATAGGGACAGTTTCTGACGGACACTGGGATGGGTAGCTGGAGGGGGTCTGGGAGTGGAGGAAGAGGAGGTGGTTGTAGGAGGTGTCACTTTAGCTGTTTTGAGTTCAGGTACTGGAGGCTGTCGTGAGGTGGATGGATGTTGGGTGAGTGATTGCCGGCGTTTGTGTACTTTGGGAGGGGGCGTCACAGACACACTGGGGGAGGACACAGGGGACGTGTAAATGGCAATGGAGGTGGTGAGTGCATGGACCAGCTTGTGGTGCTGGGTGTCCTGGTGCGAGTCCTAGTGCCTGTAGATGTGGTGCATGCAGGTGTGTGTGTAGACGAGACTGGGAGGGAGGAGGGAGAAGAGGAGGAGGGGGACACATTGGAGACAGTGGATGTTGCTGTGCCTGAATGTGGGTGAGGCTTGCGTGAGTGCAGTGGTGTGTGTGGTGCCTATGTTTGCTTGAGCTACTTCTGTGTGTTGACTTGTGTGCATGCTGGTCTGTAGGTGTGCTTGGGATAGGCTGGAGTACAGGGGATTGGGTCTGGGTGGAGGAAGTTGGAGGGGGGAGGCTGGACACAGGGACAATGGCTGCTTTCAGTGCTGAGGCCAGAGATTGCAGGGTTCTATGAAGGGTAGCCTGACCAGAATGAATGCCCTCCAGGAATACATTACCGTGTTGCAACTCTCGTTCTACACCCTGGATGGCATTCACATTGGTAGACTGCCCAACAGTGAGTGACCTGAGGGGGTCAATGGCCTCCTCACTGAGGGCAGCAGGGGTGACAGGGACAGGGCCTGAGGTGCCTGGGGCGAAGGTGATGCCCACCCTCCTGGGTGAGCGGGCACGGGGCGAACGCTGAGGGGCTGCTGGGAGGGCGGTGCTGGTAGGGGAGGTGGCGGCTGTACCTGTAGAAGTGGGGCGCACAGATGGTGCCGCCACCACAGGGGAGCTCCCATCGGCGGACGAGTCTGTGTCGCTTGTTGGTGATCCGGTGGCCGACGTGAAGCTCCCCTCGCCCTCCGTCCCACTGGTGCATTCAGAGTCTGTGGTGTGGCCCTCCATGGCCATGTGAGATGCAGCTCCCTCGTGCTCCGGTGCCACTGTACTTCCGCCTGATGATGCTGATGTACAAAAGGACAGGGAGAGCAGGAAAAGGGAGGGAGACAGAAGAAAGAGAGTTTCAGTGCATGGCATACCGCTACCGTTGGCGGACAAGACAGACGCAGGAGCCCCATGCATTACGCCGTGCTCCTGACCTCTGCACATGCAATTTCTGGGATATGGCCTACATGGCAATGGTTGAAATCTGCGCACATGGATGCCACAGGGGCAACTATACCTCAACTTGGCACTCTGCTGAGGTGGGGTTGAGTGCCACATGGCCTACATAACGGAGGGGCCTTGCCTACCTAACTCGCCCTGGCCTAGGGACACCCACAGCCCACCACCCCCACCCAGACACCTCCACTGCACGCAAAGTCCGCAGAATGAGGTTGTACTCACCCCCTTGTGTCTGCTGTGATGTCCTCAAGCGCCCATCCAACTCCGGGTAGGCCACCGCCAGGATCCGGAACATCAGGGGGGTCATGGTGCGACGGGCACCCCTCCCACGTTGGGAGGCCATCACCAGCTGAGCTTTCGCTGTCTTCTTGCTGCAGCGGCGAAGGTCCTCCCATCTCTTCCGGCAGTGGGTGCCCCGTCTCTGGTGGGCCCCCATGGTCCGGACCTCCTTGCGATGGCACGCCAAATGTCCCTCTTCTGGTGGGCGCTGACCTACATGACATGCACAAGGGAAGAGGAACAGTCATTACCAACTGCACCATCAATGTGAGTGGCCCCCTCCCTACTATGACCATGTGGCCCATTCATTCCCATGCATTAATGTACTATGAACTCTGGCACCTTCCCTCTTCCACCCAGCCCTCTCCACCCAGGCCTAGCCCATACAACGTGCTCCCTCTGTACTAACCTGTTGGTCTGGAGGACCGTAGATTAGCATGTACTGGGGGAGGACCCCATCCACAAGTTTCTCCAACTCCAGTGCAGTGAAGGCAGGGGCCCTTTCCCCAGATGCAGCAGCCATCGTCGCTTCCAGACCGAGGTCACAGCAGCACTAGCATTATAGGTCCTCTCCTGTCGAAGTTCAGATATCTAGTGATTGAACAGATAGAAAATGGCGGTGACGTCCGCGGGGGTGACGTCCGCGGCGGGGCGCATCATCACCGCCGGCACACCTGTTCATTGGCTCCTGGGACCCATAGGGTCCAATGTTAACCAATGCAGCAGTGTGCCGCGCTCTACGACCGCCTACCGGGACGGTGTGCAACGCCAGCGCAGTTACCCCACAATCCCATTTTCCCAGTTTAGAGGTCAGGCAGCCGCCATTTCAGGGGCCCACATGGCTTCATTTACTACTGCGTCACACATAGCTAGGCCTATACTCAACACACATACAGGAAGGGTTTTGTGTCTAGTGTAGTCTTGTGTGTAACTGTGGGTACATAACTGGAGGAATAGTGACTGGTTCTTCGCTGTTGTCCTTCTTAGGCACCGTCAGCTGGGACATATGAGAAGATGGCGGACTCCTCCGGTGTACCGACCGCTGGAGGGCCTGTTGACAATGGAAGAAAGATATGTCATCGTCACTTACAGGTTTGACCGAGCCACAATCCAGGAACTATGTAACCAGTTGGAGCCAGACCTGATGTCACCAATCCGCCATCCGACTGGAATCCCCCCTGACGTGCAGGTGCTGTCAGTGCTCCATTTCCTTGCAAATGGGTCTTTTCATACAACAGTGGCCATGGCATCAGGGATGTCCCAGCCTATGTTTTCCAATGTCTTGTCCAGAGTGTTGTCTGCCCTGCTGAAACACGTAAGGAGATACATCATATTCCCTCAGGTGGAGGATTTGCCTACAGTGAAAGGTGACTTCTATGCCCTTGGACATATCCCCAACGTCATAGGTGCCATTGATGGGACCACTGTAGCTCTGGTCCCCCCCGCAGGAGTGAACAGGTGTACAGGAACAGGAAGAGTTATCATTCTATGAATGTCCAGATGGTCTGTTTGGCAGACCAGTACATCTCGCAGGTTAATGCAATGTTCCCTGGCTCTGTGCATGACGCCTACATCCTGCGGAATAGCAGCATCCCTGATATGATGGCTCACCTCCAGAGGCACCGTGTATGGCTATTGGGGATCTCTGGTTACCCCAACCTTTCCTGGCTATTGACCACAGTGAGGAATCCCAGGACCAGGGCAGAGGAACGCTACAATGATGCCCATGGGCGGATTAGGAGGGTAATCGAACGCACCTTCGGCCTTCTTAAGGCCAGGTTCAGGTGCCTCCATATGACAGGTGGATCCCTATTCTACTCACCGAAGAAGGTGTGCGACATCATCGTCGCCTGCTCCATAATTTGGCATTGCGACGCCAGGTGCCTTTTCTGCAGGAGGATGATCCAGATGACGGTGTTGTGGCAGCTGTGGAGCCTGTGGAGCCAGTGGACAGTGATGAGGATGAAGTTGAGGAAGAAGAAAACTACAACAGGGATTCATTCATACAGCAATATTTCCAGTGACACACAGGTGAGAACATTTTCTGGTTTAACATTACATTAACTTTCCCACGTCTACCTCTATTGTGTACCTACATATCACTCACTCTTTGTTAATTGAGTTGTACCCTTCCATTTCAGTTTCACAAGTGTGGTAACCTACGTGTCAACTGCTTGCATCCTTGAAGGGCTTGTGATGTGTGACATTGGTATGTTGGCCTTACAATGGGTAACCCATTATGACACTGTAATTGTTAATACAAAGTTCCAAATCATAGACTGACTCCAGATTGTTTTGTGTTTGAAGGGTGTTTATTTAAGTGCTCAAAAAATTAAGGGGGGTTGTAAAATGGGGATGGGTGATGGTGGAGGAATGTCCATGGCAGAGTCCAGTCTACTAGTCTCACAGGTACACTGCACATCTGGGCATTGGAAGTGGAGCTGGGCCAGTTCCGATTTGGACAGGGTGACAAAGTGGGACAGTGGGGGGGACAATCTGGGTGGTTTTATTTCCTGGTGGGGGTCTTGCCATCATGCTCTGTCCTGTTCCTGGATCTCAGGGACCGCTTGTGGGGTGGTTGTCCGTCTGCAGGGGGTGGGGTGCTGGTGTGGTGGTCCTGTGGCGGGGCGTCCTGTCCACTAGCGCCGGAGGAGGTGGTGGGCAGTTCGTCGTCCTGGCTAGTGTCAGGGGCCCCTTGGAGTGCCACGGTATCCCTCAAGGTCTTTTGAATGTCCGTCAGACCCCTACGATGGTGCCCAGGGCGGAGCCGATGGTCCTGAGCTCCTCCCTGAACCCCAAATACTGCTCCTCCTGCAGACGCAGCGTCTCCTGCAACTTGTCCAGGACCGTAGCCATCGTCTCCTGGGAGTGGTGGTATGCTCCCATGATGGAGGATAGGGCCTCGTGGAGAGTGGGTTCCCTTGGCCTGTCCTCCCTCTGTCGCACAGCAGCCCTCCCAGTTCCCCTATGTTCCTGTGCCTCCGTCCCCTGGACCGTGTGCCTACTACCACTGCCCCCAGGTTGTTGTTGGGGTGGTGGGTTAGCCTGGGTGCCCTGTAGTGGTGGACACACCGCTGATTGACCTGGGTAGGGAGGTTTGGGCCCGCTGGGTGGGTGCTGTGCTGGTGTTACCAGAGGGTGGAAGCTCGGTGTTGGGCTGTGGCTGGGCAAGGGGAACCGACTGTCCTGAGGCCCACGATGGTCCGGGCTGGTCATCAAGATCCAGTGAGTCAGAGCTGCTGTTGTCACTGTGGGCCTCTTCAGGGGGTGGAGTGGTGTTGTGTGGACCCTCTGGTGTGGTGATGTTCCTTCGGGTTCCTGCAGGGGAATGAGAACATGATTATTGCATGTGTGTGTGTCATGGTGTGCAATGGGTGGGTGTGCGTGAACCCCAGTGCAGGCATTCCTGTGTGGGGGCTTGTGTGATGATGGTTGGGGGGTGTTCTGGGTATGTGCAGTAAGCATCCTTTGCTGTGGGGTGAGCATGCTTAGTTGTGTCATGCAGGGCTTGGTGTTGGGATGGGTGGTTGGTGTCATGGGTAGATTAGTGAGGATTTGGGGTGATAGGGGAGGGTGTGAGGGTGGGGGTGTGTGATAGCATGCAGGTAGTGTGGGGGATGTAAAAGTTAAGATTTGACTTACCAGTGTCCCATCCTCCACCGACTCCTCCGAGGCCCTCAGTATGCATGATGGTCAAGACTTGCTCCTCCCATGTTGTTAGTTGTGGGGGAGGAGGTGGGGGTCCGCTGCCAGTCCGCTGTACCGTGATGTTGTGCCTGGATACCGTGGAATGCACCTTCCCCCGTAGGTCGTTCCACCTCTTCCTGATGTCCTCCCTATTTCTTGGGTGCTGTCCCACGGCGTTGACCCTGTCCACTATTCTTCGCCATAGCGCCATCTTCCTGGCTATTGATGTGTGCTGTACCTGTGAGCCAAATAGCAGTGGCTCTACCCGTAGGATTTCCTCCACCATGACCCTGAGCTCCTCCTCGGAGAAGCGGGGGTGTCTTTGGCGTGACATGGGGTGGTGTGTGTGATGTGTGGGGTGGTGTATGTGTTGATAAGTGTGGTGAGTGTAGTGGTATGTGGTGTTTTGTGCGTGGATGTTGTGTGGGTGATGGTGTTGTGTGCCTCGGTGTGATGGGGTTGTCAATAGCTGTGCTCTATCTCTCACCTTCTCTCAGAATTTTTGGTTGTAGGGGTTTGTGGGTGATGTGGGTGTGTGTTTTATATTGTATTGGGTGTGTGGGAGTGGTGTTTGTATGTATATCAGGTGTGTGTATTTTGAATTGTCCAATGTGGCGGTGTTTTGGAGATGTGTGTGTATTTTGAGCGCGGCGGATTCGTGGGTCGTAATAGCATGGGCGTGTTTCTGTTGGCGTGGAGGTGGAGGATTTGTTTATGGATATTTATCGCTGATCTTTGGTGTGGTGGTGTTGTGTGGGTGTCGGAATTTCGGCGGATTCCGTGATGTGTGTCATAATAGCTGTGGCGGTCTACCGCGGCCGCAGCGGGGGTATTGGCGGTCTTCTGCACGGCGGTAAGCACCTTATACCACCAATGTTGTAATGACCCTCTTAATCTTCATTTGCGTACAGCACTGGGAACTGAGTGGGTCATTACAACCTTGGCGGTCTTTTTACAAGACCGCTGAGGGACCGCCGTGCGGAAGACCGCCAGTAGTCGCGGTTTGCCGCTCGTCGTATTATGACTGTTGGCTGCTCTCCCTCCTTTTTCCGATGGAGAGCCGTCAACAGCCATACTGGCGGGTGGCGGGGAAGTGGAGGTTGCTCCACCTTCACCGCCACGCCAACGGAACACCGCCCACCGAATCACGTCCTGTGATTCGGCGTGGTAGTGTTCTGTTGGCAGTGTGGTGTCGGCGGAGCTGCCCCCATGGCTCCCGTCCCCTCCCGGAGGATCGTCGGACCAAGTAAGTCGATCGTCCGAGAGGGGAGGGGGGTAGGGGGTGTTGTGTGTTGGTGTGTGGGTGCATGGGGGTGTGCGTCTGTGTATGTAGAGGGGGTGTGTGAGTGCATGGATGCCTGCGGGGTTGTTGCGTGTATGGGAATGAGTGAGTGTATGTCTGTGGGTATGTCTGTATGGATGTGTGCATGTATGTTTGAATGTGGGTGTGCGTGTCTGCCTGTGTGTGTGTATGTAGGCATGTATGTTGGCGTGTGAGTGTGTAGGTGGTGCCTGCGTGCGTGTCGTGTGGGTATGAGTGAAGTGATGTTGGGGGTCAGGGTGGGGAGGGGGGCCCTGCCACCTTTGGGGGGTGGCAGGGGTGGTGTGGGGTGTAGGGGAGGGAGTCTGGGTGGGAGAGAACCCTATCAGTGCCAGGGAAGGAGTTCCCTGGCACTGATAGTGCTTACCGCCATGGTTTTCATGGCGGTTCAGACCGCTGGAAGACCGCAGTAGTAAGCCGGGTCAGAATACCGCCGGCGGTATAGTGACGGATGCCGGGCTGGAGACCCAGGTCTCCAGCCCGGCAGTCATCTCCGCCCCGGCGGACGGAACGGAGAACCAGCGGATGACCATGGCGGTAACCGCCATGGTCATAATACGGTGGGGTAAGACCGCCAGCCTGTTGGCGGTCTTACCGCCGGTTCTCCGCCTTCCGCCAGGGTTGTAATGACCCCCTGAGTGTTTTGTGCTGCAACAGAAGAAAAACCACTGTGACACTGTCAATGATGCCGCTGACTGCACCGTGACCTGACGACGCCACATGGAGCCATGCTCCACACCACACCACAACCCTGATCTCATCCAGGCTGCCACCTGACGCTGGCAGCAAGCCGCTGCTTGCACCGTGACCTGTGGCCCCCACACTCCTCATCGCATTGATCACACCGCAGCCTTGGCATCCCCGACAACAACACTCCACACTGACACCGGCGCCGCTGCCTGCACTGTTTTCCTGTGGACACTGCTCGTGAGATACACGAAGCACTGTCCCATCCCACACTGCAGCCCCGGTCCACCAACGCACTACCATCAACTCCAGGGTCATCAACAGATGCTTCTGTCTGCACCGCGACCTGTGGGTGCTGCACGGAGCCCCCCCCCCTTGCTGCACCGCTGCCTTGGGCCTACCGATAACACTGTTTCAGCACGGACCACTCCACTGCCTGCACCGTGACCTGGAGACACTGCACGTCAGCCGGCCCGCTTCACACTGCAGCCCTGGTCTCACCGATAATGCAGGATGTCTTCACCGAGCCGCTCCCTGAACCGTGACCTGTGGGCACCGCATGTTGCATCTTCCCTCTTCGCACCGCAGCCCTAACACCATCCATGCCAGCGCTTCTGACTTCGTCATCAGCTCGGAGTTTGATCTGCAATGTGTGTGTGACTTCAATGGCCTGATGACCCCTGCACCGACCTCCGGAACCAAAGCCTGTGACGCTAGTGACCCCGCACTCCGGATCTCATCGCGACGATCACAACGGCCTGCATTTCCAAGGTACTGTTTGTGGGCATCCCAACACCATTGCTGGCCTGCAACGCCGTGGCCGGCCTAAACTGTTGGATTTGTTGTTCACAACACCATGATAGCCCCAGAAGGAGCTATCAACTTACAGGAATTGCATTTTTAAGTAAATCTTGCAATATTCATATCTTTTTGGTCTTGTTTTACATAGATAAATATTGGCTATTTTTCTAAAACTGGTGTGGTGTCCTTTTATAGTGTTTTCACTGTATTACTGTGTGTTATGTGCAAATGCTTTACACCTTGCTTCTGAGATAGGCCTGACTGCTCAAGCCAAGCTACCAAGGGGGTAAGCAGGGGGTTTTCTGAGCTGGATGTCTCCCTCATCCTGACTAGAGTGAGGGTTCCTACTTGGGCAGGATGCAAACTGACTGCCACTAGAGACCCCATTTCTAACATAGACTTAGAAAGATTTTAATCAAAAAGTGCCAGAAGAAGCAAAAGAAGACGAGGTTCTGGCTGTCAGCTGAACTGCCCAGGGTGCATTGCCAGTTGACCTCACTTTGTGGTAGTTCTGCTATGTTCTTCACCACAGCAACAGATCCTGTTGAGGGGGATCTCCGAGCAATGTATCCCTCCTCATGAAGCCCTCTTCAGCTACTGCTTGCAGGAGGTTTTCCACTTCCAAAAAGTTCTCTTTACAGAGCCCTCATCCAGCACTCCCTAGCAACAAAGACACCTCCTCATGCAAAGACTGCTGCCTTGACCTGCTCTACCATCTTCTAGACTTTTCTTCAAAATGTCTTTTTATGTTCAAAAGTAAAAATTACTTTATAACTGTTGGTGGGCTGCATAAATACTTAAATGTTGCCTCCGAGATTAACCTGACTACTTTTGAGCCAAGCTACCATAGTGTTAAGCACAGGTTAATTTACTTAGTTCTGTGGTCCACCCTGACAAGGATTGTGGTTGTTGCATGAGTAGGGTTTTCACCCCCTTTAACCAATACCCCATTTCTAACAGTTGTTTACAGGACTAAGAAGGACTTATGGCACAAATGTTCCAGATGTACTGCGTTTACATATTAAAGTGGATAGATATAAAGTATATTATTCAGCGGGTGTTACTGAAGTATACAAAACATTGATGGATGGTTGCTTGATGTAATTTTTGCAACTGGAAATTAGTCAGTTAACAGCCCTGTACATTATTATTTTGCAAACCATGCTACATGTAAATCAGTTTGCACCCAGCCATACGCAAATCAGTCTTAAACATGATCCAGTAGGAACAGTCCAGGCTAAACTACCAGGCCAGCTCCTCTATGAAACTGAACACAAACAACTCAAGAGCGGTTTAACCCTGATGTGGACTCTTCAGTCAGGTGTAGCTTGTTTACAATGGGCAGTGAGCACAAATCCCACATACTGACATTTCCACAGCACTTAGAGCATTGCTTTCAAACACACAGAAATTAATGGTTTGAATACTTGAATTAATCTCAGCCACTGGTGATTACTTGGGCCACATCCCAGTCTATCATTATGTTGTGCACCAAGACACTTTAGTTTGAACCCAACTGTTAGAAATGGGTTTTCTGGTTTTCTATGGTATGCAACTAAGCCAATCAGAACTCACCCACTCTAGTCAGAGCGAGGGAGTTACACACCCAAGATAACCTCTGCTCACCCCTTGGTAGCTTGGCACGAGCACTCAGGCCTAGCCCAGAGGCAATGTGTAAAACGATTGCCCAACGCACACAACACACTTGATGCACCGTCTCCACCACAAAGGAAACACAACACCAAGTTATATGAAAATAAACTGCATTATACACAACATCATCAGGTCAAACACAACATGTCAGTAATACCCTGCTACACATGCAGTTGTCACACCATTACACAGTACTATTACTCTGCAAAAGCCAGCAGTAGTCACATGAAACACATAGGTTACTGGTTATCCTACAACATAAGCAGTAGTCAGGTTGTCATTGTTACTAAAATGCAAATATCATGGTAAAACACATATCACCAGAAATGCATAGGTCCTAGTAAACACATTACCACAAATGCACATGTCCTAGTAAACATATGTTACTCCAAAATGCCAGGACATTGTCATAAACCACCATCATGACTGCACATATCATAGAAGAATACATTGTTATGAATGCAGGACGTTATCATAACAGAAGTTGCAGCTTTCCTTAAGCACCGCCTATCTGGAGGGCCTTACGCTCCTGCACGGCCTTTCCATGAGGGGCATCACAACATATCCAGACTAGCAAAGGAGCTCCTGCACTCCTCTAAGGATTAGGGGGATAAATTCTGTAGGGCACAAATACTGCTATGCATCTACTTCAGGAAATATGGCCCCCAGGAACCTCGCAGGCACAGGTCCTCCGACAAGGATTCCACTTCCCGTCCTGTCACTGATGCTCATGATGCCCCTAAAGAGGTAAGCTCTCAGTCGGCCTCCCGACACAACACCACTGAATCGGGGGAGTGGGCGATGCTGATACATATGTGGCCAGACTTTGTTTATGGAGGTTTATGGAGGTTGCGCGCATCCTCGGAGGATGGCCTCCGGACCAGCAGGGGTCTTCTCTCTCCTGCACCACCGGCAGACGTCCTGTTGCCGAGTGATCCTTGGCCGTGCTACCGCAGCATCCGTCACACCCACCTGGGCCACGGTGGTGATGTCCTTTCAGGGACATCACCCGGGGGGCACTTCTGTAAGCGCTCTATTGCCCCCAGGGTGCCTTTGTGAGCACGCCTCGGCCATGCTCAACTTCCCTCAGCCAGCAGCTCAAGAGCTTGTCAGAAACGTGGTCCCAGTCAAGCCTTCTTCATGCGCTTGGAAAAAGAACAATTTGTAGCACTCATCAGACGCTTTGGCTGCACCTCATGAAGCACTCCACAGGCCCCAATCACAGCATAAACAGAAGTGCTCTTCTCACGCTCTTGATCTGCCCAGCACAAGGAGGGACACAACGCTTCCATGCCTCCAGGCTAGGTAAATTGCCAGTCAAGCCCCCTCTCAGCATTTTAAGGAAAGAAATTGCAGGGGAGCTGCGACCACAGCACCCAGCCCCTGGCGACAGCAGAATGGGGCACAGGGCAACAGAGCCCAAGTAAGGAGGCCAGCACAAAGATTTTGCAGGAAGTGGCAGTTCCTCCTGATGACTCAGCACATCACCACAACAATAGCAGTCCAAAGCGCTTCCTGGTGAGGCCCTCCAGCAGCATCCTGTGTCCATTTCAGTAGTCCATTAGTGTCTCTCCAAACATGGGGAAATCCCTCTGTACTTATACACAGTTTTTCAGAAGCTTTCACAAAGTGTCCCTTCTCTCCTCCAGCACAGGTTCCAGACATCAGTGGTGGGTAAACAAGCCCTTTTCTGTGAGGATAGGGCACAGTACTTACAAATGCAGTTGTGCCCCGCCTCGTGCTTCTCTCAGCCCAGGAAGACCATTCAATATGCAGATGCACCTCTGTGACACCTCCGCCCTCCCTGTGTACAGGTTGTCTGAAAAGTGTACACAAAGCCCAGTTGTCACTCTGCCGCAGACGTGGATTGGAGTCAAGCTGCAAAACACCAGAGTCATAAGCACAGAGAAATGCGCACTTTCTAGAAGTGGCATTTCTATAATGGTAATAACAAATCCACCTACACCAGTAAGCAGCATTTCTCACTGCCATTACAACAATACCAAACATACCTACGCTACGCCTCATAGATCAGACAATATCCCATAGACATAAGGCAGGGCATTTAAACTGCACTCCTATGAGCAAAGCAGCACTCACAGCAGTGAGAAACCAAATAGGCTGTTTGTCATTACCAGGACAGGCCACACAACCAGTCACATGTCCTGCCTTCTACATACATAGCACCCTCCCCATAGGGCTACCTAGGGTCTACCTTAGGGGTGACTTACATGTAGTAAAAGGGGAGTTCCAGGTTTGGCAAGTACATTTAGATGCCAGGTCCCTTTGGCAGTAAACTGCACATGCGCTAGCAGGCCTGATGCAGGTTTGAAAGGCTACTTCTGTGGGTGGCGCAAGATGCGCTGCAGGCCCACTAGTAGCATTTAATTTACAGGCCCTGGGTATAGGGATACCACTGTACAGGGGACTTACAGATACATTAAATGAGTCAATTAGGTGTAAGCCAATCATGCCAACTTTAGAAGAGAGAGCACCTGCACTTTAGCACTGATCAGCAGTGATAAAGTGCTCAGAGTCCCAGAGCCAACAGCAAGAGGTCAGAAAAAATAGAAGGAAAGAGACAAAAAGTTTGGGAATGATCCTGCAAAAAGGGCTAGGTCCAACACCAACCATATACAAATCACTTTTGACCCTAGTCCAATAGGAACAGTCCACTAGATGAAGGAACAACTGTGCTGCACACAAGTACATTTCAGAGCATTACTTTAATTCAAGAGCTAGATCATTATTCTGAGCTAATGGTGAGAAATTAAGCATGCCTGCAACATTGTTAAGGATCACCATTGTTCTGCATCCAGACACATGGCTTATAGTAGAAAAGTTTATGAATCAAATTAGTAGGATCAGGTTCTACAATGCTATGTTCTGGCACCAGTTCTTTCTGATTATTTTGTTTTGGCCAACTGTCTGAGATTGTATGCATCTTACCCTCCAAATGTTGGCTTCACAAGTGTCAATAAATTATAAATTAAGTGTTGGTTACACAGTAGCTGTGACAGGTTTTAAAAATTGGCATTTGGAAGTACAAAAGGACAAATAAGTTAGACTGTGTGTTAGTTGGGAATGTGTATCACTGAACAAGGTTGATGTCAGGAATAATTGTATTTGCCCAATTTAAAAGCACTTCATTTATTTTATAGCTAACCCCAGACAAATTAGGTATCAATCATGGGCATAACAAATAAAAATATCTTAAGGAAGGCTTGTTAAAAATAAATTTACTGATTTTCACCTAAAATGGCAGCACAGTTGGAGCATGTCTGCATTGCTCTGCACCTTACCACCCAACTGGTATACAAGATTGTGGTATGGGAGGCACCATGCAGTGACAAGGATTATATTACCTCTCCATTACTCAGTGATCTAGAGAGAGGTGTACTGGTGCCCCAGAGCTCTTATAGTGTGCCATGGCTATTCAACTGGACAACCCAGTGGGAAGAGCTCAAAACCCCCTGCAGTCCCTTGGTTTCGGCTCATGAATATACTTTGGAAATCATGCTGCTTATGTCTTTGGTATTAGTGTAGGAAGGTATATTATTTAGATCCCAGGTCAGTTTAGGGATAGGGTATACATGGTATTATTTTATACTTTCTACAATAGAGATGGTTTCTCTCATTCTGGACCCCAATGGATAAAGAAGATGTCCCAACCAAAGATAATGGTAGAGAGAGTTCAAAGGTGAATAGGATTGAATTGCATTCTTTATGGGCTTCATTCTGGTTTCTGTTGCTTAATGTGAACTCAGAAAATTAAGACTGTGTGAAGTTATAATAGCTTTTGTGTCCTAGAGATTATATTTATGTGACAGGTCACTTACACTTCAAAAGGGACGTGTTTATGAAGCATAGAATATATTCCAGGCACTACTGGGCCTCAGAGGGCACCTCGGCAGATAGAATGGCAATCTTCTGTAAGCAGCATTTAGGCAGAGGTATGATAAAAGTGAAACAGGGTTCAAAGGATGCTTTAGGATGCAACTATCTCTCCTTCACAATCCTGTTACCATCATCAAAGTTTATGCTCTAATCTTAGTATCCCCTCCGCTGACATATAACTCCCATTGGATATAATGGGATTTCGATTTCGGCAGATGGGAGATGTGTCACTGCTCTCATGGAATAACTTGTTGGCCAAGTTCTAAATCAGGCCCTCTGTGTTAAGGGCTAAAATGAGGTTTGTAGATCATGACCCATACGATGTGTGGTGAGTGTTGCATTTGGAATAAGTCAGCTACTCCTCCTGCACCCCTATTCATAAAATTGGCCCATATTCTTCTGATGCAGGGTCTCTGCTGCACGTTGCACAAGATATTTCAAATTTTTCTGTCTCAGACAACGTTAATGTTTCAGTAGATTGGGAAGCAGATAGGGATGGACAACTGGGATGTGCTTTAAGACTTGAAGGGGCATTTGCAATAATTATGTTTATTGTGTAAAAGTGATTAGAGAATAGAGGAGTACTTTAAGATTAATTTGGGTTCAGATTTCTCAACAAATTGGGAGGCTTCTAAAGCTACTGCATAGAGAATAGCTATGGCAAAGTTGTCCAGGGTGGCAAGAAAGAGGAGGCTTCTAGAGAATAAACTAGCAGGAGAACTTAAGGAGCTAGACAGGTCCAACAAATAGAGTAACACCTGCACTGGTCACCACCGGCGCACCAAAAGTATAGGGCTCAAACTGTGCTCCTGAAATTCAGACAGACCTACTACAAAAAAGATGATAAAGCAGCCACATTCTTGGCTAGGAGCCTGAGGACCTTGACATTTAAGACACATAGGGGGTCATTAGAACCCTGGCGGTCCAAGACCGCCAGGGCTGTTTCGACGGAAGCACCGCCAACAGGCTTGCGGTGCTTCCTGGCATATTACGACCATGGCGGTAGCGCCGCGGTCGCACCGCCGGGGCCGGCGGTTTCCCGCCGTTTTAGCCCCGGCGGTGATAATCCACCAGGGCAGCGCTGCCCTGGGGATTATGACACCCCTACCGCCAGTCTGTTTGTGGCGGTTTGCACTGCCAGGAAGAGGCTGGCGGTAAGGGGTGTCCTGGGGCCCCTGGGGGCCCCTGCACTGCCCATGCCACTGGCATGGGCAGTGCAGGGGCCCCCTAACAGGGCCCCGGCCAGCTTTTCACTGTCTGCATAGCAGACAGTGAAAAGCGCGACGGGTGCTACTGCACCTGTCGCACGGCCGCAACACCGCCAGCTCCATTAGGAGCCGGCTCCTATGTTGCGGCCTCATCCCTGCCGGCACGCCCGCCAATGTCGTAATGACCCCCATAGTGAGCAAAATAATGGAGCACAAGTGAAGGAAGGGGACATACTAAACTATTTAACTGCTCTTACACACAAGAAGATAGGTTCACCCATTTTGTCAGTGAGACAGATAACTATCTTATACTTAAACAAGTCCAAAACCTTAAGGAATGTGTCTTATATCAGGTCAGGTAGCATTGTCTGCAAAAAGCAAAAACACAGTAGTAATACAATATACCTTCTCATCCCTGGTTTTTGTTTTTACAGTAACATATTTGGTCATCATTGTGAGAAAGTGGATTATTAATAGGAGTGGATGGTAGGCCACCACAAGTAATAATGTCACTATTCTTGTTAAGTCCAGTAAAGGTTTCAGTAGTTTAAACGTGAGCTCAATTCCTGGTAGTTATTGCACATGGAGGACAAGCTTCACTTACAAAAATGTTGAAAGAATTTAGAAGTATCAAAAAAGTTAAAACACAAAAACACAGCACAATAAAAATCCCACTCCAATTTATAAAAACAGAGAATAATTTGATGAACAAAATTACACTATTGTGACAAAAAGTCAATAAGGGGGAGCCAGAGATATACATTTTTTAAAGTTTTAAATATAAATAGTGCCACAGAGCATTAATCACCAATGACAGTGACCTCTTTACACTTGACTGAGACCCCGGCATGATTTAAGGCCAACTGTGATGGAGTTTGGCTCAGATACAGAAACTAGGTTCATAAATGTTACCATCTGACTTAGTCTCTGAAATGGAATTCAAAAATCCTCAGCAGGACAGGGCAGCAGACTTTGGCCAAAAAGGTCTCCATGACGCTGGGTAGAAAGTGGACAGGGTCCCAGTGAAGCCACTGACTTTTGCTGAGAAATCTCAGTGTGGGAGAAATTCAAGCTTCACTCTTAGTTAGGTCTGCTGCTGGCTGGATATTTTTGTTGGCTTGACTCAGTGAAGATTTCTATGCTCGGACTTAGTCAAATTTTTGTAGCTGGGATTCCTCTAGCAAGGCAGTGCTGCAAACTTCAGCCAACATAGGCTACATATGGCTGGATGCCCTCTGAGTGACATCTCACTAAAATGGATTTGTTGCTGCAATAAAGCTCTGAGTAGGAGCAACTTCAATCTTTGACATAGAGGTAATGCACCTTTGTCAGATTAATGTGGTAGTTCTGCAAGATCCTTTGTAGGTCTTTGGAGCCAAAACTTTTCTATGTCCTAGGTTTCTCAAGATGTTAGGAGGATTAGACTTTGACACAGTCAAGGATGCAAGGACCTCAGTAAAAACACTTGAGGGTCATGACTGATTCCAGAAGAAGCCAACAGCAGGGTCCAGGAAAGGTCCACTTGGAATTGGTCGGCTGGGCTCTTCCTGTAGCTTATTGTGTCCCTGTAGCTTAACAGGAGGTCAACCAACTGACCCCTGGAGTCCTCTTCTTTGTCATTGGTACAGGTGGGAGCAGGTACAGCCTTGCATGTCCCCTCACAGGTCTCAACTGCAAATTCAGTCCTTTTTTTTCTTCCACTGGTCCTGTAGTGTTCAGAAGAGAGCACCCAGGCATGCCACATTTATGCTCTGCACTAGCCTGTGGGTGGGTGTGACTCCTATTCCCTCCCTAATCAATGGGGAAAAAGATCCCAATCTACATAAAACTAAGATAGCATAGCCTTTCCTACCCTGTGCAGAGCTCCTGTGCCCATCCCAGAGGTATGGCCAGGGAAATGAGCAACACATGCCACGTGGTCACTTAAAACCACCTCAGGGGCCACCTGTTCTCCTACTGGGATTGGTGCATGAATGACAAGGTGAACAAAAGAGGGCCAGCCAGCTAACATTTGCTTGTGATAGGTGTTGGGCCTGACCCTTACTGCAAGGCCATCCCCAATGTTTTGCCTCCCGCTTCCTATTTTTCTGACCCTCTTTTGTTGCCTTTAAGACTCTTAGTACTTTATCACTGCTGATTAATGGTAAAGTACATATGCTCTTTCCTGTAAACTTGGTATGATTGGCTTCCACCTGATTGTGTAATGTACATGTAAGTCCCTTGTATAGTGATATCCCTTATACATAGGGACTGTAATTAAATCCTACTAGTGGGCCTGCAGCTCAGCCACCCACAGAAGTAGCTTTTCAAGCCTGTCTCAGGGCTATCACTGCAGGTCCTGCATGTGCAGTTTACTGCCATATTGACTTGGCATCTTCATTTAATTACCAGGCCTGGAACTCCCCTTTTACTACAAATAAGTCACCCTAAGAAAGTCTGTAGGTAGCCCTATGGGCAGAGAACTGTGTAGGTAAGAGGTAGGACATTTGCCTATATTGTGTGGCATGTCCTCATAGTGACAAACAGCCTATTTGGTTTCTCACTGCTGTGAGGGCTGCCCCTTTCATAGGTTTGCATTAGGAAATGTCCTTACGTAGGTCTAAGTGGTATTTTCTTATCTATGAGGAGTTGTGTGGGCATTTTTGGTATGTTTGGAATGGTAGTGAGAAATCCTGACTATTGATGTAGGTGGTTTTTTTTATTACCATTGTGGAAATGCCACTTTTAGAAAGCGAGCATTTCACTGTGCTTATGACTCTTGTGCTTTGCAGCCTGACTCCAATTAATGCCTGGGGTAGAGCGACGGCTGGGATTTGTGCTTACTTTCCAGACAGCCATTACACAGGGAGGGTGGAAGTGTAATAAGATTACATCTGCATACTGAATGGTTTTCATGGCTGGGAGAGTGAGAGACGGGGTGCACTTACATTTGTATATGCTGTGTCTTGCCATCACACAAAGGGCTTGTTTACCCCGTACTGATGTCTGAAGCCAGGGCTGGGATTGAAAGGGGTTACTGTGAACTTCTGAAGTTCTTTTGAAGTGCCCCCTATGATCAAAGACAAAATGAGTATAAGTATAGGGGTTGTTTCACATGTTGATAGACACTGCATGGACCTGGAGATAGATGCTGCTGGAGGGGTGCAACGAACCACCATTGGACTGACTTGTTATTGTGCTGACCTGTAGCCTGCTGAGCCTCAAGAAGGACTGGCATTTTGCCTACAGGGACCCTGGTGTGGTGGCCTGCTGCATGTCCTCTGCCTTGTGTTGTACAGTTGTCTCCAGGGGCTGGGTGGTATGCCCCCTTTCCCCTCTTCTACTTTCTCTTGCTGGAATCTCCTGACAGTTAGCACTGGGGAAGCGCAGTGATCAGGAAGAGTTGGCATGAGAGACACTCCCCAGTCTATCCCATTGTGTGTGTCCTGTCCCCTTTCTGGTGCCTAGGGTATGTGGAGCCATCTTTGTTGCTCGCACAGATGAAGCATCCACAAATTTGTGCCCACAGGACACTAACAGGCACTCACTTCAGCTGTTGCATTGCAGGAGGGGGACTGCACTGTTCGCTTGTGTGGTGCTTTTTCACTGCCGCAGCCCCAAGAGATTGGGTCAGACCCCGAGAGGCCATCATTGCCCATGAGGGGCGGAGTAAGGCTGCAATACTCCAGTAAACCCGAAGCAGCTGCTGAGAGTATCCGCGTCCCATTTTGGGAAGGGGCTGTCTCACTCCCCCCCACCCAGAAGAAGAGAGCTGTCTTCTTGAGTCACTGCCACCCCATGACCATGGGCAGCAGCCAACATGCCAGTCCTCCCGAAAGAGGAGAGCCTGGAGGAGGTCTTCCCATCACAGGGGGAGGTGTAGGTGTACCTTCCCCCTTTATAGTGGAGTCACTTGTTTTCATCATACATATTCCTTGCAGGATGGGACTGAACCTCAACAGAGACCATGTCCTGCGGAGGAGAATTTATCACCTTTACTGTAACAGGAGTGCAGGAGCTCTTGTCTTGGGCATGGTAGGTTTGGACCTACCACACATCTGGTAAAGGAAGCACAGTTGTGCTGTGACCTTCACTTGGAAGGTGTTTATGGATGGCATGATATATTGGCCTTGTGTGCTTCTGCCCTCATTGTGATGCCGCATCTGTCATGACCTGATGTATATAGGTGCCTACCCTAGCCAACCAGGAACCCCATTTCAAACAATAGGGTACACCTCTTTAAGGTTACTTAAGTTCCTCCCCTAAGTTGCTTAAGTACCTCCCTCACCCAAGGTCTTTGTCTCAGCTTTGGGGGAAATGTACACCTCATCAAGAGGGCTACTCAGTTCCTGGTTGACAGTTGGAGCACATATAAATGAGCTTCTAGAGGCTTCAGGCTTGGAAAAGGTAACTTTAGAAAAGGGTATTTTCCAAAATATTTATTACAAATGAGTTTACCACAAAACTGGGCTACTCATAAATATTTTACAAAGTCCAAGAATTAATTGTTTAGCTTATACCTAGACGGAGATAACTTTATAAAATTTTATATTGTATCCTAATGCTTTCCTATAAAACAACTAGCCCTGCTACGCTGAAAATAGCTTTTTGGGACCTTTTCAGTGTAAGGAAATGTTTAATATTAAATGTTTACATGTCCTACTTTTAAATACCATGCACCCTCCCTTATGGACATAAGGCCCATTTATCAGTGACATCTTAATATTTAAAATGATGGCTTGGTCCTGCCAAAAAGGGTTTGTTTTAAACTTGCACAGTCAATCTGCAGTGGTAGGTCTGCAGTTATGTTTGCACTGTCACTGTAGTGGAAGGCATAATAGGTGCTGCAGTCTACGGAGAACGTTTGAGGCATAAGGTACACTTTCTACCATACACTGTGGACTTATAGTTAGGTTAAATTTCCCAAATAGGAGTATAGCCAATTTCAAAATGTTTTAGGGTTTAAAGCACATGTACTTTGCCTGGTTAGCAATTCCCTAGTACAACGAGTAAAACAAAATAGCATATCAGTCCAAAAAAATGGGGGTGATAGTGGTGATAGGTTCAAGTGTACACTGAGATTGAGAGGATATCCTTTTGATACCCTTTGGGGAGAAGGACTATAGTGTTTTCCTCTTCTCAGATAATATATTCCTTCCACTAGTGGATCCTGCCCCTCAAAACCTGAAATGTTCATTGAACTTAACTCTTTTGAGAGGGTTTCTAGCTTTAGGATTAACAAGTGAGAGTTCATCTGACTGTGTTACCTGTCTTCAATCTGCCTACCGCTTTTGTTCGGGCAAGGAATTCCATCAGGTTTTAGGGTCTGAACTTCACCTGCTGTAAACAGTTAGTATATGGCTAATTGGCCAGAACTTGAGAAACATATTTTCAATGATTTGAGAGGACAGACAGCCCTTTATCTCTAGATCAGGGCAAATTAATATGATCAAAATGAATAGTTGACTCAGGTTGCTATATCTTTTCCAATCACAGTCTGTCCGTAGCCTTTTTGTTCAGCTGATAAATATGCAGAGTAAACTGATTAAATTGTTTGGTGGGAGGCAGGACATCAGTGTGTAACCCAACCTGATAGCTCTCACATAGGAAAGTACAACCAGACAGTATAGTTGTGCATCATAATAAAATAGGCTGCTAAGGAGAAAGGATGGCTGGTTATGGATAAGAAACACCACTCACTGTGCTCTTAGGGGCTGAAGGAGATGAAGATGGGTCAGTGTAAACTTACAAGATTGAGAACAGTAGACTGCTAAGTGCACACCCCTGAACTACTCATTTCTAGGGTGTGAGGTTAGTTCCCTGCAGAGCTCTATAGAGGACCTATGAGGATGCATGCACCTTGCCCAGCACTAAGTTCCTATTTGCATTAGCTAGTTGCTTGTGCTTAGTTAACTCTTGTTTTATTGTGTTGTGCCTTCTTTATCCCAATTTACTTACAACTGGTGTGTTGTCAGCAGCAAGTCCTAAAAATGCTTATTCAACTACACCTGCCAATATCTGTGGCACATGGTTGTGATCAAAATAATCTTGCCATAATTTCCATTGCCCAACACCCTACTTCATTATAATGTTCAGTATACACAAGGGACAGCTTTAAGCAAAAGTTTGGGAGATTATTTTAGCAGAACTCTTTAGGCAAGATTGTATAAAGTTCTTTGAAGAACACAAGCTACAGATCAGGTTTAGAAGAAAGTGCTGAAATGCAATGTTTACAATTTAGGCATTGGTTCATTTGTACCATGAATAAAGAGGCAGTCACTAGGCAGTTCATTCCCCTTGAAAACATCACTAGAACCTACTCAGACCCCAAATTCAGAACCACTCTTTAAAGCTCCTAATTTAGATCATCTATCAGATCCTTCTGATGAGCTCAAGTATCTGCTGGTGAAGTTATCAAGAAACTTAAAAGAGGATCTCACCGGACCATCTCAGGAGCTCATCGGGCAAACTGAAAGGGTGAGATTGCCAAACTATGGAAGCATCCCATACAACACATGTGCCTATAAAATAATAGGGGCTAGCATATTGCTTCATGTTTTAGAAATAAAACCAACATAAAGAAATCCACATTGAGAAATCCCTTACCCTACTATCTAAGTTTGGGGCTGTTCTGTTCTCCTCTTATCCAGTCAGTTAAATTACTCCAACCCTTTGCTGGAATGAATTTCTGAATATCTGTCCATTTCCATGGTGGGAAAGAGGGAATGAGAAGTATGTGAACAGCAGCAACTTTTCATGTTTCTAGGCAGGGAAACATCCAAAAGCACGACTCTGGAACAATGAAGTTGTGAACAAAGCAAGTGGAACAGCGCTTGCATGAACAGCGGCTTTGTTTTTCTGTGCATTAACCACACATGTGCTGAACATCACACATGCATGGTTAAGGCACAGAAAAAAGGAGCCAGCAGTGGGAGAGGACGCGGTCAGGTAAGTGGGGCTGGGGCATGGTTGGAGGGTAGTTTTTATGGGTGGGGTAGTTTAGTTTTTAGGGGCGGGGTGGGGAGTTGGGGTAGTTCTGTTTTTTAGGAATCGGGTGGGGATGGGTAGGTTTGTTTTTAGGGGCGGGGTGGGGCATTGGGGTAGTTTTAGTTTTAGTGGTGGGGGTTGGGGTAGTTTTAGTTTTAGGGGTGGGGTGGGGAGTCATAGTAGTTTTAGTTTTAGGGCAGGGGTGGGTAGTTGGGGTAGTTTGAGGGGTGGGGTGGGAGTCAGGGTAGTTTTAAGGGAAGGGGTGGGGGGTCAGGGTTGTTTTAGTTTTAGGGGCAGGGTTGGGGTAGTTTTAGTTTTAGAGGTGGGGTGGGGTTTTGTTTTTAGGTTGGGGGTCAGGATTGTTTTCATATTGGGAGGGTGGGGGTCGGGGGAGTTTTAGTTTTAGGGGTGGTGGTGGGGGATCTGGGTTGTTTTAGTTTCTAGGGACAGGGTGGGTGGTCAGGGTAGTTTTAGTTTTAAGGGCAGGGGTGGGGGGAAGGGTAGTTTTCATTTTAGGGGCGGGGTGGGAGGTCAGGTTATTTTAGTATTAGGGGGTGGTCGGTTGGGGTAGTTTTAGTTTTAGTTTTAGGGGCTGGGGTGGGGGGATGGGGTAGTTTGAGTTTTTCTGGGGTGGAGTGGGTGGTTGGGGAAGTTGTTTTTTTAGGGGTGAGGGTCAGGTTGTTTTAGTTTTTTGGGGCGGGGCAGGGGTGGGGTCGAGGTTGCTTTCGTTTTTAGGGGCAGGTGATTAGTCGGGGTAGTTTTAATTTTGGGGGCAATTTTTGGGGGTCAGGGTAGTTTTAGCTTTAGGGGTTGGGGTGGAGGGGTCTGGGTAGTTTTAATTTTAGGGGCGGGTGGGGGATCAAGGTAGTTTTAGCTTTAGGGGTGGTGGTTGGGGTCGAGGTTGTTTTAGTTTTAGGGGCGGGGTGGAGTAGTTTTAGTTTTAGGGGTGGGGGGGTTCTGGACGTTAGGGCAGGTGGGGGATCGCATGCTGGAACCACATATGCTATCCCACACATGCCTTTACTAGGCATGCCTTTACAACTAAAAATCATAGTTAAGGCATGCGTGGTAAAGGCATGTGTGGTAACAACGCAGTCGTTGTTCTGCCTGAGTTGTTTAAGCATGCATGATTCCAGGATTTGTTGTTCCATCATACATTTTTCTAGGCAATCACAAGCTCTCAAAGCAAACTATATTGTTGAAATTACTCTCATCTCTTTATCAGGGTACTGTTGCATAATTCTACATTCATGACTTACAACTATGCAACAGCACAGCCATTTAGACCGTCCAGGTATCATTTTATGGATTCCTGGCAATTGTTAATTGAGACATTCTCTGTTGTAAATAAAGATTTGCAGATTTCAGTGGCTTTTGCAATTGAGTCTTTTATGCACTTTTTAAAATGATGTAGGTATAACAGTCATCAGAGGATTTCTAAACTATATAAGGGATAAACTACCCCCTGCCATACATTTTAAGTATATAAGTCACTGAGGAGTTCCATGACCATGTAGAGGAATGAGTCCAAAGGCTGAGTTCCTTTATAATGTTATGGAACTCTGAGGTGAGGAGTATGAGGAGACATATCTTTATTTCTCTTTGTTACTTTCTCTCTCTATGTGTGCTGCATTCTGCTCATTCTGCAGTACACATAGAAAGAGGGATATGCCTCAGGGAATTGGGGTTGTTCAGGAAGGTGCCCCTTCCTACACAAAAACAATCCTCTTTTCAATGCACCATGATGCAAGGGTGCCTCCATTGGTGCTAGGCAGCCAAAACAGCACCAGTGCAGAAGCAAAGGCAAGAATACAATATGTAACTCTTTCCCCCCCAGATCCAATTCTAAGTCAAGAGGCTGAGGTCATAAGAGTCTTGGTTATATTAACTCAAAATGTGAAGTCGGCAGACACATTTCAGGTTAATATCTAAGCAGACAAGCCTAAAGGTGAATCTTCACGCATGACAAGTCTACAAATACAAATACTAACTACATATGTATATTATGTAAAGATACGTTAAATGAAATAAAACAGTATGAAAAAGACAAAACTGACATCCAGGAGGAACCACCTCAGAACTCTGAAGACACTTTAACCTGTAGTGGTAAAAGTTCACTCTGAGAAGTTGTCATGAGCCGCTGAATATACTGTCCCTGAACTTCAGAAACACAGCTACTGTAATATCTTTCAAAAGCGAACCTCTTCACACGGTCGTTCAGCACTGGTCAAACCAGGGTACTTTGTGACAGGCTAACAAATGGCTGGAGAAGAAACCGGACCTTTCCCACTCATCCATTACATCCTTACCATCATTTGCCATCGCTCGCCCTGTTATAGTGCTTCTGTGAATTTGATATTCCATGACGGTTAATAATATTGCAAAATAAATAAATGACAAAATCCGAAAGAATTGCACATTAAAAGATTCTCAGTAGAGTATGTAGCCTTAAGGAAATGAGCACAGCAACCAATAGAGGACAATGGAAAGAAAACAATCTATTTAAAACACATACCTATGAAATATGTAACGCCAATTTCATTTTTCAGAAGAATATGTTTTGGTAGATTGCCATTTTATAGCAGTTTATACTACATGAAACGGTATACTAACTCAATTGAGTAAATGCCCAGGATGTCTGTGAAGTCACATAGGCCAGAGATACTTTACTACTGATGCAAAGAAAATACTTGTCTAGAAATGTTAACATACATGTTAAATTAATTAATGCTTGACAACGTAGGACAAATGTAGGATTGTAGTGAGTTGAAGTAAATAACTGCAATTTAGTCTGTGCGTGAAGATCCTAATTGTAAGTGGCATTTGCAATCTAGAAGGTGTATCATTACAGAAGAACACTTTCCAATTTGGACATAGTTAACAGCTAAAGTTAAAAGCTTATTGATTTTAGGCAGTTAATCTAAGTGTACATCACCAGTAGATTCAGGACAGAACAAATGATGATGAGCAACATTGTAATATCATCTGTTCTATAGGTACTCACGTTTTCAGTATTTTTTATTATTCATTGGAATTCATAAGAATCAACATAGTAAGAATACAATAGGATCAGAAAATACATTTTTTTTAAGTAAACAGATATAAAGTTTACACTTATAGCAGTATAAACTATAGTCTGGATATTGAATTGAAATATGTTCCTATTACTTGGATATTGTTATTGAAGAGCAATGCGATGAGTGGGCAGGTATGATAATGAATGCGTCACATTACACGCATAGATGATCAACAATTGTTGTGAAGAGTGATATTCTTCTTGTTGTTGAAGTGAAATCGACTGTTGATCACCAAACAAGGTTTAATAATATAGGTTATTTTTCGATAGCACAAACCCCCTGGAGCCCAAATTATAAGTGTTACTATTGCAAGTCCCAATACAATAGCACACATTATTGATTTCAATATGATCTCTCTCAATATAATTTAAATTAGGTCTTTCTCAATAGAATTCTTTTTTTTTTTATTTCTTTTACATCGCACATTTATACCCTCTCCACAATTTAGGTAGTTGTTATATAATAATCAGTAATACATGCAGGTTCGACAATAACAGTCTAAGGGGGTGATTCTAACATTGGCGGGCGGCAGAGGCCGCCCGCCAATGTTCCCCCGACAAAATACCGCTCCGCGGTCACAAGACCGCTGAGGGTATTTTGAGATTTGCCCTGGGCTGGCGGGCGGCCGCCAAAAGGCCGCCCGCCAGCCCAGGGCAAATCTACCTTCCCAGAGCCGGCGTAGTGGGAAGGTGCGACGGGTGCAGTTGCACCCGTCGCGTATTTCAGTGTCTGCTTTGCAGACACTGAAATACTTTGCGGGGCCCTCTTACGGGGGCCCCTGCAGTGCCCATGCCATTGGCATGGGCACTGCAGGGACCCCCAGGGGCCCCGCGGAACCCCCTACCGCCATCCTGTTCCTGGCGGGAGACCCGCCAGGAACAGGACGGCGGTAGGGGGTGTCAGAATCCCCATGGCGGCGGAGCGCGAGAATTCCCCCGAGCAGCGGAAAGTCGGCGGGAGACCACCGACTTTCCGTTTCTGACCGCGGCTGAACCGCCGCGGTCAGAATGCTCGAGGGAGCACCGCCAGCCTGTTGGCGGTGCTCCCGTGGTCGGTGACCCTGGCGGTCACCGGCCGCCAGGGTCAGAATGACCCCCTAAACATTGAATTTGTTGCTATGCACAGGTACCATGGAAACAGTATTCTTATCTTATGCACATTTGTAGAGTGCATGGCTATGCTTGAGCATCCCAGCGCTAGAAACACAACACAGATTGCACCACTTTACTTAATGGGGATTGGAAAGTTTTAGTTATCAAATAGCCAAGTTTTTAGCGATTTCCCAAATCCTAATTCATTGCCCATGCATCATGTTGTGAGGAAGGGCATTCCATGGCTTGGCCACATTGTAACTAAATGAAAGCCCTCAGATTCATGCTGTTCATTTAGTTGGGAACTTGGTGAGTCTTGCATTGGTGGATCTAAGAGTTCTACTCGTGGTGTTGGAGGATGGATGGTCCATTAATTAAAAATGCCCTGTGGGCAACACATAGGGCCTTGAATTGGACTTTGCTTGATCGGGTGCCAATGGAGAATGGCTGAAGCCTTCCTGGCAGAATTGTTTCAAGCAATGTTGAGCAAGGTCTGGGCAGCAGCACTCTGTACAACCTGAAGTTTTTTGGTTATGACTTTTGATGCTCCTAAGTATAAGGAATTGCCATAGTCCAGGCGGACTATAATTAGTGCATGGACCACAATCCTTGAAAGAAACTAAAGCAAATGAAGGATCTTATAGAGCATTCTGAGGGTGCCATAGCAGCTGGCGGAAAGTTTAGTTGCCTGAGCTTCCATTGTGAGCGCAATGTCCATCTCTACTTCCAGAAGTTTATTAACCATCTTGGGGGCTGGAGGCCTACCCAGGTAATCCGTCCAACATAGGCTTATAAGAGGATTGAAGTTGTTGCCTATTATGAGCTCAGTTTTGCCCCATTTAGTTTGAAGCAAGACTTAGCCATCCAGGTTGCTACTTTCTCCAGACATGGCCCCAATGCAGAGGATTGGGGGTCATGTCCAGGTGTAAGGGAGAATACCAGTTGGCTGTGATTGGCATATGATACAACATAAATGCCATGTGATAGTACAATGTGTGTGAGAGGTCACATGTATAAATTGAAAAGTGTTGGGCTCAGTTAGGAGCCTGAGGTACTGCACAATTCAGAGCAGAGCATGATTTATCAAAAACCTGAAAAGTTCTATCTTTCAGGATAGAGCTGAGCCCGCTCATTGCAGAACCTGAGACCCTGATACTGTGGTCTTTTTGATGAGAATGTCATGATTTACAGTATCATAAGCTCACTTAGATCATGGATTGTTTTAGCTGCTTGATCAGGCATCATTTTTGATTTGTCTACTATCACTAGAAGAGTATTTTCTGTGTTGTGTTTCGGATGCAACTCAGTCTGAGCGAAGTAGAAAGCATTATGTACCTCTAGGAAATCTGAAAGGTACTGGTTTACATGTTTTTCTAGTAATTTACTCAGTCAGGATGAAGCAAGATTGATATCCTGGGAAAAAAGGATCCACACTTGTTTTTTTCAAGAGGGCTTTCACCATGGCACGTTTCCATGAGGGGGTACTATTCCCTTTGTAAGTGAAGGATTAACCAGTTCTATCATATTGGGAATAATCATATCAGCTGCTGTGGAGAGAATGTAGAGCAGAGCTGGGTCACAAGGAAATCCAGACTTGACTTTGAACTGGGGTCTGAGTCTATATCTAACTTGTGAAATGCTAAATAAATGTAACTGATTTTTAGCCAAAAAACGCAAATTTAATTACAGCAAATTTGCATGGTCTTGGAGGAGGAGCTGTCTGAAGCGGGCTCTCATAGTGATTTCACTATTTGAAACATTCTTCGTAGACAGTTGGATGCACCATTGATTTTAGTCTTATAACATGCTGCTTGGGCTTTTTCAATTTTAGAGTGGTAACCTCTCAGGGACTCTCGGTATTGTTTTTTATTAATTTCCCCAAAGTCTTTCTTTCACCTCCTTGACGCTTTTTACACTCTTTTTTTACCGTGAGGAGGTGTGGGATATACCATCGGGGGGATTTTTTTGGGGGGGGAATTTAGGGCTTTTATGGGAATAGCTAGGACAATGATTGTTTAATCCACTTGTTAAGCTTGTCATTTGACATTTGAGGGACCAAACCTAGATTGAGTGTAGTTGCACTAAAGGTAAGTTTCCATTCTTTGCTATTTAGTTTTGACTGGCAGAGATCTCTCCGGGTGATGGGTCTGGGGGGAGTACTGGGACTCGGGGTGCCTAAGGTAAAAGGAACACTGACACAATATTTTCATACTACAGGGATTGGGACCAATACATTTAGCTGAGGGTCATTAGAAAAGATAGGGTCTAAAAGGTGACCTTTTTCGTGTGTAGCCCCCAATACTTTTTGAGTCATTTGCATCATTGAGAGATCCTGTAAGAATCCAGATGCTTAGAAGCATTCTGGTTCTTCCAAATTAAGATTGAAGTCACCTAGAATGGTGAAGTTTGTTTTTTTTACAGGCCAACTGGCAATTGCCAATGGGAGGCTGGTAAACGAGCTCCCCAGAGAAGGTAGAAGTCAGAGTCAAAGAAATTGTGAAATTCATGCCTTCACATTCTGGGAGTTGTAAAGGTTCATAGGAGCATTTAACTTCTTCCTTCAGGATGAGAACAATCCACCCATCCTTCCTATCTGGCTGGTCTCTCCTGCATATTTGAGAAACCAGGGGGCAGGGCTTGGGTTAGGTTAGGACCGGCCTCTGCGTGGAGCTAGGTTTCTATCAACAAAAGTACATTCAGTTTTTCATCTTCTAGAAAAGTTAAAAGTTAAAACTTCAGACCAGGCAGTGATCTGCAACTTATCATGTGCCAGTTGGTTGTTGTATTGCTGGCAATCTCAGGGGCAGTGAAGCACATGAGGGAGAAGTTGCAACTCCTGCACTCCAAATTTTCAATTTTCCCTAATTAGTTCGATCGGATGGAGACAATTATTTTTAGTAGATCCCTTTAGTTCCCGCAAAAGTAGGACAGACTATATGTACTTATTTGCTTTTGTTGAACTAGGGTTCCTGGTGGTCTGGTCCCATTCGGGCACAGACGGGTGCAGACGGGCTTGCCTTTGGCACGCTGCTGGCATGCCCCCTGCATGCATCAGCTGTGCGTCCATGCCAGGCCTCCTATTTGGTATACCCAAAGAAAAATTAGACTGCTGACCGCTCTTAAAAATGGCGGTCGCAGTAGTCTCTAGAGGTAATGTGGTTCACTCCCCTCAAATGGCATTAGCTGGTGTGGACCAGGGAACCAGTAATGTGCATTATGTTTTTAATGGTCAGTGCCGGCAGGAAAACTGTGTATGAACGGGGTAGGTCAAGCTTTGTAAAGTGACTAAGAAGAAATAGGCAGTTTGATTATTGGCCAGCTTAGCACACTTTTTCAGCAATTCAATCATTAAATCAGTCTAAATCAATCTAAAAGCATTACAGCAATTCAATTATTAAAATCAATCTAGTAGCTTTCAAGTAATATTTTTAAAGCTTTCAGAAAGCGACGAGCGGAGCATCCTTTATAGTGCTGCACGTCAGCTCCAGGCCTCCTCTTTTGTAGTCACCAAAAGAAAGACTAGATTGCTGACCGTGCTTACACATGGCAGTTGGAATAGTCTTAGGAGGTAATGTGGTTTCCTCCACTCAAATGGCATTGTTAAAGGCCAGTATTCATTTCATATTCAAGTATAGTTCAGATGTGGGTAGTGGTGGCTTTAGTGAGAATAGCATCAAGACTTCTGGGTTATAGATACAGATGAGGTAGCAGAAACCAAAGACAGTGTACATGCAGGTACCCAATAAATGAAGATAATAGTATGTAATATGAGAACAATGTCTGAGAGTTGGTGAGGGGGCTTCCTAGATTTTGTGGTCAGGCATTTGAGCATGTGTCTGTGAGTCAGAAAAGGGGGGACGTATGATTCTAAAATGTAGCTGGAAGTTCTGGGTAGAGATGCAAGGTTGTGGTAACTGTCTGTGAATTTCCCTTTATTTGTGCCTTCACTCCATATGTTGGGACACCATATACTTCCTAGTTTGATAACTATGAATTTATTTTCGTGCATCTTCACCGAAACTTGGTCCCTTTACTAAAGGTGTCTTTTATTGTGTCTCTCACTGCTTCTGAGTGGACCATCATATGCTGTTTATTGAGGTATCTATGAATTGCCTTGGTTTGTGCTTTCAACGCTTCTATGTGGATCTGTTAGGCCTTTTACTCAGGGCCTGTGGGAAGGGTCTCCACTGCTCCTAGAGCCATTACTAAGGTATCTGTGGATTTTGTCCCCACTGCATCTGGTGGATTCAGCAAAGACACACTATTAAGGTGTCTATGAATTTCTTTGGCGCACCCTCACCATTTCTGGGTAGGAGCCCTAGTCCCCGGGGTTGAGCCTCCATTGCTTCTGCTTAGGACAATGCCTCTTTACTACAGCATCTGTGAGTGCTATCCCACCCCTTTTGGGTGGTCATCATAGACCCTCCATGATTATATGAAGGAGCATTGTAGATATGATAATTTAAGAAAGCCCTGTAAAATGGGAAACACTGTCAAGTAGCCATTATAGTCGGTGTTTTTTTTTTTTTTTTTAGACTAACCAAGTTGGAAATGTGGTAATTTCCCTTTAATTGCAGATGCCATATATATTTCGTGCATATGACCTTTAATAGGCTCCCAATAAAGGTTGCTAAACCATCTGTTTTGGATGCCCTACTATTATACTTACATCCTTAGGTTGTACATTTTACACACACTTATGCTGGGTCACATATACTATGGTGGCATACCTGTGTGCGAAATAAAAGCTTATACCCTGAGCCCTGGATTGAGCGTCTCTTCCAATTAAAGAATCGATGGTGTTTCTTCTTTTTGGTTGTATTTTCAAAAAAACGTCTGAAAGAGGCACATTTTTTCAGAATATCCAAGGTCACTTAGTCCCTGCTGTCCTGCTGTTTCTGCGGGTATTGATTCTAATAGTAGCAAGACGGGTTCTTCCGATCCACAAGTGAAACGTTGCTTGAGGTCTATTTGTAGTTTAAGAAGATCAAATGAATAAGATTCCCTTCAGATGTCTGTTCTTCTGCTAAGTAATGCGTGTCGTCTTTGCGTCTATCGTGTGACTGCTGACTACAAGAGAGCTGTAAGAAGGCATTATAAAACCAAGCAGGGCAGTACATGGATGGAGACGCTGTGCGAAATAGAAAGAAAACAGACAGACAAATATTGTGACAAATGGAGGTGTAGCCTGATACATCAATAACAAAGCAGTTATATAAATCGATGCTGGACTAGCAGACAAAGACACAAATATAATGGAAAACTAGATGTTATCTCTGAGGTGTGCCTTTGTTCGTGATTTGGTGAGGAATTTATTATTATCTTGGAGAGGATGTGAGTTATGCTTTGTGTAACTAACCATAACAGGTCAACATCAGGGTTTTTTATTTCTTTTGGGACTACACTCACAGAAACACACACATACACACACACCCCACACACATACACCCATTTTTTTTTTTTTCTGTCCCACATCAGTTATATGGACTACTGGGTTCTCTCTTGATGAGAAATAATTATGTAAATGCATATAATTGAAAAACGTCTTACCTCTTTGCTACCGAAGTATCCCAGGTCTATATTTCCCATATAGGTTCAGGAAACCAGAATAACCAGATGTTGAGCCTGTGATATGCATACTGTGTATAGCCTGAGAATGGATTTATTTGGGGGGTCCTATGCTCTGACCCTTGGTACCCATATCTTAACTCGTGCTAGCCCTCAAAGTTTGAGAAAAGGGGGCCCCAATTACGAGGCCTGTGCCTCCCTGCACCACAGTAAAGGGCAGAAATGTGCTGTATCTACAAGATACAGCGTATTTCTGTCCTCTCACCCCGCACTGGTGCACAAATTGCTGCCTAGCACCAATGCAGGAACCCTTGCTCCTTGGTGCAAAGATGCCTGCGTTGCAAGGAAACCATCCTGCAAAAAACAATCATTAGAGGTGTATTCCTCTTTCTACGTGTGCTGCAAAATGCAGCACACATAGAAAGAGGAAACAACAGGGAAAAATAAATATGTTTCTCCCTGTTGCGTCATTCTTACACCACCCTGAGGTGGCATAGGAATCTGATGCATTCCCAGACTTGTAAATATGGAAATGCTTCAGATTCTTTTGTGTTCCATTTGTGTTGCGTGGAATCACCCCAAGCAACACTAATGGAACGCCCCTTTCACTCAGTGTTATGCGTGAAAGGGGTCCATATTTACAACGCCGTGAAAAGCCAATCAAGGTGGCTTTACGTGGCCTTATAAATATGGGCTGGCACACTGCATCACTGGAGCATCAATAAAATGATGGCCTGGTGGCGCGGTGTGCCACTAGGGCCTTGTAAATGAGGCCCAAGGTCTTTATCCACTTCATAGTTCTGTAGCTTTGAATGCAGTAACATAGGCTCAAATATAGGTCTAAAATCATTCAAAACTACTGCACAGAACATGACTTAAGTTTGGATCTTTAGCAGCAAAGAGTGGTCTTACCTCAGACCTTATTTCTATAGTGTAATTTCCTGAGACAGGAATTCAAAAGCTTTTGGGACCAAATAATTAATTTTCCTGTGTAATAACCACATCAGATATATTAATAACATTATCTTATTCTCTAGAATATTTAAACTAATTATATGTAATAAATTGTTTAAGTGATAGTGCTGGCACTGAGCTGCCTTAATTTGCTGCCTTAGGGCTTGTAAGTGCTCTGAGCTCATTCAGACTCTTTCTTCCACCTACACCAAAAGACTTTAACAGAATGAAGCGTGTCCTGTGTATCTCCTCTGAACTAGGCACAGTAAGAGCACACCATTTTCAAAATTGTTTAGCACCCTAGCTCAGAAGTGTTACTAATAGGAATATTATTTGAGGTGGGTGACTGCCCACCTAAAAGAATAATCACAGCTCTTCTTAGTCTGAACCCTCAAAGTCACTAAGTTATTCTTAGCAAACCCTGCATCATCCCATTAATTATGGCACAGAGCAGACATGGGCAATGTGTCGGGACTCGAACCCAGGATAGGGCCCTAAGCTCCAATGATAGTCTACCAGTACATATGTGCAGTTTCAGGCTGACCATTATATAGCATGGGTCAGATAAAATGACTGGGTTCATCCCAGTCAGAGAGTTTACCTTCTGATGTTGCCTTTTAAGTCCCAATCAACAACAGAACCACACTTCTAAGACCCCCCCAGGACGTCAGGGGAGGCACATAGAAATGCAGGGGGTGTCGAAGAAAGGCAAACAGCAGGGTCCAGTCCAGGTCCATTTGCCACTGGTCATCTGGATACTCCCAGGAAAAGTCCCTTGGGGGATACAAACTTTAGCATGGGGTTACTTACTAATCATTAAAAGGGAGGTTTTTACCCTTCAAAAATGTTGTTTCACAGTTTGTGCTGCAGGTTTACCACTGCAGCAATTAGGCTACAATGGTAGGACTTAAGCCATGTTTTCTTTTTCACACTAGTGGATGGCACAATAAGTGCTGCAGTTCACTTTTGACAGTTCACTCTTCATGCAATGGTTGTATTTCTGCACCATACCCTACTGCTTTATGGAAAAGTTAAGTACACCAATCAGGGATTGGCTAATTTCTCCAAGTTTGAGGAGACAGAGCACATAAATAGGGCACTGGACAGCAATAAAAGAGTTTAGCAAAGTGCAAGAAATTGAGGGTGACTACACAGAAAATGCAGGTTTCCTACAAGAAACAACAAATTATAACCCATTGCTATATAAACAACAATCCCTTATTTGTGATATATCTTAGTCATACTTACTAATCACTACACCAGATAAACTAAGGTGCACGAAATCAAGGTATTGAGGAGACTTAATAGTCTGCATATCATTAGACCATCTTAACATCCGGTCTCTTGCACTGTACACAACAACATGGTGGTGACAATGTTTTCATGGTGAGACCTAGGGTGGGTGGGGTGGGGCCTATCAGGATTGGTGCAATGTCCAAACTTCTGCCTCACTCATGCAGCAAGTACAGCCGTTAACAGTTCCCTTATTTTAAATACAGTCTAACAGAGTTGCAGAAAAGTACATCTACGTGTGCATAATTTAGCAACATTTCAATTGTCAGCATAGTACCAGTAAGTCAGAAGACAGTGAGAGGGTGATGTGAAAATGTCCAATGCCTCTTTCCTCTCAGGCAGTGGTCAGCCTTCAAGGAACTGGTTCCTTTGAATAAAGGGAACAGTTTTGCCTAAAAGGGTATTCAAACATTGAGGTGTACATCCAATTTTAACTGTAAGAATGATACAAGCATTAAGAAAGCCAATCAGCCACCTACCTGAAGAGAATGGAAGTTGAAACACTGTCCAACACTTTTCTGCAATTAGGCACCAAATGGAGGTGTCAAGGACTGTCTTGTTTTATATAAGGTGTAACAATGATACACTGATACTGACCTGAACTTTGAATATGCTCATCTGTATTGCCTTTTGGATTAGATATTTTGCCTTGACTTTACCTAATCTTCTGACTTTGTTTTTTGTTGTGTTGTAGGATTTTCGCTTGGTGTTCTCAACCAAGTCAAATCCACATGCTTCCATATCATCATTCCTCTCCTTTAGCTTCAATCAAGCCAACCTGTCATAGCACCTAACCCCTCTTTCTTCAATCACACCAAGCATTTAGACAATCCTTACTCTCAGTTGATGACTTTTCTTCACTTCTACACAAACATCAGAGCCTGCAGAGGCAACTTAATTGTTCTTCTCAAGTATCCAGCCAGTCTTATTCTCTCTGCTTTTTAATGTTTGCACTTGGCCTTGCTTTATTCTGCCTCAGAAAATCTTCACTTGGCAAAGCATCTATACATTTAGCTTCTAAAACCACTTCTTTATCTATCACATTCAAATTGTCTTCTTCTGATTCTTCTCCCTAGTAACGCAGACACATGAAAGATTGCCTTTGACATTTGTCATTTGATCATTCCTTAATGCATGATTTTTTCCTCATCTGCAGATTAACCTATATATATCACCTCTTTAAGGGCTTCCAGATGCCATATGCTTCTTCTGAGTCTCCCAAAATATGAATTGCAACTTCTTGAAAACATAAACAACTTTACTTCTTGCACCTTACTTTAAAGATCCAGAAAAAGTGTCTCCAGCCAGTGGATCATTAGCTACCAGTAGGTTGCAGACACCTTCAAAGTAGTTTTCAGCCTTACCTTAATTTTTAAACAAACACAGAGTCAGATTTTCCTTTTAAAGTTAAGGTAAGGATGTGTTTATTTTACAGTATTGTCTGGCTGCAGATAGCTGAGCCTGACAATGAGCAGTACAAGATTTATGAGTCAGGCTGGAGCACAGAGGTGACCAATTGAAACACTGAGGTATTTAGAACTCGTAAATAAAAGTCCTTGTCAGCTCAATATTAGAGTGTGAGAACAAAATGATGCTTCTGAATGCTTTTAAATGGGAGAAAGTTAAAATGAAAAGTTTCCTCAATGACTAAGTTATCTCTGTGCCATATTTATAACTCAAAAATAAATATTTAAATTAAGCTAATTGCATCTTAGGGACAGATTTACAAGAAAGTGGCGCATCGGTCCTGATGCACCACTTTTCTTGGGTTCCCCTACTGCCACCAAACGCACCATGGCGGTCGTTAGAACAATAGCATCAACATTTTTTATGCTATTGTGGCGCTTTGCTGTACTAGCATCTAAAATTTAGAAGGCAATGCAGCAAAGCACACAGAGGCCCATAGGTTACTAAGGGAGCTTCATGGGCAGGCGTTAAATAGGATGGAAACATTTACAAGATTTCACTGTGCCATTTTTTCGTGCCTTCCTGCATCACAACACCCCCTTGCATACATTATCCCTGGCGCAGGCATAATGTAGCGCAAGGGGTTACAAACTGGTGCAATGGAAGCATTTTAACAGTTTGTAAATACGGCAGGGGAAAGACCACCTTAGCACTGCCTTAGTGTAACACAAATGATGCTAGGGCGACGCAAGGTGGCTCAAGGGGCTTGTAAATATGCCCCTTGGTGTTTTATGAACCATGTTTCTTCGCTTCAAATCCCGCTCATTTAAACAAATGGTTGTATTTTTTGTTGTAAGTATGGCACCATGTCTACAGGCCACTAAGAGCAGGAAGCCTGGTGTTTATGAATGTGTCACTTGGAAATGGAATAAAATTTAAATGATGAGCTTTATTGACTTCATATAAAGATAAAGTTAACTTTTCAATTTAATTTTCTTCCATTTCAAAGTGTCGCCTTTACACACAGCAGGCATCTTGCTCCCAGTGGCTGGTAGATGCAGTGCCATATTTATAACTGAAAAATACAGCCATTATTTTAAGTGGGAGAAATTTAAAGGGCAGAGAAATGTTCATTATTAAGAACATTTTTTAAGAATTTTTTTTGTACTTTATATTTCCACAATTAAAAAAATGGTTGTATGTTTGTGTTAGGCATATAACAGTGCTACCCATAGGTAAAGGTATGTCCTGTGCTGTAAGTAGATATGACAAAGTCTCTCAGTCACCCATAAATGCATATCCCATTCATAAACACACATGTTCATACATCTTCACGGACCAAGCACTTGCTGATACACAAGGCAATCCTGTCATAGCGCCCCTAGTCAAAGTATTTTGTTCCAATCATAGAATCTGGCTCAATGGATATTAGGTGTAAAGCCAATGAAGCTGGGTGTGGGGTTGTCTAGTAACAATGCACCAGTTGGTTAGCCTTCAAAAGCTCGCATTTATTTTATTGCTGAGGAGTAGCTCTCACTACAGAAGGGGTTGGAGAACCCTGATCTAGAGCTTCACCAACATACTCCTTCCATCACCAAGGTGACCGTATCCCGGTCAAAATCTGAGAATTCAACAAAGTTGTCATTGTTTTTAAATCAATAAGTGAACTGCACCTTCATGTGTAATTACACCTTACACACCCCTCTCTGCCACAAAATATCTCTGTTCACAATCCCTCTCTTTCTACAAGCTTCAACCCCTTCTCTACAATACTGATCCATTCAACTCTAAAGGACAGACCTGATGATAATCTCTCAAGATAGCCCTAAGTCTCATAATCATGCAAGAAACTCTCTCTCACACCATGCACACCTCTACTTGGCGTTGTTTTCGCTCAACTCCAAGAGGCAGAAGACACCTTGTTGAGGAAAGAATTACTCTCAGTGCCCAACGCTCCACTGTTCTCCAACCAGTGCCTATTAATGTTGTTGTCAAGAAGCATTTGTTTTCATATGCTATTAAAAATGTCTATTTTTTAGACTGTAGATTAAGCAAAATATAGAAGTAAATTAAAATAAAAGCCATATTATGCATTACAGTAAGCATAGCACCAGGGCATCATGAAAATACATCCTAAACCAATGAAATTGTTGCCTCCTTTGATGTCTTAATAAAATACTTTGACGAACATTCTGGATATAAACGTTTTACTTAAAAGTTGTTTGTCTCACAGTGATTTAAAGCTTTTCCATTTATTTTTCACAGGTTGCAAATTTACTTAGGCTCTTTCACATTCCTCAAATAAGCTATGCCTCTACCAGTGCCAAGTTAAGCGACAAGTCGCGTTATGACTACTTCGCGAGGACAGTCCCCCCAGATTTTTACCAAGCTAAAGCGATGGCTGAGATCTTACGATTCTTTAACTGGACATATGTATCCACAGTTGCCTCCGAGGGGGACTACGGTGAGACAGGTATCGAAGCCTTTGAACAGGAGGCCAGGCTCCGCAATATCTGCATCGCCACTTCAGAGAAAGTTGGCAGGTCGAACATCAAAAAGTCTTACGACAATGCAATAAAAGAGCTGCTGCAAAAACCAAATGCAAAAGTGGTGGTGCTGTTCATGCGAAGCGATGACACGAGGGAGCTCCTCGCTGCCGCTAATCGACTGAATGCATCTTTCACGTGGATCGCCAGTGATGGGTGGGGAGCCCAGGAGAGCATCATCAAGGGCAGTGAGCACATAGCCTACGGAGCAATAACACTGGAACTTGCCTCACATCCCGTCAGAGAATTTGACAAGTATTTTAAAAGCCTGAATCCTTACAATAATCATCGCAATCCATGGTTCAAAGATTTTTGGGAGCAGAAATTCCAGTGCAGCCTCCAGAACAAAACGCCGCACGTGAAAGCTTGCGACAAACGCGTACATATTAATAGTTCAAATTATGAGCAAGAGTCGAAGATCATGTTTGTCATAAATGCTGTGTATGCAATGGCGCACGCTCTGCACAACATGCAGCGGACACTGTGCCCCAACACCACCAAGCTGTGCGATGCCATGAAGAGTCTGGACGGAAAGAGATTGTACAAGGATTACTTGCTGAAGGTTAACTTCACAGGTACAAGTGTAATTACTGTTATATGTTTCTGCTTGTCTGGGTTGGAGGCATATTGCGCATGTCCTGTCAAAGGCATCACGTTGTCAACGGGGCTCTACAAAGCTGTTGTGTGTCAAGGCCACTCAAGCGTACTATCCCTTTCAAAGTGCACATAAAACGCTCTGTTGCTTTCCAGCTAGGTTTTGTAATATCCAAATACCGCTTCATACATAAGTAGAAGTAGGTATAAAAATTGCATTGAGGGTGTTTTTCTAGAAATACGGGTTAATGTTCTCCTAAAAATATTAATTTTATCGTCTAGCTCGACAGCACATCTGTCACCAGTCAATTAAGCAAGAATCATCAGGAGGAGGCTTTGGCTCCACCCATATGTTTGGCTGCCAGCAGCACATGTTTTGATTGGGCAGAAGTTGTGTCCCTCCAAAGAACAGTGCTTGATCTCCAAGCAGCTGTGATTAATTTGTTTAGTTATCCAGCTACCTGAATTTGAATTTTCAGGTTCACACACATGACAGCGTAATGTCATTAAAGTGTAAAATGTGTGATGTTTTGGTGTCCTGCCATACATGTTCTGCTTCTAGCATATTATTTCATCTACTCTTCTACATCCAAGGGAACCATAGTCATTTTGATTACTATATTACCCAGGTTCCTAGGAGTACTGAGTAGCCCCTTGAATTTTCTTATTATTGTGCAGCACCAATATGCCACATTACAGGTATCATTATTGTGGGATCAAACGTTCACTGGACCAACAGAGCTTCCAGGGTGATTTTCAAGCATGGGCAATTATTTAGAGAAGGCACATTCAAATCCTTTCTTTCACTGCATACTGCATTAAGTCTAAATAACAATCACATATTGCAATATCGATAATTATGGTGTTGCATGCAAAACAACACTACAACGCAGATTACATTTGGAAATTCTTACCCATCACACATCACAGACGCTTTAAAGAGTCAAGACTGGGGTCCTCATATTTTAAGATTTTGCTTAACTGTATTGCTCCCCCATTTCAAGTATACAGAACCATCCTTTTCCAACACTTTAACTGTTAAATGGATAGACAACCAAGATTTGATTTACCTCATATCTGGTGAAGTTATTCAACCTTGGAATCGCAATGAATGGAAGTGTGTGACATGATGTCTGCCAATAGCGAGCTCATGATCCCCTAGTGAGCATGTTTTGCCTTATTGCCTATTAAACAAAAATAAATAATCCCCTCATTCACCTTAGAATATTTTACAATCTAAAATAAATATAATATGCAGACCTTTTTCACCATGTCAACATTTAATTACTTCAGGAGACTTAAAAGGAACAAATCAACGTCCCACAGCAAAAATGATATCAGATTGTATTATGAAACATTCATATCTTTGCCACTTTAAATACTTTGGTCTCCAATAAAATCACAAGACAACAAATACAATGTTGTAGGCATGCTAAACAGAAGACAATCTTATCACATTTAGCTAGCATTTTTCAAACTGTTTAACAAATCTCCAAACATCAAAAACATTGTTGTGTGTACAAAAAGGAGGCAATCTGATCACATGTAGATATAATTTTTCAAAATGTTTAACATATTTCTTGTATGAACTTTCCACAGCCTATTCCTAATGATGAAAAAGTGGTGTCATTGTTTAGAATAAAACAGTCCTTAAAAAGAGACCTGCCCTGACATCCAACGTTAACAATTTCCAACAGATCACATGAATCTGGAAGCTCATGGGAAATGTAGTTTTGTGTGTGCAGGTGTTCCTTGTGATGACAGTATACATCTCCAACAAATCACATGACTGTAGAAACCCATTGGAAATGTAATTTTTGCACAGAGGTTCTTTAAAATGGTAGGATTTATTATTCAAAATATTAGGATGCATAGTTTTCACTACATTCTACAAAAAAGTATTTTGACCCATCCTTAGCCAACATCAAGTCCATTAATGGCCAATACCTATTTGTTAATGTATTACCATCTGACAGTTCTACATGAATAGGATATATAATGCCAATATGAGGTTATTCAATTCCACATGCTCATGGGAAATGTAGTTTCATTACAAATCCTGGCGGATGTAATTCCATATTATGATTAAAAAAAAATAATAATAACGGGTAGAAGTACTAAGATGCTGACTCATAGTTTAAATATTTTTGATCTCAGACAATTCATTAAAACCTGTCTCAGCTGTACATAACTTCAAAATCACTCTAGCTTCTATTCACAGAAGTTCCACCCCTAGAACATTGTTTCCAGTAGTTACATGTTTGAGGACATTCCATGCCGTATCATTTTCACTGTGGTTTTGCTAAATTTAATGCTGGACTACTAGAGCACTCAGTATTATCTTCCAAATCTGAGATTTGTGCTCAATGATAGGTTTTTGTATTTCCTGTGTGGTCTTTCGGATGTATGCCTTATTACATGGACATTTAATGATGTAAACTACATTTTTCTGTTGCAGTTCATGAACTCCAGATGCAGGATTTTGTATTGATTGTGCACTGTTTCTGCTCCTTTTATGGTTAATGGGCATACTGAGCAGTTGTCACACTTAAAGTGTCCCTTAATGGGCAGCAAACTAAGCATTGTATGTAGTGTAGTTGGTTCCTTTTTCATTTCCATGTTGAAATATCCAATCGTAGTTCAGATGTTTTTATTATGCTTGAGTGTAAATAGAATATCTCTCATTGTGGGGCATTGAGTCTTTATCAAGTGCCAATTCTTGTTATTATAACGTGTGTGAGCTAATGCCCCAGAATATATAGGAGACCACAATACCTCGTCAGGAAGAATGGTTATCTGAATCAATAAGGGTGGTCTCCTGGCAACATTTTATTTATTTTGTCAATGACCAGATAGATATGTTAGGCATATATGGGATTCCTCATCTGGCTACATAGGAGACACAAAAATGACACAATGTAACTTGCTTGAAATGTCGCTGTGAGGTGCTCATAATCTACAACTTGACTGGCTGTCAAACTTGCGGTTATAGAGAGTTTGATTCTGCCCAGACAGCTGTTAGCTAACAGAAACTGAAGACCACAGTAATTTAAGATACAATTTTCAATTAAGTGTTCCTTTTATAGAATATAGATGCTCTAGATAGCTATGGGCTGGACCATTTGAATTGTGAGAGGTTTGTGATGCGGATACTAACCTTATTTCCCCTCCACTTTTTCTAACATGCATCTTGTGCAAGGTGTTACTATATGACCAGTTATTTGTCCCCTTTTGTTTATCACATTAGTGAAATGATAAGAGTGTTAGTTCTCCTAAACGTTTTGTTCATATAAGATATCCATTGTGGTTTAAATGTCTGCTGATGTTTCTGCATGTACATTCATTTTGATATTTGAATTTTGCGAAAACACAAGCATTGCCAGTATACATTAAGTATACATTAAAAGACAAAGAAAAGGAATACAGATATGATATTCACAGTTACAAATAAATTACATGCGTTTGCCACTCAGGACCACAATCAAAATAAGTGAATGTTAAAAACGTCAAAGTAAACCGACAAGGAAAGTTCATTAAAGGCTGGGTGGCATATTTCCAGCCCTGAGCTGATTATCTAGGGAACATTAGGCAAACTGAAGGCTCTGTTGGCTTATCTCCAAAGCTGCAAATTTGGAACAGACATATAGGGACTGTAAAGTTTTGGAGTTATGCCTAAATAATCCCAAAGGGTTTGAATAAGGAAAAAGCAGGAGGTGACTTTTTTATTTAGATTTATTTTTCCTTTTCCTTTTAATGTCCCCTTTCCTCAACCAATCAAAACACATTCAATTTTATGATCTTACTCTGCAAGTTAAACTGTCTGTTTAGCATTTTAGGTTACTTTTGTTTGGGATATAGGTGATTATGGAATGTCATTTACCCGTTATTTGGCTGTGAATCTTTTTGATCTTAACAATTGGCAATGAGCATTTGAGAATCTCATTGTTTGTTGGCTTGGCTAACACTTGGACAACACAGGCTACATTCCTCTGTGTCTTTTAAGGAGGTAGTGATCTTTTTGGAACGTGCTGTGTAAAAGTGTGAATTGCATTGGCTAGAAATGTAATTATAATGAGTTCTAATTAACAACTGCTTCCAGTGGTCACGTTGGTTGTGAGGTGTTTTTGCTCAGATAGACTTTATGTTTAATGTACATTGAGCAATAAGTGTATGTGTAGAACAGTTCAGTCCCAGGGGTCATATCCATCTCTCCTCGATTGACCTACAGTTTCTTTTTAAACCTATCCATTTGTTTTCTCCAACTTGCTTCATCACCTACAAAGCCATCACAAATAGCAACTGAGTCTAACTGTATGAAAAGGTCATTACTTCCCGTGCATCTTGGCATTGTGGTGGAGTGGAAGTGCAAAAAACAAATGCAACAGATGTTCTCCTTTAATGTGCTCAGGGCCTGAAACTACATCTCTTTATCAACCAGGACCACCCTAAACCTGCTCCATTTCAGTAAAGATCTAAGGAGGCAACTCACCAAAGAACACCCCATCATAATGGAGTAACAGTACACCTTCACTTTCAGAGCACAGCTTCTCCTTCAATCACGCAGTGATTATCACAGTGTGCTATACAAATACTTTCTACATACATACACACATATCAACAGACAAACACTACCCCTCCTTTCTAGGGAGAATATGCATGGAGTTATCATATCTGAAATTGGTTAACCTGCAGGTTCACAACTAAATATACCACAGAGTTCAAGTTTGCTTTTCACACTTTCAGGTCGGTCATATAACGACCATTGAGTTTAGGTATCATTACACTTGCTGCAAATTGTCTGAAAGTAACTCAGTTTAAATGGACTGCACAAATTATCTTTATTTCAATTGAATAACACACATCATTAAGTACAGTGCTGCATAGGAGTAGCAAAGTGCTTTTCAAAAAACATTTTTATGTCAGCAGGAGCATCAGAAACCTAAGGGTCAGCTGAACATAGAGCAGTATTATGTATTTTGTGATATGTATTGTAACGACTAAAATTATTCGATTCTGATGTGTTAAGTATAAGACATTAGTGCAGTGGTAGATAGCATAATGTAAAATTAATTTTACATTAAAAAAAATTGCATTACATATATTTACAATTTGAAGTTCAGCACTGAAATGCAGTCTTAGGTACATATATTTTATCCTATTGTCACACAGTAGCAGAATGTCTAGTCATATACCAAACCAGATTCGAATCATATCATTAAAATACCAAGGGATTCAAATGAGCACATTTGTATGTGGTAATTGTAAAAGTTGGTACCTGAATTGAAAAGTAACACATATATTTGCTTCCTCGCTCCACCCTCTGACCATGCAAACTGTCTAACATTCAGTACAATGGAACTGTAAGAAGCAACAAAGATACATTCCTACACAGCTTTCTGAACATTAGGATTGTCTTCCAAAAAATGACAGCTGAAGAGTATAAACATGCAAATGGAGAGGACCAAAGACATCTCCTACTTCCCCTATAAAACTTAAAAAATCCAATGGAGCATATTTTTTAACGCAATCAAAGTTTATTTGGACAAAATACTCTGTAAAACATAATTTTGCAAAAGTACATGTAAAATAAATATTATTAAAATTACTTTGACAAAAGCTTCTTTAAAGATAAATGGTATTGGCCCAGCACACCTATCACTTCCACTAATGGAATAATTGCCTCTAACCGAGTCCATGTGCCATACTTTAACACATAAAGATTTCAACACCGTAGTCTGCAACAATAAATCTATTGCGAATCGAAAAGCATTTTCTCTATTGTACAGTTTACATTTGAAGTGCAGGGACATGTCTTCAAATGTAAAGCCGCTGTGGGAGATGAAAATATGTGGTAGACTTTCATGATATTGTCTCTCATTTGACGAGCTGATAAATTATTTAAATATGGGAGTATGTCAACTTCATCTACAGTATCCCTTGCATTTATGGTTATCCTTCAAATACACTGATCTCTTTAGAATTCGAAATGTATTGTATATCGAAATGGTCTTAAGAAGAGGGCTCTTAACAATAACTTTTGGGCTTCCGTTAGCACGATTGAAACCTGAGACCAGTGTCAGTTTGTGTTCTAATTACATCAGTGAATTGGTCTTATTTTCAATTAAGGAAAATGAGCCTTACAATATGGTGTATCGAGCTCCTGCGAAAATAACTCTGATTGTTATATCACGAGGAGCAGGTGGCAGATAAAAATGATGTGGTAAGCATGTCGTGCCTACAGTCACTTGTACAGAAGAAATCTAAAGAATCAGTCACAAAGAGAACAAGATTCACTAGAATGTGCCCATGTTGAATTCTTGACAACTGTAATAATATGATCTGAAACAAGCAATTTGTTCTGGTGCAGAAATTAAAAAATGCGTAGCACAGTGTTAGATAACTTAAATAAAAATTGTTTTACAGAAGATAATCAACCACTCATAACCAGAACATTACATAGCTTGTAATAAATTAGCAAAATAGATACACATTGATTTATCTTTCAGGCATCCCATATACTGCTATTTTTATATAAATTGCATACTGCACATATTTGCTACATCTTCATTTTAAAATATGTATTCTTGCTGTTGACATTTGGACAGCCAAAGAAATGTATAATTCGCACATGATGTATGTGGTATGAGTACAGTGCGTACACAGAAACGCACCATGCACTTTACTCGCTCCTGATAAAGCGAGTGACCATGCTGAAAGAACTTAAAAATGCGAAGTACTTCGGAAAACTCAAAATCCTGTAGTATTCCTGCCATTGACGCCATTTAGAGGTCGCCAGGTGTCGGCTGCTGCGACCCTGGCTTGCCTTCTGCGACCCCTGTCCTCTGAGGTGGAAAAATCAGTGCCACGAGCACAGTGACAGCTCATCCTTAAGGACGTCCGTTGTGACTCCACTAACTTTGTTTTCTGTCAACTTTTACTACACTGATAGTGAATGTTAACATATTTCTCGCTATTATTGTAATAAACATGGTTACAATTGGCTGGAATATGCCCTTCCATTGTAGCTGAGGTAAGTAAACGCTTTTAAATGTGTTGCTTGCGTGTTTGCGGGTGAGAATGTGTTTATGTGAGTGTGTGTAAGTGTGAATGTGTTTCTGTGTGTATGTGTACGTGTGAGTTAAAGTAAAGGCCAAAGGTCGCGTGATGTCACTTCCACTACCCCTGGCACGTTTGATGAATTGACGTACACGATTCCTGCATCCCGAAGTTACCAATACTTGCGGCTTTGCTAATTTTAGGCATGGGAGCACCCATGCGGAATTCAACGCCCCGCCTGCTATTAAAGGCAAAATGGGCACTTCACATTAAGCAAACGAATTTATAAATCATGCTGTTAGATAGGCAAATATACTTCGGTCTGTATCATTTTAGTTACATTTAAATAGGTGGGGTTAGGCTCTTACTGAATGCCCTGAAGGGTCGGATCGTGTCTGATCTTGTGCGTTGCGTTGTCTAAAGTTCAAACATATATCTCCGAATTTCTCCAACTTAGTGAATGAACTTTAAACAAAATATCTGGGAAATAGTGGTGAGAAGGGATTGCTTCTCTCTGTTTCTGACCTGTTCTGCCTAAATGCACTATCAACTCAGAGAAAAAAAAAGTTTAGGGCCCCAGATTATGTAAGCAATTACCTTACTACTTTCAACAGTTTGATGACATCTAAATGCAGACACAGAGAGGATCGCATCGAGCAAGGCCTGGTGCGGTCTAAGACATCCAAAATCTTTGGCAATCGTATTTGCTAAAAAGTTATCTACCATTCTGCTTGTATTAATAAAGTAAACATATTGGCACCAAAGTCCTTGTGCACTGTATGCTAAGATCACAAAATCATCAAAGGCCAGGTGAAAATACCACAACAAAAACACAAGAAACACATCAGAATATATTCCCATCGCCATGCCTGCACAACTCCCACCGTATATGATCATGTGTCACATAAAACAAGTTTTTCACTGTAAAGTAAATTAGAAAAAAACATTTTGTGCTGGTTAACGTCACAAAAAAATAGAGCAAAATGTTTATAAATCTTCCCTTAAGTGCGGAGACTGGCAAGTAAGGTACGTTCATGTACGGATTTCCATAATCTCTTGATTTTCATAGACTAATGGTCAGGAGCACAGGCTTAGTACTTGGGTGGTGGAGTTGTAACTTATGTAGTGTATAGTTACCAAGCCAAACTTTGAGTATTCTCATAATAGTACAATGTAGGCATGCATACTTCGTGGCCCTAGGTTGTCCATGATTTTTACGACCCATATTGTAGATGTGTGGTTTGTTGATATACCTATGCTATTAAGAAGTCAATAGAATGGTTACTTACCAAAACAGGAGGCCACGTGGGTGCTAAAGTGTTTATCAGCTCCATGTGTGTGCATTTCCAGAAGGCTGTGATGGCATATCAGTGATTCAAATTGGGTTTCACCCAACACACACAAAGTCTGTGATACTTGACATCCATATTACATGAAACTGTCCTGCTTTGTTCATAAGATTCCAGATACCTGTATAAGTGACCAGGCACACCTGTGCCTCCCACACATGAGTGTGGCTGGGCTACAGGAGAAAAAGGTTAATTCATCTTACTACATAATTTCATTTCCAAGGATAAAACTTGGGGTGCTGGTAGGGTGGCTCGAATCATTCATAAATATGTTTACAGCTTGCTATTACTTCAATAAACCCTTCCGTTCAATTGTCCCGTAAGATGTCGGTTCCAGTACCCAAATCTGTTTTGAGTCCATGAAACATATCTTTATGAACTTGAAAATAAACTCATATATTTAAAAAAAGCTACTGGACACAATAGTTTCCATTACTAGGCCTTTCTGTCAGCTTGCCAACTGGTTGTCAGCAGTGTGCCTTACTACAGCAGGGTGTGTCACAGATTTTCATCTTTTCCTCTGTAGGTTCTCTATCTAACAAGGGTGAAGATTCAAGCTTGCTATCCTCAAATGGAATGCCACAGATGTCAATACACAATAAGGATAAAATCCTTACACATTGCCTAAAGGGTTGAGAGGGCAATTTACTTCAAGGTGTGTGGAGAAGAGGCAGGATGTTATAGATATGATATAAATGTGAAATGGACTGAAGTGGATGTTGTAGTTTGGACTGACCTGGAGTCTCAGGGTCATTTTAAAGGTACCTGTGGGAAATTGAGTTACTGGTTGAGGGGGGTGAAACCCTACTCAAGCAACAACCACAATCTCTGTCTGAGTGAAATGCAAGCAAACCCCAATAACCTGTGTCAACCCTCTGGTAGCTTTGCACAAAAGCAATCAGGCTTAACTAAGAGGCAATATGTAAAGTATGAATGCAGTACCTTAAACATTAATACAATGAAAACACAACAAAAGAAAAATCCCACACCACTTTAAATTACCTGAGACCAAAACAACCAAAATCCAATTTGTAGAACCAGAGATCTGCAATTTTAAAGAATTTAAGTAAGAATAGCACCTAAAACCAAAAAGCATCACTTGTGGGTATCTAGTCATGTGAGACTGGGTGAAAATCACAAGTTCAGGCTGAACACGATGGAGCACAGTCTGCATACAGGGACCAATTTAGTCCTGCTGAAAGACTTACTTTTAAAAGTCCAGCATGAGGAGTTCCATTCAGTGTGGAGGGGACTCGGCAGAGCAGGGAGAGTGTCATGGGTGGTCATCACTGCAGCACAAAGAGCCGGCCAGGCAATGCAGATGGTCATCGCTTTTGTGCAAAGATTATCTCAGGCGTAGCAGATGATTGTTGCTGTAGGTTCACATTAGTGGTCACCATGCTGTAGCGCAAAATGCAGATCTTGCATTGTCAGGCATTACTGGCGTTCACTATGGCCGAAAAGTGGGGTTCACAGGAGCAAGTACTAGACCTGGCAGCCATAGGGTTGTCTTCTCCCAAACTTTTTGCCTCTTTGACTCACATTTTCGCTGTAAAGTTTTGCTGTCCATAGGACTCTGCACACTTTATCACTGTTAACCAGTGCTAAAGTACATAAGTTTCTCCCCTAAACATGGTAACATTGGTGTAACCACAATCTGCATATTTAATTTACTTTTAATTACCTTGTAAAGTGGTATACCATTTAACCAGGACCTGCAAATGTAATGCCAACAGTGGGCCTTCGGTACTGATTGTGCCACTCACACAAGTAGCCTTTTAAACCTGTCTCAGGCCTGCCAATTCTGAGCCTGTGTGTGCAGTTTCACTGCCACTTCAACCTGGCATTTAAAACCTCTAGCCAAGCCTTAAACTCTCCTTTCATTACATATAAGTCACCCCTAAGGTGGGCCCTAGGAAGACCATGCGGCAAGGGGCTATTTAAGTAAAAAGGAGCACATGTACTTTTAATCGTGGTAGTGAAAAACTCACAAAGTCATCTTTCACTACTGTGAGGCCTACTCCTCTCATAGGCCAGCATTGGGAATTCCTTAATATACTTTCAAGCTGTAATTCCTGATCAGAAAGGAGTAGCTACATCATGTTTTATATCATTGGAATGGTAATGATGAATTCTCTTTAATTGTAATGTCGGATTTAAAATTACTATTTTCGAAATGCCACTTTTGGAAAGTGGGCATTTCTCTGCTCGTACTGATCTGTGTGTCTTGCAGCATGTCTCCAATACACATCTGGGGTAGGTGGCAACTACACTTTCTGCATTCCCTCTAGATAGCCACAAACACAGAAAGGTTAGGTGTGCCTGAGCACCCATCTGCATTCATTAACATTCTGATGGAATTTCCTGGGCAGGAAGGGTGGAGGGGAGCTGGCACTTAGACTTGAATAGGGAAGTGACTGCTCCCAAACAAAAGGCTGCTTGTCCCCTATTGGTTGCCTGAAGCTAGGGCTAGAAAAGAAAGGATCTCTGTGCACTTCAAAGACCCTTCTTTGAAGTAGCCCCCACTTCAAATACACATTTCAGTATAAGAACTGGGGCTCTGACCCTACCAAATCAGCACACCACTGGACCTGGGAAGAACTCTGCTGGAATAATGACAGCTGTGCTGTAAGGAGTGCCACTTTTCCTGCTGATCTCTGAACTGTTGAGGAGAAGAACTGCACCCTTTTGCTTGAAACCATAGTGACTCGAAGGCCTTGCTGGTTTGCCTCCTGTTTTCTGAAGACTCAGGGACACAAAAGACTTCTTGCAACTCTCTGGGTGCTGCTGGACTCTGCAATCCGTGAGCCCTACTCTTGCCTGAGGCACCCCTTTCCATCCTGGGCCTTTGCAATTGGTTCTGTAGCTGTTATCTACAAAGACGGATGCATCATCACCACTGGACCGGTCAGAACCAAAGCATCACCCTTCAACGCAGAGGCTGTTCGAAGACAGCAGATCCACAGCCTGTGCGGCCAAATGATGATGCTCTGCCCGGCGTGACAATATTGCATTGCAGTGGGGATTGACAACGGTGCAGGACCCAGCTGTGAGGCTTCACAATGATGCCTAGACTCCACAGCGCCAATTGTAACCAATGCTTTGCCTTCACATTTGCTCCTCGATGACGATCCAAGGTACTTTTTCAGTGGACCCTGCATGGTTTTGGTAGCCAGTCTACACTCCATTGTGTCAACCTGAACTTTAGATTTGCACTTGTCTCTTGCGATCTCAAGTAAGCTTTTGACCGCTAGTAACTTCTAAGCAGTACTTTTAGTTTATTCTTTAAAAATTCCTATTTCTACTCACTGGATTTTTGTGTTTTGGTCTTGTTTTACTCAAATTATTATTCTCTATTTTTCATTGTGTTACTGTGTGTGTGTTGCAGAAATACTTTACACATTACCTCTTTATAGCCTGCCTGCTCTGTGCCAAGCTCACAAAGGGTGAGCACAAGTTGTCTCTAAGTGTGTATCTAGCTTACCCTGACTAGAAGTAGTGGTCACTGCTTATAAAGGTTGCATACTCTGGCAGCCAGAACCCCCAGTTCTAACAGAGTGTGGTGCGAGTTGGCAAGATTTTTTTCCTAGAAGGATGGTTCAAGGGATGCCATTCCAAGGGTCCAGGACACCTATTGGGGAATCACACATTTCCTCCAGCCAAGGTCAGCAGAGCTTTGGCAGGTCCAGTTGAAAATCCAGGCTGCAGGTCAGCTGGCAGATGCAGGGCAGCTTCTGAGCTTATTTCCCTGTAGTTCAGAACAGAAGGTAAGTCAGCTGACCCTTGGAATCACTTGAGCCTGGGATGAAGGGTGCAGGTCCAGTTTTCCTTCTCAGCAAGCAGGGCAGCAGGACAGCAGGACAGCAGGATAGCAGGGCAGCAGAGTGGCAGTCCTTCTGACAGCAGAGTAGGACTTCAGTCTTCTTCTGTAGTATCCGCAGGTCCATAGGGAGCTCTCCCGGGGGAACACCAAACAAGTTAATATCTCCATCAGTGCTTTGGCTACTGCAAGTGTGGTCACTGTCCTCAGAGGTATATCCTCCGGGTACCAAGTGGCATGGTCCTTCAAGATCAAGATGAACCTGTTGCTCCAGACTGTCTTGGGGGTCCAGAGGCCCAACAATATTGATGCCCACCCTTTTAAAGGGGTTGCCAATGTCTGGGATGGGAACCAGGGGAGCCTTGGGCTTCCCTCCTGACTTCCCACTGGCCTGGAAGGTGTGACGTGATCTGTAGAACCCACCTGAGGACATCTTCATCTGGGGCTAATGAAATTGGGTGACAATCCTACCAAAAGTCTTGTCCTGTCCTACCAGGGATACATTATGAGTCAGCCCCAGTATGAAGGTCCTTTATCATTGGGTGACCACCAATACATGGATGCACCAGACTCAGGAGCCTTAGGCTTGGTGTAAAGGAGACCATTCTCCCAGCAAATCAGGTGATCACTAGAGGGGTCACCAGCTACCTTGGCCTCAGCCTGTCACTGTAGGCCTTCCAGAGTAGGACACTCCTTCTGCACCCTATGGAACTCTCTCTGATGGGATCTCCTTTCTTCTGCCAATTGGTCAGGTCAGGTAGGTTTCCCAGAACAGCAATGTCCTCCCCTGTAGCTACCGAGGCTTTGCCCTCAGGCTCAGCATCCTCCCGGACCATGGAACTTTCAGGAGCGGGGTTCCTGCACTACTTGCAATTTCTGATTTTGGAAGGTATCTGGGCCATTCTTCCAGGATCCAGGTCATCCTGACTACCCTCTTGGATGGCCATGGACCCCATGGTCAGGCACACCCACTCATGCAATGTCTCCAGGTGGGACCAGATCTCCACCTCTTTCCAGATGGTCTGCTCTAGGTCATTACCAAGCAGACAATCCACAGGCATGGATTGACTCACGGCTACCCTCAAGGAACCTGAGACACCCCTTTCAAAGAGAACCAGAGCCACTGGACAGTGACTCTCATTACTACAACCTGGTAGACCACATTAAGGACTACCTGCTCTGAGGACAGCAGTCGACACCTGACGGTTGTCATAGTGGCTCCTGCGTCGTTCTGAGCCTCCACAAACTGCTCATTCATGGTAACCCGCTGCCTGTACCTCTTTTATTACTAGGCATAGGGGCTCTTGGCAACATCTATCCATCACCCAGGAATGCTAGGATAGGCTCTGCACTATCCCCCATACTTACTAGGGCAATCACCTTCCCAAGCCTGCCCTGGTGACCGTTCTACCAGTGGGGAGTTGTGCATTCTTGGGACACCTGGCATCACCCTTGAAGTGCCCAAACTGATGACACTGATAGCGCTTAGGAGTGAACTTCTCTGAGGATTTATGCTGAGGGAAAGAACTCTTCTTCTGTTCAGGTAGAGATTGGGAATTCTGCACCTTAGGTAACGATAGTACTATTTTGGGTACCTTTAGAGAACTCCTTGTGTTTATTTTAATCTCCTTCTTCTGGTGGTGACCCTGCCCACCCTTGTGATCGTCCCTCACTAATTTTGAACAATCTTCCAAAAGGTTATTAAAATAATCTCAGTTCATTGTTATGTTTCATTTTCTCAATTTATGCTTAATTTTTATATATTGAAATGATTTCCAGTTTCTCGTTCAAAACTACTTTCAAAATGGTTAAAGCAGGCACAGCTCTCTCTTTCTTTGAGAGTGTCTCACCCTCCATCTGTTAGTCAGAGGAGGAGGGGGTGTCAGCAACTTGACTTGGAGTCATTGATCATAGTTGGGAGGCAGCACTGCTGCAGTCTGGGTTAATACTCACCTTGATTAATCTTCCTGGATGCAAAACCATAGCTAATAAGGACTCTTCCAATGTAATAAAAATATCGACTCATCTATTCAACCTGGAATGTTTATCAGAAGGAGCTGCAATAAAGTTATATCCTTAACTTCATTTAAAATGTATTCCTCAGAAATAAGATATCAGGATCATAATGCCAGTTTCACAAATTTTATGTTAAAATATAAATAACTTGCTGAAATGACGTACAGATCTAATGTCAACAGTAAACTCTTAAAACATTAACATACTTTTAGAAGATATGTTACATGTTGGCAATGTCCAATGTGATAGCAGTCCATGGTGCATCTCTCTGCAGGCCTAGTTTAAAAAGCAGCACAGTATGTTGCAGTCTTTTACCTACACGAACCGTGAGCAACTTTCTTTGTTCTTTTTAAAAAAAAAAATTATTAAAACATTTTCCACTTGTGCATACGAAGAGCATTGACCTATGCCAGCCCCCACTCCTGATACCAGTGTGGCTCGACAAAGAGTCCATAACAAAGAGGTACACAAGAGCTCAGGCGAACTTCTAGGTATCAGTCATCAATAGACTACAAAAATAAGGTACAGAAAAACACAGGATTTTAGGTCACTAAACAGAGGTAGTTTTTTACTGTTTAGTGATGTTCTTCACGCTTTGAAAATATGAACACAAAGAAAATGCACTGTGTGCTGTGAAGTAATTTTCTCATATTGGGTGTATTGAATATTGGCAGGGTTGTGGTGCCACTGCACTGTATCTGGTGTCATAAGTAGACTTGAAAGTCAATCTCTGTATTATTTAGGGACTCAGTAGTTACAGATCAAATCAAATCACAAGCATTTATAAAGCGCGCTACTCACCCGTGCGGGTCTCAAGGCGCTAGGGGGATGGGGTTGCTGCTGCTCGAAGAGCCAGGTCTTGAGTTGCCTCCGGAATGCGAGGTGGTCCTGGGTGGTCCTGAGGTTGGTGGGGAGGGAATTCCATGTCTTGGCCGCCAGGTAGGAGAAGGATTTTCCACCTGCTGTGGTGCTGCCGATGCGAGGGACGGTGGCGAGCGCGAGGTTGGCGGAGCGAAGTTGATGGGTGGGCGTGTAGAAGCTGAGGCGACGGTTGAGGTATTCGGGTCCCTTGTTGTGGAGGGCTTTGTGTGCGTTGGTGAGGAGTCGGAAGGTGATCCTTTTGTTGACGGGCAGCCAGTGCAGGTGTCTCAGGTGGGCGGAGATGTGGCTGTTGCGGGGTATGTCGAGGACGAGACGGGCGGAGGCGTTTTGAATTCGCTGCAGACGTTTCTGGAGTTTAGCGGTGGTTCCTGCGTATAGGGTGTTGCCGTAGTCCAGACGGCTCGTGACGAGGGCGTGGGTCACTGTCTTTCTGGTGTCGGCGGGGATCCAACGGAAGATCTTTCGGAGCATGCGAAGGATGAGGAAGCAGGAGGATGATACGGCGTTGACTTGTTTGGTCATGGTGAGAAGTGGGTCCAGGATGAATCCGAGGTTGCGTGCGTGGCCTGAGGGGGTTGGTGCGGTGCCAAGGGCCGTGGGCCACCAGGAGTCGTCCCAGGCGGACGGGGTGTTTCTGAGGATGAGGACTTCCGTTTTGTCTGAGTTCAGTTTCAGGCGGCTGAGTTTCATCCATTCTGCGACGTCTTTCATTCCATCTTGCAGGTTGGTCTTGGCGCTGGTGGGGTCCTTGGTGAGGGAGAGTATAAGCTGATTGTCGTCGGCGTAGGAGGTGATGTTGATGTTGTGTTTGCGTACGATGTCGGCGAGGGGGCTCATGTAGACATTGAAGAGAGTCGGGCTGAGCGAGGAGCCTTGTGGGACGCCGCAGATGATCTCGGTGGGGTCTGAGCGGAAAGGTGGAAGGTAGACTCTTTGGGAGCGGTTGGAGAGGAAGGAGGTGATCCAGTCCAGGGCCTGTCCTTGGATCCCGGTGGAGCAGAGGCAGGATATTAGGGTTCAGTGCCAGGCGGTGTCGAAGGCAGCCGAGACGTCGAGGAGGATGAGGGCGAGTGTTTCTCCGTTGTCCATCAGAGTTCTGATGTCGTCTGTGACTGAGATGAGGGCGGTTTCTGTGCTGTGATTGGCTCGGAATCCAGACTGAGAGGGGTCGAGTAGATTGTTGTCTTCAAGGAAGTTGGTAAGTTGCTTGTTGACGGTCTTCTCTGACTTTGGCAGGGAAGGGGAGTAGCGAGATGGGACGGAAGTTTTTCAGGTCGCTGGGGTCCGCCGTAGGTTTCTTCAATAGGGCGTTGACTTCGGCGTGTTTCCAGCTCTCGGGGAAGGTGGCAGAAGCAAACCTTTCTTGCTTAAACATAGCAAAGGAACGCTAAAACGTGGCACAACTATTGTCAATTTAATAATTCATTTTCAGTGTCATGAAAATATCCCAGCAGTCACAGAGAAGAATATGATAAAAAAAGTAATGTCATTTTTAATGTTTTAAAAGTCCTGTTATTAACTCTGGTCATCTGTCTAAAGTAGAGTAATTGTTTACTTTAAAGATGCTGTGAGGCCTTTTCTCTGGGTGCTAAAGAAGTCAGTGATTACTGGGCAATACATCTGATGGATAGTGTTCCTTTCTACTTGGTCCTCGTGTAGCACAGCACTCTCTTGATTTATTCTCCTCGCCATTCAATGATAGCAGGTTGAGCCAAGAGACTTACTCCCGGAGGAGGTAGAACTATTGATAATCTAATAATGTAAAATTCACGTGATTAAACTCAGTAAACTAATAGTCCAGTTAGAGCTGCGGATTTTCGAAAGTATATGTATAAAGGATAGTTAATATTAAGATACAAACTCAAACAGGTTATTATGCATATTTGATGAGGTACTTCAAGCTAAATTGCTTTGCACCCTAAGGCAAATGGTCTTAAGGAATAAGGTTGGACGTTCTAGTAGAATTTCAGAAACTCTCAGATTTCTTCTTGTCTTGTGTGATGTGCTCAGCTTGCAAACTATAACTAAAGGGCTAAAGCTCATAGACAGAATCTCAAAATAAGGGACGTTTGCCTTTGGCTCTACCTTTTAAGCACCCCTACTTGCAAGATAGTATGCTAGTTAGGTTGGGCATGACTGTCAACATTTCTAAACTAAACGAACACCGCCGCCATGTGGCAGGCTCTCATAAGTTCAAGTGTTGCCATGAATTGCTTGTGCCGAGCACTCGAAACCAGTGGCTCAAATGAAACACTACTCTCTCCCCTATTGGGGTACAGGCAGTGCTTAATGTGTGCTTGTTGTTTCCGGTGCGAAGCACCGGCACTTATTTTTGAGGGCTGGCGCTTAATTTTCTGTCTCAAGCATTTATTGCGACCAAAAGATCCATTTGGGAAAGACCAGGAAGAGGAAAACGAAAAAGCAACACAAAGAGAGAGAGCAGAAAGCTGCAATTGTAAGCTGAAGGGGCATGGGGTGGCTGTAAATGGATTTAAGAGGCCTGAAATGGTATCAGGATTACTCTGCCTCAGTATTCCGTGCTTTCACATTTAATTGCAGCAGCTGTGTGTTTAAGAGGAGGGCTTTGGGCACCAGCACGTTTTTATTTACAAATTAAGTACTGGGTACAGGTCCAAAAGTTATGCCTCTGGTCTATAATCAAGTTTCACCAGCCATCCAGTCTCCCCATAGCTCCATAACCTCACATGTGCATGATGGTAATCCTTTGGTGCACCTACTTACTAACAAAACTTAGATGTGTGATAAATGCATTGCTTAGTTTGTGCCAGTATTTGCTAGTGCTCTACACCAGCATTTATTTTAAAATATATGTAGCTATTTATCAAAGGCAACCAACCGCATGTTGGCATTGTCTGCCTCTTTTTGGCAGAACAAATCAGTAGAGTATTACATAAAAATCAATGCAGTTTAAATGAGGATAGAACTGGAGCTTCCAGGTCATCCATACCTACACGAACCGACGTCATGAAGTGACCTGTGATGGTTAGAAAGGTAATGCTGGCCCTGACATTTGCCAGCAGCGGCGGGAGCCGTGGGTGGTGCCAGATACACTACAATACTGCGAACTAGCGTGGGCCTTAGCACTTACATTTTTTTTACAAATAAAGCACTGGGAATGCAACCTACTTAGGGGCACAGTGCAGAGAAAGAGGAATTTTGGCAGGGCTGTGCAGTCTTCCTTCTCAAGCTAGTTTCTCTGTTCACGAATTTAGGTTTCTTTTAATACTTATGCCCTCTATAACAACCTTGACTCTTCTTTGGCGAGTCTGATTTATAGTTTTGGCTTAAAAGACAAAGAGAGGGCACGTCTTCAAAAGCTCTTTGTCATGTAATACAGGCAGCCTAAGCTTTGTGGAGCGAAAGGTGCAGATTTCAAAGATAAGGCTATCGGTAATTCACAAAAAATATCAGTGTTTCTTAAGAGCAACGACCTCTTCGATATTTCCACTTATACCTTAAATGCTTCATACCACGGAGTGGACCCTGTGCTGTGTTGAAATGTTATGTATTGTACTGCATTCTGTGTCATGCGATCCGATGATGGACGTAGTTCTTCAGCACAGGAAAAATCTACTTAAAAGAAAAATGTTGTCGCTATAATGACCCAACACTTTCTGTAAAAGGAAGTGCTTTAAAGCCTGGTTATGAGTAATTCTTCCTTGTGTCAGTAAGAATGTGCTTGTGTATTGGGCTAAAAGATCGTGTTAGCTGTGGCAATAACATAAATCCTTCATCTACGCTTTTATCCTATTTGTGGAAGAAGACGTGTAAGTCCAAAACATTTTCATACATGTGACATTGCATTCACGGTGTCTTATATTTAACAAAAAATGCGATGGGTGAAATTCTTGGATTAATCATCGCCACTGGGTATTGCTCGGCGCTCGTTCCGGGGCATTGCACTTTTGCTTTCTACTCCACGTGCAAACCAGACATGGTCCTGTTTCATTGGGATCAGAGCAGTCCGAACTGCAAGAGGCCTCCGTGCAGAAACACAAGCGAATCCATTCCAGACGGGGCCAGGGCAGGCCTTCTCAGCGAGGTGCAACGGTGGACTGGAATGCAGCTCCAAGTAATTATCAGTGACATAATAATTTAAGCCCTGTACCCTTCAAGTTTTGGTTTTACAAACTGCATTTTTCATAAAATCTTGTCTTCATGTTGACATAGTTGGCAAATAATAACAGCAGATTGCAAATGTTCAAATGTTTATTAATCAGTTCGAAACCTATAGCTATGCCCGGCCTCCTCTGCCATTTCCCTGTCTCGCTTTTTCTTCCTCCTAAATGTGACTCCTTCCATTTGTAACATTGGTATTTTAATAGGCGGTTTATTCTTTCTGCGCTCTGGAATTTGCTTTCAGTTTCTGTGTATCATTTACTTAAACCCACTATCTCCATTTCAGCGTTAACATTCAAATTGTACAGTTTTTTACTCGTGACTATTGTCCTACCTTCTTTATTTGGTACTGTTCTTGGTTTCTTTCTGTTAATGCAGTACTGCCAGTTTAAGACATAATGTGGACATGTACATCTTAGTTTGATGAAACTAAGACTAATCCTGCTTGTTGAAGGATAATATATTTTGGACATCTACAGTCACAATTTAGTTTGCAACACTTCTGTGGAATAAAAACGTAAAGTAACTGGTCTGTAAAATCTAGAAGACATAGGGGCTCATTCTTACTTTGGCGGGCGGCGGAGGCCGCCCGCCAAAGTAACCCCGTCAGAACACCGCACCGCGGTCGAAAGACCGCTGCAGTGATTCTGAGATTTGCCCTGGGCTGGCGGGCGGCTGCCAAAAGACCGCCCGCCAGCCCAGGGCAAATCAACCTTCCCACGAGGACGCCGGCTCGGAATTGAGCCGTCGTAGTGGGAAGGTGCGACGGGTGCAGTGGCACCCGTCGCGTATTTCAGTGTCTGCATAGCAGACACTGAAATACTTTGCGGGGCCCTCTTACAGGGGCCCCTGCAGTGCCCATGCCATTGGCATGGGTACTGCAGGGGCCCCCTGGGGCCCCGCGGCACCCCCTACCGCCATCCTGTTCATGGCGGGTTTCCCGCCATGAACAGGATGGCGGTAGGGGGTGTCTGAATCCCCATGGCGGCGGAGCGCGCTCCGCCGCCATGGAGGATTCCCCCGAGCTGCGGAAAGTCGGCGGGAGACCGCCGACTTTCCGCTTCTGACCGCGGCTGAACCGCCGCGGTCAGAATGCTCGAGGGAGCACCGCCAGCCTGTTGGCGGTGCTCCCGTGGTCGGTGACCCTGGCGGTCACCGGCCGCCAGGGTCAGAATGACCCCCATAGATCCCATGGTATGGGTCCTGGAACAATTGACTGGAGCCAGACACCACCAAGATGCATCCCTAACTTTTTAGCTCATGTTTGCTAGGTATTGATCTTGTAATAACAATCAGGATGCATTATTTAAGGTGTGCGAAATGCAAAAAATCTTTTGTGAAATTCTTTCACAATTTTCTGAAATTATATTTTTTTGTAGTGAAATTTAACGTGCGAGCACACCTTAGGTTTAAGTGTCTAATTAGATGCCAGTAGGAGTCAGGTTTGAATAGAAAATACCTCTCAAGGAGACATTTTATGGCAAACAAGCCTCCTGGTGGAATCTGATCAGATTTATTAACATGATATGTATACTAGGGTTCAATTAAATATGCCCCATAGCGTAATGTAAAATATTGAGAAAATTCCAGTGCTTAATTTGAATCAGTGGTTTCCAGTGCAAGGCACCAGCACTTATTTCTGAGGGCCGGCACTTATTTTTCTGCCTCAAGCATTTACTGTGAGCAAAAGATAAATATGGGAAAGATGGAGGAAGAGAAAAATAAAAAAAACTTCACGGAGGGAGAAAGCAAAAAGCTGCAAGAGTGAGCTGAAGGGGCAGGGAGTGGCTGTAAATGGATTAAAGAGGCCCAAGATGGCTTCGGGATTACGGTGTCTCAGTAGTCAGTACACATACATTTAAATACAGCAGCCACATGTTTCAAAGGAGAGCTTTGGGCACCAGCAGGTTTTTTTATTTACAAATTACGAACTGGAAAATTCACAAATTCTAACACCATAATTCGAATTAACTAGCAAGATATTGCTCACGGCAAATTGCTTGTAAATCATTTAATCCTTTTTAGTCTTTATCTTTCATGTGTGAGTCGTACTTTTTCAGGTGTCATCCATTTCTGACCAAATGTAGGATTTATTTGGCATTGCCCAGCTAGTAATTAGTGCTTGTCACAAGGTTGGATTTCTTACTATGCATATTAGATGATCTTGTTTCACAATTAACAAGTGTTATACTGTTCCTTGTGTTGTTTGACTTGTAGGGCTGTGTGCTTTCAGACCATAAATGAAAGGGTGCTAATGGTGCACGATGAGTGCTAATGATGCACCTGATTCATTAAAACATAGCTGTAATGAACTTCAATCTGCCTTAGACGTTCCTTTGTTGTGTAGCCATTTTAGTTATAACTCCATACACGTTATTTTAGGAAACTAGGCCTGCTGTTGTGCACTTTAACCTAAAAATATTTTATTTAGCTTTGTTTTAATATTTTAATAAAAGCCACATTTGCGGTCTTGTTTTATTTTCTCTATCTAGCTGTTCTTTACCTAGGCCAGCACAGCGTTCTTAAACAAGTCATTTCTTTCACTCTGTGCTCTTCTCAAGGCTGCAGTAAGATGGATTGCCGGCAAGCGTGGTAATGCTTTGTCTCTAGTGTTCATAGAAACATACACACTCTTTCATAGGGATCCTTTCTTGGAACATCAGCTGTTATATTATAAAAACACTATTTTGACCCATGTACATTAGAGGGAGATTCCAGGCAAATGACCACGACTGTATGCTGATTGCTGAATGCTTCGCTACAGCTGCTTATGTAGACTACATGCTTCTTACTAAGGTATGAGGAATGATGTCTTCCCAGGGGAACCTGAAGGGCAGAAATAGAACTTAACATACTGTGCTCCAACATAGCCTAGGTAGGAACTATTTTACCGACTCTAGTGAAAATATGGTGGTGTTATTTTTATGCTTTTACTCTCCTTGTCACAATTTTAATCCTGTCATGCTTCATCATCCTAGTTATTGCAGTACATACTTATTATTGAAGATGCAGTTGCTTCATTAAAACCTTATTGAAATGTACACTGCCTCTGATTGTCCTTGTTTATGTGAGACTAATGGAACTGAGAGATACGGTTGCGATCTGAGTGACCACGATTTCCTTGAGGAATCAATTGTGTCATGCGCTCAGCTGCCCAATCATCCCTGCTCTTGGTTGGAGATGAGGCCTAGTTAGCCAGAGCAAAACCAGGATAAGGCCAACAGGTGTCACCTGTAGTGGGTTCAGACTCAGGCCCCCACAGTACAAGTGATTCTGCCGCCCAAATCCAGTAGTCTCATTAGAATAATGAGAGCCTATGCAACACCTTTATTCTTGCCTTTTAGACATTCATGATGTCGTCTTAATTCTGGAGCCCAGAAGTTAGGCACTATTTTTTCTGAAATGTGGTGTACCCTGGCACTCTCTTTGAACACCCTGTTAACATTGACCTGGCCTCATATTTTGTCAGCACACTTAGGTGACAATTGGAAGTGTCAAATTTTATTATTTTGCATACTATAAGTTGATTATCATGCACAGGACTACCCCACTTTGGTCATATTTGCCCTTGGGTTTTGCTGCTATGAAACAGAAATATTTTCCACACAGCCAAGCATGTCTCAGATAGACTTTGTGTTCACAATTATAGCTGTTCGTGCACCTCTCTCAAATTTTAATTTGTCAATATATAGATTTGGTGTATTTTTATAAAGATGATGTCTCAAAATATTTATGGAAATGGAGCAATTATCCCAAATCATATTCAAATTATTTTTTAAAGTTCTGATTGTTTAAAAATTGTATTCTGTGTCTAGCAAAGTGTTGTGAAGGGTTTTGTGACACGCCCTGACTAGGAAGACGGTTAAAAACGGGGTTATCATTAATTGGGGCTATTTCTATCAAGGTAATAAATAAAATCTGATTAGGTCGCCACATAGTTCAATGTGAATCTCTGCTTAACCTCTGGAAGTATTTTACAAGCCACATGTGGTTCATCTGGGAAAAGTGTGTTAACTTCAGGGAATATCAAATAACATTAAAGTTAAGAACATAATAACATCCCCAAACCAATTTAGGAACAACAATACAAATTTAATAAGCAAAATTAACCAACTGGTTAAAAACATATCATGGGAACTAGAGATATGGATTTTTTTCATTTAAAGACAAAAACACCGTGTAGTAGCAAAAGATCAATCAAAAGCAATATTCCTTGTAGACTGGGTCGAAGGTACAACTTCAGATTCACAGAGATTAATTAGGCTGGGGAGGTGTAAATTTAGCAGATTACACCAGTCAACGTTTTACCTTCCAGGTGCATTACTAAGCTTTTTCTGGTGCCCCGAATCGTTTAGTGGGGCAAGGCAGGATGCTGAAACCAACAAGGGTCCCTCAAAGTTGGATCTTTCCCTTACGCCTTCAGTTTGCTCTTCCAAAGACCTGACGCAGAGAGATTGAGATGTATTAGTTGCAATGGATGCTTAGCCACTGAGATATGTTCATTTTCTTGTCAGAGTCCCACATTTTAGGTTTAAATATAGCCTCCTTTTTGTCCTCAAAATCCTCCAGCAGGGCAAGGCCTAATCCTCCATCTGGCAATGGTACCAAAAATAGATGACTTCATCACAAGGTCACACTGAAGTCTTTTTCTGCACTGCAAAATGTTCTGAATGGGACAAATCTGGAAATCTTGACCACTATGAATGCATTGTTCTTTAGAGACCTGGGCACCTTTCCCAAGTCCCCCAGGGGTCAATACATGACTAGGGGTCTGTTTTAGACCTTGGAAGTCTTTACTCTATCAGTCAAGGTTATATACACCAACCAATGGACAGACGTTTGACGTGTTTTGAGTACACTGCCGAGCCAGAATGATCTCTGTGTATTTCAAAGAGCCGGCCCCATTATGGCTTCCGAAAAGGCACTGAAACTTTGGTGAATGACTGCCGTCTTTTAGGCAGCTTCACACCAAACTCTTTTGTTTTTCAGTAAAACAAAAAACGAATGACCCTCACACCCTATGACGCTTCACACAGTATATTTTGAGATCATTATGTTTATTTTTTTGATTTGCGACCACCAGGTTTCAACACACTTGTCAAATTCATAGAAGATGTTGAATTACACATTAGGTTTAAAATAACTCCTTTTGTGGAGTTTGTTTTCCTATAATTGCAAGTGTGGACCCAGAAGTTGTGGTAGCAGTGTTCACAATCATTTTGCTATTCACATAGTGTGTTGTGGTGACCTTGCATTAATTGCGGGATTCATCGTGGAACTAGATAGAGAATGTCAGCAGTTCAGAGGTGCTGCCTATTTTCTGGGTGACTACCTCTATCCTCAGTGAGTCGGTGCAGTCCTAGGCAGATCTGAACTCCTGAGTCCAGTCTTCACTTCCGTCTTGCATTTTTTGCACTCCCTTGCGCTTCTCCATGCGCATTGCATCTCTGTTACATCCCACATTCTTTCTTTTGCCCTACATTCCCCTTTACACTATGCACTTCGCAATGCACCCTGTGAGGCACAAGCTTTTCACTGTCTGCTCCCAACCAACTTGCACCCTGTGCTGCCCACTCGCTTGCACTTGTGCCACCCTACCACGTTGCACTCTTCATTCTCCACCACCATATACACTGCTCTCCCTACCCCATTGAACCGTCCACTATGCTTCCACTTAATAGTCTTAGCTCTTGTGTGGTGAGTATAACAAAGGTACAACACGAATGACAGCAGTGTGGAATCACTGCCACAAGGAGCAGTTACGGGTAATGTGAAAGCTACATATGCGTTCTCAAGCACACAAAGCAGTTGTGCCGGAAACGCAAACAATTAACGATTTATTGTGCGTGAAAATAAGCATCATTATGTGCTACCTCTGCCTGTGAACATCTTTTTAGTATAAAACAGCTAACGGAGAGGAATGGACAATTAATTTCCCTAATGCCACCCTCGGCTATTTGACATCGCCTTGATCAGGTGCATTACTGCAAGAAATATAAAAATGAAAACATCAAGTGTGAGGTTGGAAAACACCATCAAAGCAAAATATCAGGGGGATGCAATGAGCGCTGCGGGTGGCGCTGCAGAACCGCCACAAAACCTAAAAGAGTTTATTTGAAGAATGGACATAGAAGGGGCCACTCAAGTGTTTTCTTCGGGCAGCATTATTTGTATTTTCAAAGACAGTCTGGTACATATCCCATAGGCTTTCCGTGAGGTGACGCTATTGGCCAGAAAGCAGCACCCCTACTTTAAAACTTGTTCCAGCACCAGTGAGAGCTATAACGGCATGGAGTGGTTGGGAGTGGAAAATGCTCTAAAGCTGTGAGGAACCCGAAGAAAAAAGACCTAGAGAACAAAGGGAAGGAATTGGAGGAAGGTGATATTATATTCTGTTATATATTTTATGTCACATGATGTCGCTCGTGCTTTCTTATATTTTTAATTGTTGCAGTTGCATAATGCACAGGCAGTGCTTTAAATGGGCCGGTACTGTCCGGTACTGAGTACCGGCACTTTTTTATTTTGAGAGGGAGAGTACCGGCACATCTCAAGAAAAACGCAATACTTTTAATTGGAGAGTACCGGCACTTCTCGGAAACAAGCAGGTACTCTGGCACAGAGTACCTGCACTTCAATTTTTCCATTTCAAGCACTGTGCACAGGCATTGTACTAATCCTGTTACTACATGTAATGAAGTCACGTATGTCTTGCGTTTGTACATCTAGTTATATAGTTGTCACTGTGTAGATGTCTGAGTACGTGAACGCGCCTTACGCACCGTACCTATTCTAAAAAAGATATAACAAGAAAAACAGCTCTATTAAAGCAATGAATCGCAGACTAAAAATACCAGCGGAACAGAGAGCGCATCTGAAAGAAATCAGCGGTCCACTTGGACTAACAACTCAGCGGTGAAAGATTTGGAGAAACCAAGCAAACATAACTCTAACATATCTATTAAAATATTCACTGAGGATCTATACAGAAAAAGAAAGTGTGCTCAAAGATTCAACCAAGTAACTAAGGGAATGGTTTTGCTAACGCGTCCGTCTATGTCAATTTATACACATCAGGACTCGTTTTAGGCCAATGAATCTTTGGGCCCAGTGGTGAGACACCGTAGGACAAGATAACTGATCAAAATATCAATCAATATGTCAATAACATTGTCAACATTTAACACCAAATTATGGGGGTTATTCTAACTTTGGAGGAGTGTTAATCCGTCCCAAAAGTGACGGTAAAGTGACGGATATACCACCAGCTGTATTACGAGTTCCATAGGATATAATGGACTCGTAATACGGCTGGTGGTAAATCCGTCACTTTTCCGTCACTTTTGGGACGGATTAACACCTCCTCCAAAGTTAGAATAACCCCCTATATCTTACTTTAGTCATTAATAAACCTTTGGCGCAACCATGACCTTTCAGTCATGAATAACCACACCTTGATGAAGTTTATAAGTTTTATTCCCTATTGATTACAATCTAGTAGCAAAGGCATTAATCTCAAAGTCAATAAGCATATAAGCACGATTACAAGATGACAACCACAATAAGTTTCAATAAATGCAAAGATCAGTAACATAGACAATCAGATAGATATAAGCAGATTATAACACATCGAATTTTCTAAGATACTAGTTCAGCATAGCACCATGTCAGTCACGTCAGTTTGTCAGTCAGAATGAATACCTCGTCTAACCTCTAATTAGCATTAGCATGTTGGGCGTCATGCAAAACAATTTTTGAACACCAATTTGGAAAACATCTAACTACGGTCTCTAATAAAACATACAGCAGTTGGTACCTAGAAAGAAAGGCAAAATGAATTTTCATTAGCAATTTTATAATTACCCTCCTCTGATTAAGTCAGCATTCAGGATCAGTCTTCGTCTTCAGGACACCAGTCAGATCGCCATCAGTCTATCTAAGTTAGAGGCAAGACACTCTCCTCTTTAAGAGAAGAGAGTAAAGGACAGTAATATGGGCTAGGATGGTTTGTCTAAATCTCTAGTCACAAAATAGAGTGACAGAGTTTCGGGATGCAATCAATATCATTCCCTACCTAATGACATTTACTCCCTGTGTCATGGGTTTTTATTCCTTTCTCGTGATTCATTCCCCCAAAATTCTATTGGTTAGTCAATACACCCCATCATTGTTAACCTATCAAATTATACATTAAGTAATGCATTTGTCATCTCTCGATATTATTTGGTCTTCTGATTGGTCTTCATAATCGACTTTTCGTAGGTGGCACATCCGGGGTTACTTCATCATCTTGGCACACGTCTCAGGTTAAAAGTTCTCTTTCCCTCGTCTCATTGTCCTTGGAAGTATCTACAAATGTTTCGAAGCACATCATTTTATACTAAAAGATGCTAGCATGCGGATGGGAAAATGTCCCCATGTTTCAACTAATACAGAAAGAACAATAGCTGGGTTATGGTCGTTTGCAAGTCCGCACACTGAAGAGACAGGAAAAAAATACACTTTAATATGAGAGCTACACAGCTTCTGCTTGGCTCATGCTAACTTAAGATATACGAGTTCTAATGAATGCAGTTCTATACGTTTTAATGTACTCCGTTAGGCAAACTATAAACGATTATTTCTTACAGTTGACATTAGTTTATACATTTTAATGATTCTTCATATTTGTGAATACGCTTTAATGAATGTTTTATTTAGTACAGCACTGTTAGACATAAGCATTTCACGTCTATAATATGTAATATTAAATACGCTCTCTCAGTTTTATAAGGGGCACGTATATTCACAAAAATGCCTTAGTTTCAGTAATGTGGAAAGGAGGAGTGCATGGCTCATGAAATGTGCTCTGCAATGGGGGATCCAGTAGCAGCACATCCACTCTTCACTCCTTACCCAATGTGAAGGATGATAGAGAGAGAGATTAACGCCCGCCCACGTTATCCGCAGAAACCTAAATTTTTTCATATTTGAGCATTAATATGTACCATTCTCCCCATGGCTTGATCGAGTGAAACCACACAAAAGCTGTCTCTTCACTCCGGCCCCAAATCACCTTTCTGTGCTCGCTCCCCCTGACAGTGCAAGGGGAGTGTCTCTGTCCAAAATGGTGATGCTCCTGAGACTCCTGTAATGCTGTATTAATCTTCCGGTGAGCATTCCCCAAGAACATTTAGGTCACTGAATGCAATGCTTAGTAGGTTCATTAGGAAAAAAGGGAGACGCGGAGTGGCCGTGACGGACCAGAGTGGGTTGGACGCTTCAGTGTTTGAGCACTGCTATCTGGCGGTACCGCTTCAGTGGCCACAAGCTGGCTGGCAGGGTGCAACTTGGCAGAGATAGGCCTGAGTCCTGAGGAGGGGGCGCTTAGGATCGTCAGACAAATCTTTTTCCTTAATCAGTGTTACCCTTACAGACCAACAGCCTTCTGAGAGTGGCACATGAGAGCTGCAGAGGGGGCACCACTGTTCAAGCCTGACATGCTGCAGTCCTTCCAAGAGATACCTTTGCATTCCGTACAGGCCTTCTGGGCACAAATCGGCCGGAAGGGGACAGAAATCTGGGAGGCATCAGGGGTGAGTTCCCTGAGAAACCTTTTCCAAGATCGGGCCACGAGTCCCTCTGATCACTTGACAGAGCACACAGATCTCCCAACGGGAGAGCTGGAACGAATGTTGGGCATAGTGGACATAGCTCCTGATCCACACCTCTTGACATATACACTATACATAATGGGCGCTGGCCACCGGCTGGTAACCTAGCTTACAAGGGCACTTTCATATCAAATCCGGGATCCGCTGATAATGCTCTGGCGGGCTTGGGGTGGGACATTAGTTGTGAACTCACCCAAAAGGAATAGGACAAAATATTGGCATACCCTTGAAAGGTCTCTTTGAATTCCAGTTTTCAATGTATAGAGCATAACATTCTGCACAAGGCATATCTTACCCCGGCTAAACTACACAAAACTTACCTTGTGACACCACCTATCTGTCCACGCTGCCACGCTCCTGAGACAATTTTGTTAAATAAATTCTGGGATTGCCCTGGTGTCTGATTCCTTTAGAGGAAGGTCACTGATGCTCTTGCTAGAGTAACAGGTTAAAGGGACCTGAATAATGCCGTTAGCAGCTTGCTAGGCCTATATAAATGTCATAAAGCTTGTGGTGTCTCTACCTACTCTATTGATCTAGCGTTGTTAATGGCATGTTGTATGATTGTAGTGCACTGGAAGGGAAGCAGACTCCCAAGTGCAATAAACTGGCAAGCAGTAAATATTAAATGGGACGGGCTAAGGTCATAACACTCCACCATGAGGAAGCTTGCAGGTTACAAAAATGCCCTATTACGGCTGAGTGACATGACCTACTGTCTGCCTTTCGGGACACACAAGACATCGACAGTACTCCAAATTAGGAAGACACATTGCACAGCTGGCTATCGAGCCCACTCCCCCTCTTCCCCATCTCCCCAAGCTCTCCACTCTCCCTCCACACCATTTACCCCCCTCTATCCAAGAATACTATGGTTGACACAGCTGATTTATGATTGCACATATTGTACCATTTTTCATAAAATCTCAATTTAAAAACATTAAAAAAAAGATAGAGAGATATTGCTGTAGTGCTGGGGCCCTGGAGAAGAATTTTTCTCCCCAGCTCTGGATTCAACAACCACCTGCGCTTGGGTGCGACACCATTACCAATCTCACCTTTAGAGGTTGACTGAAATGTTTGGACTTGGCGAAGAGTGCACTAGTCAGAATCATTCAATCACAAATCAATGTGATTATACCATAAACTATACTAAGCACCATAACCAATTTAAACATTAAATCAAACTCCAATCCGAATACAATTTCAAAGCTTTATTACAATCCAAAAATAAATGTAACATATATGGTACGCAAAGCTAAGTTATAAGCACACATAAAAACCATTGGCTGACCATAACGTCTGAAAAGATTTAGCCTACTAAATATCAATACTGTTAGACACTCCAGAAGGATAATGTTGATTAGCAACAATACAATATGCACATTATAGTTAGAATTCAAATCAGATAATGGTGATATTAGTAAAGTACAGTTTAACATTGAATTTCAGGTTTCAGGTTTCAGGGCCTGGCCATTCCTATCACTAACATGAATTTGGACTTGCATGTGTGGGAATGGGCGAACACATGCAGACAAAAGCAAAACCAAAAGAAAGACAAAAATAATTTCAAAACACCTCTAAGATAATTCATTACAAAAATACGCTGGTGTAAGTACCTAACTCAAAAGAAAACAAGAAACCACATTTAGTTATACCTCTCCTCGTGAGGCAGCAGACAGTTGTAGTTTGTCAGGCAGAAGAGACACCTTCTTCTGGCGTCAGTTGACAGCAGAACCAGAACTTTGCAGAACAACGGCTGCACATAGAGCAGATCAGCAGTTCAGGATTAGTTGGGCTTATTAGTACTGAACCACATAACAGAATCGGGCAGTTAATACTATGAGGAGGAAACTATTCAGGGGACTTAGAAAATAGGAGAGTGACAGCAGATTCAAGCAGGGTTCTGGACAGCTTCGAGGCAGGAGAAGAACTAACTCTCAGTTCAAAGTTTCTCACTAATTAGGAGTATGCAAAATCCAATCAATGGTCCTTCAAATGGGTGCACTTTGGATGTCAGTTTCAGCACCCAATCCCTGCAGATGACGCCATAGAATTATGTTACTATTCTGAATCTTCTCAGCAAAAGTGCATTTTCATCAAAAATATTCGCACATTTTTAACAAATTATTAAATTTTCTAGTTGTTTGTTACTCCAGTTCCTGTCCTGTTCGACAGCTAGAACAAATAGTGTTACATTGTTATTTCTAGAACATGTCTCTTGCCTACAACACAATAGGACATTCAACATACACATTAGCTGCCTAGGGTAATATTTCAGGGCAGAGGAGACAGAATAAACAAGCCATTTTCCTTTTTTGCTGCAAAATGAATCCTTTCAGGCCTGGTCAAGCTGAGAAGCCTTAATACACATAATACACTTAATATATTTATATTGCACACCTTACAATTCATGTCAAAGATGCAAGCAAATTATTTAATGGCAAACAATATTCATGACATGTTAGAATGAATTTAAACGTGCATTTATTTTTCTGCACACATGTAACTCATAATGATAAAATTCATTTACTTCAATCTAAAAACAATTCATTCATATTCATTTAAAATTTTAATAACACTTTGTTTCTTAATCTACCTTTAATAAACATTCTTTAACGTTAGCTCATTTTATTTCTTTCATTTAATAAAATACAAAAAGTTAATGTTAAACGTGATGCACAATACGAGCAGTGGCCACATAGTTCACCATCATTCCAATGTGCACATATGACAACTCATGTAATTTTCTCAGTTAGGCCTTCAAATATAGGATAATTAGTCACTGTATGCCACCATTTATGCCACTAATATACTAATAAAATGTGATCTCTCTCAAGATGAAGGTTTCCTAGTGATTAGACAGTTTTAGCACTAAACCAAGCAGCTAGTGCCATAGAAACATTTTATGTGGAGGTAAGGCAGTAGATGGATATTGACGAAATTCATTAAGGTTGAGGGAAGAGACCTAAAAAGTGAAGGGGCAGAATAGAAAACACATATCCTTTGGAAATTCCATTAGACCTTTTGCTGAGAGGAGCTGCTGATTCTTCTTCTTGAAGTACAGCTCTTTCATAGATGGTGGGGGTGAAAGGTTAGGATTCAGTCTGTATTATTTAAGGTGAAAGGAACCTCCTACGTGAAACCAGTCTTTTGTCTTACTCCTGATCATTCTTCAGTGTGAGGACAGACAATTGCAGACAGCTCATACCTTTTTGTGTCACTGTTCTGGGTGCTCCAGCTTGGAGACTACCCTGGTGTGAGACGCATTACTTTGCATAAAGTCTGTGTCTGGACAGCAGTCTGAAGAGTACACATGAAAGTAGAGACAACCCAAACCAGTTCTGAAAGTGCAGAAAATGTGTGCATATATCCTGTCTGCTCTGACTGACCAACTTGTTCAGGTTCAAATCTGTCTACGATTAAGGAATGCTGCACAGAATACTCAGATGATTTCTGTGCACCAGAGCTCATGTCTGCCTTATAGCCAGCTTCTCAGAGGTGAGGGCACATCAGGGTCTACTGCTTCCTGCAAGAATTGAGTACCTGCCCTGAAGCACCTAGAAGTCAGTTTGACTGCCAATAGAGAGAAGAAACCTGTCAACCCTGCAAAATGACTGTCCAGGAAGAGTGAGGTCCTGCAAGACTCCAGTCAAGTGGGTCTGCAGAAGTGAAGGACTGTGAAGAGAAATTTGTGCCCTGGTGTTTGTGGACCCCAGTCTCTCCAGTGTGACTTGTGGCATGATTTGGGAAGCTGTGACATGACTTCAGAAGTGTCAGCAAGACCTGATCTGGGAAGACTGATCTCTGAACTTGCAGCTTAATCTGGGCTGTTATGCTCAAATTGTAAAACCATAGTTTGGCCTGAAGACACTCAAAGCTGCTATGCAACCTGAGACTTCAGCATTCCTGAATCTGTAATCTACCCTCCACCCAGTAGGCCTGTGTGAGGCCATTCCACCTGATCAAGTCAACAACTTCACATCGCTGACCCAGGCTCAAACTACCTTTACGTGGGTGCATCAGCTAGGAGAAAGTCCATCACTCTCACAAACAGCTGTCCCCAACCACAGCTGTATAATTCAGATGTGACTGCTGAAGAGGTCAAGAGGAGCCACAGGCTCGCATTCTTTCTAGAGGAGGGTGAACTAGCAACCATCGAAGGAGTTGGGTAGCTACTTTAAGTCCTGGCCCATTCATGGCTTAAAGATACTCTTTGTGTGAGAACTCACCAAAAAGACTGCACGCTAACCAAGAGTACGGGGTGATCTGCATCCAAGCCTAATTACACTAGAACCAGACCCAGAGAGGAAACTACCTGTACCTTAAGCGGTGCAAGGATTAATAGCGACAAAAGGTGACAGCCTATTTTAACTCCAGGAAACTAAATTGCAATGTATTTGTTTTTTTGTTTAGTATTGAGGTCTAGTGTGCATTAAAATAATTTTCTTCTTCAAAGACAAGAACTAGTTTGGACAGTCATTTATTATACCAACATGCGTGTTGGATGCAGTGCTCAAACACCCCCACACTGCCTCTGTGAGAAGCATGTGCCATCCCTACCTCTGAGAGTCAAGTGTTGAATGGGGTGGTACTTGTCCAAGCTTTCACAGCCATAGTATGATGGACCCAGGAGATCATTGGTAAACAAATTCAGCCCCTACAACTGACAAAGAATAGCTATAGCGTTTCCTCTGGCCCCCGATTGAGGTCTGACAATGAGAAGAATAGAAGCAACCAAGGCAGACACTCACATTTTTTTAAGTTGAGTGTTCTGATTTTGAACTTTACTAGCAACACCGGGGAAGCTTTCATTTCCTCTGTTCAGCAGTGCAAAGCTTATTCAATAAGCAAGAAGACTGTGTTGTTCTCCTTAGGATTTCCTCTGTTCAGCAGTTTTGCAGCGGAGTGTTCTAAATCAGCACAGCAGCCTGCCTCTGGAGAAGTAAACTTGATTAAAGGGAAATGTGTTAGTAAGAGCTTAGGTCCTGAGAAAATATTGTCAGAATGCATATTTTTTGAATAGCACAAAAAGCTCCAACGTATTTCTGTTTGCATTGCTTTCCAGTACACATACATTTTCTGACAAAACATACTGCCTAGTGAAACAGTCACTTAAAGATGATTTGCAAATATGTTTGTTTTACACTTTCCTCACCGTATTTTTCCTTTCTCTCTCAAGCCACTTTCTTTTGTGCTCCGATTAATCACCGGAGTGTTACTGTTTCTGCAATGTTGCACTTAATTTAGAAAGCTTCTCTCTGGTGTATCAGCATTGTGATTTATTTTCCGTAAAAAGATGTGTCAATGTTCACATTAATTTAGCGCTGCCTGAAAGATTTTCTTTTCTTCTTAGGTAGCAAATTTATATGTAAACAAAATGAAGCTTGCCTAGATACGGGGAATTTAACAAAACGTGCCAAGTAGAACAAGGGTCGGGGACATTACACAATTTTTCAGAGTTTATACTCCCCTTAGCCAATCACATTCTCATTTTATTGAAACAACGAATTGTAAACTACATGTCATAAAGTACATAACTTTAATCACTCTTAAAACAGACACAACATCCCCAGGAGCCTACGGTTGTTTTTTGCTTCCTATAGCAAGAGGTGTCTTCACTCTGTTACCTACAAAAGTGCCAGGAAAAGAACCCTGCATACATACCCACAACAGTGATCAGAGATTTGAAGCTAAGGCGATGGCTAAAGACCGCTCAGTTCTCTTCCAAGTACATTGTGCAACTAGATTCTTTGGAGCTGTATGTTATTATTTCTAAAGCAAAAGACATGGTGGGTCGCCTTGAACTCATCCCATGCTGACATGTACCTGTCTGTTACAACTGTCACAATGCACTAACCCTGAAAGTATGTGGAAGTAGCTTCTCGGGGGCAAAAAACAGCACAACAGTAATAATACAAAGAGAGTAGATGTATGCAAATGAGTGCCCACTATTGTATACTATGAAATCAAATTAACCTGTGTCTGGATAGATATATGTATGTGTGTCAATACAACCCTCCATTGCTTTGGGAATGGTTACTTGTTCCAAGTTATTCTACTGGAGTGGGCAGGGCTTGCTGAGCTGTGGAGTGGGTCTTTTCTCTTAGATCACCAACACAACCCTATCCTCCAAGTCCCTGTATGATGATTAAAGGCAGGTTTTACGGGTGCTGAGATGACCCAGGTTCAGTGGGACCCCTCTGCAAGTATAGTGAACTCTTCTGAGGGTTGTTGGGGTTGCAGGGAGGAAATGAAGGATGAAGGGCACATTCCACTCTTACACTAAGGAATCAAAATGGGGTCGTCCTGTGTGGCAGGCTCTGACTGAGGACACTAGGGGATCACTGTGCAAAATGGGAAGAGCCAAGGAAGCAGAATAAGACTGAATGGAAGTTAGTAGTCAGTGTTGGCCTTGACTCAGCTAGATATGGCAGTGGGGCTGTTGCACAGAAGAGTGTGAGGAAGGAAACAGCATAAGAGGACAATTAAATGAATGCCTACATTACTGGTCCTAAGTCCTGTGTAAGTATTGCACATTACAAATTCCAGTTTCACATGTGGGGAAATTACCTTCATAGTAATAGATGAAGGTAACACATTGCAGGTGTACCATTCCATTTAACATGCCAGTTAAATGGAATGTTATTGCCATGCTAAGGTACAATTAGAGAGATAGAGGGTCCTGGTCAAGCCATCAGAAAGAGGTCTGTTGACCTGGCTAGGGAAAGAATATTGATATTTTCAGATTGCTGCCACGCCACACAGCCTAGATGTAGTCATTTACTGTGCATCTATAAGGAAGTGATCCAACTGAAAAATGAAGCATCTCTTCAGTATCCAACAAAACTGATTGTCTGCCATATTGATACTTGTCATGTTTTTAAGCTATTCAGATTTTCTTAGGCCTCCCTTGAAGAGTGACACAATGAACATGCAGTATATGTTAGAACTTAAATACATGATTTTATGTTGTCGGCTTTGGAGATCCCAGGGTACTCAAAATGCCACTAGGCTTATCAACAGATGTTTTCACTTCTGGTGTCCTCGTGCCTCCATGTAACAGACCTTCATGTGTGTACATAACCTAGTGGCGCTCGCCACTAGGTAGTTATAGTTAGGATCTAGTTTCTAAATAAAATGCATTTATTTACTTGCCTATATCTTTGGCGCTGCTTGATAAATATTCACAAAACTTTCCCAAAAAACTTGCCAGTCCTGTCACCTGCTCCCTGGAAAGTTTAGGGGTGATCCATCCAGGGGTCACAGGGGCAAGAAAAAGGGAGGTTTCAAAACACATTTTTTCATAGGGATTTTGAACACCCCCTCCCCAGGGCAAATATTACATATGTGGGGAGGACTGCGTGCCCACCCCCGCTGCCCCAGGGACCACCACCTCCCCAGGGTGATGAATGTATTTAATGCAGCCCCCAGGACTACACTGTATTCTAAGCGGGGGCCTCATGGTTCCCTTGCTGCCCCAGGGACCACCACTCCCTGGGGCAAATATTTTTAAAAAAAGAAAGGGGGTCCCTTTGGGACACCCGAGCCCCAGGGACCACCACCTCCCCCATGGCTATGCAAACACTGGAGGTGGCAAAGGGGGGCCGCGAGGCTCCCCCCATGTAGCCAATAATAGCCCTGAAGCCCTGAAGCAGCCACCCACTGGGCTAGCTCCTGCTATGTCCTGGACTGCCCACACCCAGGACATAGCTGTTTGCTTTGGCTTGGCTGCAGCTCTTCTTTCATTGTGCACACATGCAGGGGACACAGATGAAATGCTTCAGCAAGAATGGAGCTGCTGTCAAAGCAGCTCCATGCTTGCTGAACCAATAGCACTACAGGGGAAACCTTAAGGCATCCCCCGCAGTGCCAGAGCTTTTTATTATTATTTAAAAAAATATTATAAATAAATAAATAAATGAATAGAGACCATGGGGGAGCTCCCTCGCGGTCCCAGAAAGCCCATAAAGGGCTAAAAGAAATAAACTAAAAAAAATATCCCATAGTTCAGTGTGAAGGTCACAGACCTTTACACTGAGCTTTGGGGGTTCGAGTCCAGCTGGGCTCATTTCCCTCTTTTTTTTTTTAAATATTACAGTTAAAAAAAAATATATATATATATTTTTATTTTATTTTAAATTGAACACAAATATCTCATTCTAAGTATATGAGATATTAAAGCCTAAAAACTCACTCAGACACTTACACACCCACTCAGAGACCCTCTCAGACACTCAGGCACCCACTCACAGACCCACTGACACCCTCATGCATCCACTCACAGACCCACGCACACACTGATGCACCAACTAAAACACTGATGTATGCACCCTCACACCCAGACAGACATTCTGACAGCCCACTCTCACCCCCCCCAGATACACCCTCTCACACCCATTCTCACACCAAAAGAAGCTGCGGCCAAGGCCTGCTACACACAGCCAAAGGGCTGTGCTTAGCGTGTGTTTGGGTGGTTAGTGGGTGCTAGCCTCTAGGTCTGGCTGCAGGCCAGGTCTTGCAGGCAACCTTTCCTGTGCATGAGTGAAATACATGCACAGTGCAAGGTTGGGTGTTTATAGGAGATTGGCCTCCGGGCCTGGCCAGAGGCCAGGACCTATGGCCAGCAACCACTGCCCACTGCCAGAGGCTGTGCACGGCAATGGTTGAATCAACGTATAGTAATTAAAATGATTATATGTTAAAACAATCATAGAAATTCACTGAAAAAAACAAAGGTTACAAGGACATTATAGCTGGGAAATTGAATTAAAAACCCCATAGAAATTCACTTAAAAAACAAAGGTTACAAGGACGCTATAGTTAGGCTCACATTTTAAACATACAAAACAATAGAAATTCACCAGTTACAGTTAGAGAGTTAACTCAAGTAACTATAATGTGTCCCCTAAGGTAACTATGACTCGCGTCCTCCACATACATTGCTAATTTACATATGAATTACGACACTCACACCATCTTTGAGAACATTGTTGATAATATCAATGTAATAGTTGCAGTAAAAATTTTACGAAAAACTGTGCATAGCTAACTTTGCATTAAAACAAATTCAGAAATAAAGAGAAAAAAACAACCAGTTATAGCGAGGTGAAAATGTTAGTTAAAACATTACATTTTAAATAAAAAAAACACTGAAATGAATCAGTTATATATTACTACGCTAACTAGAACTTATGCTCCCACCATGCCCTGCTTATGGCCTGACACATTTTCTCATTTATGACATGTTAAATGACATCATTAACGGCATAATTGATGCCATCTCAAATTATATCATTGATGACATCACTGATAACATCAGTGATAACACCATAGTCATATACATGTTACTGTGTGAACACATGTGGATGCTTCACATGGAAATAGCACGAGCCCTGAAGCAAGTGTAAGTGTGAGGGGGCAAGTAGTACTCCATGTTAAATAAAATAAAGACTTGCACACGTGATGTGGGCTGGTAAGGACCAATTCAAAAGTAGGTAATGGCATAAAATCAAAGCCTTTTACAAAAAATATGTCTTTTTACTCTTGTGCTAATCTCTGGAATGCGTTTGATGTATTTTACCAAACTACAAAGGATTGTCTAGAGGACCTGGCAGATGCATAGGGAAATGTATCTGCAAACGTATAGGGAAACTTTTAACTTAATATTGCAGGTCATGTGAAGGCATTAAGAGGGCCGTTTTGTTAAGGTAAATAGAGTATGAAGTATTTTTCGGAAGGCATTCACGTTTTTTAAAGAGGTCACCACATTAAAGTATATTGAGGCATTTTGTTTGCTAGTTTGATGAATACCAGTGAAAACAGGGTAATTTCCACCAAATCTGTGACTTTACATATATGCTATTTGTCTAGCATGTGGTCAAAGGTTAATTCCATTCGCATATGATTTGTGGTAGTAAACTGTCCACAAGTGCATCATGTTCAATTACTTCACGTCTATAAACCCTATACGACATTGCCACAATGACTGGATGAAGTCATCAATGATGGAATATGGAATGTCATCAGTGGTGTCCTTTAACATGTTATGAATGAGGTAATTGCAAGATCATAAGCAATGAATGGCAGAAGCACACAGTACAATTGGCTCAATAAACTATAATTAGTGTATTTCACAGTTTTTTAAAATGTTTTCTTTTATCTTATATCAATACCTAACTATAATGTCACATAACTTTTGTTTTTTTTCATTGAATTTCTAGTTTTTTTTTCACCTCATTATCACACGTAACTATAATGCTACTCTAACTTTAGTGTTTTTGTGAATGTCTGCTTTTTTTTTTTACTTTGGCTATGCACGGCAGGGGTTGGCCACACAGGACGACCACTGTCCAGGCACCACACCCTTCTCCTGCCACCTTATATGTTTTTGTTAAGGCATGGAAAGAGACTCTCAGGCGCTATAATGGCGGCTGCAATATTTATCTCTGCGTTGTGAACACCAAATCAGATGGCTCAGTGTTGCAGGACCTGTCCTAACCCCACAATACTGAAAGGGCTAATGGAAGGAAAAGGTCACTGAGCCAAACAGCAGGCACTATTTTTTAGTTCCTTGTTCTGCAGGACCATCTGTTCAGATATACCTCACTTTTTAAGTCCTTCAGTCCCAACCTGAGCATTGCCTCAAATCCAAGTTTCTTAAAATCCAACCTGACCATTACGATAGATTTTAAATTACTGTAGGAAATTTGGTTATTCGTTGTGCAGGATTAGAAGCCTGCACAAGTAATAGGTCCACAATTTCCCCTGACTGGGAAGCAAGTACCCCATTATAGCTCTTGTCTCGCTCAGTGTAATGAAGTAGAGCAGTCTAAGGCCTGCTTAGGGTAGGTGGTGTGGGCTAGTATTTACTATTTTCTGGCACACAATAGTAATACTCAATAAATTATTTGAAAAGGGAATAGTACATTTATTGCACACACAACCACTATTAAATACTACTGATTAATTTACAAATACATTCACAAGGCAGATACCTTAGAAGACATTATGAAATTATATTGACCCCTATCACATTAGAAGACAAACATAGCAAATGTTTAAAATACAGCACATCAATAGTCAATACTACCAATGTGTAAATGCAATAATAGTACAATTTCATACAATAGAACAAACTTGGGACATAATCTGTAAGATCAGTTGCTCAGTGTTCTCTGTCATATCATATGTAACACTGGTCACCTTCTAAGAGTAACCATTCATGCTTTACCACATAGTAATAACGTGTCCACACATAAACCCAACTTGTGACACACCAACTTTGTCCTCCCTGTAGTGGGGTATTCAGTCTGAGTAGGCCTGATCTCTAAAATAAATTTTTAGGCAATACGGTAGGTTCCATTCAGTTAGACACATGAGCTGAAGAATGTATTTTCTGGCTGTGACGTGAAGTGTATGAGATGAGAAGAGGGAGGGAATGAGGCTGAGATGGAAGGGGGGAGGTGAGGTATAGAGAGGGTCTAATGCATCCTCCTGCAAGATATTAGGTGTTTCTAGAAGAGGGTATAAGACATTGAGCAATGTTTCCCAGGCTGTGGCTGCAGGATACTTCCGTAAGCCCCTTATCTTTTCACGCTAAGGATCACTGCCTCCGTCTGACACCATTTAATTGTTTCTGCCCACCAGTGCGCTGTGCTGGGTAATGTCAGTGATTTCCTGTGCATTGTAATGAGCCTACTTGCTAGTAGCAGTACCAGATCTATGAACATTTTGCTGCCTTTAGTAGCTACTGGCATGTGGCAAAGGCCCAACAGTTCCATCGTGTGCAGGGCTGTGCGATCCGATACTCATTCTATTTCAGCTATTATCTGGGTCCAGTACTCCGTCACACCCGGGCAGGTCCAACACATATGCCTGATATCCCCTTCCGATTGTTGACATCGTGGGCACACTGACAGGGAACCAAACATTTGGGAGATAGAGGCAGGCATAAGATATACCCTGTGTAAAATATTATGTTGAATATACTGGAACTTTGCATCCCGAGACACCATTCAAGGGTACTCAGCGATCTTTGCCCAATCCTTCATAGCAATCTCCCAATCCCTACAAATCATAGCAAGAGGATCCTGCACAGCTTGTACAAATGCTCGGGCAAACCAAGGTATCAATTTACCCCCTACACCCATGGTGTATGATAGATGGATTATTGGGTGGGAGTCCGGTTCTGTGTCCATGATGCCCCAGTGATGAACCATCTCTGCCAAAAGATGAGTGTTCACCAGGAAATGCCCTACAGGTAGATGAAATGCTTCTCGAAGCTGCTCGTAAGTCAGCAGCGAACCCTCCCGGAATAGCGTTCCTAGTGTGTTCACTCCCACCTCCGTCCATGCATATATTCCTGCAACATTCCAGTGAAGCTAGAAATCAACCCCAACGGAATAGCCGGTGAGTAAAGTGGCATGCGTAGCATTAGCTTCAGGCTACTGTGATAACTATTAAATGCAACCTCCAATAGACCATTTGCATCAGACGGAGGGTATGCGTGAGGCTGGAGTGCACTTCTCTGGTCTACCCGCGCCCTCCCCAGGTCCAGAGGAGACAACTGCTCTATATGGTGACCCTCCAGCCAATATGCAGGCCACTGCAATTGTGCGGTCAGATAAATATATTCGAAATTGGGGTCCCCATACCCCTTTTTTAATAGGGAGTTGTAGCTACCAAAGCCCCACCCAACAACAGCCCTTGTTCCAAATAAAGGACCTCGGATTAGAGTGCAGAGCATGGAAGGTGGACCTGGGGATATTGACCAGACGATTTTAGAAAAATTATAACAGGCGAGGGAGTATCACCATTTTCGCAAGTGACACTCAAGTGAGCATGAGTGTACTCCAAAAGACCATCGAAAGCTTCAGTGATGTTTTCTGCCTTTGTGAAATTGCCATCTAGAAGATCCAGCCTGTCTTGATAAACATTAATGCCCAGATACCTGAATGTACAAGGTTCCCCTTTTAACAGGTGACCCTCTATGATGAGGGTGTAACAGGAACAGAAAGGCTTTAGCCCAATGTACCCGCAGCCATGACGCCTCATAAACATCTCGCAGGATCAGCCGTATAAGCACAAGGTCTACTGTAATACCCTCGCCAGCGGATTCACATAGAGTAAACGGATTAACGCTTGAAGTATCCCCTCTGACCCGAACTTCATCAATGTTGCAAAAAGGTAGTCCCATTCCAACACATCAAATGCCTTTTCTATATCTAATACCAGGCATGCTGCGAATGGCCATCAGGATGGTGCCAGTTCCAATACCCTGTACAACCAGCAAATATTTTGTGTGGTGGACCTCAAGGGTATGAACCCATTCTGATCTGAGTGCACCTGCATTTTCATGTGTCCATACAGGCTGGGACCTTGCATAGGATTTTGTAATCCGACTCAAACATGGACAGTGGGCGGTAGGAAGCCAGTTCCTCTGGATCCTAAGTCGGCTTTGGGAGAAAGACCAGGAGTCACTCCTGCATGCTCTGTGGTAAGTGGCCCTCTTCCATCGCCGATTGGTATAATTCGTGCAATGTGGGGGCAAGGTGATGCTTGTATGTCTTATACAATACTGATTGCTCCCTTTACCTCTTCTTAAATGAAGGGGGTATTAAGGTCTTCTTTCTCTTCGGGCGATAATACTGGGAGTATCACCCCAGCTTAGAACTCTTGTATGTTTTCATGTCTCAGCAAGTGTAAGGGATTGTACAGTGTGTGGTAGTGCGATGTAAACGCCTCATGTGTCTGGGTTTGCTGCAAAGCGAACTCTGTCGGCAATATAGGAATCCTCACTTCCGGCCTTATCCCCATCAGCATGCATCTTGGCCTGATACGACCTAAGGTCGATGCACCACAGTTTTTCCACCCACCGTGTGTGCATAGCTAATGCCTCATTCAGATCTGCCTGCTTGGTATGATTGTCCCTAACTGCAGCCTCCAGGGGCTTCAGAGAAGCCTCCATTTGCATCAGGTCCTTGTTTATGGTCACCCAGCTCCCACTGCTGCACAGATGAAATGACCCCTTAACATTACGTTCATCTCCTCCCATTCCATGAGCTTGGAGGTAGATATGCCCCAATTCTCAGCGAAGTAGTGCGTCAGTGTCTTGGCAGTGTTTTGGCACATAGGGGGTCATTCTGAGTTTGGCGGGCGGCGGTTGCTGCCTGCCAAACTACCCCCATCGAAAGACCGCGGGGGCCATTTCGACTTTCCCGCTGGGCTGGTGGGCGACCGCCAAAAGTGCGCCCGCCGGCCCAGCGGGAAAGGCCCTGCAACATAGGTGCGACGGGTGCAGGGTGCAATCCTGCTGGGGCCCTGTTAGGGGGCCCCTGCACTGCCCATGCCAGTGGCATGGGCAGTGCAGGGGCCCCCAGGGGCCCCACGACACCCGTTCCCGCCAGCCTGTTTCTGCCAGTGAAAACCGCCAGAAACAGGCTGGCGGGAAGGGGGTCGGAATCCCCATGGCGGCGCTGCCCCCCAGCCGGGGGAAATCCGGCGGAAAACCGCCGGACCCGGCTGGGCGACCGCGGCTCGGAATACAAAATGAAGCACCTCCAGCCTGTTGGCGGTGCTTCAGCCGGCCTCTCCGCCAGGGTCAGAATGAGGCCCATAGTGACTGATCCTCAAGTAAGGCCGGCTGCAATCACTAGGAGGGAACTGGCTGTCTAACAGAACTCCACTCTAGCTGCATCTGTAATGGATTGTGATTAGAAAATGTCTTTCCCATGTACTCCACCCCATCAGACGGAGTTGGGTCGTCTGGTCGTCGGGTCACACAGAATTCTGTCCAGCCTAACTTACAAATCGTGTACTACTGAGTAGTGCGAGTAGCCTATCTCATTTGGATATAAATATCTCCAGCTGTCTAGCAGGGGCCAGTGCTGGAGCCACTGAGAAAAAGTACTGCTGCCGTCTCAACTGGGGAATTAGGTAGTGGGGGCTGGATCGGTTAAGTAGTGGGTCAATTATGCAATTAAAGTCTCCCCCTAGTATCCATGGCATATGAGCCCATTGCGTTAATACAGTAGTTAGTCAAGAGAAAAAGGAGGATTGTGCAGTGTTAGGGGCATATATACTACGTAGTAACACTGCTTCCCCATCCAGAAGCCTCTCCACCAGCACATATCTAACCTCGGAATCAATGCCTATCCTCAACCTTTAGAAGGGGACTCAAGGGCAGATCCACACCATGACCCCTCATGCAAAAACCGAGTATGTGGTACAGTAAAAATGCCCTCTCTAACACCTCTGTAAACGTTCCTCTTCCTCTTTCATCACATGAGTCTCTTGTAGAAAAGCCCTTTGTACCCCCTCCTCCATAGATATTGCTGCACAGAATGTCTCTTTCTTGTAGAGCCCATACCTCGGACATTCCACATCATGAATTTGTATTTAGAAATCATGTATACATTTTAAAATAAGCCCCTAGAGTCAGCTGTCCCTGTGTTCATGCATCGCCACCCTGCCTTGCAGTGCCTGAGTCAGACCTGTGAGGAAAAGTAGTTAGTGCATCACATATTTGAAACAATTGTACAACTAGAACTCCCAGCTCAGGGCAATCCCAGAACTTGGGGTCTCCCAAAGAATGAACACATCTAGGAGTCAACTGAGAGGAAAGAAGAGGAGGGGGCATTGAGAGGGGAGGGTCCAACGTTGGCAGTGGCTCAGTGTTCTACCACTAGGTTAGTAAACAAAAGTTGAATGTGTCATGAGCCAGAAGGCCCCATTTCTGTCAACCAGCTGCCTCTCGCAGCTTCTCGTTAGCCACCATCTGCAACTACGGACCTTAAGAATAGTGTCACCCCTCCACAATACAAGTGACCAACCAGCCATGGTATCATGGTGTGACATTAGGCAATGGATTCAAAGATATACTACTGTCTACATAATGCATGGTTGCAGAGTAGTTTGCAACTTTATCTGGAGAAGAGTCCGGCTCTGAGCGTTTGTCTGCCCAAATATTGATCACTGTGGCCACCACCTGCATGCATTCCACTCTGGCCTGTTCTAGTGAAGGTGTTCCTAGGGCTGTGGCACTCAGGCAATAACGTGACCCCTGTCGTCATCTGCCCGCATTCTTCATGCCCTGGTGTTACTGTTCCGGGGAGGGCGCGCGACATGGCCTCGTATTGACGTTGCACCACCCAGTCCCAGTTGTCTGTTGGCTCTGTGAAGAAGAACGTTGTGCTGTCTCCTATCACCTTCAACCTCACCAGCAACAAAAGGGAATAGCAAGGCCTGCCTGTTGCATCCTACACTTCACGCCCAAAAAGGAGTCCTGCAGCACTGCACTGAGAGGGCGTAGTCTGGAAAGATGTGCAGCCTGGCATTGTCATACTGGAGAGGGGATGTTGCCTGTGTCACCCACAGGAGAGGCTCCCTATCTCTGTAGTTCAATATGCGAGCTACAACAGGTCTTGGGGGGGACCCTGGTGCATGATTAATGGCTATTCACTGAGGGTGTTGGCCACCCATGGAGAGTTGGACGCAGAATCTTGTTACTGGTGAGGCCCTGCATTCAACCGTGCTACACATGCCAAATGATTTGTGAAGCTTCGATTGGCTTCATGCTAGGTTGAGGACCTAGTGTCACGTAGGTTCTCATTATCCTAATGAGACTGCTGAATTTGGGTGGCAGAATCACTTGTACTGCGGAGGACTGAGTCTTAACCCACACCAGGCGACACCTGCCTGCTTAATCCTGGTTTTCTTCCAGCTAACTAGCAGTGCCTCATCTCTATCCAAGAGCAGGGATGACTGGGCAACCAGGCGCATGACACAAATGGCACCTCAGGGAAATCGTGGTCACTCAGATCTCATCCGTTTCTCTCAGTTACATTCGCCTCACATACGCATGGATAATCAGAGGCAGAGTATAGTTCAATAGGGTATTATTCAAGTAACTGCATCTTAGATAATAAAGCATGTATTGCAATAACTAGGATGATGAAGCATGACAGGATTAAAATTGTGACAAAGAGAGTGAAACATAAAAATAACACTACCATATTGTCACTAAGATCATTAAGAATAGCTCCTACCTAGGCAATGTTAGAGCACAGCATGTTAAGCTCTAATTCTGCCCTTCAGGTTCCCCTGGGAAGACATCATGCCTCATACCTGAGCAAGAGGGCTGTCGTCTACATAAGCAGCTGCAGCGAAGCACTCAGCAATTAGCATACATTTGTGGTCATGTGGCTGGAATCTCCCTCTCATGTACATGGGTCAAAGTAGTGTCTTTATAATAAAACAGCTGATGTTCCAAGAAAGGATCCCCACCAAAGAGTGTGAATGTTTCTGTGAACTTTAGAGACAAAGCGTACCACTTTTGCCGGCAATATATCTTAATAGAGCCTTGAGAAAAGCACAGAGTGAAAGAAATATCTTGGTTAAAAACATAGTGCTGACCTAGGTGATGAACAGCTAAACAGAGAAAATAAAACAAGACTGCAAATGTGGCTATTGTTAAAATAATATAACAGAGCTGGAATAAAACATATCTAGGTTATAGTGCACAGCGGCAGGCCTAGTTTGCTAAATAACGTGTATAAAACTATAGCTAAAATGGCTACACAACACTAGAAGTCAGTCCAGGCTGCCAAGCCCACTGAGCGTGGCCCATGGTTGTGAGCAGCTGGGGTTGGCCATCCGTAGATGGTCATCCGCAAAGTGGTTAGCTTTTGTTAAAGCATGTATATATTTTTTAAAAACTGAGAAATTCACCTAAAACACAATTAGACTGCAGTTATTGTTACAAATTAAAACCAATCAAACATTGAAATGTGCAAATTATGTTCAGTAGCATAATACAAAATTCGCACAACAGCCAATAAAACCATTGCTCAGCAAGTCCTGTGCTTATAACCTTGCAATATTTGCACAAATAACTCCTAAAAAGTGAAATGTATTTAACAAGCAACACATAGTGAAATTGTAAGAAAATAAGGGCCAGATGTAGGTACAAAAAAATTAGCGACTCGCAATTTGCGAGCATGTGTGACTCGCAATTTGCGTGTCGCTAACTGGAATGCAGGCATAAGTTGCGGGGACAAATTGCGACTCGCACCCGGAGTCGCACCGCAGATAGCGAGTCCGCTGTTTGCAAGGTCCTTTTTGCGACCGCACAAAACACGAACTCGCAATTTGCGAGTGGGTGTCACAAATTGCGACTGTGCTGAAAATTTAATGCAGGTGCTGCAGAACACTCCAGAAACCACTCCAGAGCACTCTGGAAAACACTTCCTGGCACATGATGATGACATCACAGCCAGGAAGTTTACAAATACACCTGGGAGGAGGGAGGACCACACCCTTTTTAACTGCAGCACAGCTAACAGAGCAACAGCAACCGTGGCTGACATTCCCAGGAAGAGAAAGCTGAAGTTTGCAGAGAAGGAGCTGGAGGTGCTCACAGAGGAGTGCTCTCAGCACCATGATGAGCTTTTTGGGAAGGCAGCCCTCAATGTGCCAGACTCTGCCAAAAAACGAATTTGGCAGGAAATTTAGGAGAAGTTAAACTCCCTGGGGGTCAGCCACAGGAGTGTGGATGAACTAAAGAAGAGGTGGCACGACCTCCGCTCCCGGACCAAGGAGAGGATGGCAGAAAGGCTCCGGGAGATGAGAGGCACAGGAGGGGGACCATCTTCCATACCACACCCCTGGAGGAAAGGGTGGAGGAGACCCTGGAGCTGGAGTCAGTAACTGGATTTGGAGAACTGGACACCTCTGAGCCCAGAACGTCAACCGGTGAGTACCATATGATATGCCTGTACCCCCATCAATGCCATACCCCCACCCACCATGTACACAGGGGCATGCACAACCAAGATAGCTCCATTTCAGAGTAGCATATACCAGCATGATGCATTATGGGCAATGTAGTCAAGTAGGCAGTTAATAGGCAAATGTTTATTAGGAAGTGTGCAACAGATAGTAGACACTGACAGTGTTTTCCCCATGTCCAACAGGTCTCCCACAAGACACCACCACCAGCCACAGCAGCCAGGTGCCAATGGTCAGCCAGCCCCATGAGGAGACAACAGGAGCAGCCACCGCTCCCACCTGCACCTCCAACATCATCCCCTCTAAGGCGACACCCGCTGCAACAGTGGTCTCGGAGCCTGCACCAGCAACAACCAGGAGTGCCACATCACACATCACAGGGCCTCCACCGCTGCGCAGGTGACGCAGGATGAGGAGAGCAGGGCTGCAGGCAGAATCAGGGCTTCCATCCACCACACCGACGGAGGCACAACTGCTACGGGGTCAGCGCCTGCAGAATCAACAGTTAGGGCGGATTAGTGGGGTTCTGCAGCACTTCGAAAGGAACCATGCAAACAGCATGCAGCAGGTTCATGCACAACTGGAGGTAATTGGCAACAACACTGGTGACCTAGCCCTGTCAATGCGTGAACTGGTGGCTGGACTGCTTACGCAGAGTGAGAGTGCGCGGCACAGGACCGCCAGCTGCTCCAAAGCTGGACAGGATGGCCTCCTCTATTTGCAGACTGGCAGTGAACACAACTGGGCTGTCAAGGAGAACAGTCGGCCTCCAGGTTGAAATGGGCCACTTTGCGGGTGATGTGGCAAGGGGCCTGGGCCGTATCACCCATGCGATAGACCTCATGGAGGCACGGCAGGTGTCCAGGGGTACAGGGGACACCCCACAAGACAGTGAGGAGGGCTCCACTGTCAGCAGTGTCTCTGCTGGTGACACCAGGGTGCTACGGAGTGGGAGTACGAGGCAGAGCACTGCTGAGCAACCTGGTACCAGCCAGGCTGGCAGAGGTCGCCATAGGCTGTGAACTAACCACTGTCCCTGATGTTGGGGCACATGATGGCAATGTGTCCCATGTCAGGTGGACTTTTTGAAGTCCCTGAACAGTTTTTCATTGTATATAGTTTGGTTTTTGCACATATTAAATAATTTTTTTGTTCCACTTAACAAATGGAGTGTTTGTTCAATTGGTGAGTATGGTAGAAGTTGGCACGTACCCTCCAAAGTATTGGGTTGCAATGTGTTCCCGTCTCAGTCTGCCTTGATTTGCGATGCTCCTATCCCCATGATGGCGATGTGGTTGCTCTTGCTCTTCATCCTCAGAATCTGGGTCTGCAGGGGTGAGAGGTAGCCCACGTCGGGTGGCAATGTTGTGCAGGATAGCGAATGCCGTTATGGGGGTATACTGGAGGGCACCTCCACTTCGGTAAAGGCATCTGAACCGTGCTTTCAGGAATCCAAAGGTTCTTTCAATCAGGTTCCTGGTCCTCCTATGTGCACTGTTGTATTGCCTCTCACATTCATTGCTGGGTGTTAAGTATAGAGTCAATATCCATGGCCGTAGTGCATATGCACTGTCACCTGTTGGGCACAAAAAATACACCGTTAGAAAGTCCTGGTTGGTGTGCACATTGATCTGTGTGCATGTCTACAAGGTGTATGCAGCTCTACCTAAGAGGTATCCGTCTCCAAACTCCCCACGTTCCAGGCGTTGGTGTATCCCACTGTGCCTAAAAATGTAGGAGTCATGAGTACTGCCTGGAAATTTAGCTACAATGTCAGTGATGACATAATGGGCGTCACAAACAACCTGAATATTGAGTGAGTGGGTAGACTTTCTATTGCGGAACAGATATTCAAGGTTTGCAGGGGGGCATATTTGAATATGTGTCCCATCTACACACCCTATGACATGGGGAAAGTTGGCAATCCGGTAAAAGTCCAACTTTGTGCTGTTGATTTCTGCCTCATTCCTGGGTAGGTATATGTATCGGGACATGTGTGTGAGTAAGGCATCTAGGAATGCCCTGAGGAACCTTGATAGTGCACTTTGGGATACCCCACCTGCCACAGCAATGACCCCCTGATAGCTCCCGAGGCTACGAGGTGCAGTGAGCATAGCACTTGCACATGCGTAGGGATGGCAGAGCCGCGCAGAGTCTGGCGTTCTAGCTGTGGTTTGAGTAAATCTATTAAATCTAGTATAGCTGCGCTGCTAAGTCTGTATTTATCATAGATTTCCTCCTCAGTTTGCTGGAAGAGTGTCTGCCTTGTTCTGTAAATCTTCTCCTGTCTCTGGCTCATCCTCCTCCTCTGCTGGGCTGCGTGGGCTCTCCTCCTCACTCCTATCAGGTATATCTCCGCCATCTTGAGTAACCCAGATGCCTTCTGGGTCTCCTTTTATACTTTTGTAATGGTTACCACCTGCTCTGAGTTAGTGGTAAATTGGACATGCAAACTGGGCTTTTTGCGACTAGTCGCAATTTGCTAGTTGCTATTTCATATGGTTTGCGACTCGCAAATTGCGACTTCCTATTTGCGGGTCGCAAAATGGGGTCGCAAATTTTGCGAGTCGGTAACGGCTCGCATCGCTTTTTGCGAGTCGGAAATGGGATTTTTACATCCCATTTCTGATTTTGCGGAGTCGCAAATAGCGATTCGGGCCATTTGCGACTTGCAAAAGTTTGCTACATCTGGCTCTAAGTTATTAGTTTAGGGGAATGAGAGCCCTACTCAGGTAACAAACATACTCTTTGTCAGGGAGAACCACAAAAGTCACTAAATAATCCTTTTCTTAAGCCTCTGGCAGTTTGGCACAAATGCAGTTAGGTGTAACTTAGAGGCAATGTGTAAATTATTTATAGAACACTCAAACAGTAATAAAGTAGCACAACACAAAACAGCCCCAAATCAATTGAGAGAAATAGAGCTAAATGTAATAAATACCATGACCCTAAAATGACAAAAATCCAATAAGATGAGCTGGAGTTATTATTTTTTAAACTTTCAGGTAAAAATAGCACCCAGAAGCATGAAGCTCTACTCATGGTCATCTGGTTGCACTGGACTGGATCAAAGTCACAAGTTCAGCCTGACTGCAATGGAGTGCGGGCCAGATACAGGGAACAGGTTTGGCTGGGTGAAGAGTTTATCGTCTCAAATGCCAGGTCCATGTAAGTTTGAAGCTTTACGTTGAATAGGATCACAGGGAGCTTATTGTAGGCATGAGGAGCAAGCTGCTGCTGGCATGAAAAGCAAGCTACGTTTGGAACTTTGCATTGTCAGGAATCATAGTGATCATCTCTGATGCAAGGAGGTTGCTCACAGTTGGGAAGATCTCCAAGCTTCTGGATGGAGTTTCATCTGAAGTTCAGTTTGGAGATGGCCAATAGCCCAGGATCTAGGGGCTACCTCTTGGGAATCAGGTCTCACTCAAGCAGGGGCCAGTAGGGCTCAGGCAGGTCCAGTTGGCAGTGGGCAGCTTGGTAATTGCAGGAAAGGCCTCTGGAAGCATGTTGTGTACCTGTAACTCAAACAGGAGGTCAGCCAACTGGTCCTTGGAGTCGCTTCTGGGGATCTTGGGTTCGAGGCAAGCAGGTCCAGTCTTTCTTCTTCGTACAGCAGGAAAGTCTTTCTTCTAAATCTTCCAGTAGTGTTCTGAAGAGAGATTCTGAGGGTGTCTCTGTTATTTCCAATACCAGCCACTGGTAGGGGGATGCTCCCTTTGTCTAACCTTTCTCCTTTCCTGGTTGTGTCGCCAAACGGTCTGGGATAACAAAGCGCAGGCAGGCATATGTGTGAGCTGCATTTGAAAGTGGGAAGACAGGCAGCCTTTGAAGTCAGGAAGGGGTTGGGCACAACCCTTAGTCTACCCTATGAAGCTCAAGAAGGGCAACGTACAACTTTAAACCTTGGCCATCCTACTCAGGAGAGGAATACTCTGCCCTGCACTCAAAGCCCTTTACTCCCCATTTCTGAAAGGAATACACAACACAATACAGAAGGGCCATTCACAGCCCTGTGACTCTAGACACTAGCAGAAAGGCATTTAGGCCCATATTTATACTTTTTTAGCGTCGCATTTGCGTAATTTTTTGACACAAAAGCAGCACAAACTTACAAAATACAATTGTATTTTGTAAGTTTGCGCCCCTTCTGCGTTAAAAAGTGGTGCTAATGCAGCGCTAAAAAAGTATAAATAGGGGCCTTAGTTTAGGCACAAAAGGGCCATCTTTCAAAAAGTTACATTTTGAGAATAGTAAATTAAAATCTAACTTTAGCATTCAATAGGATACTGTACGGACATATAACAGGGACTTACAGGTGCATTAAATGTGTCATTTGGGTGTATAGCAATGTTACCATGTTCAAGGGAGAGAGCATAAGCACTTTACTTCTGTTAGCAGGGGTAAAGTGAACAGAAGCTAACAATAACGAAGCCATAAGTCTGAGGTAATGCCACGCCTTGGGTGTCAGGTCTAGCACTGTTAAAAAGAATGGTTTAAGTGTTTTTCTAGCAGGGCCTATTACTGAGATTAATTATTATTTTAGTCTGTACTGTGATTTTTACCTAGGGCAGATAGGCCTGCCACATTCAACATAGCTTTTAGGCCCTTGTCACTGTATAGACATGGGAACTTTAATTTCCTACAAATCCCACTTTTAAATGCAGTGCACCCAACTTGTGGGTTACACAGCCTACAAAGGTTTGACTAAATAATATTTGAAAGGGAGGTTTTTACCTGTTAAATGAGTTATTTTAACATTTTACACTGAAGGTCTTACACTGCAGCAGTCAGACTACAACCGTAGGCCCGGAATCTTGTTTTCCTTTGTCACACTTGTGGATGGCACAATAAGTGCTGCAGTTATTTTTACTTTCTGTAACATTGGTGTATTTTCTGCACCACATACTATGGCTTCATCAGAAAGTTAATAAGCCAATCAGGTATTAGCCAATTTGAATTATTTTAGAGGGCAGAGCACATACGCTGAGCAATGAACAGCAGTTCTTCAATGTGCAGAGTAAAAAAAAACAGCAATAAAGTTCAGCAAAAAATAAGGGTGGCCAAGCAAAACAGGGCATTTTCTTCACAGAAAAGAGCTGCTTATGGGGCATGCAGATGTACTTCTGTGGCAGTATACTACCATACCTAATAAAGATAGGTGGGTTTTTTCAATACAAATGTAACAGCATGACCAAATATGTGTCCAGTTACTGTGGAACCACAGTGCAGCCTGTAACCTTAATGCATGAGATATGCAACAGAAATGCAAACCATAAGTCATACACCAATTGTAATGCTTATTTCTTGAGAATATTTATATCAAAAAGCAGCAACAGCAAAAGGACAGCATCATTAAAAAAACAACACATACTTTTAACATTAAATATATCTTAATAATTATCACATTAATAGAGTTAATGGTAATATGATATGTAGTCTTAAATGTAATATCAATAATGACATTTGTAATAGCATCTGTAGCATTGAAGGTGTGAGAAATTGGGTTGTTGATTGACTTGGGTGTGAGGCCTTGTCAAGCTACAGCCACAATCCCTTGCGAGGTCAACCACAAAAAGTTGCTAAGTTAGCTTGTGCTTAACCCTGCGTACCTTGGCACAAAAAACAGTTAAGCTTAATTTAGAGGCACTGTGTAAAGTATTTATGTAGCACACAAACAGTAAATAAGTGAAAACACAAGAACAATCCCAAACCAATTTACAAAAATAGAGTAAAGCTATTATAAAACGAATTCGTCAAAAAGTAGAGGCAAAAAGACAAATGGATTGGGGGTGACCCTGCAGAGAGGGTCATTTTCAACACAACGACTCTCAAGCCTAAAGACAGGGCAGACTAATCAATACCTTGATGGACTTCCCTGCTTAGGTGATACAATGTGGACAATGGCCCACTATTGCAGAGGCATTTATCAGTACTATGCCTCTCTGAAATCAGTTGGATCCTTCTGTTTATATTCTCCTGAGCTACTGAACTGACCTATGGGGAACCATTCTCCTCATTTGTGGACCCTATCCGTGCAGCATCTGATTTTAATTTGCTCACAGGTGCATCTCAGTGCGCAAATAGTAAACTATGACCAACAGAGTGATGTGGCCCATTTCACCCCTTGGATCAGGCTTCTGTCCCAAACCCAAAGAAAACTCTAAACATAAGGACATCAACTAACAAAGGCCACTGACAGCATCCAGTATCAAGAGCCCGGTCCCCATCCTCCATGAAGTCTCTGACCTATGAAGGTTCTCAGAATGGGGGGCAGTAGCCCCAGTAGCCTTGCTTCCTTTTTGCACTCTACCTTCCACCAGTTCAGTCGTGGTATCCTGAAACTGGTCACTCACCCCAGGGTCCATACACTTAGGCTGAACAGGGATCAAGGGTGAATCTGCCCTCACATTTCCTCTACATCTGGAATCCTGTGCTCTCCGCTTGGGAGTGGCACTCCCAGAAAACTGAGCTGTCAGGGTACCTGGGCAGGCACCCCTCTCAGCTCTCCTGACACTGGGGGCAGCTTATTCCCCATAATGATCTATGATGATCTGCAGACTTACTATGACCCTCCTCAGGGTCACCTCCCCATCCCACTCTAGGGAAACCAGGGCCATCGGGTGAAAAATGCCCTGTCCATGGATCAGTGTCACCCTACGCAATTGGACGATCCACTGCTTGGGGGAAACTAACCTTTCCTCTATCATGGTGCCCCGGTATCACTCAGAGAAGTTACTGGGACCCCTTTCACTTCCACTTGGTGGAAGTAATGATTCCTACCTTCTGGGATCGGCAGCTCACCCTCTTAGTTGAACTCCCAACTAGGAGATATCATGGCATGGTCTATGATCTGTCCCTGAGAACTACTTGCCCCTTAGGCTACATTGGCCACCCCTGTAGAGGTTCCACCAGTGGGTGGATTGTTTGGACAGACAGATACCCCTTGCTGTGTCCTACCTGGGAACAATCAAAGTAGCAGGGTTAGAAGTGGGGCACAGTAGGCCACCGTCCACCAGAACCTCCTTCGTTCTTTCCATAGGATCATGGGAACCCTGTCCTTCCCTCTAAACCTGAGACTTATCTGGGTCTCCCTTGACCTCCCCCTCAACTGTTGGGGGCAACCTAAACCACCCTTGTTGGGGTCACTCCCAGGTACCTTTTTGGACACTCTGGTGCTGACCCACAGATCCTCAGCAAGCTTTCTGGAGTTAGTCAGATTGCTATCAACCAGGTGTTGACACAGTTCTGTAAAAACAATATCAAGCATGTGCTCCTCCAATTTAGGTTGTACAGCCTAGCATAGTCTTCTACATTGCTGCCCTTCACACAGTCCTTTAGTGCCTTGCTGGAATAGTCTAGAAAGTTCACCCTGGTCTGTGTGAGAAGTTTGTGGCTATCCCTGAATCTCAACCTGTATCTCTCTGGGGTCAGTCCAAATTTCCTAGTGAGTATGACTTTCATTGATGTGTACTCTGTCTGGTCCTCCAACTCTAGTGTAAAGGGTGTGTCCCTCCTCACTGGTGGCATGGACCTCCACAAACTACCCTACCAGTACTCCTCAGTAACCTTGTGTACCCTTAGAGCTACCTCTTTAGCTGAAAACATTTTATCAATGTCACCTCCCACCACTTAGCTAGGCACCAAATCCTTTGGTATGCGGTCATTTCCTTTCCACAGGACACTGCAGTTACACTGCCACCATTACTGCTGGACTCCACTTGAATGGCTTTGATGTCCAACTGTCTGAGGCTCAGATCCTGGGCCATTCATTTTTCTTCCATGGCCAGCCTCTTCTCTCCCAAAGCTTGCTTTTTCTCCAACTTTACTTTGGCAAGCTTTAGCTTAGGTTTTCTTTCCTTCTTATCCTCCAGCTCCTCTGGTGACAGGCCTCTGGATGACACACTGCTCCCTGCCTGGGCTGGTGTTTCCAATCCTCGAAGGATGTTGCCCCCCTCCTCCACTGGCAGTAGTCCAAGACCCTCTTCTGAGTCTTTGTCCAATTCTTCCTCATAATCCAGCTCCCCCTCCTCATTGTCTGTGGGGGGCCTAATGGGCCTCTGTCCATGCCCTTAAATCAATTTGGAGCTCCACCTTCTTGATGCTTCTTTTGGAAGGCGGCCCTTTCTCCTGGAAAAACTCCTTGAGCTAATCCACTGTGCACCTCTCCAGGTTGGCTAGCTCAAACTCTATCTTTGCAGGTGAAATCACAGATACAACTGGCAGGCTTAGAGAGGATACATTTGGAAAATCAAAAATGCCAATCAAGGAGAGCTGAGGTGAATTGGTCTTAGATGTAGAATAATAGTGTACACTAAATCGTTATATGGCACAGCAAATACACAAGTCCTGATCCCACCACTGCAACCAATAGGAAACATTGGGTTGGTGGTTTATTGGAGTGTGAGACCTAGTCAAGCAACAGCCACAATCCCTTGCAGGGTGAACCAAAAAGTTATTATAATAACCTGTGCTTAACCCTGGGTAGCTTGGCACAAAAAGCAGTCACACTTAACTTAGAGGCAATGTGTAAGGTATTTCTGCAGCACACACAGAGTAAATAAGTGAAAACACAACACAAGAAAAATCCCAAATCACTTTAGAAAAATAGAGAAAATTGTAATCAATTATTCGACATCAATATGACAAAAATCCAATCAGTAGAAATTGAGCTGTGAATTTTTAAAGTTCAAGTTCAAAATAGCACCTAAAAGAAAAAAGTGCCAAACGTGGACATCTGGTCAACTTTAGCACCACAACCAAGGAACCAGGAGTTTATGGAGACCTCCTGTGGGGCTTCAGGGCTCACTATGGCTGGGTCCTGGTGTGGGTTCAAGGTGGTGGGAGCCTGTTATGTCCCTGTGGCACTGAACAGGAGGCCAGCAGTTTAGCCCTTGGAGTCACATTTGGTAGTCTTGGGTGCAGGTGTAGAAGCAGGGCTGGCCTCTGAAGGTTCAAGGCAGGATCCAGGCAGCAAAGCACCTCGTTGAGGTATAGCATCAGTCTGGCAGGGTGCACAGCAGGTTACAGCAGCAGGCAGTCCTCTAAGACTCCTTCCACAGGTCCGGTAGTGAATTGAGTTGGTATGGTCCGAGATCCAGTTCTCATACCCTTTGGTACCTTTGAAGTGGGAGAGACTTCAAAGAAGGGTTTTTGAAGTGCACAGCAGCTCTCCCTGCATGTCCTGGCTCCGGACTCACTGCACTGTGGTATGCAGTCCTTTGTGTGAAGTCAGTACACAGCCTATTCAGATGTAAGTGAGGAAGTGCTTGGAACCGCTCCCCCATCAAGAGTGTCAATGGCCCATTGAGGCCCATCAAGTTACACCCAAACTTCCATTGTGTGTGGCTGTCTAGAGGGAATAATGAAAGACCATCTGTCACCCAACCCAGACATCAGTGCTTTAAATGGAAAAATAGAAGTGCAGGTACTCTGTAATAGAGTACCTGCTTGTTTCTGAGAAGTGCCGGTACTCTCCAATTGAAAGTATTACGTTTTTCTTGAGATGTGCCGGTACTCTCCCTCTCAAAATAAAAAAGTGCCGGTACCCAGTACCGGAGAGTACCGGCCCATTTAAAGCACTGCCAGACATGCAATCAGAGACAGGCTGCAGGCACACAGGGCTAAGACCAGGAAAATAATAACTTTTTAAAAGTGGCTTTTTCAAAATTGTAACAGTAAAATTGACTTGCCATTAAAGAGGATTTATCATTACAATTTGATAGGTACCAAAGATGACATATCAACCTCCTCTCAATTAGGAGTTACAGTTGAGTAAATGTAATAACACATCTCCAATGTATACCTATGAGAGGGGTAGGCCTCATAGCAGTAAAAAACAATGTTGAGAGTTTTTCATTACCAGAACTTGTACAAGCCCTTCCTTTTACTTACACAGCACCTTGCCCTATGAGCTACTCAGGGCCTACCTGAGGGGTGAGTTATACGTAATAAAAGGGGAGTTTAAAGCTTGGTAAGGGTTTTTAAATGGCAAGTCAGCATGGCAGTGTAGCACAACATCCAGGCTGCAATGGCACGCCTAGGACATGTGCTTAAGTGCTACCTAAATGGATGGCACAATAAGTGTTGCAGAACCACTGGTAGCATTTACTTTACAGGTCCTGGATTTATGGTATACCACTCTACATAGGACTAACATGTAAGTTAAATATTCCAAATGAGTGCATGCCAATCAAACCATGTTTAAGGGATTGAGCACAAGCACTTTAGCACTGGTTAGCAGTGGTAAAGTGCACAGAGTCCAAAGGCCAACAAGAACAAATTTAGCAAAAAGTGAGGGGGAGTTTGGGAATGACCCTGTAAAGAGGGCCTTTTCCAACAAAAGGCTTTGGTTTCTCAGGTATGGTATACATAACTCTGTTGTGTGAATTATGGAATCTGGAGCTAACCAAAACTGTCAAATGATAGTGTTTTTCATGTTATAGGCCACTCCTGCCACATAGAGCCTTCAAGCAGGGCTGACCATTACATTTATTATTAGTTATTTAAATCATTAGGGGATGCAGCCTGACATTAGCTACTGCTGAGTCCAGACAAAAGAAGCTATGGGCCTCTAGGTTGAGAGTATTCTTACTGCAACCTGGAATGAGCACGTATCAGCCACTCATTACCACTGATAGCCCACCTGGACAGAAGTGTGCAAGGAGCTTCCCAACTAAGCTCAGCCTCTTTAAAGCATGCAGGACACACTTGTACACAGGTGCTCTAGGTCTCCCTGAGGTCTGCTACTAGTTGGCAGCTGGTGCATGAGGCTGTTAGAATGCTGCCCCACTAGCTTGAACATGCACAATGGAAAAGCTGTGTTTTGCAGCTTGGATAAAAGATATGTAGGCAGATAAAATGAAACATGTGCCATTTTGTCTGTTTGCTTTTCTGAGAGCTGTGCAGCTGACGAGTAAAATGTACATGTCAGAAAGGGAAGTTTAGGTATCTTTTGGGCTTTACTTATGCGCATGAATCAAAGGTCCCTTTGATTTCACACTCCTTCGTGCAGTCACAATTAATGGACAGACTGCATCATAGCCAGCCCTCCCCCTCTGCAGACAGGTATATCTAGCCTGGTAATAGAACAGTCTGGTGGCAAAGCCGCAGCTAGCTTTGGACCCGAATCTTCTCTCGCCCAGGTCTCTGTAATAAACAGGCAGTCTAAATCCTGGGAAAGAATCATATCATAAATTTCAATACTCTGCTCAACCATGGATCAAGCATTAGTCAATGCACAGGAGTTCTTCTCAACTGCAGTGTGAACAAAATGCCAAAGGAGTCAGGGTGGACTTAACAATGTCACTCTCTCCCCTCCTGATAATGCTTGTCCTTACCATTAAAACTGGCAGCGTACCTGACCCCTGGTGCTGTCCAGGCACAGACGGGTGCAGACAGGCTTGACTTTGCAATGCCTTTGGTGCACCAGCAGCACATTTGCGCATCAGCATATCTTTTATCCTCTACAATGCACACAATGCGCAAAGTTAGAGTACTTCGATACTCTAAGTTGTGGCACAAAAATATGGCCGATGGAGAAGAGGCAAACACGTCAGCTGTGGGCAGTGGAGTAGCAATAGCCCCCTTAACCCCTGCGGTGCAGGGGGCCCCAAGCTCCAGAGGGTACTCCAGGTACTATGCACAGGCCCCTGACCTGAGGACTCCTCACTGGGTCCAGAACGTGGGGGCAGGGCAGGCTTTAGGGCGGTATGACCAGTGCACTGACTGAGCAAGTGCTGTGTTTAAAAATAACATCACTGTTTAGAAGCACATAAACTTGCTTGTGCACCCAGCAGTTTTCAGGTGACATTAAATATGTCAATATAACTCTGGTGATTAATGTAGCTGCTGATGAGAGAGATCCACATTTTGTCTAGTGCTTACTCTTCATAAAGTAGAGCAGAGGAATAATGTGCCTGCTGCAAAGAATGTGTACCATGCAGATCACAAAACGGTGGGTAAACTATCAGTAGTGCTTCGAAAAAGAAATTTGTGTCAGAGAGGGGCTATGTAGAGGTGAGGGGCACTGTTGGAGAATGGTAGAGAGGGAATTCATGGAGAAGGAAGTCATGAGGGGAGGGAACTTTGGCAGTATTTCACTGTTAGGATTTGTATAACTCCTCAGTACATGTCCCACCTTTAACATACAGTGCACCCTGCCTGTGGGGCTACCTAGGGCCTACGTTAGGGTTGCCTTACATATATAAAAAGAGAAGATTTGGGCCCGGCAAGTGAGTACACTTGCCAGGTCCAATTGGCAGGCTTAAACTGTACACACGAACACTGCAGTGACAGGTCTGAGCCATGTTTACAGGACTACTCATGTGGATGGCACAACCAGTGCTGCATGCCCACCAGTAGCATTTGATTTACAGGACCTGGGCACCTCTAATGCACTTTACTAGGGACTTACTAGCAAATCAAATATGCCAATCATGGATAATTCAATCACAAATACAATTTACACAGAGGGCAGATGCACTTTAGCACTGGTTAGCAGTGGTAAAGTGCCCAGACTCCTAAAGGCAACAAACACTGGTCAAAGTAAGAGGAAGGAGGCAAAAGGTTTGAGGATGACCCTGCAAGAGGGTCAGGTCCAACAAATCCCGCATATTAATGATCAACAAAAATAGAGGTTGTTAGACCTGACAGCCTTAGGGTAGTCACCCCTAACTTTTTGCCTGCCTCCCTCCACTTTTTGGACACTGTTTTTGCCGGCTTTTAGACTCTGCGCACTTTACCACTGCTAACCAGTGCTAAAGTGCATATGCTCTCTCCCTTGTTAAACATGGTAACTTTGGATCATACCTGATTGGACTATTTAATTTACTTATAAATCCCTAGTAAAATTAGTAAAAATATATAATATTTATCAGGATAATTGTAGGCCAAAAGAATAAAGTTGCAATGGGAAATTGTAGAGATATCACTGAAAAGTGATATAAAGTGTCTTAAGTCTTTAGAATAGAAACAAAGTCTCTTTCAAGCAGAAGTACCTGGTTTGGAGTGGAAAAATCTCCTATAAAAATCTCACTATATGTGCCTAGGGCCTGTAGATTAAAGGCTACTAGTAGACCTGCAGCACTGGTTGTGCCACCCACTTAAGTAGCCCCCTTAACCTTGTCTCAGGCTTGCCAATGCAAGGCCTGTGTGTGCAGTTTCACTGCCACTTCGACTTTGCATTTAAAAGTACTTGCCAAGCCTAGAACTCCCCTTTTTCTACATATAAGTCACCCCTAATGTGTGCCCTAGGTAACCCCTAGAGCAGGGTGCTGTGTAGGTAAAAGGCAGGACATGTACCTGTGTAGTTATATGTCCTGGTAGTGTAAAACTCCTAAAATCGTTTTTACACTACAGTGAGGCCTGCTCCCTTCATAGGCTAACATTGGGGCTGCCCTCATACATTGTTGAAGTGGCAGCTGCTGATCTGAAAGGAGCAGGAAGGTCATATTTAGTATGGCCAGAATGGTAATACAAAATCCTGCTGACTGGTGAAGTCGGATTTAATATTACTATTCTAGAAATGCCACTTTTAGAAAGTGAGCATTTCTTTGCACTTAAATCTTTCTGTGCCTTACAATCCACGTCTGGCTGGGATTGGTTGACAGCTCCTTGTGCATTCCCTCAGACACACCCCAAACACAGGGTACTCAGCCTCACTTGCATACATCTGCATTTTGAATGGGTCTTCCTGGGCTGGGAGGGTGGAGGGCCTGCTCTCACACAAAGGACTGCCACACCCCCTACTGGGACCCTGGCAGACAGGATTGAACTGAAAGGGGACCTGGTGCACTTCTTAGTCACTCTTTGAAGTCTCCCCCACTTCAAAGGCACATTTGGGTATAAAACAGGGCCTCTGCCCTACCTCATCAGACACTTGCTGGAGAAGAAACCTGAACCAGAAACTACATCCTGCCAAGAAGAACTGCCTGGCTGCTCAAAGGACTCACCTGTCTGCTTTCTACAAAGGACTGCTGCCTTGCTGTTGGCCTACTGCCTTGCTGAACTCTTGTCTGGCTGTGAAAGTGCTCTCCAAGGGCTCGGATAGAGCTTGCCTCCTGTTCCCTGAAGTATCAGGACCAAAAAGACTTCTCTTTTTCACTTGGACGCTCCGTGCGCCGAAAATTTCGACGCACAGCTTGTTCCGCAGCGAGAAAAACGCCGCACACCGACGCTGATGGACGCGATGCTCTTGGGACGACCGGAAATCCGACGCACGGCTTCGCAAGGACACCGCCGCCCGACCTCTAGAGAAGAAATCGACGCGACGCCTGCCGTGAGATCGTAATTTCGACACGCAGCCCCGCAGAACGACGCGCAGCCGGAAAACAAGCAGGAAAATCCACGCACAGACCCCGGACATCTGGTAATCCCCGCGACCCACAGAAAGAGACTGTCCGCGCGCCGGAAAACGACGCACGACTTCCCCGCGTGGAAAATAACGACGTGTGTGCTGGGGAGAAATCGACGCACACACCCTTTTTCCACGCACCTCTTCCTTTGTGGCCCTGTGAGGAGATTTTTCCACTCCAAACCAGGTACTTGTGCTTGAAAGAGACTTTGTTTCTATTCTAAAGACTTAAGACACTTTGGCCCTCATTCTGACCTTGGCGGGCGGCGGAGGCCGCCCGCCAAAGTCCCGCCGTCAGGTTACCGTTCCGCGGTCGAAAGACCGCGGCGGTAATTCTGACTTTCCCGCTGGGCTGGCGGGCGGTCTCCTTCAGACCGCCAGCCAGCCCAGCGGGAAAGAGGCTTCCACGATGAAGCCGGCTCGGAATCGAGCCGGCGGAGTGGAAGCTGTGCGACGGGTGCAGTTGCACCCGTCGCGTATTTCACTGTCTGCGCAGCAGACAGTGAAATACATGTAGGGGCCCTCTTACGGGGGCCCCTGCAATGCCCATGCCAGTGGCATGGGCACTGCAGGGGCCCCCAGGGGCCCCGCGACCCCCCCTACCGCCATCCGGATCTCGGCGGTCCGACCGCCGGGATCTGGATGGCGGTAGGGGGGGTCAGAATCCCCGCGGCGGTGCAGCAAGCTGCGCCGCCGCGGAGGATTCAATGGGGCCGCGGTACACTGGCGGGACCCCGCCAGTGGTGCCGGTCCGACCGCGGCTTTACCGCCGCGGTCGGAATCCCCATTGAAGCACCGCCGGCTTGTCGGCGGTGCTCCCGCGGTCCTCCGCCCTGGCGGTCAAAGACCGCCAGGGTCAGAATGAGGGCCTATATATCACTTTTCAGTGATATCTCTACAATTTCCCATTGCAACTTTATTCTTTTGGCCTACAATTATCCTGATAAATATTATATATTTTTCTAAACACTGTGTGGTGTATTTTTGTGGTGCTATATGGTGGTATTGTATGATTTATTGCACAAATACTTTACACATTGCCTTCTACGTTAAGCCTGACTGCTCATGCCAAGCTACCAGAGGGTGGGCACAGGATAATCTTGGATTGTGTGTGACTTACCCTGACTAGAGTGAGGGCTTTTGCTTGGACAGGGGGTAACCTGACTGCCAACCAAAAACCCCATTTCTAACAGAGGTCATAAAAGAACAAATGACCTGATCCCTGAATTTCAATATCCCTACATATATAGATCCTAGTCTAAGTTCTAAATCACAATATCCTGAATTTAATAAAAGGTGAACATATGCTAAAGTGCAGTAAGTTCTATATTAACTATAGAAAAGTGTTGGTGCTTATTGACAAATGGACCATCTCAAGGCCTCCCAAGATCCACATCAGAATTAACAATCAAGAAATAGAGGTCAGGACTAAACAAACACCCTGGTTCCTAAATTTCAATACCCCTATATATATGGATCCTAGTCTATGTTCTAACTCATGATATCATAGAATGAATACAAATGAACGAATGAGGGTCCTTCACCCTCCATTGACTGGCTTGATGGGGGGTGGAGCTTAGCACTGCTTCACTTACACATGAATAGGGCTGTGTTTCTCCCCACACAGAGGGCTGCATAACTATTTGTAGAGTGTCTGGCGCCAGGGATGGCAGGACAGGGACCTTGTGGACTCCAAAGGAAGACCTGGAAGTTTCTCCCACCGTCTATAACTAGGGCACTAAAGTATAAATACTGTACCCCGAATCCCAACAAACCATACCTCTACTGAAACCAATCACACTCTGTGCTGTGCTCTGCTGCCAGGAGGGACTGCCACTCTGCAACTGCAATGCTGTGTTGGCCTACTACTTGCTGTGCTGTGGAGGGAATGCCACTTTGCCACTCGCTTTGCTGTGTTGGCATGCCTCCTGCTACTTCTGTCCTGCAGTGAGAGGAACTGGAATTCCTCTCTACATCCTTGAACGCAAGAATCTCCAAGGGATTGTTGGCTTGCCCCCTGCTGTTCTGTAGTCTCAGGGACATCAAAGACTGCCTGCAATTCACCTGCTACAGGACCTGGACTCTGCCATCTGTGAGTGTACCCTGCCAAGTGGTGTCACCCCAGTCTTGGACCCTTAGAAGTGGGCCTAAAATGTTCTGCCTTCTCTTGTTTTCATCGGAACTGGTACAAATCAATGTAAAGCCTTGCAAAGCAATGCACACAGACCGCACACCAGGATTTATTGTTCAGTGGGTCCAAGTGGATCTCTGTAGCCAGCCAGCGCTCCATCGTGGTTGCCCTAAACCTGTGACTTTGTCCCGGTCCAGTGTGACCAGATAACTCCACTTGACACGTTGCACTTCTTTATGCTATTTTCACCTAAATCTTTGAAATGGCATATCTCAGGATCTACTGATTGTATTTGCGTCATTTTGGTCTTGTTTACGCAGATAAATATTTACTATTTTTCTAGCATGAGTGGCGTCTGTTTGTAGTGTCTTTCACTGTGTTACTGAAATTAAGTGTTGCTCAAATACTGTACACATTGCTTCTTACGTTAAGCCTGACTGCTCTGTGCCAAGATACCAGGTGGTGAACACAGTTTAATTTAGGGTGTGTTTCTTACTTACCCTGCATAGGATTGTGGTCCCTACTTGGACAGAGTGTAACCTTCTGCCAACTTGAGACCACATTTTTAACAGCTGCTTTTCTTGAAAAAGCCTATAATCAAATTCTCCTCACAATAATTTTCCCCCAATCCTTGAAGGAGGCCATTATAGTCCCCATAAAAAGAAACTGAGTGGTGACCCTGATGATTCAAGCAATCTGAGCCCTGTCTCTCTCTTACCTGCGCTGGCAAAGATATTTGAAAAATATCTTAATCTGGAATTGGTGGATTTCGTCACCACCTGAGAGTTCTTGCACCCTTCACGGAATAGGCGCCAAAGGGGACATATCACAGAATCCACTTAGTTGGTGGCTATTGATGCTATCTATTGCTAGGTTGGCCAGGGGTGCAGCCATTTTGGTGCTGCTGGGTTTTTCGATGGCATTTGACACGGTGTCCCCTCCCGCCTTGCTCATAGATTGCACCAGGTACGTTTGAGGGATTCTGCCCTGGCCCTAATGGAGTCCTTTCTTACCAACAGGTCTCACACTGTGAGTTGTGGGCACTTTAGGCTACCTTGCTGAGTCCTTCAGGGTTCTCCTCTCCGTTCTATTTTGTTTAATCTATTGTGGCCCCCTTGGCCAAGCTCATTAGGTCCTTTGACTTTCAAGTACTATCTTACATGGACGATACCCAAGTTATCATCATGATATCTGATGACATACCTGAGGTGGCTGAAAGATTCAAACGCTGTATGAGTGATATCAGCAAATGGATGAAAGGGGATTGGTTAAAGCTAAATTCCTACAAGATGAAGGTCCTGATTTTTGGAGAGAAAATGTTGGTATGGTCAGAACTGTGGTGGCCTGAGGTGTGTGGTCCCCTCACCCTTCCGGTTATGGAGGCTACAATTTTAGGAGTAATCTTTGATACTTCTCTCACCTTTGATATCCAGGCCAAAAGAATTGTGAGATCCTGTTTCTTTATCCTATAAATTACAAAAATGATATTCCCTCTTATACGAGCCGAGCTCAGAATTGCGGTGGTCACTGCACTTATAACAGAGGGCCTTGACAACTGCAATGCTCTTTATTAAAATATAAATAAAGCCCCTCTGAATAGACGTCAGACTATTAAGTGTGCAGCAGCTCGACTGTTACTGGCATTCCTAAATATTAGTCGGGCAGAGAAGGTGCCAATTCTCTGCAATTGTTGCAATCAGGAATCGGGTCCCTCTGTCTGGTCCACACTGCTCTACTGTCAAGAAAACTATTGCCAGCATTGTTAAGTTCTTCCCTCAGCAAAAACGATTTCCCTTTTCCTTGTACCCACTTTTGTTGGAGCGGCATCCTCACTCCCGGCGGCTCTTGCGGAGGCTGTTCTTAGAACTCACTTTTTCAGGTTTAACTGACACTCAAGATGGTGGCCGCAAATCCTTGTGAGGTCAGGGCTCTAGTCTTTCTACCTTAGTATTGTGCTGAAACTTCTCTCCAGCTGTTTCTCTCTGGGAGCCCTGCACTTCAACTGTCATCCTGAGGAGAATGAGCAGTGTTCCTGAGGCGCTTCGTTTCATAGAGAATTCTTCCGGTTTTGAGTAATTAATTATTTTTCTTGTTACGGTGTGTACACCAGCTATTTTTTCCCTTTTGAAGAAGCTGAATTATTTCCTTCTTCCAACAACTGGCTATTGACTTTCTGAGTAGAATTCATTTTGGCTTAACAGAACAACAGAATTTCAAGTAACTGCAGCAAGAAATCCTTTTGTATGATTTCCAGACTTGGCAATATATATATGTACATATGTATTCAAGAACTCTTTGCTTTTCAGACTTGCCAGTTCTTAGAGACAGACCTCAGTGCTCATACTAATTCCTAGAGACTGAGAAAACTGAACCTTGAGAAGGAGTTTTTGTTTCCTTTAAAAGACATTAGTAGTTTGTACACTTGTGAACTTTTGAACTGTTCTCCAGAGAACCTTGGAAACCTCTGACTCCTGGAGAAAAGAAGATATTAAGTTAACGTTTTTCTCTTAGAGAGAGGCTAGTCTCTCAAAAGATCCAGGTTAGGAGATCCAGGTTAGGAGAACAATAGAATTGGGTGAATGTGAATGGCTGAACTGTTGAATGTGCAGTAGGAATGTACCTATCTATACTCTTATCACCCAACTGCAGGTCCTTCCTTTAAAGAAATCCTAATAAGAAGAAAGGTGCAGGTTTTCATAGACACACACTGAATATCCTATCTTCAAGTGGGAAACATAGGCTGGAAGTGGATCTGGCGGCAGTCTCTATTTTTCTATTCCCATTCCCCCTTCCCCCTAGCGGATGCAGGGTTCAGATAATCAGTTAAAGCCTGAGCACGCATCTTTTGGAGGGATTTGCGTAAAGGCATCTGCTCCTATGGAAGTTTGATTTAATGGGTAATCTTCTGACACCTTCACAGCTATGTGCCACTACCCCTAGCAGCGGCCTTCCACTCATACACTCCCTATGGACAGCTGAGGTCTGTCTCACTTAGAAAGGTGGTTATTTCAAGGTTTCATATAGTCAGGTGGGGGGTTGCTCCTTTCGGGTTGCCACTGCCAAGCTTTGGATGGACTTCACTTCCTACTCAAATTGCAAGTCTAACCTACCATGCTGCTTTCTACAAGCCTTTAAAAACCTGCCTTTTTTCCCTTCCTTTGTTGTCTTTGTAGTTGCTCTCTTTCTCTTCTAGTGCTTTGACACCTGCGGGTATAATGCACTTTATAAATGTCTAATGTAATGTAACAATCCCAAGCCTTGCCAGGGTGAACCACAAAAGTAACTAAATAGACCTGTGCCTAGCCATCTGAAAGTTTTGCACAAAAGCAGTTAGGTTTCCTAACTTGGAAGCAATGTGCAAAGTATTTTTGCAGCACACAAACAGTAATAAAGTAAAAATACAATATAATAAAAATCCCACATCAAGTTAGAATAGAGTACATTTTATTGAATATTAATGAATACAATTATACCAGAATGGCAAATGTCCAATCAGTAGAACTGGAGATTTTAAAAGTTTTAGGTAGTACTATCACCTAAGAGCACACAGCACCACATGTTGTCATCTGATCTTCCTAAAACGGGGTAAAGTTATAAGTTCAGGACAACTATGATGGAGCCCAGGCTGGATACAGGGACCAAATAGTCCTGCTGATAATGATAGCTTCTCAAAGTCCAGCATGAAGAGTTCTGTTTGTAGTAAGAGGGGCTGCAAGGAACAGGGAGAGCATCGCTGATGGTCATCGCAGGAGCACGAAGAGCAGATCTAGCGTCCTGATGTTGTCACTGCAGTACATAGATCCAGTCAGCCATTGCAGATGGCCATTGCTGGAGCTTCACTTTGGCGGTCACTGCAGGCTATCATTGCTATAGTGCAAAGTGCAGATCTCATGTTGCTGGCTGTCTCTGGCGGTGGATGAAGCATGAACAGTTGGATTCACCAGACCTTCCCTTGGCAGTTGTCTCAGGCAGCAGAGTCTCAACATGAACAGGTCACTGTGAGGTCACGAACAGCCCAAAACTTCAGGGTTTCACCTTTGTTCACAGGAGGAGTTCAACTGATGCCAGCCAACTCTTGAGGATCATGAACTCACTCCAGTAGAGGCTACCAGGGATCAGACAGGTCAAGCTTTAGGTCCAGACAGGTCTACTGCAGCAGTTCAGCTGGGCAGTTGCGAGGACACCTCTAGAGTTTGTTCTGTACTTGTACCTCAGACCGGAGATCAGCCAACTGACCCTTGGAGTCACTCAGGTAGCCTGAGATGAAGGGAGCATTTCCTGTCTTCATTCTCAGAGATCAGAGAAGTCCTCAAGTAGTAGGGCAGATCTCTGTAGGTCACGGCTTTCCTCAAGCAGCAGGGTAGTACTCTGGTAACATCAGGGCAGTCTAATGGTTAACAAAGTAAGTCTCAAGCAACACGGCATCCCTTAGAGGAGAAACGCAGTCTTTCCTCTATGATATACACAGGTCCAGGAGTGTACTGAGGAGTGACTCTAGAGGTCCAATATTTTTCCCTGGTGCCATCCTTCGATGTAGGGGATTCCCTATGCTACTGCCACATCTCATTCTGGAAAGTTCTTCCCTTCCCCTGTCAAGGCTACAAGAACTCTGGATTGACAAAAAAACTAGTGACAGTTTCCTTTGTGAACGCTGAATGTTAGCCATTTGTAATGGAAGTAGGGCTGGGTAGAGCTCTGACCCCACCCATCCTGGCAGGATGGCCCATCCTATTCACATCTAATTCCTTTTTGTCTCACTGTCTGGAAGGTAAATAGAAAGCCCAGCAGCAGAGCTGTTCACAGTCATGTGACCCAAGACACTAGAAAAGGGACAAATGGTTAGGACCAGAAAATGCAAACTTCCTAAACATGACATGTTCAGATGTGTGACTTAAAATCCAACTTTATAATTGAAGAGGATTTTAAAAATTAATTTTAGTCTAAACATTATGGGGGTTATTATGATCCTGGTGGTTGGGGTTAATATGGCGGTAGTACTGATAACAGGTTGGCGGTACATACCGCCATATTATGAGATTTGCGGGTTGGCTTTAGCCAACCTGCCACTTCTCCACTCATACCGTCATGGCGGTATGAGCCGCCGGGCCGGAGATGTATATCTCCAGCCCTGCGGCCCACAGACTACTGCCCATGGCCTTATGAGCCGGCCTACCGCCATGGTTTTGTGGCGTTAGCAACGCCACAAAAACCATGGCCGTGCGGCCCTACCGATGACAGGGAATTCCTTCCCCGTCACTGGTAGGCTACTCCCCCAACACTCACCTGATTCCCCCCACACCCCTCCATCCAAACTCACCCCTCACCCACATATACACACTTACCCCGCACCCGATACACTGAAAACCCCACCCCCTCAGATCCACAAACACCCCCCACTCCCCATACACACACACACCCGCACACACGCACACACCACGCAACTGACCCCACAGCCAAACTCGCACACATCACCCCCCACACCCCCACCAGTCAAGCGCCCCTCACCACACCCCCCTGCATACACACACACACAGACACTCACACACACCACTCATACACCCATTCACTAACACTGCCATACATGCATTCATACACACACTGCATAAAGGCATACTTACAGACATGCAGACACACACTCACTTCACCATTCCTACACACATTAACTCACATGCATACAACCATGCAAACTACACAACACACCCAGATGCATTCAAACACGCACTCACACACTCAAATGCACAATACCCCCACCCTTCCTACCCCCTACCCTGTCTGACGGCCAACACCTTGTTCGGCAAGGAGGTCATCCGGCAGGGAACATAAAGGGGCTCTGCTACGGCCAGCAGCACCCTGCCAGCAGAACACTGCCAGGCCGTATAAATAGTCATAATATCCTATGCTCACGATCTGGTAGTCTGGCAATGTATAACGTATATGTGCAACACACACACACACACACACAGTAACACAATGCAAACACAATAAAAATAACTCCACATAGGGTTAGGAACATGGCCTATATATTTATGAGTAAAACAAGTCCAGAATAACAAAAAAATCCAACTAGTAGAAGTTGAGGTATGAATTTTTAAACAATAAACCAAAAATAGTGCTTACAAGTAACTAGTGCTAAAATGTTACTTGAAGTTGCCCTAAACCAGGGTAAGTCCAAAGTTGAGGCTGATCATGATGGAGGGCATGCTGGCTACAGGACCAATGAAGGGCCCGCTAAGAAAGCACCTTGGGTGGAAGAAGCATCAATGTTGAGCACTCGACGCGTGGAGCATAGGACAAGATACAGCACTGTCGATTGAGGAGATGCAAGCGATGCATCGGTTCCGAGCTGCACAGCTTTAAGGATGTGTCAAAGATCAGGCATTGTTAGGCATTGAGGCAATTCGGTGTTGTCAAACCGCAGGGTTGGAGTGAAGTATTGGTCCTGAGACGGGCAAGGTAGGAGATGCATCGAAATCTGGGGGCGATGCGTCACGCAGTCGGAAAGGCAGTGTTGGTGAGTCGGGCAGCAGCAGTGGTTTTGATTGCCGCAGCACCATTGATGCATAAAGTGTCTTGAGTTGCAGCACAGATACTCACTCCCAAGAGCCCAGGACTGGATTGACACCACTTGGCACAGCAAGACTCACAGCAGACAGAGTCCAGATGGTGGCTGCAAGCTGCAGGCAGTCTTTGATGTCCCTGATACTGCAGAACAGCAGGGAGCAAACCAACAAGCCCTTGCAGTCACTCTGTTTTCAGCTGAGAGATGTCCAGTTCTTCCTCAGCAGGGCAGAGATGAGCAGGCAGCAGGGTAACTCATCAAAGCAGAGAGCAGGCCTTCTTGGAAAGCAGTCCAGCAGAGTGACATTCCTTGTAGCACAGCAGTCCTTTCTCCTGGAAGACTTATTCACAGGTCCAGTAGTCTACTGATTTGGTGGCATCAGTGACACAGTTATTATACCCAAATTTACCTTTGCAGTGAGGGTGACTTCAAAGAAGGTCTTTCAAGTGCACAGAAGTCCTTTCTTTCCAGTCCTGGCTCCAGACTATCAGTAGTGGTAATCGGCCCTTTGTGTGGTACCATAGACTCCATATGCAGGTGTAAGTGTCAGCTACCTCATCTGGCTTTCTGCTCAGGAAGAGCCATCAGAATGCAGATCATTAATCAGACACACCTACCCTTCCTGTGTTTGTGGCTGTATAGAGGGAATGCAGCTGTCACCCACCCCAAATATGCATTGGAGACAGGCTACAGGCAAAAAGAGCTGTAAGAGCAGAGAAATGCCCACCTTCTCAAAGTGGCATTTCTAACATATTAATGTAAATCTGACTTTACCACTAAAGAGAATTTATCATTACCAATGCAATGATATGAAACACGATGCAGCTACTTCTTTGTGATCAGGAATTACAGCTTAAATTCCCAGTGCTGGCCTATGAGAGAAGTAAGACTCACAGTAGTGAGTTTGGGAGTTTTTCACTACCAGGACAGGTGAAACTAAAAAGCACATGTCCTACCTGTAAGTGACATAGCACCCTGCCAGATGGATACCTAGGGCCTACCTTATGGGTGACATATATGTAATAAAAGGGGAATTTAAGGCTTGGCAAGGAGTTAAGTACCACGTCAAAGTGGCAGTGTAACTGCACACATAGGTGTGGCTTCCTGGGGCTCAGAGTCCTAAAGCCAACAGAAAGATACAGCAAAAATGTGGGGCAAACAGGCAAAAGGTTTTGTGAAAGCCCGCCCTAAGGGTGACAGGTCTAACACAAGGGCAGCAATTATGGTGCATTTATGAATGGTTGCCAAGTGTGCATATGCATGTGTTTTTATATCTACAACATTGCCCAATACTGGCATACTCCTCAATGAGCCATTAACGGCCTGCTCATTCCAGTGAAACCTAGGAAATGTGATCTGAGACTGGGTAGCTGATTAGATCAATGCCTCTTGGCCTAGCCTAAACAATACCATAACTGAAAAGGCAAACAATGGGCTTCGGAGAGACTTGAACTGTCAGACAGACCCTACTGAAGTGCACCTGAAGGTCATTGGCCTGTTGCTATTTCACCATGCTACTTGCTAACAGATGTTAGTGTCAGCTCAAACTACCTATACATAACATTGATGACATTAATTTCAGTGAATTATGGTTAAAGGAGTTGCACCACACTTACAATTTTACCACTTAGAAGTGACTGTCGGGATATTTTCTGGTTTCAGAATGGTTTCAGAATGGGTTAAGTAAATTGTAATGTGACTCTCACTGGCTGAGATAAGATGGTTAAGGATGTCACATCGTATGTTACAGGCATTATGTACATCAGCACTGCTTTTCAGAGTGTTCAGAGCTGTGTCAAGCTCAAAGGCTATTGTGGAAAGGTCTGCCTGCTGCCAACACTTTATAAGTAGAGTGCAGTGTTGCTCAACAAAAATGTCTTTCCCGAAAAGAGTTTTCCAACAGAATTGTGACAGAATAATCATGTGATGAAGTAGAAACATGTTAAAAAAACTACACTGCCAACCTATCTACCTAGGTCCAGTATGCCAGGGAATGCAGGAGCTGATTCCATTTCAGCTCAGGCCAACTCTACCAGGGACTAGGCTGCAAGGTATTTGTAACTGTCAGGGGCGTAGGCAGACCATATCACTAGATGGCATGATAGTGTCCTAAGAGCCTCCCACAATTTAGGACCCGAAGATTTTACACTTGCTTTATATGTTGCCTACCTATATGAGCATGTGCTACAAGTTACATCGGAAAGCAGAGGTTGGCTCCACTGCTGCATTTGAGCATTCCTTGACCTAACATGAATTGGAGAATTCACATTTTAGCATCTAGCAACATGTGTTCGTTCAAATTCAGCGTGCCATGGAGTAACAGGTGTAAGAGCTAGCCCGGCACAGAGGAGAATGACAGGCATTAGTGTAAGCCAGTGTGGCAGTGTTGGAACTGAGTTACTGGCGGAGGGGGTGAAACCCTACTCATACAGCAGTCACAATTTCTGTCAGGGTGGAGTCACAAGCAAACCCCAAATTAACCAATGCTTAACCCTCAGGTAGCCCTGGCACAAAGTAGTCAGACTTAACATAGAGGCAATGTGTGGCACAGTAAGTGCTGCAGATCTACTAGTAGCTTTTCTTTTACAAGCCTTGGGTAATGTAGCATCACTTTACTAGGGATTTACAAGTAAATCAAATGTACCGATTAGGTGTAATCCAATTTTTCCATGTGTAAAAGAGAGAGCACATACCCTTTAGCACTGGTTAGCAGTCCTAAGGCCAACACGAACAAGATCAGCAACAAGATAAGCAAAAGTGGAGGAGTGAGGCAAAACGTTCTCAACAATAAGGGCCCCATGCTATTATAGCGAGTTACAACCCAAGGAAAGCAATAAATTGTACTCGAGGAAGGACACTCAGCATATGTCAAACTACATTATGTAAATCACTTCCCACGAAAGGGCAAGAGCAAGTGCACAACAACATCCTGTTAATATAACATTACAGTTTATTATTCCATTGCACAAATTAGATTCAACAAATAAACAAAACTCACTTAATTAAAAACAATACTTATATTCCATATTTACAATCACCTTTCGCTTTCACAATTGCACATCACTCAACCTGTAACCATACTCAAATTAGACAAAAATTGCAGGAGTAAAAGTATCCAAAATGCATAATCTGAACATTTTAAATAGTCTAAGCATCACCAATGTTTGATAGGATATTTACTGAGAGTTATACCAAAATGTATTACTGACTCAATTCATCGTACAATGTAGTAGTCATCTATAAAGAAATCAAAAAATCACTGACATCCTTATAACATGACTATGACATAAGTAAATATTGTAGCAAACATTGGTGATGCTTAGACCATTCAGGAGTGAATTTTGTTTCCTTGATTCAATCTACAGTGGCCCCTCCTGGCATATGAGATCACTGAATTGGTAAGGCACATGGGGGACGGCTGGATCGGTGCGGGGAGAGAGTTTCTCCCACCGCACTTCTTAGTTCAGTCCAGGGCTTCTCCTTCTGGCATATGGGTTTGCCGAATCATTCCACCAGATGATACTGGAGATGGATTCCTCACACCATGCACAGAAAATCCTCATGCCAGGGCTCTCTTATGGACCTCTCTCCCTCATACGGCGCATTAGTCTTGGTGAGCAGGCAGGTGCTGGTGCTCCAGGTTCCAGGGCCAATGGTCTTGGTTTTCCTGGGTGATTTCTCCTCACCCAACAGGGAGAGTAGCAGGCTTGCGACCCTAGTTCTCGTCATAGCCAGAAGTCCTTCAGAGCATCCCCTCCTCACACAGTCGTCTGACTGCTCAGCAGATAACTACATTTTGGAGTGTCAGACTGCCCTACTTATAGTCCTTTTTCAGACACAAGATGTCATTTAGTGTCTGGGTCATTGAAGTTTTATTTTGGGGTTCTGCTTCTTTGAAATGGACTTCCTTTCCTTTTCTTTTTACTCCTGAAGCATGTCTGTCACAGGAGGCAGGACTCCGAACCGGATTAACCCAAAACAAGATTCATAGGACTGACCAGAGTTTACACCTGGATGTCAGCCACAGTGATATGTGCACCAAAAGGTTAATCTTGGGCCTTCAGCCCTACTCTTTATGATTTCTTCATCAGCCCCATCTCCCTTTTTAAGAGATGTTTCCAGGCCTCTTCCTTGGAGTATATCATTGAATAAAAGAGTATTTTGAAATGCACAGAGCCTGGCTTCCCATCTTCCAGTGCATGTCCCACTCAGCTTACAGGAATGCCCCAATACACAAGTCTGTCGGGGTGATTCCTCTACTCCTCATGTTTTCACCAGGCAGGCCTTGGCTTCCCAAAATGGAACCCAAGGTCCGTCATGTTATGTACCAGTGCAGGAACTTCTGCACTCAGTGCACCTCCACAGTACACTTACTGTCCAGTACTGTTATCCTCATGTAATATGCCACCATAGGCATACCCACATCCAGCACATGCATTCAGCCTGGACACACTATTCAGTACTGCACCCTTTCTGTACTGCACCACAATGTATTTCTTGCAAACGCACATGCATTCAAAACATGTTTGCACCATGTATGCACTTCCACATCAACCTCATGTAGGCCACGGGTGAGATAAGCACACAGCAGTATAACTTTAAAAGGTGAGTAGCCTGTAGACCTCACTCCAGTGACACAGAGTAAAAAGGACCTGTGCACTACTACTGACCACTGCATGGTATGCTGCAACCACTGCACTTGTGCTGTTTAACTCCTGGTGAAGGCAGTTTCCTTCCACCACTATGAGAGAAGCACTTTGGGCACCAATCTTGGTCCATCAAGTCTGGAATCCATGAGATAGGCCTATGTTATGGTGCACACGAATGATCTGTGTTCACCTATGACAAAATAATCAGCATTAGGGAACCAGAAAACTACACAGTTGGGCACTCAGCGTGGGGGCACAGGTCTCCAGCCATGCAGAGGACTCTTCCATCCCAATACTCATGAACACATTTGTGTTTAAAAGATATGCCCCTCTGTGTACATAGGCAATGCCCTTTTTTAGGTTTCGCCTGCACAGCACTTGCACTGTGCTTGCAAAGTCTTTTGTAAATAAAACAATATCTTAAAAGGGGGGTTGAACCTGCCCTTTACTTACCTGAACTTAGAATGGGTTTATTCCAACATGGTGCTTAAAACATACTTCTGACTGTCCAGCACGTTGACTGCTTTTACTTCTTGCTTTGCTTTGCCATCCATTCTGTTGTGTGGAGCCTGGACCAATTACAGCTTCCATCACTGACCACTTGCTACTGGCCAGTGTCCTTCCACTGCCTACTTAATATGCAGGTACTTTTTTCTGTTTATGACCAACACTCCATATGTACACAGTAGCAGCCTGTAATTCTCCTCCCAGCTTGTTTTTAATGCACTTTGACCGCTGAAAAAAAGTCACACATAACCATACTGAAACCTCAAAAGGTCAATCATAACCAGCAGCAAACGTGACACCTACCTTGTTAATATCTCTAAACATGTGTAATTTGGAATTTTATTGTGAATTTTTTCAATAGCTGGAATGCTTAGTTACAAAAATAATAACAGAATGATTTATTACATTAGCACATTCAGTCACAGTACTGTTGCAAATGGGGATAGTAGGATTAAACGCTAATATGCAGCTCTTCCTCTGAGCGTCATCTGACTCTGAGCGGAGTTTAATCAGTGCTAAGCGTGATATGTATAATAAGTGTGAGTGGACAATTGAAAGGCACGCTGCTTTGTTGTGACAGTGTACAATGGAGTTGGAGATGCCATTGCAGCATATGCTGGGGCAGATGATGCCGATACATTCCCAGATGTTGAACATGACACCAGGTTCCAGTGGCGGTCATGCACCCCCAGGAGCTAATAGCACATTTTCTCTGGTCCCAATGGCCCTGTTCAGCAACCGCAGCAGTTTCAGGATTTTGACCCAGTACAAAAGTACAGGCTGCTTATACCACAACTGAAGGAAAGCCTACAGGTGAGAACCCTTGCTGGTTATGGGGGTAGTGTTGTGAAAGTGGAGCTAGGAGATTTGGGTGGAACCTAGCTCCATACCAGGGACCAGGAGTGGTAACCTGTACACCATGTTTGCAGATTTGGGTTTCCTTTACTGACACATGTCATCTCTGATATTTGTAGTCTTGCACCTATACTTTAAATTAAGCCAGTTGTACAAACACATATGCTTACAGTTAATGTCAAACTGATTCTCTGTAGCTCAAAACTTAGGGGCATATTTATACTCTGCACCGAATTAGCGTCATTTTTTAACTCTAATTTGGTGCAAAACTAACTCCATATTTATACTTTGGTGCTAGACCCGTCTAGCGCCAAATTTATGGAGTTAAAGTCATTTTTTGGAAGTGGAAACCTACCTTGCCTTAATGAGATGCAAGGTAGGCATTCCCGTGCAAAAAATGACTCTTTGGCCTTAACGCCATATTTAGGGGCATATTTATACTCTGGGGCATATTTATACTCTGTTTGCACCGAATTAGTGTCAATTTTTTTACTCTAATTCAGTGCAAAACTAACTCCATATTTATACTTTGGTGCTACACCCGTCTAGCACCAGGGACCCGATTTATACTTTTTTTGCGCCACATTAACTGGCTAAGCAGGCGGCAGCTGGGCAGAGGGAGGTAGCAGACTGGGCAAGGCACTGACTACTGGCACTATGTAGCACCTTCCAGCAATGTCATTGACCAGGGTGAGCTGGAGGGCCTGCTCACTGGGGTCACGCCGTGACCTCCATTGGGTAGGTCCTGGGTGGGCGGGCTCCGGGGTGGGAAGGGAGAAAGGCAGGAAATGGTGGGATGCGGGGGGCCTGAGCACAGGTGAACTGGGGCAAAAAAGAGCTGGAAAAACAGCAGGGAGGCTGGGAGCCTAAAGGGCTAAGCAGGCAGTACCTGGCAGAGGGAGGCAGCAGACTGGGCAAGGCACTAACTGCAGGAGCTATATAGCGCCTTGCAGCAGTGTCAGTGACCAGGGGGAGCTGCAGGGCCTGCTCAATGGGGACATGCAGCGACCTTCATTAAGTAGGTCCTAGTGGGTGGGGCTCGGGCGGGAGGGGAGAACGTCGGGAAACAGCAGGATGCAGTGGCTGAACAGGGGCAAACTGGGGGCAAATAGAGTTGGGAAAAAGAGCAGGGAGTCTTGAGAGGCCTGAAGGGCTATGCAGGCGGCAGCTGGGCAGAGGGAGGCAGCAGACTGGGCAAGGCACTTACTGTAGGTGCTATGTAGTGCCTTGCAGCCGTGTCAGTGACCAGGGGGAGCTGGAGGGCCAGATTACTAACATATATATGAATAAAGTGGCTAAATCTGCAATTGAAATTTTTAAAACGTATTGTAAATGTTGAGGAATTTGAAATTGGAGGCTGCAAATTAAATTAGTATCCTCTGATTGATTCATGGGAGCAGTGCAGGTGCACCAAACAGAATATAGTATGGACGATGTGTAGCTTCATTTGCATTTAGAAAAGCTCCAACCTTCCTATTAAAATTAATGTTTTCATTTGTTTTATTTTATTTGTTTGCAAATAGAATGTGTTAGCATTTGTGTATGTGTATAATATAATGCTTGTTTCTGTATTTTTGTGTGTTGTTTCGCGGTTCAAATCATCAACAATGTGTAGGCCTCTGTCCCTGGCGTCCAGTAATGACTCAATGGGGGGTGCCTGGATCCAAAAAATGATTCAGGGGGTTGTCCACGGCTTCCAGTAATGATAAAGTGTGGGTCCACAGAAGTCAAAAGATTGGGAACCATTAATGAAAATGTATACCACCACCTAGGCTTTTAATAAATCTGCCGTTATGCCAAATCTGATCTAAATAACTACGTGGACTACTGAGTGTACTTTTTACAACACACCTTTGCTTGCTGGAGTATATAACACTATTTTGCTGAAACTGGAATCACGCTTTCATGTTACATCAGTGTAAACTCAGAAAGAGGGAAAATTAGGAGCAGACAATTTTTATATCGATATCTCGTATCTTCGAGAGACGGAAAGACTGCTGACCTCCAAACCAACTCTTCAGCAGCAGGGAAGCCTCTAGTCATATCTCAGTGTGCAAGCAATCCAGCGTGTCACATTCCTTCGCACAGACCATATCAAAAGTTGTGGCCGTTCCAGATCTCAAGCCCTGTAACTAATCATATTACAAGCGTTCATCAGCACCACGCGACTTTCAGCAGCACCGTAATATAAACTGTTATTTCACAGGAAAATAAATTATATTCGCATCTCCCAACCATCTCGGCTCAAGGTTTCGTCTCCTTCGTGGTCTGACTCTAGCCCGAGGCGCTGAACGAGTGAATGCATGGTTGAGTAATTGGCACATAGTCCACTCCTGCTGCACCAACAGCTTCCGACATTTCCTTGACAGCCTGCTTGTGGGCAAATCTTAATGTGGATTGACTGCGACTGCACACGAGAGTCCCAGGTGCCAGGGACACGCCAGACCTTTACTGGAAGCTTGAGAAGGATGGATGCCTAGTTTAGAACTGACTCAAGCGACGCACAAACAAACACATGCTGAAGCAGAGGCTGTGATTCTTCGATGCAACCAGGGCGGTGTCATGAACCCTTGCGCCGGGTCAGGGCAGTGACAAGTGCCGTTTTCATGTGCTTGCACTGTATAAAACTTATACTTACCATTCAAAATTTCTCAGTCACTGTATGATTTTCAGATAGTGCGTGGAGTCAAGATAAGTAAAAGCCTGTTAAAGATTATACAGCTGTACTGACTGAAAATAGTGCTCTAACTCGGAGAAATTTCCAGTTAAGCGCAAAAATGCTGGAGCCTGGCGGTGCAGAACCAGCCCAACAGGCGATAACAGGGCTCCAGCTCTACGCCGGTGCTTATCATTCCTACTTTCTAATTCCATGGAATTCACATTTCAAAGTACTAATATCTGAAATTACTTGCGCTTAGTCACTCGAATCTTATATTTGACTTGTTTGAAAGCAGTGTTACAAACAAAATGAGCCACGTGTCCTATTATGTCATCATTTAGAGGAGGTCAGATTGGCACACGGTAGCCGAAAGGATAATTCCACGCCGAAAGCTGCGACCTGTATCAATAGTCTCCTTAAACGTCAACGGACTACCAAACTACATAAAAAGGGAAAAAAACTGTCCTCCTAAGGTGCCAGGAAACCTACTATTGCGCTGCTAATGGAAACCCAGCTGCCTCCTAAAAATTCTGAAAAGTTAAAAAGAAAAATAGACGGCAGGTTCATTTTTGCAAGTAATAAACCCCATTGAACAGTGTTTCACAGGTTTTCAGGCATAATTCAGGGCACCTCCATACATTAACCACTCCAAATGAAGATACTACTAACATGCGCTGAACCAAAGGGTCGGTTACTTTTGGCTACGTTATGCAAATAGGACTTCTTTTACTGGTCGATCGCAACGAAACTTGAGGGGGTTCCCTGCGAAGTACCTAGAGGGGAGACCCTCGCCCCCTGGACCCAATCAGGGGCCGGCAGCCCTTGCACACAGCACTGTGCTGAGAGCCCCCCTGGAGCTCGCCCCACCCCTGCACCGTAGGGCTGCGGGGGCCTTTGTCACACCACTGGGTGGATCGGTATATGCTGCACCAACAGGAGACAAAGAGGACTTCCTCTCAAACCATTACCAAACATTACTTGCCTCGGGGAGAAGAGCTGTGGTCTTGAGAGGTGATTGGAATGTTGGAATGCAATGATGGATCCCATTTGAGGCTGTTCTAGAAAACCACAAACCAAACTGAGTAGAGACAGGCACATACTCCAAAACATTACAAACGATTACACCCTTAGCGAACCAGGGGGGGGGGTGGCATTCCCAGTTGAGAAGAACTGTACTTTCACATCATGTGTACATGACACACCCGCACAAATAAAAACATTTCCTTATATCTTGAACAACGATTCACAGACTAGTGGATGTAGACATTATACGAAATAGTACCTTTAACCATAATATGACCATTCTAAAACTGAACAATAACGGAATGAGGCCACCCAACACTATCTGCAAAAATATACCTATGAGAAACGAAATGCCAGAAGCCAAAGACAGCCTGAGCTCTTTCCTTACACACTATCTAGATGTAAACGAGGGCTCGGATTCCTCGGAACACATGCTTTGTGCCACAAGAAAAGCTTATGTAAGGGGCAAGTTAATGAGAGAAACTGTTGTATTAAAATGCAAAACTTGTGAACAATAAGTGAGTTTAGAGAACGATATTTTCTCGCACACGAAGGAATACAATAGGCAGCCGTCAGACTCCAGTCTAATATGAGCCAATGCACTATAAAGTTCGTAAGCAGAAAGCACAGTGCATAAAACAAAAATACTGTGAACAAGCATTGATAAAGCCAATAAGGTATCGTCTATGTGAGAGCTATTGGCAATGTCTTTTAGCCATGTTACTGTGACTGCTGTTTAGCATGGCTAAAAGTTAATGAAGTGACACAGAGTAGAGTGGCATTGTGTGGAGTGGGGTGGAGTAAAGTGGCATACAGTAAATTGACGTAGAGTAGAATGGAGTGGCATATGGTAAAATGGAGTGGCAGAGTAGGTGGAGTGTAGGGTGACATACAGTGGAATGGAGTGGCAAAGAGTAGGGTGGCTGGAATGGGGTGGCTAAAGTAGGGCAGCATAGAGTGGAATGGAGTAGCATAAAGTAGAATGGCGTTTGCACAACACACAACACACATGACACAAAATATACACCAGAAACTAAACACAACACTGAACTATGTAAAAATAAACTGTATTGCCCAAAACGTAATTAGACCAAACATTACACGTCAGTAATACCCTGTTACCTTAGCAGTTGTCAGAATGTTATACAAGTTACTAATACTCTGCAAGAATAAGCAGTTGTCACAATGGAACACATAAGTACTCAGGATTCTGCAACATAAACAGTAGTCAGGAATTACAATAAAGAAATATAGGTACTTGTCATAAAAATATCATATATGTCCATAAAAGGAACATTATTACACATGGCAAGTCATGAACACCTACTTGCATAAATGCTTGGGCCACGGCAACCCACTACCACAAAACATGACATGAACTCATCACAAATGCCCCTAAAAAGAATATCTGAAATTACGGGGTAAGACATGAGGAAATACCATTACGCCTGCATCAGGGGCAGGAATTATCAGTATGCCATGGGTAAGGGCTCCTCACACGGAGGCTGCTTTGACGCCCAACAAGCTTCCTGGTTGATTACAGAAGCTGGGGGCCCGCTCGGGCTAGGATGGCCGACTCACCTTCCCAACCAGCAGTGTCCTGTGGCCCTGGGATGCTGCTTCATTTCCTAGTGCCCTCCCTGTCTGACCGCGTAGTTCTCCATGCGGTCCGGGCCGACAGACGAGCGGGGACTCCCTCGCGTCAAGAGGGAAAGGAGAGGGTGCGTGCCACAAGCTCTCCAGAGCTTCGAGCTTCACTAGACTCTGGCCCTACCCGCACCCAAGTCTGGTGCGCGAACTCCTCCCGGGCCGTGGCGGTGACTTGGCTCGGGTGAAGAGGCTAGATGGTGCCCTGGGGGCGCTCCTCAGAGCGATCCTTGCCTGAGGTGCCCAGCTGTGGCACTCTTTGTGCTGTCAGCAATTGCAGTGGTCAGGGGCCACAGCACCCTGCTCCTGGAGAAAAGCAAAAGGGGGGGAGCACAGGGCTGGCAGGCCCAACAACAGGTCAGCACAAGGGGTGCAGGTGATGGTAGTTCCTCCTAGTGACCAGGTAGGTCACAGGTTAGCACAGCAGCAGCAATCCAAGGTGATCCTGGTGAATCCTCTCAACAGCTTCCTTTGTCCAGTTCCAGATACGTTTTCTGGAGTCCCAAGAATGTCTATATCGTGGGGAAAATTCTCCTGTACTTATACTCAGTTTTCAATGTCTTTGCCAATGAGGAGGAGAGGGGTTCCAACCAGTTACAACTTGTTCTGGGAGTGCCCCTTCTCTCCTCCAGCACAGGCCCCAAACATCAGTGGGGGGTAAACGACCCTATTGTGCGAGGCCAGGGCACAGCCTTCACAAATGCAGGTGTGCCCCACCTTCCCTTCTCTCAGCCCAGGAAGACTATACAATATGTAGATGCACCTCTGTGACACCTACACCTTCCCTGTGTACAGGCTGTCTGAAAAGTATGCACCAAGCCCCAGCTGTCAGTCTGCCCATACATGGATTGGGGGCAAGCTGAAAAAACACCAGAGTCATAAGCAGAGATAAATGCGCACTTTCTAGAAGTAGCATTCCTGTAATAGTAATAAAAAAAACACCTACATCAGTAAGCAGTATTTCTTATCACCATCACAACCAAAAATGCCTATTCTACCCCTCATACATCAGACACCAAGTTAGGCTGTTTGTCACTACCAGGACAAGCCACACAACCTGGCACTTGTCATGCCTTTTACGTACATGGCACCCTGCCCATAGGGCTAGCTAGGGCGTACCTTAGGGGTGACTTACTTGTAGTAAAAGGGGAGTTCTGGGCCTGGCAAGTAAATTTAGATGACAGGTCCCTGTGGCAGAAAACTATGTACACGGGCCCTGCGCCAACAGGCCCGAGATAGGTTTAAGAGGCTACTTCATTGGGTGGCGCAAGCAGCGTTGCAGGCCCACTAGTAGCATTCAACTTACAGGCCCTGGGTATAGGGATACCACTTTACAAGGGACTTATAGGTAAATTCAATATGCCAATTAGGTATAAGCCAATCATACCAATTTTACAATGGAGAGCACATGAACTTAGCACTGGTTAGCAGTGAGAAAGTGCTCCGAGCCATAACGTCAGCCAACAAAGGTCAGAAAAATAAGGAGGCAAAAGGCAAAAAGTCTGGGGAATGACCCTGTAAAAAGGCCAGGTCTAACAAAGTGTGTTTCAAAAAGACGAGGAAGAACAAAGACGAGGATGAACACATGTACTTGGTCCATACTCCAGGGAGGAGCCAATAGAAGAAAGAAAGGGAAGCCTATGGGATCTAAGCAATTCAAAGATTTCAAATTAGAATGGTAATAAAAACAACCAGTAGCATACCGTGGGAGGGTAGTAAGCCAACTGAATTGTAAACAATACATCTTACAACACAGCACATGCTGTGTAGGTGAGACCTAAAAAGGGCACCAGATCATCAAAGTTCTACAGTGCTGTGCCAACAGTAGAAGATGCTATACAAATTCTGATAATGTAGAGCTGGTATTTCGAAGCCCACAGTTCTGAAAGAGTCCTGCACTGGCTTGTCTTACTGGCCGCTCTCCTCCCACAGAACAGTGCAGCCAGCAGTGCACCCTTTGAACGTAGAGGTGGTGCTGAGCCAGCAGTTAACACAGTACACGTCAACTCAGTGGAGATGCAACAATGGATCTGGAGATTCATATGACAGACAAGAGTGTGAGGAAATTACATACATTTATTTTGGCCAACAACAGAGACAGGGGATGCAGAGATTCCGAAAGTAACTATGCTGAGACCTTGCTGCTGAAGGAGGTTCTGAAGGGCTGTCCATCACCTGGCATAACTCTGGAGTTCCAGGAATGAGGCCCTGAGGTAGCCAGGGCACCATACACTATATACACATACAGTCACAAACACAAAAGGTTTTCAGGGGTGAGAAAATGGTTGTGGGCCTACATGCCCTAAAATGCTGTTTCTGTAGCTCTGGATACCCGAGCCCAGACCGCTTCTAAGAGCTCGGAATTTTGGATGGCGGCATGTGGTTTGCCTAGAGTTGACCAACTGGCTCAGTACACAATTAAACCACGGGTCAACCACAGTAACACGTACAGACAAAATATAACAAGGCGAGATCTATTGGCTTTGCCAATGCCTGCTAGGTCTCGACACAACACCCCCGTGATTCTCAGAAAATCAGTTAATCTCACCATGAGTGAAAAATATAAAAAAATTGCATTTGGCAAAAAAATCACTTAAAGAAAGCATTTGCACACATGTACATGTCTTAGTGAAAATACATTTGGAAGGAGATGACATCAATTGTCACCATAAAACAGATAACATTTGTTGTCACAATAAACAACCATTTAAAAGGAGAAAATGGCTTCTTTCAATAATGTGTGGCACAGAAAAACATAGTTACAAATGGCAAGAGGTTCAACGAGGACAACAGGGAAGAAAAAAAATAAAAGTAGTATCTCAATCACAGTGTGATCTGTGGAAGGTCAGCAGTCAAGCTTAAGTAATCAGTACTTGGTCCATGCTCCAGCCGAAAGAAGTAGAAATAAAGCGAGCATGTGCTGTCCAATTAGAAGGCAGAAAATAAGAGTGACAATGAAGCCACCAAATGTTAAGCTATAGGTGGGCTGCAGACCCCTTCTATACAATATCTCTTGCAAGCGAGACCACATGTAGCACATGCGCTGTTGTGGGCAAGACCTAAAAAGGCTTGTTGCCATTCATGTCATGTGTTATACCTGTCTACGGGCGGAGTCCTTTCTGTTATCAGCCAATGGTGGGAATGGGTAGCACACATGATGGAAGTGGATGGCACCCATGTTGAAAATAGGCAGTAATCTCCTGAACAAAATACTGGACACCTGCATTACATTGTTACAAATTAAGAACTGGAGGCATGTGTCTACAAATTTGATATTTTACTAATTTAGTGGCTGTCATTCTCGGTGCACCACTTCCTGGGACGTGGAACTGTTGCATTAGTTCCTGTGCTTGTTTGAATACTTCTCAAAGATTTTTTTTAGGAATTGCCAAGAAAAGTGACCCTTCGAAAGAAAGGTCACTTTTCTTGAGTTATGAGATCGTAGTAGACAAGTGACCTTTGAGTTGCTTTAGAAATGTGATGTTTTCCTATGAGCTTCATCCTTTAACCTGCCATGAACTTGTATGGTCACTGTGGATGCTCATGGCTTATGTAATGTCTTAGGCACCTAAGTGAACACAAGACAATTTCCATAGCACGTTAGGATCCTCTAAGTGAGAAGGTGAGGCTTTCTCTAGCATATTGGCAGTGGAGAATGTCAAAGCTGTTTTGTTATATTTGTTGTTTTATGTAGGCGTTTCAAGTTTATGTTATTTTTTTGTTATCTTGTATCTTATATTTTATACTATGTTGTATGATTTTTTATGTGTTATGTTATATGTAGTGTTGTTGTTGTTGTTGCTCTAATTTGTTTTATGTAAGTTTTATATTTCATGTGTTATGTTTCATGTAAGTTTCATATTTTATACATTGTGTACATTTTATATTTTAGGTGTTATGCTTTCTGTTATTAGGAATAGATATAGTACACGTTTGCCATTTCCAACTGCTCCTTATTGCTGTCTGAGAATTAGTTGTCTGGTGAAGTAATGACACAAAAGGAAGGTTTTTGTATGAAGGACCCTCGGGCTCAGCCCATGTTGGTGTGTGTGTATCCCTAGTCAACAGTGCCAATGTTGTTTAGAGTGAGTAATGCGTGTTTCTTCCAGCTCGTACTCCGGTTTTAGGGCTGCTGCTCTGTTCTAGATCTGGCTCTACGCCTCCTTCTCCCCTGAACACTAAGCCCTGTTGTGGAAATGAGTTTGTGTCTGTCCTGTCCACAAACCCTTTTGCTTGTTCTCACTTGCGCCAGTATCCGAGGACACGTGTACTTGCAGAGATGCAGGAGCTAAATTACTTTGTAGATTTAACCACTGGGTGGTGTTTAAACAACCTTTATCTTGGTTCTTTAAAATGGGTTTCTGAAATGTTTGTGTACCTTGATTTGCTCAGAAACGCAACCAACGCTTTTGAAATACAACGCAGAAATGGATTACATGCACCCACCCTTAATTGTGACAAACACTTTCAGCAAAATGTGTTAACCGTACCTGACAGGAAATTAAGCCAGGTATGTTTTCAGGCAGCTTTTAAAACTAAAGGCGTTTGGCTGGAGTTGGGCTTCTCCTGTCAGATATTGGGTTATTTTTCTTGAGTTGGACATGCGCTTTTACTGGCAGGCATTTCGTTATTTTCCTGGGTTGCATATGGCTACTACTAGCGGATATTTGGTTATTTTTCTTGAGTTGTATTTGCACTTGTACTGGTAGGTATTTGGTTATTTTTCTTGAGTTGTGCCATTTTTAGTGCCACGAGGCTCACCGCTTTGGTATGCACGAGCTTAGATCTAGATCACAATGTACAGCCACCTGTAACGAGGCTTTTCCTGTTGCAGAGATAAACAAGGCCTGGAGTGCGGTAATTGGAGGATGGATGAACACGTGGAGGTGGGAATAGTACCTAAAGCACTTCGAGAGCAGCAGATGGGCACTGATTAAATTGAGTCAATCTAGCCGGTCCCTGCTTCACAACAAGCGGCGGAGTGACATTTTGGCTCCACTGGTAAATTAAAATGGCAGCAAAGAATAGTGACGCAGAAGCAGACAAAGGGTGAGCCAGGGGTGGACTCCAACACTTTTTTGTAAGCAAGAGCATCTCTCAAGCGAGATGCATGCATTAGAGCATGTTTTCACAGGCTGGACCCTAAAAAGGAGAAAAGGGCAGGTAGACTACTAGCCCTACAGTTGAACAGATTAGAATATCACAGTGCAATCCCAGAAATCAAGGATAGCTGCACACCATCAAAATCTCTTGCTAAAGATATAAGACACTCTTTTTCCTCTTTCTATGATTACAAATAACATTTAAGGCAAGAAGATACTAAGGGAAAACTAGAGGGATGTTCCTATTACATTTGTACCTGGCTGTACTTACAGATGAACAACGGTTTAAAGAGAAAGGGGACATTTTGGAAGGGGAAATATCACTTGCAATAGATGAGATGCCAGCAAGGAAATCCCCGAACATTGATGGCTTGCCAAAAGAATATTACAAACTAAACAAATCTAAGTTGGAGTCCTTACTCCACAAAGTATATAAGGAAGCAGCTGACTTCCATCAGAGTACAACAGTCCACACATTTGTATTATTAACACCAAAGAAAAACGTGTTGCAATGGAGCAGCTATAGGCCTGTCGCCCTGCTAAATGTAGATATGAAAATAAGGTCCGTCAAAAAACAGAAAAGTGTGATTAAAAAGCTAATTGACCCGTCACATTGGTCTTTGACCGCTGTGGCAAGTGCGTTATGAGAAGGCTGAGAATTTGGCGGTATCTCTTGATGCTGAAAAGGGTTTTCACTGTGTGGAGAACAGGTATCTTGTTTTAATAGCGCAAAGACTGGGCCTATTAGATGATTATATATAGAAAGTAAAGTAGCTGTATGGTAATCCTACCGCCATGGTGAATTGTGGAGGGTTTTTTCTCGGAATCCTTTCAAGTGCGCAAATGCACCAGACAGGACTGGCCTTGATTACTGCTACGTTTATGTTGGTCCTGGAACTTCTAGTAGTCTCAATAAAAAAAATTGAAGGCAATTAGAGCAATGCAGACACCAGCTGGGGTGAATTAAATAACGATGCATGCTGGTGGTATATTAATGAAACTGGCACAGCCACTCATGTCAGCCCCAGCCCTCAAGTACATAATCACTTCTTTCTTTGAATTTTTAGCATATAGGTTAAAATGTGAAGCCTTGCCAATCATCTGGTATACTAGTAGGGTATACGTATGTAGTGCCTACTTTTGATGAAAGGAATCAAGGTTGAAATATATAGGAACACTTATCTATACACATCTGGCAGACATGGTAATGGATAACCTAAATCCCTTTTCAGAGAAATTCCCATTCAAAAGGCGGTCCGCATTCCAACTATCGTTATGGGGAAGAGTGAAATACATTAAAATGAACGTAGCCTATAGACTTCATTATACTTTTGCAATGATGCCACCGAGAATACTGATACAGGTGAAAACTATAGTCCTAAATATTAAGTCATTTAGGTGGGGTAACACGAAACCCAAGTTGAAATAGTCAAAATTATATTCTGAAACATTTTGAGTCCGAAAGCGAAAGCTACAGAAAACACGAACTCTACTATAGACTCTTTACATTAGGCATGGTGTAGAGCTCATAAAATATTGAAATAACTGGAAAGGATGCACACATAAGCTCCGTTATGGAAAAATAGTGACATACTAAATGGAAAGTCGACAGTGAACTTGGAGGTGTGGCAGCGAAAGGAAAACTAAGAATAGATTTATTTATGGCAATGTGGGGCCTTTAAATCCTTTGACGAACTGTTATTGGACTATGAGGTCCAGAGGTTTCTCTGGTAGAAAAACAGACATATAATTCATACTCTGTGACAAGCGCTAGGGCTATCACGAACGGAGTTAACACATCATCAATTTGCAACTATGTACATGCATGAAGAACGTGTAAGGGATTAGTATCCAAACTGTATTAGACTATAACTGACTTCCGCTTCTCCTAGCACATAGAGACTTAAGGACAAGGTGAGTACAGAGATTCCCAATGATATTGGAGGACTGGAACTGGAATGAAATCTTACAATTGAATGATGAATGTCTGAGAGAAGTGAAGCTAAAACCAAGGGTCTGATTTAGGGTTTGGAGGATTGGTATTCTGTCATAAATGTGATGGATATCTCACCAGCCCTATTACAAGTGCCATATCATATAATGCATTAGTAGCAAGGTAGACAGAAGATGCATTATGTTTGTGACTGGGTAACCCATCCGTGAAACCCTAAATCAGGCCCTAAGTTATTTTAAAGTCCCTCAAAGAAATCACTGGTCTTTCTTCAAAATGCGATAGGCCATGCAAACACAAAAATACATAAAACCGTATTCCTTGTTACTACGGACAACTTTGTGGTCAATACAAGAGGACAAGCCTGAGACACAGCTTCCCCCTTCATCCAGTCCTTATGTTACCTGAGAAAAGAGTTTTGCTGCTATCTTGAAGGATAAGTGTTCCACTGTTAGAAATTGGGTTTCTAGTTGGCAGAGCTATGTACCCTGTCCAGGGAGGGACCTCAATCCTAGTCAGGGTAAGTCAGGTACACAACCTAAATTAACCTGTGCTCACCCTTTAATACTTGGCACAGAGATATCAGGCCTAACTTAAGAGGTAATGTGTAAAGTATTTGTGAAACACTTACATTTCAGTAATACAGAGAAAACCCACAAAAAGACTCCACACCAGTTTAGAAAAATAGAGAATATTTATCTGAGTAAAATAAGACCAAAAATGACAAAAATCCCAAAAGTAGAATTTGACATATGAATTTTTAAAGAATAAACTGCAATGTAGTGCTCAAAAGCCATAGTGCTGAAAGGTTACTTGAGGTTGCACTACACTGAGAAAAAAAAAAAGTTCAGGCCGACCACAATGGAGGACAGGCCGACTACAGGACCCATGCAGGGCCCGCCCTAAAAGTACCTTAGGATGGAACAAGTGTTGGCACTGAAGTTTCGATCCACGCAGTCGGGTAGACGTATTATTGTCAAGCCTCACAGTCGGGTCCCACGTGAGAGTCAAACTCCTCTCAATGTAAGCAATGCGTCATAACTGAGTCATTCAGTGATGTCCTCAGATCGGCGCTGCATCATCGTAGAACTTCAGAGTTGAGTCCTGCATCGTCATTGAATCTGTAATGTGTCTGCTTTGAAAGGCATTGCAGGAGCTCTGAGTGGCGCAACAGCATCAATATAATTTTTTTAAAGAAAAGCAGCTGCAGAGTTGACTCACAATGCCCCAGACTAGATGGGTACCTCTGGGCAGGCTAGGACTCACTGTGGCAGAGTCCACTAACTGAAGCAGAGTTGAGGGAAGTCTTTGATGGCCCTGAGACTTCCAGAACAGGAGGCAAGTCAGTAACCCCTTGGAGTCATTTGGTTCTGCTGAGAATGTAGAGAGCAAAGTGCAATCCTTCTCACTCCCAGGCAAGAAGCAGCAGGCCAACACAACAATGCAGTTGAGCAGAGTGGTAGTCCCTCCTAGCAGCACAGCAGTCCTTCTTCCTAGCAGAATGTCCTCAGATCTGGAGGTTTACTGATTTGGTGGAGTTTGGAGTCCATTACTGAAGTGGAAGAGACATAAGAGAGAGACCTTTTAAGTGCACAAGGTACCTGTCCGTTCTTCCCTGGATCCAGACACTCTACAGGGGGTTATGCAGCTCTTTCTTTGGGACAGGCACAGCCCTATTCAGGTGTGTCAGCTCTTCCCTCCCATCTAGCCCCGGGAGGCACATCAACCTTGCGATGGCCATTAGAATACAAATGTCACACCCCTGCTCCCTTTGTGCCTTTGTGTGTAACTGAGGGAATCCTCAAATCGTAGGTTTCACCCACCCAAAATGTGTATTCAGAGACAGACAGAGGCACAGAATGGTTAAAGGCAGAAAATACCAACTTTTTAAAAGTGGCATTTTCAGACTTACAGTTTAAAATCCTACTTCACTTCAAGTTGTGATTTTTAATTCCAGAGTCCAGAGGTACCAAACTCCAAATTTCTATCATGTCCCAATTGGGAAGTACACTTTAAGGCTGTTTCAAGGTAACCACAATGTTAACCTATAGGAAAGATAGGCCTTGCAGTAGTGAAAAATGTATTTAATAGTTTTTCACTACTAGGACATATTACACTTAAAAGTCCATGTCAACCTTTTAAATAAACTGCACTCTGCCATTGGGGCGAATTAGGGCCAACCTGAGGAGTGACTTGACTTATATGTAATAAAAAGAAAGGATTGGACCAGTGAGTGGGTGCAGTTGCCAAGATGAAATAACAGTTTACAACTGCATACACAGGCTCTGTAGTGGTAGGCCTGAGACATGTTTGACAGATACAGTATTGGATGGCACAATCTATGATGCAGGTCCATTTAATTTACAGCCCCTGAGCACATATAATGCACTTCACTAGAGACTTACAAATAAATTAAATATGGCAATAGTGTTTAAGCCAATGCCAACATGTTTTTGAGTACATAGCAGCTGCACTTTAGCACTGGTTTTCAGTGGTAAAGTACACAGAATTCCAAACCCGGCAAAAAGTAAGTCAGAAAAGCAGGCTGTCAGAAGGCAAAAAGGGAGAGGAACCATGCCAAGGATGTCAGATCTAACATCTACAAAGTTCTAAAAGCCTTGAAGATAACGTCAAGAATGCTGCTTGAGGGGTGAATATTTTAAGGGATCTCGCTATTTCTGCCCAAAAATGTCAGGTAAACATATCAATCTCCCTTGGTAGGCACGCTGGTGATAATACAATGATGTCATTAATTTAATTGAAATAACAATGAGGGTGTGGTCTGGCCACAAACACGGATGGCTGCTTACCTGGCAGACCCACAGTGGAGAAAGCAGCTTCGCCCAGTATCCTCGGATGTGTGGTGGAGATCTGAGGTCACCTGTAGTCACTGGCCCACTTGGGAGATGGCAGCTTGTAAGTCTGTAAGTTTTTTTCGTTGCCCAGAATTGGGCCTGAACGGGGGTGGGGCCGTGGCACACAGTGAATGAAAATGGAGCACATTGTGGCATATAGCCGCACCCTGGCCTCCCTGCGGGCCCAGAGATACTAAACAACATGGGGGAAGCCTGTAACTGGACCCCATGGCCTTTCACAAGGGTGTCCCCTGTTTACCATAAGCATGGCAAAATAAAGTGAAGCGGGGGGAGCATGAAAGGACACACCAGAGGGCTGCTTAAGGGCTTCAACTCCAACCTGCTGGAGGCAGGTCCCATCTTGTGGGCAGCCTGATTACCTATTCAACAGAATACTCCAGGGCCCCCCTGTTAGACTGACAGCCTTAGGGTGGTCATCCCCCAACATTTTGCCTGCCTCACTCCACTTTTATGACACTGTGTTTGCATGTTTTAGGACTATGCACACTTTACCACTGCTAATCAGTGCTAAAGTGCATATGCTCTCTCCCTTAAACATGGTAATCTTGGTTCATACCCAATTGCCATTTTTGATCTACTTGTAAGCCCCTGGTAAAGTGCACTACATGTGCCCAGGGCCAGTAGATCAAATGCTACTAGTGGGCCTGCAGCACTGGTTGTGCCACCCACAGAAGTAGTCCCTTAACCATGACTCAGGCCTGCCATTGCAAGGCCTGTGTGTGCAGTTTCACTGCCACTTTGACTTGGTATTTAAAAGTACTTGCCAAGCCTTAAATTCCCCTTTCTCTACATATAAGTCACCCCTAAGGTAGGTCCCAAGGGGCAGGGTGCTATGTAGGTAAAAGGCAGGTCATATACCTGTGTGTTTTATGTGTACTGGTGGTGGAAAACTGCTAAATTCATTTTCCACTACTGTGAGGCCTACTCCTTACATAGGCCAACATTAGGGCTAACCTCATATACTGCTTGAGTGGTAGATTCTGATCAGAAAAGTGTAACCAGGTCATGTTTAGTATGGCGAGAATGGTAATAGAAAATCATGCTTATTGGTGAGGTTGGATTTTATATTACTATTTTAGAAATGCCACTTTTAGAAAGTGAGCATTTCTCTGCACTTAAAATCCATCTGCGCCTTACAGCCTGTCTCCAATCCACTTCTGGGCTGGTTAATAGCTCCCTTGTGCATTTCACTCAGACAACCAGAAACACAGGATACTCAGTCACACCTGCACTCATCTGCATACTGAATGGGTCTTCCCGGGCTGGAAGGGAGAAGGGGCCTGACACTTATATTTCATAGGCTAGTGGTCTGCCCTCACACAATGGACTGCCAAACCTCCTACTGGGACCATGGCAGACAGGGTTGTACTGAAAGGGGACCTTGTGCACTTCAAAACCACTCTTTCAAGTCTCCCCCACTTCAAAGGCAATTTTGGTATACAAACTCGGTCCCTGATTCCACCAATCAGACACTTCCTGGAACAGACACTTCTGGACCAAATCCTGCAACCCGTCAAGAGGAGCTGCCTAGCTGCCTAAAGGACTCAACTGGACTGCTCTGCTGTGAAGGACTGCTGCCTTGTTGTTGCCCTGCTGCCTTGCTGGCCTCTGACTTTGCTGAGAAGTGCTCTCCAAGTGCGTGGATTGAGCTTGCTTCCTGTTTCTGAAGTCTCAGTGCCAAAAACACATCCTCTCTTCAAGGAAGCCCCTCGTGCGGGGAAAATCAACGCACAGCATGCCCAACAGCGAGAAAATTGCTGCATCGTCGACCTGGAGCGATGCAGCCCGGCTCCCAAAGTTGAGATTGACGCAGCGCCTGCATTGCTACTAGAACTTCGACGCACAGCCGTACGGGATCAACGCACAGCAAAGCCAGAATGACGCAGCCCTATTTCTTGAGTGAAAAATAGACGCAGCGCCTGCCATGCAACAGAAACTCAAACGCATCACCCACTGGATCAACGCAGTATCTGTGACTCCGCTCCGCATGCCCAGGATTTCCACATATTGTCCCTGGGCTTCAAAAGACCCTGCATCGCAGTGAGGATCCAAGTCTGCATGCCGGAAATTGATGCAAAGCCCTTGCAGCGTGGAAAAAAACAACACATCGTCTGTGCCACGTCAGGAAATCCAACGCACACTTTCCTTTTTCCACATATCTTCTCCTCTGTGGTATCCGTACGTGTAATTTTGGCGTAAACCAGGTACTTTGTGCACACAAGAGACAATTGTTGATTTTTAAAGACTTAACACTCTTAACATTGCAAAAGTGATATTTCAAGTTGTGCATATCAAATCTTGATTGTTTTGGCCTTAAATTAATCAGATAAATATCTCATATTTTTCCAAACCTGTGTGGTGTATTTTTGTGGTGTTTTCACTGTGTTATTGCATAGTTTTTTGCACAAATACATTACACATTGCCTTCTAAGTTAAGCCTGATTGCTCAGTGCCAAGCTACTAGAGGGTGGGCACAGGATAATTTGGATTGTGTGTGACTCAACCGGACTAGGATTGTGGTCCCTACTTGGACAAGGATTTATACCTCTGCTAACTAGAGACCCCTCTTCTAACACCCCCCAGCTACCAGTACTGGTGTGCTTGCACCACTGATCAGGCCGCCTTCACCCATTGTAACATTTGGCCGCTCCTCCTGCCTCCCTGCAGTCCCATCAGTTCAGGACAATTCAGGGGGGCTGGCATATCACTAAAGACTCTTCCTAGCTATTTCCGTGCCTGGAAGCATTCTACACTGCGGGGGGAGCCTGACCTACACCTCGGGACCAACTGTTGTTTGTGGTGGGCCGGGCAGCTTTGCACACAGTGAGGGAGCATTGACCACTCTCTACAAGGTTGTCCCTGGGTCACCTCCACTTACCATGGGGCAGCCCCCCCTTCCGAGAGGAGTGGTGTCGCTTGAGCCAGGCACTCGTTCCAATCTCCCAGCAGGGGCAGGATCATTGATTACACCACTCACAGACCCCTCTTGTGTGGGTATCAACCGGCCCGTGGAACAATGCTCCAAGGCTCCTGTCAAGCACTCCTGCTGGTCCACTGCCACACTGGGGTGCAGATGGCCACCCTCAAGTACATTAACCAGCCTGCTGAACGAGTTCCTGTGTGGGGGGTGTAGTTGGGTGTCTTCCGCAGTGAACCAACCACTACCTGTAGGCCCAGGCGGTGGGAGTCCCTCTCCTCTCCCAGACACCAGATGCAACCGAGAGTCCTGCTCCTGTCCTCTTTTGACCCACCACAATTATCACGCCCACCGCAGGTTTACCCATGACTGCCGGAAGATACCACCAAGCACAGACCTGCGGCCGAACAATACCAGATAGGACTGGCATCCTTGCTCCCCCTCCCAGCTATCACTCATCAGTCCACCCTGGAAATGCCCTCTGGCAAATCTGGTAGAAAGCATTAAGGTAAACCTGCATTGCAAATACTATTCACGGGAGACCTACTCCAGGCTCATCCTATGGCTGCTGCAAAGGGGCTGTCAGCTTCCAGCCGGGCTGATGACTCTGTGGGTCCAGCACCGGACACTACAATGGAACAAATCCTCCAGGAAAATATGGCAGTGTGGCGCAAACTAGAAGGCATGGACTCCAACATCTCTACACTCACGGCTGAGACCAAATCTATTTGCATGGACATAGTGGGATTTTGAAATCGTGTGATGGACCTGGAGCATTGTATCTCAGCAACAGAGGAGCGTCTCAATACTTTACTGGAGAGGAATCAAGAACTCCTCTTCCTCCACAGCAAAGTCATCGATCTGGAGGACAGAAGTTGTAGGGACAATGTTACTTTTTTGGTTTCCCAGAACGTGCAGAGGGATCGGATGTCAAATGATTCCTAAAGAACACCCTCCCAGTACTCACTGGCCTCACCTTTAAACCACCCCTGGACCTCTAGACGGCATACCGCGTGGGTCAGTTGCAGCAAGACAGATCATCATACTCTCGTCCTATCATCGCCTGCTTCCTCCATCATGGGCAGGCTAGACAACTCATTTCCACAGCTCACTCCCATGGTCCATAACGTCACAAAGGTTCTGAGGTACGCATTGCTGCAGATTTCTCCAAGGAGACCAATGAACGTCATAAAGCCTTCCTCTCCCTCCAGCCCCAACTTCATCACCTGGACATAAAGTATGGCTGATTTGAACCAGCCTGAATGTGGGTCACACAGGACGGTAAATTGAGGGATTTCTATGACCTGGAGTATCAGCGTCTCTTCCTAGATGAACTTGCGCCCCAGGACATGTTTGCTGCGCCCTCAAGTTCCTCCAACTTACAGCAAAGCGGCCCCGTGGCTCACCCATCTCACTTTGCCCACATGGAGGGGCGGGCCACACTGCCCCCTGACCACAAATCAGAGGCACGGTTGCGAAGAGAGCTCCTAAGTCCGACGAGGACAGGGATCTGGCACTGAAAGCAGTTGGCACACCCTGCTCAAAACCAAGACAGGGACAAATCAAGACCACCGCTGAAGCCATCTCCCAACCCCGACTGAGATGCCCATAAGATACTATTAACTTTGTGTAATGAACCACCGATGCTAGTAATGTGGGTATTGGAGCTGTATTGTCACAGGTTAAGGAGGGTGAGGAACGTATAATTGGTTTTGCATCTAGAAGGCAACAAGGTGCTGAGATCTCATATTCTGTAATTGAAAGAGAGGCCCTGGCATGTTGTTGGGGAATTAACCATTTCAAATTTTACTTATGGGGCTTACCCTTTAAATTGAGGACAGATCACAAACCATTAACGTATATTTTTAAGGGAGGTCGTGGACTTGAAGGTAGCGTTACGCCACAAATTTCTAAATGGTTATTACCTGTGTTGAGTTATAATTTTGTGGTGGAATTTGTGAAAGGGAGTAAGAATGTTGTTGCAGATTATCTTTCCAGAGTACCCGAGAATGATGGGGAGCTTGTAGAGGATGGAATGGAAGATATTATAGGAACCGTTTTGGGTGAGTTGGCTATAACGGCTCAGGAATGGGAAGATGCTGTGACCACTGATCCTGTGCTAAAGATTGTGAAGGAAAAGGTAGTAAATGGATGGAAGGATGACGGTGTGAACAATTGTGGTGACCTGGTTGGATATCTTAAATTCAAAGATCAGTTAAGTATAGTTAATGGGAGGTTACAGAGGAGGGATCAGCTTGTTCCTCCTGCTGGCATAAGGAAACACATTATAGAAATCACGCATCAGGGACATCTTGGAAGGGGAATGATGAAGAGAAAGGTAAGACAATTGTTTTGGTGGCCAGAGATGGACAGACAAGTTGAAGAAGTGGTAAAGGATTGTTTTGCATGTGCCAATAGTGATAAGACCAAGGTACTAAGACAGGCTCCCCTAGCACCTGTAAAGTTTCCAAGTGGACCTTGGGAGAAATTGGCAGTAGATTTAATTGGACCAGTATTCAAGTTAGGTGTGAAGTATAGGTACATACTTGTACTAATTGATTACCACTCCAAGTGGTTTATCACCAAACTGGTGGATCATGTGAGAACTAAGGAGGTTATTGAGTTCTTTGAAGAAGTGTTCTTGGAAGAGGGAATTCCTAAGTCCATAGTGTCTGATAATGATGTTCAGTTTACATCATCTGAAATGGTTGACTACTTACGAAGAGTAGGAATCAGGCATGAGAAAGTAGCTCTTTTCCATCCACAAGCCAATGGTTTAGTGGAAAGAATAAATCAATTGATCATGGATGACATCCAATTATCCTTGGCCAACCAACTTCCTTGGAAAAGAGAATTAAATAAAATGATGTGGACGTATTGCACCACTCCCCATTCTACAACAGGAGTGTCACCTTTTGTATCATTGAAGGGTAGGGAGCCTGGAGTATTGGAATGTCCAGTATGGTTAAAAGGCAATCAAAATTGATGGTTGACAGGGAATCTATAAAATCTAGGTTTGAGAAATTCCTGGAGAAAAGTGCTTTACAATATAACAAAAGAATGTGCACTAAACGTTGCCATATACAGAAGGGAGATTGGGTGGCAGTGAGAAAGAGTGGGATTATTGTGAAAGGAGAAAGCAAGTATTCTCCTCCGCAACTTGTGCAGGATGTTAGAAAAAATGTTGTGATCTAAGAAAATGGCTCTACGTGGAGTATGGGACGCATTTGTAAAGTTAATTGTTAATATGCTTATAACGTTAAATGTTATTGCGTAGGATTGTTTAGTTATGTAAAACAAAGTTCAAAATTGTTGTTATATTAAAAGGGGGGAGGTGTGTAATGATCTCATCTTCCATTATTCCTTGGGACATGTTTCCCTTGGAATATGGAATGTGATGAGGTAATGTTGAGGTCAAGAATGGAATGGGGAAAACGGTTGTGGAGTACGGAGAGAACGGAGATTGGATGGTGGCTATGCTGAAGGTGTCTTGATTCCTTGTCTTTTATTGAAGAAAATAAACTTTCAAGATGAAAACGAACTTATAAGGAAGTTATCATTACACTTTGGCCATGCTCTTGCCGTAAAGCTACTGGTGAGGCCCAATTGGATGGCTGAGTATTCTACTGCATGAACATTTGCGCGCTGATTCTTCTGGTCCATACCCTGTCTTGGTCTTGTCCCTCCTGGGACTATGACTAAATTTCACCCTATATCCTACCTTTTTGCTCCTACCCTGACATGATCCTGCGGCTTCCCTCCCTTCTTCCACCTTCTCCCTCAATCCCCTCCCTTCCGCTGCTCCTACTGCTCTGGCTCAGGTGAGCTAGATGATCTTCAATACTTACTGTTCTGCTCTGTTTAAGTGATGTTTAAAAATGCAGTGTGATACCTGCCTGTTTTAAATGTTCACCGTGGTTTGATGTTCATGTGGTTAATGGTTTGCGCTGTCACGCATGTTTTTGTTACCCTATAGGATGTACTCCGACACTGCTGTCCTTTTCTCAATCTCTCAGGGAATGACACAGAAGTCTGGATTTACCCCATGTGGGTGCCCGTGTGACCCTGCCCACCATGGTAACCAACCCTGCTTGGTCTGTGTTCCCCCAGCCCAACACCACTGCTACACCCCCCCCCACATCTCTCGCTAATACCCAACTACATATCACAGAGGATGCCCACCCTACAAAATCCAGATGTTGGCCCTGGCCTACCGTCCCATCACTGCAAGACCCTGTAGACTTCGGTAGCCCTCCCATCTAGCCCTCAAGTATCACCTGATCCTCCCCTACTCCTCCCCACTTGGGCCCTCGATTGTCTTCTCCCTCTGCAACTACCCTGACTCCTGGCAGATCCTGTCTGGGGTGCTGGCTCCACAAGCTCCGACCTGTGGTTCACAAACCCCTGGAACTTTCCACCATCCTTGCACCAGGCTCTCCACTACCCTCCTCGGCTCCCTACGTCCTCGTACATCACTCTAAACCGCTACCTCTCAAACCTTTCTCCCTCTACACCCTTACCATGGCCCCAATCCTCCAGATTGGGCCCGTGGGCCTGTGGCATCCTCCCTCTCATAACCTCTTCCTTCTCCACTGCCCTCTCGCTCTACCCCTCTCCACCTCCCCTTCCTTTTTCCTTTCCCTTACGCTACACAGCACACCCCATACCACAGATATGGCTACCTCAGCCCCTCCGAGTGCTCTCTTGGAAGATTCACAGGCTGACTCACAACGTGAAGCACAAGAAGGTGCTGTCCTACCTCCAATCAATCAATCAATAAATCACGTAATTTAAAAAGCACGTTACTCACCTGTGAGGGTCTCAAAGCACTGGGGGGGGGGGTTGATTGATTGATTGAAGGTAGGGGACAGCACATTTTGCATGGCTCTGTACATGTGGCCACGGGCCCCAAACGCTCTTTTTTCCTCCAACTCAATCATCTCCTCATTGAGATCGGAGACTTCCAGTATTTAATGGGGGGGCATCTGGAATCATGCCCGAATTGCAGTACTAGGCAGAACAGGACCACTGGACGTGAGCAATAATTCAGACAGGGCCCTTCTAGGGGATGTGATCACGGCCTGGTGGACCACTAAAGACTCGTTCACCCAGCGGACAGGGAGTGACAAGTTGCAGTCACAGTTGGATTATTTCCTCATCTTGCAGAAACTGATGGCTAAGACCGGGACTCACAGGTCCTCACCGCTGCCTTTTCTGATCATGTTCCAGTCCTCTTGTCTGTCGATCTAGGTCTTATCACATCGTGCCGTGAACTGTGTTGGTTACTGGTACAGTTCTACCATTCCCCCCCAGGGCATATCACAGTTGAGGACGCACATCTCCACCTATCTAGAGGACAATAAAGGTTCAGTCTTGCCCTAGAGGGTACTGTGGGCAGCTGCAAAGGCAACCATACCAGGGAAAATGATGCGAGATGCAGTGCTGGTTAACAAACAAAGTGTGTCCCACCAAAAAGTACTAGAAACTGAGATTGCATCACTCACCCATCGCAACACGGCTCATCCCACACTACCCAACCATTGACATCTTAAACAGGCCTGAGTAGCTCTCAATTAACTATTCACGTCCACATCAACTATGCTGTACTGAGCTGGAAAGGACACCACTATGAATAAGGGGAAAAAGCTGGATGCCTTCTGGTGGCCCAATTGCATCAAATGAAGAGGTGCAGGAAAACCCTTCCAACCACTCATCGAGCAGCGTGCTCCTCACTCAACCATAAGCAATGGTTAATCAGTTTGCAGCCTTTTACTGTACACTCTACATCCCTGAAATGACAGTTGAGATTGACCAGGTAGAGGCTTTTCTGAAGAGCACACAGCTACCCAGTCTATCAGAAGAGGTTAGGGCCCTCCTCGAGGGTGAGATCAGCAAAGCAGAGATTGCGCAAGCCATTTCCAAACTCCCATATTGCAAGGCACCGGGAGACAACGGCTTTACGGCAGAATTTCATAAGTGGCCCGGTGAGGAGGTCATCGACTCCCTCCATAAAGCTTTCCAAGAGGCTGTCCAGGCAGGTTCATTGGGTCCCATGTTCAACAGGGCAATCATAACAGTCCTACCCAAAACAAGGGAAGGACCCTCTGTTGTGCGGCAGTTACTGTCCCATCTCTCTTCTGAACGGTGATATCAAGATCTTTGCCAGTGTGTTGACTTTCCTTCTCCGTAAGGTCATCCGGTCCCCGGTACATAATGCCCAAGTGTGATTTGTGCCAAGACACACTTCTAGAAATCATCTCTGAATTCTTTCACATGCCCTCTGGGAGGCCAGGGACCAGCCAGAGGAAGTTCTGGCACTGTCCCTCAATGCCGAAAAGCCATTTGATTGCATAGAATGGACATACCTATGCACTACCTTGCGCCACTTTGGCCTCGGTCAATTCATAACCAAAATCCGATTATTATGTGATCACCCCATTGCCCAAGCTAATTGTGGCGGCTTCCTGTCCAATCCCTTCCCCAGTCAGATGGAAACATGACAAGGCTGCCCCCTCTTGCCATTTTTGTTCCTGCTAGCTCTGGGGCTCTTGGCAGCAACCATTCTCCAATCACACCTCCTCACCAGCACGCCCCTCCTGGGATGTCTGAACTTTACCTTTATGCAGACGATATCCTAAATCTACACAACATTCTGCTGGTGCTTCTACAACTCATAGATGAGTTTGCAACCCTGTCAGGTTATCGGGTGAACTGGGACAAATGTGAAGCCTTGTCCCTCTCGACCGTCACAATACGGGTGGCCATCCATGGCTATCTTTCCCAATGGACACACTGCCACCTTAAGTATTTAGGTATTCTAGTTAACAATGGGCTGGACCATATGGTGTCAGATAACCTAGGGCCCCTGATTACTTGTATGAGGCAAGACTTTGCACAATGGTCACACCTGTGTTTGTCCATGTGGGGCAGGTTGCAGACAGGATGGATGGTCACATACCTACGATACACATACGTACTGGGCATGCTCCCCTATCTGTGCCTCTGGGGACCCTCTGTTTTATAAATGCAGAAATCCGAGCCTTTGCATGGGGATCCTCCGGACGCCATTTAGCGGATGCCAAGCTCATGGCATGTCACTCACATGGGGGTATGGGACTGCCTTTGATAGAACAATACACACTTGCCCTCCACGTTTTACAGTTGGCATACATGTCACCTGAAGTGCAGGACCTGCTGCACTTGGTCTTCACTAAACAACTGCTACTCTCTGGCCATGGTGGCCTTGACCCCCTATACCCCCTATACAAAGTCACTCCACACTATACCACATTGGGCTGCAGATTTCCACCCTCAAGTACATTAACCAGCCTGCTGTACAAGTTCTTGTGTGTGGTGTGTGGTTAGGGGTCTTCCACAGCAAACCATTCACCACCCGCAGGCCCAGTCGTTTGGAGTCCCTCTCTACTCCCACTCCCAGATACCAGTTGCAACCGAGAGTCCTGCTCCTGTCCTCTTTTGACCCACAAGTTCCGGACCTGCAGCACTGGGTCTCCACTGAACAACTGCTACTCTCTGGCCATGGTGGCCTTGACCCCCTATACAAAGTCACTCCCCCTCACTCGCGCTGACCCAACCTGATGCTCTCAGGGCCTATTGTCTTCTCGGTGTACACCCCTATCTCCACTCGTGGGCCCCTTTTGGGGAAATGACCACCTACGCATCGATGGAAAGACCCTTGACTGGATACAATTGTGCATGGAGGACATACATAGCCTGGACCATATCCTTGCCGATGGCAACATAACCATTCATGAGGAATTTGGCCTCCCTCCACACCAGTCATGGCAAAACCTTCAACTGTCCCAATGCCTACTGCGCTCTATGGGGCCTTGCCCTTGGAACCTTGCTGTGTTGCCCGTGGTATCCTACCTGAGGACCTGGGGTCATTTCTGGGGGGTAATGTCAGGCCTCTATCAGGTCCGCACTTGTGACTTCTTCTTGTAATGCCTTATTGACGCTCTCTGCACCAAATGGCAATCCTGACTGCAGATAGACATTGAAGAAGAGGGCTGGCTGTATATTATGGAAGCCCTGGACAGGGGCACACAGGAAGCCTGTCTGAAATTGTGCCTCTTCAAACTCCTACACGAGTGGCACTGGACACCACTGCAGTGAGGTGACTGTCGCCATGTGTTGGGACAGTTTTCCTCACTGTTTTCCCTGATCCCAGGAGTCACACACTTGTGCACACATGATGTGGACACTGGGGACAATACACCCATTAAACAGAAGGTTTACAGGGTGATCGACAGGGTCAGGGCATGCATTAAGGATGAGGTATCCAAAATGCTTGCCCTAAGGGTTATTGAGCACTCCAGCAGTCCTTGGGCCAGCCCAGTGGTATTGGTCCCAAAGGCTGCTGCACCTGGTGCCACTCCAGAACTTAGGTTCTGTGTGGACTACCGGGGACTCAATGGAGTCAGCAGGACTGGTGTACACCCCACCCCCTGAGCTGATGAGCTCATTGACCGGTTAGGCGCTGCAAAGTGCCTCAGTACGTTTGATTTAACATCTGGGTCCTGGCAGATTGCCTTAACTGAGGGGGCCAAGGACAGGTCAGTATTCTCCACGCCAGATGGACACTTTCAAGTTAAAGTGATTTGGGATGAAGAATGCCCCTGCCACCTTTCAGAGGTTGGTCAACCAGGTATTGTCAGGACAGATGAGTTCAGTGCTGCCTACCTGGATGACATTGCTGTGTTTAGTTCCACATGGGAGGAACACCTGCAACACTTCTGGAGAGTGTTAGAGGCCCTGCAGAAGGCAGGCCTCACTATTAAGGCGAGCAAGTGCCAAATAGGGCAGGGTTCTATGGTGTACTTAGGACATCAGGTGGGGAGTGGCCAGGTGGCACCCCTACAGCCAAAAAGTGATACCATTCTGGCTTGGGAGCCTCCCAGGACCCAGACTGAAGTGAGAGCCTTTTTGGGTCTCACAGGATAGTGCAGGAGGTTTGTTAAGGGATATGGTACCGTTGTTACCCCCTTAACTGAGTTGACTTCTAAGAGGCAACCCAGGAAAGTGATCTGGACAGAGGCTTGCCAGAACGCTTTTGATGCCATGAAGGCTGCCATGTGCATAGCACCTGTGCTGAAGGCACCAGACTACTCCAAGGAGTTTGTTGTGCAAACAGAGGCCTTAGAGCATGGTATTGGAGCAGTACTCTCACAGCTTAATGAAGAGGGCCTAGATCAACTTGTAGCCTTCATTAGCAGGAGGTTACTGCCTAGGGAACGTAGGTGGAGTGCCAGAGAACGTGAAGTGTTTGCTGTGGGCTGGGTACTGAAGAAGCTAAGGCCCTACTTGTTTGGGACTCACTTCTGAGTTCAGACTGGCCACAGGCCCCTCAGATGGTTAATGCAGATGAGGGGTGAGAATCCAAAACTGTTGAGGTGGTCCATTTCCCTACAGGAGATGGACTTTACGGTGGAACACCGTCCTGGTACAGAACACGCCAATGCTGATGGTCTGTCCAGGTTCTTCCGCCTTAGTGTTGAGAGCTCACATGAGGTTGGGTAGTTGCTCCCCACTTTCAGCTGGGGGGGACACGTGTTAGACTTTTCATCCTTGGAGTGGTCTCCCTTAACTTTTTGCCTCTGTTCCCCAGGTTGTTGATGTGGGCTGGACTCTGATTTTACTGTTTTTGTTACTCTGTGTCACTTTACCACTGCTAACTAATGCTAAAGTGCAAGTGCTCCTTTACAAAATGTCCATGTAATTGGCTTATCCATGACTGGCATATTTGATTTACTAGTAAGTTCCTAGTAAAGTGCACTAGAGGTGCCAGGGTCTGCAAATCAAACGCTACTAGTGGGCCTGCAGCACTGGTTGGGCCACCCACATAAGTAGCTCTGTAATCATGTCTGAGACTTGCCATTGCAGTGTCTGTGTGTGCGGTTTTAACTGTGAATTCGACTTGGCAAGGGTATCCATTTACCAAGCATAAACCTTCCCTTTTCTTACATGGAAGTCACCCCTAAAGTAGGCCCTAGGTAGCCCCTTGGGCAGGGTGCAGTGTATGGTTAAGGTAGAACATATAGTAATGTTTTTTATATGTCCTGACGGTGAAATATTGCTCAATTCGTTTTTCACTGTTGCAAGGCCTGTCCCTCTCATAAGGTTAACATGGGGGCTACCTTTAAATCTGATTAAAGAGTACTTTGGGAGCGGATGGACATGTGGAGTTTAGGGCCTCTGAGCTCACAATTTAAAAATTCATCTTTTAGTAAAGTTGATTTTAAGATTGGGTGTTTGAAAATGCCACTTTTAGAAAGTGAGCATTTTCTTGCTTATACCATTTCTGTGACTCTGCCTGTTTGTGGATTCCCTGTCTGGGTCAGTCTGACAGTTGGGCTGGTTGCACCTCACACTAGACAGTGACACAAAGGGAGCTGGGGTGTAGTCTGCATATCCTGATGAGCCATCTGTGCTAGGATGGAGGGGAGGAGTGGTCACTCATGCCTGAAAGGGCTGTGCCTGCCTTCACACAATGCAGTCTCCAACCCCCTGGTGAGTGTCTGGGGCCTGGCCTGGGCAAAGCAGGATTTCACATTCAAAAGAGACTTTATTTTGAAGTAGGCCTACTTCAAAGGAGAAATTGGGTGTAAAAGGGGCACCCAAAACCACAGACTTTAGAACACTTCTGGAACCAAGAGGAACCTCTGCCTGGAGAAGAGCTGAAGAGCTGAGGAAAATGAGCTGCCCTGTCTGTGACTGTGCTTTGTGGAGCCATCCTGCAGTTGCTGCTTCTGCCAGAGTAAGAGGGCAAAGACTGGACTTTGTGTGCCTTCCGTCTTGAGAAGAAATCTCCAAGGGCTTGATTTAGAGCTTGCCTCCTGTTGTTTGAAGTCTCTAGGATAGCAAAGACTTCTCTCTGCCAACACCTGGAGTCTCTGGAGAGACTCCTGCTCTGCCCTGTGGTCCCCATCCAGTTCCTGGGACCCTGAAAGGAGAAGCTGGCAGCCTAAGAGGAGGAAATCCACACACAGAGCGCCGTGAGGGGAAAAGATCGACATGACTCCGATCTGCAGCTGAAGAAATGATGCGCCACCGGCTCCGCGGCTGAAAATCGACACTCGGAGGAAATGTGACCGAAGAATCGACGCATGGAGCTGGAGAAATGACGCGCAGCATCGCTGACGGATGCTGGGAGATCGCAATCTGCGATGCGTGGTTTTTGGATCATCGTGCGGCTGGATTTCCAAAGCAAGCACCGCTGGGCATGTAAAAACAACGCTAGGCCTGCCCGGACCCGAGAGTGCTGACCAGATCGACGCATCGTTCTCCTGCGGAGAGAAGAAACAATGCGCCCGACCCGATGAAAGGTGAAACGACGCAAGGTCTTGCTCGTGAGTGAAATCAACGCATCGCAAGCCCTTTCTGACGCACACTAGCCATGCGGAGTTATTTTTGACACACACAAGGTACATTTTCATGCTAACAGTGTTAGTGTATGTTTTAAACTACTTAAAGACTCTTTTTGCATTTTTATTGATAACTTGACTTGTGTATTGTGGATTTTTGTCGTTTTGGTCTTGTTTTGTTTAGATAAATATGTCCTATTTTTCTAAAACTGTGTTGTGCCATTTTGTAGTGCTTTTATTAAGTTACTGTGTGTGTTGGTACAAATACTTTACACCTAGCACTCTGAAGTTAACCCTACTGCTCTGCCAAGCTACCAAGGGGGTAAGCAGGGGTTAGCTGAGGGTGATTCTCTTTTACCCTGACTAGAGTGAGGGTCCTTGCTTGAACAGGCGGTAACCTGACTGTCAACCAAAGACCCCATTTCTAACAAACTCTACAGAGCGGGCTTGCTGCCACATGTGGCGATGCCCCACTACCTGTTTGACCTCACCCATATCATATGTGAATGCCCCTCTGTTCGGCCCTTCGAGATGGTGACTCTATGGCGATTCAGGAGCTTCTTTCTTCCTCTATGACCCTACTACACGATACTAGGGATCCCCAAGCTTAACCTGCCCAAAACACGCCTCTTATACACGGCCCTCGTGACTGCCATGATTTACATTCTTCAATACCTGTGATCTCCCACGTTACCATCATCAGAAAAATGGATGGTAGCAATGGTCCAGACGACAACCCATGAACTCATCATTTATCAACTACAGGACCAATTAGTGCTATTCCAGCAGACATGGGCACCCCCTATCTGAGCAGGCTCCATGGGCACATGACAGCCTGTGTCCCTCTATGAATAAACATCATGGCTTGCATCTTACTCCCCTGCACCACCATCCTCCTGACTCCCTCTCCCCCCTACACAGACCTTCCCCCCATTCCCTCTGTTTGTCCACTGCTCCACTCCGCTCCTTCCCCCCTTTTTTACTTTCCCCTCTTCGCTCCCCCTTCCCTTTCCTGCCATCTCCCCCATTCCCTTTTGCTCCCCCTTCCACTGGACCCATCTGGAGGCCCTGTCCCCATCCGTCTTACCATTTTTCCCCCCAATACAGTCACAGAGCCTGTGGCACCTCCTTCCTCACTCTGCTTCCATCTCATCATATGCCCCATTATCAATACACTGGTCCATTGTTGTCCCCCCCCACACAGTTACCACTAACCCCACTTTTCCCTGATAATCAGGTATGCAACGCCCTTATAACCACACCATTTAGTTTTCCTCTGACACCTCCTCCAAGAATGACTCTTGCAAGATCCCCTCTTCCTATACTACTGTACCTTACTCTAGTATTATTTCAATTTTACTCATCATATTCCTCCACTCATCTGTCATGTGCTACCCGTCCCCTTCCTGTTACTTCACTTTCCTTAATACCCACTGCACCTTGGTTATCACTTGTTTTAATCACTGTCCTATATTGCAGTTTGTACCAGAGCTAATGTGCTTGGTTTTTCTTCAATAAATAATTGCAACACAAAAAAGAAATAACAAACAATGAGGGTTAATAGTTGAAGAAACCAGGCTACTCAGCATTTCAGCACATAGGTAAAAGAGTTCACTTGGGCTAAAGACTTACATTATGTAACTTATGCCCCTCTCATTCTTCCATCCTTGTGTCCAGAAATTGTAACTAGTGGACCTTTTAATGATTAGTTCTACTACCCATTATGTATTCCTCCCACAAACATGACATATAGGGCCTGATTCTAACTTTGGAGGACGGTGTTAAACCGTCCCAAAAGTGGCGGATATACCACCTACCGTATTACGAGTTCCATAGGATATAATGGACTCGTAATACGGTAGGTGGTATATCCGCCACTTTTGGGACGGTTTAACACCGTCCTCCAAAGTTAGAATCAGGCCCATAATGTATTAATGCATGTATGGCTTGAGTAAAATTGACAGTGGTGGGAACCTAATTTTAATACAAGTCTCTACAACCTATCACCCATGTATATTGTGTGCAAATTAAATAATAAAGATGCTGGTATGTACCCCTACTTTAAAACAAGCTGAATTTACGCAGACATAGGCCCTCATTCTGACCCTGGCGGTCTTTGACCGCCAGGGCGGAGGACCGCGGGAGCACCGCCGACAAGCCGGCGGTGCTTCAATGGGGATTCCGACCGCGGCGGTAAAGCCGCGGTCGGACCGGCACCACTGGCGGGGTCCCGCCAGTGTACCGCGGCCCCATTGAATCCTCCGCGGCGGCGCAGCTTGCTGCACCGCCGCGGGGATTCTGACCCCCCCTACCGCCATCCAGATCCCGGCGGTCGGACCGCCGAGATCCGGATGGCGGTAGGGGGGGTCGCGGGGCCCCTGGGGGCCCCTGCAGTGCCCATGCCACTGGCATGGGCATTGCAGGGGCCCCCGTAAGAGGGCCCCTACATGTATTTCACTGTCTGCTGCGCAGACAGTGAAATACGCGACGGGTGCAACTGCACCCGTCGCACAGCTTCCACTCCGCCGGCTCGATTCCGAGCCGGCTTCATCGTGGAAGCGTCTTTCCCGCTGGGCTGGCTGGCGGTCTGAACGAGACCGCCCGCCAGCCCAGCGGGAAAGTCAGAATTACCGCCGCGGTCTTTCGACCGCGGAACGGTAACCTGACGGCGGGACTTTGGCGGGCGGCCTCCGCCGCCCGCCAAGGTCAGAATGAGGGCCATAATGTTATATAACAATTAAATGGCCCTTGAAAGTAAATTTGCCGTACCCTAATTTTAAAGTTTCTGCCAATGGAGACAGACACTTATGTTATCAAAGGCCATTTGAAAATCTATAAAACTGACACAGAACCAAGTGTTATCACCAGGCATGCACTTCGAACTATTGTATATGGAAAACCATTGTAGTACACCGATATAACCTTGATACTGGGGGGAGAATCAGTTGGTATTAAATCTATATTGTGGGAAAGAGGGAAATTAGTACCCCATCACCACTCAAACCATCACCATGTTTCTGCCGGTTGGCTCAGCAGAGACCATTGCATTCATTAGGATGGAACACGGAATCCTCTTTGGCATCTAGGAACTGTAAATGCCACTAACAGGTGGTAGAACCTCTGTCCCCACTTTACTCATTCTGGTCCCTAGGTATCTGAAAAACATCAATGGATGTGGTTATTCTAACAAATCTCTTGACTAGGACTCATAGGACTATTATCGCATTCATAACATGCAAGCTAACACACAGCATGCAACACTTGCATGCGGTGATAGGTGTGAAACTGCACTTGTGTATCATGCATGCTGTGAGACCAGCTCACATCCTCTTACCCGAAAATTGGGCAATCTGAGCCACAAAGAGAAAGGGCTCAGGAGCCCCTGTAGTCACACACTACGAGGGAAGGAAATATAAAATAGTCACTTCTCACCATTGTAAAAATTATCCAATTGGTCCTCTGAAGATAAAAAATATACATATAGGGGAGAAAGAGTAATAATGGACACGTATGATAGCCCATCCCTCCACACTTACCACATCAAGGTGTGTCCCTTATTAGGTCATCTGCTGATCTCAACTCCTTCTTCCCAATGAAGTTTATTTACATACATATATGTATATAAATAAATATACATGTATGCCTCCATCTGATTGATTGACTGCTAATCATGTTCAGCTGTCTTGCATCTCTACATGCTGACGTAGTTACGTTTACAGACATTTTCAGCTACCTTGCATCCCTTTGTAAAGGCATATTTTGAAATTCCAGGAGCACCTAATCATGGGGTCTGCTGCCGCTCCTGCAACTGCTTTCTTTTGTAAAGACCAGCTAGTATGCAGAGTCAGCCTCCCAGCATGTGTGATGGTTCAACCGGCTCCTCCTGCCTCTCACACCGCTGTCTCCTTAAAGGGGCCATCCTGAACATTAAACATTGAATTCACCCCCACCCCCCTAGATTGACCACTGCAGCTCACATATTTCAGGGGGAAAATGTCATAGTGAATTACTGACACCATTCTTGATCCAGTATACTGTGACTTCCAAAGCACTTCATGATGTTATATCTAAATCAATAATGGGTTATAGGAACTGTGGTCCTCAGGCTTAAATCAATTCTGTTCTTACTACTATCATATTATATCAGTCACATGCTTGTTCAAAAAAATCAATGCAACACAAAAGGATAATGGACGGAGTGCTGAAACTTTTCAAACACCCAACCCCAGTCAAAGATCTGGGTTAAATCCATTGTTCTTGTGCTCAACATGCCACCCCAGTTTACACCCAGTCAAATGCAAATGATCATGACCCTCCTGCTTATGGGAACTGTCCAGTCCAAACTGCCAGACCAGGTCCTCCCTGAATCAAAAACAAGCACCCTGGGACTGGTTTCATGGTATCATACCTCATCAACCAGGCTAGCCTGAATCTACTGGCACAGGGAACAAGGGATCCACGACTAGGCATACCCTTCTCACTTAGGGCGACATAAAAGGATGATGGACGGAGTGATGACATTTTCAAACACCCACCCTTGTGATAGATCCCAATTAAATCCATCACACTTTTGCTCACCAAGCTACCCCAGTTTGGAAGCAGCCATATGCAAATCAGTCCTGACCCTGCTCCCCATGGGAACAGCCCAGCCTGAACTGCCAGGCCAGGTCCTTACTGGATCGAAAACAACCATCCTAGGACTGGTTTCTGAGTATCACCCCCTCATCAGCCAGGCTAGCTTGAATCCTGTGGCACAGAGAGCAAAGGACCCACATCTGGCCATACTCTGGACACTTAAGGCAACCTTACCAACATAAAAGGATGATGGACGGAGTGGTGAAACATTTCAAAAACTCACCCCTAGTCACAGATCTGGGTTAAATCCGTTGTTCTTATGCTCACCATGCCACCCCGGTTTGGACCTTGCCATAGGCAAATCAGTCTTGACCCTGATGCCGATGGGAACAGTCCACAAGAACTACCAGGCCATGTTCTCCCTGGACCAGAAACAAGCATTCTTGGACCAGTTTAGTTCTGGGGTATCACCCTTCATCAACCAGTCTAGCTTCAATCCAGTGGCACAGTGAGCAAGGGACCCACCTCTGGGCATACCCTTGCCACCTAGGGTGACTTTAGCGACACAAAAAGATAATGGATGGAGTGGTGCAACTTTTCAAACACTCATCCCCAGTCATAGATCTGGGTTGAATCTATAGTTTTTTTGCTCACCATGCCACCCTAGTTTGGACCCAGCCATACGCAAATCAGTTTTGACTCTGATCCCCATGGGAACAGTCCAGCATGAACTGCCAGGTCCTTCCTGGACCAGAAACAAGGATCCTGGGACTGGTTTCGGAGTATCACCCCTCATCAAGCAGGCTAGCTTGAATACAGTGGCACAGTGAGCAAGGGTCCCAGGTCTTGTCATACCTTGGCCACCTACGGCGACTTTAGAAACAGAAAAGGATGATCGACGGAGCGCTGAACCTTTTCAAACACTCCCCCTCAGTCAGAGATCTGGGTTAAAGTCATCATTCTTTTGCTCACCATGCCACCCCAGTTTGCATTCACCCATATGCAAATCAGTCTTGACCATGCTTCCCATGCAACCAGTCCAGCCAAAACTGCCAGACCAGATCCTCCTTGGACTGGAAACAAGTATCCTGTGATCAGTTTTGGTGTATCAGCCCTCATCAGCCAGACTAGATTGAATACAGTGGCACAATGAGCAAGGTACCTACTTCTGGGCATACCCTGGCCACTTAGGGTGACTCTAGCAACACAAAAGAATGAAAGAAAGTGCTGAAACTTTTCAAACACTCAAACCCTTTCACAGATCTGGGTTAAATCCATCGTTCTTTTGCTCACCATGCAAACCCAGTTTAGACCCAGCTGTATGCAAATCAGTCTTGACCCGCCTCCCCATGGGATCAGTCCAGCCAGAACTGCCAGGGCTGTATGTAAGGGATGCTGGCGATTACTTTTTCCAAAACCATCCAAGACAGTTTTCTGTCATTATGCCTAGCCTCTAGGTAATGACATGTCAGTTTGGATGATGCTGCAGTGTTCATTTATCCTCACTTTTATCTTCTTAGTTCACATACCAATGTACAATAGGCCACATGGACAAGTATATTACATTCTTACTATTACAGTTCGTCAGGGCCTTTAAAAGCCATGGTTTTCCTCTTTTCATGTCCACTTCTTTTGCAAAACAAATCATATTGGAATGTGCTGAATTGGCACTTACTGAGAAAATATTTGAGTTTGAGGATATATTATCCACCACATACAGGTGTCAGCATCCCTGCCTACCATGGGCCCAATAATACCACACATTATGTGTTGAGTCCTTCCTTTTAACCCCTTCGCTGCCAGGCCTTTTGCCCCTCTGGTGCCAAGCCTTTGTTTGGCTGTTTGGGGCAGTTCGTGCTTAGGCCCTCATAACTCTTTGTCTACATAAGCTACTCATGCCACATTTGCGTCCTTTTTTTCCAACATCTGAAGGATTCTAAAGGTACCCAGACTTTGTGGGTTCCCCTGTAGGAGACCAAGAAATTTTCCAAAATACAGCAAACATTTCATTTTTTTAAAACAAAATGGGGAAAAAGGGCTGCAGAAGAAGGCTTGTGGTTTTTTCCCTGAAATTGGCATCAACAATGGGTTTCTGGTGCTAAATTCACCATCTTCCTAGCTTTCAGGAACATGCAAACTTGAATCAGAAAACCCAATTTTTCAACACAATTTTGGCACTTAACTGGGACATACCCCATTTTTACTATTTTTTGTGCTTTCAGCCTCCTTCCAGTTAGTGACAGAAATGGGAGTCAAACCAATGCTGGATCCCAGAAAGATAAACATTTCTGGAAAGTAGGCCAAATTCTGAATTCAGCAAGGGGTAAATTGTGTAGATCCTACGAGGTTTTCCTACAGAACATAACAGCTGAAATAAAAAATATTGAAATTGAGGTGAAAAAAACAGCCATTTTTCTTCACGTTTTACTCTGTAACTTTTTCCTGCAATGTCAGATTTTTTAAAGCAATATACCGTTACATCTGCTGGACTCTTCTGGTTGCAGGGATATATAGGGCTTGTAGGTTCATTAAGAACCCTAGGTACCCAGAGCCAATAAATGAGCTGCAGCTTGCAATGGGTTTTCATTCTATTTTGGGTATACAGCAATTCATTTGCTGAAATAAAGAGAGTGAAAAATAGGTATCAAGAAAAGCTTTGTATTTCCAAAATGGGCACAGGATGAGGTGTTAAGAAGCATTGGTTATTTTCACATCTCTGAATTCCGGGGTGCCCATACTAGCATGTGAATTACAGGGCATTTCTCAAATAGACATCTTTTTTACACACTGTCTTACATTTGGAAGGACAAAATGTAGAGAAAGACAAGGAGCAATAACACTTGTTTTGCTATTCTGTATTCCCCCAAATCTCCCAATGGTACCACACTTCCGTAGGCCTAATGCTCAGGACAGGAAACGCAACATAGACACATCACATTTTTACATTAAAATCTGTTTTTGCAAAGCCCCTAGCTGTAGATTTTGGCTGCTAGCTCACCCGCCACGTATGGAAACCTACCAATCCTGAGCATTTTTTTAAACTAGACACCTAGGGGAATCCAAGATGGGGTGACTTATAGGCCTCTCACCTGGTTCTGTTACCCAGAATCCTTTGCAAACCTCAAAATCCGGCCAAAAAAAAACACTTTTTCCTCACATTTTGGTGACAGAAAGTTCCGGAATTTGAGAGGAGCCACAAATTTCCTTCCACCCAGCGTTCCCCCAGATCTCCCAATAAAAATGGTAACTCACTAGTGAGGGTAGGCCTAGCTCTCGCGACAGGGAATGCCCCAAAACCCTACGTTGACACATCACATTTTCCTAAAGAAAACAGAGCTGTTTTTTTGAAAGTGTCTAGCTGTGAATTTTGGCCTCCAGGTCAGCTGGTACCTAGGGAAATCTACCAAAACTGTGCATTTTTCAAAACTAGATACCAAGGGGAGTCCAAGATGGGGTGACTTGTGTGGCTCGCACCAGATTCTGTTACCCAGAATCCTTTGCAAAACTCAAAATTTGGCCAAAAAAACACTTTTTCCTCACATTTTGCTGACAGAAACTTCTGGAATCTGAGAGGAGCCACAAATTTCCTTCCACCCAGCATTCCCCCAAGTCTCCCGATACAAATGGTACCTCACTTATGTGGGTAGGCCTAGCGCCCGCAACAGGGAATGCCCCAAAACACAACGTGGACACATCACATTTTCCCAAAGAAAACAGAGCTGTTTTTTGGAAAGTGCCTAGCTGTGGATTTTGGCCTCCAGGTAAACTGGCACCTAGGGAAACCTACCAAACCTGTACATTTTTTAAATAGACATATTTTTTACACACTGCCTTACATTTGGAAGGACAAAATGCAGATAATGACAAGGGGCAATAACACTTGGGGACATATTTATACTCTCTTTGCGCCGAATGTGCGTCAAAATTTTTGACGCACAATCGGCGCAAACCCTGCCTCATATTTATACTTTGATGTCCGATGCAGCGGGCGTCAAAGTTCCACCATGTGCGCCATTTTTTGGAAGGGGGAACCAGCCTTGCGTTAATTATATGCAAGGTAGGCGTTCCCTTCCAAAAAATGACTTTAAGGCCTGTGCCCCATATTTATACTGTGACGTCATTTTGACGCACAGGAGGGGGCAGGTCTTAAAAAACGACGCCCAGCCTGATGGGCACTGTTTTTTAACGCCTGGGTCAGGGCAGGCGTTAAGGGACCTGTGGGCTCGGAAGGAGCCCAGAGGTGCCATCCCATGCCCCAAGGGACACCCCCTGCCACCCTTGCCCACCCCAGGAGGACACCCAAGGATGGAGGGACCCATCCCAGGGAAAGAAAGGTAAGTTCAGGTAGGTATTTTTTTCCGTATTTTTTTTGTGGCATGGGGGGCCTGATTTGTGCCCCCCTACATGCCACTATGCCCAATGACCATGCCCAGGGGACATATGTCCCCTGGGCATGGCCATTGGGCAAGGGGGCATGACTCCTGTCTTTGCTAAGACAGGAGTCATTTCAATGGGGGTTGGGCGTTGAAAAAAATGGCGCAAATCGGGTTGAGGCCAAAATTTTGCCTCAGACCTGACTTGCCCCATTTTTTAACACCCAATCTCCATTTTCCCCTACGCCGGCGCTGCCTGGTGTGAGTCATTTTTTTTTACGCACACCAGTCCGCAGCGCCGGCTAACGTCATTCAATAAATACGGCGCCCGCATGGTGCTTTGGAATGGCGTTAGCCGGCGGTAACATTTTTGACGCACAACTGCGTTGGCACAGTTGTGCGTCAAAAAGTATAAATATGGGCCTTGTTTTGCTATTCTGGGTTCCCCCAAGTCTCCTAATGGTACCTCACTTGCGTGGGTAGGCCTAATGCAAAGGACAGGAAACGCAATATAGATACATCACATTTTTACATTGAAATCTGACGTGTTTTTGCAAAGTCGCTAGCTGTAGATTTTGGCCTCCAGGTCAGCTGGCACCTAAGGAGACCTACCAAAACTGTGCATTTTTTAAAACTAGACACCTAGGGGAGTCCAAGATGGGGTGACTTGTTTGGCTCTCACCAGGATCTGTTGTCCAGATCCCTTTGCAGACCTCAGAATTTGGCCCAAAAAACAATTTTCCTCACATTTCCGTGACAGAAAGTTCTGGAATGTGAGAGGAGCCACAAATTTCCTTCCACCAGCATTCCCCTAAGTCTCCTGAGAAAAATGGTACCTCACTTGTGCGGGTAGGCCTAGTGCCGGCGAAAGGAAATATCACAAAACACTATGTGGACCCATCAAAATTATTAAATACAAAACTAACCGTTTTTCTTGGGGGGGGGGCTAAATTTTTGGTCCTGGGCTCAGCAGCCATCTAGGGAAACCTACCAAACCAAGACATTTCTAAAAACTAGACACCCGGGGGAGTCCAGTGAGGTGTGACTTGCGCGGATTGCCAATGTTTTCTTACCAAGAATCCTCAGCAAGCCTCGAATTTAGATAAAAAAATCAAATGTTTCCCACATTTCTGTGTGGGATCCCTGCACGGGGACAAATTTCCTACCACTCAACATTCCCCTCAGTCTCCTGATAAAAATGATACCTCACTTGTATAGGTGGGCCAAGTGCCTGTGACAGGGAAGAGCCAAAAACATGTCAAAATTGAGGGGAACCAAAGCGGGTCCAAAAGGGCAGTTTGAAAAAAAAAATTTTTAGGCTGACAAGTGCAGCAGAATCTTTATCGGTATAGCCGAGACAATGCTGGGTGGTAGGAATTTTGTGGATTCCTGCAGATTCCGGAATGTTCCATCACAAAAATGTAGGAAAAATGTGTGATTTCCAGCAAAGTTAGAGGTTTGCAGGTCATTGTGGGTAAGAAAATGGTGTGGGGTGCATGTGAAGCACACCACCCTGGACTCACCCAGATGTTTAGTTTTCAGATGTGTCTAGGTGATGTTGATTTTTCTACATTGCAGCGTCCAAAAGTCCAAAAAGTGCAACCCTCACCATTCCAAGTTTTGACGATTTTGAGAGTTAGCCAAGCTCTCATGGCCCAAATGCAAACGCAAAACCCAGAATAATCAACATCCTCTTGCTTGCCGTGGAATAAGATGTTTTGATGTGTGGGGGGAGAGCTGAAAGACTGTACCCACTTCAGTTGGGGTGGGGGCATAACCAGGCCCATACTGGTTTGTAGCCACCACCCAACAATTTGTTTTTGATTAGTAGAATTTCTCCCATCCCCCGGGGTGTGGATCGGGGGTAATTGCCCCATCTGCCCACTGGTGAGCAGAACAACTTTGTCCCCATTTATTTGGGGTTGGGGTATGGCCATAACCCCACCCTCTTATTTTGAAAAACAAATCTTCCCAGGTTTCTGGTGGGCTTTCTCCCCCCCCATGGGGGCAGATGGGCCTTCCAAAAATAACCCATTCTTCCCCCAAGGGGGGCAAATATGGCCAACAGTAATGTGCCCCCATGGGGACTGACCCTTGCCCAAGGGGCTGGCCCCCCAAACAAAAAACACACCAATCCCTTGTGCCTAAGTGGTTTCTGCCCCGGGGGCAGATTGGTTTAATAGAAATAGGCCGATCCGCCAACAAGGGGGGCAGAAATGGCCTAAAATAAATATGACCCCCAGGGGAACAACCAAATTGGCGCAAAAAAAAATAATCAATGGGGCCTCGTGGTTTCTGCCCCCCTTGGGGGCAGATCGGCCTAATAAAAATAGGCTGGTGTGCCCCCAAGTGGGGCAGAAATGGCCTAAATTTTATTTGACCCCCATGGGAATGACCCTTGCCTGAGGGTCGCTCCCTTGTGTGAAATTGATGCAAACAAATAAAAATCCCTGGTGTCTAATGGTTTCTGCCCCCCTTGGGGGCAGATTGGCCTATTAAAAATAGGCCAAATTGCCTAAATACAATTTGCCCCCCAGGGGAGCAACCCTTGCCTAAGGGGTCGCTCCACATATATAAAAAAATAAAGTAAACACTAAAATGTGTATATATCCCTGGTGTCTGGGGGTAAAGGGGCAGATTGGCCTAATTATAATAGGCCGCTTTTCTCCCAGAGAGGGCAGAAAAAGCCTAAAAATATTTTGCTCCCCTGGAGAGCAGCCCTTGCCCAAGGGACCGTTCCCCTCATTCAATGATATAAAAAACAAATCCCTGGTGTCTAGTAGTGTCTGCCCCCTTGGGGGCAGATTGTACTAATAAAAATAGGCCGATCTGCCCCCAAGGAGGGCAGAAATGGCCTAAGAGTAATTTTGTCCCAGGGGAACAACCCTTGCCTAAGGGCTCGCTCGCCACATATAAAAAAAGTTAAACAAACTTTAAAAAATTGTTATCCCTGGTGTCTAAGGGTTTCTGCCCCTCCGGGGGCAGATCAGCCCAATTGTAATAGGCCAATCTGCCCCCGGGTGGGGCAGAAAAGGCCTAAAAGTATTTTGCCCCCCTGGGGAGCGGCCCTTGTCCAAGGGGACGCTACCCTCATTCAGTAATAGAAAAAAACACCCATGTGTCTAGTGGTTTCTGCCCCATTGGGAGCAGATTGGCCGAATAAAAATAGGCTGATCTTCCCCCAAGGGGGGCAGAAATGGCCTAAGAGTAATTTTGCCCCCCAGGGAGCGACCCTTGCTAAGGGGTCGCTCCCTACATATGAAAAAAAAAAAGAAAAAATATCCCTGGTGTCTAGCGGTTTCTGTCTCCCCCGTAGGCAGATCAGCCTAATTGTAATGGGCCAATCTGCCCCCAGGGGGAAGAAATCGCCTAAAAATAATTTGCCCCCCTGGGGAGCGGCCCAGTAGTTTTTTGTCTCACTTCTCTCTCCCTTTTTAAATATGGGGATAATATGTGCCCCAGCCCAGGTTGGGGGTAGGTCAGCCCCTTCTAGAATTTTGCTTGATAGGGAATTGATGTAGAGAGCCCAGATATCGATCTCAGATTTGAATAGGTCACCTGGGATGACATCAGGTCCAGGGGCCTACCCTCATTGTAGATCATTGGTTATCAAAATTGTACCTACCAAAGAAAAAGACAGATCTATACATGCAGGGGGATCAACCTGTAAGGGGGCAAAGGGAGGATGATCATGAGAGGAATCACCATGTAGGGTTGAAAAGTGTTATGTCCAAACTGCTGGTGATATGAAATGATGGGTGGTAGCGCCAGTATGGCTGTGGGCAATGATTTACCAAAATAAGGACTCTTGCTTGTCCAGGGTAGCATCAAGCAGACCGTGCCACACTGACAAGCAGAACAGACAGCTGTTATGATCTTTCTTCATCCTTAAGAGATGCGTCTTAGCCCTATGGCAGTCTTGGTCATACCATAAGGACAATTTAAGTGGTTTATTCAGGCGGGTTTTGGAAGGCCTTCAGAAGAAATCTTTAAGAGACTGGAAGAAGGAGGAATGGTTGACTAAAATCGATTTGTTAGAAAATTGTCATTGGCAAGCTTGGCCAAGAAAGGAGGGGATTGAGATTATTTGCTATAATGGGCCCTTCACATGTTAGAAATAATTGGAGAAGGTAAATACTGAACTGAAGGAGATGAAAGGTCACAAAGGAAGTCACCAATCTATATTGTTTCTAAGATGCTGTGATTAGTGTAATCTCTAGTCGTAATCTTGAAGTTGCAGAGATTTTTCCAAAGTCTGCTTTCAATAGGGAAGTAATCAATACGTAATTTCTTGTTGCCCCTCCTAAAAGTAAAAGTTTGAGTTTTATGAGATTCAGTTCTTCCTTTGCAGGCCTTAAGGCCAAAAGAGAGTGTCAAAGAAGCTAACTGTAGGGCAGCAGTAGACCATTCTTTTAAAGAGTCGGCTTCCAAAAATGTAATGCCCAAGGGTTCATCTTCGAGTTCCGTAATTGAAGTAATGAGATCTATGAGCTCGTAGATGGTGGTGAAGTCACCCATTAAAAACGTGAACTCAAAATTAGGCCACAAGGAGTGGAAATTGTCCACAACGACTAGAGTTGGAGATTCCCTAATTTAGGGGGTCATCAAGACGTTGCTAGAACTCCCTTTACATGGCTAAGGGTAAGACCAAGAATATCAGGAGCTTTTGCATCAACAATGGAGTGAAATTTTAATCCAGATAATCAGTCCCCCCGAAGGCCTGCCTCTCGAAGGGGGCAGGGCATTATTATAAAGGAACATGTACCTAGGTGTATGGAGGGAAGATTGCGCCCCAGATTCCAGCATCAGGATAATGTTGAAAGAGTCCAGAAATCTTTTGGAAACAGGATCCATGATTTTGTTAGCGATCCCGGCTACCTTACAGGAAAGTACTCAAATTGCTTTGGTCGGGATCTCTACATCAGATATTTACATGCAGTTAGAGAGGATTGACAGAGATTTTGAATGAGATAAAGAATAGTTGGCTTCAGAGGATGCAGGAGGCTCAATTCGAGATAGCCAGTCTATGGAGCTGAGAAATCTGTTTAGGTTTGCAACAGTGATCAAGAAAGTTGCATACAAGTGATTGGTCATGTTAAGGTGTTGTTTAACATTTGGATATTGAGGGGGAATTATGGGGTTAGACACAGGTGCCCGAGCATTAAGATCCCCAAATGGGATCCATAAAGATGATGAAAAAGCTGGAGTCTGATGGAATGGTTGGTGCTCTGTCCTACTCATAAAATGTCAATTTTGAATTGGATTAGGGGGAGCTATAGATCACATGTTCATGCTGATCAGACACTGGACAATATGTTTGCTGGTAAAATCCAGACAAATGCAATCCAGGGAGGAATTTCTCACTGGCATCCTGTGTGCCCAAATGATTTCTGAGTGAATAATAGAATTCAAATAAAAAAATGACCTTATTGACAGGCAAATTGTTGTCTTCGAAGGACCTAGGGCCCAGCTTTGGCATGTTAATCATATATATCAAATGTCCTGGGGAGTTCTACTGGATAGGATTTGGTTTATCTGTCAGTGGATGATTGTTGGGCATATAGAAAAAGGGTTGTGGCTTCATGACAAATGACATAGCCGATGGAACGTCCAAGTTGGGTTGGGGAGAAGATAGATGGGTTCACTGATTCTTTGATGACAAATCTGCAGTCTCGGGCGGAAGACTCTCCCTACTATATTACTGATTTATTGAACTAATAGAACAAGTTTGAGGTAAAGTTGCAGGAGCTAATTCAGTCATAGAAGTGGACTGTGTCAGACAGGTGGCCTGGGATAGCTGGCGGGAACTATAATTAATGGCCTCCCTTGTGGCATAACATAATTCTTCATTCAAGGCAGGCCTGGTAAATCTAACCTGTTCTGATGAGTGTGTTTTGAAACCATAGATTTTTAATTAGATATCTCATCTTTCAATGTCTGCATAACGTCTACTACATATTTTTTACTGCAAGATGGTCCAAAACAAATGGTGCAAGGTTGCTACATAGATCAGGGAGCTTTACGCGATCTGTAACTTGGTTAACCTCTAGCTGTTGGAGAACTGCATATCTATTGCTGCATATAACTGGAGAGCTAGTGGGTGCAGGACTCACATTAGATTAAGGAACTGGAGCAATACAAGTCAGTACAGTAACATGGTACATTTAGGGGAAGGAGTCAATGCACGTCTCAGAGGCAATACAGTGGGAGGGCATTTGACTGGCGTGTTAAAAAATGGGTTAATTTGGGGGGGCATCTTTTTGCGAGTTTCACTCACTAATAAGAGAATCCAACTCATCAATTAAGATTTCAATCTCTGTTAGAGTGCAGTTCTCAGCAGCTGGGTTGGAGGGTTTTTGGTCTTACATGGCCCAAGGGAGCTTTCTACAGCTTTCCTCTTGCCCATTTTTAACAAGGAAGTACAATAATATAACTTAAAATTCGACACAGCCAAATGACAATGAACCCCAAATGTACAAAACAATATATTACAATAAGCTAAAAAGTGTAAAAAGAAAAAAGCTGGAGTGTTGGAAAGAAAAAAGCAAATAGATATTTGCCAGTGTAAGGAAAAGTTCAACTTTTTTCGCAGTCAATACTACGAAGAGACAAGTAATATCGTGTAATGAAAGAAAGAAGCACTAAAAAAAAAAAAAGAAAAATGAGGGAACAAACGGAAAATAAGAAAAGCACTAAGATTAAGAGCACTTCAAAGACTGACCAAGCAAGCTTAGAATCATTAAAGAACAAAAACAAGACTGAGAAGGACAAAAAGGTATATAATTAAAATGTTTGCCCTGGGAGCCACTCTAGGGAAGAACAAGGTAAGAATGAAGTTAATGGGGATTATAAGGCACAGTTAAGCTTCAAAGGCTTCTCACTTGTCCCGTCTCAATGTGATGTCTCCTAAAGTCTGGTAAAGAACAGGGTAAGGGCATGTCTTAGCTCAGTTGAAGAGGAGCTTGCAATCTTTCCCAAGATCCCAGGGCGCAGCCCCAAGAAGAGCTAAGGGACGGAGAAACAAACCCCCACGCAAAAAAGGAGCAACTCAGGAAAAGGAGTTGTACTCCTCACCTTTCCCCAGAGAGGGAATGCCTTCAATGGCAACCAGCAGGGTAATTCTCCAGTGGGCCAAGAGAGCCAGTCCAACCGCTGCACGAAGCACCAATGTCCAAAAGTGACAGCCAGCTAGGGGCCAGGCAGAAGTAAAAAGGGGTCAAAAAAGTGTGTCTGACGGGCAACAAGTTAGGCATGCATGTAACTCACTAATAGGTCCTTTTAGCAGAGTAGTCAGAGGGGGAGGGCCCCTAAGGGCCTTTCAGAAGCAGTACAGCTAAAGTGGCAAGGAGTTGTTACCCTCCTGGACCCAGTTGACCTCTATTTTAAGTGAGCGCAGGCACTTCTTAGTTATCGTGTTGGAGCGGGTAGCAAGCAGAGGTCAATTTGGCATATAGTGAACAGATGACAAAGAGGAGGTTGAGCCAAGAGCGAAGGGGGTGGCCCTTCCCTGGCTGATTCTGGCACTGATGGTGAGCAGAGGGCCTACCCTTTGTCCCAGGCTTCACCCAGGTGCTGCCCGCGTGCGTTCTATGCCATAGGAGATGTTTGGGTGCTATATAGCATGCAGCGCTTGGAAACCAGGTGGAGCCCCTCCTCCTTGGCAGAAGAGAACCTGGAACACAAAGTCCCTGCAGGCAAAGTAGCAGCAAAGCTCCTTGGATGTCCTGTGCCACTGGAGATGGTTGGGCACTTTATAGTGCATGGAAACCAGGTGGAGCCACTCCTCCTTGGCAGTAGAGAGTCTGGGACACAAAGTCCCTGCAGCCTAAGTGGCAGCAGCGGCAAGGCTCCCAGGACGTCCCTTGCCGCAGAAGGTGGGTGAGCCTTATATAGTGCGGTGGCACAGGGAAACCAGGTGGAGCCCCTCCTCTTTAGCAATTAGCAGTCTGTGACACAAAGTCCCTTCAGGCAAAGTGGCAGCAGCAGCAAGACTCCCTGGACATACTACGCTATGGGAGGTAGTTCTGTGCTATATAGCAAGGGCACAGGGAAACCAGGTGGAGCCACTCCTCATTGGCAGTTGAGAGCTTGGAACACAAAGTCCCTGCAGGCAAAGTGGAAGCGGCAGCAAGGCTCACTTGACAGCCCACACGACGGTAGGTGGTTGGGCGCTATATAGCGCAGCTTGGGGAAACCAGGTGGATCCCGTTGTCCTTGGCAGCAGAGAGTCTAGGACACGAAGTCCCTGCAGGAAAAGTGGCACCAGCAGCAAGGCTCCTAGTATGTCCCATGCTGAATGAGGTGTTTGGGCACTATATAGTGTGGGGTGTGGGGAAACCAGGTGGAGCCCCTTCTCCTTGGCAGTAGAGAGTCTGGGACACAAAGTCCCTGAAGGCAAAGTGGAGGCAGCAGCAAGGCTTCATGGACGTGATGCACCACAGCAGGTGGTTGGGTGCTGAATAGCACACAGGGAAACCAGGTTGAGCCTCTCGTCCTTAGCATTAGTGAGTCTGGGACACGAAGTCCCTGCAGGCAAAGTGGCGGCTGCAGCGAGACTTCTTGGACATCCTGCACAGAAGGAGGTGGTTGGACGCTATATAGCATAAAGCGGGGATACCATGTGGAGACCTTCCTTCCTGGCAGTTGAGAGTCTGAGATAGGAAGTCCCTGCAGGCAAAGTGGCAGCAGCAGCAAGGCTCCCTGGAGTTCCCGTGCCGCAGGAGATGGTTGGGCGCAATATAGCAAGTGGCAAAAGAAAACCAGGTGGAGTCCCTCCTCCTTGGCAGCAGAGAGTAAGGGACACAAAGTCCCTGCAGGCAAAGTGGCAGCAGCAGCAAGGCTACCTGGATGTCCTGTGCCATGGGAGGTGGTTGTGTGCTATATAGTGCATGGCGTGAGGAAAACAGGTGGAGCCCCTCCTCCTTGGCAGAGAATCGGGGACATGAAGTCCCTGCAGGCAAAGTGGTGGTAGCAACAAGAGTCCCTGGATGTCCCACACCACTTGAGGTGGTTGGGCACTGTATAGGGTGTGGCACGGGGAAACCAGGTGGAGCCCCTTCTCCTTCGCAGTAGAGAGCCTGGGACATGAATTCCCTGCAGGCAAAGTGGTGGATGCAGCAAATCTCCCTGGATGTCTAAAAAATTCAGGTTTTACCAAAAATTTTATTGAATTAATAAAATTACATAAAGCAAATAGGAAAAAAAGAGAAACAAATGGACAAGGTTTTCATTTGTAAATTTTGCACTGGAGTTTGTTCTACAAATGCAATATATTCTTACATCCACTGGACTCGTCTGATCACAGAAATATGTAGTTTTTGTCAATTGTTCAAAAACCAATGGTAACATGAGCTATAAATACAGCTGCAGCTTACAGCAATTTTGTGTTGCATAATGACCATGCATCACTTCATAAGAAAACATGCAATGAAGAAAAAATGGGTATGAAAGAAAGCCCCGCATTTTTCAAATATATCCAAGATTCTAAGTAGGATGATGAGTTTTTTGTACCACTCCAAATGTTTGATTATCTCTAATGCCAGATTATCCTGAGGGCATTTTTTCTAAATGTGTTTCTGAGCACAGTTATTGGCAATTTTAAGCTAAACCTAGAGAGAAATTTGACATATAACAACAAATGTCCAACCATTCTACATTCCTGCACTTCTCTCAATAAAAACCATAGCCTGGATGTGTGGGTGTTACTATCACAGGAGAAAAGAAAGTCCCATTACAGGAATCAACAGGGGTGGCTACCTGGCATATTTAGGCCTGGGATGACTGTCCCCAAGCACATCTACAAACCCCAGATATGTCTACTAGAGACTTGAGTAAGTCCGGTGTGAGGCAGAGTTTGTGGATCCCACAATTTTGTCATATGGACAATGGCCTGGAATCGTCAAACCTTAGAAGATTTTTTTTTCACGTCTCTAACTTAAGTTCTGAATCTGCAAGAAACATTTCATTTTATAAAAATGATAACCTATTTGTATTGGTGGGCCTCTCATCTGGAAAAATGGGATGTACTGTGAGAATGTCAAGAAATTTGCTTAGAAATTATATTGATGCTTAGTATGTGGGTAAGTGCTTATTAGGGCACATGCTCAAACATCACCCTGGGAAGCCTACCATTCTTGAAAAACTGCTTTTTGGGGAAGTGCAGGTGGTGCGGAATGTGTGGTTCCAGGATGTTTTAATGCCCAGAATGCCTTACGAACATCAAATGTCTTGACATTTCGGTGAACTAAAGTTCCAGAATCTGCAGGAATTACAAATGTCCTACTACCCTATATTCCCACAATTCTGCTGTGTGAATAGGCCTATTGCCTGGCTGGAAAAAAAAGACCCCAAACTGCACTATGGGAATGTCAAGAATTTACCTTTGAACTAACATTGATTCGTGGGATGCAAGGAGCTGTAGTATTTGGGCAGGGGATTCGTTGGCACCCTGGGAAATCTACAAACTCTATACATTTCAGTAAGGTGAAGGCCAAGGGAAAAAGGTGAAAAAAATATTCGAAACTTTGTCAATTGCAGGGCATTCTCATATGAAATAATGGTGGGTTCCACACAACCTACATCACATAGAACTCCCTCAAGTCTCTAGTTTTCAGAAATGTCTGGGGTTTATTGGTTTACCTGGGCGTTGATTGAATAGATCCCAGTGTTTTGTTTTTACCAAGCATTCCCTGCAAATGTCATACTATACCTAAAAATGAAATTCTCAATTTCCATTCTATTTCAGAAGAATTGATGCAGTGTTTAGGCCTAGGGTCCACTAGCACCCAGGAAATTCTACAGAGTTGAGCAATTGTGAACACAAGATATCCAGGGAAATCCAGAGTGATGAAACCTTCATGCATTCTGGCATGATTTCTCACCTGACAGGCCCTGTAAATTTCAACACTATGCCTAAAATGAAAATCCTCTCACTTTCCATGGGGATGGCAGCATTATTCAACCTGCAGTCATCGTCACCCATGGAAACCTGCGGGCCCTGAATGTATCTGAAAAGTAGTGATCCTTGGGAAGTTTGGGTTGTGTGGTCTGTATGGATTCTATAGCTTTTTCCTGATCCTTTATGCTATGCAAACATACAACAAATGTCACAGGCACCAGCAAAAGTCCCATCATCATGCATTCCCACACTTCTAATAAAAACAGTACCCCATATTTGTTGGTGGCCTATAGTACCAGCCCAAAATTGGCCAGAATGTGAACTTTATGACAGCAATACATTGTCAATGTAGTCTTCTCTTGGTTCAAGTTTTGGTCCGTTCCTGTTACATTAATTAGGCCTATACACATCTGAGAGTACCCTTTTCTCTGACGAACCGTGGAAAGGCAGTGTCAGGGGGACAAAAGAGGGATTTAAAAAACACAATGGACCACAAGTCCCAGCGTCTGAAAAGGTCTACTTTGCTGTCAGTAGTGTGCTTTATGCATATGCAGCACTCACCATGAAGAGAGCCAATGGCTGAAGTTGGCTCGCCCATTGTCCGTGCTGTCTGCATTACTGGGTCGACGCAAAACATAAACACCAATGAATGAAGTGGGCTATCTGATTGACCTTCCACATAAGTATATTCTATGTATAAATGTGTACTAAAATCAGACGATCTTGGCTTTCTCCAGGTTTAAATAATCTAGGTTGAAGCAACAAAAAAGTCAGACTTCTTGATATCCAAAATATATTTATTGGAGCAGTACCCTTTATTGGCATGCCTGTTCTATGTCAAAAGGATCTAAGTGACTCATGCTGGAAAAGTCAAGTTTGCACTGCATGCTACTGTTGCTCTTGTAGCACATGTCAGTCTTTTCTGTGCAATTCTACAGTAAAGATCACATTTTTACTGTGCGCCAGTGACCATGGGCTCTGGTCAGCAGTATAATCAGTGCTTAATTTTAGCCAGAGGTTGAAAGTGGGAACCCATCAGCGCTCTCTTTTTAGAGACCAAGGCTTATTTTTAATCATCATACTTTGACCTAGAACACGAGAGATAAAAGCAGCAAAGGAAGAAAAAAGAATAAAAAGAAACAGGAAAAACAGAGGCAAAGGGTGGAGATGGGAGAGAGCAGAGATGAAAAGTAACCTGAAATAGTTCGATATGGGGAGGGGAGATTATATTGGTGGATGAAAGCATGAGGTGAAATTTAGACAAGACCTTGGTATTCGGAAGCCCCGACGTCCAGCAACACTTCCAGCCGGCTTCTTACAAACTTTTGAACACTGATTGTTTCACGAATCAGGCACTGAGATAGGAAACCATCTATATGGAAATATTTTTAAGTCCAAGCTTTTGAGCTCAATACCCTCAAGCTTTCTTGTACCCGCGTTTTGGATGGTACAGTCAGGCCACAAACGCAACTCCTGTGACAAAGAAAATAATTTAGCTTAAAATATTGTAGTCAATGAAAAATCATGTGTGCCTCAAGCTTGCAAATGTCTATTCTTTTATTTCCGGAAATAAGTTACATGCAGTATTGATCTAAACAATCCACAAAACACATTTAGAAATAATAGATACTGATCTATTTTCAAGCTCAGTTCACCATTTGCAGCTGCCTGCTTCCCAAACAGCGCTATTGTGGACAAAGGTTGCACGCCGGTGCTCCATTTCCGTTTTGACTGCAGCATGTTTTTCTTTTTATTAGGGGCTTGAGAGGAATGCTTCAAACAGTTTCATACCCAGGTTCCAGCTCCTACCCCAGCTAAAAAAAAAAGAAAAATGTCTGCCTGACAGGTTGTAGGCAGAACCAAGAACAATTTTTAGCATGGAATGTGAGAACATGGCCCTAGGGTATGACGCAAGTAATAGCACTTCTGAGATGTGAAGAAACTGATAAGCAGCTCATGAGATACTTTTAGAGGTGAAGATCTGCAGTATGAGATGCAGTGTTACAAACGCTCCCTTCTGCAGAGACCCAAGCTAGCGTTTTCTGGCATATGTTATTCAAATAATGAGTAGGGAACAAGCCATAAATACTACACGTATGAAAAACGCCTCCGTTTCCGTGCTCTGGAGCTTTAACTTGCGTGCATCCAAATGATGCTGATCAAAATCCTGAGCATCTCAGCAGAAGGGCAGCCTGGAGAGGTTCCGGGACCTTTTAAAGAGATGTTTCTTTCAGGTTACAGAACTGTACTTCACGAGTGTTGAATGCACAGGCTTTGTTTTTTATTGTTATTGATTAGTTGGTGGACGAGCATCCAAAGTCATAAAACCATATAGTATAATGTTCATTTGTGTGATGTGCATGCTGCCGTCGGTAATCTGAACAGAATAGTAACATCACAACGGGCGGAATTAATCATCTATTGTATTTACATAATAATGCCTGTCCAAAACGCAGATCTCCGTCGAGTGTGAAAATCTAGGATGGCAGCCAGAGTGGCCTAATAATGCTGTACGTTATTAATGGCATTCCCCCACCCCTAAAGGGGCACACTGCTCTTAATATTACATTTACTGGTCATGCAATTAATCCGGGGAAGTGAGGTTATCTTGAAACCACAGTCCCATAACCAACATGTCTGAATCACGGAGCTTCCTCCATGTAAAAATCTCATTGGTGGTTGTATAACACTCAGCAGCCACTAGTGAAGACGTTATAGCGCTGTCGCCTTAGTAAATCAAGCGATTTCGGCGATTGTGAATGGCGCTAGAAGGTACATGTATACAGGGCTATATTTATGAGGGAAGTTGTATCGCAATGAGGTGCATGTGTTATGCAAGCCCAAAATGCGATTAATAAAGCGAAGCAAAGCCACCTTGCATGACCGCGAGTTGCTTCATAAATCTGGAGTAAAGCAGTTCAAATCACTTTGTCGCATTACTCGGCCCCAGATAGGCATTCCATGACTGTTGCGTGGGTGTTCCCATGAAACATCCATGGATTTTGATGCGTTTCCATATTTACCAAAAGTGGTAGACCTAGCAATGCATCAAAATGCTATGCCGCTGCAGGTGAGGTGTAAATATCTTTATTTCTTCTTGTTACTTCCTCCTTCTATGTGTGCTGCATTCTCCAGCACACATAGAATTGTTTTTGTAAGTAAGCTATACCTTCCTGACAAAAACAATCCTCCTTACAACACAGGCACCCTTTCACTATGGTGCAAGGGTGCCTCCATTGGCACTAAGCAGCCAAAACAGTGCCAACATAGGGACAAAGACAGGGATGCACTGTATTCTTTTCAGTATAGTACATTCCTGCCCTTTCCTGGTCACACAGTGGAGTAAGGTGACTTGCAATGCGGCGCTGCATCACTTTGTTAAAAAAATGCTCCATAGTGTATTGTACATGCTCAGAGAAGGATGTGTGCTTGAGGACCACAGATTTGTTCTGATTGTGTTGCAGCAATATGTATAATGCAGTTTGGTGTGAATGTACAGCAAAAAGGTTTAGAGGATAGTATGGGAGTCATCCATGTCATTCATCTGTGAGTTAAGCTGACAAGAAATAATGTGCTTAGGAACATGTGGAGAGGCATGGAGAGCTGAGAATTACTTAGCAAACAGCTCATTGTTAGGCCTACTGCTTGATGAAAAAACACATGACCAGCCCCATCCAGGATTGATGCAGATGAGTGTTATTCTGCACAAATATCCATTGCTGTGTCTACCCATAAGATTAACAGAAATGAATAAAATAGAACAGACTCTGTTGATCCTTTGTACCTATATTTCACATAGAAAATGTGGGAATCATTAAGAGTTAGTCGACAACATCTCTGGTAAAGTTACAGCAGATGAGTAACGCAGATGCATTTGAGGATTTCTCAGACCATATATTACTTGTTGGTTCATACAGTGAAAACCTAGCTGAAAAAAATACTTCAGAGTATCATGTAGTGATTGGAAAGATAGGAGAACCACCATAAAAAGCAATTTTTTTTGCACCATTAGAGGTGCGGGAATGCCAAGGTTGCCGAGTCTGAACTGGCTTTGCCATCCTAAAACCGTTACCTAATTGCCTTCTGCCATTGGATGACCATGTCACAGTGATTGCCAGCTCGCCACCTTTAAGGCTTGGTCTTGTCAATTATTTTTCCCATCCTGGGCACTTAATGCAATGCGTGATGGATGTGTGCGGGACAAAACTCATACTCACAATGGCCCCCAAATGCAAGGACACTCTTCCTGCATATCAGGCGCTTGTTTGTGTTAATTCTACAAGTACATGCTTTAACTCCTGCTTTGGTGTTTTGTCACTAAAACAAAGAAGTATGCTCAGCGTAGTCAGAAAACTCAGTATAATTCTCTGCTTTCAATGCGTTTGATATACTGCTGGATTCTCTGAAAGCAGTGAGAGGTAGACAGGAATATCATAATATGGTAGGTAGTCCTGTATTTGGGTAGAAGAGGCCAGGACCCCATTAGTTGACTAATTCCCTGATCATTTCCATTCAGATAAATGTACAGAAGCTGAGAATTTCTAAGCCCACAGATCCCTTTTTTAGGGCCCCAAGATGGAAAATGTAAGGTCTGCATGAGTATTTCACAAAACAGACAAACGTCCAAAGTAAGGAATGTAGATGCAAAACCTAATATGTAGCCATGGATCTGTTTGGAAGTACACACTAGGCTGGAATATTCAATTCAGTTGAGAGGAATAAGGCAGCGAGAAAGCTTCAGGGTGCAGTGAGCAGAAGGATCACTCAGGAAGGCTATTTATGGATTATGGAAGTTACAAATCACAAAGGTGGCCTGTATGTAAGGTACTAGGCTTGGCTGCTGAAAGCTCAATTGGATGTGAGAAAGAGGAGGACAATTACAGAAGCCCTAAGACCTCAGTAAAATATTCTGGGTACCTGCAGCAAAAGGTGTACAAAATACAATGAGTGTACAACAAGAGGTCAATGCACAGATCAAATTCATTCATAAAAAAGACGCAGTATGGGTAATCAGTAATGTAGCATTACAAAACAAGAATATAGCGTTCTCTGATATGGCTGTAGGTTACATGATCTGGCAAAAGTAGGGCAGGGATTCAGAAGAGCACAACAGGGGTCCATCGCTCACAGAGTCCAGAGAGAAAAGAGAAAGGAAATAGCATGCACTTAAGCCACTGCATTTTCAAACATATACAAGTGCACTCAGGCCATCTCCGTAGTGATATTAACTTGAACACACACAGCCTCGAAAACCAGATGCTTACGTAAGCAAGAATCCGCGGGCAGTAATTCGAAGTACTGCAACTTAAGTTAAAATAAGGCAAAGCGGTGCAAAGTGCAAAGGGAAGAGAGTGGGAAAGGAAGAGCTACTTGCTTTATCAGATTCTACCTCCAAAACTAAACTACAAAAACTATTTTAAATGTATTTCTGAAAATAAAAACAGATGTAAATGCGATAACATGTTCACACAGGTACACAGGACCAGTGTGAGCAATTTTCCAGCTCGATTCTGCTTCCAAAACTAAATTACATCAAAGCTGAGTTTTCAAGTATTTTTTTAACATAATAATTACTGGTCTGAAAGCCAATTTTGAGAACACAATTCTGTAGTGTATGCACACTGCAAGAATGCCAGTTTCTGAAAACCTTTGCAGACGGTTTGCCGCCATTTCTTTCTTTATTCTCAAAGTTTCCTGAGAGTTTTTTATTTTGGCAAATGTTTCAGTAGTCCATCTGCTCACATTTTCTCGGAGGTTGAAAAACTTAAAACAGTTTGGCTGGAAGGACCATAAATTGCAATGATGTACTGGACTGTGATTGGCAGTGTGAATCTTCACACTTGGCCAGCTCTGTGAATATAGTGCCCAGCAGTTACCATCTCTGTAACTTGGCCCTGTGTGGACCCTTATTCTTGTGGTGCATCCTGATTGCTAAACCAGCACACCTTCCATTGCCTTCTGGTTAGAACTAAGTATTTGGCCTTTTTGAAGTGAGGCTTGCCTGTCCTGCTGCTGTTGCTCTCCTTGCTCTACCCCTCAACACAAGTTGGAGGCAGGCTGCTGATGAGTTGAGCTCAACAACAACTGATCCACGTAAATATTTGCAGGGGTTCCTGAGGAAATCATTCCTGCATGCACTCTTGAGACGTGGTGATGCAGCTGCCAAGAACATTTCTCACTACATTGACGCTTGTTATTTTATCCTTTCTGTTGCCTTTTCAAGTGTGCAGTTGTCTAGCAACCAGCTGGGTAACCTGTTAGCAGGATCCAAATAGCTTTGGTGATTTTAATGTGAGCCCTGTGTGCTCTTTAGGTTGTGACATCTTTGTCAATAGTGACACCTCAAGGTCGGCGAAACTCTGTACGGTTTAGTGATCCTTGGTACCCAGAATATACAAAGTAACCCATTTTTGTATGAAACTTTGTCTTCTTTTGATCTACACTGCCCTGTTGAAATTTCATGAACATGAATAATTTGGAAATCTCGTGCTTCTGTATACCCAATGACTTTAATTGATTCTCTGTCATTAAAGTACAGGCTTGCTCCTGTGCTCAGAACTCTGTGACCATTGGAGCTTTGCGATCATAAAATATTTTTAAGCATTATACAGAGTGTTTAACCAGGGGTCTAAGTGAGTTACTTTCCTCTGCATTACTCTCTGTTTTCACTTATTACCATCACCCACGATATTGCCTTGTTCATTATATCATTACTGGTTGAATGTATTAATAGTGTATGGCATTTGCGTTTTGTCTTTTGTGTGTGATGAAGCAGAAAATGAAGGTTTTACATTTATTAACACGTAAACGTAGTGTGAAATAATCATGTGTGACTTTAACCGAACTAATAAAGATTGTACGGGGACAAAATGTGCCCTTAGAGTATTTTGCCAACATTTATAAGCGTGCTTTATATAACGTAGTGTATTAGAATTGCACTAATCCGACATAATCGTAAACGTGTGCTATGATTTGCTTGTTTGAAATGTTTTAGCTTAGCATTACTTTAGTGCAGGCTTCGGCCTAGTGGCCTGGTCTCACGGTTTAGATGCTCGTATTTTTCCAATGTGCTATTAAACGTGTATTTCTGCTTGAAGCTGTACTTTTCCACTGAGACCGTTCACATGCTTATCTTAAGGTTTCGTGCCAGCCTGGCATATTTTCTCTTTACTCCAAGGTCGATCTGCAGGTGCGGACAATGGAAGCTCTGAAAGTGAGTTAATTGGTATAAAATGTTGCAACTTGCGTACCCATCTCCAAGGATAATGTATGCTTAAGTAAAAGCTTGAGAACTGTCGTTTTTGATTGGACAATTTGAAGCTAACCTATGAATCCTCCAATGGAAGACCCTACTGGATTTGAACTGTTGTCTATAAAAACCAGGTGCACGAGAAGAAAGTAGCTATTACCAGCCATTACCAGCTCGATACCCGCCATTTTGCAGACTTCGTAGCTATTATGGCCCACTTTGCTGCGACGCCATTTTGAAAGAGACTTTGATGCTTTCTCTAATCGAGAGAAAGAGACTTTAGATGATTCTTGCCCTAGAGACTTTAACTTGATTTAATCCCTTGCATGAAGTAGTAGTTTTATTTTGCCGCCGTGAGGCAATTGCCCCGTCCACTCCTGCCCCTTTTGCCCGGTCCTATGCTGATCGAGAAACGGTACCTGTGAGACGAAGACTTCCTTGATTGCTGATCGTAATTGGTAAATATGAAAGGAAATTGTAAAATTGCATTGTGTTTTTTTTAGGTAACCAACTGCTGATTTTGATAAGATCCCTAGTTAGGAGTTTTTTCTAAATTAATGTTGCTAAATTGTTTTTGCATGAAGTCCCACATGCCGATGCTAATTTGAGGATAGACGAGGATTCCATATGTCGCACGATGCAATTTGAGATCTTGTTATGCTGACTAAATGTATGCAATTAGTTCATTACAGATTATCGTATTAGTGATTTGCATTGCTATCATCGAATGCCTCGTTATTCAAATGCTACATAGATTGCACTTGTTTCGCCGTTATGGACAGCTATTAATGTTCATTTATGTTTATCATTTGGTGTTGAGACACATCTATATTGTGCTAGCTTTGTTAATATAGGGAAATAAATTCACTAACTTTGCAATAAACTGGTGTGGTTATTCCTGACTGAAAGGTCAGGGTTCGCCGAAATGTATTCTGGATTAATTGTCAAGTGTTATGTTGATCAAGGTATTGCTTATGTTCGTTATTAATTATTGATTTAAGGAAGTTGATCGATATAGAGTACAGAGAGTCCCACTTAGTCAAAAGATTCATCGGCCTAAAGAGCGTCCGAACACAGGTAAAATTATTAGTACGGACCGCTCTATCAGTAGATGGTAGCAGAGGACGGTTTCGTCTTTTGGGACCCTGTACTCTTAAAGTACATGGTGTTGAATTAACGGTTACGCATTTTGAGACCCCACTCGAGAAGTTGAATTAGATTTTTTCTTGGATAAAGTAGATTGACAGAATGATGATGGGCTAGGTCCACCGCGACTTTCCTGGGATCTCGGAGCTTGCGAATGGAGAGAATGGAGGTGTGGAATCGGCGTTGGCGGTACTAGTGATGGTATGGGTGAAGCTAGGGTTTTGCGCTTGCACAGCTTATTGCCGCAGATTGTGTGAGAAGGTTGTGAGGAATTTTTTTTTCTTTTTAGAGGATAGCGGAGGTGCGACTCCGAGTGTAGGAATAGTGAAGTCGTCGAACTTCATAGAAATAGCGGAGGTGCGACTCCGAGGGTGAGAGTAGGGAAGTTGTCGAACTTCATGTGCGTGTGGCGCTTTGTGCATGAAAAGGTCCACGTGGTTGTTGTTGTTGAGACGGGCCCTGCGAGGTCAAGAGACTCCGGAGTATGTTGATCTATGTTGTGGTCTGGGCGGTTTAGTAGGTTGATCGGGCGTGGTCAACGAGTCGGTACGTGTGTAAGGGAGTGAAAGAAACTTCGACTTCGGGCTTTGACAAGATTCTAAGTGCACTAGAACAGATCATTGACAAGTTGAGAGTAGGTCTGCGGGTCAGATTTGCTTGCGAACGTGGGGACCGAGAAAGACGGAATAACTGCCGAGGCTAGTGAAAAGTCCCTAAGGTCCTGAAGCGATTGTGTTACCCTTCCTGTAGTAAACCGACAGATCTGTTTTAGTTTTTGGTAGCTCGCGATACATGCAAGAAGTTGTTACGAGAGGAGCGGAGTGAAAGAGGACTAGCCGCGAGGCTTTGTCAGCCGCAGTGTGTGTGAGTGTGACGTCACTAGGAGCCGCGCTGGGATAGGTTGGTTGCAGAGAAGGGTCACGCACGGATTGGACGCAGTACGTGGGACTCGATTGGAAGGGGAAAGGCAAGCGAAGAGTATTCCGGGAATTAAAGTCACCTATTGATTACAAATTTTGTGAAATAAAAGACGAGAAAATGAAATTCTTTAAAGCATTCAGGAGTGCGATGAAGGGGGAGTCTTACATTAAAGCGAGCGTAGGAGAGGAGACTCCGCCCGAAGGTACACCAGCTTACATTGTAATGGAGGAAAAAGGGGTAGCTCCGTGTCTTTGGCTAAAGCTATGGCACAAACTGACAGAGAAACATGGGAGCGTAGCGTTCCCGATACATGGGACATTCAATATAAGGATCCTAGAGAATTTGAGATTCACGATGTACGACATGAAGGTGCCTCCAAGGCCAGCCCAGTTTGAGGCTCTAGCAATTTGGGAACTAATGGCTAGACAGCAACAGCAAAAGAAGTTCGAGACCAGAATGAGGAAGGTAGAAAAGACACTAGCGGATGCTAGGTGGGATAATGCACAGAAGGTGTGGAGGTCAGATGTATTGCAGGGGATAAAATTGTTTCCCGCAATTATTAAGGAAGAAGAGGAGACAGGTAAGAAAGCTACCTGTAAGACAGACAGGAAGTGTTCCAAGGATAGAGAGGACGAGGAAAAGTTGAGAAGAGAAGAGGAGTTAGAGGATGAGGAGTTAATAATGCAATTGCTGAACGACCGTCCACCACCTTATGCGGAGAATGGACAAGGTCCAAGTACCAGTTCTGCCCCTCCGGCACCGGTACAGAACAGTGAAACCCAGAGTTCAGGAGCGTCATCGGGATCTAAGGACCCGAGTTTATTGTTCACCCCGCAGATACCGCAGGTTAGGAGAATATATCCAGATGTGCCCATGTTGAAACCAGCAGAAAATTATCAGCCGCAGATGCCAGGGTACTACAGCAGTGACAACAGTGGAGGAATAATTCTAGAACAAACCGTAAGGGGAGTACAGAATGGTCACAACCAGACATTGGCACAAGCTGAATCAACTCAGTTTTTGATGCCCCAAAAGCAGATGCAGGGGGGAAACGCACATGCTCAAATGACGGGGAGTCAGATGGGCATGCCGGCAATGATGACCCATGGTGTGGGAATGAACATGCCTCAGAACATGGGAAATGGACAAAACCCAGATGCGATATCACTACCCATTACTGTAGGTCCACCGGTACCTTTGTATAGTCAGCCTAACTTAGGTATGAGCGGTCAGGGATCAATGCTGCAGAATGGGACCGAAAGGAGGTGCATAGAAAACACTCCAGGGATAACTCCGATAGCGGCTCAGCCAAATGGATCTGGGTCCCTGATGGAGTTTAGTCCCATGTGTGCTCAGTCAACACTGGTGAGGTCGAGCCCCCCCCTGATAATACCTCTAACATCGAACACTGAAAAGTTGCTGCAACCATCAATGGCAGTCGATGTGAACGCTACACTGATGGGGGTAAATGCGCAACAGCTGACACAGTGGTTCAACAGTTTGAATTCCACACAGGGCTCACCCAGTGGGAAAGGAGAAGATTATCTGAATAGGATGAGGTTAAACATGGAAGCACAAGAATTGGTGGAAGGGACTATGGGTGTGAATAGGTTAGAGTCCTACTCGGAAGAAGAGTTGAGGTATCTATGTCCAAAGATTACGAAGGAAGTGAACAAGGTACATAAAAGCTTGCAGGAAATAGCCGACAAAAATGGGGTTGACATAGACAAGACAAAACATTTGAGCAGGAGCTACAGGCTGGATTTTGGGGCCACAGATTTTGAACACATGAGGTCAGCAGGCATGAAGGCGCACCTTAGAGAATTGCTGCAGAGTGCACAAGTGTGGAGGTGCTTAGACAAGTGGGAAAGCAGGTGGGTAAAGAGAAAGGAAAAGAGGAGGGACAGTGCTACAGAGCATAATGAGAAAAGACCACAAAGCAGCGAGACAGTAACCATGTTACCAATGAGGGAGACAGCAGGGGGAAAATTAATACATGTACCATGGCACAGAAGCGATATTCAGTCATTTACGGATGATTTTCCCAAACTGAGAGAGAAACCGATCGAATGGTATCAACAGACTGATAGGTTTGTGAAGCTTGCAAAATGTCTCTGGGAAGACCTGAACACTCTCTTTGAGATTGTGGTTCCGGCAGATTTGTGGGAGGATTGCAAAAGAGCTGTAGGTTGGCCGACAAGTGAACCGGAGAGAGACAGGGAGACGGGTGCACCATCACCTATGGTGATGAGCTTGTACTATAAGGTGATTGAGCATTTGAAGACGAAGGTTGCCGCGAAAAATGTGGATTGGCAGAAGATTGATCGAACTGCCCAAGAAGCTAAAGAGTCGATTCATAGTTACTATGAGAGGTTGTTGAAGGCGTTTAAGAACTACAGTGGCACGGAAACAATAGAGGCGAAGGACATGCTTCATTTTGTGTTTAGATTTGTGGAAGGGCTGAGGCCAGAGATAAGTCAGATGATAAAGTCGCATTTGATTTGCTGGCAGTCTAAACCGATTGACGAAGTCTTGAATTATGCGAAATACTGTAGCGACGAAATTGAAGTGAAACAGAAAAAGTTGAAAGAGAAGGTGATGATGATGCAGCTTAAGGCAGCTCAGACAGGTTTGCAAGGTCTGCAAGGGTTGCAAGGGTTCCAACAGCAGGTACCGCAACCGCAGCCGCAGTTACAGGGAAACACGGCGTTTCAGCCACAGGCCAGAGGCAGAGGCAGAGGAGGTTTTGTGAATAATGGTCCGGATTTGAGCACTGTTGTGACGGGTGTGCAGGCAATGAAGAAGGTGATGCCGTGTCACGCGTGCGGAATCGTAGGTCATTGGAAACGCGAGTGCCCGATGGTAGTGCAGGAAGGTGCAGGTGCAGGTGTAGGTGTTGGTCAGCAAAACAATGATGTCAATGCATTTCAGACAATGAGGGGACCGAAAATGAGAGGTCCAAACCCAAATTTTCAAACCATAAATCAATTGCAGGGATTACAACCTATGCAGCCGCAGCAGATGCAGATGCCCCGTGTGCAGATGACGCAAATGCAGCCAATGCAACAGCAGTTACCCATGGTACCTAATCAGCAAATGCAAATACCTTTGGCACCAATGGGTCAGCAGCAAGTGATGGTTCCTCCACAGGTCTCGGGTCAGGTAATGAGTACAAATGGCACCGTGCAACAGTTCCCACTACACAGTTAGAGTGGAATAAACAATGTATGGGAGAGTGAAAGCTCAGAAGAAGAAGGAGATTGTGTGCTTGCAGCATCCTTGGAAGTTGATCAAAAGGGCCCGTACGTAGAGGGAAGAGTAATGGGTCATCGTGTCTCGTTCTTGGTTGACACGGGAGCCACACGTTCAACTGTTAAGAGCAGTGAAGTACCAAATTTGCCACTCTCAGGGAGGACAGTTCAAGTGGTGGGAGTAGCAAACAGGCACCTGACGAACCCAATAACAGATCCGGTACCAGTCAGCATCGGTAACTATCAAGGGGTGCATCAGTTTGTGGTATGTGACTCAAGCCCGATAGCACTGTTAGGGAGAGACCTATTGTGCAAATTGGGTTGTTCGATCATGTGTTCGAACGAAGGAATAACAATCCAGACGAGCAGTGATGGGGAAGAAGAGGACAGCGTAGAGGGGGATGAGATGGAAACTGTCGATGAAGACTATCCTCTGATTTGTCTTTTCCCGATGATAACTGAAGAAGATATTCCAGCTGAATTACGGGAAACAGTCGGAAAGGAAGTGTGGGATATGACAGGGAAAGAGGTGGGATTGATGAAAGGAGTGGAAACAGTGAAAGTGACTGTAAAGCCCAATGCAATCTTTCCCCAGATCCCACAATACCACATGGCACAAGATACCCTCATGAAAGTTGCTCAACTTATTGACGAATTTGTAAAACAGGGAGTACTGAAAGAAGTGTTAAGCAGTCCATGTAATTCACCAATAATGGGACTAATAAAGCCAAGTGGAAAGGTCCGACTCGTGCAGGACTTGAGGAAAATAAATGACATCATAGTCAAATGCTGCCCTGTCGTACCGAATCCAGCTGTGATAATGTTTCAAGTCCCTTGCGATGCTGAGTGGTTCTCAGTCATCGATTTGTCACAAGCATTCTTCTCGGTGCCTCTTCATGAGGACAGCCAATTTCTCTTTTGTTACAAATTCTTAGACAGAGTGTACAGTTGGTGTCGAATTCCTCAAGGGTTTTCTGAGTCACCGTCGATCTTCAATCAGATTCTAAAGAAAGATTTGGAAGCATTAGAATTGCCATTCGAGTCAACCCTAGTACAGTACATTGATGACTTACTGGTTGCATCAAAGACAGAAAGTGGCTGCACAGCCGATACCATTGCTCTGTTGAATCATTTGGGAAGGAATGGACATAAGGTGTCTCCTTCCAAATTGCAGTTCTGTCAGAAGAAAGTGAAATACTTGGGTCACCAAATAGAGAAAGGGTCACGGAGAATAATGAAGGAAAGAATAACAAGTGTACTTCAAATGAGTCCACCAAAGACAAGGAGGGAGGTGAGGAAGTTTTTGGGAATGGTGGGTTATTGTCGCCAGTGGATTCCCAACTTCTCGACTTTAGCAAAGCCTTTACTGAAATTGACCCAGAAGGATGACTTGGATCAAATTGAGCTGAAAGGAGATGAGATGGATGCTTTTGTTGAACTGAAAGAATGCATGTGTAGGGCTCCAGCTTTAGGTATGCCTGACTACACAAAGCCTTTCACATTGTTTTGCCACAAACGTGATGCATGTTCTTTGTCTGTCTTGACTCAAGCCCATGGTGGCGTAAACAGACCAGTAGCTTATTTTTCAGCTACTTTGGATCCGGTCGCAGCAGCACTCCCAGGGTGTTTGCGCGCCGTAGCAGCAGTTGGTATCAGCCTCACTCAGAGTGAAGGAATAGTGATGGGACACCCAGTAACAGTCATGGTTCCTCACTCAGTTGAGATACTTTTGACCCGCTCCCGAACGCAGCACATGACTGGAGCAAGACTCACAAGGTATGAAATGATAATTCTGGGTTCACCGAATGTGCAGCTGAAAAGGTGCACTACGTTGAATCCAGCAACCTTGCTCCCTGGAGAAAATGCTGAAATTGAGAACGCTGAAGACGTCGAGCATGACTGCCTTCAGGTGACTGAATTTTGCACAAAACCTCGACCGGACATTAAGGATACTAAGCTTGATGAAAATGACCAAATTCTTTTCGTTGATGGTTCATGTCTAAGAGACGGGATGGGGATTTTGAAAGCAGGATATGCTGTATGTACTGTAACAGGTGTCTTGGAAGCGGGATGGCTTCAAGGAGTCTATTCTGCACAAGTAGCAGAACTTGTAGCCCTTACCAGAGCATGTCAATTGTCTGCATTGATGAAAGTCACCATTTACACTGATAGTCAATACGGGTTTGGGATTGTGCATGACTTTGGACAACTATGGTCACAGAGAGGTTTCCTGACTTCTTCAGGATCCCCAGTGAAAAACGGGGAGAGAATAAGGGAATTGTTACACGCCATTCAAATGCCAGCTGAAGTTGCAGTGGTAAAGTGTAGTGCTCACACGAAAGGACAGGACTATGTTTCTCTGGGAAATGCATTTGCGGATCAAGTCGCGAGATTTTGTGCCTTGAACTGTATATTACTCAGGGACGAATGGAATTCAATAAGTGAGCCAGAACTCGAACCAGCTGAAGCATTTGCCTTGAAGGTCGTAGATACAATAGATGAATTAAAAGCATTACAAAATAATGTCAGGGAGGATGAAAGAGATTCCTGGATTAAATCACAATGTATAAAGAGACCAGATGAGTTATGGGTTTCAAATGAGGGAAAATTTGTTTTGCCAAACAGTCTCTTATCACAGCTTGCGCGGTTCTATCATGGGCAGGCTCACCTAGGGAGAGATGCCATGATAAGATTGTTGAAAACTGATTGGTTTAACCCCAGATTTCGTCAAGCTGCAGAAGCAGTTTGCCATCGATGTGTCACTTGCCAGCAGATGAACCCAGGAAAGGGAACAGTTGTGAACGCGAGCCACATTGGTAGGGCAAGCGGGCCTTTTAGTCGTATGCAGATGGACTTCATTGAGATGCCTGTGCATGGAGGTCTGAAATATGTGTTGGTGATTGTGTGCATTTTTAGTCACTGGATTGAGGCATACCCCACACGTAGAAATGACAGCCTTACAGTTGCAAAGCTATTGTTGAGAGAGTTAATACCACGTTTCGGATTCCCGATCTCTTTAGAATCAGATAGGGGAAGTCACTTCAATAACGAGGTGATAAAGTTGCTTTGCGAAGCGCTGAACATTGAGCAAAAACTACATTGTAGCTATCGCCCTGAAGCCTCAGGACTGGTGGAGCAAATGAATGGTACACTGAAATCAAGAATGGTGAAAATATGTGCATCGACAAATTTGAAATGGCCTGACGCATTGCCCTTAGTGCTAATGTCAATGAGAAACACCCCTGATAGAAAGACTGGATTGTCTCCGCACGAAATTCTCATGGGCAGGGCTATGAGACTTCCTGCAGTTCCCGCAAACGCGCTTTTGAATATTACAGATGATATGGTGTTAGACTACTGCAAGGGTCTGGCTGACGTGGTTCGCTCTTTCTCTCACCAGGTGGAAGCGACCACCTTGCCACCGATCCAAGGTCCAGGACACGCACTGAAAGCAGGTGACTGGGTCGTGGTAAAGAAGCACGTGAGAAAGTCGTGTCTGGAACCCCGTTGGAAAGGCCCTTTCCAAGTGATCCTGACGACAACTACCGCTGTGAAGTGTGCGGGGGTTCCCAACTGGATTCACGCCAGTCACACAAAGAAGGTGTTGTGTCCCACAGATGAGGAAGTTGAAGCGCTAAAACTGCCAGTGCCTGACAAAACAGTGCTGAGTGCTGAGACAGAGCAAAACCGAACTGAAAGCGAACAGGCAGAAACGGGAGAGAGGGAGATATTCTCTGAGGACGAAGAGACCAATTCGCTTGGGGGAGACCAAGGAGAAAGTTCTGACAGCGACGAAGCAGCTGAAGGTGACAAAGAACCTGAAGCAGCTGAGGGTAGCAAAGAGCCTGAAGCAGCTGAAGGTGACAAAGAACCTGAAGCAGCTGAAAGTGATAAAGAGCCTGACGAAAGTAACGGTGACGAAGGGCTCGAAAAAGGTGAAAAAGCAGGAGAGCCTGATCAGAGGAGGGCTTTCCCAGAAGCAGACGGTATAGAAAAAGAAAAAGAGAACGTGATTGATTCCCCAGAAGGAGGGGACAAGGCAGAACAGAACGAAAAGGTTCAAGCTTCCTCAGAAAAGATCGCAGGTCCATCAAATGGACACGGTGCAAAGAGGAGACTAAGCATATCACCAATAAAAGAAAGGACTAAAGAAAGTTTGAACGACGGAGAAAGGCCAAAAGTGAAAGAGAAAAGAAAGGAAGTGACTGTTGTGGAACAATCCTCAAGTGAAGAAAAAGACTTGACAAAAGAGGAAAGTACCAGCGAAGCAGAATCAAAAAGAGAAGCAAAATTGAAAAGGAAAAGGATACCGAACAGGAGATATTCCGGTCCTGAATGGGCATATGCAGTCAATGACGATTGGACTGACGAGTTTGTATCTCTAAGCATCGAGAACGAAGAAGAAGAGATACCAATAGAAAAGAAAAGTTTTATGGACAGTGTTGATTGAAAGGGTGATAAATGACATTGCTTGCTACAATCTAAAGTGAAACAAACAACCAGCTGAGACATTGCTAAACCGGATGAGACTTGCTGAACTGATAAAGACTGAGTTATTGCCGAATTGAGACAAATGCTGCTAACCGATAAGTGACTGGCCTCCTGAAGAAGACGGTGTGAACATTGCGCTCGTTCAGCTTTGCAACTGAATTGCTAAATAGTTTCATTTATAAGTGCTTCTAGCTCTCTGATTCTATACAGATCATGGCTACACAAAACAGTAGAAAGAAATATTGTAAATATGTGTGTATAGGCTTGATAATTGCATGTGTACTAATAATAATGGCAATTGTGCTTGGAATACATGGTAAGACTGAGAATGAGAGAATTGATGCTTCTACTCTTGCTCCTGTTACTGTCACCGAACTAACCGCATTGAAAAGACTAGCATTGGATGAGAGACTCTTGCACGATAAGAAAGAGCTTTCGTATAACGTTTTCTATCGCTTGCTAACAGAATATGTTGAGACTATGGATGCAAAAGATTGTTATGTGTGTACACAGATACCGACATCAGTGAAGGAAGGGGTGACATATCACCACATGCCTCTTACATACGGGATTACATGTAGTATAGTAATGTCTAGATTTTATGGTCAAACTAACATACAGTATTTTTACTCAAATTATGATGTTACCTTTGCATATGTTCCTATAATAGCGCAGCTAAGCCAGATTGCTAAAGATTGGGATGCTAAAATAATGAGGGAATTTTTCGAGCCAATGCAACCTTTTGAAACGGCTCACGCTCATAGGGAAAACCTTACCTGCTCGCTCTCTGCAATAGAAATAAGCTTTTTAGATCGCACAGATGATAGAAGGGCACAAATGAATGCGAAATTAGAAAAGGAGCTACATAAGAGGACTTCAGTAGATAATTATGATTTTGCTGCAATAAAGACACAAGGGAAAATAGCTTTAGATGCTTGGCATGTAGGGAAATTTTGTATATATCGAGGTGAATCTTATTATGACAACATTTTTGTAGGAGCGAGTGAGTGTAAACATACGTTTATCTTTAAGGCCAAATGGACATTCATGATGGACGGACTTGATCCTGTCATTCCAGGGGTATATTACATTTGTGGGTATAATGCCTATTATCGTCTTCCAAAGGGATGGTGGGGGAGATGTTATTTGGGTATAGTGTTCCCAAAGGTTTATCAACTGGATGACCTATCGATGATTCAAAAGACACCTGGATCCCATCGTATCCAGAAAAGAGAGACCGCAGCTGCTGTGGTAGGAGATATATTTGGAGCCATGATTCCTTCGTTGGGAGTTGTGCTGAATTCCATCAAGATAAGAAAGTTGTCTACTATAGTGGATAACATGTTGACGAAGTTTTCAGGTGCTATAATCCTGATAGATGCTGAGCTTGCAGCGGAAAGAGCTATGACTCTTCAAAATAGGCTTGCTTTAGACATTCTTTTAGCAAAGGATGGTGGCGTTTGCAAAATGCTTGGTGCACGACACTGTTGTACATATATTCCTGACAATAGTGTGAAAATTAAAACTATGCTTGCTAATCTAACAAAAGAGAGTGCAGATTTGAAGGAACTGAAAGAACCAGGAGTGTGGGAGAAGGTTGGAAAAGGACTTGCTTCAGTGGGACATTGGATTGGGGGAATTTGGAATGGAATATTGTTAAAAATAATAGAGGGAATTTTAATAGTGATAATTTGCATATTTGGAATTTGGGGAATAAAAAGGGGAATAATAATGATTATGGAAAGAATTAAGAGAAGAAAAGAAGAGAAAATTATGAAAAGAATGGCAGAAGAATACAAAGCGCAAACTAGGGGAACTAAAAGGAAAAGAGAACTGACAGAATTTTAATGGAATAAAATTTGTGGGCATGATTTGGTGTGATGACAAGTAGTCATCAGAAGAGGGATTGATGAAGCAGAAAATGAAGGTTTTACATTTATTAACACGTAAACGTAGTGTGAAATAATCATGTGTGACTTTAACCGAACTAATAAAGATTGTACGGGGACAAAATGTGCCCTTAGAGTAGTTTGCCAACATTTATAAGCGTGCTTTATATAACGTGGTGTATTAGAATTGCACTAATCCGACATAATCGTAAACGTGTGCTATGATTTGCTTGTTTGAAATGTTTTAGCTTAGCATTACTTTAGTGCAGGCTTCGGCCTAGTGGTCTGGTCTCACGGTTTAGATGCTCGTATTTTTCCAATGTGCTATTAAACGTGTATTTCTGCTTGAAGCTGTACTTTTCCACTGAGACCGTTCACATGCTTATCTTAAGGTTTCGTGCCAGCCTGGCATATTTTCTCTTTACTCCAAGGTCGAGCTGCAGGTGCGGACAATGGAAGCTCTGAAAGTGAGTTAATTGGTATAAAATGTTGCAACTTGCGTACCCATCTCCAAGGATAATGTATGCTTAAGTAAAAGCTTGAGAACTGTCGTTTTTGATTGGACAATTTGAAGCTAACCTATGAACCCTCCAATGGAAGACCCTACTGGATTTGAACTGTTGTCTATAAAAACCAGGTGCACGAGAAGAAAGTAGCTATTACCAGCCATTACCAGCTCGATACCCGCCATTTTGCAGACTTCGTAGCTATTATGGCCCACTTTGCTGCGACGCCATTTTGAAAGAGACTTTGATGCTTTCTCTAATCGAGAGAAAGAGACTTTAGATGATTCTTGCCCTAGAGACTTTAACTTGATTTAATCCCTTGCATGAAGTAGTAGTTTTATTTTGCCGCCGTGAGGCAATTGCCCCGTCCACTCCTGCCCCTTTTGCCCCGTCCCATGCTGATCGAGAAACGGTACCTGTGAGACGAAGACTTCCTTGATTGCTGATCGTAATTGGTAAATATGAAAGGAAATTGTAAAATTGCATTGTGTTTCTTTTAGGTAACCAACTGCTGATTTTGATAAGATCCCTAGTTAGGAGTTTTTTCTAAATTAATGTTGCTAAATTGTTTTTGCATGAAGTCCCAGATGCCGATGCTAATTTGAGGATAGACAAGGATTCCATATGTCGCACGATGCAATTTGAGATCTTGTTATGCTGACTAAATGTATGCAATTAGTTCATTACAGATTATCGTATTAGTGATTTGCATTGCTATCATCGAATGCCTCGTTATTCAAATGCTACATAGATTGCACTTGTTTCGCCGTTATGGACAGCTATTAATGTTCATTTATGTTTATCATTTGGTGTTGAGACACATCTATATTGTGCTAGCTTTGTTAATATAGGGAAATAAATTCACTAACTTTGCAATAAACTGGTGTGGTTATTCCTGACTGAAAGGTCAGGGTTCGCCGAAATGTATTCTGGATTAATTGTCAAGTGTTATGTTGATCAAGGTATTGCTTATGTTCGTTATTAATTATTGATTTAAGGAAGTTGATCGATATAGAGTACAGAGAGTCCCACTTAGTCAAAAGATTCATCGTCCTAAAGAGCGTCCGAACACAGGTAAAATTATTAGTACGGACCGCTCTATCATGTGCCATCTATTTTCAGGTTTATTTTTTACTGTAGAGGTGTTTACTGTATGTGAGATATTAATAAGAAGGTTAAGTAAAGCATACTTTATTAGAAATATGATAATTGTTTTGCAGTGTACTCACAACATACATTTTCCTTGAGCTAAAGTTTTGCTCCTTGCCCATAGTTTCAAGAGAGTGTAAGAAAGTGAGCATTCTCCCTTCCAGACAGCTCAAAGGACCCTGTGACTGCTTGTCCTGGAGAACACAGCACAGCAAGAATTCACATCTGCTACTGTCCGATATAAATGGGCTTTATCTGGCATGCCCATGCATCCCCATCACATGGCAGGAATTCCTGCCATAAGCAAGATGAAGCCTTACGACTTCAGGGTGGTCCATGTTATACTCAAGATATCCATCAGAAGTTAAGGATGGACACCATAAAAACCATCATACTAACATCATCATTATGCTATGGAGTTCCACCATCAAGGCTGCCCCAACCCTGCTCCAATATAGGAAACTGCTGAATAGACTCCTCTTAAACTTAAAAGAACTCTTCATCATGAAGAGTTCACTTTCACTATTAGAAACCAGGTCTTAGTAAATAATGAGCCACAAACTCTTCCACAACTATTCCAATAACCTGTCTGTGTTTGTTTGTGAGTGTTTTTGTCCACATTCATTTACCCTGCTTATCTGTATACACACACACACGTATTACTATCATTAAGAACTTACCCAGAACCATGGAACTGGAGCTCTGCTAAAACACTCTGCCTTCAGATGTCCTACCATTGCCCTCATGCTGCCCTATCTCAGTAGGGGAATATGATATAATTGTATGAATATTACAGTAATATACATGGAAACCCAAAAAGGGCAAGAGAACATATAGCAATTTTCGAATGTGCCTAATATTCTCTGCATGGATTGTTTGGAATACTCGAATTTTATAGTCTGCAGAAAAAAGTCAACATCTTACCATCTGCTTTAGGTAGAGTATTTGAGTTGCTGAAAAATATTTATTTCCAAGTGCCCATGATTTTCAGGGTAGAATTGCACACCTTTGGGGTTACCGATATGGGTGGTCCTGGTACCTCTGGGTAGTTGAATTACTGTGGATTGCAGGCAGAACCCTTAGGTTCCCTTTAGAAATGAGGAATTAGGAGGGGAGCCTGTAATTCCAGGTCTGATTCCACCACCAACGTCTCATCCTTCCCTGGGGTTTCACTCCGAGACTTCAGATGCTTTCAGGATTCTTCGTGAAACGCAATGAATCCCTGCTGTTCCAGCAAATCTTGTAATTCTAATGTGGTTGGTGATTTTAATTACGTATCCCATGGAATTAGAGAGGGACTCATGGGGCCGTGTTGTGCTGATTTTTGCTTTTAACTGTAAGATTGACACTCATAACAGTGATTTATCTTTGGCAGTTCCAACAAAAGACACAATTACCCTTGCAGTATTTTCTCAGACTTTCCAAACAAAAAGAAGTCATGTCAAATTCATTTAAATTAAAAATAAAGGAATTTATAAGTGATGTGTGGCAAATAAAAAAACGACTTATGGTATAATAATCTTTGAAAATGCATGTACAAAAGTAACAGCACGAATGTTAGAAATGGGGTCTTTAGTTGACAATCAGGTTACCCCTGTCCAAGCAAGGACCCTCACTCTAGTCAGGGTTAAAGAGAATCACCCTCAGCTAACCCCTGCTTGCCCCTTTGGTAGCTTGGCACGAGCAGTAGGCTTAACTTCAGAGTGCTAGGTGTAAAGTATTTGTACCAACACGCACAGTAACTTAATGAAAACACTACAACATGACACAACACAGGTTTAGACAAATAGAGAATATATATTTAAACAAAACAAGACCAAAACGACAAAAATCCACTATAACCCGAAGGCTGTCAGTGTATCCCTCGCCTCTGCCTCAAAGTGCTTCCACATAGCTGCCCCCCAATGAGCCTCAGGGACCAGATTCATGTGGAGAGCAGACTCATACCCCTTGAACCACAAGTATATGTCATCCTCCCTCTTGTAATCCTTCACTAGGTCTTTTGGGATGTGTACCCTTCTTTCAGGCTGCACTGAGCTGTTGCTGCCACCATCTCTACTAGACTGGCTCCTCTGATCTAACTCCTTTAAGCTAAGTTCATGAGCCAGTAGTGTCTTCATTTCTTCAATGGCCATCCTTCTGTCCTCCCTTTCCCTCTCCATCTTGACCTTTTCCAGCTCCAATTGGTACTCTCTCTCTGCCTGTCTGTCCTGTAACTCTTCAGGTGTCAGACCCTTAGATGAGACACTGCTACCTTCCCTGGAGACCTTCCCCCTGGACATAACAGGCCCACCCACAATACCATTGTGTTTGAAACAATCTTCCTCCTCCTCATCTCCCTCATCCTCTGTGTAACCTTCAGTGCTCTTGGCTGTCACCCAGGCCCTCAGCGCCTTTTGCAGCTCCTCCTTCTTGGATGAGCTCTTTATGGGACAGTCCAAACTTTTACAGTACTGCTTCAACTGAGCCTTTGTCTAACTCTCCAATTTCTCTAGGTCAAAATCCGCTCCAAATGATGCATCTCCAGCTTGGGACATGATGAAGATTCAAAAACAAGTGAAAACTTCCAAAGGCAGAAAAACAAGTTCCCAAATGAAGTTTCAAAAACATCAGTCAAGGGATCAGCGAGAAACAGAACAAAAAGAAGTCCCAAAGAGAAAAGGAAAAATCACAAGACAAGCAGTATGTGGTCACGTAGTGGTCTGAACTCAAAACAGTAGTGTACACTTAATTACTGTATGTCAAGTACAAATACAAGTCCAGTCCCACCCGCTGATCACCAATATTAGAAATGGGGTCTTTGGTTGACAGTCAGGTTACCCCCTGTCCAAGCAAGGACCCTCACTCTAGTCAGGGTAAAAGAGAATCACCCTCAGCTAACCCCCTGCTTGCCCCCTTGGTAGCTTGGCACGAGCAGTAGGCTTAACTTCAGAGTGCTAGGTGTAAAGTATTTGTACCAACACACACAGTAACTTAATGAAAACACTACAAAATGACACAACACAGGTTTAGAAAAGTACCTAAACCTGAGAATATGTATCTAAACAAAACATGACCAAAACAACAAAAATCCACAATACACAAGTCAAGTTATCAATTAAAAAGCAAAAAGAGTCTTCATGTAGTTGTAAACACACACTAACACTGTTAGCGTGAAAATGAAAATGAAAATGTACCTTGGGTGTGTCAAAAATAACCCGCATGGGCGAGTGTGCATCAAAAAGGGCTTGCGATGCGTCGATTTCACTCATGAGCGAGACCTTGCGTCGTTTCTCCTTTTGTCAGGTCAGGTGCGTTGTTTCTTCTCTCCGCAGGAGAGCAATGTGTTGATCCGGTCAGCACTCTCAGGTCTGGGGAGGCCTTGCGTTCTTTTTACACGCCCAGCGGTACTTGCGTCGGAAATCCAGCCACACACTGATCTGAAAACCACGCAGCGCATTTTGCGATATCACCAGCCTCCGTCAGCGATTCTGTGCGTCATTTCTCCAGCTCCGTGCATCGATTCTTTGGTCGCATTACAGACGAGCGTTGATTTTCAGCCACATCGAGTACCCAGCTGCAGATCGGAGTCGCGTCGATCTTTTCCCCGCAAAGCATTCTGTGCGTGGATTTCTTCTTCTTAGGTTGCCAGCTTCTACTTTCAGGGTCCCAGGAACTGGATGGGTACCACAGGGCAGAGTAGGAGTCTCTCCAGAGACTTCAGGTGCTGGCAGAGAGAAGTCTTTGCTGTCCCTGAGACTTCAAACAACAGGAGGCAAGCTCTAAATCAAGCCCTTGGAGATCTTCACAAGATGGAAGGCACAAAAAGTCCAGTCTTTGCCCTCTTTCTGTGGCAGAAGCAGCAATTGAAGGATAGCTCCACAAAGCACAGTCACAGGCAGGAAAGCTCTTCAGCTCTTCTCAAGGCAGAGGTTCCTCTTGGTTTCCAAAGTGTTCTAAAGTCTGGGGTTTTGGGTGCCCTTCTTATACCCAATTTCTCCTTTGAAGTAGGCCTACTTCAAAGTAAAGTCTCTTTTGAATGTGAAATCCTGCCTTGCCCAGGCCAGGTCCCAGACACTCACCAGGGGGTTGGAGACTGCATTGTGTGAAGGCAGGCACAGCCCTTTCAGGTGTGAGTGACCACTCCTCCCCTCCCTCTCAGCACAGATGGCTTATCAGGATATTCAGGCTACACCCCAGCTCCCTTTGTGTCACTGTCTAGTGTGAGGTGCAACCAGCCCAACTGTGAAACTGACCCAGACAGGGAATCCACAAACAGGCAGAGTCACAGAAATGGTATAAGCAAGAAAATGCTCACTTTCTAAAAGTGGCATTTTCAAACACCCAATCTTAAAATCTACTTTACTAAAAGATGTATTTTTCAATTGTGAGCTCAGAGACCCCAAACTCCATGTGTCCATCTGCTCCCAAAGGGAATCCACACTTTAATCAGATTTAAAGGTAGCCCCAATGTTAACCCATGAGAGGAATAGGCCTTGCAACAGTGAAAACGAATTTAGCAATATTTCACTATAAGGACATATAAAATACATTACTATATGTCCTACCTTAACCATACACTGCACCCTGCCCTTGGGGCTAGGGCCTACCTTAGGGGTTTCTGACATGTAAGAAAAGAAAAGGGTTAGGCCTGGCAAGTGGGTACACTTGACAAGTCGAATTTACAGTTAAAACTGCACACACAGACACTGCAGTGGCAGGTCTGAGACATGATTACAGAGCTACTTATGTGGGTGGCACAACCAATGCTGCAGGCCCACTAGTAGCATTTGATTTACAGGCCCTGGGCACCTCTAGTGCACTGTACTAGGGACTTACTAATAAATCAAATATGCCAATCATGGATAAGCCAATTACATACACATTTTGTAAAGGAGCACTTGCACTTTAGTACTGGTTAGCAGTGGTAAAGTGCACAGAGTAACAAAAACAGCTAAATCAGAGTCAAGCACACATCAACAACCTGGGAAACAGAGGCAAAAAGTTAAGGGAGACAATGCCAAGGATGAAAAGTCTCTCAATGAGCATCCATGGCAGAATTTGAAAATAATTTCTGATAAAATAACGTACTTGTCACTAACGGTATTGCATTCATTCCATTTGACTATATTTGCATGCAAGAGCTCATGCTTAAAATTTCTAAATAAGAGTACACAAATAATTGAGTACCATATTGTCACAAAATTTGCCTTCTCCTTTAAGCACACTTTTAATTATAAAGGTTTCCAACTCTGTTTTTCAACAATCAGATCAACAAAGGTAAATTTGGTCATGAACAGAAGTTTACAGTCACATTTACTTCATGCTTGTCAGGAAACCACAAAGGGATTTATGATAGGGTGGATGTAGATTTCTATGCCATGAGTGCAGAGACTTGTAAATCCCAGCCGCAGCCCATCATTTAGGGTGGAGGGGCCATTCCCCCCCAAGTTTTGCCTCCCATGAAAAGCGTCTATCAGGCTGAGCAAAGGTCAGCCTGACAGACACTCTTCATGTTCAGCTCAGTCAGCCAGGATAGAGACATGCACGATTTGCACAGACTCCTGGCTGCCTGAGCTGAACTTTGCTGGGCTGAAGAGGTCACAGGTCCTATGGGCGTGACCTCCTCGGCTCAGCAAAGGTTCCTCGAGACCTTTCCCCTCAGTGACAAGGGGAAGCGTCACCCATTGACTTTGACCTGGGCACTTCAGGTATAAGCCCTGAAGCGCCCAGGGCGAGTGTCAATCAGTGACACCGCGTCAAAGAGTGGGGAGGGGTCAGCAGTCTCACTGACCCCATCCCACTCTGTAACTAAGTTGGGACTGCTGCCTTCCCTCTTTGGCTGAACTAAGGTCACCCAAAGATGGAAGGCAGCAGTCCCAACCCTCCTGGGACCTCTGAGTTGAAGGTAAGTGTGTGTGTGTGTGTTTTTTAAATCAATGTTTGGTGCGTGTGTGTATGTCAGAATGTTGATAAGTGTTGAGAATGGATGTGCACGTGTGTGAATGAATAATTGTGAGTGTGCTTCGCGCCCACCCGCCCCCCTCCCTTCTAAAATTACGGGCCGCCACTGGTAAATACCACTCTGGGGGCTAAATGCAGTGGGGCATGTCGTTCCTAGGCATGATTTGCCTTGGAAGTTTGAAAACGGCCAAAAACTTGTAAATCTGAGGGCATTCACAAAGTCCTCTCTGCCCATTTTCCTGGAAATGTTTGAATATTTACTGCAGGAAAGGGTTGGAGTCATTGCCCTTCCAGGATGGGAAAGGGAACTGATCACCCCACATATGTTAAAAATAATATCATTGTTGTGTGGACATTTGCTGCACGAGAATATCATAGAGGGGAAATAGGTGCTGTTAGAAACTGGGTTTTTTGTTCGCAGAGGTATTCACCCTGTCTAAGTAGGAACCACAATCCTGGTCAGGGTAAGTCACTTACATGCCAAAGTTAACCTGTGCTCACCCTCTGGTAGCTTGGCACAGAGCAGGTGGCTTAACTTAGGAGGCAATGTGTAAAGTATTTGTGCAACAGTTAAATTACAGTAACAGTGAAAACACCACAAAAGGCTCCACACCAGTTTACAAAAATAAAAGAATACTTTTATGAGTAAAAAGAAGACTAAAAACATCCAAAATTCGATAAGTAGAACTCGAGATATTATTTTTTAAAGAATAAACTACAAGAGTGCTTAGAACTCAATAGCCCGAAAGGTTACTTGAGGTCACGCTAGACTGGGGTAAATCCTATGTTCAGGCTAACTGTGATGGAGAGCAAGCCGGGGACAGGACGCATGCAGGGCCTGCTTAAGGGTATCTTGGATGGAGGGTTTCGTCGATGTTGAGAAGGTAATGCAAAGCTGATGCATCTATTCTGATCTGTGCAGTTTGGGGGATATGTCATTGTCAAGCCATGCAGCTGTCTAAGCGATGTCCTAGAAGTGTGGCATCAAACCACTTGTATTGAAGGTGATGCATCATCATTAAGCCCCGCAGCCGGCAAGGTGCAGGCAATGTCCCAAGGCTGGTGGTGATGTGTCAATCCTGAGCTGCGCAGTCAGCGTTGCAAAGTCCTCGACCTCCGCCGGCAGTGGTGATTGGTCAGTGTTGAGGGTGAATGTGGGAGGTCTGATCTGTGCAACAGTATCAATGCATTGATTTTTGCAGGAAAACAGCTGCAGAGTCTACTTTCAAGGCACAGGACTGGATTGGCACTTCTTGGCTGGACAGGACTCGCAGTTGGCAGAGTCCAGCAGCTGAGATGAGTTGTAGGAAGTCTTTGATGACCCTGAGACTTCATAACAGGAGGCAATTCAACAAACCCTTGGAGTCACTTAAGTTCATTAGAGGTTGTAGAGAGGCAAGTCTAGTCCTTCTCACTCATTGGCAAGAAGCAGCAGACAGCAGGCTAACACAGAAAAATTCAGCAGAGTGGTAGTCCCCCCTAGCAGAACAGCAGTCTTTCTTCCTCGCATGATGTTCTTAGATCCAGAACTATACTTAATTGGTGGGGTTTGGGTTCCAGTACATATACTCAGTTCAGCCTTTTACTGGGGAAGACTTTAAAGAGAGGACTTTGAAGTGCACAAGGTGCCTGCCCTTCCTTCTCTTGTTCCAGGCACTCTAATAGTTTTTCACTACCAGGAAATGTTAAACTTAAAAACACATGTCCAACTTTGTAAATACACTGCACCCTGACCTTGAGTCTAGCTAGTGCCTACCATAGGGGTGACTTACTTGTACTAAAGGAAAAGTTTAGGCCTGGCAAGTGGGTGCACTTGCCAGGTCAAAATGGCAGTTTAAGACTGCACCAACAGGCTATGGAGTAGAAGGCATGAGACATGTTTAAAGGGCTACAGTAATGGTACAATCAGTGGCAAAATCATTGCTGCAGGCCCAGTGGTAGCATTTGATTTACAGACCCTGGGTATATGTAGTCCACATTCGACAGAACTCTATCTTTTGAGCAACAAGTTAACCAGACGGTTAAATCATGTTACTGGTCTAGGAAAATGCTAAAGAAAATATTTCCTTTTCTTATTTTAGCCCTGGTCATTTCTAAATTGGATTATTATAATGCTCTCATGCTGAACATTAGCAAGGCCGCCCTTTATAGACTTCAGCTCATTCAGAATGCGGCAGCTCGCCTGGTTTTCGACCTACCTCGCGCTGCTTCTGCCAGTGGGAGCCTTAGACGGCTCCACTGGCTACCTGTCAAAAAACGGATCAAATTCAAAACACTGTGCCCTACATATAAGGCCTGTCACCAGGAGGGCTGCTCTTACTTGAGCGCTCTTCTACAGCCCTATCTGCCATGTCGTCAGCTTAGATCGGCTAATTTGCAGCTGATCTCTGTACCCCACTGCCACCGGTCTCGATGGGGGGGCAAAGCCTTTTCCGTAGTGGCTGCAAAACTATGGAATACTCTCCCATCTTATATTAGGCTGGAGGAGACATATCTCCCCTTTAGGAAACAACTTAAAACCTGGTTGTTTTCGTGTTAGGCAGTAGGTCTCCCCGTATGCTCTCTGCGATTTTCTGCCTCGATCTGGTTCCCCCTGATTTACAGTCTTTTTCTCCCTAGCGCTTCGATGCTATGGCCGGAATGCACTCTATAAATATTACAATACAATACTTTACTAGGGACTTACAAGTAAATTAATTATGCCAATTGTGGAAGAGCGAATGTTACCATGTTTTAAGTTGAGAACACTTACACTTAAGCACTGGGTAGCAGTGGTAAAGTGTCCAGAGTCCTAAAGCAAAGAAAAACAGGATAAAAAAAAAGAGGAGGAGGAAGGAAAAGTGTTTGGGGTGACTCTGCAGAAAATACCATTTCCAACAGGAGCTCTATGGAATAGACACATCATGTGTTCTTGAAGGATACCTAGAAAAATGCTCAAGGTCATCTGCACCCTAAATAGTAAATCTGCATCTGCACCAGAAGGTACATCCATGGCTTTGGTTGTATTATTTTTTATGATTTGGGACTTATGAATGCAGATACAGGCAAACCATACAATGCATTACAGCCACGGTAAATGTACATCTGACATGTACATATTGGGACCACCTTTATTGAACGGTGGTGAGAATGTGTCTTCCCAGCACATTTCCATGGTAACCACCAGCTTTCAGACAGGGGCTTGAAAATCAGTCTTTTGAAGCTGACATTGGCTCTTCAATTCTGAACACAACAAAGTTTTATAGCCCTTGCTCTGGGCTTTAGCCATAAAAATTTGCTGTGGATGCATGTCAATGTTTTTTAGCCTCAAACGTTCAAGCCTTACATCGGCATTTGTGTTGCATTCTTGTTTCACAAAAAATGCTTTCCTTCTTTCAAAATCGCATCTTGTACTCAAAATAAGTATCAGTTTCATATTTTCGAAGTCAACATGGCTTTATACTTAAATTGGTGATGATGGTGGATGCTAGATGAAAGCGTAATTTATAAATTTAGGTTCAAAGTCTGAAACATAATTTTAACATGTTCTTAGGGTTTGCATGTAATGCATGCTACTTTTAAAGAAGCATCTAAAGCAAAACGCCCTATTGACATAAATTAAAAAAGTAGCGATCACATACAAGTTTGTATTTTCTTTTCCACCTTATAATGCTAATAGGTTCATTTAAGTGTTGTTTTAATATTGAATACTGGATCCTTCTGGAAGAGGAAAAAGGGTTAGGGAGGTTTACCACTGCCAAAAGCCGGCTCCAACAATCGCAACAATGGCAATTGTAGTCACTGCTTATCCGATTAGAAGTGGCAGTCAACATTGAGCAATAAAAAATAATGTTAGGTTTAAGTTTAATTTTTCTTCCACTAACCTTTTTTTTTAAATGTGTCCTATTTAGGTCCATCACATTTATGCTGTAATGTAGCCATACAACGGATACAAACAATGGTAAATGACATGTTATTCTTTAATTGCCCTTGTCTTCTGTTTGTGAGTACCATTTCTCGCAATTGGCGAATATATACTGCAAGATGTCATTTGATGCCAATGTGGAGACAAGTGGATTTAGACAAAATGCTTAAGTGCAATGAACACATTGCTCACTATTAAGTGGACTATAACTGATTCGTTTTTTCATGATTATGTATTGTCAGATAGTCCCTAAACTGCCCTGTTGCACTGTTAATTGAAGTGCCAAGAGTTAAAGGCTGTCTGTAATAGATTACAACTCCTTTTGAAACTTGTGACTGTCATAAAAGCATTCCTATGTGCCATTATTAAGCTACAAAATGCCTTAGGGGCTCGATTCATAAAATTCATTGTGTAATGCATAAAGAAGTACTACAGTAGTACCAATTAATTACTACAAAATGCTAATAAAAATCTATAACTGGAAATCCCCATCTCCACCTCTACTATCGCTCCTATGGGAAGATCTCCACACACGTAACTTAACTAATTAGTAGTAAATGTGAGCGAGACCAGGAGAGTGGTGGGAAAACAGGCAATACCTTATGAAGGGGAGAGGATTAGGGAGGCGTATGTAGGGCTTAATGGAGGCATGAGGAGGAGTTTAGAGAGGGACATGCTAATACATATACCCACCCACTGCTATTCAAAAATTACACTTCTACATTTATTACTGTCTTAAATGTCACATAACAGTAGTAAATGTACTCCAGCCCAGCCTTGGTGTGATACACAAGGCCAGCATTCTAGCCGTACACAAGGCCACACACAGGTACTGCAATACACTCCCTTAGAAAATAATGGAGGCTGGGAATTAATATAACATCCTACTGGAAATTATTATTTTTTTTAAATTATGTGCATTTCCATTTTTTAGTTTTAAAAATCATGGAAGATTAATAAAACATGTAGTATATTAGAAATCAATAGTTAACTGATTAAAATAAACGACATGCCTGAACATTATTAATAATTAAAATGCAATTCACATAGATTTGTTAAATATTATTTAAAAATAAAAATTGCTAGTAGGGTCTTATGTTATTTTATTTATAAAATGGATATTTAATTATTATATGTAATCATTCATTTGTTTACATTTATGTTGAAATCGGGATGTGGCCTGACAATTTATTGTATTAGTTCTAGGTTAAAAACATATTTTAATTTATTTAAGATTTAGATTTTTCATTAAAATATATTTTAAAATATTAATAAACTTTAGACCGTTTCCCCTAGTCTTTCCTAAAGGTATAGTTCCCCCACAGTGGTGGAGAGAAATTGTAATGTTCTACATTTCGCTTCAGGCCCTGGTTTCAGGGGTAAAGACATGTAAGTCTATGCTTTAGAGTAAATTCATGCTCAGAAGTGATGACCAGCCAAAAGTATTACATTCGCTGTACAGCTTAAGAGTAAATTTACACATGTAGATTTAATAATGTCAAAAGTTACCTCTGTGAATGAGACCCATTTAGTTTGTCAGATATTTATGAAAATTATCTTTTTTTTTGGACATTGGTAAAACTTAAAAAGGTAGACAAAGAATGACTGACAAATCAGATTACAAAAAAATCACAATGTTCACTCAGAAAAACTGCTGTGGTCAATGAGGCCATGTAAGAAAAGATATAATTGTGCATTGGTTCCACTGCGTTTTCCTATTTGGTTTTTCAGGCACTAAGACCCTGTGGACACTGATACTTCTAATCACTATTACAAAGCATCAACCTTTTGCTCTTAATTTTGTACTTATAAATTGGTGACACCCAACTGGCTTGTTTAACCTTTTAGTAGTGCAATGCTAATATAATGTAGGAAATTCCCCATTGGTTGGAAGTTAAATCTGGTAAATCATATAAGACCTGCATTATGTATATAAACCACCCACATATAAGATAAAAGTGTATAGACCCAGAGAACATCATTAGCATCTTGCTGGACTGCAGTTTTAAAACCAGTGCAATGACACATTTTAAAGAAAATATTAGCTATGTCACCCCTAATTGTGCATTGCAAGCCTACCGGGATGAATCTTAACATATAAAAATGGTAGTTTCTAAATAATAAGGAAACATATGTCCCCACATGTACAAAAAAGATTTGTCACTTTATGTACAAAGCTGCATTTTCCTGGGAACATATTTAATAGTGAATGAAAATTGAATGACATAACGCATCCTCGGAAAGTAGTAGAGAATTAATTATAAGTACCTTTTCACGTCTCATTAAGAATTGATTTCAATAGTCAGATTTTTTGTATGTGTAGTCGAAAGAGACTACCTGCCTGTCAGAAAACTGGTTAAGAACCGGTTTGCTTGGTAGCCCAGCTTCAGAGACAACATTCCAGAGTATGTGTTAATTACTAGCCTCCTGGAGGGCAATGTTGCTGCTTGTGTGAGCAGAGAGGTTGAACTCATCCCAACTGACACCACTTATCAGGAATGTGTTATCTGGGATTTGGAAAGAAACATAGGGTGACACAAAGGGCTGCCACAAGTGTAGTTCCTAAGTGAAATTCTTAGAAACGGAAGGCATACATTTTCAGAACCAACCTAGACCTTATGCCTTTCAGGAGGAGATAAACCATTAGTTAAATTAACTTAAATGGATGTGTGCCTGCAAAAGAACCCAGGCTCTTTCAGAGGACAGGATAGTGCCCAATTCCCACATTGCTTAGTTTTTGGCCCTTATTAAAACTGCTTTATCTCTGAACAGTTTCTCACATCTTGTATTTTGGAACCTGCTGTTGAGAAAAAGTAGCCTCTCACTGACACAAGTTCCCAGCGCAGCCAGCACCCATGGCTGATTGACATTACACCATCCCATTCACTGATTCTGTTGCTATCTTGCCTTTAGTGAAGGTAGCTTTGTCTCACGAAGCCTTATTACAGGAAGGACATATGTTATAATTGATATCTCAGGTATGTACATTGACAACCTTCATACATATGGAATGTTTTTCGTACTTCCTTTTTCCTTTTATAATTTGACGCAACGTGTCAAATGCATACATATATTCTGATATTTGATTTGGAGAAAAACTATCCTACTAGTTTGTAGTCATATTTCCTTTCCTAACTGCCCTGATTCACAACTGGTACCGGCATTTTCAGAAAGAACGGGACTGAAAATATAATTCCTGTGTTGCCCCACGTTTCAGACAAGCAAAGGCTTCCACAAGCCAAGTAGTAGTGTAAACTGTTGTGGCCTCTTGACATCTCCCGTTCTCTCGCTCACAGCACCCATAGGACTAGAACTGAAACGTAAAGGTTTTAAAGGGTGATACATGTAAAAGCATTAAATTCGATTTCTATCTTTTGATTATGGGCAATTCTGTACTGCAGTGCTGAAGTGTGGAAAACAGAGGACTGCTATGCTAGCAGTGGTCGTAAGGTCACTTGTCTGCATTGTTCATTGCCCTGTGTTTCCCTAAATCCATATTAAAATTGCCTATGACAGTGGAGGGTGCCCTAGATAATGGATGTGATGCATGCCTCTGGGACTGGGTCAAACTGCAAGATATGAAGTGAAATGCACCTACATACCTGCCCATTCGTACAAATTCTTCATGAAGAAATAATGAGTTTCACAGACCAATTTGAGCACATTCATCACAAATTTGGTTTGTAAAACTTTATAATCGGGTCCAATATGTTAAACAAATCTATTTTCACATTAATGCCACGTATTATGCCCAGGTACATGCATTAATGTCCAGTTCTTGGATTATCCCTAACGATTGGTGTGCTATTTTGCTCCATTTCTTTTTGAAGTGGTCCATTTTCTGCAGCAAAATCAACGTTTGTATTGTACACTGGAGCAAATAATGAGTAATGATGTTTGTTCTAAACCAGCACTGACAACATCTAGGTGCTTTTCAGGTCGTTATTAGGGGTTGACCTGAGCTGTATCCACGGATGACACTGTTCTGGGTAATTATAGGTTTTGGAGGCTCTCCCTCACTTTTTGCCACCACTTTTTGACTGTTAGGTACTGGAGTGATGACTTTGTGATGCACTGGACCCTGCAGATCAGGCCTCTGTATATGTGCACTAACCATTAAAAGTATATGTTTAGCTGGTTTACCCCCATTGGCATAAGTAAACTGTGAGAAAGTGGGTTGGTGAATGAGTGGGGTTGAAACCCTGCTCAAGCAACAGCCTTAACTTAGAGGCAATGTGTAAAGTATTTTTGCAGCACACAGTAATTAAGTGAAAAACCAACTTGAGTAAAACTCCACACCAATTTAGAAAACATAGAGTCAATTTTAATAGATTATTTGAAGCTAAAACAACAAAAATCCAACTAGAAGAACGGGAGATATGCAATTTTAAAGAAATATCTCCTATTTTAAAGAAGACATCAGGTATAAAAATAAGACTCTCTGACCCATTATTCAGTACACAACTGGACCTGTGGAAGACTCAGAATAAGGGCTGATGTGCTGCTCTGCTGCAAAAAGGGCTGCTACTCGGCTGCCCTGCTGCCTGTGTGAGAACAACTGCACCCACATCTTGAACCCAGGACCACCAGACGGACTCCAAGGGCTAGTTGGCGGGCCTCTTGATCAGAGCCACAGGGACAAAAAAGGCTCTAGTCATCTTGAAACCTGCCCCTGGACTCTGCCTGCTGTGAGTCCTAGCTACAAAGTGGTGCAACTCCAGTGCTGGACTCTTGGAAGTGTAATATAGAAGGGAGTTCAAGGATTAGCAAGGGGGTTATTTTGTCAACTCAAAGGTGACAGTTCTAAGTTGCATTCAGACTGCAATGGCAGACCTAGGACATGTTTTAAAGGGTTACTTAAGAGGGTGCCACAATAATTGTGGCACGCCCACTAGTAGCATTTAATTTACTGGCCCCAGGTTTATGGTATACTACTTTACTAGGGACTTCTAAGTAGCTTAAATATGCCAATCAGGTATAAGACAGTGTTACCATGTTTTACAGAGTGAGCACAAGCACGTTAGCACTGGTAAAGTGCAGAGTCCTAAGGCTAGCAAAAACAATTTCTGCAAAAATAGGAGTGGTCAAGGGAAAAAGTTGAGGAGAGAGGGCCAAGTCCAACATTAGCTTACTTATAAGTCGCTAGTATATAGTACCAGGAGTACCCAGGGCCTATATGTTAAATGTCCCTCATGGACTCAAACACTGATTATGGCATCAAAAGTGTGACAAATCAAAGCCTGACTCCCTGCCCACCATTATCAGCTGGCAGAGCAATTTTTAGAAAACAAGTATGGCTTTGCAACTCAAATGATTGGCAGACCTTCCTTTTTTAATATTTACAAGGCACCCGTAAGGCAGGCTTACTGAGCCCTAAAGGCAGGGTGTATGATATTTAATAGATAAACATGTGTTTCATGAATTTTATCTGTCCTAACAGTAAAAATCACACATTGTTATTACTGTGAAAAGGCTAGTAGCCCTACTGGAAAGTATAGAGTTACACGCTGACAACTAAGCAGTGCTGAGTTACAAATAGGACTGCTAAATGTGGTACTTCAAGGTATCAAAGAAATCTTTTCATTAAAGCTGACTTCTTGCTCAAATCAAATTCAGTGTAACTTACGCAAGTTTAGAAAGTTGCCACTTTGTTGCCCAAAGTTTCCAGTAACCTTTTATGGTTGCACTGAAGCTGCTGTCCTTGAGATAGCCTTCTGCCCTTCTGGGGAGAGGGTGGAAAGATCTTAAGGAAAGGGAACGGCTGAGAATAGAGAGGTAACTTCATCCTGGCAGAATGGGCAGAGTATGTGTGAGTCCAAAGGGCAAGCTGCAAAGGGTGTGGGCCTGTGGACATTTTAATGTGTTTTGTATGGGAAATATTTCACTATCATCACAGACCACCAGGCATTGCCCACTATCTCTGGAAACCTGAAAGCTAAGATACCCCCTTGCATCAAGAGGTGGGTTTTGCGACTGCAAGATTATGACTATGTGATTGTACACAAGCAGAGGAGAGACAAAAACCCTGCAAGTTACTATTGACGAGGGCCACTTCATCACCACAGTGGCTAAAGAAAATCTCAAATTAATTATGAGGTCCAGCATGCATACTTCATATCACCTGATCTGGCAGACCAGTGTGAGCGCCTCAGTGGCTCATTGAAGAAATATGATGCTAATGTTATTTGTACTGTTTATGTAACAAGGTGGGAGATGTAGTGTCTTTGATTTCATGAGCACTAGGGCCTAAAAGCTTCTGGGTGGACTCTAGAAAGGAATTACATAATGGAATGGGAGCTGTTAAGGTGTGGTTATAAAAGCCATGACACAATGCGAGCAGATCGGGATAGTACGTTGAAGAATAAAAACGTCTGTTGTAGAGCTCCGTGAGTGGTGTATTCATTTACACGCTCCTGGCTGGAGAGGATGGTACACTAACTACTGGAGCTCTTTATTTATTCTAGCCCCCGGGGAGTAGTGGGGAGAGCGTGACATCATCATGGCAGAGTTGTTGCTATGCTTAACCCCAACAGTGTTGCCATGCCCTTAAGTTTCAGAGAAACACATGATATTGTTATGTAGAGGAAACACCTGGGGTGACAGTGAAGTCTGCTATATTAGTGGAAATACTACTGACAACAGTTGATGCCATTCCTGTAGCATCATGCTAGAGCAAACTATTTTTTTCTGGGAAATGTTTCAGTGGCAATGGCTTCAGTTTTCCATTTCTTTCTCCATCATTTAGAAAGAAGACACATAGGCGGTCATTCTGACCGCGGCGGGCGGCGGTAGCCACCCGCCATGCGGTCACCGCCATTTGGCCGCTCTGCGGTCAAAAGACCGCGGAGGCCATTCTGGCTTTCCCGCTGGGCCGGCGGGCGCCCGCCAAAGGAGCGCCCGCCGGCCCAGCGGGAAAGGCCCTGCAACATAGAAGCCGGCTCCGAATGGAGCGGGCGGTGTTGCAGGGGTGCGACGGGTGCAGTTGCACCCGTCGCGATTTTCACTGTCTGCTATGCAGACAGTGAAAATCCTGCTGGGGCCCTGTTAGGGGGCCCCTGCACTGCCCATGCCAGTGGCCCCATGACACCCGTTCCTGCCATCCTGTTCCTGGCGGTAAAAACTGCCAGAAACAGGGTGGCGGGAAGGGGGTCGGAATCTCCATGGCGGCGCTGCTTGCCCAGACTGAGGAAATCCGGCGGGAAACCCCTTTACCGCCGCGGTCAGAATGGGCAGGGAAGCACCGCCAGCCTGTTGGCGGTGCTTCCGTGGTCATCCACCCTGGCGGTCGATGACCGCCAGGGTTGGAATGACCCCCATAGTCTGTGTTAAAAGTGTTACACGTGTGATTAATGTCGGAAGATCATATGTTTTGTTTTAAAAACCCTCAACCATTTTTGTAGGAAAGAGTGCTTTTTTGTTACTGTGAAATTGTGCGTATTTAAATGAAGTATACACCTAGTCATTAATAGTATCTTATAGATCATTTTACCCAGAACAGAGTAAACTATGGATAAGACAAACTAAACATATTTGCTGTCACAAATACTTTAATTCAGAAATCGCAACTGCAAAAAAAATGTATTCCCTATGTACAAAACCAATTTTAGGAATCCCTTAAGATTTATTGATTCCTTAAATGGGATTGCAACTGGATACCAAATCTTAATTGGGAAGAGGTTATTGTGGGAATTCCTTCCAAACTGTGATTCAGTACCAAATATATGAATTGGTCTTGGCCAGAGTTACAGTCACAAACCATTGAAAAGTTACTAACTGGTAGGTTGAGGTGGCAACTGAATCCCAAAAGGGAAGGGATCCCCTTTTTTGAACCCTTTCCTCATTTTGAATTGGGGTGCAAGATCCTGTGGGGGAGGGAATAATTTAAAGGACCACATACAAATCCCAAAGACACTTTTGAAAAAAAAACCTTCTTTTTAAAGCAATTCTGTTTCCTATAGGCAAATTAGGTTGCCTCAATAAAAGGTTTCTCTTTTCAAAAGCAGTGACAGGCATAGTGGTCTGATGACCCTTGCAGGCCACCATCTCTCTGATTGTGGCCAAACAGAGTGAGCTGCATTTTGCGAACTGTGTAATCAATATTAATTAAGTAGGTCAGAGTATGACCCACCCCAAATTAAACTTTTGCAAAATGACCTGCTAATAAATACTGTAGGTTGAGCTGTTCACAAATTGTGGCCACTTTTGTAATCACTATCTTAATGCATCTGGACCTAGGTGTCTTACAGTGGATACTTTGCAAATTATATTTCATTTCAAAGTAATGATCACTGTAAAAGTGGCAATTGTTTCATAGTACATAAACAGTGCTCAAGATAAATGACACAGAGCTAAAAACAGACTTATAGCATGGTGACCCAGTGCTATAAATACAGTCATTGCACTCTTCAATTTCTTTTACATGTACATAATATTTGATTTGTTATTGGTGCAACTACAATTTTGGAATCTTCAAAAAGTAAACAAAGTCAAATACTTGCTGCCATATTCAAAGTGAGAATTATTTACCAGGTAACTTTTCTTTTTGGTCTGACCCTTAGGGAGGGCATACCCTAATCAACCTAATATATAAAATCTGGTTAGGCCACAGCACAGTTCTAAGAGAATCTCTGTGCAATACCTGGTAAGCAGTGCTTACTTTGAGCTGGTGGTTGCCGATGGGGGCCATTAGCACTCATTTTTTGGGACTGGTACTTACTTTTCCTCATCATGACGTTTCCCAAGAACAAGAGATGGAAAAACACAGAAAGTGGAAAGACAGCAAAAGCATCACAATGAGACAAAGCAGGAACCTTCAAGAGAGAAATAAAAGGGCAACGGTGTATGGTACCGGATTAAAGAAGCATGAGGTGGATTGAAGATAGTTAATAACATGGCCACAGGCTTCTCTGCAGACCTTTGGCCACGGACACAGATTCTTTTTTTTACAAATTAAGCACTGTTGGCAGCAGTGGCACAGGAAACAGGTAATGCCTGAGATAAGTACATGTTAAGTTCAAGATGTACCAACCAATTGTAAATTCAAGAACCCAGCACAATAAAAATCACATTTTTATTAAAAGAAAAAAGAAAAATGTAATAAGCAAAAATATCAAAATGATCAAAATCATGCAAGGAGATCCCGGTGACGTTTGTAAAAGTTGTGAGGCAAAACAATAAACACCAATCTGAAGTCACAGTTTGCAATTTACCAGGGTGTAGTCACAATTTCAGGTGACCATGAAGGGGTGGAGGTCAGTTAGGCCAAGGGGTTGTAAAAATGTTTTTTACTGTCTGACATCTGGAGCTCCAAGACCTCCAGTGGGACAAGGCAAGAAGTTGATGTTGGGGACAGTCCCGAAAGTCAGTTCTGTTGTTGTCAAGTTCTGGCGCAAGCATTCAGTGTTGGTGCCAAAAGCAGGATTCTATTGCCACTGAGGTCCCTTTGCCTCCTAGATATTTGCCATCTGACTTGCAGTACAAGGTTTTCCCATTGGGCTGTTTTATGGTTCTCAAAATCTTGCACCAGGGAAATGCTGGAAGTTGTAGCACAGTAATGTAGTTGGGGGATCAGATACCTTCACTACACGCTTTTGCTGACGTCTTTTTCTTTGTGGTGTGAAGTTCTCTGTCGGACAAAGTTGGATACCTTGCCTGCTGAGGATGTGCCCTCCCTGGCTGAGGTAGTGCCCTATTCTGGTCCTCCGGAGGTTGAGAAAAACAACTAAGTACCACATTTTTTCAATTGATGAAAAAGTCCTTCCTGTCAGTCCTGAAGACCTCAGGTGCTCTAGGAAGAGTTCTTGGGACCAGGTCTTTCTGCAACTAGGGTTCCTCCAGGGTCTAGTCCAAAATGGTCAGATGAGCCTTCCTCGAGTTGCAAGAGTTTTTCTGTTCTTTGTGTCCCTCTGGCAACTAACACAAGTCAACCACATGATGCGTGGAAAGCCATTCCAGTCACTGACTGGCAGTAGGAGTCAAGCACCCTGTGATCTTCTTTCTTTCATCAGCCAGGCAGAGTCATCATCCTTCCAAATGTGTTTCTTCCCAAATCCAGGAATGATCTGAGAAAGTGGTGGTGAGGTGTCAGTCTTATCCTGTGAACCAGCCAGTAGTTGAAGTATTCACTACCTTAACTCCTGGATACCATCTCACAGAATTCCCACCTCTTTTTACAGTAATTATTTTCTCATTTTGTTGCAATCCATCCCCAAATCCCTCAACCAGATTGGCCCTAGGCATCTTCCACCTGCAGTAGCCGAGTCCCTCCTTCCAGCCACTTCCCTTTAGAAATAAGGCACCCTCCACTTAGTGAGTAATAGAACTGGTGTTCCCTCCTGCTGGAGACAAAACAGAAAGTCCAGGATAGCTCTGGAAATCATACTGCCCTATTTGCAATCGTCACTTGTAAGGAACGTGGGGGATCCCAGAATGCAAATCCCTACAAAGTAGCACTTTTAACACCACAGCTGTCTTTTTTCTGTTAGAGCCAGGCCACTATCTTCAAGGAGGGGGCCATTCACAGCTACCCATTGATGTGTATTCAGTGTTGTTGCCGGGGCTCAGAGGCAACTCAGTTCTAAACTAGTTTAGTCATAGGTAGCACAAAGTACACTTTTCCAAAGTTACTTTTCAAGCAAAACGATCACAAATCTACTTTCAAGATAGGAAAAAGTTATTTCCTGACCAGCCCTTACTTATTCAATGACAAACAGCTTTTTGCCACTATTCACTGCGGAGGCATATTTGTTACCAACATCTAGGATGTCCGACTATTATAACTAACCGATCCAGCCCTGTGGCTAAACAAAGCACATGTTAGGAGTGAATTGGCTAGGATATGAACGCATCAATTTCTACATGGCAAAAACACTTTTCCTCCCATGTCTCACTGCATTGCTTTTATTATGCAGTCCATCAATAATGCAGTGGTGCTATCTGGAGCCACACATTTTTGTTACACATGTGGGTGGTGCAAATACACACTGCAGCCAACATATGACAATTAACTTGCACCACCTGGTACATTTTCAACTAAGTGAAACTAATGCACTGTACATGCACTTTACATGTTTAAGGGAAAAGCACATGGAATTGTATACTTCTTAGCACTATCAAGGCACACAGAGTCCTCAATCACACCACACAGAAAAAAGTGGGAAAATCACAACAAAAATGATGCTCTTTTTTCCACATACAGAGAGGGGCTGTGGGTCACCCTGTTTTACAAACTTGACTATTTAACTGTCATTCACATTTTACTTCCACCCCACCACCGCATGCAGCATATAGCATGGGACAATGGGTCAAACAACTTCAGCCGTTGGCTCTCTTGCACTGTGAGTTATAGCACTTTGCTGATCAGTTGTCCATATCCACCTAAAAAGTGCATTTCAGGGCTTGAGCTGTGAGCCATTAATTTTTTAATGATTGTCATTTCATTTGTTCACCCTTTTTTAACATTCTGAGTATCCTTGTGTGTTTAAAGTATATCTCCACGTTTCATGAATTAAATGTCAATAGTACACTTTCTTTGCAAGAATTATATTTTACTGCGTTGTGCATTAAGTGGAAATGTATTTCTAATTATGTCGGCCTGCAAAGCAGCACCAGTACTGCTCCATTCAAATTTATGTAAGAAAAATATCACTTACATTTTTGTTTTAAAGCTTGTGACTGCCATACTGATATTGACATGTTTTATTTTTTTCTTCCTTATTTTTGTGGCACATGCTAGTGATAAAAATTGACCCATGGTAAAGGCTTGCCAAGGTCAGAACTGTTGGCTTTACCAATGCCTCTTATGTCTGCGAAATGTTTTCTTGAACTCCTTCTCTAGCAATATCGCCCATAAAGTATAACGTCCACCCCCAGTACATCTCAGCCCCAACCAGCAAAATTAATCAGCTCTGTCTAGCCTGAAAAGTATGTCTAGTGCATGAAAAACCACAACTGAGGCAGCAGTCTCTCCCCTTAGTCATCTTTGTTCTGTTCTAATGTGTCCGGAGTGGCTAATATTTCTTCTTAATATCTACCTGAACATCCATCTATCAGTTTAGTTCCTCTGTACAATGGACGTTTTGGTTCTCAGAGGCACCTAGGAGACCTACAGGGTGCATGATACTCCACGTAGCTTTCCCCCAAGGCCTTTTAAAAGGAAATATTAAACTTTCTATTGAAGAGCAACTCGCCTGTACATGTTAGCTTTTGAAAGCTGATGCACACTGTTCATCATTAGTTCAGATACTGCCAGTAAGATCTTAATTCTGTTACTTGCAATCAGTTTCTTTGTTGATATATGCGTGCTTAATTCACTTACTTCCATATTGAAGAACACACTATCGTATTTCCCTGATGTTCAGCGAAGTTCTACTCAGAATCTTACATTTGCATCTCTTCCTTTTCATTGTCTGTGAGACGTTCACCACTTGACTTTAACTGACCTTGACATAAAACAGGAGTTAATCACTGGTCCTCCGGCCTCTAACTCCCTGTCATAATGAAACACTCCTCCTCACCTCTGTCAACCTGAATGGGATATATAGTGATATATAAAATCACTTAGTAAATAAATGCCCGAATAAAGATGAAAGAAAAAGTGAACCATTGTTCAGAATTAATCAAACGGTTCATTGTGCTATAAAGCGGTTGTGACTGTTTCCCCTTAGCTTCAACTTACTACACAATGAACTGTTTCTTTCATTCTGCAATGCACAAATAGCCCCGCTCTTCTTTCATTCACTCCAATCCAGGGCCTGACCCACAGAGCTTATCACTTAAAAGAAAAGTGCCTGGGTGAATGGCACCTCGGAAGATATTTTTGAAAAATAAAAAAACCTTGAATCCCCTCAGTTTACAGACGCCTTACTGCCTTTCAGACCCTTGAATATGGAGAAAGGTTGACAATAAGTTTCAAAAGGAAAAGATAGTTTCTAAGTATGGCACTAGCAATTTACAGAGCACAATCAGGTGAAAAATCTAACAATGAAGGTGCTCATCATCCATAAGATACTGCTTCAGCTGAAATGGTAATGGCTGAACAAAGAATTCAATATTTAATCTAGAAGATGAGATGGGGCATTCTAATCCATCAGGCTCGTCAGGCTCGGCTTCTTTTAAGCACGAGGTGGAATCTGTTAAAGCCGTGAACACAAAAAGTATGGAGGGCAGGGGAATGAGACCTGACCAACCTGTGGTAGAACCACTCTTGCCGTGATCCAGTCTAACCAGACATGTTAATGAAAACCATATGTTTAGGACCTATCTTAGGAGTTCCTTCTTACGGAATCGGTGGTCTCACACACATAATAGTGTCATGCTTCATCATTTGGCCACCTACCCTCACCCAGGTAGGACAGTGCCACCTGGGCAGGCTCAACCTCGCGGGTAAATAAACCCAGAGGGAGTGCTTAGAAGACATTTTCTGGATAATATCGGGATCTTGTTTTTTTCCCTCCCCATACTTTTTGTATTCACAGTTTTGAATTTGGAGGTAGCATGGGGGCTTTAACCTTCCTTGTCTCTCTTTATGTGTAAAAAGGAATCTGTTAAAGGCCAGATCAGGGATTCTGTTGCTAAACCTGCACCCAACAAATCAAAAATGTTCCACATGTAGCTATTTAAGGCAAAGAAAGTAACATTTCTGGATCTAAACATGAATATGTGTATTTTAGTCCACAGGTTTTGTAGGAGGGCCAAAATAAGTGTTGACAAGATTTGACGATCCTGCCATGATAAATTACTGTTGGATGAAATTTTTATGTTTCGATACTTAAAAGAAATAAAAGTAAATTCATCTTATTGGAAAAGAATAAATCACAGACAAGCACAGAATATTGTAACACATGAAGAAAATACATTGCCCTACAATACTTCACTTCATAAGCAATATGGCATCAAACAAGGTTTTCCGTGCACAGTTCAAATGCTTATACTTTGCATCAAATGCTTATACTTTGCATGAGTGTGCGTGAAAGAACATGTAATAAAAGATAATCATTCATAATTGTTTTAGGCCCATCTACTTCCAATTGGCAGGGACATATATCTATTAGTTTTCCCCCATTACAGTATTATGTACAGCCACATCCATATATCTCCAGCAGTGTTTCGACCCATCTATTTATAAGACTCTCAATCATTAATTTGGGTTTTCCCCACATCAGCATAAAGGAGACACCCTAGTCTTTCAGAGTTTGCATTGGCAATAATAATTGTGGTCTAATGATGGGCTCCATATGGTCACCTCATAATCACCCAAAAGTCTCCACGAGGTTGACAGTATAAATATTTAGTTGATTATCCACTGCTCCTGTGGTGCCACTGCCTTCATTTGCTGCCCCTGCCACCCATGCTCTGAGTGTCAGCCCCTGTCAGTGCTCCCTCCATTGTCCATACATTGCTGTCCCTAGCCATCCCCATCCATTCTTTATGTGCATTCCCATTTCCCTCCATGGTTTGCTGTGCTACGACTACCCCTGACCTGCTACTGCTCTCCATTGCTGTCCCCAGCCCCTCTATCCCCTTTGTTGTCCCTGTGTGTGCCCTTGTCTACTCCCTCCTTGGGCACATTGTCCTGCCACTTCCCTTTGCTACTGCCCCTGACCTTCCCTGTTCTCTGTGTGTATGCCTCTTCTCCTCTATCTCCGGTCCGTTGTGCTGCCACTACTCCTGTGCTGCTACTGCCCTCCATTGCTGCCCATGCTTCCTCCCTCAGCTAGTCCACTGTGCTGCCACTGCACTCTTTTGCTGACACTGGACCTCCCCTTCGCCGTTTGTGTGTGTGCCCCTGCAGCCTAACTCCCAGGCCTGTCATGCTGCCATTACCTCTGTGCTGCCACTACCCACTGTTGCTGCCACTGGCACATCCCTCCTCCTTCTGTGCCCCCTCTTTTCAATGTGCATGCCCCTGCCCCCTCCATCTCTGAAGTGTTGTGATGCCACTGATCTCTATTTGACCTCCATTGCTGCCCCTGCTATCCTTCCAATCGTTCTCTAAATGTGTGCCCCCACCCTTTCCCTTCTGGCCTGTTGTGCTGCCAATGACCCTCTCCCAAGATGCTGTTGCTGCACCTGCAGGCTGGTTATATATGATTTGCAGTGTCCCTGTATGGCACTGGAACTGTGGTACTATACAATGGCCTGTGCTGGGTACTGCTGTACAAGCTGTTTGGTACCACAGGACCTGCTGCCCGAATATATATATATATATTTTTTTTATATACTAGGGATCACTTTGGGCTCCATCCCCAATGTGTCCCGGGGGTCAAAGCATGCCTACCATCAATGCATTTTATATAAAATTCAAGACTAAGGGACAAAGCCCCCAAGTCCAGGATGGTGGCTTCACCATTTTGTTTCTAGCTATGGTGATCTGATCAAACCTTTCATCACCATGGCACCAGCCTAGATACTGAGGTATGGAAGTGGTCCAAGGGAGAAAATGCTCCCTGGGACAACTAGAGAGCTCCAATTTTTCAAACGGTGGTCCAGCGGAACAAACAACCCTAATATCACTATCTTTTAATACCTTCTTAACCATCATAACCATTCCAAGTATCTCTTTATACTCAGACTTCTAAAAAATGGTTGAACAGATTTACACCAAATGAGAAAAAGGATGATATTCGAAAACAAAAATTCATATTTGGTATACTTCCATTTATCTCTTTTTTTCTTTATTGATTTCGAAAATTCCTTTTGGGAATTAACATGTGAAATGAATGTCTTGGAACCACCCTGTTTTCTTGGCCAACGCTTGATAAATCAATGTAAAACATTCCAGGAAGGAGCTGAGGTGAATGATCTTTTTTTGCAAAGTTTTGTAAAGTTTCGTGTAATGGTGCCAGTTATTAGAGAAACAAAAAAACACTTCTCCCTATGGAAGTACTGACCTAACTATAACTACACAGTAGCAACAACCACTGTGCGATATCTATCTATCTATCTATCTATCTATCTATCTATCTATCTATCTATCTATCTATCTATCTATCTATCTATCTATCTATCTATCTATCTATCTATCTATCCATCTATCTATCTTACCCAATTGTGGTCGCCACTGGTTAGTTATTGTTAGGTCTGCATTTCAGTCAGTCTAAGTTAACTATTACTCAGCTCTCTACCATGCAACGTATCCTCATAAATGATGTCATTTGAAATGTCATGAGTGTTGTGATGAATGCTATGATTTTACATGCTATAAGTGATGTAATATGAAAGAGAATAAGCAGTGTGTGGGGAAGGTGCAAGTTATTCTTACTTTTTTCTGGATAGCAAGTTGACAACACTGTTAACAGAGGTGCCAAGTTATAGTACATTCTGCTCGGGCACAAATTATAACTTTAGGTTGTAGCTAGAACTTTTTAATTTCTATGGCTAGAGTAGTTTCAGTTGGTTTTGTATAGAAATCATAAATTAAGTTTTCCTAACTATAACTGAGCTTAAACCTTTGGATTTTTCATTGAATAGATAGATAGATAGATAGATAGATAGATAGATAGATAGATAGATAGATAGATAGATAGATAGATAGATAGATAGATAGATAGTGTTTCTGGCAGGGCTGTCTGATTCATAACACTCTGACTCTGGATGGATCCAACTCATCATACAGAAGAGTAAGAGACACCTGTCTGTTCTGCTTTTCTATAAAGGGATGTGACACACATTAACCCCTTGGCGATGAGGAGATCTAACCAGGCGTGCCCTCTCATACTAGGAGCATAGCAGTTCATTTATGCATTTTGTTCTCATGTGTTGCAGCTCTGCACCTCTCCTTTTTCTGAAATGTTAATTTCTACTCCATGACTTCCCCACAACCCACCTTCACATTCTGCCCACATCTCTCCGAATGAAGTGGGGCACAGACATTAGAAATCCAAAGACCCACGAGGCACGTAACTAACAATATGTTGTCTGGCAGTTCATAATTTCTAAAAGAATAAGTGTTGGGGCCCACGTTATTGAATTTTGGGGTGCCAAATATCTAGGTTGCTTTGCCTGCATTCCACTTCATGGCTATTTAATCCACCACGAGACACTTCTTTTTTTCCTCACTCTTGCAGGTCCTGGCTTTATTTCAAGTTTCTTTCATCTTTCTCTTTCTCCTTATTTCCCTCTTGTGTGTTTTTCTCTCTCTTGCACCACATCAAAGTCTGACGAGGAGAAATAAGTGTTGGTCCCAAAATCATAAGTACCAGTGGGCTCCACCTGCAACCACTGGTTCAAATTAGGCATTTCTGCTGGACTCCCTGCATTCCTTGGCTGTTTGTCATTGTGGGTTGCTGCACAAGAATTCACTTCAGCTGTGCCACCAATCTCTGGTCACCACTGGTCACCACTCGCATTTGGTTGAAGGTCCATCTCCTGCCTAGGAGTCCGATGGGGAGAATATTCATGTATTACACTTTGTTCTTTGCTTCGTTGCACTCCGGGGACAGGCAAGCAGCCCTACCGCCATACGAGGATGCTCTACCTGTGACTTGTCATTTTCTCATCTTCTCACCCTCTAGCACCAGTATCAGCTGTAGGCCATGGGAAGGGAGGGGTGTGAAATTTCTCTTCTCGGCTGATTTTTATAAACAGAATCGTGTTTATTCCCCAAGCTGTTCTTACGATTTCACGAGCCCGCTGTCAGCATTTTCCGCATAACTGTAGGGTTTTGTAGATGGCTGTATGACAGGGAAGATCACATCCTAATGGAAGCTCGCTATGTCCAGGTAACACATATCAATATTTATTCATGTTTCTGCGGCCAATTGCGCATGATTTAAACATAACGAAACAATACCACCATTTTTCAGAATTATGCGTAGTAAACATCAATGCACATTTTGTGAATGATTTTATAAGTAGAGGCCGGAGAAGCACATATGGCGGTTATGGTGACATCTGTCCACTTCTGGTTTGGACTTCATCACGAGTGCTCACCAGTTGTGCAACAGGGCATCTTTACACTCCGTGCTTTGTTCAGCTGATTTCCCTGGGCTCCTCCTAAATCCGTTATATTGTAAATATCAGCAGTGTATACAGAAGTGTGAATCGCCCAGTGCAGCCCAGTACAGCAGTAGTCCTAATTGCTTTCTTTACACGACCTGAGAGAAAACATTTGAAGATATGAAAAACATAATATTAAAGAAATGCTAAACTACTGCGGTTTTTAACTGATCGAAACTGGGAATCTTCTTGATATTTGTTTGTTTTAACTGATTCATAGTCACCATTGCCAAAAAGTGTTAGGAAAAATGGATTCCAGACTGCAAACAAGGACAATCAGTGTTAGTAACTTCAGCAAATTAGGGCCTTTCTAAACTAGGCCCACCTATGCCTCTTTTTCATTCAGAAGTGGCATTTAAGTAAGTAAACCTGCAGAGTGAGGAACTTTTCATGACACATTATTGTTTCTGGGCTTAATGCTTTGTTGTTTGCAATGCATGCAACCAATTTTTCTAGTATTAACTGAGTGTATGTGTGTCAGTTAACTGTAAAAGACTGATTTCTCAATTTTTCTTTACCTTCTAAAATATATGACATTTTGCTTTTGAATCGGAAAAAAAACAAAAGCACTCTATTTAGACTAAAATACGGAGTTTGGTGCACTAGGTGGGCAGTGTTGTCAAAAACTCAGAGCGCTGCTCACACTAGCACGCTGAAGGGCTTACACTTTAATACAATGAAAGAACAGATGAAACCTCTGCCCCGAGGCTGCCGAGTCGCCTGGTGTTCGGCACTCTGTGATGCCAGATGGCAGGCGGGGTGCGGTCCTGGGCTCCGGGGCACACTCCGTGCTGGCACAGACGCAGGGCAGCAAAGGTGGCTAATTCAACGACAGCGAGAGGGGCACAGAGTCACAAGCAATTTTCCTGTTGAGTAGTCATCGTGGATTCGCTCCAAAGAACAGCACTGCAGACTCAGAGAGGGGGAGGGTTAGCCCTATTTCTTCCAGACAACTTCAATGTGAAATCCCCATCATCTTTTGAAAGTTCTTCAAGTCCCCTAGGCAGTGACTTCAAATGCGGCCCCGATCTCTCAAAGTTCCGAAGAAATGTTTTTCGATGATTGGTTATCCTTTTAGCGAATCTGTCTGCAACCTCCGGTCCCTGTTAACCTTCCGGCTGATCTCTTTAAACGTCAATGTTCCCTTCCTATGTAACAACTTTAGTAATACTCGCAGAGAAAGCCATGGCACTGCTGAATGTGCATGTCAGCATCACTACCTGCGTCCAGTGAAAGAGCAGCGGCCTCAGATGAGATCAGGTGGATGCATAGGTATGTGCACCCCATTACCACAGAACCCTGTTTCTGAATCAGAGGGAGCTGCATTGTTGATTAGGATAATGGTGTGAAATGTAAACGATCCCCGACTCCAGCATTGCTGGAGAGAATGAAAAATAGTCCATTGCGAGATCGGATGCCTCACCTTATGCTTTCATTTTGTGTTTTGCATGTTTGAACGGAGAGCAGCAACGAAGCACACCCATCACTAAGGGTAAGAGAAGTATTGGAAAAAGGCAAGAAATCTTGACTTTAAAAGACTAAGCAATTGACTTTACCAATGCCTTTTGGCAACGACATGCAGCAAATCTTGCAATGAGTCTTCTATTAAACGAAATCCCTTCCAAGATGACTGTTGATGCACATGCATGGATCGGGATACCTGCCCAACCTTCAGCGCTTAATTTGAGCCAGTGGTTTCCAGTGCTTGGCACTGGCAATTTATTGTCAACACTGGACCTTATAACAGTCTACCAAATGGCTACACCCTAGCTTCAGCCTCCAACTATATTCCAGAACTATATAGTCAAGGTGAATTATAGACACTATAGGAAGCACACCAAATGTGTATATATAGAACATGACTAATAGTGATGTACAAAAACAAGCATTACTGTGAACCAAATCAATGGTTCTTGCTCCGCCAACATCAGAAAGATGAGAGGATGAATCAACTTCATTGCAGTAGTAGGTGCCTAGGTCACTGCGTGACTTGCCATAGCCCTCTAAGCTACTTCATCCTGTAAGTTTTTTACACAAATAGCTAAAACGCTTGCCGCAGTAATAGACTGTGCTTAGCATGAATAACATTATGATATAACAACACTTGAAAGTTTACAAGTTGCCTGAAATAACTCTTTGAACCATAAATATGTATATGGTTCTCTTACGTGCACCTCATTTTTGAATCTTGCATTCCCAGAATCAGTTTAAATGCTAGATCCAGATTGAGACTATTACAGGACTAATAATTCTCCTTGGACTTGATAAATTTTTGATAAAATTCAAGCTAACTAGAACAGCAATCTCCTATAGCACATTTCATCCTTTGGAGCTTAGCCAGTGATTCATAAGGTCTATGAAATATGCAATGAATGTTCTAATTAAGATTTACTGTCTCAGTCAGAGAACACTATGCAAAAGGATTATTCCTCTGCCTACCCTCTGCCTATTACACGATGTAACTAAAGCAGGTTTCACATCAAAGGTTGCAACCAGTATATTAATAGAGAATCTTGACACTTTTCCAACACTTAGACACGTTTTACATATCACTGTAGTGATTCATGTCTAGTTGTTGTCCATATATCTCATAATCCAAAAAAGGAAATAGTTCTACACAAGGTAAAACCTGACCTGAACAGAAATGGAGGGTTAGATGTCAACCAGCACTGGATTGAAATTTGCAAACGATTTATACTTTTGCAAGGTCAAAATAATCTACAGCAGGCCACAAATTTTATACAGGGACCGGAAAACCCATTAACCTTAATTATGTCATCTAAAGCTTGTGTCAACCTCAATCATAAACACGTTCAGTTGTCTAAAGTAGCCATCTGTATATTTGTAATCAAATGTATATATTTGGTTTCAGAAAGGTTCCTTTTGAAGCAAGAGAGCCTCCGTAGGAATAATCTCAAATGATTTTACATCAGAGCAAAACTAAAGCCAAGAAACAAGATTGACTAAACTATTTGTGAATCTCTAGTTTCAGCCTATTAAGAACGACAGTGGTGCTATCAGGTTTCCCCTCTAAAATACATGTCAACATAATTATGAAGTGATAAGTGTGTATTTCTAACTGGATCATTGGCTACTTAGGGTCTGATTATGATCTTGGCGGATGGAATAACGCATCACAAACGTGACAGATTTTCCATCTGCCATATTGCAAGATCCATAGGATATAATGGAATCGTCATTTGGCAGACAAGATATCCGTCACGTTTGTGATGGAGTAACCCTGTCCGCCAAGATCGTAATCAGGCCCTAAATCTGATCTGGGATCTTTGATTTCATAAATTATATTCCCTGACTCATTGATCTTAGCCCTCAAAGCCAAACACTTTCCAGACCTCTGCACTTAATTATGTGGTTGTAACATGCAATTATGCTGTTTAACAAGCTGTCACATTTTCCATAAATCCACTACATTCTGCCTTGCTGAACTAATTTTTTAAAGAGACAACGGTTAGGACAGCATTGTCAAGCCTAGGTTGCCACTCCCAAAGTTATTTCTCTGCCATGTCCAGCTCCTGCCTCTAAGGCATGTCAGAACTAGGTGAAGAGTAAGTCATCAGGCCACACAAAAGGGCTTTGAAATATTTCTGGAAAGATAGACAGTGGCTGGGGTCAAAGTAAATGCCATACATTTAGTTTCACACTGGACCAATAGGGTTCAACATAAACATAAATACCATATATTTGTCAACACTTTACCTATAATGACCTTGAAATTATCCCTAAGAAGCAATTTTCTGTCCTTGATCCAACTAGGTATAGGGGATTTCATTGTTAATGCCATATCAAGTTCCAGCCGAGCATTGCCTGATTGACACCTAGACAAATCCTCTGGTAGATACAAAAGAGGAGGAAGGAAAGAAGGTTTTCAAGTCATAAAATATTCTAATAAAAATACTGAGTATATTTTGATTACTAGGGGTGCCAGTTACTGAAAACATCATGCACTACAGTGATAGATCATTTGCAGTGTTCAGCTGACCTTCTTATTATGAGCTACAATGGTAAAATATATCAGGAATTTGGATCTAATTTCACTTTTAAATCACACTTCTCACTTTGCCTGCTACTGTTTGCCTTAGCAATCAAACCCCTAATAATTACATTGAGCACCCTGGGAGTTGACTGGGGCTTCTCACTTATGTGGGGTCTGTAATCAATCTCCTGGTATGCAGAAGACATGATGCATTAGGTGTAGGACGTTGACAAAGGCCTAACACAAATTTTGGCAGTCTTGAAGGGATGTGTGTCGATACTAAAGGTCAATTAGCATAAGTCTTTCCTCTTCCCTCTCTGAGTTTGATGCTTCAGCAAGCAGTGACAATAGGTGACAGAGTGCTACGCTCAGCAACAAACACATTCTTGATGTCTAGGGATCAACATATAATAAAAATAGGTGCATCTACAGCAAGGCAACTTGGTAACACTGTAACAAGCCTAAAATCCCAGGTCGGTTTTTGGGCTACTTTACCTTTGCCCATAATGGGATGCATTGCGATAGCCAAAATTGTGATGCTTCTTCTAATCTTTTACCACTTTGTTCACTTGCTAATAACAACCCTGGAGGAAATGATCTGAGAGCTTCACGCACTCCTATGGGACCTAAATTGGGTGACCACTCACAAGGGTGACACTGACCAAATAAAGCTTCTTAGCAACTATGTCGAGTGGGCCTGTCACTTAAGGGCCTACTCAGGCAGAAGGGTGCACTCACCACCAAGTACCTGTCATATTAGGAGGAATGGTCATATGCACGATAGAAGACCTTTTTGAGAAGGTCACAGTAACAGGGTGATGGAGCGGAAAAAAATGACAGACTCTTAGGAAGAAGATTTTCTTGTGAGTGATAATTATTTGTGGAATGAATGAGAAATGGACTTAGTACTATAGTTAGCACTACAAGCAAGGCTGTTCCTTCTTTTTTTATCCAGTTTGAGTCCTTTAATTCTTCTATTTTAATTTGCTAGGAGTCGTGTTCTCTGGCAGCTGGCATGATGTAGCCTTGGGCATAAAAGACAGGAATTAGGCAACAGTTCTTCTTGCTGTTTAGCTCCCACTTCCCACACCTTCCGGTGCTCAACAATCTGTAAAGGTGGTTCGAATTCTCTTTGGTGCCTTTTTTATCTCTTTTCTCTGTGCCACGGATATTGTTACTCCATACTTAACTGTGTGGTTTACCCCCTTTAGTCTATGTGAGAGAAATGCATACTGCTACCCAGTTATGTCACCACATAACCACCTCAGTGCTCCTCTTCATACAGCGCTCCCCTTCAAAGTCCTGACAGTCCCTCCATACAGCTACCTACCCCTGCAGGACCCCCCAGCCCTGGTGGTGTACTTGCCTAGGACCATGCTCTGGAAATGAGCAGTGGCGTTCCCATCCAGCCGCCTTTTCCCTGGATAGCTACCTTGCTCTTTGCTCCCTCTGATGGCATTGTTTCCACTCTTCTGGCTCTGCAACTGCCTTCTCCTGCATCCTTCCCCATGGGAGTTCTCCAAACACCTGACTTTCTTTCTTACTCCACTAACTCGTCCTTGCATTCCACTCGTTTCTCACTTCCTCCGTTGTCCTCACACCGCATACTTTCCTCCCCCTTTCTGTCTTCTTCTGGGGCTTCATCGCCATTGCATTAATATTTTTCCCACTTAAGCTGATTGGCTGCCATACATTAAGCGACTAGAACGCTCACCGAACACTCATTTGTGCCATGGAGGTGTGCATAAGAACATGGTGACATATGGGTTCATCACAGTCACAGTTCATAGTTTCCAAGCATTAGCATTAGGACATGGGTTAAACAGAGGTCAATTCCTTACATGGAAGCATGATACATGCAGCCATGGAACAATGGAACATTGATCATACAGAGTCACATACACAAGAGGAACAAACACAATACATACCATGGGCCATTGCAGGAGGCTGATCGCATGGTTACATAAAGCCATACAGGGGTGACACTCCAGTGATTAATGGGTAGATGGGAAACAGTGGGTGAGGATGAGCCTTCAATGATAAACAATGGCATTATGATAGTAAGACAAGACCTCCCATAATGTCTGCTTCAAACATGTATAGTATAATGTACTGCACAGGACATATCTCAGACCACAGACTTTAAGTGCAATATAATCTGAAGCTTTGTCTTAATGGAACTCATATAAAGTACACTATTCCAACAGTATAAAGGATGGAAGCACAGAGAAAACACAGGGGAACTCTATTACCAGGAGCAGAAAAGCCCTCACACACCCAATAAGATGTCAAGCTTCATCACTGGGCAAGCCCCTCATCAGACCGGCGCTGCAATGTTTGACTGGCCCCCCTAAAGAAGGGGGGCTCTTAACGGGAGGTTTTTTACCAAGTGTAGTTATGCCGAGGATGAATACAAACTATAGGCAATAAAATTGTCTCTAAACCAAAACCATCACCACCATTTAATAAATCAGAAATGGGCTTAGGCCAATATTAAAAGCAGTATAGAGAGTGCTAGTGCAGATAATGATCATATGCACTCTCACTTTATGTGTATCAAAAGAGCCATAACTATGTATTAAAAGTCCCTACACTTCACCTCCTGACTACCTGGAAGAGAGAGGTGATGTTTGGGACAGTGGCAGTGGGCAACACAATATGTAGATAGGAGAATAGGGGCCTACAGAAACAGCCAACAACTGGGCATTGAGGTGAGTTAGCCCAGGCTCATAAAAATGATGATAGAGTCGATTTCAAACTGCCATGAAAAGCAACTAGATTATTAGAGTTGTGGACTCAGACAATGTACAAACAAGGGCAAAGACAGTATTAGAGCAATTAAGACCCCCCTCCCCCAGTAACAACACATTGAAGCAGCTACATGACACAGTTAAATCCTCAATCTATACTACAAAATCTAAACTGCTGATGCCTGGTTGAGGAATCTATGCAGAAACTCAATAGATAGATTAAGCTGATCACTGCTGTCAGGATAAAGTGTCACCCTGAGGGACGTATTTATGAGTTAAGCTTAATACATAGCAGTTTATCTACTAGTTCATAATGTATACAACAGCGTATGGATATCACAGTTTTAAATACATTTGTTCTCCATTATGAAAGAGTATGTGGGAAACATGTACATTGGAAGTTGACCATGATCTTGTATGGGATAAATATACAGTGCTTAACTTGTATGTTTGAATTTAACAACAAAATTAAAATTTGTTCTAAAACGCAAAGTCACAAGCAATACTGTGAGGCTCTGGGAGTGCAGCATCACTTAAGAAAAGGATACCATCTTAATTACGTCTATAAAATCATGGAATAATCAACAGGATAGTCTCAATGTTCAATGCCTCTATGGTCCATCTATCTAGTGGATTGACAAACGATCCAATGATTCATCATCAGATATTTTGCAATTACACTTACCACCTTTTTTGTAGAGCCCATATAATTGGACATATTTGCCTTAACTATACAGGAATAGCTGAGCCATTTAATACCTCAGCAAGTGAGAATTTTGGAGTGTGTTTCTTGAGGATCTTGGAAATGTGGCACTTTAACTTCCATTCTCTGAAAGATTTCACTTGCTTTATTTCCATGATTTGTTCCACCACCTAATGGAAAGACAAGCAACTATAAGGAAGAAACAAAGAAAACCTTTTAAGGGCTAACTCTTTGTGGCCCTTTCACTGCACAGGGACATTAGAAATACTCCAGCAGTAGGCACAGTATGGAAAGTAGTCATATAGGAATTTAAGCCTACAGAAAATTAAAGATTATAACCTGACTCATAGGATCTCAACGGTTGAAGAGATTGTCCTATTTCTTTTTCTGTCATTTGTAGTTTTACTGATGGCTGAAGTGACAGAGAAGGAAATTAATTCAACTGTCAACTTATTACCTTGTAATGTTGTCTTTAATGTAGTGTTTTATTTAATGGCAATTCCTTAAAAAATGTTTATTACAATATAATATTGTACCTCTAGGATAGTTCAGTTACTTTTTGCCAGGAGCAGACATGTGGGATTTGTGCACACTCCTGGCTGCCTGAGCTGAACTTTACTGGGCTGAGGAGGTCACAGCTGTAATGAAGAAGGAGTCTGGATACAGATGAGTAGGTCCTTTATTAGGAATATCTTATCGATGACACAGGAAAACACCTTCACTTAACCGCTCTCCACAGAACCCCACCAGAACTCTCAAACTACAACACTCTAATCTGATGTCAAATATGACATCAGCCCCAGACATAGAATTCCTTCCATTCCGCCATCTACCACACATGTACCTATATTCTGGTATTAGTCAATCAGTTTTCCAGATGGGCAGAATTATGCATCAGCAGTAGTGTAGAAACCAAGAAAATTCTTGACTTTTTAAGTGACATTTTCAGTCGTGAAGGTTATCCTAGTGTTATTGTGACTGATAATGGGCCACAATTTGTGTCAAGGGAAAGTGAATATTTTCTTAATGAAAGAGGCATTGGACATAAGAAGTGTTCTCTATATAATTCTGAAGGAAATGGCACTGTTGAGAGATTTAATAAATGTGTTAAAGAGTGCATACAATTGGAAGTTGCGGCAAACAGGAATTGGAAGGAGGGTCTCAAAAGTTTTCTGCATGCATATAGGTTTTCTCCCCACACTACCACTGGTAAAGTTCCTTTTGAGCTTTTTAGAGGATGCAAAGCCAACACGTTGTTAGCACCAGGTTGGGTAAGATGGGAAAAGGATGGCAGTGTGTCGTGGGATGACATGAGGGAGAAGGATGAGCGTGAAAAGAAATGTGTGCAAAGAAGGAAGGAAGCCCAAATGTAATGAAGGAGGAGTCTGGATACAGATGAGTAGGTCCTTTATTAGGAGTATCTTATCCACGACACAGGAAAACACCTTCACCTAACCACTCTCCACAGAACCCCAACAGAACTCTCATACTACAACACTCTAATGTGATGTCAAATATTACATCAGCCCCAGACATAGAATTCCTTCCATTCTGCCATCTACCACAACAGCTCCTATGGGCGTGACCTCCTCGGCTCAGCAAAGGTGCCTCGAGGCCCTCCCCTGGGTGACGAGGAAAGCGTCACCAATTGACACTCTCCCTGGGCCCTTCAGGTTTAAGCCCTGAAGTGCCCAGGGCGAGTGTCAATCAGTGACACTATGTCACAGAGTGGTGTGGGGTCACAGTCTCACTGACCCATCCCACTCTATGACGAGGCTGGGACTGCTGCCTTCCCTCATTGGAGGGAAGGCAGCAGTCCCAACCATCCTGGGCCCTGGAAGCTGAATGTAAGTGTGTGTGTGTGATGTTTTCAATTGAATGTTTGGTGCATGCATGCATGTTTGAGTGTTATGAGTGTTGTTAATGGATGTGGGTGCGTGTGTGTGTGAAAGAATGAGTGTGTGCGATCTTTTAAAATGAATGTTTGGTGCGTGCGTGAATGTTTGAATGGTATGAATGTTGTTAATGCATCTTCGTGTGTGCGTGTGTAAGAAAGAATGAGTGTGTGTGATGTTTTAAAATGAATGTTTGGTGCGTGCATGTTTGAATGATATGGGTGTTGTTAATGGATGTGCTTGCATGCGTGCATGTCTGTGTGTGAAAGAATGAGTGTGTGTGTGTGTGTGTCCGCCCCCCTCCCTCCTAAAGCTGCTGGTCACCACTGATCATCTGCATTACTCACATGTGCATTGTTCTACATATACATATGTTTTGGATTTGCATCATGCTGGTATATGACTAGTTCTGATATACCCTTCTCTGACTTACCCAATAGAGAGGCATTACCCACAGTAGACATTAAAGAATTTACATTAATTAACAATACATCAGATATTGTATTCACAGAATGTACAGCTTCTATAGCAAAATCAGTGCAAATATATCACTACAGCATAAATGGAGAACTTCAATGCTGCAATGCATGTTTGAAGAACGAAAGGCTCATAGTCAAAGTACTAACTGACTGAATCCTCTCTAAACATAAGCAAGGGTGTAAGGAAATGCCTCCTTGGCATGGTTGCCCCCTGACTTTTTGCCTTTGCTGATGCTATGTTTACAATTGAAAGTGTGCTGAGGCCTGCTAACCAGGCCCCAGCACCAGTGTTCTTTCCCTAACCTGTACTTTTGTATCCACAATTGGCAGACCCTGGCATCCAGATAAGTCCCTTGTAACTGGTACTTCTAGTACCAAGGGCCCTGATGCCAAGGAAGGTCTCTAAGGGCTGCAGCATGTCTTATGCCACCCTGGAGACCTCTCACTCAGCACAGACACACTGCTTGCCAGCTTGTGTGTGCTAGTGAGGACAAAACGAGTAAGTCGACATGGCACTCCCCTCAGGGTGCCATGCCAGCCTCTCACTGCCTATGCAGTATAGGTAAGACACCCCTCTAGCAGGCCCTACAGCCCTAAGGCAGGGTGCACTATACCATAGGTGAGGGTACCAGTGCATGAGCATGGTACCCCTACAGTGTCTAAACAAAACCTTAGACATTGTAAGTGCAGGGTAGCCATAAGAGTATATGGTCTGGGAGTCTGTCAAACATGAACTCCACAGCACCATAATGGCTACACTGAAAACTGGGAAGTTTGGTATCAAACTTCTCAGCACAATAAATGCACACTGATGCCAGTGTACATTTTATTGTAAAATACACCACAGAGGGCACCTTAGAGGTGCCCCCTGAAACTTAACCGACTATCTGTGTAGGCTGACTAGTTTTAGCAGCCTGCCACAAACCGAGACATGTTGCTGGCCCCATGGGGAGAGTGCCTTTGTCACTCTGAGGCCAGTAACAAAGCCTGCACTGGGTGGAGATGCTAACACCTCTCCCAGGCAGGAATTGTCACACCTGGCGGTGAGCCTCAAAGGCTCACCTCCTTTGTGCCAACCCAGCAGGACACTCCAGCTAGTGGAGTTGCCCGCCCCCTCCGGCCAGGCCCCACTTTTGGCGGCAAGGCCGGAGAAAATAATGAGAAAAACAAGGAGGAGTCACTGGCCAGTCAGGACAGCCCCTAAGGTGTCCTGAGCTGAAGTGACTCTAACTTTTAGAAATCCTCCATCTTGCAGATGGAGGATTCCCCCAATAGGGTTAGGATTGTGACCCCCTCCCCTTGGGAGGAGGCACAAAGAGGGTGTACCCACCCTCAGGGCTAGTAGCCATTGGCTACTAACCCCCCAGACCTAAACACGCCCTTAAATTTAGTATTTAAGGGCTACCCTGAACCCTAGAAAATCAGATTCCTGCAACTACAAGAAGAAGGACTGCCTAGCTGAAAACCCCTGCAGAGGAAGACCAGAAGACGACAACTGCCTTGGCTCCAGAAACTCACCGGCCTGTCTCCTGCCTTCCAAAGATCCTGCTCCAGCGACGCCTTCCAAAGGGACCAGCGACCTCGACATCCTCTGAGGACTGCCCCTGCTTCGAAAAGACAAGAAACTCCCGAGGACAGCGGACCTGCTCCAAGAAAAGCTGCAACTTTGTTTCCAGCAGCTTTAAAGAACCCTGCAAGCTCCCCGCAAGAAGCGTGAGACTTGCAACACTGCACCCGGCGACCCCGACTCGGCTGGTGGAGATCCGACACCTCAGGAGGGACCCCAGGACTACTCTGATACTGTGAGTACCAAAACCTGTCCCCCCTGAGCCCCCACAGCGCCGCCTGCAGAGGGAATCCCGAGGCTTCCCCTGACCGCGACTCTTTGAACCTAAAGTCCCGACGCCTGGGAGAGACCCTGCACCCGCAGCCCCCAGGACCTGAAGGACCGGACTTTCACTGGAGAAGTGACCCCCAGGAGTCCCTCTCCCTTGCCCAAGTGGAGGTTTCCCCGAGAGACCCCCCCCTTGCCTGCCTGCAGCGCTGAAGAGATCCCGAGATCTCTCATAGACTAACATTGCGAACCCGACGCTTGTTTCGACACTGCACCCGGCCGCCCCCGCGCTGCTGAGGGTGAAATTTCTGTGTGGACTTGTGTCCCCCCCGGTGCCCTACAAAACCCCCCTGGTCTGCCCTCCGAAGACGCGGGTACTTACCTGCAAGCAGACCGGAACCGGGGCACCCCCTTCTCTCCATTCTAGCCTATGTGTTTTGGGCACCACTTTGAACTCTGCACCTGACCGGCCCTGAGCTGCTGGTGTGGTGACTTTGGGGTTGCTCTGAACCCCCAACGGTGGGCTACCTTGGACCAAGAACTAAGCCCTGTAAGTGTCTTACTTACCTGGTTAACCTAACAATTACTTACCTCCCCTAGGAACTGTGAAAATTGCACTAAGTGTCCACTTTTAAAACAGCTATTTGTGAATAACTTGAAAAGTATACATGCAATTTTGATGATTTGAAGTTCCTAAAGTACTTACCTGCAATACCTTTCGAATGAGATATTACATGTAGAATTTGAACCTGTGGTTCTTAAAATAAACTAAGAAAAGATATTTTTCTATATAAAAACCTATTGGCTGGATTTGTCTCTGAGTGTGTGTACCTCAATTATTGTCTATGTGTATGTACAACAAATGCTTAACACTACTCCTTGGATAAGCCTACTGCTCGACCACACTACCACAAAATAGAGCATTAGTATTATCTATCTTTACCACTATTTTACCTCTAAGGGGAACCCTTGGACTCTGTGCATGCTATTCCTTACTTTGAAATAGCACATACAGAGCCAACTTCCTACATTGGTGGATCAGCGGTGGGGTACAAGACTTTGCATTTGCTGGACTACTCAGCCAATACCTGATCACACGACAAATTCCAAAATTGTCATTAGAAATTGATTTTTGCAATTTGAAAAGTTTTCTAAATTCTTAAAAGACCTGCTAGGGCCTTGTGTTAGATCCTGTTTAGCATTTCTTTTAGAGTTTAAAAGTTTGTAAAAGTTCGAATTAGATTCTAGAACCAGTTTTAGATTCTTAAAAAGTATTCCAACTTTTAGAAGCAAAATGTCTAGCACAGATGTGACTGTGGTGGAACTCGACACCACACCTTACCTCCATCTACAGATGAGAGAGCTAAGGTCACTCTGTAAACTAAAGAAAATAACCATAGGCCCCAAACCTACCAAAATACAGCTCCAGGAGCTTTTGGCAGAGTTTGAAAAGGCCAACCCCTCTGAGGGTGGCAACTCAGAGGAAGATGATAGTGAATTGGAGGAAGATTCCCCCCTACCAGTCCTATCTAGGGAGGACAGGGCCTCTCAAGCCCTGACTCCAAAAATACTAGTCAGAGATACTGGCTCCCTCACAGGAGGGACCAGCACCTCTGAAATCACTGAGGATAACCCCAGTGAAGAGGACATCCAGTTAGCCAGGATGGCCAAAAGATTGGCTTTGGAAAGACAGATCCTAGCCATAGAGAGGGAAAGACAAGAGATGGGCCTAGGACCCATCAATGGTGGCAGCAACATAAATAGGGTCAGAGATTCTCCTGACATGTTGAAAATCCCTAAAGGGATTGTAACTAAATATGAAGATGGTGATGACATCACCAAATGGTTCACAGCTTTTGAGAGGGCTTGTGTAACCAGAAAAGTGAACAGATCTCACTGGGGTGCTCTCCTTTGGGAAATGTTCACAGGAAAGTGTAGGGATAGACTCCTCACACTCTCTGGACAAGATGCAGAATCTTATGACCTCATGAAGGGTACCCTGATTGAGGGCTTTGGATTCTCCACTGAGGAGTATAGGATTAGATTCAGGGGGGCTCAAAAATCCTCGAGCCAGACCTGGGTTGACTTTGTAGACTACTCAGTGAAAACACTAGATGGTTGGATTCAAGGCAGTGGTGTAAGTAATTATGATGGGCTGTACAATTTATTTGTGAAAGAACACCTGTTAAGTAATTGTTTCAATGATAAACTGCATCAGCATCTGGTAGACCTAGGACCAATTTCTCCCCAAGAATTGGGAAAGAAGGCGGACCATTGGGTCAAGACAAGTGTGTCCAAGACTTCAACAGGGGGTGACCAAAAGAAAGGGGTCACAAAGACTCCCCAGGGGAAGGGTGATGAGACAACCAAAACTAAAAATAGTAAAGAGTCTTCTACAGGCCCCCAAAAACCTGCCCAGGAGGGTGGGCCCAGAGCCTCTTCACAAAACAATGGGTACAAGGGTAAAAACTTTGATCCCAAAAAGGCCTGGTGTCATAGCTGTAAACAGCATGGACACCAAACTGGAGACAAGGCCTGTCCCAAGAAAGGTTCCACTCCAAACTCCCATCCAGGTAACACTGGTATGGCTAGTCTCCAAGTGGGATCAACAGTGTGCCCAGAGCAAATCAGGGTCCACACTGAAGCTACTCTAGTTTCTGAGGGTGGGGTGGATTTAGCCACACTAGCTGTCTGGCCGCCTAACATGCAAAAATACAGACAGCAACTCTTAATTAATGGGACTAGAATAGAGGGCCTGAGGGATACAGGTGCCAGTGTCACCATGGTGACAGAGAAACTGGTTTCCCCTGGCCAATACCTGACTGGAAAAACTTACACAGTCACCAACGCTGACAATCAGAGAAAAGTACATCCCATGGCAATGGTTACTTTAGAATGGGGAGGGGTCAATGGCCTGAAACAGGTGGTGGTCTCCTCAAATATCCCAGTGGACTGTCTGCTTGGAAATGACCTGGAGTCCTCAGCATGGGCTGAGGTAGAACTAAAAACCCATGCAGCAATGCTGGGTATCCCTGAACTGGTGTGTGTGAAAACAAGAGCACAGTGCAAGGCACAGGGTGAAAAAGTAGAGCTGGAGTCTGGAAAAATGGCCCAGCCTACCAAGAGAACAGGAAAGTCAGTTGGGAAACCAACTGCAACACAGCAAAAGAAAGGGAACCTCTCTTCTGAGGAAGAAGTTCTGCCCTCTGAGGGAACTGAGCCTTTGGAGCTTGAACCTTACCAGGTGGAGCTCTTAGGCCCAGGGGGACCCTCAAGGGAGGAGCTGTGTAAGGGACAAGAAACCTGTCCCTCTCTTGAAGGCCTTAGGCAGCAAGCTGCTGAAGAGTCCAAAGGCAAGAAAAATGGAACGCATAGGGTCTATTGGGAAGATGGACTCCTGTACACTGAGGCCAGAGACCCCAAACCTGGTGCCACTAGGAGAGTGGTAGTGCCTCAGCTGTTCAGAGAGTTCATCCTAACATTGGCCCATGACATTCCCCTTGCTGGGCATTTGGGACAAACCAAGACGTGGGAGAGGTTAGTCAACCACTTCTACTGGCCCAATATGTCCAACATGGTTAAGGAGTTTTGCCTCTCCTGCCCCACCTGTCAAGCCAGTGGTAAGACAGGTGGGCATCCAAAGGCCCCCCTCATTCCACTTCCAGTGGTGGGGGTGCCCTTTGAAAGAGTGGGTGTGGACATAGTTGGTCCACTAGAACCTCCCACAGCCTCAGGAAATATGTATATCCTGGTAGTAGTGGATCATGCTACCAGGTATCCTGAAGCTATTCCCCTTAGGTCGACTACTGCCCCTGCAGTAGCCAAGGCCCTCATTGGTATCTTTACCAGAGTGGGTTTCCCTAAGGAGGTGGTGTCTGACAGAGGTACCAACTTCATGTCAGCATACCTAAAGCACATGTGGAATGAGTGTGGAGTGACTTATAAATTCACTACACCTTACCATCCACAAACTAATGGCTTAGTTGAGAGATTCAACAAGACATTAAAGGGCATGATCATGGGGCTCCCAGAAAAACTCAAGAGGAGATGGGATGTCCTCCTGCCATGTCTGCTTTTCGCTTACAGGGAGGTACCACAGAAGGGAGTAGGGTTCTCACCCTTTGAACTTCTGTTTGGTCATCCTGTAAGGGGACCACTTGCCCTTGTTAAAGAAGGCTGGGAGAGACCTCTCCATGAGCCTAAACAGGACATAGTGGACTATGTACTTGGCCTTCGCTCTAGAATGGCAGAGTACATGGAAAAGGCAACCAAAAACCTTGAGGCCAGCCAACAGCTCCAGAAGTTTTGGTATGACCAAAAGGCTGCACTGGTTGAGTTCCAACCAGGGCAGAAAGTCTGGTTTCTGGAGCCTGTGGCTCCCAGGGCACTCCAGGACAAATGGAGTGGCCCTTACCCAGTACTAGAAAGGAAGAGTCAGGTCACCTACCTGGTGGACCTGGGCACAAGCAGGAGCCCCAAGAGGGTGATCCATGTAAACCGCCTTAAGCTCTTCCACGACAGGGCTGATGTCAATCTGTTGATGGTAACAGATGAGGATCAGGAGGCAGAGAGTGAACCTCTCCCTGATCTTCTGTCATCAGACCCAAAAGATGGCACAGTAGATGGAGTGATCTACTCAGACACCCTCTCTGGCCAACAGCAGGCTGATTGTAGGAGAGTCCTACAACAGTTTCCTGAGCTTTTCTCCCTAACCCCTGGTCAGACACACCTGTGTACCCATGATGTGGACACAGGAGACAGCATGCCTGTCAAGAACAAAATCTTCAGACAGTCTGACCATGTTAAGGAAAGCATCAAGGTGGAAGTCCACAAGATGCTAGAATTGGGAGTGATTGAGCGCTCTGACAGCCCCTGGGCTAGCCCAGTGGTCTTAGTCCCCAAACCTCACACCAAAGATGGAAAGAAAGAGATGAGGTTTTGTGTGGACTACAGAGGGCTCAATTCTGTCACCAAGACAGATGCCCATCCAATTCCAAGAGCTGATGAGCTCATTGATAAATTAGGTGCTGCCAAATTTCTAAGTACCTTTGACTTGACAGCAGGGTACTGGCAAATAAAAATGGCACCTGGAGCAAAAGAAAAGACAGCATTCTCCACACCTGATGGGCATTATCAGTTTACTGTTATGCCCTTTGGTTTAAAGAATGCCCCTGCCACCTTCCAAAGGTTGGTGAATCAAGTCCTTGCTGGCTTGGAGTCCTTTAGCACAGCTTATCTTGATGATATTGCTGTCTTTAGCTCCACCTGGCAGGATCACCTGGTCCACCTGGGGAAGGTTTTGAAGGCTCTGCAATCTGCAGGCCTCTCTATCAAGGCATCCAAATGCCAGATAGGGCAGGGAACTGTGGTTTACTTGGGCCACCTTGTAGGTGGAGGCCAAGTTCAGCCACTCCAACCCAAGATCCAGACTATTCTGGACTGGGTAGCTCCAAAAACCCAGACTCAAGTCAGGGCATTCCTTGGCTTGACTGGGTATTACAGGAGGTTTGTGAAGGGATATGGATCCATTGTGACAGCCCTCACTGAACTAACCTCCAAGAAAATGCCCAAGAAAGTGAACTGGACTGTGGAATGCCAACAGGCCTTTGACACCCTGAAACAAGCCATGTGCTCAGCACCAGTTCTCAAAGCTCCAGATTATTCTAAGCAGTTCATTGTGCAGACTGATGCCTCTGAACATGGGATAGGGGCAGTTTTGTCCCAAACAAATGATGATGGCCTTGACCAGCCTGTTGCTTTCATTAGCAGGAGGTTACTCCCCAGGGAGCAGCGTTGGAGTGCCATTGAGAGGGAGGCCTTTGCTGTGGTTTGGTCCCTGAAGAAGCTGAGACCATACCTCTTTGGGACTCACTTCCTAGTTCAAACTGACCACAGAACTCTCAAATGGCTGATGCAAATGAAAGGTGAAAATCCTAAACTGTTGAGGTGGTCCATCTCCCTACAGGGAATGGACTTTATAGTGGAACACAGACCTGGGACTGCCCATGCCAATGCAGATGGCCTTTCCAGGTTCTTCCACTTAGAAAATGAAGACTCTCTTGGGAAAGGTTAGTCTCATCCTCTTTCGTTTGGGGGGGGGTTGTGTAAGGAAATGCCTCCTTGGCATGGTTGCCCCCTGACTTTTTGCCTTTGCTGATGCTATGTTTACAATTGAAAGTGTGCTGAGGCCTGCTAACCAGGCCCCAGCACCAGTGTTCTTTCCCTAACCTGTACTTTTGTATCCACAATTGGCAGACCCTGGCATCCAGATAAGTCCCTTGTAACTGGTACTTCTAGTACCAAGGTCCTGATGCAAAGGAAGGTCTCTAAGGGCTGCAGCATGTCTTATGCCACCCTGGAGACCTCTCACTCAGCACAGACACACTGCTTGCCAGCTTGTGTGTGCTAGTGAGGACAAAACGAGTAAGTCGACATGGCACTCCCCTCAGGGTGCCATGCCAGCCTCTCACTGCCTATGCAGTATAGGTAAGACACCCCTCTAGCAGGCCCTACAGCCCTAAGGCAGGGTGCACTATACCATAGGTGAGGGTACCAGTGCATGAGCATGGTACCCCTACAGTGTCTAAACAAAACCTTAGACATTGTAAGTGCAGGGTAGCCATAAGAGTATATGGTCTGGGAGTCTGTCAAACACGAACTCCACAGCACCATAATGGCTACACTGAAAACTGGGAAGTTTGGTATCAAACTTCTCAGCACAATAAATGCACACTGATGCCAGTGTACATTTTATTGTAAAATACACCACAGAGGGCACCTTAGAGGTGCCCCCTGAAACTTAACCGACTATCTGTGTAGGCTGACTAGTTTTAGCAGCCTGCCACAAACCGAGACATGTTGCTGGCCCCATGGGGAGAGTGCCTTTGTCACTCTGAGGCCAGTAACAAAGCCTGCACTGGGTGGAGATGCTAACACCTCTCCCAGGCAGGAATTGTCACACCTGGCGGTGAGCCTCAAAGGCTCACCTCCTTTGTGCCAACCCAGCAGGACACTCCAGCTAGTGGAGTTGCCCGCCCCCTCCGGCCAGGCCCCACTTTTGGCGGCAAGGCCGGAGAAAATAATGAGAAAAACAAGGAGGAGTCACTGGCCAGTCAGGACAGCCCCTAAGGTGTCCTGAGCTGAAGTGACTCTAACTTTTAGAAATCCTCCATCTTGCAGATGGAGGATTCCCCCAATAGGGTTAGGATTGTGACCCCCTCCCCTTGGGAGGAGGCACAAAGAGGGTGTACCCACCCTCAGGGCTAGTAGCCATTGGCTACTAACCCCCCAGACCTAAACACGCCCTTAAATTTAGTATTTAAGGGCTACCCTGAACCCTAGAAAATCAGATTCCTGCAACTACAAGAAGAAGGACTGCCTAGCTGAAAACCCCTGCAGAGGAAGACCAGAAGACGACAACTGCCTTGGCTCCAGAAACTCACCGGCCTGTCTCCTGCCTTCCAAAGATCCTGCTCCAGCGACGCCTTCCAAAGGGACCAGCGACCTCGACATCCTCTGAGGACTGCCCCTGCTTCGAAAAGACAAGAAACTCCCGAGGACAGCGGACCTGCTCCAAGAAAAGCTGCAACTTTGTTTCCAGCACCTTTAAAGAACCCTGCAAGCTCCCCGCAAGAAGCGTGAGACTTGCAACACTGCACCCGGCGACCCCGACTCGGCTGGTGGAGATCCGACACCTCAGGAGGGACCCCAGGACTACTCTGATACTGTGAGTACCAAAACCTGTCCCCCCTGAGCCCCCACAGCGCCGCCTGCAGAGGGAATCCGGAGGCTTCCCCTGACCGCGACTCTTTGAACCTAAAGTCCCGACGCCTGGGAGAGACCCTGCACCCGCAGCCCCCAGGACCTGAAGGACCGGACTTTCACTGGAGAAGTGACCCCCAGGAGTCCCTCTCCCTTGCCCAAGTGGAGGTTTCCCCGAGAGACCCCCCCCTTGCCTGCCTGCAGCGCTGAAGAGATCCCGAGATCTCTCATAGACTAACATTGCGAACCCGACGCTTGTTTCGACACTGCACCCGGCCGCCCCCGCGCTGCTGAGGGTGAAATTTCTGTGTGGACTTGTGTCCCCCCCGGTGCCCTACAAAACCCCCCTGGTCTGCCCTCCGAAGACGCGGGTACTTACCTGCAAGCAGACCGGAACCGGGGCACCCCCTTCTCTCCATTCTAGCCTATGTGTTTTGGGCACCACTTTGAACTCTGCACCTGACCGGCCCTGAGCTGCTGGTGTGGTGACTTTGGGGTTGCTCTGAACCCCCAACGGTGGGCTACCTTGGACCAAGAACTAAGCCCTGTAAGTGTCTTACTTACCTGGTTAACCTAACAATTACTTACCTCCCCTAGGAACTGTGAAAATTGCACTGTGTCCACTTTTAAAACAGCTATTTGTGAATAACTTGAAAAGTATACATGCAATTTTGATGATTTGAAGTTCCTAAAGTACTTACCTGCAATACCTTTCGAATGAGATATTACATGTAGAATTTGAACCTGTGGTTCTTAAAATAAACTAAGAAAAGATATTTTTCTATATAAAAACCTATTGGCTGGATTTGTCTCTGAGTGTGTGTACCTCAATTATTGTCTATGTGTATGTACAACAAATGCTTAACACTACTCCTTGGATAAGCCTACTGCTCGACCACACTACCACAAAATAGAGCATTAGTATTATCTATCTTTACCACTATTTTACCTCTAAGGGGAACCCTTGGACTCTGTGCATGCTATTCCTTACTTTGAAATAGCACATACAGAGCCAACTTCCTACAAAGGGTCTATGTTGACTGACTCAAATTATCTACTTCATCTGCATCCTAGTGATAACTGTATCCATGACTAATAACTTGGCCATTAAAATCACAGAGCCTTGCCCTTGATTTTGCCAATAAAGTTATAATGATTTCTACGTAGGCCAAGCAAAACACAACAGATATGTGGTAGTGTCGTCCAAATAGAAGGGAGCATATGTGTGATAAATGTAATTAAAGCATGAGGATAATGTCTCACTAAAATCAAAGATAGAACCAAGTTATGCATTTCAGCTTTTCCAAGGGACCCTGTCCCTATTCCTTTATTGTTGATGCAGATGTCATCAATTACCTTTCCCTCACACCAGAACCTCATTAATTTGAAAACAGAGAACCGGCCAAGAATTCAAAGTGGGTGAGTATGGGTACCTAAAAGGAGTCGTGCACGCTCTGCTAACACTAGCAGACCTTCTCATTGGTATCTACTCTGTTACGCCTTTAGAAAAAAATATAAACAGTCTTTCCTCAAATATTTGAGAATTTATCTGGTGCAGTGACAGAAGCATTACTTCGAACAGGTCCACCTTTGGTATTAATAAGCATAGTACTAAAGGAACCCACACTCAGAAATACAGTAAATGACAGACAGAAGTAAAAACGCCTTGGATGACTGGAAAATCCAAAATGCGCTGTGAGAATGCTTTGATTTTTCCGCTGCGAGACAGGCACTGCAGCGATTTTTGCAGGTGTTGCATTGATTTTCCGACGCATGGATTTTCTCTCTCTGGTGACGTCTTTGATGGCCCTGAGACTTCTTTAACAGAGGGCATGCTCAGTCAAGGCCCTTGGAGCTCACTTTTGGGGAAGGCAAAGTCCTTCCAGCAGAGTCAGGGAGCAGCAGGGAGCAGGACAACAAGCAGGAGAGCAGTCCTTCCATAAGAGCAGTCCAGATTAGTCCTTTGGGCATCACAGCAGTCCCTCTGGCAGAGTCCAGTTGTTGGTCCAGAAGTGTCTAATTTTAGGGGGTCACAGACCCAGTATATATACACAAATGTGCCTTTAAACTTTAAAGTGTGGTAACTTCAAAGAGTGGTTTTGAAGTGCTCCAACTCCCCCTTAAACCCAGTCCTGTCTGCCAGGTGATCTGTGGTGGTGGTGGTGTATGGGGGGTTACCAGTCCTTTGTGTGAGGTCAGGCCACTAGCCTTTGAAATGTAATGGAGAGCCCCTCCATCCTTCCTGCCCAGAAAGACCCATCAGTATGCAGATGAATTAAGCTGAGTGTCTTGTGATTTTGGCTGTCTGGGAGGAATGCACAAGGGGAGCTGTCAATCAGCACAGACCAGATGTGGATAGGAGACAGGCTGTATGGCACATAGAGCAATAAGTGCAGACAGAGAAATGCCTACTTTCTAAAAGTACAAAAAAAACAGGGGGGTAGGCTTGTTTCCGGATCAGCAAGGCTGAGCCACCAAAATCAATATAACAAAAAATTGTCAGTGCTGACAATACTATTTTACTCACTATTATTTTAATCCAGGACCATGTGGCTGAATCACAGTGATCCATAGTTATTGTGTAACATACTTCATAAAGAATAACATATAACTCATTGCTGTACACAGAATAGAACCGAGGACTCAAACAATTGACAGTCATTCTACAAAGACATTGTTAGCCCACACCAACTTGAATTGACAAAGAAGAGTTTTTTTTAACAAAAATTATGTAACATTGCAACATAATACAAAGTACACAGATGAAAGTCAAACACAAAGGACTTCCCATGGGTGTATATGTTCTGGGTGTTTAAATATAACCAGTTATTTGATGTGATTGGTGCTTGAGTTTTTGTTTGTTTGCATGTTAGGGCTGATGCCCGAAACAAGGGGTGAAGAGGACTGGCCCTTTTCCCAGTGCACCCACATTAATTACCAATTCCCCTACAGTGACAGGTGTGGTGTGATTTGTGCCCCAGTCCTTTGTAAATTATTTGTTAGAATACACGGATGTGTTGAGGTCCTGTAGTTTAATCCCACAGGGCCTGTCAATCAGTCCATTTCATGGTCCCTCATGAATGTGAGAACACCAGGGGAGGCATTAATAGCTGCAAATGTCCATTCAACAACCATCAGGGACATAAAGATTTGAATTATGAGTCCAATGTTCCCTGGAAGCTTGTACAATTGCTTAGTACATGCTCCCTGGTGAGTCAGGGTGGCGCATTTTGAAGCCTACAACAATTCAAGGGTTCTCATCAGAACACAGCACAGAACTAGAAGACACTGTGTGCAAAAAAAACCTGAACATGCGAAAAACATTTGTCAAAATAGGCTCTGGAATTAATTAACATTATAAATTGGAAAGCACACTTCACATGGCAACTTACAAATATTTAGAAGAGCATCCAAAGCTACATCTGTGAATACAACCTATGAGGAAGAATAAAGCCAACAGAGAGTCATAATGTGTGGCAGTTTACAAAAGGCAACAAACGTATGCAAGATACCGTAAGTGCTTCCTCACGTGGATGGAGATCAACCAGCATATTATTTCATCCCAAGTGCTCTAAGCCTGAAGCATCCATTTATTTCTGAAAAAACATACAACACAATGAGAAAGGAAGGGAGGGAAGGGCTCCTTGTTCAAAAATAACTACATAAATTGATCGTGTCAGCAAAAGTACTTCAAATTACTATCTAAAACTTTGACTACTTGTATCTGGAAGCATAAGAAAGCATCTGCTTGAAAAGCGCACCGGGTGTACCGACAGGTGTTAGAAACTAGAGACACAATTATGACACCCACTCCCAATCTCAAATCGGTGCGGGAAGTAGAAAGAGTCATTTTAGCTCTTGAATGAGATACATTGTTAAACAAAGGATCAATCATGAAACATAAACATTCCTACATTGCGTGGCTGGATGGGAGATCTTTCACTGTTGAAACATGGCATAACTTGGGCAACTGCGGAGGGCTATGAACGGAATATGTATCTAGCTTAGCTTTTGAGTAGGATTCATTGTTAAACAAAGAATCAATCGTACAACGAAAACACCCGTAGAGTGCATGGCTGTATCTGTAAGCGACCACTGTGAAGAAAACTAATGCTGGCAAAGCTTAAGCCGAGCGGGGCCGGGGGGGGGGGGGGGGTAATGGAACGGAACATGCATTGAGAGTCAGATTGAAAGGGGGAGCAGATCCCGTAATTCAAAAAGCGTGGCACTTGCTGGACTGTATACCAGGAAGTGGAGCACTTACGGAGATGGCAGTGGCAAATTCTCTCGAAAAGGCTGGTGAAATTCTCGCTGAACCACTGCCTTGAGTTGCGTCTATACATACACACTGTCAAAGGAAGATGGGCGCTGGAAAACCAATGGAAGGGGAAGGCAGTGGCTTTATGTGAGATGTAGTGTTACTGAAGCGCTCAATTTATGTACCTGAGTTAATTTAGAATGAAAAATGGACAAGTATGAAATATGTTGGTACGCCCTGTGCTTCTGAGTTGAACACTGAGGGACTAAAAGGGGAAAACAGAGTTCTTAATAAAATTGTAATATTATTGAAATGTTGTACACAACCCACTATGCGTGAAATAATTCCATCAATTTGTGTGAAGCGAGGGAAAGGATATCTAAACAGGCGGTTAAAATGAATGTCGGAAGGAAGACACCTCTGTACACAAGTTATAAATTCTGTAGTTGAGCCATTTCATTCAGTCCATTGTCAACAGTGTTGAAATGAAATATAAAATATGCTTCCTTTCACTTTAAACTGACACCAAAGTTACCACCTCTATAGCTGGATTCAACAACTGCCAACACAGTCCAGTAAAAACCGTTTTCTGAATGTTGTTTCTCAATAAAAATGATTGAATAGAGGAGCAGCAGTGATCTTGTGCTTCAATGTAGATTTGTGTTGAGTAATCCTTTGTCGAATCTCTTGATTAATTTTGCCTACACAGAGGTTCTCCTATTGGCATAAAACCACATAAACCACATTTCTGGTTTTGCAATTTGAAAAAGCATTCTGATTCCACTTCTTGTTATTGTAAGAAAACTCAACACCTTCAATTGTGTTATTACAACAGGTATAAGTGCCACATTTGTGATGACCTTTAACAGGAGGCAAATGCCAAGTATGGCGTATATTTGATTTGAGTATGGAGAGAGGTATATATGGAGGGACTATTTTGATTTCCAATACTGCTATTCTTTTTCAGAGCAAATAGTGAACATTTAAAAGAAAGGTATAGTTTTGAAAGTAAATGCCAATTCTGTAAAATGATTCGTTTCACCTGGTTAGCTGGGGGACACACACTAGCTGTTCTGAAGGTGTTTTTCTCATTTAGACAAGAGATGGGTCCTAGTGTGTTGTGTAGCCATTTTAGCCATAGCTCCATGCACGTTATTTTAACACACTAGGCCAAGTCGCTGTCCACCTTAACCTAGATATATTTTATTAGGCTTCATTTTATTATTGTTACAATAGCCACTTTTATGGTCTTGTTTTATTTTCTGTTTGTCTAACTGTTTTTGCCTAGGCCAGTACTCTGTTCTCAAACAAGGCATTCTTGATCACTCTGTGCTTCTTCCAAGGCTACAGCACGGTACATTGCCGGTGAAGGTGGTAAAAGTTTAGTCTCCAACATTCGTAGAAAACACACATCCTTACATAGGGACATTGTCCCAGAACATCAGCTGTGTTGTTATAAAAACACTTCCTTGTCCTTTACACGTTAGAGGGAGATTTCAGCCAGAGAGCCACAACTGTATGCTGATTGCAGAATGCTTCGCTATAGATGCTAACTCAGACCGCAGACCTTTGCTCAGGTATGGGGGATGATGTCTTCCCAGGGGAACCTGAAGGGCAGAATAAGAGCTTAACATGGTGTGCTCTATCATAGCCTAGGTAGGAGTTAGACTATTAACAATAGTGACAATATGATAGCGTTATTTTTATGCTTCACTCTTCTCGTCACAATTTTAATACTGTCATGTTGTGTCGTCCTAGTTATTGCAGCTCACGCTTTGCCATCTCAGATGCAGTCGTTTAATGAAATTCATTATTGAAACAAATACTGCCTCTGTTTGTCATTTATATATGAGACTAAATGTAACTGAGAGAAACGGATGAGACCTGAGTCACCACGGCTTCCCTGAGAAACCTATTATGTTATGCGCTCGGCTTCCCAGTCATCCCTATCTTTGGGTAGAGATGAGGCACTGGTAGTTAGCCGGAGCAAAACCCGGATTGGAGTGACAGGTGTGACCCACAGTGGGTTAGACTTAGTCTCCCACACCGTGGGCGACTCTGCCGCTAAAAATCCAGTAGTCTTATTAGAATAATGAGAGCCTACGCGATAGGTATGAACCATGCTTGCTTCATGGCATTTTTTAATAGTTTCTTTGGGTATCCATGTTGTGCCAATTTATTATGCAAAATTCCAGCATGATGGAAAAAAATCAGTTGAATCAGAGCAATTTTACCAAATGCAAAGGAATTGCCCATAGGGCAAGTTGTCTTGTGAACTGCATGGATGAAAACTGGTGTACTGGACAGCCTTATTGCAATCCATCGGCTTGATGTGGAGTGTAGGTTGTAGCTTGCATTTTTGGCCTCACCGCCAACTTTCTAAAAGTGGCATTTATAAAATAGCAATGTTAAATCCAACTTCACCAGTAAGCAGGATTCCTCATTACCATTCCAACCATACAAAACATGACAATGACACTCCTTTCAGATCAGAAATTACCACTTAAATGTATATAAGGGAATGTCCAATGCTGCCTAGGAGAGGAGCAGGCTTCCCAAATAGCAAAAAACGACTTTGGGTGTTTTTCACTACTGTGACATGTAAAACCTACAAGTACATGTCCTGCCTTTTATTTACATAGCACCCTGCCCTATGGGTTACCTGGGTCCTACTTTAGGAGTGACTTATATGTAATAAAACGTGAGTTTAAGCTTTGCAAGTAGTTTTAAGGGCAAAGTTGAGCTGAGACATGTTTAAAAGTGCTACTTATGTAGGTGGCACAATCAGTGCTGGACTCCCACTAGTAGCATTTAATTTACAGGCCCTAGGACTTACACAGTGCACTAGGGATTTATAGGTAAATTAAATATGCCAATTGGGTATAAGCCAATATTACCATGTTTTAGGGAGAGAGCACATGCACTTTAGCACTTGTTAGCAGTGGTAAAGTGCCCAGAGTCCTAAAGCCAACAAAAAACGAGGTCAGAAAAAGGGGAGGAGGAAGGCAAAAAGTGTGAGGTGACCCCTCAGAGTGGCCCATTTTCATACAATATAGGTAACACAGGGGTCACAGAAGGAAAAGCAGTAAGGCATGAGGATGTCTACATAAAATAGGAATCTGTGACCTGCATGCTACTCGTGCTTTGCAACATTCACATCAACCCTCAAAGTTCCTTCATGATGAGTCAAACCTGTGACTACCTACCTGTGCCACCTCGTCAACACCAATTTATGCGATTTCAGAGTATTCTTTTTCTTTTTCAGCACTGCCTGTAGACCATCTTGTAGTGCAATATCAAGTCAGTGATCATTAACATGAGGAGCTTTTTGACAGGAGTGTAGGCTGTCACGTAAATCCAGGATTTCTTAGTATGATAGTATTGAGTTGTCATCTAGCCATTCATTGTAGTCACCAATGAACAGGCTTATTGAGGGTTAAGAATAGTATGTAGAAATGTTGAAAAAGTTATGGTTGGGTAGTGTGTGTGTTAGTGTGAAATGAAGCCAGTACACCTCCATGAGAAGTCCTTAGATTTGTACATGTTGCTGGGTGAGTGAGCTTCTTGATGTGATGAGGCAGTTTTCTATGTTTCATTGTGACCCGTTCTCACCATCTTGTTGTTCCTTCGTCATTGATGACAGAACAGTTATTGGCACCACCTAATAAAATGTTAGGGAGGATGCATCATTGAATCAGGTAATGAAAATGAGATCAAGGTTGTAATATGTAATGAGGTCACATTGTTGGAATGTTTAATGTTCAATCTTAAATTAATCATACAGCAATGTAGTAGTAGTACAAAAACTTTATTCGACTTTCCGCAAGTCATAAAAGTATCAAATATTCTACATTTCAATATACAATAAATACAATAAATAAGCTAAAAATATTTAATAGTTTACAATAATGAAAAAGATCCATAAATGAGAAATGTTTAAAATTCTTTAAGGAAAATATCCTAAAAACTAACCATTGGGTGGACTAGATAAAATTACATTGCTGCCCCCATGCGCTTTCTTGTGTTTAATACAGAGCATAGAAAATTGGCCAGGATTCCGCACATCTCAATCGAGGATAGCACCTGGAGGCTGGCATACGCGGTGCGACACTGGGGGAGATTGATTAACCTTAGAAGAGGGGCAACTAAGCGCTTTCTTTGCTTGGCATAGAATTTACAAAATAAAACCACGTGAATTGTGGTTTGGAGTGCCATTGCATCGCATGGACAAGGCTTCAGGGTGGTACTCCAGTCATTCATAGTTGGAAAGGTCACTAGACGGTGGAATATGTCTAGCCTCAATCTGGTGAGAACAAAACGATGGCGGGGGATTATCACATTCGTCAAATAAGGCTGAATGGCCTCTGTTGACAAAATTATTTGATTATAAATGACGGTAGGCTTTTTTGATTCGACTTCCCATCGTAGATCTTCTAGATGTTTTAATGCCAAAGCAGTCAAGTCCTTCCTAGAGATTTTCTCCAGCGAGGCTGGGTTTGTGTAATAGGCTTTATTGCCCATGTTATCAAAGAAGGTCATAATGTATCGTAGCCAGGGCACCCTTGCTGCGTATATAGACTCCATACAGTCAGTCAGAATGGCCTTATTTAGTTCAGTATGTTCCGAGGTCCAAACTTTGTGCCATAGCAATAAGGGTTGGATCTTTATCAAGTCAGTAATAAAGGGGAGCCCCAGATCTGAGTGGATAATGTATGATGATGTACCTTTTGGTACCATCAATAGATGTCTCATAAAATCGTTTTCAGCCATCTGCACCAGATTACAATTGGTGTATCCCCAAATTCCAGACCCGTACATGGCAGCTGGGGTGCACTTGGCTTTATACATTTTTATCATATTTGGCGGGGTGATCCCCCCTATCCTTTTGGAGAAAAGCCTTAAAGCCACTGTTGTTTTAATAAGCTGAGCTTTTTTCATCTCCCTGCAGTTAGCCCAGGAACCTTGTTTGTCAAACATTATGCCCAGGTAAGAAAAGGTTTGCGCAATTTCTACTCTCCCATCTGCCGTAGTAATATTATAGGACTTGCCGCGTTTCCCGCCACAGTTCATAATGAACGTTTTTGAGCGTTTGACAGTGAGACCCAGTTGTGACATGAATGTGATACAGGTAGTTAGGAGTTTTTGTAGGGCTAGCGGGGTCCTTGCCATTAAAACTGCGTCATCTGCATAGAGTAAAACCGGAACAGCACAATTGCCTATTTGGGGTAGTTCTTTACAGTTACTAGCCAATACGTTTTCTAAATTATTTATATACATTGAAAACAAAAACGGGGCAAGAACGCAACCTTGGCGCACGCCTCTATGTATACCAAAAGGGCGAGTACTTTCCCCCTTTAGGCCATACCTCACTCTTGCACTACATCCTGTATACATTTCTCGTATAAACTGAATTATAGCTGGTTCTACCCCCATGGTACTTAAAATATCCCATAGTTTGTCATGTAATACACAATCAAATGCTGATGATAGGTCGATGAAGGCCAGATGCAGGTTACCTTCTCTAATCCTTGTATACTTTCCTATAATAATACTTAGATTCAGGCTTTGTTCTACTGTCCCAATTCCTTTGCGGAATCCATATTGGACAGGAGATAACACACTCTTTTCTTCCGCCCAAGTTTGTAACCTGTTCAAGATGATTCTCCCTGTTAATTTAGCCGTTGCATCCAACAAAGAGATTGGTGTGTAACAGGCTGGATTGAGGCGATCACCTTTTTTATATATTGGGACTATATTAGAGTCTCGCCAAGATGGTAGGGGACCTTGTATGCAAATGGCTCTTAATGACTGCGTCAGTACGGGCCCCCATAACTGGATGTTGGCCTTGTATATATCGATCGGAACGCCATCGGGGCCCGGAGCTTTCCCTGATTTACTTAAGGTTATGGCTTCCTCTACCTCCTCAAGGCTAAATTGTGGGGTTATTAACAGGCGTGTATCTTCCTGGAGGGGTTGATCATGTACAGAAGATGTGAGGTTCGCGTCGCTAACCTGGGAATATATTTTAGAAAAATATGCAATCCAGTCTTCTTCAGAAATCGCTGTTTCCATCCTGGGGGAGCTTCTGTCCCCAAGCACAGGAGAATTGATTGTTTTCCAAAAAAGAATGTTATCTTTCGTTTGGCTAGCTGTATGTAGAGTTTCCCATAGGGTTCTTTTTAATGTCAATTTCCTTCCCTTCATTGCTGCTTTATATTCTTGTCTACGCTTACGAATCTCAGTTGTAGATCTTTTTGGGGCTCTTAGAGCCTTTTTCAATTTCCTATGTGCTTGTGAACAGTTATGATCAAACCATCCAGTGGCCCTTTTTTTTCCCGGCTTACCACTTCTGGTTATAAGGGCTTTCTTTATAGATTGCATAATCAGTGTGAAGGCACTTAAACATCGCCCTGGGTCTGGATTCTCACATAAACAGTCTGCAAAGGCATACTTGCAGTCACTTAGTAACTGTTTCAGCAGGGATTCGGGGTCAGTCTGTGACCATTTCAAAGTATATCCATTACGCGGCATTAGTTCAATATCATCTGTCAGGGTGGCCCTGTCAACTCTATCTGCTGTAGGGGGGGTTATTAGGAGGTTCAAACTCTGGGGATAATGGTCGCTGATTGCAATGTCATGCAAAGTATAATTCTCAAGGTGGTGTGCGAAGTGGGTTGACATTAGAACGTAATCAATCACAGTATTCGCGCCCCTTCCGTTGTATGTTGGTTTAAACTGGGATTCAGCAAAATATAATTCGTTTACAAAGGATAAATTATGGGTTTGAGCCAGTAAGTTCAATGCGTCTCCTTGGGTGTTATGTGTAAAATGTAGACTTAAGCCACTGCCTTCGGGATCCCAACCACATACCTTATCTGAGATTTCTTTACAGGGATGGACATTAAAGTCTCCACCCCAAATCATAAAGATCTCATGGTTACTATTGATACTTGTTATTTTTTTTAAATCATTTTCCATCTCCATTAGGATATTAGCAAACTCTCCTGGGGTTGCATTGTTATAAAGGTTAATGATGACTAGGTGAGTCTTATGATCCAAGTTACCCTCTATCATTTGGTAGTATGAGGTTGTAAATTTCATCTCTAGGTTTTTTAGTCGCAACTTGTTAGAGATATATGTACATAGACCCCCTTTTGGTCTACCATGCCTGGACTGAACAGCTGGTGTGTGAAATGTTTTATAACCATTAATGTGGAGAGGACTCAATAACCATGTCTCTTGAAGACATATACATGAATATTCTTCTATAAAGTTCACCCAATTCTCATTATCTATCTTATTGGTTAGACCTGCAATGTTCCAGAACAGTAGATCAAACTCCACTTTCTGTTTAGGGATGGCATATTGGTCCATTGGTGTACAGAGAGGTAAGACATCGCCAGATGGCTGTGATATATTTCTGGGGGCACTGCTCTGGGTTGGATGGAATTGGGACCTATTTTCTATAGGATCTATTGTATAAGATGTATATTCTGTGTTTGAAGCCTGCCCTAGTTTATGTTCTGTCTGGGCTAGTTCATCTGGAGGGACTGTCTGATTCTTATTGAGTCAATCTATGTCTTCTAAGACCGTGAGCGGGTGGAATCTGTTGCGCCCTATAGGGAAATCTGATGTTTTTAAAGTTACTCTTACTGGTTGTGGGCTTTTGGGGTTATTTCCCGCTGATCTTTGATAGAAAAAACCTAAGGGTAGTAGTGAAATTCCTTGGGGAGTGGCTTGTGTGGCTCCTATTTCGTGGATAAGTTTGTCCACTAAATTTGGTGACCTAAATGAGAGGACCACGCAGTCACCTTCCAGCACTTTCTTACTGCTGCCTATCCACTTAACTCTCCTGACCATTTTTATATTGTCAAAAAGGGGCCCAACCATACCTGAGCCCAGACGGACTCCTATCCAATTGAGGGCCTTATTTCTCAGAGTCGTCCATGATTCTATCTGCTGATTGCCTAACGATGGAACGTTAGCCAAAACCACTACGTAGGGTGTAACCTCTGGAGGGAGATGTAATAAATCACTTGGACAATGTAATATATTCGGGGGTTTAGTCCTATTAAGTGTGTTCCTCACTGAGTTTACGTAGGGTTGAGTAGTCATAGTCCTCGATGAGCTGTTGCCTACTCTCTTAGCTAATCTAGAGTTTGAATCTATTTGGTCAGAGAGAGGGTCATGAGCTGTAGCAGCAGGGGGTAAAGGCCGGGAAGTTTGATTCGAGTCAAAGACTGGTGGCTGCAATTATGTCTTTCTCAGGGGATCTACATTCGGGCGTATATTGTTTATCCCGTTTTGCAAGAGAATTGGGAGTTGTTTTCCTGGTTTTTCCTGATCTAAGATCTGAGATGATATATTAGAATCCTTTATTACGTGCTGTGAATCTTTCTGTTGTATGACCTTTATTAGTTCTAGACCTTCCTCAAGTTTATTCTCCACTCCCTTTAGGCGCTCCAGAATAGAATCCAGAGTGAGGCCTATAGATGATTTCAGAGTGTTTACTAACTCATGTAGATTAATAAGGAGTGATCTAGTCGTATGTCCTACGTTATTTGACGGTTTCTTTCGGGATGGTTTCTTGGATTGTATTAAAATTGGAGTAGTTGTTGTGCCTAAGACTGGGAGTTTATTAGGATTCTTATCATCCAAACCCACCTCCAGTTTCCTTGGTCGTTTGGCCTCAGGGGAGATTTCGTCCAAGGAGTAGATTAAATTAGAGGTGTCTTTAATACATCCGTTAGTATACCTTGGTTCTAAGCTCTAATCGCCTTGTTCACTCTGTAAGGAGTTGGTTTGCGGTTCTACGGGTTCTATTGGTTCAGGGGAGTGGTCTCTAGACCTCATCATTTTCTCTTCAACAGTAGCAATTTGTTTATCTAACATTCCCATCGCCCCTGAGATATATTTTAATATAGATGTACTATCTTTTAAGTTATTTGATTTGGAGTGCTTCCTCTTACCCATATTTTTGTATGGAGACGGAAATCCCTGTCTAAGAAATGAGGGAGAGGGAAAAATTAGATAGGTTAATCCGCTTCAAATGACTTCGCTGCGCTATCCTGGTTCAACAGATCTTCGCAGGGCGGGGGGAACCCTAGGCTGCTGTTTTTGAAATAAGACTACTTTCGGCAATGTAATTAATTGATGTCTGCATGCACATTGAAATGTTTAGAGCCAGCATTTCCATGGTCTAAGTTATCTGCGAGGCATGGGATCATGATGGATTAGACGTGTTTTGACTCTAATTAAGTTTCACTGACTGGAACACACAAGCCCAGACTTACTAATGTTTCACTCAACCCAGTGCAGCATCCAAATGTACTGTGCTGCATTACACAAGTGACGAAACAGAGCGCTGAGGCATATATACTAAGATTGACATGCTGCTGTCAAGTCAAAGTGCTGGTGCTCAAAAAAGGCTATTTGCACAAGAAACAGAGATGAGTGTGTGCCAAATGTCATACGATTTGTTTTTGAAATATGCACTTTTATTACAAATGTCTATGGAAGACAAACGCATAGTGCTCTCACTCGTGCAATGGGGATGGGGTCAACCACCCTTACCAATTGCGCAATCCTCTCTCCCCCACAAAGGCAAAAGACTCAACTTCTTGGGATAGGACGTAGCAAATTTACTTCACATGAAACAAGGTGGTATGACAACCACTGCCATCAATAACATTACACAATAGAAAATATCGCAAAATACACAGCAAACATGAACACAGAATTGCACATATCCTATTTACATCCCCATTTAGGGGTAGCATAGTGCAGAAAGACCATTTGAGATAAAGTGACACATCAAACATTTCTGACAGCTCCAGAGACCACATAGCGCATTGGTCCCTGCCGGGGCATCCCGTGACTCTTGGTCACACCCCACATAACATAATATAATCTCCTGGGTACCCGAGGTAGGGCTAGAAGTGTAGGGCCACCAGCAGGTCAGCCTCCCTTCCAACCAGCTTCACCCCTGCAAGTCTTCTTCCGAAGGAGGCAGCCAATTGGGCAACTTAGTGCCCTCAAGAATCAGTGCTGTTATTTGGCTACAATGGGCTCTGATGTAGACCTGTTCAAGACTCAGTATGCAACCTCCGTGTCGCAGCACATCAGGGGACAAAGAAAGAGCCATCTGATGCTCGCCCACTTTTAAGGGATAATAGTTTACCCCCTCCTCTCTGTCGCATACACCGTGATCACTCAGGCCCCCCAACCCCTCCACGGTGGAGCGACTAATGACACCCACCAGCAAATGGCAATGGGCTCTTAGCCAGAAGAATTCCACACATTGGACATGTGTTATGTACAGCAGGACACATACACTGCATAATTTGTTGAGAAATTAACAGATTTCTCGTTGCTTGCCCATCCTTCAACTAGGTCATAGTGTTTGCCGCAAAGCCTAGTCTGGCAATCTTAGTACATCAGGTTTTGTATCTAATGCTATAGGTATTTGCGGTGACCTGTCCCAGTAACACCGTTGATCCAAACTGAATTAATACATTGCATGCTCTCCAGCATAAAAGGTGCATAAAATGTATCTTTTTGTCATCAGAAAAAATGCTTTATGCTGCTTTATTTTGTAACAGTGCAAAGCCTTAGTAAGTGTGAGCTACAGTTTCTGTTCTCTGTAATCATTGCAGGGCATGTGAGGAGTGCAGAATGCATAATGGCTTGGCATTCCCCATGAAGTAGAAAGTCAGACTACCTTATAGGTAGATCTGTGATAATGTTTTGGGTCAGCTTCTCTAGTCCATGCCAGTGGTCCTCCCTGGCTATAATAGGCCTCAGTAGGCATTGCTTTTTGCTAGTTTATTCCTTTTCAACAGGGCCCTTGTTAGACACTCAAAATCAATATTGTCAAATTAGACCAGGTGATTCTTTGTATGCTCCATTTATTTTTTCCCCTTGCCCAAAATTTGGTGATGTTAGTCTGGGAGCATTCATTGCCTGCTGCTCTGCAGGTGTAGAGCATTCAGACTTCCTCCTGCTGACGCAAGATGCTTTTGGGAGGAAACCAGAGCAACAGGGATGGAGAGCTGAGATGCTCAATGTATTGCTCTGCCTGAGGATACTTGGACTTTACACCTGCCCCTGGGATGCACCCTGCTTTTGACTCACTTATGTCACTCACCAGATCATTTCATAATGGATTGCAAGCCGTGAAAATGAGGCCATAAGTGGAGAGATGGTCTCCAAGGCCTCATGCACTTGATGCTCCCTGGAAGCACCTGGGTTGCTTGGAGAATAATTATGAAGCTTACCAGCATGTTCTCATTCATCTTGCAGTTCAGAGCAGCTGGACGTGTGGTCTTCATCCATCTCCAGGATCCAGCCATCACAGTGCACCAGAAGACAGCAGATACCAATTGAGTGTTAAGGGACCATCATTGCTGAAACCGGTGGGGACTGCAAGTCGCAGGAGCCTTTGTGAGCAAGAAGAAGGTCCGCATTCCTGACATGCTACATAGTGCATGACTGTTCCCAGCAGCACAGGATTATCACTACTGCAGCCGGTGGCAATTGCAAGTCCTAGGAGCCGCTGTGAGCAGAAGGAGGGGCAGCATTTCTGATGTTCTATAGCGCTTGACTTTTTCCTGCAGTGTGGGACATGCACAGGACGCACCCGGGAGAAGACTGGGTCAAGAGCAGGCCCGTCTTCGCCTGTCTTTGTCCGTCATTGCCCAGAAAAGGCTGGGCTTGGCCACCCCGTTTTCATCTTCCATCCTTGCAATGTTTGTGGCTTTCAACTTCTTCCTCCGTCATGGTTAGAAGAAAGATTGTGAGTAACCACACACCTATAGGCTCAGTTACAACCATTGATTCCCTTCTGGAGCAAGCAGTAAGTGTGATATCAAAAGAAATAGCTTTTATCAAAAGAACCAAAAGGAAATTATTAAGTGAAGGAGCTTTGTGTCTCATGCACATAGCCTTTTTGTTTGCTTGCACCCAACATGATGTTGTGTCAGAATTTCTTGGCTCTGTTAACACTCTCACTATCACAAAAAAACAGTACGTCCCCTGCCCCCATGGGCGGGCGACTACCAAGATATAATACAACCACGGAATAAGTGTTTGAAAAAACTGCCCTCACCCACTAATCTAGGCATGCGTCATCATTGGGCTTCTGCTAACACATTCCAACGTATACCTGCATAGGAATGGAGCAGTAGGGGTGGGGAACATAAAACACTATGCAACAAAATGAACAAAATGGGGATCAGAACATACAACAATACATTAAAACTATCTCATGGGTTTCCACTCCTTAATTTTATTAAAGGACCCCCTGGACAGGATTAAAAATCTACTCCTGGTGGTGATATACAGGACACTATTACATGTTCACCCCAGTCTCTGTTCACCAGTCAACATGTTTCAGCCATTTTCATTGCCCCTAAGGGTCATTCGGCCTTCATCAGGACCTCTTGGATTCCCGTTATTTTTGTTTCCTGCCTGTCATAAGTCAGGGCTTCTATCACTCTGAGTATCCGGGTATACTTAACCCTTATTGGTGTACACACTCTGGGTCATCTATGACATAATGGGTAGAAAGACAAATGTCGCACACACAAATTCATTTTTGTGGTTGAAAATTCATCCAATCCATTGTCTCTCTATCCCAACACACAAATATATGCAAACAAATGCATGCATTGGTTCCCTCATAGTTCAATGTTATCTCCTTTGCACATTGAGATTCCATTGTGATTCAACCCATCACCCTGAATGGTTTCACCCCCAAGCAGTGAGCTTTTCACCTTAATATTGGACTTCTCTCGCACTCACTGAGTTTCCATTAAGTCATCTTTAAACCTGGAGCCAAGTGGGAGCACCACCCTGTCGTATCACAAATTAAGCAAAATAAAATAAAAGGTGTATTTTAAAAAAAATAAACAGCTGCATTAAAAATATCAAGGGGTATATACATGAAGTAACAAATCACACTACTTGCAATTTCCGCAGTAATTTCCCAACTCCTCTCCCCTTTTATCGGGGGTCTACCTCTCTGTGAATTGAGTTCATGCACTCCATTAGGTTCGGCGTTCCTCTCACATCTCCCCCGCCTCTTCCCCACGCGAGCCCTCCAACACTCCTCCCCCAAAGTCCTCACCTCGTCAAGGGACCAGTGCCTCCTGACAACACCACGTCCGGCTCCGTGATGAACATTGGGCCGTGCTCAGAAACCCTCTGATATCCTTCCCGTTTGGGACTACGTCATTCCGTCCTTAGTCCTCGAAGGGCTAGGCCTACTTCGTTTAACACATCATGACCCAAGACGGCGGTCATATTGGATGTATTATTTCGACCTATGTTGTATAAGAGGGAAAATTATTTTCCTCTTCTGGCGGCCATTGTAGGTGTGGAACCTCCTCCTGCTGTGTTGCCTTATGATTCTGGCCCAGTATTTGCCCTATCCTCAGACCAAATCTGGCACGTTCCATACCTGGTTATGGTCAGTTGCCTCTTACTGAACAGATTTGTGTAATGGGAGGATATTGCAAGATGTCGAGGCTACTTCTGTGGGATTTCTTGTCTTATGTCTAGCTTTGATGTTTCATATAATTCACTTAAAAATAAATCATTCCCAGTTCTGAATGGGATGGTCTTAGTAGCACAGAAGCCCATTTCAAGTACCAAATCCAAGGGACATTTTTCTGTCTTTAGCTTCCTGTCTTGGAACATCTCTGGGATCCCGAGCAACCTGGCCCTGAAAGACTAGGTGCATCTGATTGAACAGTTTGACATTTCCATTATGCAAGAGAATTGGGCCATTACTCTGCTTAAATGAAATGTTTTTTCCTGTTATTCAATTTCCGCAATTCTGCACGTCCTAAAGGAGGATTATCGATATGGTTTAAGTTAGGGGTTAAAGTAAAAACAATCCCCATGGACTTTAAATGCTCTGAGATTCAAGTATTAGAGCTGGTTAGTTCTCATTGTTTTAACCTGTTTATTATTAATTATTACAACAGGAATTTATTGCTTTCATTCAACATCGTTTATAAACTTATGTCCAAATTGAATTCCTCACAGATTGAATGCCACATTATGAAAACTAAACCTAATTTTTAAACATCTGCCACCAGTTTCTATTCATTTTACTATTACAAGTGATTGGGCTTTCTGATAGCAGAGAGGCTGAGTTAGGTCACTAACTTTTAGCTGGTGATCTTGTAAATATTCATGAATCTGTTTATGAAATTGAGCCCAGGATTCCTGCATTGCATGAAAGAGGATGCAAGTCAATAATTGATTTTGTGCTCATAACTCAAGGGCTGGGGGGCGTGGTCAGGCAATATGGCTGACTAGACACTCTTTTCGGCACTCCTGCTGCCATCTGAACTATCCTTCCTGTATCCTGTGCAATCCTCTGGGAACCTGGTCTCAGACACTGTGGAACTGCACTGTATATCCATAGCATTACCCTGATGCTTTTTGATGAAGCTGGAGGCTGCTTTCTGTCCTATACTTGGGCACAGCCTTGTTGACAGAGGCCACTGCCATTTTGCTTTCCAGAGACCAGACAGACCTGTGGGCATGAAGAGGAGTCCTTTGTGCCCCCCCAGAACAGGAGATTTGGGCATACCTGTGGGGTCCTGGGATCCTCTTGAGACAGAGCTGGGAAGTCAAGAGCCCGCTGTGAGACCCAGTAAGATTGTGGAAGAGTCCTGGCCACGCCTGACTAGTTAGGAGCACAGAGGTGAGGGGGTGCCTTGTGCTGCACTGACTGCTCCTAATTGTTGATGTCCCAGGCTCTGCACGGCGCCACCTGAGAACCGCACGATGGCGCTGCTGGCAGCCGCAGCTAACCATCTGGAGAACAGCGGGTGACTGGCCTGATTTGACCCTGACCTGTGCTGTTTTCTCTGATGATGGCACCAGAGCGGAGACCCAGGGGCAGCCCTGCATGTGCGAGTCTCACTAGCAGCTACTACTTCATGGCCTGCTGTCATGGCGGTACACAGTGGAGTGCACTGAACTACCCACACCATTGTCTATGCAGTGGACCCTTGTGGCAGGAGCTGTTCCACTCATACCTGGCAAATGGATGGGGGCTCTTCCCAGAGAACTGGCTAGATGAATTGTGAAGCCTTGGGTGTCTGGTGGCCTTAAAAACACATTGATAACTGGTGTCCAGCATCCATATGTTACTGTCCCCACAGCATACAAGAGGTGCTGGCATGGACTGGATTATTTGGGAGCCTACTGAAGCCCTCAGTTTGGAGGCCCTAAAGCTGACAGTGTGGGCATACCCCAGGGACTGGTTGCCATCCAGGTAGAGGAGGGACATCCTGTAAGGGATGGGGCTCTACCTCTGCAAGGCAATCTATAACAATCTGTGCCCAGATAGCCCTCCTGGGGGGCCACCAGTGAGGGTGGTTTGGGCTTCCTTGTTGAGTTTACATTCCGGCTCTCCTGGTTACGGAGTTAGCACTAACTGCTCCATGGTGAAAAAGAAGGGCACCAGGTCGTTCCAGCAAATAGGATACTCAGCTATATGCAGCCACCTCCTCCAGGAGAACGATCCTGAGATGGGCCCCCAGCCATGAGTTTGGAGGAACAGCCTGGAACAGCTCTCTCTCTGGCAGACCTTAAGGGCACAATTCATACTTCGCAAGAGAAGCTGGCACACAAGAGTGACTCCATCTCGATAGAAGTAAACTTCTTGTGGGCCTACCTGTGCAAGGTGATGGAACAGGAGACCACCACAGACCAGATTGTGAGTAGCCTGCAACAAGAGATTCGGACTCCCAGGGACACTGTAATTCGTCTGCAGCATCTACCCACTTAGATGACCAATGGAAGATTTTGAGGGAAGGTCCCACAGGGAAACAATCACGTTTAATGGAGTTTCCAGAGAGTGCAGAGAGACAGTCCACTGAACTTTTCCTAGAGGACTAGATGACTATGAGCCTCCTGCCAAAAATAGATTTTTCACAATTGAGCTCCTAACATTTATTGCCCAGACCTTTTCTTTAGAGTTCTAGTGGAGGCCTCACCCAACATTGACACGGCAATGGTGCTTGCAGGGGACTGTAACTGCACTTTAAATGGGGAGCTTGATGGGGAATCCTCCCAACACCAAGCCCCATCTTACTGCGGCACTCCGTGACATAGTGGACTGCTTACGCCTATGTGGCATGAGAGACACCTTACACCAAAAGTATTCTGTTGCTGTACCCCACCGACAGGCACTTCTAGCCGACTAGACTACTGCTTTGTTTCTGCCAAACTGGCACCCAGAGTTGCTGATATTGCTTACCTGCCTTTAAATCTGTCCCTTGTCTTGTTGGGCTTTGAGGGTGGGCCAGGTCACCCGGAGATACCTTATTGGCATCTCAGGGCAGAGGCATTGACGGACCCACCTTTCATGCAGACAATCTGGGGCATGCTGCTGCACTGCTTTGCAAACAATTGGGGCTCAGTGAGCAGCAGAGCCCTCAACTGGGAGGCCACTGAAAGTTATTCTGAGTGGAGTTTGTATCAATGCATCCTACGGGGCTCATCATGAGCTAGAGCACAACATTCACGTTCAGGAACATGAAACTGGGCAAGTTAGAAGCTTCGCTCCCCTGTGACCCACATGTGCTGGTGGCCTGGCACATGGCTCGCACCGAGCTATTAGACGATTGGTGCCAGCTTGACAAGCACCATTATTAAACATATAGGCAACAGCGGTGGGTAATAGAATGGGAGCACTGCTGGCTGCTGGCCCAGTTGATCCGACGGAATTCCCCTGAGGCCACTGTGTTGTCAATTCACATGGACGCGGGAACTCTAGTACACACCCAAATGGAGGTCAATAATGCATTCTTTTCCCATCTTAGTGCAGTATAAGCCATCTTCAGAAGCTCTGTCAGAGTTTTCTAGGGACGTGTGGCTTCCTTGCCTGGACCTCGGCCCCTGTGAATCAATGGATGCCACAATTTCTAGAGAAGAGATTCTGGCAGCGATTAGATGGCAGAAAACCATGAAGACCCCGGGCATTGATGGACTACTAGTGGAATTCCATCATAAATAGGTGGATATTATGGCTGACCGGCTACTGGAGGTGTAGTAAGATGCATTGACCTTATGCACATTACTGTCTTTCTTGCAGGAAGCAATTGTGGTCATGATATTAAAATCTGGTAATATCCTGACTGCCACTTCAGCCTATAGACCAATATTGCTGCTTAGCATGGAAATGAAAATCCTTAGCATTGTCCTTGCGGCTTGTCTGCTCCCTAAGGTGCCCACTCTGATACACCCAGACCAGTAGGACTTCATCCTGAGGCATTTGGCCCATAACTACCATGCTCCACAATTCCTAACTGATGTCTATGCCTTGGCACTCTTGGACATTGAGTAGGCATTTGATTCCTTGAACTGGGTATATCTGGGGAGTGTACTCCAGAGGCTGGTTGTGGGACCTGGATTCATCCGATGGGTCCACCTCCTTTATTCTAACCTATGCACCTGGGTACATTCAGGTTGAGTGGTGTCTGAGCCTTTTTGGTAGAATGGGGCACTCGACAGGGTTGTCACTTTTCACAGCTCCTGTTTGCCATAGACATGGTGCCCTTGGTGAAGACCCTGTAACAGGCGATGGGCCTATGAGGTGTTACTCTGTGGGAGACCACTCACGTGGTCTCTCTCTCTCTCTCTCTCTCTCTTTCTCTCTCTCTTTTTCTCTCTCAATGCTGATGATGCCCTGGTGTATTTGTGACAGCCAACTTACTCTGCGCCGATATTACTTAACATCATGCAAGTGTTTGAGGACGTTTGTGGACTATATGTTAACCCTAACATTGTGGTTCTAAAAATTCTGGACCCATGTAATTTACTTTGCCACAGCAGTACGATTTTAGTATCAAAAGACCGATAATGACTAGTACACTAAGCATGAGCATTTTCGCTCAATTCCAGCAGCGTTTTCACCTCGAAATCGCCATTTTCGTCCTGCACTCGTGGCTCCCATTTTATACACGGCAGCCATTTTAAAAGTTGCCCTCACATAGGCTTATAATACAGTCAGATTTGATTCCAAGGACACGTACACCTTGATTGACTTTTCTCTGACCTGGGCAAGCTGGAACCATTGCCTCAGGCCAAACCTGTTTGGTCAGTCCCTCTCCCAGTGGCCGAATCAGATAGCATCAAGGCACACCATGCCATAAAACCCTTATTATCGCTCACACACCCTGCCTAATCTTGCTCACACCTGCACCTGCTCTTTTCTTCTTCTTACTTTACGAGGGGGAGGTGCCCGTTTTTATTGGGGGTCCACACTTATCTCATGTAAAATACTAGGCCTTGCCGGGTAATTTATTATGGGTTGGATGACATGAAATATGAGGTTTCATCATGACACTGTTTTTTCCTTTGTAGTGAAAACATGTGAATGACCAACCAAAATGTCAAGAATGTTTGCCTGAAGCTTAAAAAACTGTATATAAGGAAACCTGACTTTGCATTGAAACACAGTCTCCTGAGAACATACAAATCGTGCTGTTGTACTTCTAGGACACTTGTCAATTGGTTGCAGCCAATAAATTCGATCTTTGACTTCACCTAGAAGACTCTGAGTTTCTGTAGTCTGAATCAGGAAAGTACCCGAGGTCTTTGGGTGTACCCTGGCACCGCTGGGTTACCGGATCAGTACCGGTTCTGAAAAACCCAGTACCTCAGTTGGCGCTCAACGTGGGGCGATACCAGCGGTACCGGTCCAAGCCTGAGGTCCGTGGGGAGCTTCGTGTGAAAATTCTGGAGGAAGGCCGCCACTTCATCGACCCCTGCATGTCGACGTGGTCCGAAAGTCTTTGTTGCGAGGTTCCCCGCTTCCCGACGGCTATGAAGGACTGCTGCCCTGGCTATCGCCCTGATTTGGACCCTTGATTTTTGGTAGAGCGAAACGATAAGACGAGTCTTCTGGTGACGTCATTGATATTTTCAGTTAAGTATAAGTGGAGCGTCTCCCAGTCCTTAGTTGGACACTTGGTTTGGTCCTTAGTTGGACACTTGGTTTGGTCCTTAATTGGACATTTGGTTTGGTATCCCTTTGGGATCACTTTGATTTGGAACTTGCAAGTACCAAAGCCGAAGGACTCGTGTATTCACGAGACTATCGTAAACGATAATCCTTTGAAGTTTGAAGGTAGACTAGTGAGCGAAGATGCCTGGTCTTAGCAGACTTGGAAATTTGTTTTGTCTTGGTTGTAAAAGGGACTCCCGGTTGGAGGACTCATGTCCGGTTCCTCCGATTGGAACTCCAACCTATGAACTATATGTGAAGCACGGAGTGGGCCCCATCACTTTTAATAAAGTATGGGTCCGCTATTCTTGGAAATAATTGAGAAAAGTTTTTTTTTTTTTTTTTTCTTGTAAATATGACTTACAACTGGGATCTGCAAACGGTTCTGTAAGTAAATTGCGACGGCGCTATTTATGAAAAATGGCTAAAGCGCGCTGTATTGTGTGTACTGAGTGTTTTCTGTTTATCTCTGAAATGAGCTCAATGTGTGTTTGTGGGTCTTCTTGATGTTTACAGTTTGTTAAGTAAAATGTTGGTTAATTAATATTAAGTAGAAACTTAGAAAAAATCCAGAAATGAACCATGTGATGTGCTAACATAGCTATATGTTGCTCTTTAATTTATAGAATGAGCAATTGTGCACATATACAAAACTGCCGTTAAATGCTTAATAAATTAGAAAACACATTCAACAGATATAAATAGGGCCCCCCCCAAAAAAAACTAAATTATCTATTTTTGCAAAAAAATAAATAAATTTACAGCATTTTTCTTAGATGCATTGTATTAGATGTTCACAGGCAAACTTTTCAGCTGCAGTATATTTGATAGGAATGTTCAATTCAGCCAGCACTTTCCCAGTTAAACATGGGTGGAATTTTGCATAACCTTCCTTTTAAATGAAAGTGGCGCAAAAATGTGACGCATTTCAAGTTAGGCTTATGCGCTTAGGCTTGTGAGTTAATGTATCCCAAATAATAGGCAAGGGATGCAGCTTGCTTTTATATGTGGAATTATCACAAAAAAAAGAATATTGGGTTTTTATTTTGTTTTAAAAAAAAAGAAAATTATTAATTATGGAAAAATTATTAAAAAAATAAGTGCCTTTCAAAATCGTTTTTTTATATTTATAAAGCTTAATACCTATACTATGACCTCCTAACATTAAAATTTAATTTAAGTTATGTTGCACCGCTAAAATGACATTTGTATGTGCAATTTTCCCTTGGCGCAGGAGCAAACAAGCTCATTTCTATAAAGTATAAGTTAATAATTTCAATGGCTGACTCATGGATTGTGTAATAGACATTCTGGTAATGCATATTATGCAAGAAAATTGTAGGATATTGATTTTTTAATGCCTAAAATATCAAAGTCGATTTTGGGCAAAAGCACTGTTTAAACTGCATTTTCTTTCATTCAGAGTACTTTTTAAAGTGTCTCAGGCTTCAGTAAATGCATACATTTAGGTTTGATATATATTTGCAGGTTGTGCCTTCTTATGATTCAATGAGTCAATGTGCCAGTACAAAGGCTTGTTTTAATATCAAGGTTGAAGGTTCTAACTTCAGCTGGGCCTACTGAGACGTTCATTCATTCGAGGTTGATGAAATATGTACCATTGCATGGGATTGCAACAAGCATTTATTCTAACAACTGGTATGTGTGTTATTAAGGTTTGTGAATTATTCACAGTAAATGTAGTTTAATAATCTGGAAATAGAGATACATTTTTTTAGCGCCTAAAAAGGAAAAAAAATTTTTTTTAAATAGAGTGAATTATTGCAGGTTAGAAGGAAAATAGAAAGGCCTACTGTCTTTGACAGATTCAGAGTGGCAGAAGCTAGGAGAGCTACAGAGGATGGCTCAAGTCATGCTGCTGAGATGCTATCTTTAGTTTTCCCATAAACAATGGAGGAGGCTGTCATGTTGACACTTGTGACCTTTTAATTTAGGGCCTTGTCTCTGTGAAATGCAGAATGACCCTACCGGGCCTCTAAAAGTGGGATTTCTGGTTTCTCTAGAAGAACATCAATACAATTAAAGAACTCAATTCCAAAGGGAAAATATAAAAAAAGGGGTTTCTTTGAAAGTCCCAACATCATGTTAAATGCTCTGCAGAACTGATACATTTGCGTCTCCGCTCTAAAAAAATAAAATTATGCCTGCTAGTTGCTTTTATTTGACAGAAACCGAAGTGTTGCATTAAGTCTTAGACAGAAAATAAGATGCAGCCCTTTTCTAAAATTTTGGAGGCTACATGCCTTAATGAGAACGATTTGCCAATTAAGACTTATTTTTCACAGTGGAAATTGTAGGTGCCAAATTAATATGGAGTGTCAGTGTAACAATTTTTACTTTTAGAAAGGTAAAACTAAGGTGGCTTGATGTTGCGAAGTAACTTACAAGAGGGTAACAGTTAAGTAATGGAAATTTATTTTCATGTATTTGGTCCTATCATGAATTGTTCTTGCTGGTCCTGTATGTTAGAAGAGAAACAGTAAAGTTATATTTGACAGCAGATTTCCATTGCCTGGTGATCTACTGTCAAAAGGAGGGTAAGGATTTTAAACCTGACAAATTAAACAGGCCCAAATATTGGGTTTTGGGCTGCAGGTTTACAGTGCATAAAGTACATGACATGGTGTTGTGTGTCACCGCTTATTCACACATGCTATTGTTTTGTCTATGCTTTTTGTGCTTGATACACAGCAAGTATATCTGATGGCTTGACGTTTTGTGCGTTTTTATTATTTTTTTTATTTGTTTTTTGCATGTTTGTTGCTGCTTTTGATACTATTACAAGCTCCCCTGTGTTGTGAGGGGATGGTCATGACGATGCCCATCGCTACGCAACAGTTGGTTGAACTTGTTCTGGTTACTAAATTCCACAGATAATGATATTTCATGCTGTGAACATAAAACACAACACTTCACCAGTGAATGTCTATTTGGCTATAATGGTATTGAAGGAAAATAAAAAGAGATATACAGGATCAAAGTGTGTCACCTGCAGTTAGTCACGTTACTGCCCCTTCCCTTAAAGGAACAGGCAGCCCTACATTTATGTATCCTTGATTGGACCTAAGGATGAAATTATAGATCTGTGACTCAAGGTGGCCTAATTTCTATATTACATTAGTTAATGATGTTCTGTTTCCTAAGTAGCATATGGCTTTCGTTCCTTAAAAGAAAACCAGGTTTTCATTTTTCCCTGAAGAAGGAACTGAAACATTAGCTAGGAGTACCGTATATGGTGTAGTCGCCAACGGTAGAGTTAAAATTTGTGTAACTTTGGCCTTTGTGTATCACCCGTACTCTTGGTGTTGTGTCACATGCCTGACTATCACCCAAATAATTTTTTTTGTTCTTTCTATAGATTTTTTCTTTGGTTACTTCCCCTGACCAATGTCGCACCATGCTTAGTTATTGAGATTTTAGCTATGTCCTAGTCCCATTTCTCTTTTTCGAATTCCTTTCACCAGTCAGCCCTTTTATTATTATTGATCTATTGTTCAGGTTCACATTTCCAGACTGCAGTGATGTACCAGGGACCCCCATGTTATGTATAATTCCCTTTGGTATGACCAGACTGGTTTTCAAGAATTTGCCTGCTTCAATGTTTTCCAGCCTGACTGTCAGGGTAGCGATAGGCTGGTTAACTGACTCAATATTATAGTAAGACAAGTTTTCCATCTCAATAGGAGATATCTTATGTTTACCTTTTTGAACATGACGAATTTTCAATGTCTATTTTAATTTGGTTTTCGGTTCCCTTCTGTTCCTGCTACTTTAATTTTTTGTGGGATCAGATGTGTCCTAATCATGCAAATATCAGGACCCTCTAGTTCTTGTCTTTTTGTTTGCACATTTGACTATTAGCCTGTGTATTGCATAGTGCACCTGATGCACAGTTTTTAAAGGAAGGTTTCTACATGTCCCTGATAATCGGTATCATGTGATTTCTCTATTGAGATGTTCTAAGGTAAGGAGGAACACCTAGACTTAATCATTGAGGCAAATATGTGTTTACCCCATTAACAATGCCACTGTGTGAGGAAATCCATTCAGATAGAATTCTCATGTAGCTATAGATGGCAGAGAATAATGGAGAGAACTGAATTAAAGATGCTACAGACCCTGTTTTGCCCTTCTGCCTTTGTCTTTGTATTTTATGCCCATGGTGTATGGCTACTCCTTTGAAGATTGCAGACCACCTGCTTGCAGTCCCCTTGTTAAAAACCATGAACTGTTTTTGTACTAAATTGAAGGAAACTAACAGCTGTGGCACACTTCCTACGTCACTAGATTCTGCGGGTATCAAGTCATAATAACCTGCAGGACATTGATTTAAGCCTAATTCCCATCAGTGACAGCTACAGATGAAAGACGGACGTCTTGGCCCTACAGTCTCAGCACCCAGGAAGTAGCAAAGCTGGACAGCGATCGCCAGCGCATGGTATCGTACTTGCTCCATCTGACGGCGTTGGACATCACAAAACCAAAGTTTCAGTGTAAAAGAGCTAAAGAGAAGGATTCCTGTTGTTGATGGCAGAGCTGTTTTGAGGTTTCATTTCTCTACCTGTCATGTGCTGGTAACCTCTGACAGTGTGCAATCCCTTGAGCCCCTTGGCCTGAGTTTTGGCCACACACCCCCTTTTCTTTGCTCCAACGGAAGAAGGGCAGTGCACCGGAGATTTCAAGTTTGGAAAAAGGCACTATATTTTGGTGCCCATGAAAGAGCAGCTTGAGCGTCCTCTGACACTAAATAATGAGTGTTGGAGTCTGAAAGTGCTGCTGAGCTTGAGCTATTTCCCAATTAATGGTGCTTGGGTCTGCACGAGATGATTTGTGCCCTTGATCAATGAAGAGCACATTGTTTGTAGTATCTGCCACAGAGGAGAGACACTGGTGCATTGCTTTAAGACATTGAGACTTTCGAGTGAGCTGTGGGTGTTTGCCAGGAGGGCACTCCAACTAAGCAGTACTTTTCTCACGAAGAGGCCTGAATTGAGAGGCCCATGCGAAAGAAAACAACAAAAGAAAATTTGATGGACAATAGAAGCCTGCCAGAGAGGCTTTTTGAACGGACTCTGGGCATAGTTGGTTTCACAAGAGGTTTCCGTGTGATTGTATAGACTAGGTGTTAGGAGACTGATTGTTTTGCTGGCATTGTTTTAAAGTACTATTCTGTTTAGTAAAAGCAGAATAAAGTCCATTTTCTGTGGAAAGAGTACCCCCTTTTCACCTTGGAGCATTGATGAGAGTCACCACTGTTCCACCTGAACATACAAAAATTACTGAAATGCAGAGGAGCACTAAAAATGTTACTAAATAATTTTAGGATTTGCTTTTTGATTAGGGTTGTGAAAAATTATTATTTCATTTGTAAATAGTGGTCACTACTTTCTCCCGTTGTCTATATGTTCTTAATAACGTGTTTTCTAGTGTCTTTTAAACATGACGTTGTCATTTATGGGTGGGATTGTTTTTCTCTACTCAATTGACTTCTGCACCCACTTCCCAACCTATGTCTTTTCCTACTATTGTTTCTTTGCACTCTTTTCACCCTTTTCCTGAACATGAGCAGGTTAGAAGATCAGAATTTGTAAGCAATTCTTTTGTACAGCTTCTGCATCAACACTAGTTAGTAGTGAACATCACTAATTGTTGGGTGTGTGATCTTATGCCACCTACTGCAGATAGAGGTATTCCTTATTTTGTCCTGCCATATGTGGACTTTTGTGCTACTTCATGTTCGAGGAGACCTGTCCAGAGAGAGTTACCAAGTACTAGAATTTTGCTCCAGCAACATCTCCATGGCCTTATAAACATAGACCTGGACTCAGATTAGCATGAGAATAGGTTTATTACCTATATAAGGGCAAAAGGAGGGTTTGTGGTTCTAAAAATTCGGGACCCATGTAATTTACTTTGCCACAGCAGTACGATTTTAGTATCAAAAGACCGATAATGACTAGTACACTAAGCATGAGCATTTTCGCTCAATTCCAGCAGCGTTTTCACCTCAAAATCGCCATTTTCGTCCTGCACTCGTGGCTCCCATTTTATACACGGCAGCCATTTTAAAAGTTGCCCTCACATAGGCTTATAATACAGTCAGATTTGATTCCAAGGACACGTACACCTTGATTGACTTTTCTCTGACCTGGGCAAGCTGGAACCATTGCCTCAGGCCAAACCTGTTTGGTCAGTCCCTCTCCCAGTGGCCGAATCAGATAGCATCAAGGCACACCATGCCATAAAACCCTTATTATCGCTCACACACCCTGCCTAATCTTGCTCACACCTGCACCTGCTCTTTTCTTCTTCTTACTTTACGAGGGGGAGGTGCCCGTTTTTATTGGGGGTCCACACTTATCTCATGTAAAATACTAGGCCTTGCCGGGTAATTTATTATGGGTTGGATGACATGAAATATGAGGTTTCATCATGACACTGTTTTTTCCTTTGTAGTGAAAACATGTGAATGACCAACCAAAATGTCAAGAATGTTTGCCTGAAGCTTAAAAAACTGTATATAAGGAAACCTGACTTTGCATTGAAACACAGTCTCCTGAGAACATACAAATCGTGCTGTTGTACTTCTAGGACACTTGTCAATTGGTTGCAGCCAATAAATTCGATCTTTGACTTCACCTAGAAGACTCTGAGATTCTGTAGTCTGAATCAGGAAAGTACCCGAGGTCTTTGGGTGTACCCTGGCACCGCTGGGTTACCGGATCAGTACCGGTTCTGAAAAACCCAGTACCTCAACATGACCAAACTGTTTCCACTAGGCAGGCTGGTGGGGATCCCCGCTGAAGAACTCCCAGGGCGGGTTTAACCTGGGAGCTAAAGGAGATCCGCTATCTTGGGATACAGCTGACCCATAGAGCCCCGACGTACATTGAACAGAACATTGGCCGAGTGGTGGTGGGTGTGTGAACCTCGATTTGATTTGATTTGATTTGATTCTGGGGGGAGTTATCATTGTTCCTTATGGGCAAAATTGCCATACGAAGAATGATAATTTTGCCTCTCTGTCTTTATATCCTACAGGGCACCCTATCCTCGAATCCTTGACATTACTTTCTTGATGGCCTGGTAATAGATCAAGAGCCTGGTAATAGATCTGCTCTGTGGACCCACGAGCAAACGTGTTGGGTTAGCCACTCTAAAAAGAACATAGGATCAGAGAGGGCTTGATGTTCGCCACTTGGAATTCTATTATATGGCAGCACAACTGCAACACTAGGTTCATTGGTTTGATACAGATGATAACTGGGAGAAGAGGTTCCTTCGGGGCATGCATAAGGGACGGTCCCTACAGATGTTATTGATGTTGGGACAGAGGGCCCCCACCTCCCCCCACATCATCCAACTGGTGCTGGGGGTCTGGGAGGGAGTAGGGGTGTGCTCCATATGCCCCTGATATGCCCCTGTGGGTCGTGGAGCTTTTTAGACAAATTGCAGATTGCAAGTCTGTGCATAGGTGGAAGGACAGGGGCTGTGAAACTATGGGGGATCTTTATCCCGGGCAGTGCTTCATTGCCAGTGAGAAAGCCATAGATGAAGATTTTGAGCACAGCTCATGGGGTGTGGTCTTCCTTCACTTAAGAACCAACTACCTCATATGTTTTGTCAACCATGCTACACATAACCAGGGGCCACCGGTTAGACTCGTATTTGTATTGGGCACTACATGAGTATCTGCCATGAGTGATGCTTCCTATAGAGGCCAAATGGGAGGCGATTGTGGGGGAGTCACTTTCATCCAGGGACTAGGTGAAGGTCCACAAGAGGGTGGGGAAAGTTAGTTCCAATGCCCATTTCAAACTTTGACAATACAATTTTATACACCAGACTTTCCTTACCCCACAAACATTGTACTCAATCTATGATAACCAGTTGGCTGGCTGGCTGTGCACTTTGTGAGGCACAGGCGACAGGCTTTCTGTATATGATATGGTCATGTGCATATGGTATGTTCATATGGTATGTTCATGTCTTTCTGCATATGGAATGGACATTGCACTTGATCTTTTATAACCAGTCAGCTGGCTGTCCAGGTTGTGGGGCACAGGCGGCAGAATTTCTGCATATGGCATGGCCATGGTGCGCAGCACTGCATAGCCTTGATAGAGCCTTGAGGTGGATTGTACATATGAAGATTAGGTTGGTGTTGTTGTTACTGTTCCCCTCACCTGCTAAGAAACAATTAAGCAGGAAATGTGCCCTCCTTGGCCAGGTACTAGCAAAAAGGCATATAGCCATTGCTTGGCTACGGCCGGCGACCCTCTTCATCCACTCTGTGGATGAAAGATGTATTTGAATGTTCGATTGCGCCAAATTCGCAGAAGCCCCATGTTCATAGAAGTGATCGATAAGAGGAGGACCTGTAAGCCTGGGCGACCATGCTATCTGGCTTGCAGGAGGTGTGAGACCCCTCAGCCTCTGATGGGGATGACGCCTGACTAGATGTTCACTCTACTGAGTGGCTGGGAAGGCGTGGAAATAGATGTGTTATCTGAATGGTATCCTGGGTGTTGCCTTGAAGAATCTTCATCTTTGTGACTGTTCTGTGGTGAGTGTGTCCATTATTGTGATATTGGATGTACTTTGTGGCTGTGGAGTAATAAGGCACTATCTTGTCTATAATAATTGTGAACAGATGAAGGAAAAGGAGTGTGTGGTACATTATCCTGGGAGACCCTAGTGGGACAGCTAGTAATTAATCACACCATAGAAATATGAAATGCGTGGGTATACTCCTTATAATAACTAATAAGCCTACCATTATGAGATAATGTGATAACTGATGGGTTTTGAGTGACTTTACATAGGAAGTTTAGATACACAAACCATAAGCTATTGATAGATGCCTTGTATCTCAAGACCATTAGATGTATCCTTGGTCACAATGAAGTTACAAATAATGTCTTAGTTCTTAATAATATTAAAACATTTTAGGAACATATGTGTATATTGTATCATTGTGTAATGGGAGGATAGAATGTAACTGTAACTTTTTCATTATATGCATTATTGTTTTAGATAATAATGTTTTGTGTGAATAAGCTATAGTTCTTGTTAAAAAAGGAATAGCGACATCATGTTTCATATCATTGGAATGGTAATGATAACTCCTTTTCACTGGTAAAGTCGGATTTAACATTACTATTTTAGAAATGTCACTTTTAGAAAGTGGACATTTCTCTGTTGTTACCACTCTGTGTGTCAGACAGCCTGTCTCCAAAACACATCTGGATTGGGCTGGGTGATAGCTAGATTTGTGCATTCCCTCCAGACAGCCAAAACTCATGACACTCAACTGAATCTGCATTTATCTGCATACTGATGGGTCTTCCAGGCAGGGTGGGTGGCAGGGATCCACACTTACGCTTCAAAGGGTAGTGGGCTGACCCCACACAAACAACTGATTGCTCTCCACAGATAGCCTACCAGACAGGGCTGGGTTGAAAGGGATCCTTGTGCACCTCAGAGAGTTTCTTTGAAGACATCCCCTACCTCAAAGATACTTTTGGGTTTGAGTACTGGGTCTGGGACCCCCTAAAATCAGAAACTACTGAATCTTAAACTAAACCTCTGTCAGAAGGATTGCTATGCTGCTTAAAGGACTTAACTCAATCGCTTTTCTGGAAGGACTGCTTTTCTGCTTGTTGCCTTGCTACTCGCTGCTCCTTGACACTGCTGGAAGGAGAGCTGGACTCTGCATTCCCTCTAAGTCTTCACCAAGGGCTTGTTGCTTTGTCCCCTGTTTTGGAGCCATCAAAGGCTCTGCAACACCATTGCTACCATGGAACTCTGAGACCTGTGAGTCTGGCAGCTCAACTACCATGAACAAGCGCTTCCTTTCTCAAGAGATAAGCTCTCTGCATTGGGAGGCCATGCACGGTACTCTGCCAATCACTAAAGCACTTTGTGCCCCCTCTGCCACAGAGCTTTACACAAGAGCGGTACCTTTGGGATGTGTTTCAAGAGAACACCTGCATTCCTTTTGATGCATTCGCAGGTTGTCCGCCCTATTGATTTCACCCCAGTCTCGAAGGGCCAGTTGCATACCTGGTACGGCAGAGACCTGTGAAGCATTGTTTATTTCCCCACTCTGACACTCCAAGAGCCTCTTCACTAATCCCAAAATAGGATCATTCCAACTGCACTAGAAAGTTACGGTAAACAAACTAACAGAAGCACAGGTGCTCCTGCGCAAGATGTTTTCTTGATGCATTTAATGTGATACTTTGAAACTGCATAATCTGAGAAATACTGATTGGATTTTTTGTTGTTCTTGTAATGTTTTACTCAGATAAATATTCTCTATTTTCTAAACCTGTGCAGAGGCTTTTTGTGGTGTTTTCATTGTGTTACTGTGTGTGTGTCTGTGTGTTGCATAAATACTTTACACATTGCCTCTTAAGTTAAGCCTGACTGCTCCATGCCAAGCTACCAGAGGGTGAGCACAGGTTAATTTAAAGTGTGTATCTGGCTTATCATGACTAGAGTGGTAATTCCTGCCTGGCCACATAACTCAACCAATCAGAATCCCTATTTCTAATATTCCATATTTGAGATTGATATGTAAATTGGATCAGGATGCTGTCACTTGTAAGTATTTGTTATTTATTTTCTTATTACAGACCTCAAGAAATGGTTCACCACTGCAAAACATGTGTTTGTATATGAAGGAAGCTATTAATTAGGGTTACTTCCAACATGTGGGGGTGGGCGAAATATTCCATTCCACCCATGAAACTTGCTGAATTTTGGGCACTCCACTTTATTCATTAATGTGGAAATCTGGCCAAATCCTGCCACTCGCCATATGGCAGACTTTTTCTCCTGTGAGGTTCCAAAATATTTGAGCATAAGCGAGATTTGGCATCCTCTAACGTGATTTTCTAACGTGGGCGTTCGTAAATGGTCACGGTCAAAGGGCTATGGTTTGAGTAGATTTTCTGCTGCTCAAGTAGATTTTCTACTCAAGCTGCAGCAAAATCAACTTGAATGGCCGTGCACTCTTGCACAATGCATGGTGATTTTCAGTGCTGCTCGCTCTACCAGTGCTAAATGTCAACAGGAGTACTGTGTAAATGGAATGTTAGAATAGCTGAACTGATTTACCTACTAGATAAGCATGTACTTTTAACAAAACTGGATATTCTTCTGATCCCTGCTGAACCTCGTAGCAGAGCATACAGGGTTTTGAGAGACCTCTTGAGTCCTATTGTTTAAAAAAAGATGTAACCCAGTCCAGGGCAGGGCCACAACATCTTGTATTTTTAATACACTAGATTCAGATGGAATGGTCGACCATAGCAAATGTGGCTAATTATCCCTAATTACCAGAAGGTATCTAAAGCTGTGTGCTGAACCAATTTCCAGCTATGTCTTAAATTAACTACAATTTGGGGCAAGTCCAGGAGCCCTGAGAAGCAGATATATTTTAAGGCATGGGCAAAGTGGGTTCTGGCCCTGGGCCCAATGTTGTAAAGGGACCCCCAATACAGTCATCTCTGTTCTGGTTATAGTCTTGTCCTGATTACCTTGAATACTTCCTAAACAGATTGTTTTAAATATTATTTTGCTTTCATTTATTTTTAATGTGGGTGATGTGTAAGAGCCTATTACAGACATTTTGCAGAGGGATTTTGTGTTTATGTTTAATTTAACATCCATAAAAATAGATTCTTTTAAATCAAAACAGGGCCTCAGTAACTGTTTACTGAGTTGGTTCTGTTGCCAGTTTGCTATGGACAAAAAAGAGGTTTTTTTCACTTTTAATGATTCTCTTCATGATGTGCTGATGAACTCTTATGCACACCAGATAAGAGCTAATTTAGAGCTAATTTCTTTCTTCTCCTGGGAGAAGGTTAGGTTTTCATGAGCCTTGAGAATTTCTGCAATTCATTCATCTTTCTGAGCCAAGTCTAACTCCAGGTTTCTTAGTTTAAGTCCTTTTTCATATGATCACTCTGGAACTTCCTTTCGTATCTTTAGAGTGTCTATGGTGGCATGCCAGTTCTTGAAAGGTGACTTCAACGTTATTCAAACAGCTATGTGCCACTGTTTGAAATGTAAGACTTGTCCGAGATTAAGATTCTCAGAGTGGTTTTCATGCTCCTGGAATTGTACATATTTTTCTGTTATGAGAATTTGGTACTGTGACTCTACCATAGGGAATTCTGTCTTGTAACCTTAGAGGAGATCCACTTTCTCCTATGTGTTTATTAGTTTCCTTTTTCTTATCAAGCACATATGCTTTGAATTACATATCTCTGTTTAGAACAAGCATTCCTTATTAGTAAAATGGAAGTAGAGTTAGACTGATATTAGAGCCCGTTAATTACCTTTTCCATGCATAGGACTGGAAGTTCCTCTTTTCTTTGTTTCTACACTTCCTCAGAATTTGAATTATGTTTTCCCTTCTTTAAAAGTGTTTTGAGCTGGCCCTGTCTATGTAAGTATTTGGTGTGGGTTCTGTCACTGCTCTGGACAATTAAACCAGGTTGACTTTTACAGTTAGTATTCACAATCAATGCACGGGAAAATGGGTAGCCTCGTGAGCATGATGTTAGTGTGCTTGGTGTTTATGGAATTCTTTATTACTAGTGAATCTTCTGTGAAATTTCTTAATGCCATAGTATAATGGACATTTTACAGCAAGTAATGTATTATTAACATAACATAATGTGTGTTTGTGTGGCATATGTTCAAACATCAGGACTCTGCTTTGGTAGATGCTCGTCAAGTAAGGAATGGAACAAGGAAGGTGAAGATAATGTTAGGATTACTTACTAGCCATCTTCTTTACTCCAATTCTTCCTTCATGATCCCAGTATTTATGATGGATCAGACTTTATTGGTGATCCTCAATATATGCTTCATATTAATAGGAAGTGCTATGTGTGTCAGTCCTTTTTCAAGGACCACTCAACATATACTAACAGGGGATGTTGAAACTACCTTTTCAAATGTGTATTGTAAAAAGAAAGCTTTTGTATGGCATGCTAGTTGGGAAGAGATGGACCTCTATTCAATCAATCAATCAATCAACAAATTTATTAAGTGCACTACTCACTCGGTAGGGTCTCAAGGCGCTGTGGGGGGGTGCTGAGTTACTGTTCAAAAAGCCATGTTTTCAGGTGTTTTCTGAAAGTCAGGAGGTCATGGGTCTTGCGTAGGTTGGTGGGGAGGGAGTTCCAGGTCTTGGAGGCAAGGTAGGAGAAGGAACTACCTCCTGAGGTGGTGGGACGGATGAGGGGGACTGTGGCGAGGGTGAGGTCAGCCGAATGGAGGAGACAAGTGGGTGTGTGGAAGTTCACTCTTTCGTTGAGGTAGACTGGTCCAGTGTTGTGGAGGGGTTTGTGGGCGTGGATGAAGATTTTGAAGGAGATCCTTTTGCTGATGGGTAGCCAGTGCAGGAGTCTGAGGTGGGTGGAGATGTGTTTGTGGCATGGGAGGTTAAGGATGAGCCGTGCGGCTGCGTTCCGGATCCGCTGGAGTTTCTGTTGTAGCTTAACTGTGGTATCAGCGTACAGGGCGTTTCCGTAGTCTAGCCTGCTGCTGATAAGTGCATGGGTGACAGTTTTCCTGGTTTCTGTGGGATCCATTTGAAGGTCTTACGCAGCATGCGGAGGGTGTTGAAACATGAGGAAGTTATAGAGTTGATTTGCTGGGTCATGGAGAGAGAGGAGTCTAAGATGATGCAGAGATTGCGTGCATGGGTGGTGGGTGTTGGGGGTGGTCCTAGGGTGGTGGGCCACCAGGAGTCATCCCATACTGTCCTGTTGGGTCCGAAGATGATGACTTCGGTTTTGTTGGAGTTGAGTTTGAGGTGGCTTGCTGTTATCCATTTGGCGGTGGCGAGGAGTCCGGCGTGGAAGTTTCTCTTGGCGGTGGTGGGGTTCCTGGTGAGGGAGATGATGAGCTGGGTGTCGTCTGCGTAGGATATGATGGTGATTCCGTGGGGGCGGAGGATGTTGGCGAGGGGGGCCATGTAAATGTTGAAGAGGATGGGGCTGATGGAGGATCCCTGGGGTACCCCGCAGATGATCTTGGTTGCTGGGGACTGAAAATGGGGAGGCGAACTTTCTGTGTTCATTCGGCGAGGAAGGAGGTGAGCCAGTCCAGGGCCTTGTGTCGGATTCCTGTGTTGAAGAGCCGTGTTTGTAGGATTTGGTGGCAGACAGTGTCGAAGGCTGCAGAGAGGTCAAGGAGGATGAGTGCGACGGTCTTGCCCTTGTCAACTCTGGTTTTGATGTCATCAGTGCAGGCGATGAGGGTGGTCTGTGGTTCTTGCGGAATCCAGACTGTGAGGTGTCTAGTGCGTTGTTTTCCTCGAGGAAGTGAGACAGGCGGACGTTCCCTAGCTTCTCAGCGACCTTGGTGGGGAAAGGGAGAAGAGAAATGGGGCAGTAGTTTGTGAGGTCATCTGGGTCTGCTATGGGTTTTTTGAGGAGTGCGGTTACTTTGGCGTGTTTCCAGGAGTCCGAGAAGGTGGCGGTGTCGAAGGAGCTTCTGATTATGGAGCGGAGCTGGGGAGCAATGTTTGGGCTGGCCCTGTTGAAGATGTGATGGGGGCAGGGGTCCGTGGGGGAGCCCGAGTGGATGGAGTTCATGGTTGTTTCGGTTTCTTTGTCGTCGGTAGGGGCCCAGGTGTGCAGTTAGTTGGAGTGGGGGGGTGTTCTGTTGTAGGTCGTGTCGGTGGAGGTGATAGTGGGTGCAGGTGGTGTGAAGCTGTTGTGTATGTCTAGGATTTTGAGGTGGAAGTGGTTGGAGAGGGAGTTGCATAGATTTTGTGTGTGGGTGGGGTCAGTGTTGCAGGATTTGGGTTTGGTGAGCTCTTTGATGATTGTAAAGAGTTCCTTGCTGTTATGTGAGTTACTATTTATGCGTTCTTTGTAGTAGGCTCTTTTAGTGGTTCTGATTAGTTGGTGGTGTTTGCGTAAGGTGGTTTTGAGTGTGGAGAAGTTGGATATGGAGGGTTCTTGTCGCCAAGCTTTCTCGGTCTTGCGGTATTCATGCTTGGAGGCTTGAAGTTCAGTGGTGAACCAAGGTGTGGTCTTGATGTTGCGGGTGGTTTTGTTACTTTTCAGAGGGGTGTGAGGTTGTGGGTGGTGACGTTGGGATCGTTGGCGAGGGTGGGGGTTTGTGAGAGATTGGCGAGCAGGTGTTCTGTGGGGATCTTGTCCCACTTACGGTATGATGTGGTGTGCTGTCGGTAGTGGGTGCGGGGTTTCGTGAAGGAGAAGTGGACGCAGTGGTGGTCGGTCCAGTGGAGTTCAGTGGTGTGTGTGAATGTTATGAGGTGACCAGTTGTTTGAGTCCTAGGTTTGTGAGATTGTCTAGCAGGGTGGTGGAGTTGTGGTCGTGGGAGTTTCCCAAGTGGAAGTTGATGTCACCAAGGAGGATGTAGTCTGTGGAGGTGAGGGTGTGGGGGCTGATGGTTTCAGTGATGGCGTCGCAGAAGGGGGGGCGAGGTCCTGGTGGTCTGTAAATGAGGGTTCCTCTGAGGGTGGTGTTGGCGTTTACGTGAATTAGGAATTGTAGGTGCTCTGCGCTATCTAGGGTGTCGTGGGTGTTGGTGGTGACATTGATGGTGCTTTTATGTATGATGGCGATACCTCCTCCTGGTTTGTTTAGACGGTCTCTACGAGAGATTTTGTAGCCTTCTGGGATGGCTATGGCTATGTCGGGTTCGGATGATGGGTTCATCCAAGTTTCCGTAAGGAAGGTGATGTCAGGGGAGTGTGTTGTGATCAGGTCCCAGAGCTCGATGGCATACTTGTGTACAGAGCGGGTGTTTAGTAATATGTAGTTTAGATGCTTGCGGGGGCTGTTGTTGTTGTGGAGTGAGTTGGTGTTGTCATGGCGCGTGTTGGTGTTGTTGTGGGGTGCATTGTTGTTGTTGTGGAGCATGTTAGTGTAGTTGTGGAGTGTGTTAGTGTTGTTGTGGAGTGTGTTAGTGTTGTTGCGGGCGTGTTATGATAGGTGTGTGGTGTGTTAGAGTCGGTGTGGAGGATGTTGGTGTGGTTGGTGTTTGTGGGGGTGCAAGAGAAATGGCATGCATGACATGTGAAGGGTACGTGTGTGTGCTTGGGGTTGGTTTGGGCGCAGGCAAGGTGTTGACCTGGGTTGAGGGTGTGAAGTGTAGAGGAGGGGTAGTGTTGCCTATGGGGGTTGGGGCAACGAGAGCCAGGGGGACTGGCACTGGGTGCGGTCCAAGGGCAGACGGGCGAGATGGGCTTGCCTCTGGTGCGTCTTCGGCTCGCCAGCAGCACGCCAGCAGCACGCCCACTGTGCACATACGCGCAGCGGCCACCATTAAGAGGGGGAGGTGGGAGGGTGGAGCAGCTGGGAGGTGGAAGGGGAGGGCCAATGGGTGTGCGAGGGGGGCGGGGATGCAGGGGACGCAGCAGCAGGAAGAGTGTGACCGCCGGGAGCCGGCAGAAACGGGTGGAGACACTTAAACAGTGAACGAAATACAGGGGGGCCCGGGGGAAAGAAAATAATGCAAACAATGCATAACAAGCACAATGGGTCAGACTATAAAGTGTAGGTAGCGGAAATAAGCTTTAAGATTAAAACGCAAACGAGAAAGCAGACAATTGAAAATACACAAAGGAATACTCATTCAACAACAGGAAATGCCTACCACTAGGCACCAGGGATGAGGCGCAGGCGGGTGCCTGTGGGTGGTGGAGGGCCTCGAACTATAGTACAGGTGGCAGTCGGCAGGGGCACGGGGCAGGCTGGTGGAGCCAAGTGGACTCCTGGCCAGAACCAGGTCAGGGAGTCACACGGGGTTCCGCGCAGCGGCCGCCATTATGAGGGGGAGGTGGGAGGCTGGAGCAGCTGGGAGGTGGGAGGGAAGGGCCAATGGGTGTGCGAGGGGGCGGGCCGCAGGGGACACAGCGGCAAGAAGAGTGTGACCGTCGAGAGCCGGCAGAAACGGGCAGAGACACTTAAACAGTGAACAAAATACAGGGGGGGCACAGGGGCAGAGAAAACAATGCAAACAATGCAAAACAAGCACAATGGGTCAGACTGTACAGTGTAGGTAGCAGAAATAAGCTTTCAGAGTAGAACGCAAATGAGAAAGCGAACAATTGAAAATACACAAAGGAATACTTCTGCAACAACAGGAAATGCCTACCACTAGGCACCAGGGATGAGGCGCAGGCGGGTGCCTGTGGGTGGTGGAGGGCCTCAAACTACAGTCCAGGCGGCAGCCGGCAGGGTCAGGGACACGGGGCAGGCTGGTGGAGCCAAGTGGACTCCTGGCCAGAACCAGGTCAGGGAGTCACACATCTATTCATCAGGAAAAAACTGGGACAAGGAGTCAATCAGAGTAACAGTGATTACTGGTAAGTGATCTAAATCTGGTGTAACTGAATCTCCCTCACAAGCAGTCATAAGATTAAAATGTGATGCAAATATTACTCCTTTGTAATATCTACTGGCTAAATAACTGCCATGTCAGATATCCATGTACCCGATTTGACATTTTAACATTTTATTTATTAAACTGTTTGATTAATTAAAATAATTACAGCCAAACTATGCATCCCCTCACATCCCCTTCCCCACCCAGTAACCTCACACAATATTAATATCATTATTTACACATTTCCTCTAGAAGACGAAATCAGGCAATGCAGTACTTTTCAAAACATTTCCCTTGCTCTAACTATCCTTCAGTAACAATTGCATAGTTCCCCAAGTTGAACACAGCCGCCCTAATAAAGTATTCTAATAAAACCGTCAATCAAAATTGCTCAGTTCCCATTTGGATTCTTGCCCAGCATGGATCTAAATTAGCAGATCAAACTCTGTGCTAGAAATTGCATGCTTTTCATTGTTGCAAACAAGCCTTCCTAACGAGAGACATGCCCTAGTTATCCTACAGTAGAAGTTGCACAGTTCCCATCATTCCATTATTGCACACAAGCCTACCTAAAAAAGCGTCCTTACCCTGGACCATCCTTCAGTAGAAATTGCACAGTTCCCTCTATTGCACACAACCCCTGTAACACCTAGTTTTCGTTCATTAAGAAAGTTGCATAATGTAGATTTTTCTAGTAATTTATGAAGGAAAGTCTTAATTTTATTAAAGACACAGAAGCTAGTATTATGCTTTCTCTTCTTGCTTTATTTGCTATAGCAGCAGTCAAGAACTACAAACTCCAGAAGGCTAGGGAAAAACAAGCCAATGGAAAAAGAATAGTAGCAAGAAGCCTCACCAATCAGGGCCAGGGTGTCCCTACTAATGCCTAACTTGCCTGCAAGCAGTCCTCTTTTCTTGTGCGGGAAGTTAAGGATAATTGTTGAACACTGGAACAATACAGCACACAATAGTAAAAGCAAAAAAAATGAAACAGGTCTTGAGATAAGTCTATAACGTTGAATCCAAGTGGAAGTGTCCTGGATGTTTAAAAACTGTAGAGTAGAAGAGTGGATGAAGTGCTAAGTAGATGAAGTTGTGTAGACGAAACTGTTAGGGCGGTAAAACACAGAAAATGTAGAGTGTTGTGGTGGGATAATACTTGCCTCCATGTCTTTAATAAAATGAAGATTTTCCTTCATAAATTACTAGGAAATCCTACATTTTATGGTAAATCGGGTTGATGGCAAACTGGTTGAATAATCTGAGGTTTATGACCAATCTCATCTTTTTGTTTTTCCTCTGCACTAAGAGGAGCGAGCTTAAGAAACATGAAGAATGAGGGCAAGTCATTTCAATAGCTTGTTTATGAAGGAGAGAGAGATTCCTGGGGGGAAATTAGAGCTGAAAACTTGGGAGGAGATGAAAGGAGGTTTGAAAGGGAGTTTTGTAAAGTTTTATAGCATAGTCCTGTACCACATTTAATACCCAGGGATATAAAGTGTCTGATAGCCATTTATGCATAAAAAAAATGTAAAGGCCTCTCTACAATATGAGGGCCAGAAGGGAGACTTACTTGTGGGTTGTGACCTTCACTGGGTCTTTGGCTGCATCCGCTATAACCTCTGAACCTTTGTGGGTAGAACTGAGAATGAAAGTCTTGGTCACCAGAGTTGTAGAAGCCTCTGTAACTTTGATTCCTGAAGTTTCAGCTGGTAAAGCGTCTTCTGCCTCTATCGGCCCTTGCAAAAAACTGATTGGAAAATACTTCTTTAAGAGATTGTTGAGCCTTGTCTAATGAGACAAAGGTGATAACGTACCTGCTAAGCTCCTTGATGAAGGAGTCACCACGCATTGGTGCCAGGATCCATAATAGCAAGGTTGTCCAGTTTGTGGTCCAGGTTAACGCTTAAACCCTTGTGTCATTTGTGAGTAATCACAGAATTAGCATTGCATAGAAGGCAAAAGGCTCTTTGTGTCCATAACAACAGTACTTCATGTCAGAAGAGGTTTCATCTAGTCTGGCAGTTTCAGCAATATCAAAGATGCAAGAAAGAGCACCAACAGTGTCTAACATTTTATCCTGGGCTGTAGACCAGCCTTGTCAACTCCCTTATGGGGATCTTTACCATACTTTGAAAAGAAAGTCAGAAGGTTCAATAATGGGATTTGACATAATCTGCTAAGGAGGAGAAGGCCTGGGACACTCAGATTTGAATTTGGCTCTGGTTTGCTTGTCCAGAGATAATCGCAATTTGGAAGATATATATTTGCCTGTGTGTTCCAAAGGCAGCCATTCAGTAGAATTAGGATGGTGTGTATGTTTAGGATCAAACATTGGTTGGCCGTCAGAATCCAAGATTGTAGAGAAATAAAAAGAATCAGATGAATTAGAGGACAATTTTCTTTAGTTAGGAGGTGGACCTGACCAAAAATCCAAGTCGCCTGTACCATCCTGGTCGTTATCTGAATCCAGATAGGGCATGTCATCAGTATTGTGAATATTGGATATAACAATTTTTGAAATATTTTTTGTTTTACATTTGTGCTTAGAAGGAATATTCCCCTCCTTAGTAGGAGCTTCGTCCTCGTTCCCCTGTGAGTAATCCTCACCAGTCACAAGCGCAATATTTCATTTTACATTGTGTTAGGCTTGACAGCTTTTGGTGCAGTGTCCCCTGTCTTTTTGCTTTTGACCTCCTGTTTTTGATCCTGTGCTGAATTTAATTTTTGCTGGCTTAGGAATCTGTGCGCTTTACCACTGCTGACCAGTGCTAAAGTTCAAATGCTCCTTGTGTAAATTCTATTGGGGATGGGTTTATCCATGATTGCCATAGTTGATTTACTAGTAAGTCCCCAGTACAGTGCATCATGGGTGCCCAGAGCCTATCAAATGTTACTAGTGGGCTTGCAGCACTGATTGTGCTACTCACATGAGTAGCCCTATAAGCATGTCTCAGACCTGTCACTGCAGTGTCTGTCTGTGCAGTTTTAAACTGCCATTTCGACTTGGCAAGCACACCCACTTGCCAGGCCTAAGCCTTCCCTTTTACTACATGTATGTCACTCCTAAGGTAGGCCCAAGGAAGCCCCATTAGAAGGGTGCACTGTTTTTAAAAGATAGGACATCTATTGGTGTGCTCTACATATCCAGATTATGAAATACTGCTAAACTAATTTTTCAATATTGCAAGGCCTATCTCTCCCACAGGGTAACATGGGGATTGCCTTGAAATATCTGTTAAGTGTAATCTCCCACTGGGAGTAGATAGAGATATGGAATTTGGAGCCAGATGTATCAAACGTTTTTGCATTCGCAAACGGTGCAATTCGCAGAAATCGGCCGTTTGCGAATGCAAAAACGTGATTTGCGATGTATGAAAGGCATTCACAGGTCAAAAACAAGGAATCACAAAAATTGATTTTTTTTGCGAAGTGACATGGTTTTGCGTGTCGCAATGTGCGTATCGCATTTTGCGACATGAAATACCGAATCGCAATTTGCATCTCGCAAATTGCGAGTCCGAATAGCGACTCACAAATACAGATTCGGTATTTCTCATCACCCAATTGCTATACGCCCATTGCGACACGCAAAACCATCTCGCAATTCTATGCATCAAAAATTCGCAAATTGGTAATTTTCGCAGAATGGCCTTTTGCACATGCAAATTACCACGGATTGAAACCAGGTGGTAACCAGGTGGATCCTATATAAAGAGGCCCAGAATGCCTCAGCCTCTTTTCCACAATGGCTGCACTTTACGTTATGGCGAGGAGAATGAGGATCTTGGCAGGTTTGAGGAGAGGGAGGAGAAGACATGAGCGCATTTTCAGAGTGCGCATTACCCTTTTTGACCAGACTGAGGAGGAAATATTTGAGAAGTACAGGTTTAGCTCAGCCATGATACTTGACCTGATAGCTGAGCTACAACCCATGCTGCAGCGCACAACACACAGGACCAATAGCATACCCATCCATGTGCAGGTATTATGATCCCTGCACCTACTTGCCTCAGGGAGCTATCAAGGGGTCATAGCAGCAGCTGGAGGGATATCACAGAGTGCCCTCTCTAGATTTTTCAATGCATTCCTAAATCCCATGCTGAGCAGGGTACACCAGTACATCAGATTCCCACACACCCCACAGGAAATACAGCAGACAAAAAATAGATTTCTACCAGATAGAACAGTTCCCCCACGTCCTAGGTGCCATAGATGGGACACATGTTGCAATCTGTCCACCATCGGCCACAAAGTATGTGTACCACAACCGTAAATACCAACATTCAATGAACATACAGGTGATATGCAATGCCTCCTACACCATAACTGATCTCGTGGCCAGGTACCCAGGGAGCACACATGATTCGTACATCTTTCGCCACAGCGGGATTCACACAAGACTGCTAGCTAGGGAATTTGGTGAAGGATATCTACTAGGTAATTTCCCTCTTTACAATGGTGCATTGATGGCACTGTGACGTCAGATGGCGCAGCTACTCATTATATCCTCTGTTCCTTCCAGGAGACAGTGCCTACGCAGTGCGCACCTACATAATAACGCCCTCCCTAAATCCTGCAACACCAGCAGAGTGGAGATACAATTCAGCACACAAGGCAACCCGCAATGTTGTGGAGCGCACCTTTGGCCTGCTGAAGAGTCGCTTCCGATGCATCCACAACAGTGGAGGGGCACTACAGTACAGCCCGGACATGACCTGTAGAATAGTGGCCACATGTGCAATTTTGCACAATATAGCTACCACCAGGGGCATACCTGTGGAAATATCGGAGCCAGACTCAGATGAGGATGATGATCCCATACCACCCCTACAGCCAGCAGACGGGACCAGTGCAGCAGAGGGCAGGCAATGGCGTGCTGACATCACGCACAACCATTTCAGATGTAAGTTATGACAACACAACCTCACTGACATGTATTCCGGTAGTTAGCACCTTTATTACCTTGACTTCAGGTAACATACGTGTCACTAGGACAAAGCAATACACATGAGTCTGACATGAGCCATTAACAGTGTTGCAGTATTGTCATCATAGTTTACTGTATTGCTACATGTGAAGGTAGTCCCCTGTGGCCCTTAATGTCACTTCTTACGACCACACATTCCACTTGAGTGCGCAGTGGCCTCGCCGGCACCTCTTGTATCAGGCTCACAGGCAGTACTGTGCCTGGCATTGCGACGCCTAGGATCCATCACGGGCACTGCAAGACTGCTGAGGCTAGATGACTCCTCAGTATCCCAAACTCCCAGTTCGCTGGCTGTAGCACTGCGTGCTGGAAGCATAGCATCCAGAACGTTGGTACTTTGCACCAATCCCTGGGCAACATCCTGACTGCTATGTGCTGCCTCCACCTGTGCAGCCACAGAACACCGTGATATCAGGGCAGTAGATGTAGCTAGACGATTTACAGATCTGCAAAAGCCATTGAACGTTCCCATGAATTGCCTTTCGCGCCTGCGGTGGCTAACTCGCTCATGCCTGATCTCAGTACAGAGTTCCTTAATGGCATTTGTCAGTTCCTTGGTGTTCTCCGCAGCTGTTTGCTGTCCCTCATGCAGCTTGCAGATGTTAGCATTCAGACACTCCAACTGCTTGTGCAGCCCCCTCATATTGGCATTGTGTGACTGCATCTGCCTATGCATTGCCCTCATGTTTTTGTTTTGCAGGCGCTGCACTTTGAGCATGGACGCTTCAAGGCCACCAAAGAATGATGGGCCCTCACCTCCATCTGTGTGCTGTGTGCCTGCATCGTGAGGCCTCCTGCGGGGAGTTGAGTGATGCTGGGGCAGGGACTGCTGCCTTCCTGTGGATCTAGCTTCTGGGGGTGGTGTGTGGCCTTCATCCGGCATTTCGTCGGAGTCCAGGTTTGAATCGTGGAGAGATTATACCCTTGCCCTGCGTCTGATTGGTGCTATACACAATGACTCGCTGGTGTTGGAGTCGGACAGTGGCTGTGTTTCTGCATCCCCCACATTGGCACATTCTGCTGCTGCTGGGCCTGAGCCATCTGCAACGACAATGTGCAGCATGTCATTTATGTATGTATCCCCAAATGTGGCACAATGTTAATACATGTACACTTACATCGTATCACTATGAACTGGGTGTTTTGTTCTTCTGGGTGTCACTCTACTTAATTGCATTCTATGTGTTATTTACAGCTCTGGGTTATGGACTACCACTCCCATAAGGCATTGTTGTGCCGTTTGTAAGATGTGGAATGGGCTACTTATCACAATGCTTTGCACTACTTGCTATTATCTAAGGGGCATTTGTACATGCACATATGGGGTTACATATCATTTTTGGACTTACCTTTACTGGTGCTGGGTGTGCCGGAAGTGTCAATGTCTGTGAACCCACTGACAGCTTCTGGGAGCAGTGTGGACTCCACCAGGTCTTCCATGGGGGAGGAGGGTGTCTGGGTGGAGGGTCCGCCTCCTGTGCTCCTTGCCTCCTTTAGCCTGCTGGCCACCCTCTCCTTGGCATGGTAACGCAGGTCGTACCACCTCTTGTGTATCTCTTCCATTGAGCACTGCGCAACCCCCACTGAGCAGATTTTGGTCAATGTCAGCCCAAAGTTTTCGCTTCTCACTCTCTGGTACCTGGAGTGAGCTCTTCCCAAATAGCCGGTCATGGCTCCTGACAACCTCCTCAGTGAGCACCTCCAATTCTTGCTCACTGAATTTCAGCTTCCTCTTCCTCTCTCCCTTCTCCTTCCCATTACCAGCATTGGCCACGTTGATATCAGGTCCTGGCTTGCTCACAAACTTGCTCCCTGGGGCTGGTATGTGACTCTCTGACTGTTCCTGTGGGTGTGGTACCTGGATACAGCTTGGGCTGACTCACTTCCTGCTTGTGATGTCATCAGGCTGTGCCAGGTGACCGTTTTTGCAATTTGCGATTTTCAAACACCGAATCGCAAATATTTCTGCGATTCGGTAGTTGGACCTCGCAAATTGCAGTAGCGATTTTTAAGAAATCGCTATTTCCGACTCGCAAATTTGTTACATAGCATTTTGCGACTCAGAAATAGCGATTTCTTAAAATTCACTATTTCCGAATCGCAAATTGCTTTTTTCATACATCTGGCCCTTGGGGTCTATGAACTCACAACTTAAAAATACATCTTTTGGTGAAGTTGTGTTTTTCAACTGTGAGTTTGATAATGCCACTTTTAGAAAGTGGGCATCTTCTTGCTTAACAATCTTGTGCCTCTGCGGAATACACATCTGGGTCAGGATGACAGTTGGGCTATTTGTGCATTCACTCTAGGTAGTCACACATAGGGAGACAAGGTGTGCTCTGCATATCCTGATGGCCCATCACCAGGCTGATGGGTCTTCCTGAGCTAGAGTGGTGAGAGGAGCTGGCACTTGCACCTGACTAGGGCTGTACCTCTCCTCACACAATGCAGCCTCCAACCCCCTGGAGTGTTGCCGTGGCCAGGGCAGGGAAACACAGGGTCTTGTGCACTACAAATACTTCTCTCTGAAGTTTGCCTACTTTAAAGATAGAAATGAGTATAAGTACTGGACCTCTGACAAATCATAGTTAGAATCATTCTGGACGGAAGAAAATACGCCAGGAAGAAGAGCTGGATGCAGGAGGGACTGCCACTCTGCCTGTTGCTTTGTTGTGCTGGCCTGCTGCTTGCTGCTTCTGTCTTGGGAGTGAAAGGATTGGACCTAACTTTCTATATCCTGCTTCCAAAGGTTCTCCAAGGGCTTTGACTGAGCTTGCCTCCTGTTAAGACGTCTCAGGGACATCAAATACTTTGGTGGTCATTATGATCATGGCGGTGTGGCCCGCCATGCCGGCGGTGGTGGGAAAACCCGCCAGCCAGCATGGTGGGCCACACCGCCACATAATGAACACTATGAGGGCCATCAGCAGTGCTGCCCCTCGGATAATGATCCCTAAGCCTCCAGCCTTTCCCTGGCGGGTTTTCCCGCCAGGGAATTGCTGGCGGAAGGGGTGCACCGGAGCACCCCTGGGGGCCACAGGTCACTGCCCGATTTTTGGGAAGTGATCTGCGCGACGGGTGCAGCTGCACCCGCCGCACAGAGGCATTGGCGGCGGCTCCATGTGGAGCCACCGTCAATGTCCTAGGCAGGCATTTCTGTGGGCCGGCGGGCAGAAACAATGTTTCCACCCGCCAACCCACAGGAATGTTCTTTATATGGCCGGCGGGGATCCGGGGATGCTGGCGGTCAGTAGTTTGACCGCCAGCATGAACACAGCAGTTTCGACCGTCGTGTTCCCCCTTAGGGCCTTTATCTGCCAGTGCCTGGGCTCTTCCTCTGAGAGTCATAACTTGCCAAGTAGTGCCAACTCCAGTCCCTGGGCCCTTGGAACAGTAAACTGGTGAACTAAAGGTGAAAATCCTCGCATCAGCATGCTGCACTGGAAGAATCGATGCAGCGCCTGTCTCATGGCTGAAGAATCAACACAGCGCCTGCCCCGTAGCTGGAGAATTGATCCAACACCTGTTTAGTGGCTGCAAAATCTTCACAACACCTGTTTCCCTGCAGTCCCATCAACACAGCGCATCTGGATTTTCCACACAGCATCCCTGGGTGCCAATTTTTCATCAACCCCGCACCCCAGTAAGGAACCAAAACCTTGAGCCTGAAAATCGACGCATCACCTTTCCTGCGAGGAAACAATTAATGCATCACCTCCCCTGCCAGTAAGAAACCAACGCATCACCTCACATGTGAGGAAAGAATCCACACATCACCTCCCATGTGCAGTAAGGAGCCCACGCATCGCTTTGCTTTTCCGGTACCTCACCTCCCCTGTGGCCTGCATCGTCTTTGTTTTTGATTCTTTCCAGGTACTTAATGCTAAAGAGACACATCCATGGATTCCTATGGATTAAGACTTGCTTAAACTTTTCAAAAGAGATATTTTGACTTGTGTATGCCAGATTTTTGTCGCATTGGTCTTGTTTTGCTCAGAGAAATATTGGCTATTTTTCTAAATTGGTGTGGAGTACTTTTGTGGCCCTTTCACTGTGTTACTGTGTATGTGTACAAATATTTTACACATTGCCTCCGAGATAAGCCTAACTGCTTGAGTCAAGTTACCAAGAGGGTGAGCAGGGGTTATTTTAGCTGTGTACCTCCCTTACATTGACTAGAGTGAGGGTCGCTACTTGGACAGGGTGCAAACCACTGCAAACTAGAGACCTCATTTCTAATATAGTGGTAGATTGATCTGTCTGGACCGAAAGGAGACCTCCTCCATTATTGGGCATTCTGCTTCCCCCCGCAGATTGGACCAACATCATCTGAGATATCAGAGTAAGCACAGTGTTTTCAAATTTTTACTGACTTTATTCAAGGAAGCTGAAACAGCTTGTTCCATGGAGGATGGAATAAACCCATTAAGGTTATTTGTACACCTTTCTTTACCCTCTGCATTTGTGTCTAAATTAAGTGAATTGCCCTGATCCATACTTGTTTGGAAAATATGTAAGAATAATGGCAATAAAAAAGATAATCAGCAGTTAAGGGTTAAGGACTAACAGACTAAGGAGTTAGGGAGAAAAGCTTGACTCGGAGGCAGAGGGTTGCTGACGAAGAATATGAGGAGAGAAGTGGTGGAGTAGGCCGCGCCTCTGGAAGTGGGCAAGCCCCGTTTAGAGATACTTCGGAAGATCACATAGGAAGAATAAAGGCACTCTGACAGCACAAACTGATGGAAATAGGGGCCTGCAACTAAGTAATAGAGCATATAATGTGCCATGGTTGAAAATAATACAGGTTTCCACCTGCCTGACAGGAACACTGCGACTCACCAGAAAACAATGGCGGTCTCAACCATAGGAATGGGGACAATGAGAAAGACGCTGTTGCATGCGTGTGGGAATAAAAACCAGATAAGTGACAGCAAATTATGTCACAAAATGGTAGAAGTGTATAAACCACCTCTAATGTATAAAACACTATGGGGGTCCGCCGCCCGCCAGACGGCCGCCCGCCAGACTCCCCCCTCCAAAATACCACTCCGCGGTCGAAAGACCGCGGAGGGTATTCTAAGTTTTTCCCTGGGCTGGCGGGCGGTCGCCAAAAGACCGCCCGCCAGCCCAGGGAAAAACTCCCTTCCCACGAGGATGCCGGCTCGTAATCGAGCCGGCAGAGTGGGAAGGTGCGACGGGTGCTGTTGCACCCGTCGCGTATTTCACTGTCTGCCAAGCAGACAGTGAAATACTTGTAGGGGCCCTCTTACGGGGGCCCCTGCAGTGCCCATGCCAGTGGCATGGGCACTGCAGGGGCCCCCAGGGGCCCCGCGACCCCCCCTACCGCCATCCGGTTCCCGGCGGGCGGACCGCCGGGAACTGGATGGCGGTAGGGGGGGTCGGAATCCCCTCGGCGGCGCAGCTAGCTGCGCCGCCTTGGAGGATTCCAAAGGGCGGCGGTACACTGGCGGGAGACCGCCAGTGTTGGCGGTCCGACCGTGGCTTTACCGCCGCGGTCGGAATGCCCTTGGGAGCACCGCCGGCCTGTCGGCGGTGCTCCCGCGGTCATTCGCCCTGGCGGTTTTTACCGCCAGGGTTAGAATGACCACCTATATGTTGAACTATATGCAAAGAATTATGTTGACTCCAAGAAGCAAGAAAAGAGAGCTGCATGCAATCAAGTTAGGTATTATTAGGCAACTGATTGGTGATGCTTCTTACTACTATAGTTTTCCCATTGGCTCATTTTTCCTTAGCCTTCTGGGATTTGTAGTTCTCGTTGTTCTTGACTGCTGCTGGAGAAACCAAAGCAAGAAGAGAAAGCTTAATGTGCGCCTCCGGTCTTGCCATATAATTCCCTTTCTTGCAAACCTGGGAAAAAGCTTTCTTTTTAACACATACCAATAAAAATTTGTCAAATTGTGCTATTTTCTTCAAACAGTGTCTGTTTAATTTAGCGCCCAATGAGAGAATGCTTTATTACAGCAGTACGTCATTTAGGGCCAGATGTATCAAGCATTTCTGTATTCACAAACGGTGCGAATGGCCATTTGCGAATGCAAAAATGCCTTTCATTAGGTATGAAAGGCATTCGCTGTGCAATTTTAAGGAATCCCTAAAATAGCGATTCCTGAAAATTGCAAGCCCGTTTAGAGAATCGCAAATTGCGATTCTCTGAATAAGAGATCGCAAATAAGGAATCCTTATTTGTGATTTCTTAAGCACATGTATCAAGCTTTTCTTTAATGCGAATTGGGCATTAAGGAATCACAATTACCACCAAGTAAAACTTGGTGGTAAGTAACCATGTGTAAATTTTAAAAATGCATTAAAAATGCATTTTTGAAATTGACATGTAATGCACACATTCCCCTTTGGCATCTGTGCGCCTTACATGTTGTGAAACATTTTTAGGGGTGCAGCAGAGGGGGCGTTAGTCCCCCAGCACCCTGGGGTTTTGCATTTCCTAAATTGCGAATTCCAGTTAGGAATTTGCAATTTGGGAAATGCAAAAAATTCGCAAATATGGGCTGTAGGCCCATAGGTGCGAATGGGCTCAGAATCGCTATTTGCGATTCGGTAATTGCATCTGCGATTTTTAAGAAATCGCCATTACCGAATCGCAAATATGATACTTTCCTTTTTGTGAATCAGAAAAAGCGATTTCTCAAAAATCGCTATTAGAGAATCGCAAAGTGGTTTCTTCATACATCTGGCCCTTACGTCTAAAAAGAGTGAGCCCATAACTAGCTCCAGCCCCTTTAAGCTCCTTATTAAGTTAACTTTTTATTATGCATGATTATTTACGTCCTCGGTTTCGAAACACATCATTGCGTTTAGAATCTGCATTTTATTGCCTCCGAAAATCGTAAACAATCATCTCTGGCCTAATCTCTCGGCAGATCCATTGTTCAGCCTTTAGCAACAAATACATCAAACTTTATTCCCTGTCTGCCCCCCGAAGGCTGCCTCCCCGAAGAGAGCTATTCCTCCTCTTGTTGACGAGCAGCAAAAAGAGGAAAACTACAGAACACATGGTCCATGTTCTATTCTTAGGCGCCTGTCACTCTTCAGACGACCATGCACAGAGAGCAGTTCAGAGAATTAGACCTTCACAAGCTGACCTGGCCAGGAGAGGTCACCTCACTAAATGAAAATGAAATCATGAGCAATAAAACGAACCTGTTTGTACTTTACCTCGATGCACCTCTCCCTGAGCTGCAGTTCACCACCACTGTACTAATAAACTACTATTGAACTTAAACATCAAACAACTGCAAACAATATTTTATTTTTTATTCTCACGTTATATAGCAGTTTTAGTATTCGCTTTATGACCCTACCGATTTCTAATTGTAGATGTTTTAGCCTACGAAAACTATGTAATGAATCATTGAGTCTGGATGTACCATGTACAGCCAGAGAAGAGACCTTATGGGTTTGAAACCTAAAACCAAATGTATGTGTCATTTTAATTTCCTCTATGTTATTTTATTTTTGGAATTTTAAATAGTGCAGGCATGGCCCGAAGGCATCAGATGCTTTAGAGCACACAGAATGCAGGGTTACAGTGGGTTACATTAATAGTAGCTCAACTGGGACATTTGCATCAGTGTATGTAGACAGGAGTTTCCACAAGAGACAATTACAACAAACAAACAGTTAAACATAGGCAAATCAGGGCTCATTGGAGAAAGTAAATAAGTCTGGTCAAGGGTGAATTAACCAAGATGTCTGTCAATTAGGAGGAGTTTAAGGTCCTTTTTGAAGGCTGATAGGCAGGGGGTTAAACAGAATGAGGGAGGCAGAGAGTGTACATAGGAATATAATAACTCTTCATCTTATTTTTGAACTATTTGCTTGGTCTGGCCTAGACTTGTCTGCCCAAACAAGACAATTTTAGCTGTCTCAACAGCCTTCTTTTTCCCAAACAATTCACAATAAATACAGGGGCTTTCGGTCAGCCCTTTTCATCTATTGATCTGTTCAAATGTTATTCACGTTTTGCTTCCACCCACCAGAGCGTACAGGATGGGACAGTAGGTAAACCCACTTCACTCATTGACTGTCTTACACTGTGTGTGATTTCTCCTTTCATGATAGGGTTACTGTGCCTGGGCCCTTGGAAAATTCCTTCATTGTAATATGTTTTAAATAACTTAAGAAACTGGCTGTAAATATTAATAAATACAGATTTAACTCTTCTGCCTAGTCACAGTCCACCCAACTCACATGCTTGCCTAGTGGCAGAGCTTGAACTCAAAGGTCAATAGGATAAACTTAACCAATAAACAGCCCCATCAACAACCATGGAATGCTGGACAGTTGTAGTGCAGCTACAAATACAACAGGTTTAGTAAATGAGGCAATATCCCTGAGTCTAACAGCACACTTGTTAACATTTATATAATGTGTAAGAAACTGTGTTAATAATTTGGTTAAGGGTAGCCCTACCAACCTAATGAACACAACCTGGTTAGGCTCTGAGGCAGTTCTGTGGCGCAAGCAGGCGTGGATTTCAAGAGAATGCATGTTCATTTCTATCAGGACCACAAATGTTAAGTCAATGAAAGGAACAATAAAAAATTCCCAAACATTAAAAAAAAATAAAGATTAAATAATCTTAAGGCAAAATATACTAGAAAAAGTAAAAAAGCAACAATGTAAAGTCAAAGCTCACTGGGACCTAAGTGTGATTTCTGGTCACCCTCAATGGAGTAAAGGTCAAATACACAAATATGTCTCCTTTGTCAAAGGGTTTACTTTCTGACTATTTTTGTAGGTTAAAGACTTACATCAGGGCAGGGTTCAAGGCTGAATCCCACAAAGGTCTTTTGAAGTCAGAAACATTGTCATCAGGCTCACACTAAAGCCATTTTTGCATTGGAAAGCCCAGCATTGAACTTACGCTGATTTTCATAGCTTTGCAGTTGGTATAAATTTGCCATCTCGCTCCAGTCCAAGGTTTTCCTTCAGACTTAGTCAAATGTTTTGTTCTAAAAATTACTCAGCAAGGCAAGGCTAGATACTGTAGCCAGGGCTCAACTTGGCTGCATATCTTTAACACAAGGCCCAACTGAACTACTTTTAAGAGCAAAAAAAGCTTGCTTTTTGTATGTCTTGGGTATGTCCTTTTGGAGCAAGCCTCAGTACCTTGTCCCAGTGCTCCAAAGGTAGGATTTTTTTTTAATTCCCACTTTCTTCCACTCTGAAATAATGGTGATTATGACATCTGAGAATAAATATCGCTCTTGCAGTGAGAGACAGAAATGCAAGAATGGACAATTCCTCTGGTGATGTAAGGCAGGGCCAGGTCCACTCTACTTTTACATTTTTGAGAATATATTGCTATATTTCCTCTTAAAATTATTTGATATTGAGGAATTCAAGAAGCATGCTTCTTAGGTTACCTCTTGTCAGCACAACAACTCCAGCAACAGTCCATGTCTATTAAGTTCAAATATAGGTACAGAACAGTAAGCATTGTGGGCCAGTCAAAACCTACACTGAGCCAGGGCAGGAGCTATTTTGTTGGCTGTAAGAGTTGACCATGTATTGTTTCAGGAAGTGACAATTCAATTTGGTGTGGGACTTCCGCAAATCTATTCTCCCATTTTGCCTGTAGATTGAAAGTTGAGAATTGTGGGGAGACATATTAATAGGCTTTGAAGCTTAGTGAGCACCTCCTATGCTCTTCTTTACTACATTACATAGAATGAGTTGATGTGGGTGTCCAGTTTGGGTGAGGGTCGCCTACATTTTTAGGAAGTTGTGTCTGGACCTAAATACAGAGAATGGTAGGTGAGCCTTCTTTGTGCCCAGGTGTTTAACCATTGTGATACCTTTGCCCTTTAAAACAATGCTTTTCTATCAAATATGCTGGCTGATCCTAATGTGGAGTATTATGTTTTCTTTTGGAGTTTGTTGACTAGAGTTTCACAAGGCAAAAATGATTAAAATCAGTGGTAATAAGACAATGATTGTTCATTTTCTTCAATGTGCTTCCAAAGTTTCCCTGCCATTTTATTTTCTATGCTTATATCTTAAATGCTGTGTTTGTAATATTCAACTTCAAATGTTAGATAAGCATTACAATGCTGATGGGAATTTTTTTAAGTTATATAATGCTAATGATTAATACATATGGGCCTGCAGATGACGTTCTGTGTTTTAGAGAAATATTATCTTTACAATTATTAAACTTGGTAATGTTGCTCCTATAACTTCAACCTGATAAGAGAGCCGGTATTAGATAGACTGTCTTTTACCAAAGTCAGGCTGCTTAGATCTTTCCCTTTAGGTAAAGGCTTTTCAAAAATCTAAAACTAGTTGCTCATTGGAGACTTAACTTCCCCACACACAAAGAATTCATTTTTCTATTAGATGCATATCTTTTTCATTCAAGAATACATTATTTATTTTCTTCTTCAAATATTTGTATTTAATTTCCCTAATCCCCAAATTGATCAGGTTGAGATTTCTGATTACACCCTTTGTCAATACACTAATGATTGAATTTGGTGATTGCAATACATCTCACCCAAGGTACAGAATGAAAATGGAGATTGTTCTCAATTGTGATAATAGAAGTAAACAGTTACATTTTGTCTTTTTAGAACTAACAAACTGTTTTGTTTTAAAATATCTGATTAGAAATCCAATTTGCCAAATATAAAATATTTATATATTCTTCTAATTATAACATATTTAAATTGAGTGATATGAATATAATTATGTTCTTAGCAAAATAGATTAATTACAGATTTTGAGTGATACAGCTAGTCTTTACTTTAATGCTAAAAGATCCTGAAAGTTTTTGACTATATTCATATTAAGAACGACAACAGTAAAATGTCTTCGATCTATAGAGTATATGAGGTAATATTACTCTTTACAAAAACAAAAACATAATTCATCATCTTCTAGAGTTTCTCTCTAAATTCTAAGCGAAGACAGCAGAGGTCCAATCTAACAATATAGATTTGTTTTAACATCTTGTAGCCTGCCTATTCATTCTCAAAATAATAGAATATTATTACAAATTCCTATATGTTTAGTGGAAATACCTTTTGCGATCACCTCCCCTAATTTGGGTAAATCTCCAGGTCAGAATACTGACCTGCTAAATTCTATGATGAGGATTTTTCAACTTATTTGTCTCCATAATAACCTACTTCGGTTGATAATTGTCGTCACAATGTCTTGTCTTCTAATTCATTCACAATTGCCCTTTTAATTTAGTTACCTTATGCAGACAAAGACCCCACCATTATTTTAGCTATAGACGTAGCTGATTAATAAACAATGACTGTAAAATTGATGGAAACACTTTAGCTAATAGACTGTCCAAAATATTCCATATAATTATTCATCCTACTCAGGCCAGACTTATGACAGGCAGATTGTCCACTTGCTATATTAGGCTTATTTGACATGTTTTATCTTTCAACCTTCTTTTCTTTCCTTTACTCCTCAAAGTTATTATCCATTGATGCTGAAAGTTAATTTTGATAAAGTTAACTAGCAATCATTATTTAAAATAATGACTTTGCATTATGTTGGTCCCATTTCTATAACTACGATTACAAATGTTTACGCCCGCCTCCTCCTAAAATTCTTATAAATGGTTAACTTCTAATTATTGTAACTTAATTAGGAGTACTAGACAAGGTTGCCCTTTATTCCTATTTCTTTTTTACTGCCTATTAAACCCCTTTTCTCTATTTGGAAGAATATTAATGCATAACCCATTTGCGATATTCCTAAAGTTTATCATAATGTTATTCCAGTTGGTAGAATATCAGAAAAAGATCTTAGTCTAAACATATGTAATATATATTTTAATGATACATATATATCTAGTGTACAGTATACATAAATATATACATCTTACAAAATGATGGTTGCCAATGTGCTGAAGCAAGTTTCCATTGGAATTAGATATGTTTGGGTCTGCTAATGACTTTGGCATAGTTTGATAAATTGTCACAAAACTTTCCAAACAAAGTGTGATCCACATCGGCTCCTTCCTGGAATGCTTCAGGGTGATTAGTCAAGCGGATGCCAGGAAAAAGGGGAGCCACAAAACATAATGTCCCCATGCATTTGCCAATATCATTTATGAACAGCCCTACAGCCTAAACGGCCAGACAGAATTACACCACATTTGGCAGAGAGCTGAATCTTTATGTAGAAAGTGTGCTTGTTGTAATTTAGTGTGAATCCATTATGTGGTGTTTGAGGAATTAAAGTTCAAAATGTATGGATATTTCAGGCACTGTAGTATAGCAGGACCAGTAGATCAAGAGATAAGATCTGATTGGTTGTCTTCCACATCTACAAAGATGTTTGGCAGCCATTTGATGAATCAGGGACTCAGTCCTTGTGTCCTATTAAGGAAAAAAGAAAAGAACGTATAACAGCGCACAGTAGGCCAAAAATGGAAAAACACATGTTGGGCAGTACCACTGTCTAAGTTTAAAAAAAAAAAACTGAGTTGGCCCAACCTTTTCAATTATAATCCCCCCAGAGTGGTCAGTGGCCAAGGGGGTTGGTGCATTTATTTTTTTAATATGAGACGGTGGGGCATGTGAGAGCCCCCCTTCCTGATCCAGGCATTGGCCCCAAAGCCCCTATCCTTCAGGGCCTCGTCAATTTATATTAGGGAGAGGGGTCTGTGTATGGCTTCCTTCCTGGAGCCAAGGACTGGCCCTGGGCCCCATCACTCAGGGTTCAGAAGCATCATTGCCTGCCTCTTCAGGCAAGTGCAGAAAGGCTCCTGCCAGGTGGGAGCAGAAATCTGCTTCCCTGCCCGTGAGAGCCCACAGTGGCTGTTCCTGCTGTGAACAATGACAGAGCAGAGTGACTGCTCCCGCTGTGGGAGCAGAGTTTAAGACTGCTTCCACAGAGTGGATGCATATATATTGTTGCCAGTCCATGCTTTTTGAAAAGTAGTTTACAAAGTATAAGACAGCATGATGAGAACACTCTGACCCCAAGGTGCATTTGGGGATCCCAAAGGGCTACCACCTTGATTGACTGGCCACAGGACTTCATGGTATGGAAGCTGTTGGGCTTGGCCATTTCTGAGATCATTCCCAAACCTTTCACCTTCACTACCTTTGCTGAGTTTGTTTTGTTGGCCTTAGGACTCTGCACACTTTACCACTGCTAACTAGTGCTAACGTTCTTGTGCTCCCTTCATAAAACATGGTAAGATTGGCTTATACCAAATTGTCATATTTAATTTATTTGTAAGTCCCTAGTAAGGTGACACTACCTGTGCCCAGGGCCTGTAAATTTTGTAACACCACAAAAACCATGGCGGTAGGCCCTATCAGTGACAGGGAAATCCTTCCCTGTCACTGATAGGAGGCCCCTCCCCCAAACACTTCCCAGATGCCCCCCACTCTCCCTTCAGCCATGCTCCCCCTTCCAATCCCCCACCACCTACACACACACACACGCAGACACGCACCACGATAACACATACCCACTCACACAGGCATACAAGCATTCATACACGCATGCATCCATTCATTCATGCACACATCCGCACCACATTCACACTGACATGCAGACACACATATACATATCCATACTCACACGCATTCTCACACATGCATACACGCACACAAACAACACTACACATACATTCTCATTCACGCACCCACTCACACACTCATGCACACACACACACACACAAAACAACCACCCTCCCCTGTCAGAAACCCGACTTACCTGGACTTACCTGAATTCAGGGGGTCTTCCGGCAGGGGACGGGACAGTGAGCTGCTACCGCCAGCAGCACCCGCCAGCAGAACACCGCCAGGCCATATTATTTCTCATAATACGGCTGGCAGCAGTCTACTGGCGTGGCGCTGCTGGTGGTAGCAGTGCCACCTTAACACCGTCTGACAGCATAGCCACAGCTGGATTTCCACCCTTCTTGTGGTGGAAATCCAGCTGTGGTCATATTATGGAGGACGGATGTTAGCTACAGCGACGGTCTTTTGGCGGCTGTCGCCGCAGCGGTAGGCGTTTTTTACCGCCAATGACATAATGAGGGCCTATGTCTTGTCTCCACACAAAGGGATGCATACCCCCTGTAGTTAGCCTTGAGCCAGGGCCAGGATGGCCAAGCACCTGTGTACTACAAAGACACATCTCTAGAAGCTTCTCCCTACTTCAAAGGCACAACTGGGCATAAATAGTAGACCTCAGACACCAGTTCTTCAGCACACTTGTGGACTTGTGGATACTCTGCCAGGAAGAAGGACTGATGTGCTGCTGTGAGGAAAGCTACTCAACTAGACTGCTACTCTGAAGGACTGCTGCCCTACTGTGCTGGCCTGCTGCCCTCTTGCCTGGGTGAGAAGGAAAGGGACTGCATCTCTTGAACTTAGAAGCCAGAGTGTCTCCAAGGGCTCATTGAAAGCCTCTTAATCTGAAGCCAATGGGACAGAAAAGACATCTCCTCTGTTGTGCTGGGCAAACCTGAACAGAACTGACACATCACTGCTGCTGACCTTCATCACCTTTACAGCCCATCAGAACCACCACTGTGCAATACATCCTCGGCGCAGGTCCTCACATCCCTATTTGACGGGAAACAGCCTTTATTACAAAGACTAAAGAACGAAAAGCCTTTATAATGAAAATGACTTTAGAACTAATATTTTTACGATTATGCATTTACAACTGAGGCCTTTTACAACAGAAATCGTGTGAAATGTATGTATATTGCAGGTAAGTAAACAGCTTATACATGTATGTGTGTGTATATATATATATATATATATATATTCTTTAAAAAAATGGGGATCAAGGTGAATTGAAACCGCACCTTCTTCCTTTATTATATATATGTACTTTATGGCACTTTTCGGTGCACAGATCATGAGGGCCAACCACCTAGACCTCAAATAGCCATGGGCTCATAACATTGAAAAGGAGACCCAGCACATTGAAGTGTCCATTGATATCCACAAAATTATCACATTTCTTCAAAAATCACATAATTCAATAGAGTTCTTATAAAAACTTTTTGTTCTGTATTTATCCACAATGACAATATCTAATCCATCATAGCCAACGCGTTTCATCCAAACGGACTTCTTCGGGGCTATAAAAAATATACAAATACATAAAATATCAATCAATATAATATTCTATATACATCCTCCACCCATATTAAATATAAAATGCTATGAAAAAATTAAAATCATCAATAATCACCATCATGGTAATTTTTAATTTTATTACAGAAATTAAACTAATGACTTAACTTATAGAAAAATATAAATAGAGGGAAAAAGGCTAAAATATTTTTTTAAATTTTAATTTTTTTATTGCAATAATTTCCAACATTGTCCATTTTTTTATTTATTTCTTCATTTCCTTCACTTCCTCCAAAACTACCTATGTCATCTTATTATGTATTTTATTTTAAACTCTTCATTTTTATATTTTTTATGTTTTTTTTATTAAAAAAAATAAATTATATCAAATGTTGTAAAAAAAAAAAATTCTTAATATAGTAATTGCATATCTGTTACTTCCTACCAAGTGACAAACTTTATCCTCCACATTTAACCTAAATTTGGTTATCAATTAGTTTTAGTTACAAACAACTCCAAATTTCAAAGATTTATTTTGTATTCTTCTGATTCTCATCTTTCAATCTTTACAACACTATTCCATTTCCATTAGAAGTAAGGCTACATATCAATTTTTTATTAATACTATATTATACTATATTAAGAAACACATTTTTTTTTTACAACATTTGATATATTTTTTAGTTTAATTTCTTTAATAAAATTAAAAATTACCATGATGGTGATTATTGATGATTTTAATTTTATGTCCATTGATAATTTTGTGGATATCAATGGACACTTCGATGTGCTGGGTCTCCTTTTCAATATACATATATATATATGTGTGTATTATATATATGTATGTGTGTATGTATATTACCTAGTGGCGGTCCCACTAGGTAGTTATAGTTTTTTTGTTTTGCAAATAACTTTGACACCGCTTGGCGAATGTTCATGAAATCTTCAAAACATATACTTTCGTAAATTGAGCTGTTGTCTTTAAAGCTTTGGGGTGATTCATCAAGCAGGGACCATGAAAAATGGGGGGCCCCAAAACACTTTTTCCCCATTCTATGTCAATGGGATTTTTCAAGGTTTTGAACACGACTACAGCCCGACCTGCTGAACAGAATTACACCAAATTTGGCAGAAAGACCCCTTAGCTCTGGTGTCTGGGTCCCAGAGAGACCCTGCCGGGGCTAAAAAGCATTCTTTAAAAAAAAAAAAGAATTGGAATATCCCTGGATCCAACATAAAAAAATAAAAAAAAATAGGGCAGTCTCCCGCCCTTCTCTTTTAATTAGCTACCTGGTGGGCCAGGTCTTGGGGGCATTGGAGCTTTTAATTAAGGAGGGGAGATTCACTGGGTCCCCCTCCTAGGGTTTCCATTAGCCCCAAGGGCCACCACCTACCCGGGCGATTAGTAATTAGAATGTGGGGGGTGCATGGCTCTCTCCACACCCCGGGGACCACCACCTCCGCAGGGCAAAAGTTTATTTTAAAATGGAGGAGGCCCTATGGCCTTCCCTAAATCTCTGGGGACCCCCACCTACCTGGGGCTAAGTTAAATATGGAATGCAAATCTAAGGCCCAAAGTTCATAATCTTGTTCCAATGCAAGGCATTTTAAAAAAAGTTAGAAACTGCCACTGCAACCATGGAATCATTCAGCAGTTGTAAGTATAAAAAAAAAGGGTGATATTGATAAAATCCTTGGGTTTTAATAATGGGCAGAAGAAATGTTCTTCTAAGTGAATTATACAAATAACAGAACAAGACCAAGGGCCTGATTACAACGTTAGCGGAGGGGGTTAATTTGTCCCAAATGTGACGGATATCCCACCGTATTACGAGTTCCATAGGATATAATGGACTCATAATACGGCGGGCAGGATATCCGTCACATTTAGGACGGATGAACCCCCTCCGCAAAAGTTGTAATCAGACCCCAAGTGTTCTAAGGTCTGGAGTGAAGCGTTGTCACAGGGGCAAATTTTTATCGCAGAGGGCTCATACTGACCAGGTGGGAAGTATAAGTTGCAATAGATAGAACTGAGTCTGAACCTCGTGAGAAGGACCCCTTCCCATGGGTTTCTGACAAAGGAAAGATAGGGTTCTGGGCTGAGAGTAGTATTTAAAATCACCAGAGCCCTGGCTGACTTACTGCCCAAGGCAGCTTTTTCTCTACTTTCACTGAGCTCCATTAATAGCAATTCCTTCACAGTCTTTTTGTCAGCCCGTTTCAACGCGTCAGGATTAAAAAATAATTCTGGGTGCCCCGCTGATAAAGCTAAAGATCTAATATAGTTAGGCCATGGGATTTTAAGGCCTAAATTACAACTGAGGCAGTCCTCAATGACTTCCCTGTTAAAAGTTGCCATTTCCTCACTTCAGGCAGATATCCACAACAATATAGGCACAATTTTTGCATAATTGTCCGCAAAGCCCAGACCCAACCCCTCATGCATAAACCGACTTAGAGTAGCTGGTCCCACCCCTAATAGCTTTCTGCAAAAACAATTTTCTTCGCGTTGAGTAGATATACAGTTAGAGTACCCCCATATTCCAGCACCATATAATAGTACAGGTAAACATTTCATCTTCTTATTCTGCAGCAATGGTAAAACAGGCTTGCTCCCAACTAAACGAGCAAATCTAAAGAGTGCCCCACATGACTGGTCAAAGCGCAGATAGCGGTTTGCGAAACATTTGGTCCATGTACAGTGCTCATCAAAGGTGACACCCAGATATGAGATATGAGATATATGAGATATGAGAAGGAGGTTACCCTTGTTATCACCTGATCCTTAATTAAGATTGGTCTAAATTTCAGGTTCCGCTTCCCACAAACCATAAAATGTGTCTCAGAGGTGTCAACATCCAGTTTCAGGTCGCCCATAAAATCAACAACTTTAAGAACTTTAAGTGCGAGAACTGATGACAGTGTCATCTGCATGTAATAAAGAGGGGTCAGGATTATTTGTGACTTTAAAAAAATCTTTGCCATGGGTAACTAGATGTGAATTCAGGCCATTGATATATATTAAAAATAGGATTGGCACTATAACACACCCATGCCTGACTCCCCTTGCTAGTTTAAAGACATCAGAGCATTCCCCTGCCTTTCCAATTCTAACTGAGGCATTAACATCTTGGTGGAGTGCCCGAAGGAAATTTACCAAACATTGGGGCAGCCCAAGACCTTCCAGGATTGACCATAGCTTTTATCGAACAACCCTATCAAAGACACAGCTCAGGTCCATAAAGGCCAGGTAGACAGCACACTTCTTGGCCACCACATATTTACCCACCAGTAAATTAAGGTTAAGTCACTGTTCCATTGTCTCACTATGCCCTCTATAAAACCATATTGGGCTGGGCAGATAGTATTATTTGCTAGGATCCATTCTTCAATACGAAGGAGGACAATATGTCCCATTATCTTAACCGTTGAGTCCAGCAAGGAGATGGGGCGGTAACACACTGGGTCCAGTCTACACCCTTTTTTATTACTGCTGACTTCCATGAGCTAGGGATACCGGTTTGCAATGCAGAGTTAAGAACATTCATCAATAGCGGAGCCCACAGGGCAGCGTTTTCCTTATATAAGTCCATAGGGATGCCATACGGGCCAGGGGCTTTATTGGAAGGGTTTACCATAATGGCAACCTGAACTTCCTCCAATTTAAAGTTTAAGCACAACGGAGAGGGAACATCCACATCCACCTCCACCAGTTGTTTTACACTATCCAGTAAGTAGACCCTCTCGAAGCGGGCGACCCATTTTTGGGCCGGTATGGTGGTCCCTACAATGTCAGGGGAAGCTTGATAATCAGGCTTCCCATTCACTATCTGGCAGAAGGACCTCACATCCTCGAACTTACAAGCACCCACTAACTGCTTCCACCTATATTCTTTGAGACATTGCTTCTTGAGTTTTATTGCCTCCTTGTAAGCAGCCCTAGCTTCACTGATAGAGTGGGGGTTCCCTGGGTGGTCCTTAAGCCTTAGGCCACCCTCTCTTCCAAGATCAGAAGTGCTTGAAATAGAAACTTGATCTGACACCCCAAGTAACAAACTGAGTTATAACAATTTACAGCAAAGAAATTAAACTTTTCAGAAACCACATCCCAAGATATCTGTATACCAGTGTGCCTAAGAGGAACTGGAACAACTCGCAGCTGTGCAGTTACTCAGAATAATAGAGCTAAACCACCACTAGCCCTTGACCCTTGTGAAGGAGCTGCTAATACAACGTGGGTCTCAAAACCCTCTACAGAAAACAGCTCCTGTGCCCATGTTTCTTGAAGTAATATGATATCATACTGGGAGATGAACATAATCCACTGAGGGTCAGAGATTTTAGTCCCCAGACCCGCACAGTTCCATGAAAGGAAACTTAGATCCCTCGGTGTGCATGCGGGAATAACCTCCTGAGGGCCACAAACATCTGGCTTAACCCCAGCCCGAACCCCCATAGGCACAGTGATAGTTTGACAATCTAATTCACCAAGATCAGAAGGGGGTGAACCGATTTCTAGTGGGTATCGTGGGAGCGGAGCACAGCCCTAATCTCTGCTATGGATAATTAAAAACCCCTAGCTACGGACGGGGTGGTGGGCTAATGGAAAAATCCTAATGGCAAAATCCTGATGCCCGGTCCCATCATAGAAGGTTGCCTGGCAGTGAAAATCAACCTCCCTGCCATATCCGGAGTTCTACAATTAATCACCCTGCAGTCACCCTCTAGGGACTTATTTGTAGGTCCAATCCACACAACTCTTCACACAAATAGTATATTCCTAGATTCCATAGTGTGAAAAGTAGTTCTTTGGCTCAGCTAGTGACAAACCTTATTCTGCAGGTTTTCAGTTGACTCACTGTGGGGAAATTCAAGAGGGGGGACACCAGCTAATACTGCCACATATGGGCATCACTCAGACGGCAGATTCAGATAGGGCAGTCTTCTGGATGGTGCAAATCGAGCATCCTTACACCCCCGTTATTTCTGGGCCCCCCTATGTAGATTGCCCCTGATTCACCATTTCCCTCTCAACTTCACAAAACAAGGGGTCCCTTATAATACCTAATGAGGAGCCTGCAGCATGAGATTGTGAGGGCTGAACATTAGAAGGAGCTGAAGGCAGAACTCCTGAGAAAGGAAGACCCCCTTCCCTAAACTCTGGGTTACTAACGGCTTCTTCCTGAAAGGGACTATCCTCACATCTTCTTTCCTACAATACCGGGGACCCATGAGTGGTCAACGTGGGATCTGGCCTATTCAAAGTGGAGATCAATGTCTCCAATTTGGATAACCTTTCTAGGACTAGAGCCAGACACTGCTCCACAATGTTTTTACATTTATCCAGTACATGATCTGACTCCTGGCTGCCATTCGGGACCCCCACCTTACTGCTCATAAAACCTCTTCTCTCTGGTTGCTTGGGCTGTCGCTTCCCTTTTACTGGTGGAGTTCTCTTTTTGATTATAGGTGGGGTCTGCACTAAAGAGTCCACCAAGTACTCCTTCCCAGCTACTACCTCTCTTGGGTGGGTATCATCAGGGGTTCCCAAGGGTGAAATATCCGAGGACCCTATGGAGTAATGAAAGGAACATGGGACATTGGAAGAATCCTCAAGTGGCCCACCACTCAGGCCCTCCCCCAGCTCCAAAGATAACCTCCTTTCAGCCAAATCGATTGCTTTTACAATCACGCCCGTAGCCCGGGTTGGGAAGGAGCCAATTGTAGATGCCTTTTCAGGTTTTGAGGATGCTCCCTTACTCTCCTGCAGTATGTGTCTTCCCATATTGTGACCCTAGGGTTCTAAAATCCTCAATACACCTCTATGTAAATAAAAATTAGTTTATGGGGAGGGCATGCCCACCTATTTGCTTATCTGGGATATGTAGTCCCTTTTAGCAGAGTTACGCGCTTCCGGCGCAGCGCTGTGCCCCCTCGCACTTCATAGCACTCGTTGGAAATGGCAAGTGGGAGCAGGTGATGTTGAAATGGCCGCCTCCTGGAGTCATCAAGCAGTCTGGGATATGTAGTCCCTTTTAGCAGAGCTTAGCGCTTCCCGCGCAGCGGTGTGCCCCCTCGCGCTTTATAGCACTCGTTGGAAATGGCAAGTGGGAGTAGGTGATGTTGAAAATGTCCACCTCCTGGGGCCACAAAGCAGTCTGGGATATGTAGTCCTCTTTAGCAGAGTTTATCGCTTCAAGCATGTTAAATTCCTTCAAGTCCAAAAACTGTATAGGAAGGTGTTAGACCTAACATCCTTGGTGTGGTATTCACCCAGACTTTTTTCTTCACTCCTTCTGTTTTTTCTAATTTGTTTTTGCTGGATTTAGGACTCTCTGCACTTTCTACTGCTAACCAGTGCTGAAGTGCTTGTGCTCTCTCCCTAACACATGGTAAAATTGGTCTACACCTGATATACGCATTATATTTACTTGTATGTCCCAAGTAAATGGTACTTTATGTCCCCAGGGCTTGTACATTAAATTCTTCCAGTTGGCCTGCAGCACTTCTTGGGCCACCCACTAAAGTAGCACTTTAAGACATTTTTTATATCTTCAGTAGGGTACCCCCTTGTCCCAGTATTCACCAAGGAGTACCTCTAGTTTCTTTTGGGAGACTCTCTCCAGCTATTGTCTACCACAAGTATGTTATTTTCTGGTGTACTCGTGGCTAATAGCATCATCATGGGGTCTCCTCCTTCCCCTATCCAAGGGGATCATTTCCACATAAGTCCAGGAAACTATTAGGGATCCACGAACAAAAATTTAAAAAAATGCAGTGAAAGGGAGAAAATGATCTAAACAAATACCTCTACCACTCAGCTACAATCCATCTTTACTAAGGATGGGATAGGGTATGTTTAAAAAGAAATATGATGTAATAGGAACAAATTACGTGTCTTTCACGTATACCAGGCCAGGTTGACATGTTTCAGCCCACTCTTGCCCAAAAGGATCACAGGCTTTCTCCAGGACCAAAGAATCTACAGATCTGAAAGTGCCCATATATGGATTTTATCTATCTGGACTTCTCAATCTACACATCACTATAAAAACAAGCAGATGTGAACATCATTAATCTGCTCATACTTATCATAGCCTTTGCCTAAACCTTCTTCTGTTAGTCAGCTTTCCATAAAGTAATTGTGAACAGATGGCCATTATGTCATTGTCATGATGGGGAAACTTTCCTTATATCGGATGCCCATACTTGCAGCAGGCAACAGTAAAAAAACAGTCACAGAATGGGGGTTCTGTTGGCTTTTCTGTAATGGCCTCAATCATTGCATTAACTTAAAGAGATGTTATAAATCTTTTCTTGCACTAAAACAACCTGCCTAGTCTGTTCCTGGTTAAAATAACCACTTCGCAGCCATATGCTCCTGCTTAAAAGCACCAAAATTTGCCTTTGAATGTACCCAAACGTCAATAAGTGGCAAAATGCCTCTGCATCATTTCAACAAACAGGCCAAATCCACAAGGGACTCTCTGCTCTCCATGTCTCTGTTATGATAATTATAGTCACATATATTTTCAAGGTCACCTCTTTCACACACTAAAATATGTTTATTTTACCTCTTAAAACTCTAGTATTAACTTATAAAAATCAGCAAGAATATAAGACATAGAGAAGGCCTTAGTTTTGAAGAGGGCAACACAGTTAAATAGCTTCTTGAAACTACACGAGCATAGAAACACTCTCTAATAACAATGAATTATGGCTTACCCCTCATTCTTAACTTACACAGGTAATTTCTTCGAAACATTATTAATGCCTCTAATGTTATGTCCACTTACTTGTGGTAATGTCCATGGATTCACTCAAGCAGGAGCCCGGTGTTTGGGCCCCCTATCTGGCTGCAGTGTTTAATGGAGTTTTGTGTGGCATGGAAATTCCGAGTACTTGGCTGGGGGCAGAGGTGGTTCCTATATTTAAAAGGGGCTCGCCCCTGCTCCCAGCCAACTACAGACCAATCAGTCTAATTGACGTGTCACAGAAGCTGTTTGGCAGGATACTGCTGAATCGGCTTCAGGACTGTGTGGAAGAAACGGGTGCCCTTAGTCCGTATCAGGCGGGATTTAGAAAGGGAGTTTCTACAGTGGACCAGGTTTTTCGTCTGAACGTTATCTATTGGAGGGCAGCAATATTGGAAGGGGGTAGTTTATACACTATATATGTGGACCTGAGGGCTGCGTTCGACCTCGTGCCCAGAGGTAAACTCTGGAGTGTTCTGGCTGAGATGGGGGTCCCCCCAGATATCCTGATAATTCTAAAGAGATTGCACCATAATAACTATGCCCGGGTTAGGTGCGGGAGACACGGGGAATTAACGGACAGATTCCACGTTGACAGGGGGGTTAGACAGGGCTGTGTATTGGCACCGACCCTGTTCTGCCTCTTCGTCAACGGGGTAATCGCCCATCTCAGTGGAACTGAATACACTGATGCCCCAAAATTGAATGGCATCAGGGTACCTGCAATCATGTTTGCAGATGACACCCTGCTGCTGTCCAAAACCCCCATGGGGATACAGAGGATCCTTGATTCTTTTGTGGCTTTTTGCATAGATAGGGGGTTAGAAATCAATGTTAACAAAACCAAGTTTATGGTTATGAACCCAACCCCAAGATCACGCCCGAACCCCTTACTGGGAGCTTCACGTCTAGAGAGAGTCTCCACCTTTGAATATCTAGGTGTAACGTTGAATGAAACCATGTCCTGGGGAACTCACCAGACTAGGGTTAATCTTAAATTAGTGCAGACCACTGGTGGCATTGCTCGGTTGATGAGAAGCTCCACATATCGACCGCTGGGGCCGCTTATCCAGATATACAAGGCACAGGCTAGAGGAGCTTTGATGTACGGGCGGAACTGTGGGGTCATACAGCTTCCTGCAGTTTGTCTATAACTGAGAACAACTTCATTAGACAGATAGTAGCACTCCCGTCCAGTACTCCGCTCCTCCCCCTGAGGATGGATCTGGGTCTGAGACCAATAGCAGATGAATTAGGTCTCAGACCCATAGTCTTCTGGCGAAGGCTATGGAGCACCGAGGAACTCTCTTCTTATAGGGCGGAACTGAGGGAGTTTTTAACCCACCCTAAAGCTCTACAGATCCCGTGGATAAAATATATAAAAAAGTCCTGTATGGGATTGGGCCTCCCTGACCTGTGTTCGGATCCAGCTAACGCCTCACTAAGGATCCCACGAAGAGCTTTGGTCAGTGCTTACCACGAGCAGAAATTAGCTATGGCCCTAGTCTGCAAGAATGAGGGGTCATTAACATCTGTATTCGCGCAAAGCAAGGACTCATACCGCCTGGAGAGGGTTCTGGATGCTATGTCTCCTGTGCTGGCCAGGAAGCTATTTCTCCAATGGAGATATGGTACATTGCCTCTGCGATCTTACACCTGCTCCTGGTCCACACTGCCATCTACCAAGCTATGTCCGACATGTGTGGGAGCAGAGGAAAGCGATCTGCATGTGGTCTTGTTTTGTCCAACTTACAAGGCCGCCAGGAAATATTGGCTCCTACCACTTATTAGAAACCTTGGTTTTAGGGAGTACCTCCCGGTGTACAGAATTTTAAAAACTGATGTTTCAGGTCCAATTGTGTTTGCACTAGCCAAATTCCTTACCAATGTCTGGCATATTCGTACCCGTATTTTAAAGTTGCAGGCTCCTATCTAACTTTAAGTTACTATTTTAATTGTATGGTTTTTTATCTGATGTGTTTCCTGTTTACTTTTCCTTGATGGTTTTACATGTTCATATGTGTGTTTTTTGTGTACATCTTTTATGGCCAAAATGGCCGAAATAAAGATTAATTAATTAAATTAATTAGTTACAAACTGTGTCCTGTTCCTTTTCTTTTTAAGCTATCGCAATAGGCCTATGATTGCACACAGCTGTGGATCAGACAGTTTGATTTAGCTGCTGCATGAGAAAGCAATAAAATCCTTTTATAAATGCTGTGTTACACCTTAAAACATACCTCAGGCCTGCCACTGCAGCCTATAGTGCAGTTTTAAACTGCCATTTGGACCTGGCAAAAATTCCCTTTTGCCAGGCCTACATTTTCCTTGTTATTACACATAGGTTAACCCTAAGGTAGACACTAAAGTCCCATAGGGCAGAGTGTGTTGTATTACAAAAATAGGATGTTTGAGTTTGAGATTTACATGTCCTGGGAGTGAAAAAGGACTGAAGATTTATCTCTACTATTGGCTAACACGTGGTTATCTTATTACAATTGATAAGTGATGATTTTGAACTGGAAGCATATATGGGTGTGCTGTTCACATGCAACTGAATTGTAATTTAAAATCCTCTTTAATGGTAAAGTCTAATTTTAAGACACAATTCTGGAAATGCCTCTTATAGAAAGTTGGCATTTTCTTGTCCTAACCATTTGTGCCTTTTGCCATTGTCGAGGGTCACATGACTGTGAATGCTTCTACTGTTGGGGGTTACCCCTCCCAGACAATGACACAAAGGGGACTATATGTGGGCAAGATGGGCCATTCTGCCAAGATGGCTGGGGGTAGAGCTGTGTCCTACTAAACTGCATTTCAAAGGGATTCCCTCCAGCACAAACAAATGAACCTCATGCCAGCCTTTTGTCACTCCAGCTGTCTTGGAGACTTGACAGGGGAAGGGAAGAACTTTCCAGAACCAGATGTGGGGGTAAGACAGGGTGTCCCCCACACACAAAGGCTAGCACCTGGTATAAACATTGGACCCACAAGCCAACTCTTCAAAACACTCCTGGGCCTGTGGACATTACAGAAAAAGGACTACCCTGTTGCATGAGGACTGTCTTGCTATCTGAGAAGGAAGACTGGACTTGATTACTTTCATCCCAGGCTAACCTGAGTGACTCCAAGGGTCAATTGACTGACCTCCTGTTTGAACTAGGCCTGCCTGGACCTGCAACTGAACCCACCTGACTCCTGCTGGCCTCTGCTAGAGGAAGTTATTGATACCCATGAGGTGCCCGCAGGTCCTGGACCTTTCGCTAGCAAAGGTCTGAGCTGTTCCCAAGAGGAAAAGTTGAAATCCTGACGTTTGGGCTCTTTGCAACCATGAACAGGCCCCTTTGTGATGAGAGTTTGCCACCTGCGAGGACCACCAGCATAAGGCTTCTATGGAGACCTGGTTTTCATGCTACAGTGACCAAAAGTTACAACCAGCAACATGAGATCTGCAAACTTTGCTTTACAGCAATGACAGTTCGTGAAAACCGCCAATGCGATGCTCCAGCAACGACCACCTGCATCACCAGACTGGCTCTTTGCGCTACAGCAGCGACAACCACATTGCCTGGTCTGCTCTTTGCGCTGCAGCGACAACCATCCAAAATGCTCTCCCTGCTCTTCGTGGCCTCCTCCACCATGAACGTAACTCTTTATGCCAGATTTTGAGAGGGTAACTGTTCCAGAAGGACTACCATGATCTTAGGCTGTCTGAAAATCTTTCCCCCAGTCTAGCACAACCAGATGACCACAAGTGGTATTTTGTGCTTTACGGTCAGTTTGGGCCCAGCCAAATGCAAATCGGTTTTGACCCTTCTCCAATAGGAACAGTCCAGCTTGAACTGTCAAGCCAGGTCCTCCCCGAGCCTTAACACAGGCAAAGGATTAGTGTCATCCTTATTATGGGCTCATTAGATGGGTATAGCTTGGTTTCAGTGGCACAGTGTGCACAAGACCCACCTGGCTTATGAGTCCATAATAAGGGCAAAACCAGTCCTGAGTTCCTGGTGTTCTGGTTCAGGCAGGAACTTGCCTGGCAGTTTAGGTTGACTGTTTCTACTGGAGTAGAGTCAAGACTGATTTCCATATGGCTGGCTCCAAACTGAGGTAGCATGGTGGGCGAAAAAGGATGGATTGGGATGTGGCCTGAGTGATCGCCAGTGGCAGACGTTAATACAAGCATTCCATCCATCATTCTGTTTTTTAAGCCCCCCTTTGTGCTTTTAGACTCTTTAGTTAAGGAAATTCTTCAAAATTTAATATCTCATGTTCTACAATTGGATTATTGTTAGTTTTCTTATTATTTCACTTATTAAAATTGACTCTATGTTTCTAAAATTGGGACTTTTCTTGTGTTGTGTTTTTTACTTTACTACGGCTTGGGTGCAGCATAAATACTTTACACTTTGCCTCTAAGTTAAGCCTGACTGCTTTGTGCCAAGTTACAAGAGGGTTAAGCCCAGGTTACTTTAGTGACTTTTGTGATTCACCCTGACAAATACTGTTGTTGTTGACCCCCAACTAATACATTTCCTTTTGGAAGGTGTCAGAGTGACTGTATGATGTCATCAGTGAAGTCATTTGTGATGTCATCAATGATGCCATTAACACGTCAGATTGGTGTGATATATAAGGTCATAAGCAGTCGATGATGGGAGTGCAAGTTATAGTTTGCTCAGAAATATTTCTACCTTACAATGGATCAGAGAATTTTTGAACATTTAACTTTAGAACACTTCCAAAGAATGTGGTCTTGTAATATTTCTGGTTTGTTACCTATTTTGCTATACCAGTCCAAGTTCCTTATATTATTTGATTGTCTAAATGTTGTGAACTCTTCCCCTGTTTTCTGTATGAAGCTATTTGCAGTGGGCAAGTTATGGACTATGGCCCTAATTACAACTTTGGAGGAGGTGTTAATCCGTCCCAAAAGTGACGGTAAAGTGACGGATATACCACCAGCCGTATTACGAGTCCATTATATCCTATGGAACTCGTAATACGGCTGGTGGTATATCCGTCACTTTTGGGACGGGTTAATACCTCCTCCAAAGTTGTAATCAGGCCCTATATCTGTCATACCTTTTCAATTGTGGGCTCTTCATGTTTTCCACATCACACTATTTGTGATGGGCAAGTTGTAGAGTATGCCTCTTTATGAAAGGTTTACAAATAGATGCCCACTTTGGTGATATGTATTATGTCTGGTTTTCTTGCTTTTGGTCTTACGTAGTAAGTACTAGTGGATATGTTCACAGCCTACATGAGCTTTTTTTATCAGTGCATTGCCTTTTAATTCCTGGTCATACATGAATCCCTGGTAATGATAAGACTCAAATGTTGGACTGTGTCTTGCACACACACTACATATTATTTTATTATTTATTAGGGTTTTCTATTTCAAGATAGTGCTGATTGTAGTTTGTTTTAACTTTTTTTGTGATAAACCTTTTCACAATGGTGCTCTTTTTGCAGCTGTGGTCCCTAATATATAGAGCCGGGTGAGCCCCAATAATAGATTCCATAAGTACTCCAAATGCAGATAAATACCACAGAGTACTTAACCCCATTCAATGAAAGGATCTTCAAAATTAGGGGTGCGCTTACCTGTACAACTGGGGTTGCTGTATTTGTGCTGACGTGTAGCTGTAACTTTCGATATGGTGGGAGCACTATTCTTTAGGTTCATAAACGCATATTGTAACACATGAGAGCAATTAGTGATAGTGACCATACATATCCTGTTGCTAGGCACTATGCTGAGATGCACATCATGATTTAAGGAAAATTAGTTCTTTTGTCATTGATGCAATACAACTTGAAAAGTGAGGTTGAGATCAAGTGGCTGCACTTTAAATTAAGTACATAGTAAAATTGAATTTTAAAACACCGCATGGCCTAAATGTTGATGAGGAGTTACATTACTGCCTGTATATCATTGTGACAAATATGTTAGAGAAACAAAATGGACAATTGATGTCACTCTGTGTAATTTTCATTGTACTTTATGTTACTTGTATTTTTTGCAGAGTGTCCTTCTTTTGATCTTGATACCTGCATATGTGCTATGGACTTTTTGGTTTAAGTTCAAAGTTGGATTGTCAATGTTGATATAGAACAGGGATACAATTAATGTGACTGAGATTGAGATGGCAAAATGTGTAATATAACTGAAAATGAATGTTTCCACTTGGGCCTAATTTTGATTCAGTGATTTGGTGATTAATCTGACTATCACAAAATATAGGCACCACTTGTAGTTAGAAGAATGTGTATAAAATGATTGTGCTCACTAGGGTTTAATATTGATTTAGTTAAAATTTGAGTTTTGTTTTTCAGAATCAAGTTATTATGTGGTGAGTTAATTATCTATTTGAATCTTATCACTAATTGTAGTAATAGACGGAGATTCCATAAACAGTAAACATAGTTGTATAATTTCACTCCTCTCTAAATCATGAAATATAAGGTAGTGTTGGAACAGCACTGCCGGGACCGCTGCAGTATTTTGTTGATATCCATGATGATGCAGTGGTTATAAATGCAGGCAAGATGGCATCATACTGCTTATGTGATCAAGGTCATGTGTGATGGCCAAAACATGTTATGGCAAAGATATGGTGGATATAATAAACAATGGAGTAAGAGCAAAAAATTGCGAGTCTGCATCAATCCCTTGGGAGCCAGTGTGAGCTGAGGATAGGCGGTTGGACATATGAAGATATATATATATCTATTCACTGAAAAAAATAAAGGTTAGAGAGACTTTATAGTTAGATTTGGTGCCCTCGCCATGCACAGCTAATTGTCCCTCATATTACATCACTGATGACATCTTTTATGGCATCATTAATATTATCACTACAGCATTTGTAATAAAATTATTGATGAGAAAACTGTGCATGGCGGGGCGCGAGTTATAGCTACCTTGGGGCATAAGCTGTAATTGGTTCAAATAACTCTTCAGAACCTAACTATAATGTCCCTCCTAGCTTTGTTTTATTCAGTGAATTGCTTAGGTTTTTTAAAATTCTACTTCCTAACTTTAACGTCCATGTAACCTTTGTTTTTTTTAGTAAATTATACATTATTTAAACATTGAGTAATATTAAAGTGCCTACCGTTCAGGGCCATTAATGGGGACTCCTCTCCATTTCAAATGCATGGCTTTGCCAGGAGGAGGTTGTGGTCCCCAGGACTCTTAAAAGCTATAGAAGGGGACCCCCTCCACATTTTTAATTAAGCCCCAGGGAGGTGTTGGTCCCTGGGGCTCTTTAGAGTCACAGGAGGGGGGTCCTGTGCCCCTCCTCCATTTTGCAATTCAACCCCAGGGACGTGGTCTTGTTTAGGGCTCTAAGGACCCTGAAGAGGGGGCATATGTGGTCGCCCTCTGTTTTTTAAATTAAGCCCTCAATGTGAGAACCTCAATCAAACATACTAAAACAACTTCCTGCCACATTCAATCCCTCAATGTGAGAGCCTCAATCAAAAACAGTAAAAGCAACTGCCGCAATCAATCCTTCCAAAAGCGGTTCTAGATTTGGGGATTTTCTGTCAGCACTTTGCAGCAACATAGGAAGGCATTTGGAAAAGTGATCCCAAGTCTCATTTGCATTGAAAAATGACTGGTTGGTAACAAATTGGAAACAAATGTCTTTTGGTGAGTTGCAAATACATGTGTGTGGGAAAGAGCTAGGATACCTCACGGAGCACGAAGCAGCACAACCAACAGAACAGGCATGGCTATGGTAACAGGCATGAGAGCATAGCACATATGCATCCATATGGACAGGAACACACCACATTTTCAAAAACTGGTATTGGGAAAAGTATCACAATTTGTATTGGCACAAAGGCATTGGAAGTGGTGGAGGCACAGCACATTGGACTCACAATTACCTTTAGAATAGGCATCAGCAATTGTGGTGGACTAGCCCCATAATTATCAGGATGGGAGCTTTAGCCCTTTCGCTGCCAGGCCTTTTCCCCCTCAGATGCCAGGCCTTTTTTTTGGCTATTTAGGGAAGTTTGTGCTTAGGCTCTCATAAATCTTTGTTCACATAAGCTACGAATGCCAAATTTGCATTCTTTTCTTCCAACATCCTAGGGATTCTAGAGGTGCCCAGAGTTTGTAGGTTTCCCTAGAGAATACCAAGAAAGTAGCCAAAATACAGCAAACATTTAGTTTAAAAAAATAAATGGGAAAAAGGGCTGCTGGAGAAGGCTTGTGATTTTTTCTCTGAAAATGGCATCAACAAAAGGTTTGTAGTGCTAAAATCACCATCTTCCCGGCTTTCAGGAACATGCAGACTTGAATCAGAAAACCAAAATTTTCAACACAATTATGGCATTTTACTGGGACATAACCCATTTTTACTATTTTTTGTGCTTTTATCCTCCTTCTAGTTGGTAACAGAGAGAAGTGTGAAACCAATGCTGGATCCCGGACAGCTAAACATTTCTGAAAAGTAGACAAAATTCTGAATTCAGCAAGGCGTCATTTGTGTAGATCCTACAAGAGTTTCCTACAGAAAATAACAGCTGAAATAAAAAATATTGAAATTTAGGTGAAAAAACAGCCATTTCTCTCTAACTTTTTCCTGCGATGTCAGATTTTCAAACGCAATATACCGTTACGTCTGCTGGACTCTTTTTGTTGCAGGGATATGTAGGGCTTGTAGGTTCACCAAGACCCCTAAGTACCTAGAGCCAATAAAGGAGAAGCACATTGCAATGGGTTTTCATTGTATACCAGGTATACAGCAATTCATTTGCTGAAATATAAAGAGTGAAAAATAGGTATCAAGGAAACATTTGTATTTGCAAAATGGGCACAAGATAAGGTGCTGAGAAGCAGGGGTTATTTGCACATCTCTGAATTCCAGGGTCCCCATACTAGCATGTGTATTACAGGGCATTTCTCAAATAGACGTCTTTTTTAAACACTGTCTAGACACCTAGTGGAATCCAGGAACGGCTGACTTGTGGAGCTCTCACAAGGTGCTGTTACCCAGAATCCTTTGCAAACTTCAAAATTTGGCAAAAAAAACACTTTTTCCTCAAATATCTGTGATAGAAAGTGCTGGAATCTGAGATGAGCCACAAATTGCCTTCCACCCAGCATTCCCCCAAGTCTCCCTATAAAATGGTACCTCACTTGTGTGGGTAGGCCTAGTGCCCGCAACAGGAAATGCCCCAAAACACAACATGGACACATCACATTTTCCCAAAGAAAACTGACCTGTTTTTAGCAAAGTGCCTAGCTGTGGATTTTGGTCTCTAGCTCAGCCGGAACCTAGGCTAACCTAGGAAACCCATACATTTTTTAAAACTAGACTCCAAGGGGAACCCAGGATGGGGTAACTTGTGGCACTCACCAGTTTCTGTTACCCAGAAACCTTGGCAAACCTCAAAATGTGGTAAAATAAAACACTTTTTCCTCACATTTCGGTGATGAACAGTTCTGGAATCTGGTGGGAGCCACAAGCTTCCATCTACTCAGCGTCCCCCCAGGTCTCTTGATAAAAATGGTACCTCACTTGTGTGATTAGGCCTAGTTCCCGTAACAGGAAATGACCCAAAACACGATGTGGACACATCAAAATTACCAAGTACACTACCTGTTTTTGCCAGGGGGCACCTGTGTTTTTGGTCCTGGGCTCAGCAGACATCTAGGAAAACCTACCAAACCCAAACATTTCTGAAAACTAGACACCCAAAGGAGTCCAGGGAGGTGTGACTTGCGTGGATCCCCCAGTGGTTTCTTACTCATAAACTTCAGCAAACCTCAAATTTAGCTAAAAAATCAAAATTTTCCCTCATTTCTGTGTGGGATCACAGCACCAGCACAAGTTTTCTACCACCCAATGTTCCCCTCAGTCGCCCGGTAAAAGTGATACCTCATTTGTGTAGGTGCGCCAAGTGCATGTGACAGGAAAGAGCCAAAAACCTGTTGAAAATGAGGGGGGAAAATGAGGGGGAACCAAAGCAAGTCCAAAAGGGCATTTTGAAAAATGTTTTTAGGCTGACAAGTGGGGCAGAATTTTTATCGGTATAGATGCAACAATGCTGGGTGGTAGAAATTTTGTGGAATCCTGCAGATTCCAGAAGGTTCCATCACAAAAATGTGGGAAAAAAGTGTGATTTCAAGCAAAGTTTGGGGTTTGCAGGGCATTGTGGGTAAGAATAGGGTGCGGGTGCATGCGAAGCACATTACCCTGGACTCACCCAGTTGGTTAGTTTTCAGATGTGTCTAGGGCTTGTAGATTTTTCTACATAGCAGCGTCCCAAAGTCCATAAAATGCAGCCCTCACCATTTCAAGTGTGATGATTTTGAGAGTTAGACAAGCTCTCATGTCCCAAATGTCAAACCAAAACCCCAAACAAAACACACACACACACTAATCCCTGGTGCCTAAGTGGTTTCTGCCCCCCCCCCCCCAGGGGCAGCTTGGCATAATTGAAATAGGCAGATCTGCCCCCAGTGGGGGCAGAAATGGCCTAATAAAAGATTGGGCCCCAGGAGAGTGACCCTTGCTCAAGGGGTCTCTCCTCTATATTGTTTACATAAATAAAAAAAAACTCCCTGGCATCTAGTGGCTTCTGCTCCCCCTCCCCCGGGAGTAAATCGGCCTAATTAAAATAGGCCGATCTGCCCCCAGGGGGCACAGAAAAGGCCTTATAAAAAAAGCCCCCCTTGGGGAGCAACCTTTGCTCAAGGGGTCACTCCCCTCATGCCAATAACAATTCTAAACAAAGACCTGGTGTCTAGTGGGCATTTCTGCAGCCCAATAGCTTCGATCGGGCTACAGAAATGTTCAGAGAGACATCAAAGGAAAGGAAAGGCCTTTCGTTTCCTTTGATGCATCTGCCTGCCTCCAGCCTGTGATTGGAAGAGAAATGCTTAGCATTTCTCTTCCGATCTGCGCTGGAAGCTCGGCCTCTGGTGGGTTCAGCATGCAATCGTGCGCTGACATCAGATGTTACTGGGGGGTTGAGGGGTGTGGGTGGAAGGGAAAGCGGTTCCCTTCTATCCCTGCCCATAGGAGGGGGGTGCACTAGCACTTCCCCCGATGGCCGGTACCAGGACAAAGTGGTTTCGTCCCTGGCACCTGAGCGCCACGGGCGAGGACAAGACCACCTCGTCCTGGGCACCCGAGGGGTTAAGCATTGATCTAGTTAAAGCTGCACGTACTAGCTCCAAGAAGTAGGGCAAATTAAATCGTGATTATTGAAGTCTGACATTCGAGAAGGGGCTTGTGGCATTCTCTTGACTTTCATGTTAGCCCTCTCTTTCCTTGCTTTTTAATTGAATCATTGTGTGTGACATTGAAGATTAGGTTACATTGGGACCTGAGAAGAAAGGCACCATATGACCTTTAGGGCATTCCATTTCAGAGTTTATTATTTGCCTAGAAATTCTCCATCACACTGACCCAATGATTTAAAGCCCAGTAATGCTTACTTGCTCACTGAAGAAGTGGGAAAACATAGCCACAAAAGACGTGGAGCTAGTTGGAGCAGGATGGGACTGGGTAACAAGTCAGTGGGACAGCACACTTACAAAGACCGTGGCCCTGCCATCGCTACATCCTTTCTTAGCAAACCAGCAAATGTCAATGACTCAAGGCCTCCATGGCTTGGAGTAATCATTTTCACTATCAGCTCCCTCCCAAACCAGGTATGGTTATATTACTCTCTCAGATAAACATAGCAAGTGATATAAATGAAAATAAACAGAATATGCTATACAGTTAGGTGCAATAAGAGGATGCACAGTCCATCCTAGGATCTACAAATGGCCTCACGTGGCATTCAGACAACTGTCACTAGAAGCATGCCTCAGGAATCTAAGAATGCGAGACTGTGGAGTAGCAGGTCCACCAGAGGGCAGGCCCTGGATTTGGAGTAGTGTAAGGTATTGTGCAAGAATAGAGGGCAAAGGCTACCCTAAGCAATCCTCCTTCCTTGTGGACCGTGGAGAAGATGAGTTCCAAGAGGCAATGATGTTGCTTCTTCAGTTGACCCATAAACTTATGAGGTTCCTTCCATCAGCTCCCATTTGGTTCCAGCCATGCCAGGGCAGGCAACAGATATGGGTGAGTGAATAGATGTTGGATGAAGAGCAGGTGCCTGTTGAGGAAGCTGCACAGTAATGTACATTGTTATACTGTGCCTCATAGTCAAGTGATAGGAGAATTGCACATTGCTGTGCTAGACCTCATGAACTCAGTGCTTCACATTGTGAGGGCCAAGAAAAGTGAGCTTAAGGTGTATCATTTTTTCTCCATCCTCTCAATTCCAGGTTGTCTGCTGTGAAAGGTCCCAAGCAGCTCCTACACTACATGACCCCTTTCAGGCCTTCTTCCCTGCACACCACCTCTCCAATGACTGATCTGCTGCTGTGGATTTTCAGCCACCAAAATTGCCTAAAGCAGCTTACCTCCTCCCAGAAGTGGCAAGGGGGGGCACAGTAAAAAGCATTCAGAATAAAGGTCTCTTCTTTTGTGCTAATGGTGCAGCTCTACTGTACATCCTGACATATATTTAAGTTTACAACTGCAGTAAGGTTTAAAGGCTCCTTAAATAACTAGGGATTTAGTGAAACACAGTTTAAACAATTGAAAGTCATGGATAACCGCAGCTACATTTCCCCATTACTGTATTTTACACAGGAACATAATTATGGATTAGACTGCAACATAAGGAATTCTACTCCTTGAAATGGTTGATGGCACTCAGCTGCTGCTGATAAATTATATACAATATTTTTATTGACTACTCAAATATTGCTTGGATCGCACTTTGAGCACAATATTGATCAATCTACTTTGATTTTTCCGCCATAAACCGTATGTATTTATTGAAGGACTGAACACCCTTTTCTCTGTAATGCTCTCTACGAACAAAAATTTAGACGTTTGCTGTATCGCCGTATCGGTGACAATTTCTTACACTTATATCCACTTTTTCCTCAAGGGAACTAATCTCTAATTATAACTGCTGCACATGACTGAGGAGATGATATCACCTGTCAGCCAAACTTAATATCATCACCAGTTCATGGATGGAAAGTAGGATGGGGTGTGAAAAGCTAGAAGAACTGTTTACACTATGGGGGTTATTACAACTTTGGAGGAGGTGTTAATCCGTCCCAAATGTGACGGATATACCACCAGCCGTATTATGAGTTCCATAGGATATAATGGACTCGTAATACGGCTGGTGATATATCTGTCACTTTACCGTCACTTTTGGGACGGATTAACACCTCCTCCAAAGTTGTAATAACCCCCTATGTCTCTTACCAATACTTTGAGTGTTGGAGGGCTTGGAAAACACAGACAGCATATGTTCTTGTAATACATTAATATCGTCCGCAAAGAAAACCGACCTTATGAGTACATAATAATACAGTACACACCTTTCTACGCCTAACCAAGCATTATCTCACACGTATTTACCTTTAACTATTCAAAACAAATACTTATTAAAAAAAGAAAAAGATTGTGTTCAGAGTTATGCTGGTGAGATTTAAGAGTAAGTATGTAGGGGAAAGAACTGTGAAATGAGAAAGGGAGTAGAAGGCAAGGTAGAATTGCATGTACTCACTTCACACATCTGCACTGAATTAAAAACTGGCCAACATATGTGAAAAATTAAAAACAACTATTCAACCTGGGCAAAACAAATATTATGAGAATGACGATTCTCAAATTAACATTCAGAGAGAATCTTGATTTCATTAATGACAATGGAGGCTAACATTATGGAATAACCTTTTATTGCTACCTCAACATGCAGCCTTTTAAAGAACATCAAATACATCACAAACAAAACATTCCAGGTTGGAACTTTAAAAGCAATATGAGTCCATAACACATAATCACACTCCTGTTTAGGCTGCAACAAAACACAAGAAACTATTTTGTCTTGACAGGAAAACTTTCTTATTCCAAGGAAATATCTGAAAGAAAAAAAGGTGATACCAAAAACTTTGTGAAATAAACAATAACTTCAATCTGTAAAAAAAAATCAAATTAATGAAATAGCCAAAATATTGTTATATACTATTTGATTGTAATCAAATTGAATGTGGTGGTAGGGATAATGTAAGTCTCCATTGTCTTTAATGAAATCATAATTCCCTCTGCATGTTAATTGGATAATTGTTATTTAATTACAAGACCAGAGGCATCCATTATGCATGTTCAAAGCGCTCTAGTGCCGGACTGCTCGCATGCGCCACTTGTTTAAGATAGAATTTTGCAAAAGTGCTAGCACTTGACAGAGCCTGACGTCTTTAAAATGTCAGCAAGTATACCACCTGCCAAAAAAAACATACTAGCCATTGCACCCCTAGAGGAGTGAGCTCCAAACTTGGACAAATCACAGGTGCTGGTGCATATCTCAAGCTGTGCATTAAGCTAAGGAGGGCCCAAGCAGGCTGCCTTCGAGGCAATATTATCGACTGAAATTAGCTCCAGCCAGACTAGGTGATCACACTATCAGTTCCTCGAAGACCGCCAGCAGTTATTGAATATGCAGCCTGAGCCATTCAACATTCAAAGCAGGCAACAGAAAAAGTGTTCAGTAATGGTAATATCATTCAGATAGAGCCCTCCTCGCTAAGTATAAGCATGTCTGGGCGGTCCTCATCATGTATCAGCCAGTCTCCCCAGTGAGTTATCTCTCGTGTTCTTACAACATTCATCTAACGGCAAGATTCATGACCGTCAGGCTTGGCGATTGTGCTTTTTTGAAACATCAGCCCAGCTGGCGACAGCCCATAGCTGGATCAATCTGCAGGGGCTGCAGTTGTTGGAAAGAATCCCTCAAACATGGTGTGTGTCTCTGTCCAGCTTTACTGAAGGAACACGGATCCAGCCTGCAGGGAGAGTGGAATAAGTTAGGAGTTTGTACATGCTGACATTATCATGTCTCTAAATCCTGATAACACGACTTTAAAAATCCTGTTGACAGAATTTGTCATTATTGCATTAAACAGGTTTAACATGCTGGAGGCCCCATAGGAAGTCCTGGTTGTGTACCCCACGGTTCAAAACGTTGACTTACTGTACAATCTGAGAAATATAGCTGTGTCTTTCCTTACCCATACTCTGTCCAATTGAGCACCTAGGAGCACTGTGAGCAGTTGCTGACTGACTGATTAGGCCTCTTCTGCTCTTGCTCCATAGTTTTCTTACCAATTACTTGTTCGACCGTGCACCTAGGAGCACTGCGAGCAATTGCTGATTGATAGATTAGGCCTCTTCTACTTTTGCTCCATGGTTTTTCTCTGACAATGCAATAACAATTGTCTTCAGCTCAATGTACCTTGTGAGGTAAATGATTGTACTGAAATCTTGGTTGCAACGATAAGGTTTAGACACATTCTACATTGCTAATGGTGCACAATTTTTATCAATGCAATTGCTGCATCAGGCATGACAGCACTTTAGGGAATAATGCCGCCGCTATTAGCAATTAACTTGTGCAGTAAAGTCTATATGGCTGCACTAAAAGCTGGGTTGCAATGCTAAGGCATAGACGCACTTCATAATGTCAGTGGGGTACACCATTTATTGCTGCTGTTTTTTGCATTATGCATGCTAACACTTTTGGAAATAATGCCACTATTACCAACAAGTAACTTGTGCCGAAATTTATACACTTTTTAATTGTCTACTACATTGATTGACATCTGTGATTTGTTTGTATTCAGTTGTAACAATGGTTTTAACAGTTTGCGCATGATCAGGGACTGTGTATTTTGGATGTCAAAGTCATAACCATACGTTTGAATTTTTAATTGTAATTGGATACTGTTAACACCCTATTGCCATGGAAGCGAGACGCTCAACCTCTCTGTGGGAAAAAGCCAAAGTTGGATCAGGAACTTCTTCTGTAGCCTCGTTGATCTTGGTAATAATATTACATCCTTTGCGTCCCACAAGTGACAGCTAGTACCCTCCCGTCAGCCCTTCCAAAAATTCTATTGTTGAACATGCTGCGCATATTATATTGGGTTTTGCTGAAGGCAGTAAATGTTGAAACGTCCTTGACACAACTTTCACCAAAAAGTTGACCATTCGGGTCACCTGAAGTTTCCTTGTTCGTTAAGTCACCCAACTTAGGATTTATGCTCATAAGGATGTCTCTTCTTCTTTGGGCTATAAGACCAGCATTAGCATTACCAAGCAGGCATAAAGCCCATTGGCTCCAACCCCTGAGTAGTTCAACATTGACGGGGACTTCTTTAAAGCTGGCTACTTCGGCCATGTCCAAGATCCTGGAGAGTAGACCCAGGATGTCCAAAACTCTTTCCTGGCATTGCTTAAGGCAATGTTCCAGGCCTTTCCTCATATCTTTCCCTGATTTAAACCAGAAGGTCATTAACTCAGGATCCAGGTTTGGGGTTATTGCTGATTTTTTATCCAGGAATTGTCTTGGGCACTCAGGGCTCATCAAATTACGAATGTCCCTATCTAGAGACTTACAAATTCAAAATGTAATTAAGTAGGTGACATGGTCCATAGGCCACCAGTCTGATGAGTAACAAGGATGAGATTAAGCATTTCTGCAGCTGATGGGTCTTTGATGGCCTTTGATGTCAAAGGCTATTCCAAATCTTCATCAAGGAAATCAGTTTCTAAAATCTCTTGTGGATCAAATATCTATTCCTCCACTAAATCACTGTCATACATGAAATCATCGGTATCTGTGTTATGGGAGTAATACCCATCTTTTGTGCCATGAAGGCCACTCATTATACTTGGGCTGTGCGGGACACCTAGGGCCTGATTCTAACTTTGGAGGACGGTGTTAAACCGTCCCAAAAGTGGCGGATATACCACCTACCGTATTACGAGTTCCATAGGATATAATGGACTCGTAATACGGTAGGTGGTATATCCGCCACTTTTGGGACGGTTTAACACCGTCCTCCAAAGTTAGAATCAGGCCCCTAGTTCCATTGCACCAACCTGGACGCTCCTGCTAATTGTGCCATTCTGGATACCATACGTCTTTTGTAGCGCTGAGGCTACCCTACTCATGGTCTTTATTTACTTCAGGCATCTCCCTTGTTAAATGTTTACATTTTTTTGAGGCCTTACCTCCTTTCTTAATGGCAATAGGAGACTCCTTCTCAGAAAAGGAGAAAAATAAATCCTCCTCAGAGGGAAAATCTCTCTTCCTTTTTGCAAAAATAGCTTGCACAGCTTCATTTAGGGTAGATTTAGGTTCCTTAATTCTTAAGAAAATCCTCATTGAGGGAAGGGACAGAAGACACCGAAGAAGTGGATTCCTCAGCCATAGTCTATATGAGATCTTTATAAAAAAGACCTTAGTTTTTGAAAAATAAGGTTTTTATCCTTTGTTTTTTATTTTGTTTTATAATATCAAGTAATAGTTCTTGCCTCTGCCACTTTGTTAGTAAACAAACAGCAACTGTAGCTAAGCGCGGCACCTGTTTCAAAAGGCCAAAAATGAATGGCTGCAAGAATGTTTGCATTCAAAGAATGCCAATTCCTCCTTCTCTTTCCTTTGAGGATCTGACAGGGAGCTGACACACTGCTTAAAAGCGAGGCAGTGTTTCCAAAGCCGGTGCGTGCAATGGGTTAAAGCCGCAGGCAGATGTGCTCCCCCCAAGCCCATGTATGCAACTGGTTACTGCCAGAGGCAGACACGCTCCTGTGAAAAGTGGAGGAGCTCATCTGAAAGGCTTGTGATATTGGCCTTGTACCTGAATCACAAGCCTCCTTCCTTTGTTTAAAAAAAGTAGTAAAGGAATTGTAGGGTGTGAAAAAAACACTCACCAGGTCATGTTACAGGCAATTTAAAAACACCATAAAGGTTATTTTGCATTCATATTAGATAAAACATGACTGCTCAAAGTAACCAAAACTGTTGAAATACAAAAACAATGGGAAGAAGAAACTTGACATAAATTGGAAGGTGTAACAGGGTTCCCGGCACCCTTGAAGCTCATGTGCAATTGGGTCTGATAGAGAAGTGCCCCGGGGGCACTTCAGAGCGTACTGCGTCCATACGAAATGATGCCAATCAAAACCAGGAAGAGGAAATGTGGCGTGAAATGATGAAGGAAGATGAAGAGGATGTGGATGAGTGAGCCGAGGGGAAAAAACAACCGAGGCAAGAGGAGGAGGCTCTCGTTTGTTTTGTGCCAGCAGGGAGACAATAGACAGCATGAACGAGTGGAGAGACGACCCTGGAGAACAGCGCCTCAAACGAAAGCGGAAGCAGATCCCAGATGTGGAACCCAGTAACTTGCCACATCCCCACAGGGATGTGGCTAGAGCAGGTACATGCCTGTATACGGGGCTTGACCACTCCTTTGATACAGAAGGCACAAACAGGGAGGGCAGGGGGAGAGAAAAGTGGGAAAAGGGATGAGGTGAAAAAATCTAATATAGGTTTTAGCGAGAAGCAAGGGGACTACTTATAACCAGCTACTCACAATTCTAACAACGCACAATGAACTATACCTACTATTGAATTATTTGTTTTTTTTCACTTACACAAATTCACCAGTAAATAAAAAGGGTAGAAAAAGTTATTGTAGAGGGTTCACAAGTATGCACTCATCCTCACTTACCCTAACCCTAATACGAACGGGCAGAGAACCATAACTCAAGACTTACTTCCTGTTCCTATGTGCTTTTTGTTCTCTTCTCATGCCCTGGAGCGATGACCAGGGGAGCCTGAGATGTGCCTAAAAGGAAAACCAAACCAGAAAGCATTAAAATAAAGGAAAAAGGAGAAAGACCACTTCAGAAGAAAGAATAGACAATAACAGAGAAAGAAGGAGGGGGGAGAAGAAAAAGAAGAAGAATAAATAAGTATGGAAGAAGAGTACCAGTGACCCAAAAGGAAGATATTTGGAACAAATCAACAGAATACCTTAAGAAGAGTAATCAACAAGTAGAAATAAAGAAAAGTGCCATAGCATACACAAACCTAGTGTCATTTATTATTCCCACACCTTAGGAGGGGATGGAAGTAGTAAAGGGTTTTCCAGCATAGCCCATCACAGTAGGGTAAGAGCATCTACTTACGTGTAAAAGTTAGTAATTACCATAAGTTCTGAAATTAACAACTAAATATTGGGCCAGATGTAGCAAATTTTTGCGAGTCGCCAACGGCCCGATTCGCTATTTGCGACCTCGCAAAATCCGAAATGGGATGCAAAAATCCCATTCCCGAAGTGCAAATAGCGATGCGAGCCATTACCGACTCGCAAAATGTGCGACCTGATTTTGTGACCCGCAAATAGGAAGTCGCAATTTGCGAGTCGCAAACCATATGAAAAAGCCAGTCGCAAATCGCAAATAGTCGCAAAAAGCCCATTTTGCACATCCAGATTACCACTGATTCAGAGCATGTGGTAACCAGAACGAAAATATAAAAGGAGACCCAGAAGGCATCTGGGTTACTCAAAATGGCTGAACTGTATGTGATAGCATGGAGGAGGAGAGTCCACGCCGCCCAGCAGAGGAGGAGGAGGAGGACGCAGAGACAGGAGAGGATATACCGAACCAGGCAGACACTATTCCAACAAACTGAGGAGGAGATTTATGACAAATATAGACTGAGAAGTGCTGCAATCTTAGATTTAATTGAACTACTCAATTTGCAGCTTGAAAGACTGACAATGCGCGGCAGCGCCATCCCTACACGTGTGCAAGTGCTGTGCTCACTGCACCTCTTGGCCTCGGGTAGCTATCAGGGGGTGATTGCTGTGGCAGGTGGGGTATCCCAAAGTGCACTCTCATGATTCTTCAGATGTTTCCTAGATGCCATACTCACACACATGTCCAGATATATATACCTACCCAGGAATGAGGCAGAAATTAACAGCACCAAGTTGGACTTCTACAGAATTGCCAACTTCCCCCATGTAATAGGGTGTGTGGACGGGACACATATACAAATCTGCCCTCCTGCAAATCTGGAATATGTGTTCCGCAATAGGAAATGTACCCACTCACTAAACATCCAGGTGGTATGTGACACCCATAATGTCATTACTGACATTGTAGCTAAATTTCCAGGGAGTACACATGACTCATACCTATTCAGGCACAGTGGGATACACCAACGCCTAGAACGTGAGGAGTTTGGAGACAGATATCTATGAAACAATTCATGCCCTGCTAACATTGCTTATTTTTGTCAAACAGGTGACAGTGCATATGCTCTAAGACCATGGATACTTACCCCCTACCTAACACCTGGCAATGAGAACGAGATGCGTTATAACAGTGCCCATCGTCGGACCAGAACTGTCATCGAGAGGACCTTTGGATTGTTAAAGGCAAGATTCAGGTGCCTCCACAAAAGTGGAGGTGCACTCCAGTATGCCCCAGAAACAACATTCAAGATTGTCACCGCCTGTGCAATCCTACACAACATTGTCACCAGACGTGAGCTACATCTCACCCCTGAAGACATAGGATTCGGAGGATGAGGAGCAAGAGCTACCACACCGACAGCCTGGGGATAGAAGCATTGCAAATCAAGGCAGACAGAGACGGAACCACATAGCAACCCAATACTTTGGCAGGTACGTGGCAACTGTCACCACACTCACTAATGTCAGACACATAGCCCAGTTGTGTAGTGAAACAAACAAAACCTTTTTGTTTCTAAACTATATGGGGAAAGAAAAGTGCTGTCTGTTAAAGTCTGTACTTGTTTAAATGTGATGAGGACACATTAACGTCATGTGCCTCATGAACCATGCTGTCTGGTGGCTCACACCCTCCTCCTTCAGCGCCCAGCATGGCTCATCCCTGGTGGGTCCCCTGATCCCTGCAGTGCACTTCCACTCCTTAGCACACGGGACTCACTGTCAGACACGCTACTTATTGTAGACCCCTCCTCACTGTCCTCCGGGGTCTCCCCTGTGCCCCTTGCCACCTGCCTAGCTTCCATCAGGTCCACAGCATGGCTGAAGCGGCCAAGTCCACGCGCCACATCGCTAGCAAAGTGCCCAAGTTCAACTTGTAGGCTTATTGTCCGTCTGGACAGGCCAGTTGTGTTGGTTGCAAGACGCCCAATGGATGCAGCCATGCGGTCGAATCGTGCCACTGTGTGGCGCTCCCTGCGCCTTGCATACTGTCGGTCTGCCACCAGTTCTGTCACCAGTTGGCGGATGGCCTGGGTGAGATCCCCCATATGTTCGTTCATTCTTGTGAACTGAGTGTTCACTTCAGCCAGCCCAGTGGTCATGCTGCTCTGCATCCTGTTTAAGGTTCTTGATATTGACCTCAGTTGTCTATTTTGCAGGCGCTGACCATTGATGAGGGATGCCTCCATTCCTGCAAAGCCTGCTTCCCCTACCTCCTCCTGGGGCACCTCCAGAACTCTGCGTCGGCATCTGCCGCTTTGTCCTGCTGCTAGCTCAGATTGACTTCCTGTGGGGCTGGGCCCTGGGGTTGTATCATCTGCCCCCATTTCATGTTCATGTTCCTGATAGGACTCTGGTGGTGTCCTGCTGGGCCCAGGAATTTCAGCAGCAGCCACCTGCAGTGTCTCTGGCCCATGCTCTCCTCCCTGCCTGGTGTCGCTGCTCGGGTGTCTTGTGGGAGACCTGTGGGACATAGGGAATACACTGTCAGTCTCTCACATCTGTTTTATGCCTCATAATAAACATTTGCCTATATTCTGACTACTGTACTACATTTCCCATAATGCACTATTCTAGAGGTTGCTAGACTGGAATGGATCTACTCTGGTGGTGCCTGCTGCTGTGTACTGGGAGAGTGTGTATACTGCATTTGTGGGTGTGAATGCGTATCTCATGGTACTTACTTTTGAATGTCCCTGGCGCAGAACTGTCCACTTCTCCCATTCCAATTACGGCCTCTGGCTCCAGGGTCTGCTCGACCATTGCTTCCATGGCTGTGGGTGGTGGGACGGTGGATGGGCCTCCTCCGGTGCCCCTCATCTCTCTATGGCATTAATCCTTTCCTGGATTTGCTGCCAAATCATTTTCTTTTGAGTGTCTGGGACACCATGGCTGCCTTCCCAAATAATTTGTCGTGGTGCAGGCAGCATTCCTCTGTCAGCACCTCCAGTTCTTTATCAGAAAATTTGAGCTTCCTTCTCCTTCCAGCACTGCCTGTCTCCTCCATTGTAGCAGCAGCTCCTCTCTCCTGGGTGTTGCACAGCAGTTTGGAAAGGGTGTGGTCCTCCCTCCTCCCAGGTGTATTTGATGACTTCCTGGTTCTGATGTCATCACCAAGAGCCAGGAAGTAGATTTCCAAACTGTTGTGCAGCACCTGCAGGCAATTTGTGAGTCAGTCGCAATTTGCAACTCCCTTCTCGCAATTTGTGACCTCGCTAAAAGCGAGGTCGCAAATTGCGGTGCGACACATATGCGAGTCGCAAATTGGTGTCGCATTTTTTGCTTGGAATCCATTTTGCGAGTCGGAAATTGCGATTCACATTGAATTGCTATTTCCGACTCGCAATTTTTCACCTACCTACATCTGGCCCATAGTTATTAGAATATAAAGATGAAAAAATCCATAGTACTTATCTTTTTCAGGAGCAGTCTATAAAAGAGGAATGTGCTTATGTTTTGTGGACTCATATTGCTTTTACAATTCCAACCTGGAATGTTTTATTTATGATGTACATGATGTTCTTTAAAGGGCTGCATTTTGAAGCAGCAATAAAAGGTTATTGCATAATAGTACCCTCCGGTCTTGTAATGAAATGAGAAGGTGAAGAAGGAAGAGTTCAGAGTTCAAGGATGGTCAAGATAGACCGATGTTCGCTAGATTGGTTGAGGAAAAAAACTCAAGTACTGGGTAAAGACATGAGCTATTTCATTGAAAGGGAGGACAGACCAGAGTTCAGAAATGTTTATTAAGAGAAACATTATCAGGAATTAGGGCTTTATAGAACATGGGAAGCTGCAATACCAGTACAACCCTGCTTTAAAAACCTCTTTCTAATTTCCTTATTACAGGCAACTTGTGACGCTTCTAGTCACATGTATTACAAAAAAAACGCGGAGATGCTCAACGTTAATAAAATATTACAATTCAGTTCTGATGTCACAATGCCACTGCCAGCAACCAAGGGCAAAGGCAAAACATAGGTCCTAACTGAAGCTGCATTTTAAACAGCGAAAACAAAACCTGTCTTCTCCTTCTTATGTTATCTTTTTCTAGATGAACAGGCATCACATGAAATTATGGGAACATGTTTATTTGTAAACATGGAGGTGTAATTATACTAAAGATAAAAAATATATGCATGGTTTTACCCATTCTGAGCTACAGCTTTTTTTTATTTTGACTTGCATTCTAATATCGATTTGCAACAAATATCTAACTGCTTTATTGTGAGATTAAATTTAAACTACAGATTATACTTTCAATCCTCATGTCTACAAACAACCTATCTCTTTCATATGAAAAAGCAAGACACCAAGGATATAAGTACTTTGTGGGAAGGATGATGGTGTGAGCATTTATTATAATGCACAAAGTAGCCCTGATGTTCATTATAAGGATAATGTAAGTCATCTCTGGGTTGTATTACCCTATAAATGAACTCAGCCTTCTGCCTCATTACACACACAGATGATGGACAGAATGCAGAACAAATTAAACATTCACCCCTAGTCACAGATATTGGTTTAATCCAGCAGTTGTTTTGCTTGCCATGCCATTTCAGTTTGGACCTAGCCATGTGCAAATCAGTCTTGACCCTGCTCCTGATGGGAACAGTCCAGCCTGAACTGCCAGGCCAGGTCCTCCGTGACTGATTTGCATATGGCTGGGTCCAAACTGGGGTGGCATGGCAAGCAGAAGAAAATGGTGGATTAAACCCAGATCTGTGACTGGGGTGAATGTTTGATTTCTTGCAAATTCCTCCCATTATCTGTTCTTTTCGCATTACACAGTATAGTCACAGAACTCCTTGGTGACTTGCAGTATCTTAATGTGCATCGGGGTACTTTATCCCATATATAATTAGTTGCATGGTGCTATATGATGCATCTGGTTTATGTTAGGCAGTGTTACAAACTCAAGCAGCAGCTGCACTAAATATTACAAAAGGGTAGTAAAGGTCTGAAATTCAGATGCCAACAGAATTCTTGTGTTGAACATTGTGCAGGCACAGATTTAAAATCATAGTAGGCTTGATTTAAGAAAAGTACATATTTATTTAACAATTGTCATGTGGGACTCTTTCAAAAGTGGTACCTTATTATGGGGGTCATTATGACTTCGGCGGTCTTTTCTAAAGTGCTGGCGGTATGCGTGGCACCCTATTATGATTTTTACGCTGGGCCAGTGGACGGAAACAGGTGAAAAGTCACATCAACATTGAAGCCGGCTCGTAATCGAGCCGGCAGCAATGTTGATGTGCAGTGGGTGCAGGCAGTAAAATGCGCAATGGGGCTGTGCCTGGGGCCCCTGCACTGCCCATGCCAAGTGCATGGGCAATGCAGGTGCCCCGAGGGTCCCCCAGGTTCCCCTTACTGCCAGCCTTTCCATGGTGGAGTTTACCGCCAGGGACAGGCTGGCGGATGGGGACTGGTAATCCCCAGGGCAGCGCTGCCCTGGTGGATTACGACCACCTGGTGGCCGTCTGGTGGTAGACTGGCGGTACCAGCGGTATTCACCACTGTCATAATACGCCTGGTGGACACTGCCAGCCTGTTGGCGGTACTACCGCCACAGCAGGCGGGGCTGTCCAGGATCGCCAGGGTCTTAATGACCCCCTATGTGTCTTAGAAGGAACTCAGAGTTACTCAGACTTATTCATCGGACCAACATTAATTAAAAAGAAGAGAAAACGCAGGACTAATATGGTTTGCAACATGTAATGTTTTGACTCAAATTGGGTGTAACGATCAACAAAGTAATTGATCATAATGAAGACAACACAGTGCTCCAATGGTGAATATATATACAAAAGAAAATAGACAAAGTACACCTTACAATTCACAATGGTTGAATGCATTCATTGATAACGTTTATAAAATGTTTTGCAAACATCAATGTGGAATCCCTTGAAGTTCAATTAAACGTAACAACCAAGAGAGAGGGAGCTATTCAGATTTAGCTGCACCACACATGTAGCATTGTTGGTTATGTAAAGCTAAAAATACCAGAATTAAGCTTTGAGTGAGACAGAAACCAATCTAAATTGCAGTAGAAAAGGAGAGAACCATTGTAAAGCTGTTCCCCCTATCAATGGCATGCCACAGAGGCATGGGAGCAACACTGCATTGTCAATGACCACATTTACCATTACCTGTTGTTAGTTTGGAAATTGGCTAACAGGGTACAACCCATTCACCTCATAGAAGCCTCACTTCCACTGGACCGACCTGGAGAGTTCCACTTCACTGAGGAAAGGCTTGTCCTATCTGCAGTAAGCAGGTAGGCCCCACTTTGCTTGACCTGAAAACATAGAGGGTAATAGAATAACCAGATCAAAAATCTAAGCTTCACAACAAAGGTAGAATTATGCCTGTCACACTCTGTGCAGGTCAGTGAGTTTACTATTAGCCCAATCGTTTTTTGAGCAGAATTCAAGAGGTATGCATCCCCAAGACAGTTTAACAGCTGTGAGGGGGCTAGTCCTCAAAATCTAGTTCAATGTGTGAAATCGAAATATTATCTTTCTGGAGAAAAGAAGTAAACCAGGTTCAAATTGGTGCATACAGATAATTTCTATTTGCTAACGTGTGTTAGAATAAGTACATTTTGGGGAAATATAACAGTGATGTGTGATGATAAAGAGCTGTATTAATGTGGATTACAAGAAAGGGTACCAAAGTTGCAGTTTCAACCTACCTTAAAAGCTACCTTAAAACCTACCTTACATTAAACCTTTGTCCTATAAACAGTCTCAAAATAGCTACCTTCTTCACATCCCAGAGCCAGCAATTGAGTGTATGCAGAAACCCCAGAAACAACCTTGTCTGTTGTAGAGTAAGATTAGCTTTATTCTTTTTTCAAATGAAGCTGTGCTTCATTACAGAGTGCTTAGTATACATAGACCAACACATGTTGCATCAGATAATTTCAGTCATTTTCAAGACCATTATATAGAGAGGGAAGTCATAAACAACAGCAGGCAAGATCATACTTTAGTGATATAGGTGTGGTAACAAAATGTATATAAATTGTAAAGAAGACTCGTATGTATGTACATGGGTTTATGTAGGTTTTATCCTACAGCAGGTAGCAGAGAACAGTTAAGCTCTCTTTTGAAATTGACCTCTGGTGTTACATTAATCAATCATAGGCATGAATTAAAGATAAATAAATGCAATGTTGTAAAATTGTGTGTAATTGCAACTTTTTCACTGGCCACAAATCTAATTTAACTTGCAAGTTATCACATATTTAAGGTCCATGAAGGCGACTGCATCTTTTTCAAGTCATAAGCAAATTCCAATGATCAGGCATGTATGGGATACTTTGGAAGTCACTGGGATCAACTTTGATAATTAAGGAAAAGTACTACGTGGTGATTTGAGAAATAGAATGATTGTGCCAATCAAAAAATGTTAACAGCTGTCTACAACAAGTTCAGTAATCTCAAATACTGTAATCAGAAGATCAAAAAAATTGATGTGGGATTTTTTAAAATAATTCTGTGAACACATTAAAGCATTTACTGTCCAACTACCTGATTTCGAATTAAGATGTGCCATATTCCACGATTTAAATCGTTAGGAACTTGTAACTGTAGAAAAGCATTTGCAGTTAGCCACCAGGCTACCTTCCAATAATTGGGCAGGATTAAAAATTATAAGGAATTATAATGATAGGAAATCTTTGCAGTAGAACGTATTGAGGACAATTTATGTCAATAACTACCCTATTAGAAATCGCAATTCGGTTTTTGTGACTTGAATGCCTTATATTGTACTAATTGTATCCACTTTGTATGAGGAAAGCAGTGGCTTACATTACCCTAGAGTGTCTAGAAAAAGATTGTAGAAGGAGGTTTAAAGAATTACTGAGCATTTGCACTTTCTGTATAGATCTGTGCATTGTTAATTTACATTTTTGTAGCTTTGCATGTTACGTCCATACTGAAGTCCCAGAGAAGAATAGTTTTCTGGACTATATTTACTAGTGCACGTTTTTCTCTTTTGGCCTGATGTGAACAAGATGTCTTGAATTGTTCAGAGATGCTGGCTGATTTATAAGGCTAATGCAGTAGGAATTGAAGTTATACCAGTATTACTCTCAACCAGTATTTCCCATACTATAGGTCATGACTTGCTGGTAGATTGTAAACAGGATTTTGGTGGGCCATTAAAGTCTGAGCAATAAATAAAGGTGTCTTTATATTCTGTATTCATCTTGTCACATTTGCTGTACTTCAAAAACAGGAGTCAAATGTCAGGCTGTGTCTTCTGACAAATTGCTACTTATTTATTTTGATTAGGGAATTGGTGTCTACAAACTCCTCTCACTTTGAAGTCAGAGAAAGTAGAGTGAAGTGAATTATGTGAGTTTGTGAAATGAAAGACTGCTGAATGTAGTTTTTGCAACACACAACAAAATGTAAATACCTGTAAATGAAATGTAAAGATTCAGCAGTTAGGAAAGCTAAAATGAAGCACATTTTTTGTAATTCTGGGGTGTGATGGAAACAAAGATTTTGAGGATCAAAACAAGTTATCAATATTCTACTGAACCCCCAATTTCCATACATTATCATTTGTGTGCAATATAGTTTCATCAGTAAAACTGTATGCATGTGTGTGTAATGTAATGGCCATTTCAATGAAAAATGTGTTGTCTGTTATCACATAATGCCTTAGTCATAGTAAAAGAAATTGCCTACTTCATGTGAAATAAAGATAGGTGGGTCACAAAAGTTTGTTGTTCCATAAAGTGGGGCGTGGTTCTAAAAATGTTTGGAAGCACTGCTCTAAACCATTGGTTCCCAACGTGGGAAAAGAGGTTCTCATGCTCTTTAACAGCTGCAGAAGCCACCACAGATTTCTAACAGCTGTTGAAGAGCCATTTACTTGAATTCTGTGTTAAAGATTGTCTTCTGCAGAAGGGCTAAGCTAATGTTTCAGTTATAATGAGTGCCATAGCACACTTCTAGAAGACATCTTTACAGTTGGACCATGCTGACAATCAGTGAATTCAGTACTCAGTAGACTGAGGATTGGGGATGTTTAAGAGAGTACTTTCATTTAATTTAGTGCATTTTGATAAATTTAAAAGTAGGAATATTCTGTTAAACCCAATGCTCAGAAAGAAATGCATCAAACCTTCAACACATCCCATCACTTTATTCTCTGCCAGTTAGCCAATTTCACTTTGTCTCCCGAGATTTTGTTGGTCTCCAAGATATGCAGAAAGGTTACCACTTACATTTAAATTACAACCAGTACTTTCAGATTTGTGAAATGATTTATGGAATTTGTATCCTTCTGTAGTCTGCCTGTGGATTGTGAAAACTGAACTTTCATGCATCTGATACCTTATTTTTTAGTGGCACTTTTGGATGCAATGCCATTAATTTATAGATTGTACTGATTCCTTTTATTCCAAACTTTGTTGTTGAAGGCTTGTTATTTCTAACTAAATATCATAGCAAATTGTATACAATCAATATAGTTTTGGATGATAAGGCATTGCCAACTAATTGAAAAACAAACATTGACAAATAAAGAAGTTGAAGGTACATTTGCTCAAATTTGATAGAGAATTGTGTACTTACTTCTTTTAAAGCAAATCAATTACTGTGAATGGTATCACTTAAACATATTGATTGGTGGCTTTACTTGTAGCATGAAAGATCAAAGCATACTGGGTAGCACAAATAAACAGAGCTAATTATAATGACAGAAATAGCTAGTTCTTAAAGACAACACTTGATCTGGATTTAATGGGGAATGGGTACACTGCCAGAGCACCACTCTCCTCCTGGACTAGTCTGTCTATACCTCCAAAAATGCTGGATTCCAATCTTTATTTCCTAAAGAAGAGTTCACCTGAAGTATTAATGTGCTAATATATTGTGTTTCTTTACTTCTTCCATGCCTCTGGCTTTATTATTTCCTTCTTCATTATGCCACATCTTAGGTCAATGTGGATATCTGATTGTGTTTCCCAGCTACATCTCTTCTAGCCATTATTGGCCATAATTTTAGCAGAACAAGTCTGTTGTAGCAATTGTACAGGGCATGTAGCTCTTCTTGGTCAGTGAAGAGTGGATGTCAACGAGGATTCTGGCCACATGAGCACTTGTTGCCTGCCACTAATAATAAAAAGACACATTAGATTCTTTGGATTGAAAATCTGGTTTGTTCTTATCTTAAAATGTTCTAGAGTACATGGAAGTTCATGCATATACAAAAACCCATGACAGATGACCACTCAGTGAGGGACAGTAGTATCAGGTAATGATGAGATAAGCCAGTGTAATGGCGGGGATCAATGACAAGGGACCACTGAAGGTTAAGTGGCTAATATCTGCACAGAACACATCCTAGCTCTGTACGAAAGTGTTTAAATTTTCCAAATGTTACCGGCCTGCTACATAGTAAGGTAAAAATGATCAATTTAAACACATTCAGCCTATAGCAACTTTTGAAAAGAGAGGTCCCCAGAATGAGCATAACACAATATTAGGAACATCCAAGAGCCAGGTTAAGCAGCTGATAAGTCTTACTTAAGATAGCTTCTCATACTACAGAAGGACAGCAGTGTTGCTGCTGCTGGGGATGGCACAGAAAGAATTAAGTAACATTAACGCTTCAAATAACTCATGGTCAATCTGCTTTGTCAAGATGGAGAATATTATTTGGGTAAGATGAATTTTCCTTGTTTTGAACAGTGCTATTTACTAATTATGAATATCAAACTAAAGAAACACAACTGTGGCTAGCATCTGCTTGTTTTGTCACTATATAATGGCTGTCCATCAAATAGGTTTTATTTTAAATACAGGTCGGCTTGCAAAAAGTTGGTACTTTCTAAAGCTGATTGTGCCCATTTCTCCATTATGTGCATTAACAAAAAATCAAACTGTGCCGAAAATGGAATGTTGAGGAAATAACACTGTGGCCCTCATTATGAGGCTGGCGGTCTTATGACATTAAGACCCTGCTGGTTAGACCACCAGGGGACCGCCGGTGCCACCGGGATCCATGATCAGGACAGCCTGGTGGTAGCAGAGATCGCAATCAGCCAGGGCGGCGTTGCATGATTATGACCCAGTTCTCCGCCAGCCTTTTCATGGCAGTTTTACCGCCATGAAAAGGCTTCCCTAGCACAGGTGCAGGAGGCTACAGGGAGGCCCCTGCAATGTCCATGAACTTGGCATGGGCAGTGCAGGGGTCCTCCTGCCCAGCACCATCGCAATGTTCACTGTCTTCTGTGCAGACAGTGAACATTGCAAAGGTGCTGGTGCACCCTGTGGTGGCAGCAATCAAGCCAGCAACAATGCTGCTGCCTGTTTCCCGCTGGGCTGGTGGGCAGAAACTTCGGTTTCTACCCGCCTGTCCAGCTTGAAACTTGTTATGGGTTAAGTGGGGAGGTAGCTAGTGTCGCGGCAACATCCCCTTCGGTAGTTCGGTAGATGGTGCAAACCGTCCGCCGAACTCCTAATGAGGCCCTAGGTCTATAAAAAGAGAGCGTTAGACCTGTCAGCCTTAGGGTAGCCTTCTCCCAAACCTTTTGCCTGCTTGCCTCACATTTCTGCTGGTTTCCTTTTGTTGGCCATAGGACTCTGAGCACCTTATTACTGCTGACAGTGCTAAAGTGCATCTGCCGTCTCCCCTAAAAATGGTTTGATTGGTACCTCCACAATTGGCATATTTCATTTACTAATAAGTCCTTAGTAAAGTGCACTGCATGTGTACAGGACCTGTATATAAAATGCTACTAGTACTGCAGCACTACTTGTGCAACCCATTCAAGCAGCCCTTAAACATGTCTCAGGCCTGCCATTGCAGAGCCTGTGTGTGCAGTTTACACTGCCAAGTCAACTTGGCATTTAAACCCTCTTGCCAAGCCTCAAACTCCCCTTTTATTACATATAAATCACCCCTAAGGTATGCCCTAGGTAGTCCATAGGGCAGGGTGCTTTGTAATTAAAAGGCTGGATATATACTTTTAAGTTGTACGTGTCTTGGTAGTGAAAAACTCTCAAATTCGTTTTTCACTACTCATAGGAAACTTTTCTGGAGCTTTTCTTACTCAACGTCGTGCAGTCCTCATCAGCTAACCAATTTAGATGCAATGTCATTGGATTGCCTTTCCGCGAGTCCCCGGTCAAATCCTGGAAATGTGGAGCTCCAGAGCTTCCAGCGGGACAAACCTGAAATTCAGGCCGGGTCACGGTTTAAGGTAGCCACCTTTACTCTCAATGATGGGTCTGCCCACTTATGGGGCTTTTTCTGAAGTTGCTTCAAACTTCTGGTTCTTCTTCCAGAAGTCGTTGCTGGGTCCTTGAAGGGTCCACTAACGTGGTCCAAGGTTCCAGAAGCTATGAGTTTCTACTTGGAAGTTGGCACTACAGTTCCTAGAATGCACCTGATCAGAATCCTCAAATTGCCACTGGACGGTGGTCAGCTGGTCTCTACTTGCAGGACTTGATGCAGGGGACATTGGTCAGCTCCTTTGTACATGTAGCTTTCAGGGAGTCCACTCCTGGAGTTGGACAAGCAAGGCAAAGTCCTTTTCTTGGTGAAGCCCAAAGCCTGCAGCTGGTGCAGTCCTTGTGAGTGCAGTCTCCAGGTGCAGGGCAGGGATCAAGTAGGGCAATCCTTCTCCAGCTTTTTCGTCCAGCAGGGATCTGAATTGTGGGGCAGCTCTGTCATATTTATCCTTGCTCCTTGGGTGGGAAACAGAGGGGTGCTCCTGTCCAATGGTTTGTAGGCCACCACCCTTGGGGGTACCCACTTCCTGTGAAGTGTGGCAATAATCAATCCCAGAAAGCAACATTCTCTAAAAATCCAAGATGGCAAAATTTCATCCTGGAAGGTTAGATCTGGCTGAGTCCACCAACTGGTGTGGCTCCCTTAACACACCCCTTCCATTTCCTCTCCTAATCTAACCAGTGGGGCTCCCATCTGTCTGGGGTAGCAGTGACTGGGGAAGGTCCAGTTTCTTTCCCAATTGGCTTTCCCTTCATTGAAGACCAGTTTGGCTACTCTTCCCCAATCCTGCTCTGCCATCTGCACAGCAGTTCTCTGCCCACCAGATACTTTCTTTGTCTCATACCAGGCCACTTTACACCTCATTAAGGTCGCCTGGCTCAGGCTGTCCGAGGCTGACCAGTCAGGAAAGGACACTACAGGGATGAATTTGTACATTTTCAGGAAGAGTTCGAAAACTCTTACCCTAGGCTAGTTAATTAAATTCATCATTGCCAAGTTGTTAGAATTATTGTAACATTCAATGTGGTACCAAACTTGCTATATTTAGCTAATGTCTACTGGAAATAAGACTATATTAGTTTAAAATAAAGTATTTCAATGTTAGCCTATGGATCATATTGACTACAATGGGGAAAACGAATGTGGCTGTTTCCCTCACCAGGACTTATAAAACATAAGCATCTTTTATAAAGACCCTGCTTAGATATACATTGCTCCCAACCTTTGGGGCACCTTGGGCAGGCCTTAGGGGTGATTTATATGCAAACAATTAGGTAGTTTGTGACTTTAGAAGTACTATTAATTCCAAAGTCGAATTTGGGGTTAATTGTAACTTAAAAGCAGCCAGCAAGGCAGGCCTGCGTTTACAATGACACTGGACACCACAGCAGCGCAACTATGGGTGCACTAACTATACTTCTGTTCCTAAACCTACATGCCCTATCATATACTAGGGACTTGAAGGTAGGTTGTTAGAGCCAATAATAATTAGGCCTACTTTGCATATACCATTTTACACAGAGCACTGGCCCAGAGACTGGTTAGCAGTGCCCAGGGCACAGTCAGAGTCAGAAAACACCAGCATCAGCTACAAATGGGGCAAAAAGTGAGGGGGTTTCCACCATCAGCCCAGTTTTTCGACAACAGCAATTAGGTGTAAGTCAGTTTTACCCTGTTTAGGGGAGTAAGCACTTTCTCAGTGGTTAGCAGTAGTAATATTCACAGAGTCCTAAGGCCAACAAAAACTGATTTTAGCAAAAATGGAGGGAAAAAAAGCATAATTTGCAGAAAATAAGTAATAAACAGGAAGTATGAGCATTGACAATTACTGATCTATTTGTATTACTCCCATGATATACTGGGTGTTAGAAATGGGGTTTCTGTTTGGCTAGGGTATGCACCTCAGCCAGGCAGAACCTACCCACTCTAGTCAGGGCAGGGGAGTTACACATCCAAGATAACCCCTGCTCACCCCCTTGGTAGCTTGGCACGAGCAGTCAGGCCCATCCCAGAGGCAATGTGTAAAGCATTTGCACAACACACACAACACACGTGACGCAATATCCCCACCACAAAGGAAACACAACACCAGATTATATGAAAATATACTGTATTGTACACAATGCGATTATTAGACCAAACCTCACATATCAGTACTATCCTGCTACTTTAGCAGTTGTCAGAACGTTACACATCAGTTACTCTGCAAACTAGGAGTAGTCACATATAACACACTGGTTACTTGATATTCTGCAACATAAGCAGTAGTCAGGTAACACGTTACTACACCAAAACACTTGTCATAAGAATATCATAAACGCCCATAGTAGGAACATTATAAAACATATGGCAAGTCATCAAAACAGATTAGTATGTTATGCCCATAACAGGAACATGTTCATACATATATTAATACATCAAAACACAGGTAGGCAATATATATATTCAAGTCTGTAGAAAGAACTTGGATTAGCTATATTGTTCCTTTTGGAAATATCTGCTGGTCTGATGAGGCACCTCTAGTGCCTAGAAGCTGAAAAATGGGGCCCCCAGTGCTCATCTGTGCAAAGCGGGGGCCTCTCTTATCCTTTGGCCAGAGGAGAGTGGCACGCACCTCCTCTCTACTGTGGACAGGCCCCTCTGGGGGCCCATGATCACTGGGGGCCCCCGGGCCTCAACCGGCCCGCATGAGGGGGGCCGTCCTCTGGATAGTGAAGGGGAGGGGTGTGCTAGGCACCCACTCTGACTTTCTAACATGCCCCTCCTGGTGCCCGTGATCTTCTGGGGTCTCGCCCGGGCCTGCATTGGCCCTCTTTTGTGGGGGAGACCACAAATACAGACACTGGCCTGCACGGGGCCACACAAGGAAGCTGGCGGTGCGGGGGGACCTCCAGCGGGGTTCCTGCCCTGCCCGTGGCCTCCACAAGCAAGTCCGGTGTGTCGGGGGAGCCTCCGGTGAGGCTTCCCTTCCCCCTGCCCAGCAGAAGAATCTAAAAGGGGCCTGGTGGGGCGAGGGAGCCTCCAATGAGGCTTCCTTCCCTGCCCACTGGCTCCTGCAGCACTCTGCGGCTCATCCGACTGTCGGAAAGGGCAGGTACCAATGTAGCGCGCTTCACCCCGGGGGCACGACAGGAGCGCTCCTGCTCCAATTTGGCTATTAGATGGATCTTCTGGTGCCCCGGGGGCATGAAGGACAGCGCAACTCTGGCGCTGGAGACCATGCAGCCTGGGTTGCGGCCTTGATTTCTTTATGCCACAATAAATAAACTTTTGGTAGAGGGCCAAACACTATAAAGGGGAAGAGATTTCAAGAGCTTAAGAAATCCCCCTACGAGAGCGTTCCCAAGCACTTAATGCAGCAACAAAAAAGGTGAAGCACCCCTCATGCTTCCAGGTGGATGCAGGGGTCAGGGGCCACAGCTCCCTGCCCCTGCGGGACAACAGTCCAGGAAAAAGTCTCACAGGTGGCGGGCCCAGCAACAGGCATGCACAAAGAGGATGCAGCAAGTGGCAAGTCCTTTACAGTGACCAAGTAGGTCACAGGTCAGCACAGCTGCAGCAGTCCATGGTGGTTCCTGGTGAGTCCTTCCAGCATTTTTGTGTCCAGTTACAAGATGATTCAAAGTGTCTCCAAATTGTGGGGAAAATTCCCCTGTACTTATACTCAGTCCTTGCAGTGTTTTTTACAATGGTAGGGAGAGGAGGTTCCAACCAGTTACAACTGGTTCTGGGAGTGCCCCCTCTCTCCTTCAGCACAGGCTCCAAACATCAGTGGGGGGTAAACAACCCTATTGTGTGAGGCCAGGGCACAGCCTTTACAAATGTAGGTGTGCCCCGCCTCTCCCTTCTCTCAACCCAGGAAGACTATTCAGTATGCATATGCACCTCTGTGACACCTCCACCCTCCCTGTGTTCAGGCTGTCTGAAAAGTATGCACAAAGTCCCAACTGTCACTCTGCCCAGACGTGGATTGGAGTCAAGCTGCAAAACACCAGAGTCAGAAGCACAGGTAAATGCGCATTTCTGTGATAGTAATAAAAAATACACCTACACCAGTAAGCAGCATTTATTATCACCATCACAACCATACCAAACATGCCTACGCTACACCTCATAAATAAGACAATACCCCTTACACATAAGGCAGGGCATTTGTAATGCAATCCTATGAGAAGGCAGCACTCACAGCAGTGAGACACCAAGTTAGGCTGTTTGTGTCTACCAAGACAGGCCACGCAACCTGCCACATGTCCTGCCTTCTACATACATGGCACCCTGCCCATATGGCTAGCTAGGACGTACCTTAGGGGTGGCTTACAAGTAGTACAAGGAGAGTTCTGGGCCTGGCACGTAAATTTAGATACCAGGTCCCTGTGGCAGAAAACAGTGCACAGGCCCTGCGCTAGCAGGCCTGAGACAGGTTTGAAAGTCTACTTCAGTGGGTGGTGCAAGCAGCGCTGCAGGCCCACTAGTAGTATTTAATTTACAGGCCGTAGGTATAGAGATACCACTGTACAGGGGACTTCCAGGTAAATTAAGTATGCCAATTAGGTATAAGCCAATCATACCAACTTTACATGGTAGAGCACCTGCACTTTAGCACTGGTCAGCTGTGATAAAGTACTCAGAGTCCTAGAGCCAACGGCGAGAGGTCAGAAAAAATAGGAGGAAGGAGGCAAAAAGACTGGGGATGAGCCTGCGTAAGGAAAAAAAAGTCCAACATTGGGCAAATGGAAATAAAAATGATGGGCCATATGATTTGTATTTCGAAGGCACGAAAAGAGACTGTGTCCCCTCCCCTGTGGAGTTAAAGTATTAGAAAACAGCACTGAGTGGCGAGATGGTCTGCTATCTGGTTTAGGGGAATTGCTCTCATACTCTCTACGAGGATTCCAAATACAAAGGCCAACATTTTGCATTTCTTCAAAAAAAAAAATGAGCTAGTTGTCAACTTAATATTCACAAATTAGACGTTTTCCTAGCCCTCATTCGGATCGATTTTAGGAGTTAGTTAAGTCTTTCAATTTTACAGTGCAACGTCTATTCACTGTAGATTTTCAGTATTAAACAAAGAAGGAGAGTGGAATCTCAGTAACTCTCTTGAATATTGTTCGGCATTACTAAAGCAGTTTCTCAATCACCACAGAATGTTGATGTTTTTATAAAGGCATTGTCTTGGACACACAACACAACAAGCAAATAGCATAAACATAATGAAATGTCTTTAAGTCACCCACATATATGAAATACATGTCTTTAAATGTTGACATTAATTCATGAGCGTGTGATCTAAATATCTTACTTAGCAAACCATGGATTCAATATTACTACAGCAAGCCAGCAATAGAAGCGCAATATTCTCATCACTGGGCACATACAGGCTGTTCAGAAATGAATAAACACATACCCTTCATACTTTACTGAGTTAGCACTACCTAATTAAACTATCAACGCAAACAATGTGAACATAATTAGGAATTATGTCTCAGTTGAACCCTGTGTCAGCGCTATTATAGTAGTCTATTATTGGGAACAATAGAATAGCTAAATAAAATGTATGTTAGGAATGATATTTTGATTACCTTCACATACTGCAATTTGAGCACAAGCGAAAGAGTACTCATAACCATTTAACCACCAAATCATTAAATGTCTCTTTTGCAGCCCGCCATAGAACAGTTTATTGCAAGAAAAAGGCAAGTTAGTAACAGTATAATAAACAAATCAAGCTGGAAAGTGTATCAATAAAACAATGGGGAATTACATGCCTGGAAAGGTTTCAAAATAAATAGCACAGAAAATGTTTGTTTTTCTCCAGTCTGCCAATGCCAACCAAAGATGAGTTCATAGCAATCTATAGAGTACATCTGGGATAATGGTTGACATGTTGTACCCTGCGGTCTTAAACAACGCTTTGCTTTGCAGATGTGTTTTATGCCTCAAAACAGTGGATTGAAACAGCTCTGTGAAAACAGCTGCGTAAACAACAAAGTGCACCAGGTCTATGTCTTAGCATGTGAAAAAAGCCAGCTAAGCTGGACTGGTGACCTATACATGGTTGTTATTCAAAAGGATGCAGAACCCTCACCCACATTTATGACATGCTTCATCATCAGGATTTCGCTCCTCCCCACATAGACTGGGTGTGGGGTGGGCTGCCATCCATCTGGAGTTCTTTTACTTCTGTTTCTTGATTATATATTCTTTCAGGAAACCAAGTCTGCAGGGTATTTTCTAGTGTGTATGTTGATTACTTCCACCCTGTTGTTGTGGGGACTTGTTAAGATTAAAATTGCCTTGAGGACGAATGCCCTTTTCGTTGGTGTCTCCATCCCTAAAATGAAATTCAGGAAAGTTCTTTATGTCCCTTCAGGGGTTTTGTGTTAACATATTTCTTGCATCATAAATGTCCTATGCCAGTATGGGACAATTCTTCAGGACAACAGGTTTTTAACTACCCCCATACACTGCCTATTTGTTAAGGTGTTCGAGTGTGTGCAAATCAATGATGTGTTTGAAAAAAATGATAGAAACAATATTTTCTCTTCTCGACTATTGGGAAAGCCCCTTCGCACTAGAAATGTCAGAGTAGATAACACAGTAAGTATAGGTTTGCAGTGATCATCTTTCTAGCAATTAAAATCTTTTATATTTTTACATGCTATTCTTTTTTAACTACAAAAGCACTACAGGACTTTGTGCAAAATGTACTTACAAACTACATTTATTACCCTTCATTTGAGTCTAAAAATACACCATGCTATTTTTGTTGGAAGTGATGATTCCGGCAAGGTATGTCCGGCCTTTAACCCATTTCTGTGTTGTATTTCGTGGAGCCGATCCAGGACCCACTAAATCCCACTGCCTAAAATGAAAGTGGGGCACGTAGTTGGTTTCAGAATCACTTATATGTTGTCCCATCTTACTGGTGGCCACCTCTAATGTGATGCTACTTCACGACGAGTGGCTAAAGCCCTGTGACCTATGTTGACATTTCTCCCTTGCACATGGAGTTCTGCGCTGCTGTGACCTGCATTCCATGCCAGAGCAGTCTTTTATCTGACTCGTCAGTATTCAATGTGGGTGTAGCAACGTGAGCTATTAATTAGGATGGATATGTTATATCACAGAGCACACAGGCTTAATTTATGGAAAACATAACACAATAAAAATCCCTCTATCAATTTCTAAAACTCAAAAAAATGTAATAAAAAACAACAAGAGTTGATGAAAATCTAATGAGTTGAACCAGAGATTTGAATTTTTAAAGTTGTTAGTTTCAAAAGTGCTAGGAAATAGCATAGCATTTAAGGGAACAGTATAGTGTAATCAAGGCATAAATTGAAGTTGGCAAGCCTAGAACTTGGTCAAAGAAGTTACGTTTTGACTGAACATGTTTTCTGAAAGTGTTAATCCTCCAGTGAAACAAGGTTGAGTGCTACGTTCTACTAAATCCTTTCACAGTCCTGCTGGTGGAGGTCCCGCTGAGTTTGTTGGTTTTGACAAGAAATTTTATGAGAGAAAATCTTAAATTTTTTCACCCACAGGAATCCTTGCCCAGTCAAGATTTATTTGTTAGGACTTAGGCGGTCATTCCGACCGTGGCGGTCGGTGGTGAAGCGGCGGTAAGACCGCCAACAGGCTGGCGGTCTTTTTTCTGACATTCTGACCATGGCGGTTACCACCATGGCCAGCCGCCGCTTCACCGTTCCGACCGCCACGGCGGTAACGACCGCCGGGCTGAAGACCTGGGTCTCCAGCCCGGCGGTCGTCACATACCGCCGGCGGTATTCCGACCGCCTGACCCCGGCTTACCGCCATGGATTTCATGCGGTTTGGGACCGCCATGAAATCCATGGCGGTAAGAACTATGAGTGCCAGGGAATACACTTGTTAACTCTGTCCGGCATTAGTTGCACCTTATTAGTTCCAATTTAATTCTCCAATATAGCAATAAGCAAGGAAAAGGTTGACCAATTAGGCTTTGCAAAGGGCCTTCCACTGCTTGGCAACACCTGTGCTTTTAGCAAGGTTTCAACCGTAAAAGTTAGAAACATTCTTTTTGTTAAAATATGCAGATTATGAAGCAGACGGTGGATTATGTGGCAAATTTGGAAAATCTATAATTATGGGGAAAATGCCATGGCTGCACAATCACAATTGATTATGAGTCAGGTGCAGCAGAATTACCTTATGGAATTGGGCTCTACCTGATTATGAACGTGTTGCTTTTTCCACACCCATTTTTTAGGGCGTTGCAGAACCAGACTATATTTTATTGTGTGGTATGTTAAAATTGAATGAGGCTTTCCCAAGCTTCCTTCCTTATTTTTACTGATGGGGGAGTCAGAAAACAGCTTTCTCTAGCCTCCCCTACTCCGATCACTGAGCTCCTTCACCCCTCCGAGAGGTGCCACATACATTTTCCACCTGCTCAGAGCGAGTGGAAAATGTATACGTTAAACCCAATAGATTTGAGTAGTCTGTATGATTTCTCCCACCTGGTGATTCCACATTCTAGAGGGTTTAACTTGAAATTGAAAAGGTAGCAGGGTGGATATATTGTAACAGTAAAACTGCTTGTGATTTTACTGTGCCCTCAGCACCGTGCCTGAGAGTCCAGGCCCTACTGCATGAGAGTCTACCAGGACAATTTAATCAGTGTCTATGTGTAACCAGTCAACTGGTAACTCCAATAAAGGCCTCTTGCAGCTTTAACCACTCAGGAAATCAGTCAACTGATCCACCACTCAGTCCTTGATAGAGGATAAAAGTGGTAGGAGGTCTAGGCATTCAGGTCTCCACACAGGACACAGACAGCTTTCTCTTTTCTCTGTTTGTCCACACATGTACTTTGAAGGTGAGGTGCCACTTTTGCACAATAGACCAGGACAAACCTTCAACTGTTTTCAGCAGGTTCTGTTTGCCTTACTGCAAACTATCCCACAGTCCCACTATCATTCCTATTGAAATTCAAGATAGCACCACCTTTCTGCCCCTGGATGAAACTGTTGACCCACCCAGGAGTGCAGTCTAGGAAATGAGCAGTCTGATCCTCCTCTTCTACACCAAACTCATTCTGAGACAAGTCCCTCTCTCCCTGAGATAAACCAAGATGGCTACGATGTGCCATGAGGTGAAGAAGCCCTTTGTCCCGAGGTTTCACTTTACACTTAAGCTTTACTGCGGACAGGCTGATGCTAATTTCCCTTCTAGAGCATCAGGTAGGAAAAGTATTGTTTTATCAAAAGTATTTTTAATGTAGATTTACCAAAACGTTAACAGGATTTTAATAAATATTGAAAACAGTGTTTGAATGTAGGTTATTCTAAACCAAATACAAAAAATATATTTTATTTGTACTTTAGTTTTTCTCTATATAGTGATATAGTTTTTTGGGGTGAGTCACTGTAGGAACATGCCAAACCTGGCCTGATGGGTAGACATGTGCTTTAGAAGTTCCAAGAAACTTAAATTCGTACATATTCTATTTTTAAATACCAGGCATCCTGTGTTATGAGGAACAAGGCCTACTAATTAATGAATTAACTAACATTAAAAGTAGGGTTTCTTCATGTCAAAAAAGGTTATTTTGATAGGTCTACCCGCAAGTTTAAAAGCTACATCAGTGCGGCTACACATGTAGGATGGAAACAGATTTTCCTTGCCACATGACACAATAGTTGGTTCAGTCTACAGGTGACATTTAACTTCCATGCCATTGTTGCATTTTGTACACCATATGTTATGGCCTTAGTGGAAAGTTAAACATGCCAGAGCGCATGCACTGGGGACTGGTCAGCAGTGGCCCAGCATGAATAAATAAATGAAAAGTTTATTGCGTGATTACTTAAAATCATTGCAATTTCCCACACTTGCAATCACATTACATCAAGATAACAATTGCAATTTTAAGCAAAACAAGAAAACAAACCAATACATATGTACTTAAGCTATACTTCCTACGTCATTTATGCTTGGTCCAGCCGCTACATTTTGGATAAGCAGTCTACATATAAGGACAGACGTGCATTCCCGATGCACATGGGCCCCTCCAGTGAAGTACTTGTGCTTTTTGCTTACAATTTGCTAAGGAAGGTTATGATTAGTTGGGCAGGCACTCATAAAATCAAATAAAATTTTGAAAAAACATAGCACTGCCACTATGTTTAGGTTTTGTTTTGTCATGAGACTCAATCCTGCAACATTAATAAAAATAAGAATATACATTAAAAACCAACATGTGCCTTCCCAATTCAAATAATTCTAAAATGTAGAGTGTTAAAGATTTTCTAAAAGCGTGCCACTACCACCATTTCTAGGTTATATCTTGTCATAAGACTCAGTTCCGCCAGCTTAATTAAAATAGCGGTATACATTAAGGAACACACTTTTGTGTTCCCAGTTTAAATAATCCTAGCCAGCAAAGTGGTTATGCTTTATACTTAGGTTTGATTATGGCAGCTTGTGGATTGCCTCCGCGGGCTCTCATGACTTCTAACCCAGCACCTGTCTGGCTCACAATACATGCTGAAGGACGCCGGCTTTGGGCTATTAGCTCAATGTGCAAAATATGCCTACAAGTTTGGTAAAAAACTACTTTGTCACTGTGCCCTCTGTTATACATATTCATGTAGTATATGTTTACTATACGGTCTGTGAGATTCTAAAAGTACAGTCCTACTCCAGATGGCCTTTTACTTCTGCCTCTGCCGCGTAGCTGATTCTGGTGTCACTTGTTTATTGTTCTCTTCGCAATCGGGACCCATTACATTGTTTAGCCCAGATTGCACTGCTCTCATGTACTTTCCAAATTTGGCCAGCTCGGAGGGTGCTGTGCAGGACAAGAGCCATGATACTGCTTCTGTGCATGTCCTCGCTCCATTCTATAACAACATTGGTTTTAAAAGCACCCGGTGTTGTTGAAGCAGGGCTGAGCAGAAACATACAAGGTGCAGCAGGGACTCCCCTCTGTAGTTGCAGAGTCTGCTTTTAACTATATGCATTAGCAATTTCCATCCTGGGGTTAAGTCCCCTTAATTGGTAGGGGCACTAGCCTGGCCCACAGGATATCTTTCAGACATTTCCTTCCAGGGCGTTGTTCAAATAAGGCTGAATATTATTTACTTCATATGATGAAATTAGGTCTGGCTGCCCACCATTGTCCCTCTATCTGATCATATTCTCTTCCCTTAATAACCGCTGAATTTGCTTATTTAAATCATTTTTTATCGCCTCATAATTTACTTCATTCTGTGACCAATTTGCTGTTGCCAAATTCAGTTTTGCCACCGCTGTTTGAATGTAGCTGTTTCAGGGGTTAGTTTCCCCGTCACATAACGCTTTGAGTTTGTCCTTCAAAGATCCAGCAGTAGCTTTTGGGATCTGAGAGTAATATTTCACCTGGATGCTCGGGCACTCATGCTTTTGCTGGACCAGGCCGAACTCTAGCCAGATAAGGCTATTGTGCCTGTTTTAGATAGCCTAAAAATGCATTTATAGCCCTGGAACTGATCCTTTTCCAGTGTTGTCTCCATTTGACCCGGTAATGCTTGCTGAGCATACCCTGCAACCACTAGCAGTTTAGATTTTATAACCCTCCTGATAGCACTGTAGTTGGACTACATCATTTCCCCTGTAGCTTACGTAACGTGTAGATGGTTGCTTATGTTTTGGTCTTCATTTTGGACTGGTATGTGACTGCCTTCCCGGTGTCACTTAACCATGCCCCCAGGAAGTTACACATTCTTGTGGTTGCTATGGTCTGGGTACCCAGCCTCTACCTGAGAAAAGCCTTTTTTACATGTAGTGACCGAAAACCACCACTTTGGTCCTGTTTTGTTGGTTACTAGCTCACTGGAATTGTTGTAGATGTTCGGAGCATCCAATCCCCTCTGTAGGCCAACTCTAGTGTGGTCAAAGATCACCAGGTTATTCACATACTGCAGTGGATGCACCTTGTGAAGCCCATTTTTGGGGGTGACCAAGTTTGCTCCTTGAAGAGCCTTCCCTTCATTGGTGGTGTAAAGATTAAAATGTCTTGGGGCTAGAACGCAACCCTGTTTTAGACCTTGATACGTATACAACTTTTGAGAGACTGTATCCTCAGCCAGTTTTACTGTTAGCCAGGTATTATTGTACAGTGATATGTTGGCGTTCAAGAGATTGTCAGTGTTGGAAAATGGATTATTGGTAAGGGCAGGTAAGTACCTACACTTAGCAATAGGCCACTAACCTCCATTTAGGTCCAGTTTGGTCTCAATAAATTAAACCCAGCTCAACCCTTGGTGGCTTGGCAACGAGCGACAAGGCTTAACTTAGGACACATAAAAACAAAACAGTAAATAAGTAAAACACAAAACACAATAAAAATCCAACAACAATTTATAAAAATAGATTATATTTTTATCTTTAAAATGACACCAATCGACTAAAATTGGATAAGGGGAACCGGAGATATGAATTTTTAAAGAATTAATGCGTTTTAACATTTAGAAACGAATAGCACCAATCGGGTCATCTGGTCGCACCTCGACCGGGGCAAAGTCAAAGTTTGAGGTTGAGCGCAATGGAGCCCTGCTCGCCTCGGTCAAAAGTTTACATTCGGACTTGGTCGTTTTCTTGAAGATTTTCTTCAGCAGGCCCAAGTCGCCAGTCCAATCTGACCTTCTGGAACTCTTACTTTGATACACGTCGCAGGAGCCCTCGGTGGAGATTTTTACCTTCGGACTTAGACATTTTTTCGAGATGAGAATCCTTTGACCGGGGCAAACCTGAATCTTGATCCGATGTCCCTGGAGCCCTCTTCGGATACACTGCCTGGGACATCCCGGTCAACTTTCTACGTTTGGACTTAGTCACTTTTTCTGAGATTTTCTTCACGTGGATGAACCTGCAAGGCAGGCCGGGTCGCGGTTGAGGCAAGCCGGCTACAGTTGCCGTGGCGGGTCGGTCCCTTTATGGAGCTTTTTTCCAAAAGTTCTCCAAACTTCTGGATCTTCTTCCAGATGTTCTTTTAAGGATTTTTTGAGGTCCACAGCTCACCGCAAGGTTCCAGAAGCTTTGAGATGCTCCTTGAGGGGTGCGGACTACTAGTCCCAGAATGCACCTGGTGCAAACTCCAAATTGGCCACTGGACAGTGGTCAGATGGTCAGTTTCTTCAGGAGTTGGTGCAAGGGACTCTGAATAGCAATTTTTCACCTGTAGCAAACAGGGATTCCCTCCTTGAACCAGTAGGCAAAGTCCTTCTTGTGGTGGAGCCCAAGTGTGCAGCTGGCGCAGTCATCCAGAGTGCAGTGCCCAGGTGCAGGTCAGGGGTCTAGCAGGGCAGTCCTTCTCCTGTAGTTCTTCCTTGTTGGAATCTGGTAGGGATCTGAGGTGTGGGTGCAGGTCTGCTAGTTTTATCCTTGCTCCTGGGCAAAAAACAGGGGGGTCCTGGTTCTCCAATCAAGTGCGGGGTCCTCCCCCCTGTGATGACCACTTCCTGGGAAGTGTGGTAAAAATCAATCCCATGGAGCAACAGTCCTAAAAAATCCTTTTTGGAGGTTACATGTGGCTGAGCCCACCCACTGGTGTGGCTAAAAATCTTAGACACACCTCCTGCCCTCTCCTAATCTAATCAGGGGGGGCACCTAGTTGTTTGGGTTTGCAGGATGTGAGGGAGGTGCTAGGTTGCTCCAAATGTCCTTCCATGACTTTGAAGACCAGTTTGGCAGCCCTCCCCCCTCCCTGCCTCTCCATCTGCTGAGGGAAGTTCTCCTCCCCCCAGGCATATTCCTTTGTGTTGTTCAGCCCAGGTTACTTCAAACCTTATCAAGGCAGCCTGGCCAGGCTGCCAGAGGCTGGCTAATCAGAGCAGAGCACTACAGGGCTGAAGTTGGCAGCTTAGTAGGTAAAGTTTAAAACTCTTTACCTCAACAAGTTATATTAAATCCAACAATTGTAAGTTGTGGAATTTATTATAACAATTAACCTGATACCAAACTTGAGGTATCTGACATTTAAGGGGACTTTATAAATTAAAATAAATTCTCCCCATCTTAGCCTTTGGAGGCCATTCACTAAAATGAGGGAAAAATGAATGTAGCTGTTTTACCTCACCTGGGCCCTGATTATAGTTACATGGCACCCAGCCATAGGGGCACATAGGGGTGACTTATATGTAAAAATAAGGTAGTTTAAGACTTTGGAAGTACTTTAATTTTCAAAGTCGAATTTGCATGTAACTTTAACTTAAAAGCAGCAAGCAAGGTAGGCCTGCATTTAAAATGACACTGGGCACCTAAACAGTGCACCTATGGGTGCACCACCTATGCTTGGGTCCCTAAACCTACATGCCCTACCATATACAAGGGACTTATAGGTAGGTTGACTTAGCCAATTATAATTAGCCTAATTTGCATACTCATTTTTTACAGAGCACAGGCCCTGGAACTGGTTACCAGTACGCACGGCACCATCAGAGTCATGAAAACACCAGCAAAAAGTGAAAATGGTGGCAAAAAGTCAGGGGGGCCTCTGCAATCAGCTCTGTTTTCTCACAGTCAGGAATCTTCCAGCCAACCAGCTTCTTCCATAGCTTATTGCGGGAGACCCCGTTGAGCGCTGCAGAGTAATTTACAGTGGAGGCGAACACTAGCAGGCGATTTTTTATGTTTGCTTCTCATGCTATGTAGGATAATGTAACTATGTTGTTGATGGTTGAGCCACCTTTACGGAACCTGGTTGTGTAGAAGGGTAGAATTTTATTTTCCTCACTCCATTTAGTTAACTCTTCCAGTAGAGTACTGGCATATGCTTTCCCTTCTATATCTAGCAGAGCAATTAACCTATAGTTCTTCAGTTCTGTATTTTCACCCTTTTTGAATATCAGCTGTAGCACCAAGCCTTGCTATGAACTCGGGACATCTGCTTGTATCCTGCTTTCTGTATACAGGGTAGGTTGGATCTTTGCCCAGTACACCGTATACTCTTAACATGCTGCCAGGAAGATCATTGGGGCCTGGTGCCCCATCCCTTCTTATTTTTTTAATAATTTTTCTGACTGCCTGCTTTTCCTGTGCCTTGCATCCTTCTTTCTCTGGAGATTCGGAACCCCATTTTGTGCTGTCCCCCAATGGGATATTCTTGCTCCCTTGCCGAGGTTCACTTGGTTTGACTGTGCATATGTTTGATATGTAGGTAAACATGCTTCCTTGGTCACGAATTGCGCCTCTCAATTTTTTCGTTCTCCAATTTAGCTACATATTCCCAGACTTGATTCTGTTTGTTACTTTTGCACAGCTTATAGACTTTAATCTATTCCTCTTCAATTTGCATTTGTTTTAACTTCCAGATCAGGTATTTATAGTCCTGTTTCGCTTGTTTCCAAACTCTCCAAAGTCTAATGTACCTATTTTTTATTGATCCTTTTCTCTCACCTCAGGATACGGGTGCTGTCCCTCAGGCTTTTATTATGTTTCTGATTTTTCCCTGACTTCCAATTCCTGGTATGAAAAGTCCTCCGGGCTCCCCTCAGCTCAGAAGGTTGGTATGTAGGTCTATTATCCAGTTACCGCAGTTCTGACGAGAGGGTATAGGTTTCACTCTTTTTCTCCCACTTTCTTATTCCGCTTTCTATTTCTCCCATTTAGCAGAATTGCCTGCATTCCATTTGATCCTCCTTAGGCTTGTAGGTCTGTACACCCATTGTGTGACTGATGGACTCGGTTTGATCCCGGTGTTCACTGTGCAACTCAAATTCTACTTCCAGCATAGTTTTATTACATGAAGCATGTCGGGTCATTGCAAAATCTGACATCAGTTTCCTAATGTTTTTACTTAGGAAGGTATACTCAATTGTACAATTGTTGAACAAGAAAGTGCTGGGTACCTTAAGGTGGAGCTTTTTGTCCCAGGACTCTGCTGAAATAACGTTATAGGCTTAAAGGAAACCGTTAAATGCTCTTTCCGCAGGTGTGCTGCCCAGCTTTTGACCTTATCTGTTCCCAGGTGGTGAAGACTGAAGTCCCCTGTAATGACCGTGGCCGTAGACACACAGTATTTCTTCTTATGCGAAGATGGCATTTTTAGTTGTCTCTAGCTTTGAAAGACTACTTCATTATTAGCATTGCATATTCCCTTGTCCGCTATAGATGGCTTCTTTTATAATACTCTAAACGCTCTGAAGCTTATCCGTGATCCTCATTGGTTCTTTGGTGGGGATGTCTAATGCGTGTTTCACATATATTGAGAGGCCACCTGATGGCCTACCGTGAGAGTGTAATTTATTTGCTGGTATGTGTGGGCCAGCAAAGCCTTCCAAGTGTGTGTCATTGGTCGCTCAAGTCTCTTGCAGGCAATGTCCCCCTCCTGCAACTTTTTTCATTGCAGATTCACTATTTAGTACGGTTGTAATGTTGGCAACATTCCATGATATGAGTTTAAAACTGTTTTTCTTTACTCTGGAATTAGATCTTTGCCCTTCGGTTGCTTTTGTTCCTGTTCTGTGGTATCTGACATACCTACTTTGAGGTACGAATAATTATTATTCCTACCCCTGGGTGAATAACTGTACAGTTCTGACCCTCTCACTGGCCTTCTGCTGAGTTAGATACTACTAATCTTCTCTGGGTTAGACATTCATTTGGTCTGTACTCTATACTGAGGGTGTGAAAACTGATAATTGGTTGTACAACTGGTACCCCCTTAACAGGCCTTGTGTAGCTTCGCTATTATTATGCTGTCCCTTTTGGAGACCTATAGGCCGGGCAAGAATGTGGAGATATTTTTCTTCACTTATTTCTGGGACCAATATGCCCCAATCCTTAAAGCGCTCTTTTTACTGCAGGATCAAATGTGCGAGGGTGACTGATTTCCACGTAGCTATATTATATTCCTGGATGTTATTCCGATCGCCACCTTCAAATTGGATACTGAGAAGGTCTGTGCTAGTTATGTGCACTGGAGAAGGAATGTGTTGAAGGGACTTCAAGATGTTTGCCCTGTTGAGAATATCATACCTTCCCCGTGACCTGAACTGCGGGTGAAATATTACCCTCTGTGATATGCATGCATATACTGAGGGGTCTGCGTCTTTGTTTACCGTTTGTTGAGCCATGCTTCCTAGCTGGGTGCCATTCATTCTGCAAGTTTGCTGTCCCCTAAGTCTCGATATGTGGCTGATAAGTGTTGACCCGCCCTGCGTGGTTCTTTCTACTGGTTATCACCAGCTACTTTGACGCAGGCTCCCACTGCAAGGCCCACTGGGGTGCCTGCTTGATATGGCTAAGGTTGCTTTTGCACTTTATCCTGTCCTGATAATTGACAATACACGTTCCATGGGTTCAAGGTCCCTTGTGTCCTTTTGGAGTGCTGTCTTTTTCCCAAATATTGGGTGGAAATTTTTATTAGATGTTTTTTCTGCCTTTGGTGTTTGCTGTCGCGGAAGGCGGCGCCCAGCTCCTTCGTAGTACATCTGTCTTTTAATTTATTCACTTTTCTTTAGCCTTTTTTTCCCACACCTTTTCAATGTTTTATTATCTTTACACCTTGTTTGCTGTCTTACAGGCTCATGACTGTTGGCTTCTTGGTGTTGGCTGTGTTTAATGGGGTTGGCTCTCTTTAAACTCACCGGGTGGTTGTGTGTTTATTTCTTGAACCCTATCCCAACGTTCTTTCAGGCTCGGTAGCACTGTTTGGGTATGAAGCCCCTTTTTATATGAAACCAGTACCACTCTTTCCATGCATGCTTTTGGTCCGCTTGCCAATTTGAGATTTCTCAGATACCTGATCATTATTGTGAGTACTCTGGGTAATGTTGATAGTTGTTCAACTATAACTTTACAATGGCATTCTTTTGCTTTATCTTTTGCTGTATCTCTTTTTTTCCGTATCCTCTAGCTTGGCTGTCATATTTGCTATGGCGACTGCTATTGTATGCGTAGCGTCCATTTGTCCATTTGAATCTCCTATTTATGTGACTGACAGGTAAGGGCATTTGTAGCCATAGTGAGAGTAGTATTGATTGCTGTCAGCAATTTGTCTTGATTCTTAGGGAAGTCTAGCCTTGTTTCAAGATTGCCATCCAGGATGTTATCATATGACATGTCTGCTGCATATATCATGCTAATCGAGCTCAATCCATGTTGATGTTCCTCTGTTCATGATGCCTGTCTGCTTCTATTCTGTTTTTCCGGGCCTGGCACCATTGGGCTTGTTGAGACATTTCCTGGCTGTTCCTTCTCTGTGTCTTCGGCATGTACTTCTGCCGTTGTCACCCCACTGCTGCTGTTGAATCCTATTTCCCAGTGCCCTCTGTGATATCTCGGCTCCTTCTATGCTTCCTGGACAGTCCATTATGAATGAGCTGAGGACAGCGCTACCACAACAGACTTGTTTTCCTGTTTGGGAGGTAGACGTCCTTTTTGCCACCACTTTGGATGACTGTTCTGTCTGCTTGTAGCTCTCTCTTGCCTGACACATTTTACTGTTTGGAGCCAGCATCATCTGTCCATTTGTCTGGGTGAACAAACTGAGGACTGGGGGCTCCCGGTTGCCTAAAACTGTCTTAAAGGGGGGTATTGGCAGGCTTGATGGTTCCCCATGAGTGTTAGGAGTAAAGTTTTCTGCTGAACATCTCAGGAAGTATTCAGTCAGTGTCTTCATCTCCTCTACTTCATCCTTTGTTTGCTGCCTTCGCTTCCCCCCTTTGCCATGGCTACTGTCCTCCTTACAGGGTTTTATTTTTTGCTTTTGCTTTCCCCCCTTTGCCATAGCTACTGTCCTCCTTTGTAGAAAGGCCCTATGGGCAACCTTCCAGCCCACCATGAATTGAGTGCCCTTTTTGGCAGTTTTGGGCCCCTGCCTCTTGTCTGGGTGCCAATCAGTCCCGAAATTCTTTCCTGACTGCCCCCGTGCTCATTCCAGGGCACTCTTCAGGAACTCTTCTGCTCCGCCTGGGTGGCACATTAGACCATACAAAGGCAAGAGTGGTGCTGACATCTTTCGAAAGAGGCCTTTTCTACACCGTTAGTAACCTTTAGTACTAGTTTATGAACCACTTGTGTGCTTTTGGTAAGGTTTTGCTGCTTTAGTGCATTTTTATCCTATGCGCAACCCCTTACTTGCACTTGAGGGCTTTACAGATTACTAAGTGCTGGGTGGGGGTAGGAGCATGCCCCAGGCCACAAGCTGCACCTGCTCCTGGTCAGCCCACCTCCGTGACCAATGGGTTCTACCTGATTCAGAAGCTCTTTCGCCTCTTCTCTCCATTGCCACTGCCACTGCCCCAACTGATGTGCGGCTACTGCCACAAACCTCAACTCCTCGAATCCTCCTCTGCGAGCACCGAAACAGGGGTGCACAAGGTGCAGGTGTACCCTTCTCCCCGTTTCCTACCGCCATTACCTCTGCCGGTGTTTGTAGCCCACAGTACTGTAAAATGGCAGCTGACCATGTTGTGGGCTGGGGCAGAGGGCTGAGGGGCCGCAAGGGCACGATGTTGTGGGGCTTGGAGCACCAGTAGGGTGCTTCCTCCTCCTCTGCTTTTTGTGTATCCGGCGTGACCAGAGTCTCCTCCTGCTTCTATGTGCCCCAGCATACAGAGTTAAAAAACCAGCAACATCACATCAGTGATAAAAAATGGGGGTGATCAAGTGAAAAAAGAGGCCCTTTCTCATAGCATGTAGACTGTGACCCAGACATTCCACCATACTGGGGGAAAGTTCTACAATGCCATACTCCTTGTAGTTGATCTATGCTGACACATAAATCTATTCGAGATTTTTGTTTCTGTTTTTTTTGTGATAATTCTGTTCTTATATTTCAAAATACCCTTTTTGAATTATGAGGCTATGTGTACCTCATACCTCAGGAGTTACAGGACATACACTTTGTTTTCGTTATGTTTTCCTGGGATATTTGTATGCAGTTTTAAAGATCCATGCAACAGAATGCTCTCTGTTGAATAAAGTGCAGTATGTTTCCAATGATGGTCCACTGTAAATTATCATGAGTGTGCACAGATCCAAAAAATGTGATGTCATTTTGTGGTGCTGTGTGATCACACGATATTGCAATGTGGTCAGTGCAGTTTGATTCTTCTCTTAGCCAATCCATGTTTTTCAAATTGCATGGATGGTAATCAAGTAGATAGAATGATCACTATTCTTATTTGTCTGTGACGGTAGATACCTTGGGATTTTTATATCTTCATCTAGCTCTTTAGTACCTTTTGTGAAACACAGAAATTGCAGCTCCCATGTGATTGACATTGGGTTAGTCAGGTGTGCAGTAGATCCTAATATCTTAATTGTTTGTTGAAGGTATTTTCTTTGGGTCTGATATGCACTAGCATACAGTTTATGCATTTCCCGTTAGAAATCAAGCAAAGGTTTCTTGATGTATTTGTTATATTTGGAGCTATATTCAGAATTTTCCAGTGTCTATTTACAATCTTTTTAAGTGCTTTGGGATTGGTGAGAATTTACTAACACAACTAATACACATTTTCTTGTCTGGTTCACAGACTTCTTTGTCTAACCCTGTCTCATCAATTTACTGGTCACTAACTCTGGTTGCTCCTCATATTTGTTCAATGATGTACAGTTGCTCCTTATAATTAGGTACTATCCGAAAGAGGGGTTGTCACAAAGTGCTTATACCTTTGGGGCCAAGTATCTTCTTACTGCCTTGGAACACCCCGAGATGGATTTCTTACAGTAAGGTATATCCAAATTGTTTAACATATATGATCCACAACTCTACATACTTTAATATCTGGGTTACCTATAGGCCAGTTCTCAATACGATCAATCAGTTTCATATTCTCAGCTGTAAGCGAGATTCTCAGCTGTCTGATAGATCAGGTTAAGGCAGTTTCTACTGCCTATTATCTGCATATTCAGATACCCCCATATAAAATAAAATTGTCTCTACTCCAAATTCTGAAGGTAGAATGGAGGCCACAGAGCGTTGGTGGATTCTGCTCTGCTTTACAGGAATCAACTGTAATTATGCTTTCCAGCTCACCTGATATGCAAGCACGTGCTTCGAAGTCAGATAGTGGTACATGTGCAAAAACCTCACTACATCTCTCTCCATTTTGGTGATATCCACAGGTAACATGTGAACGAAAGAGTGCAGAGAACAAAGGGTGAGGCATTGTGCTGGTCTGAATTGATTTAATAAGAGCCTTCAGCTGTGGTATCCCTAAAGACATCTTAGCTCAGCAGAGGACCTGTTGGTCGATCGTCCTAGCAGACGAAAATGGATTTGATGGGGGGGATACATGGCATAAAATGGTGAATAGGTAGGTGTCAGTATTATGACTTTTTTCACCTCAGGATTCCAAATAACAGCACTAACCATCACAAAGGAAGAGGCAGCCCTACCACAGGACACTGCCCTCGCTCTCAGATTCTCACATTTATGGCGCTGTGACCAGTTTCCCAAGACGAGCAAAGGATCACAATGTAAGGTGAAATGGGAATTCAAATTCAAGGAAAGAGATTTACCGGCACATTTTGGCACATTCGTTTGCCATGGTGCACATGGAGAGACACACATTCCCCACCCCCCCCCCAAAAAAAAAGTGAAACGAGACACTACCCACCCCACCAAAAAATGAAACGTGCCGTATATCGGCACAGCCATAAAGCTCAAATATTAGTGAGTGCATTCATCAATGCTCTAAGGAGCAAATATGCTGCAAGACGTTTCCTCGATGCAGTCATGTGCCTGGTTTTTGTTACCCCCTTACATGCTGGCAACAAGGTAATATGTAATCTTTCTAGGACACGAGTGACCGTAGGGCAATGCAGCAACTGCATTTCATTGCAACCAAGCACTATGTACACCTGGTCTAAAATGTATCTTTTGAAAAAAAGCCATTCAGCTTAATCTGTCGCATAGATAAAGCAGTTATCTCGATTTTATGCATGCGTGATTTTTTATTTTTTTCCCCCAGAACCAAGGTTATTAGAAAAGTTTCTCGAATATGCATTGGCCTGCCAGATTGCTGTTTCTTCACCCAGACAGTTTCCTTTTGCTGAAGTTGCATTGCTTCTGCTTTGGGATGAAATGCCCTTTTCAGTCATTCTCAAGGGACAGCTTCCCTCCAACTGCCACTGCGAAGAAGCACAAAACAATCGCTTTTCTTTGTCATGAGATTTCTTAGTGTTACCTTAAGAAAGCTGTATAGAGCACAGTTCTTAATATGGCATTGGATCACTTGTTATGTTTACAAAATAGACGAGCTCCCCGAAGGCGGAGCTAGGCTGTTTGAAGCCATGTTTTAATTTCCTTCCTAACCGCAGCTTGATTGCTGTTATAAATTACTTTGTACGCTCAGTGCCTCCTGTGTCATTCAGATCTCAAATTGAATAATTTGAAATTAAAAAGGCTGATCTCCATCCAAATCGGGCACTGTTTACATCGCACAGTATGTTCATGTGCGTCTAAATTATACATTAATCAGAATTTTTAAAAATGGGACCAAAGCGCTTTGATAGTTCTTTGATTTCGTAATTGCATGAATGTAAAATTTTCATCTGTAGGCTTCATGAGCCAATGCCTCCAGTATCCTATTTTCTGAAAATGTGTTGACTTGCTTGTTTTCCTAATCTCACACCTTTTCTTTTTCCCACGTTTGCTGCATTGTGCACCAAACTCAATACAGCATACATTATTGAATTAGAGTTTCATTTCTAATTTTGAAGGTGCCATGAATTTGCGAGGTGCATGCGAGGAATTGTAGGTGTAAGGTGGCTGTATACTGCCACCTAGCAGCTGTTAAGACAGTTAAATGCAGGATGGAGCCAAGAATATAAACGTGGAGTTCAACATGGTTGTAGGACAGCTATCAAAGCATATTTGCCACTTTCTGCTCGTTATTACTTAACTCGAAAAATAATGAGCTCTTAGGAAACAGCCATTTTGGTATCAATTCTTCAAGAAAAAAATATATTGCTATATGCATCACTGTTATATTTGCTATGTTTTCTTTGCCCTGTTGCTAGGATAAAATCGGCCATCAAAAAAATAAATTTGTATAGTTTTGGTACCATATGAATTTGCGCGACAAATTTGACTCTTTTAGGGAGGATGTTTAGGTTGCATTTCTTTCATTCGGAAGCTAAATCCATTCTTTGACTCACATATGTGGGTGAGTATAATTAAAGACCTGCTATTGACAACGCACTGACACCCGTTCTAGCTTATTCTTTGTCCAAAGGAGTCATAAATCAAAGTGTACATAAATGATAAAGCATTCGGACTCTCATGCATATGCTCTGTCATTGTCTACCAGCAAAATCTGCTTTCACCTTCACCAAGGAACTCTGGGTGAAGGTGAAAATGCATGAGACATAGGTTGTATTTTCTTACAGTTCAGTGCCTTACAATTGAAATGGTACAAAAACCATCCAGCTGAACTGTATTATATATTTGTTTGGGTTTTAAGGTGCCTGATGTATTATATTGTGGCCAATTAGGAGTTCTGATGCCCGTACAATCAAACAAACCACAACAATGGAAGGACATGTGTGGAAAAATAGGGCGTTTCTGATGCAGCACAGATGATGCGTCATTTCTTTCCACCCTGCAAGGGGCTTTGAGTCGATTTCCGGCACGCAGTTTTGGTTCCTCAGGGATCTTTTTGAGGACAAGGGACAATGCTGGGAAATCCTGGGTGTGAGGTAAGAAGACACAGGCATTGCGTCAATCCGGTAGGCAATGCGTAACGTTTTCTGTTGCACGGCATGCGCTGCGTTGATTCTTCACTTGGGAAGTCGGGCTGTGTCATTTTGGTTTGGCTGTGCGTCGACCCGGTACACTGTGCATCAAATTTCCAGCCGCAAGGCAGGCGCTGCATCGATTCTTCTGCATGAAGTCGGCTGCATCGTTTTGACTCGGCTGTGCGGCGATTTCTCAGTTGCAAAATGGCTATGTACCATTTCAGGCATGCTGTGCATCGAATTTCAGCACACTTGAAGAGATCAAGATTTTTTGGCCCTGAAACTTCAGAAAACAGGAAGCAAGCTCAATCCAAGCCCTTGGAGAGCACTTCTCAGCAAAGTCAGAGGGCAGCAAGGCAGCCGGGCAGCAGCAAGGCAACAGCAGGGCAGCAGTCCTTCTCAACAAAGCAGTCCAGATTAGTCATTTGGGCAGCCAGGCAGTCCCTCTTGTCAGGTTGCAGGTTCAGGTCCAGAAGTATCTGAGTTGGTGGGGTCAGGGACCTAGTTTATATACCCAAAAATGCCTTTGAAGTGGGGGAGAATTCAAAGAGTGGTTTTGAAGTGCACACGTTCCCCTTTCAGTATAGGTATGTGAGCAGGGGTCCCAGTAGGGGGTTTGGCAGTCCATTGTGTGAGGGCAGGGCACTAGCCTTTGAAATGTAAGGGTCAGGCCCCCCTACCCTTCCAGCCCAGGAAGACCCATACAATATGCAGATGAGTACAGGTATGGCTGAGTATCCTGTTTTTGTGGTTATCTTGGTGAAATATACAAGAAAGCTGTCAACCAGCCCAGCCCAGACGTTGATTGGAGACAGGCTGTAAGCCACAGAGGAATTTTAAGTGCAGAGAAATTCTCACTTCCTGAAAGTGCCTCACTTAAAAATGCTCCTAGAGGAATTATTTAGATATAATATGCGTACATATGATCCAATTTTCAATTAATGAATAAGACAACTCCGTACTGTTGAAATTCAATATATTACTCAATAAGATTCAGGAAGCTCAAAGAAAATGTACAACAATTTCAACGAATGTCCATCTCATAAACAACACTGTACATAACCCCTCTAGATCATAAGATTGAATCCCAACTGCAGATCCAGGAAGAGGTTATAACCCTCCTCATAACACAGTTCTGCACAATAATTGCCTGGTTTTCAGTCCCAGTTCAACTATATCAATTCAGCTTGTCAAATGAGAAGGTAATGTGGACATTTCGGCCTGTAGTGGCAGTCAGAGGTCAGTCAGACCATCATCAGGACTCAGTGTTGTTAAATAATACCTACACATAAGAACAAAAAACAGCACATGCAATCTATTAAATCACACCATGTGCTGGCCTATTATAAGCCTGGTATAATCTTCAGGGGAAAAGCAGAGCAAACTCGCTGTTGATAATTTCAAAGAGTTTCCCAAAATATATATGTAACATTTCCTATCTTGAGCACAACATAAAGTTAGGAAATTGAGCATGAGCTTTTTACTAAAAGTAAACAATCAAAGAAAAGTCAGCACAGTTGTAAAGATTTAGGGGCATATTTACAAGGACCATGGTGTAGGGCCCCCCAGCAAGTGCCTTGCTGTGCTGCCCTGCACCACCGGGAAAAGGCAGAAATATGTGGCATCTAAAAGATTCAGTGCATTTCTGACCTCTTCCCCTATGCTGGCACACAAATTGCTGCCATGCTCCACAAAGGCACTTTTGCACCATGGTGCAAGAGTGTCTGCACTGTAGGGGTGTCCCTCCCTGTTCAAAAACAGTCAATAGAGGATATTTCCTCCTTCTATGTGTGCTACTGGATGCTGCAGATATATAGAAAGAGGAAAAAAACTAGGAGGAATATCACTCTTAAGCCATCCCTTAGGAGGTGTCACTTTTGCCACTGGCACATCACTAAAAGTGACGCACTAGCGACTCAGGCCACTTGTAAATATGGGCCTCAGTAAAAATGACTTTTCACAAAGTACACCCCTTTGTACAACTACTGGGAGTTTTACATTTATCCATATATTGAGAATGAGCGAGAAAAGAGTGGCTTACACTCTGACCAAAATGCTTTAATCTATAGGCCATTGGTTTCGTGAAGGACGCTTCTGCAGATAGAGAGATAAACCAACTCAGAACTCGAGAATGACTACATATTGCTAAAATACAACAATTGACCTGTAAATGAAACAGTTTGCAATAATACCAGAACCATTTAAGTTGTGTCACTTGCCGGTGGTGCCAAGCATATCATGACCAAGCCACAATAAGTTTTATGCTTCATCTTTCAAATCAGCAATCTACTATTATTTTTGAACGTTTTTAAAATGAAAACGTCGTTCCTCTGTGTAATGCAGCGCCATCTCGTGACAATTAGGGGAAAGGTTACATCGACAAAGATTTCTACCGTTTGAGTAACTAACTGAAACAATAGATTTTCCTCCAGCCCATGTTATGTAAATATATTTGTGCCACGTGTGAAAGGGAGAAATCAAGATATGTTGCGTGATTCTATTTGTTTACTGCAATTCTATTACTTGTATTGTTATGTTTCACTTTCAGAATCTGCCTGCCCTGTTACGCTGTGCAGTGCTTAATTTGAGTTGGTGGTTGCAGGTGGGGCTCGCTAGCACTCATTTTGGGGGGACTGGAACTTATGTTACCTCCGAAGACTTTGATCTATTTCAAGTAAGAGAAAAATACGAAAGGGGAATGGAGGAGGAATAGAAAGATAGAAAAACAATGACAAAGAAAACGCCTACAAGAGTGAGCTAAAGAGGCAGAGATTGTGTATGTCTACCTAGCCTTGGTATTCGGCACCCCAACATTCGATGGCCAGCTTTTCCACGAACAAATCAACTGATTTTGAACAATTAATGCTAATTCTGTAATAAGAATCAGGGCAGAGGGTATTGCCAACAAACGTTTAATCTTACACATTTTAAAAGTGGACGGAATGTATTTGTTCCATTGCATATTGTGTAAAACTCTGAAACAGAGCAAATTATGTATAAGCATTACATTTTGTTGCCCTCGTGCAAACATTTTTATGTAATATGCACTAAAGCAAGAACGGTTTATTCAATTCCAAATGACGTAAGCATAAGAATGGCGTAAAAGAACATTTACTCCTTAATACCAATATAAAGTACGAATAGTTTAGTGTTTTTCGGCGCTGCAGGGAAGATGCGATGTTGTACTTGCAGTGCTCTCACACACGGGAAAAAACATTTCCACCGTTTGGCTATTCTCCAATACGTTACTCGATGGCAACCTGAAGTTACCCCGCCTTCTGGAGTGCCAGCTAAGGTGCACGGTTTATGTAATCTGACCCCAGGCTATAGTCAAGTATTGCACGAAAGATGTTATAATGTCAGCATGCCAGTGCTGGTTCTCTTCAAGGACGTAGGCTCACATTTTGAAGAGGTTATTTTTGTTAAAATGGGCACTGCCTGTTCTTTACCTGTCTCCGATGTGTATATCTCTCCCGCGTTAGATGGAAACCAATTAGGCCTGATTCACTAAGCTAATTGCGCTCTTTATATATGCAAATGCTGAAATGTGTATGTATGGGGAAGTACGTGTGTGGCATTTGAACAGTGTAGATCGAGCCCAACGGTAGCAAAACATTGTATACAGGGTCAACGGCAGAGAAGAAGGATTGAAATGAATCCACAAATGATGACCTTATTTCAGTTGTAAGTCCCTTGATTAATGAGCAACATTACTGCACCATGCTGTAATATTTCACAGGAGTATTTCCAATGCGGACGGTTGTTCCAAGGCATTGCTAGCACTGATCGCTACTTGACAAATAGTTTAGTTTCCTATATCCCTTCCAACCATGGAAATAGTTGGGTATTTATTCCTTTCAAGGACTGGAGTCAATCTGATTTCCAAGGTTGGAAGGAGGACGGAAATTTTTCCATCTTTGTGGCCTGGGTAAAGAAGATTCTCCACTGGGAATATATTTTCCTCATTAAAACAACATGCAATTTCAGGAAGGTGCTGGCTTCCCATAATGCAAAATACTCATAAATCCGCATTATGAACATTTTTCCCAGGATTACTACTGGAAAGCTGCGACTTCTATGGCTTTCAAAAAGTGTCCAGGAAAAGTTTTGTCAATACCTAACATATCAAAAACTATGCTTATGAAAGAGTAAAACTTTTGGTGCATTTTTTATTAATCAGTACACCTGCTTGTGAACTAACCTCCCTCCTTTCAAATTAGTTGTATCTGAAAACCTTGTATTATGCATTGACTTAAAATCAGGGCGTGGCAATAGTTTTAACAACATTTCCGCTCTTCATAATTGTTGTTAACACGTGGCATTACATTCTGAGACTGAGACTAACTTATTTGGTAGCCTGCCTTTTATGTGAATTGAAATAGACAGGAGGCACAAAATGACCCACTTAAGTAGGTGTGTATACTTGCTTGTACTTGGTGTGATTAGCAGGGAGGACTCTAAAAGCCTAACTGGCCGCATGCTCTCTAGCCTTAACCGTAGATCAGCTAGGCCCAGGTCACAGCACAATCCTAGCAATGTATGTATGATTGTATGGATGTATGCAACTATTTATGTACAAATGTTATGGCATTTCTATAACGGGAACTAAGCCAAAAGGCAGTGGAGAGTTGTACGTGGCCAGAAAGCTTAAAGTCAATGAGTAATAGGAGAGGAAGCTGAGTTTTGCGCTGTTAATAGCTGTGGTATAGTGTTCGTTTACAAGGTGCGTGTTTAAATCTTTCCTAAATTTGAGCAGCACTGGGGCATCCCTGATGGATTCCGGGATGTTGTTCCAGATCTTGGGTTCATAGATAGAAAAGCTGCATCTTGTTTCTTTTCTACACTTCATTCTCATGGTGTCTTGGCTGCGGGTGTCCCAAAAACCACCAGAACACGGCTGCTGGTCGAAGCAGAATTGCAGCTGGTTTTGAAAATGGTGCAGAGCAACAAAGAGAGCCAACTGAGTTCCATCAGGATGGAGGTAATGTAATCATATTTCCTCAAGCCCTGGATGAAATGCGCTGCTGCTTATGGGATCCCCCTAATGGGTGCCAGTCTACAGTCTGGAAGGCTATACAGTAGGGCATTACCACAGCTGGAGGATTTTCATCCTTTGCAGGAATCAATGTACATTGAAGTCAACTGATCTTTGGACCCTGCATATGATGTGGTAGAACCACACATCAAAAGTTCAATACTAATGTGGCAATACAAGGAAAACTCCAGTCAGGAATAAAGTTAACAGATTTATTACAAACGTGAGCTCAAACGCATATAGTCAATTCGCTAGACAAAGTCATGCAGAAACAGAACCACCAAAGGTTGCCCAAGGCGACAAAAAAAGTTCAAACAAACTAAAATTAGAAGAACCAGACATTTAACAAGGACTATGCAAAACATCAACAGGATAATATGAGATACAGAAAATAAACACTCAGTTTTAATAAGCATTAAGGCAGTTCAACTATCAAAGTTCAATTTTGCTGGGCACAGGGAAACCTTACATTTTAGCCAAATCAGGGAAAACATGTGTGGGGCAAAACACACGTGGGCAAGAGACAAAAAGGACAAAAAGGGCAAAAATAATTTGGAAAAAGGAACTCTTGGGCGCCACGTTACTAACTAAAGTGGACAATAGGTAGGTAAAAAGGGAAAGCATCAGTGTTAGAAATGGAGTCTCCAGAAGGCAGTAGTTTGCACCCTGTCCAAGTAGGGACCCTCCCAATAGTGTGGGTAAGGGAGCAAGGGAATCACACAGCTAAGATAACACCTGCTCACCCCCCTGGTGCTTGGTACAAGCAGTCAGACTTATCTCAGAGGCAATGTGTAAAGTATTTGTACACACACACAGAGTAACATAGTGAAAAACACCACAAAAGAACTCCTCACCAGTTTAGAAAAATAGCCGATATTTATCTGAATAGAACAAGACCAAAATAACAAAAATCCCACATAGAAAAGGAAAGATATCACTTTTAAAACATTTCAAAGATCCAGAGGCATCAATGATTGCCTTTTTTAACACACAGTACCTGGGATACGTCAAAAACAAAGACGATGTGGCCCGCAGAGGAGCTGAGGCCCCGGAAAACAAAGCAATGTATTGGTTCCTTACTGCATAGGCGATGTGATGCGTTGGCTCCTTACTGACAGGGGAGGTGATGCGTCGATTCTCTCCTCGCAGGATAGATGATGCATCGGTCCTTACTGGAAGGGGGGATGATGTGTCAGTTCTTTACTGGAAGAGGAAGTGATGCATCTGTTCTCTCCCCGCAGGAGAGATGATTTGTCGGTTTCTGGTCACACAGCCTTGGTTCCTTGCTGCGGTGCAGGACTGATGCGAAAATGACACCCAGGGATGCTGCGTGGGAAAATCCAGACACACAATGATGATAGAGCTGTGGTGGAACAGGCTCTGTGTCGGTCCTACAGGCGTTGCTTCGATCCTTCCATCTCAAGACAGGCATTGCGTCCATTTTTCAGCCACAAGGCAGGCGCTGCTTCGGTTCTCTGCAACAGGCCCAGCGATGCATCAATTTGCAGTTGTGGTGATCTGATACATGGAATTCCTTCCACAGGACACCAGTTTCCACTCCCAAGGGCCGAGGGACCACTTGGCAAGTCAGGACTCTCAGCAGGAGAGTCCAGGCACTGGCAGATGAAGTCATTGATGTCCATGAGACTTCTTAACAGACGGCAAGCTTAGTTCAAGACCTTGGATAACCTTGGAAAGCAGGATGTAGAAAGTCCAGTCATTTCACTCCCAAGACAGAATCAGCAAGCAGCAGGCCGCACAACTAAGCAACAGGTAGAGTTGCAGTTCCTCCTACAGCATCCAGCTCTTCTTCCTGGCAGCATGTCCTCAGTCCAGAAGTATTCTAAAGTTGTGGTCACAAAGGCCCAATACTTATACCAATTTCTGCCTTTGAAGTAGGCAAACTTCAAAGGAAAGTCTTTGTAGTGTACAAGATCCTGCCTTTCCTACCCTGGCCCCAGACACACTCCAAGGGGTTGGAGGACAGGCACAGCCCTATTCAGATCCAAGTGTCAGCTTCTCCCTCCATTCTAGCCCAGGAAGACCCATAAGGATATGCAGGGCACACCTCAGCTCCCTTTGTGCGACTGAATAGAGTGACTTCACAAACAGCCCAATTGTCATCCTGACCCAGACATGTATTCAACAGCCAGGCAGAGGCACAGAATGGTTAAGTAAGCAAACGCCTACTTTCTAAAAGTGTCATTTTCAAACTTATAATTCAAAAACCCACTTCATTAAAAGATGTATTTTTAAATTGTGAGTTCAGGGGCCCCAAACTCCAAATCTCTATCCGCTCCCAATGGGAAATTACACTTAAAAGATATTTCAAGGCAATCCCCATGTTAACCTACGGGAGGGATAGGCCTTGCAATAGTGAAAAAGGAATGTAGCAGTATTTCACTATTATTACATGTAAAACACACCAGTACATGTCCTACCTTTTAAATACACTGCAGACACCCCATGGAGCTGCCTAGAGCCTCCCTTAGGGGTGACTTACATTTAGTAAAAGAGAAGGTTTGGCCCTGGTGAGTGGGTACACTGGTCAGGTCGAACTGGCAGTTCCAAACTGCCCACACAGACACTGCAGTGGCAGATCTTAGACATGTGATAGGGCTACACATGTGGGTGGCACAATCAGTGTTGCGGGTCCACTAGTAGCATTTGATTTACAGTCCCTGGGCACAAATAGTGCACTGTACTAGGGACTTACTAATAAATCAAATATGCCAATAATGGCTAAACCAATAGAATTTAGAGACAGCATTTGAACTTTAGCACTGGTCAGCAGTGGTAAAGTGCCCAGAGTCCAAAAGCAAGCTGAAATGAAATTCAGCACAGGGTCAAAACAGGAGGTCAGAAACCAAAAAGACAGGGGAAACCCTTCAGAAAAGGCCATTTCTGACAGTCAGGATGCCAGAAGCTCAGTCAAGAGTCTTCTGTGAGAGTTAGTGAGAAAAATCTTTGTCTCAGCAAGGTATATCAAAGGGGCAAAGGCAGAAAGCAAGATGCCTCTTCAAGGAGCCCAGCATTCAGGATATGGACAAAAAGGAGTTCAGTTTCTCATCTTTAGGAATCTCGAATTCTGACGGGATTCCTTTCAAAGACGTAGTGGGTATCAACATATCAAAGTTCATACGCAAATCTGATTCATCAGGACAATAGTTCATTTGATGTTGTAGGGTCATTATCTGATAAAAATCGATCACACAACTCCAGGTAGATACATCCTCAGGTTTTCCCATGTATGTCATGCGAACATCATCCATCCATTTATCTCCACACAAGATTAAAACAAATGTTTACATTGCTAATCCACAGTCCAGGATGTTCCACATCCAAGATTGAATTCTTACAATTCTCTATGTGTAACTCTCTATGTATAAAACAATATACATTTATTTCCAAACTAGTCTTCTCATGAGAATGAAGTATGAAAGAAAGTTCATGTTAGCAGAATGACTTGATTTTTTCTGCACAATTACAAGATACAGGGCCTAGCAGGCCTTACTTAGGCTCACACAAGTGAATTAATACAGTACATTAATGCATTCAAGTAAAACACATTTTAATAAGCAAACTATACATTTTTCATTAATGATTCTCCTTTAGCAGTCATGTTACAGTGACTTTTAGATGAAGTGACTCTGTTAATACTTTTCAGTCAATATAACGTAGAACTGCGTTTCTCCATTTTTACACACACATTTAAAACATTAATTATTAGAAATTCAATATTGTTTCAATACAGACTAATAGTTTAGAATCTAAATTAGAATATGATGTCAGATAAAATCTTTCAAACATTTAATTAAACTTCAATACCGGGTGTAAAACCTTAGTCAAATGAATGCACATTTAAAATGTTTTTTCAGTGCATAACTCTACAATAAAAACTATTAGCACTTTGGTAAACATAATGCATAGATTGTCATGTATAGATAATTTCTGTGATATGAGGGCTAGCACTACAGTTTCTGCTACATCAGTCCCCCCTCGGATGGTGAATCAAGTCATCACAAAATACTCTTACTCTCATTTTCCATGAGACAGTTAAAAATTTCAGAGGCTTATTCAGTTAAGGTCTTCTAAGGTCCTCTACCTGTTTGACATTATTAAAGTATTTGCTCCTTCTAGTCTCCATCGCAATCTCCTTTTTTCCCTGCTTATCCTTGTTTTTTCTTTTTCAGCTTCTATAATAATGTGGAAAGATCACCTGCAACTAGGGCACACAAAGCCACAATCAATCGGGGTCTCAAAATCGTTTCTACAATTCCTCTCTGTAGATTTCCAAACTAGCTTCCAGTTGCTGAAAAAACACTACCTATTGCTTCCCATGCATTTGTCGCTGTCAGCTGTTTCAGGTCCTGTTTCAAATCAGTCATGTTTACAGTGTACATTCTTATCTCTTTAGTTTTTTCAGATATGTAAGGGCAACACTATTGAACAAGCCACATCTTGCAAACTCTGCCTTCCTTAAGGAGAAAAATGTTTAACCCAAGGCGATTTTGTGAAAAACCATTGATCTTACCACAACCATTTCTGTGTCCATTTACAATATTGTACCTGAGGTGTTTGTAGATAATTTATCTACTACTGTTGACAACTTTCTAATCTTGAGATCATTAAAAATTACACCTACTAATGGAATTATGGCACCAAAAATATCTCCTACAATCTCTGAAGCACCAGCTCCTCTCTTTACTAATGTATGACTTCTCATTCCAAACTGAATTATTAAAATGGTCCACATGGTATATCTTTAGAAAAACTACTCCCAGGTAATGTGCCATATCAGCCTTTCAGCAGCTTGTAATAGGCCTTCTTCCCACATATGAAATAAACATCTGGTATGGCGTGGTCTTTGGCATTCAACATAAAGGTCCAAACACTCTTAAACAAAAACACGTCTACATTCACTAGTACCTACAAAATGTGTGCCAGACTTTGATCTAGGTATATAAATACATAACTTTCCTACATGTTGCCAATCTAAAGCCAGGTATCCTTGATTTCCAGCTACTGAGTGAGCTTCATCTTTTCCCCAATTTTCAAAAACTACTCCCTTTTCTATTTTAGGCTTCCTAGCTCTTCTTCTCTTCTCAACTTGTCCAAGGAACTCCTTCTCTACTGGGCTAAGAATGCAGTCCATTTTGGCTTGGTACTCTCTTTCTCTTCGGTCTTCTATTTACTCGACCCTCAGAATCACTGGCACTTTGACTTGACTCTTCAGACTCTTCAGTCTCTTCAGCAATAGTCAAAGGCACTTGTACAGCTGGCACTGTTTACTTTTTAGGTCAATTGTCTCCTGGTACAGCTCTTTTATCTACAGCAACTGGTCCTTTGTCAACATCCAAGCTCTTAACCCTTCTGTACCATCCACAATTGTTGATTCGCTCAGACTCCCCTCAGGCCGAACTTGTGATGTAGCTGCCACTTGCCCCGCCCCAACAGCTTGACTAACCTGATCCCTCTCGCTCACTGTAACCGATCTTTTTAGAACATGGGCTGTATTGTCTAGGGGACCTGGAACTTTGCGAGCGTGACTTACATGTACCCAGTTAGGGAGACAAGCACACTTCACAGCTGTAGTGGTTTCCAAAACCACTTGATGAGGGCCTCTCCAATGCAGTTCCAAGCATGTCGACCTTACATGCTTTTTCACCATGACACAATCACCTGGACATAGGTCATGGCAAAGCTCTTGCTGTGATGGTGCTGTAGTTTCTCCAACCTGGTGAAACAAAGAACGAACCACGTCAGCCAGTCCTTTGCAATAATCCAGCATTAAGTCACTTATTCACTTTTCACTTTGTTGTCACTTTAAAGGAGCACCATTGTTTTTGATCCATCATTTTTATGTTTTTTAATTATATTCTTTGTTGATCCAATTGATGTTGGTACAATAATTTAATAAAGTACTTGATTTACTTTAAAATAAAGAAACACTCCTCTATCATAGTAAGTTAAAGTAAGATTATACCTTTTCCTTGCTGTGGGAGTTTACGCTTATACTTCCCCCGTAGGGAAGAAATATATTTTTTGGTCTCTTCTGTTCCAGCATTGCAGTTTGTTATACCAGTCACACCTTCATGACTCAAATTGTTTAACCACTCAGTCAGCTGTTGTGAAGTGAACCTTTGCAAACTTATATTATTAATATGTGGAACTTCTATAAGAATAGAAGTTTCACATATTATTAATATAAGGTTGCAATGGTCATACCCTCTGCAGATTTAGAGTGTTAAAATTTGACATGTTCTCTAACATGTTAAAGAGTACTCCTCCTTGTGGAGTATGGCAATTTGTATTCGGGATCTGGTCAGGTCTTGGCACAAAATAAGGTGAGTTCCCTGAGTAAACCTTGCATCAGGAGTAAATCCTGACTTGTCATCAGATTTAGATCTGCAATTCATGTAGGGGGTAACGGTCTAACAAGAGATATGTTCTCTCCATTTCGGAGTTGTTGGGACATACTGATATGTGCATGCCAATTGGTGATATCCCAGCAGATATAACTGGTGTATCAGGAACTGTCGGCACATTTAATGAATGTGCATTGCTTCCAGATGTACCTGGAGCAACAGGACCTATTGTCACGGAAACTATTAATGCATCTGGACCCACATGATTTTTCTGATGATGGGGAATTGTCATTTTTACACTTTGTCCTGTTAAATCAGTACTGAAATTTTCCCCAGTTTGACTCAGGGTAACATTTGGCATTGACAGAATTGGACTAAACATTGGCAGAGGTTGATTTAGAATACAATATTGCACAAATGGATTCACTTAAGGTGACAGCACCATCTGGTTCACATTAGAATTTGGCACAACCTGGTTCACAATGGGACTTGGTATAGGCTGAACTGTGTTAAAACTCTGAACTGGCTGATTTGCTTCAAGATTTGGGTGACTGAATTTACAAGTGTAGCTGGTACTATCTGATTCAGGGTCTGTGCAACTGGGACAGGTGGCACATTCGATTTTACATTTTGGGCTGCTTCATTTCTTGCTCCTACCTCAACTGAATAGTACGGATGTGGAAGATTTATCAGGATCTGATTTATAAACTCATTGTCTGAATTACTGTCATATGTCACTGTCTTTTTATCCTCAGCTTCAGCTGTCTTTTTCTTAGTTTTGGGTTTAGTGCGTTCACCATCTTCATTGGAAATAGTTGGATACATTCTGACTCCCTCAATTATATCTGCTCTCCACATTTTCTGTACTGCATCACATCTAGCCTCTGCAAGGATCTTTGTTGCTTTTTGTATTCTGTTCTCATACTTGTTAGTTATTTTCTCTCTTGATATGAGTTCCCAAATGCTAAGGACTTCAAATTGTACGAGTTTTGGAGCGGGTTTCATCTCTAAGTATTTGCCTTAGGTTGTCTAGAATTCTCAGGTTAACAGTTCCATAACGGGGAAATGCTAAGGCACCTTCTTTCTAAGTAATCTTGCACCATTGTTCAAGCCACAAATAGGCATAACATTCTTCAATGGGTGATACATATAACCTGGAGTTCCTTCTGGAGGAGTCTCCATACCCTCTTTAACTGGATTATAAACATCTCCTCTTAACACACTCTTTAAAGCTTTGAATAGTTTCATTTTTAATCAAATTCAATAAGTTACAATAACTTCTTTGTCATATCAGGAAGTAACTTCAATCCTCAATCCTTTTCTGTCGATGTTCTCAACTAATAGCCTGTCCACTAATACCAGCGCAGCTTCACACCAAACAGCCTGTACCAGCGTAGCACATCATAATGTCACACTCACTTCTTTCAGCACTGCAGTCACTTCACAATTGTCTCTCACACAATCACTGACACACACCTAATGCAAAATATTGCGAGCAACAAACAACAACCTGTCTGCACACTACAGGGTAGAAACTCAAACACTTCAAAGCTGTATGGAGATACCTTTTCCATTTGTAGATTTCACAATTACACAATGAGTGAAACTTGACCAGCAATTTTCTAATCTGTTGATACAGATCCTCCATGTGCATTCAGGGTTCACTTAATACCAACGAAAACTCACACTTGGTCAAGAAAAACTAGTGGCACATGCAACAACATCTCAAGACAAGTAGTTTACTGCAGACAATAAATTAACCAAGTGTCTTCACACATGTGCATAATCATGGGATCTTCAGCCACGACGGATCTGTCAACAACAACCACTGAATTTTTTTTGTTGTTGCAACGAGCGCCATAGTCAAATGAGTGTGACAGCTGCAAAAAGCTTCACAGCATCACACAATCTCCAGGACAAAAGCAATGCAAGCACAAAACCCTATTAATAATCACAGATCCATCTCTTGTAGGCATGACGCTGAAACTTTAGTGTTAGGAACGGACCACGGGACAGAATTCAGGGTGGGCAAATTTGGGACTGGGCAATCGCATGGGACCAATCCTATCCCATAAAACTACATTTAAATTTTTCTCCCTCCTTGTGGGATGAACCATTTCTCTGCTACCAGATCTGCTGGAGCATTTTTGTCCTTTGGAGGAATCAATGCTCATCGAGGTCAACGGATCTTTGGACCCTGCATAGGATGCATTAGAACCATAAACTAAATTTCAATAAAAGACAATTAAATTACACAGTATGACCAATGTGGCCAATGTGACCAAGGAAACTCCAATCAGAAATAAACTTAAGTGATTTATTACAAGTTAAAGCTTAAAGTCATGTAGTCAGTTTGCAAGACACCAAGGGTTGCCCAAGGCAATTACATTAGTTCAAATTAACTAGCATTAGAAGTACTAGACATTCAAAAAGGACTATGTAAAACATCAATAGGATAATTTGAGATACAGGACATAAATGTTGCTCAGTTTTAATAAGCATTAAGGCAGTTCAAATCATCAAAGTTCAATTTTGCTGGGCACATGGAAAACCTGCAGCTTAGCCAAATCAGGGAAAAACAGGTGTGGGACAGAATACATCCGGGCAAAAGACCGAAAGAACAAAAAAGGCAAAAAGAATTTGGAAAAAGGTAATCCTGGGTGGCAAGTTACTGCCTAAGGTGGACAAGGGCTATGTGAAAAGGGAAAGTGTCAGCAGTTCAGAAGCTCAGTCAAGAGTCTTCTGTAAGGGTTAGGGAGTAAAATCTTTAAGGGCCTTATTATGAGGCTGGTGATTCTAGCACCGCCAGACTCGCGCATTCAGTCAGACCGTGGCAACTGTGGTGGTCCGACTGCCACATTACAACCCTTGCAATTGGACCCACCAGGAGACCACTGTTCCCGCCTTGAACTTTGTTCCCAACAGGGTGACGGCAGTCGGAGTTGTAACTAGCCAGGGCAGCGCTAAGCTCAGCCCCACCTCGCTGATTAAAACCCCGCTTTCTGCCAACCTTTTCATGGTGGAGAACCCTGCCATGAAAAGGCTGACAGAAAGCCAGTGCCGAGGGCCACAGGGGGGATTCGACACTGCCCATGCCTATGGCATGAGCAGTGCAGAGCCTCCTTGCCCAGCACCGTCGCACATTCTGAGGGTGCTGGAGTGCTGGGATATTGGCCTCGGCTCCTTTAAAGGAGCCGAGGCCAATATCATCCTACAGGGTATCGACATATCAAAGTTCATACAGCAATCTGATTCATCAGGGCAACAGTTCATTTGACGTCGAAGGGACATTATCCAATAGAAATCGATCACACAACTCTATGTTGAAACATCTTCAGGTTTTCCCAAGTCTGTCATGAGAACAGCATCCATCCATGTAGTTCCACACGAGATTGAAACAAATGTTTAAATTGCTAATCCACAGTCCAAAATGTTCCGTATCCAAGGTCGAATTCCTACAACTCTCTATGTATAAAACAATAGACGCCTATTACCAAACTATTCTTCTCATGGGAATGAAGTCTGAAAGAAAGTTCACGGTAGAAGAATGACTTGACATTCTATGCACAGTTATGAGATACAGGGCCTAACAGGCCTCACTTAGGCTAATGCAAGTGAGTTAATACAGCCCATTAATACATTCAAATAAGACACATCTTAATACGTAAACTATAAATTCTTTATTAATAATTCTCAATTGGAATTCATGTTACAGTGACCTTTAAACAAAGTGACTCTGTTAATACTTTTCAGTCAATATAATGTAGAACTGCATTTCTCAATTTTTGCACATGTACTTAAAACGTGAATTATTAGAAATTCAATGTCTTTTCAATACATACTAACAGTTTACAGTCTAAATTATAGAATAATGTCAGTTTAAATCTTTCAAACATTTAATTAAACTTCAATGCCACCAGGGTGTTAATCCTCAGTCTAAATGAATGCACAATTAAAATGGATTTTCAGTGCATCACTCTACAGTCAAACTAGTAGTACTTTGGTCAACATAATGCATAGATTGTCATGTATGGATGATTTCTGTGACAAGGGGGACAGTACTAAAGTTTCTGCCACATCACCACCATTCAGATTAGAGATTAGAAAGGCTTGGACACCAGTTCTGAAGTCGCTTTCCAGATGAAAGAGAGTACTGGTACCACATTGTCTGTGTGATTTTTAACAATGTTTTCCTTGAGGGAGAACTTGGTGTCCATGGTGAATCCCAGTGATTTGGCATTCAGTGCAATTTAGGGTTCAAAGCAAACAAGGTTCATGTCATTGAGCCAGGTTTGCATTGTAACTTGTTCCTGACAAATAATAAGATTTCTGGCTTGGTTGGCTTCTGCTTCAGGTAGGCACTTGACATCCAGGTCTCGAGGCTTTCAAGTAGAGTTGGATATCATCTTCATATTGGTGAATCTTGATGCTGCCATCTGTGAGTAGAGCACCAAGCAGCTCCATCTAAAGGTTAAAGATGACCGGAGACAGTAGGGGACTACACATGATAGAGATCTTCCGTGGCCTGGAGGTGCCTATGTGAACTAACTGGGGTCAGCTGGAAAGATAGGAGGAGAACTAGTGTAGGACATTACCAGTGAATCACATTTGTGGCTCTTGAGTGGTGATTTGATGAGGATGAGATGGTTGACTGTGTCAAAGGCAGCTGAGAGGTCCAGCAATAATAGGTGACAGCGGCCATCTGTTCTCCTGGAGGCGTTGTCTAGCATGGTTAAAGTGGCAGCCAAACAGGTAGTCTTCCAGGAGACTGCTTTTTCAATGCTGTTGCCAATAAATGATGGATAAGTTATGGCCGGTAGCAGAAGAGGCTATCAGGGTATAGTATATGTTTCTTTAGGAGCAGTAGGATCTGGATGGTCTTGAGAGCTTCTGAGACAATGCCTTGAGTGAGGAAGGCATTGACAACAGTATGTAGGGTGTAAGAGAGAGTCCCTGAGATAGTTTTGATGAAGGTAAAACATCATCTTCATATGAAGACATCATCTTCATATGGAGTGGCTTCAGGAAGTGGAGAACGCCAAACAGGTCTAGGGCTTTGAAGGTTCACCATTGCAAATTCAACAGGATGGGGTGATGTAAGAAATTAAGTAGGCTTGGTATTATCGATGTGCTGCTGGAACGTATGTATTTTTTCACTGAAGATGAGGTTGATGGTATCGCACTTTCTGTTGAGTGCGAAATAGGAGGGTCAAGCAGGGGGTTGTGTTTGGTTGTCTTGAACATTGTTCTGCTTCTGTTGGTGGCTTCATTGCAATCTGCACCGTCCTCCATAATCTTCCTCTACCTCATAAGAGTGACAATTGTTTAACGCTCAAAAGAACAGTTTTAGATAAAGACATAATTGTTGATTTAAACAATATGTTTCAATTTTACACAAGGATTAAAGATTGCTTCTTGGTCTATGGTGTATAACAATTTGCAAAATGAAGATATTATTATTATTATTATTATTATTATTATTATTATTATTATTATTATTATTATTATTCTTAGTCATCTTCGGCAATCAACCCAATTCTGTAAATCAGGCAGTTTGCGACCAAACAAATGCTTTGTACAGCTAGACACTTACTCCCTATTTTGAGGGACCATGTTAGCTTGTGGTTGCACAGTGCAGGGGTGGGTTTACCATCTAAAATGAGCCCCCAGTCTGTGCAACTCGAAATTGGTCTATAAATGACATAATATTGATAGAGTCACCAAGCACAATCATTTGTGGTGCTCCTGGTATTTCAAACTGCTGCTCCATGCAACATTCTACAATTAGCCCACGGATGAAGCATTTAAACAACACTATTTATTCATTGTGCCTCATAGCATTCACGGCAGGCTGAAATGCTTTAATAGCATCTGCTTTGCAGTTCACAGAATTGATTTATTCTTAGGAAGGTACTTATATCTGTGCGCTGATCCCCTTTAGCACCTAGCAGCCTCATTAGGCACGACGCATTATGAAATAATTCGCAGAAAGCGCATATTTTGAATTATTTCTTGAGCTCAGCAGTCTTTTTGGGTGTATACAAACTGAAACATTTTTCAGGAAACTAACAATATTAAGTAGTTTCACAATGTGCTGTAGCTCAGAAGTAATGTAGCCATACACAAAACTGGTATGACTAATTCACATTTTTTTCGAAACAGTAAATGTAGAAGTTTTCTCACATGTAAACTGCATTAGCAAAGCCATTAAGTCTGACTTCTTTTTAAATAAAAGTGCTTCTTCATTGGTTGGTAAGGTTGTGTGTGTGATTGTGTAGAGAGGTGTGTGGGTGATTGTGAGTATGAGTCAATGGTTGGATGTCTGGGTTAGAGATTTGGGGCCTGATTTATGAAAAGCCAGCGCCGCCTTCGCGTAATTTTTTTAAGTAAAAGTGGCGAAAACTTAGAAAACATAATACAATTTTGTAGATTTTTTGTCACTCGTGTCAAAAAATCATGCAAAGGCAGTGCTAACTTTTCATAAATCAGGTCCTTAGTGCATGAACTAATTAATTGCAGAAGCACTCATTCACAATGTGAAAAGTATGGCAATTGCATGATTCTTCTGAGATGCACTACACATTTGGTAGTAGATATATCTGAAGTACATATTTTTCATGCCATGGAGCTTGCTTGATGTGGGGACTCCCAACTAGAAGAAAATAAAATTCACGCCTAATAGCCAAGTTGCCCAAATAAAAACAGTACCAGACACACTGAGGCACAAAATATTTTTTCATCCTTTATGGTAGGAAGGTAGAGAGCAACGTGGCATGGGTAATATCTGGACCTGAACACAGAAAGATTTGTGTACACATTAATGTATAACTAGAAGCAATAGGAGACCACATCTTTAACTGGAATTAAAGAAGACAAGCCTCAATTCTTAGTACTGAGTGCCAGTATCTGTATGAAGCATTAAGGATTTTCTGTGGGCAAAATTCCCCGACTTCATATACTTCTACTGCCAAAATAGCAGCCACCCTATCAAGTACAGAAGAGTTTTGCTAAGAGCTGTTACTACCCTTCTACTTGTCATCTACCTCCAACACCAAACAACATACCCACCTGGAGGAAGAAGCCAGCTCAAGTGTTCTCCACACAATACCATTGCTTACTCATCCTAGGAAGCTCACCCTAATACTCCACCCTATGGTGTACTGCTTTCAGACTCACAACTAGAGGCTTGAGAAACCAATGGGTTGGGGATCATCTGAGGTGAGTGAAGAAGAGGGAAGAAACAGGTGCATTAGTGTCAGAATACAGCAGGCCTGAGCTGTCAGTGCCTTACCTTAAAAGGGATGTCTCATAGAATGAAGCACAATGGTGTGCAAGACAATGACATGCCCAAGTTCCTGTGCCTCTCACATAACACCACTAGTTTCTAGTCCTTTGCCCCAACAACCATAGCCCACATGGGACCCATGCAGAGTCCAATGGGGAGAAGCAGGCATAAGACCTAGTGGCTGGTTCACCAAGCTATTGACTTAGCAGAGATGTAGCCTTTTGATTTCCACAAAAAGATGTGAGCCGTGAAGGACAGCAGTCGCTACTAAAAACTGAAGTATTTAATTAGACTTAAGATAGCACAGCAATGGCGAGACATCAGAATATGGTGGAGCATGACACCAAGACGTAACTAGCAAATGCATCCATCAAACAAAAGGAGACTAAGGGCCTGATTTAGATATTGGCGGATGAGTTACTCCATCACAGCGGTGACAGAGACTCTGTCCGCGGAAATCTAAATCCCATTATATCCAATTGGATTTAGATTTCAGCAGACGGGATATAAGTCACCGTTGTTACAGAGGAACTCATCCACCAATATCTAAATCACGCCATAAAACTGGATTGGTATTGCTTAACGCAAAAGAAATGTGCTTGTTTTGAGCACTCTCAAAAGTAATAATACTGTCTGATTGTAACTCAAACCACTACACCTGAAGATATAATTCCAAGATTAAGACTCAGGTGACATCCCAACAAATGTATACATTCCTACCATGAAGTGTATGCAGTGTCATAGGTACTTCTTTGAAACCCTGGTCTCTTGGGATTGGGTCTACAGATCCAAACTTAAAATAAATGATCAAAAGCACTTTATACATTTTCACTGCATGGAGGTGACGCAACCATGAAACCCACAATGAATGCTAAGTTTTATACATTACAGCTTGTTACCTCCAATTACCCTTTCAATCATCAAATTTGTAGGCAAAAACAAAAATGTAAATAGTAACCATTAAATTGCATTATATTTTACCATTTAAATAGCACATTCGCACCATTGCTTATTTGTATAAAACCAGACGGAAATGGAGAAAAAAGCACGTATAGGTTGTATTTTCAGAAGGATCGATGCTTCTCTTGAACACTTTGTCCACTTCTGACCTACAAAGTTCTAAACACCTAACTTCTTTTGAGCACTGACGTTAAAGGGCATCGATGGTGTGTCTAATGTGTCAGGCAGAAGGGAAGGGTACCAAGTCTGTGACAACTCGATACAAGTGTCTATCAACAAGAGTAAATCTTTCCTCACAAATAAAAGGCAGCAATTGGAAAAGAAATATGTGTCAATGGAGCTTTACTTGAAGTAATTAATCACAGCGCCTCTTACCATTGTCCAAGTCACAAGCCTATTCAAGCAGTTATTTCATCATCTGATAGTGATTACGGATCCGCAATGAAACAATAATGGTCGGTGCTTGCACTGACATTTCCTAAACTGATAAATGTTCATGGGGAGGAAGGGGTGTATGAGGCAAACAAGCAGAGATGATGAACAGAGGTCATTTGGCGGTCATTAGCTCTCCAGTAAAAGCTTTTTTGGACTATGTCACCATCGATGACTGAGTAGATACCCAGTTCCAGCAAGGACTAGCGTGTACATGTTTGTATTTTATTGTACCAAAACTTAGGCTTTCATTTACTATTCAATTATTTTGGATTAAAAATTCTGCTCACCAATGAACATTGTAAATCGGCGTACTTTCATTCCGGGAAACAATTGTCTTGTTTTTGTGGGACAGGATGCACATTTTGACAGGGATTTTGCCGATAAAACATTTAAGGACTTGAGGAAACATGGACTGTCAATTACGTTAACATACATGTAATTATGCATTTTTTCATTCTTCCCTTAATCTTTTTTTTATACAGGCCTGCACTCTCTGTGGACCTAATGTTAAGAAACTATTTGTAAGCCCCTGTGTTTTTATTGATTAGCAGGTCACAGCTCTAATTCAGCCTTCAGCTGCTAAAACACGACAAGAAAATAAAGCTCTTGATAGAATATATTTGTGCAGAAGAAGAAGGAAGAATATGCATTTTCAAAACAAAAATGTAAAGGTTAGCCCTTAATGTTTTTGGATGAAGATGATCAACGCGAGCAGTTGAAATACTGCAGAAACGACTTGGCATTGGCACAATACAAATATTAACAGCAGTAATATGCACAATATTTGGAACTTGTTAGCGGTACGACTTGGCATTGGCACAATACAAATATTAACAGCAGTAATATGCACAATATTTGGAACTTGTTAGCGGTCTTTGGGAAATTACTAGCATCAAAGCTGTTTTCCATGTGCATGTTTCGCTAGAACAAAAATACCCTGATTGTTTCCCAGTAATCTTCATTTCTAACAACAGAAGTTGAATACATCCATAGGATTACCACTGGCACCAATAAAACTAATGGCCTGATATAGAGTTTGGGGGATGGGTTACTTCCTCACAAATGCGACAGCTATCTTCTCCGCCATACTACGATATCCATAGGCTATAACGAGATGGTAATACGGCAGCCAGGATACCTGTCATGTTTGTGACAGAGTAACCCCCTTTGCCAAACTCTAAATCAGGCTCTAAATCAGTTTTCTAACTAGTAACATCATCTCACTTTGTTTGACAGACTAACCTAGGGTCAAGATATTGTACCACAACTCATATGCAATCACATACATTTCAATTACATAAATGCGTAATATTATAGTTGGGTTAAAGAACAATCTGGTCAGTGTGGCCAAGATGGCGGTGCAGTGTGACACACATTTCCACTCTCCGCCAGGCTGACTTCGCAATCTGTGATGGTGCTGCTGCCCAAGGTCCCAAACAACATCAACAAGGTCCAACTTGATCCAACCACACCCAGAGAGAAAGAGTAGGTGCTGAAATGCTGCGTTCTCGCACAGATTGGAGGGGAAACAGCCCAGCACAAGGGGATCAACAGAAGATGGCGGCTTGAGGCAGCATCCCAAGCAAGGTGAAAGCCAGGCTTGGCCCCATGTGATGACAGCTGTTTTATCCTGTGAGGGCATCTGGCAGTGAGCTGAGGTATTCAGTACCCAAACAGAAATAGCTTGAGACTGGAGGCACTGGATTCGAAAGGGCATCACCCAGGGCTCTAAACAACTTCACCTGGGGCTCCTACTTTTACGAACCACAGTCCTGGTGGGGTGTGACAGAGGACTTTTATGACAGATAGGAGAGGGACTGCCATGACCGGTCAGACCAGAAGAGACTCTGACTCCCTGGGGCATGAGCTATGGCCTAAGGTAAAGGGGTGTGGCAAGGAGCTGCAGTTGAGGCTCCATAGCACACTGGCACTAACATCAGCTGCCCATAAACAACTTTAAACAACAGATACTTGCATAGCCTGTAATGTGAGCAGACTGAATTATGGAGCACTAAAACTAGTGCAGGTCCACCTCACCCCAGCCAGCAACCCGTCCCAATACCATAATGCCAGTATGGACCAACAAACCATGTTAAGGGGAGCATAAATTCACTGCCTCAGAGGAGCTGCTGTCTCACCTGGATGCAGATGGTGTCCCAAGAGTGGGGCAGGCTACATGGGCAAGAGGTGGGGATCCCTGGTGTCTAGTTACAGCAATCCAGGGTCCATGAATAACATTTCACTGTGGGCGACCACTAGTAAAACATTAGGATAGGAAGGTAAACCAGTTCACAGCCAGAAAGTCAGAGATGCACTGTATGCTCAGAAGCAACACATCTCAGCCAACAATCATTCACAGTGCTTTATACTTACTCCTGCCTGCTGGTCAATCTGCAAGGCACCTAGACGTGGTGTTTCAGCAAGGGGCACATTGAAGCAAAAAGGCTATCAGAGACATTTGTAAGCAACATGGACCTTCATAGGACCTTGACAACAACCAGCAAGAAACACATTCATGAGGATACTGTCCAAGACTGTTCATTTGGATTCTTACCCCTTGTCAGCCTGATGGGCTGTGAATATAGTTGCAAAAAAGCAGCAGCAGGAGGCAGTTAAAGTCCTTCTCTGCAAATACACACCATCCATAGTAATGGCAAGCAAGCATCAAAGCAAGAAAAGGAACAGATTGTCCATGGCAACCTACAACCTTTAAGTGGTTCTCATAACCACCCATCCTAAGACAATTCATGGAAGTCCTCTTTGAGAGGCTGAGAGACAACTTTTTAGCCTTTTGTGATGACCACTAAGAGCAGTTTCAGAAAGTTCAGAGAGACATCAATGAATTAGGCTTAAGAGTTCTCATTCTGGAGGAATCCAAATATGTTTTAGAGGAAAAAATTAGTTCTTTAAGGGAGAACTTCTTGCAGTCTAGGAAGAAAATATTGTCCTACAAGATTAGCATGAATTGGTTAAGAAAAGAAAAGAAGGAATAATTTCAGTATTCAAAGCATCCCAAGTGGTGCTGAGGAGACTTACATAAAAGCTTTACACAAAGACTCCTACACTGCCTCTCGAGTCAGTAAGCAAGCTGAACTGAATGCAAAGAACAGTGAGCCTCACCTCTCAAGGAAATCACTCCCTGGACATGATCACAAGGGTACATCACTTCCAGATGAGGGAAAAGATCATGGTGGCGGTGAGATCCAAGCATAGGTAGTTGTTTGAGGATGACCAGATCTAAATTTACCAGGATGTTTTGGCAGGGGTAAAGCTCCTCAATAGAAAGGAATTTCAACTTGTGATATAATTCTTACAGCAACATACAATTTCCTATGGCAACACTATGGAATATGGAATAGGGGAACATCTAGGACTCACAGAACCGCTTTCTTTTGGGGAAAAACAAAAGCTAGGTACACTCAGATTGAACACTAGGTTCAGCACTAAGAGGGCTCACAGAACAGCTTTCTTTTGGGGAAAAACAAAAGGTAGGTACACTCAGACTGAACACTAGGTTCAGCAGTAAGAGATTAAAGACGCATGTATCCGTCCAGTTCTTCTGGACTTCGACAAGCAACTGATGAGAATAAAGCAGGATACCCACATGATCAATTGGATATACAAACTACTAGTAAAGGACATAATTACTGTAAATCTGCAGCCCAGATCACTTGGGAGAAGGAACTGAGAGTGATATTTTTACCAGAACAATGGGACACCGTCTTCATCAACACTTACAGAGGAATCACATGTGTGTGCAGGGCAGGGAAGTGGCTAGTAAGATTCTACGCCATTGGCATCTCATGTCACACAGGCTAAACTCGATAAATGAAAACACCTCAAACTTTTGATGGAGGGGTCATAACCAGATTGGCAACATATACTGTGGGCCAGCCCAACTGTGACTATGCTCTGGGAAAATATCCTGAATGATATTGATAAGATAATCAGCGCTAAAGTCTCCAGGTACACAGTCAGCATCCCATTAGGCTGGATAACAAGTTTTAGATGTTGAAGTCGGGAAACGTGAAGAAGCTTGATATCTTCCCTAATATTTGTTGCAAAACAATTGCTAAAGCTCCTGTGGAAGCCTTCTTCCCACCTCAGGTTCAGAAACCAAACGCGCTCTGGTGAGACACCATAACTTATCCCACCTACACAAGAAGTCAACCGGATCTTTGGACTCAGTGAGGAGTGTGGTAATTGGATTCATTTAACACAGATCAATAACCTGAGAAACATAAACAAATTGAAACAACATGACTTAATTCACCACAAACAGGACTTCAAACAGAATAAAGTTTGAAAGTTTTACTATAACCACAAAGTCAATGTAACGTAAGTGGTGTGCAAAATGAATAGAAGTAATAAATGCATGAAAATCATAGGCTGACCAAAATGTCTGAAGAGATTAAGCCTACTAAACATCAATACTATTAAATAGGATAACACAAATTAACAAAACTAAAATATGCACATCAAAATCAGATTTCAAAGCTGATGATGGTGACATCACTAAATCGTCAAAATTCAATTAATAACTATCAGTCTTCAGGGCTGGACCATCCTTATCTCTACTATGAATTTGGCTTTGCACGTGTTGGAATGGGCTAACACATGTCGACAAAACAAGAAAAATAACAAAACTAATTTAGAAAAATCATCTTACTGGGGTAACACACTATAAAAATGCACCGGTGTAATCATCGAAGCTGAAAAGGAAACAAGAAACCACATTATATTATAGGTTATACCTCTCCTCATAGGACAGCAGACTGTAAAGATTTGTCGAAAAGAGCGTTCGTAGCTTCTTAACATCAGTAGACAGCTGCACCAGGGGCAGTGCAGAACACAAGCTGCACAGAGGGCAGCACAGCAGTTCAGAATTTATTGGGCACATCAGTACTGAGCAGCATAAGTAACAGGACATATAAACTAAAGGAAAACGCATAACAAAGATTAAGACCCAAATTTAAGAATAGCCTTTTGCCATCTAATGCCTCATAAGCATCATTTTTCTAATGCTAATGTGGCGTTTGATTGCCAAAAATGCAACACCATATCTACAAAGTGGTGCATTGCACCACTTTGTGACCCTTTTTGCCACATTATGCTTGCACCATGCATAATGTATGCAAAGGTGGACATTCCAGCGCAAGGAGGCCTGCAATAATGTTGCAATGAAATCTACAAGATTTCCTTAAGCCATTTATGGTGTAATTTTTAACGCCTGCTGAAAACAGGTGTTAAAAGGATGCACCCTTTGGAACCAATGGGCCTCCTTGCCCTTTGCTCCACTCGCTTCATAGTTTTTTACACTACTGGAGTAAAGCACCACAATGGTGTCAAAAATGTTGACGCTATTGTTCCTAATACCGCCATGGTGCTCTATATCTTCAATACGTAACAGGCGTATTATGGCGACAAGGGACGCCACTCCCTCAGACTGACTACGTTTCCAAAGTCTCTCCCTAACTAGAAATGTCCACAAGTTTCTGATTGGCTGACTGTGTGGGACCATCTTGAACAAATTAATCAATGACCAATGGAAAACCATTGATGACATAAAGTTTGCAACTATTCCGGATTTTCTCAGGGAAGATGCAAAGTCATCTCAATTAATTCATACAGTGCCACCAAAATATAACAATTGTTTGTCGAATGCAACTTTACAACTCTTTCCCACAGCTCACAGGATGATTCCAACAGTTCTAATGCAAAATTATTAAGGCTTCCTGTCTTGTTCGACATCTAGAACAAATCCTGTTACATTTGTTAACATAACCATTGATTCTGACATCAATACAATAGGACATTCTCTAACACATCAGCAACCTAGGAATTGATTCAGGTCAAAGGAAACAGAATAAATCAGTACTTTTCCTCTACTGCTGCAAAATTAATCTTCAGACCTAGTCTAGCTAAGAAAGCCTAAATAACCCTTAATACAACTAATACTTATAAATCCTATTGTACACCTTACAGTTTGAATCAAATATGCAGAGCAAATTATTTAATTGCCATCATTATTCATGTATATTAGGAAACAGTTTAAATGTGCATTCATTTCTCTGAACACATGAAACTCAAGTTATCAAATGTATTTAAATTAATGTAAGTACGATTAATTCATCTTCATTTAATACTCATAATAAACTTTTATTTCTACTATTGTTCTAAGAATAATATTTTTAATATTAATTCATGTCAGTCGTTCACTTGAATATAAATGCACAACGTCTTTCATGGCCAACTACGATATCAAACACGAATGGAGGTCACAATGTCTGCCATTTTTCAAGCGTGAACACATTTACATTTGATGTTAGTTTCTCTGTTACGCTTTTAAATGAAGGTTTATAAGTCATCATATGCTAAATTCTATGCCCCTAATGCATCTGTAAAATGTGATCTCTTCCACAATGTATACTCCTTTTTACAAAAACCTGGAGCCCGGTATTGCATTTCTTTGCTGAAGTCTATGGCGCTTTTACATGCCCCAAATTGCTACTCATCTTCTGACTGAAGCCCAGAAGGGAGGAATGAGCCATAAAGACTGTCATGGCAGAGTATCTGACTTAGAGAATGCCACACTGTCACTGTCGAAGGGGTTGTGAGTTAATCTATGAGTAAATAATGTGGGTGTTACATTAGTCATTTTAAAATGCAAAACATAGGAATTGTAACATACAGTAATGTCTGCTGCATGTTATAAAGATATTTCAACTCACCAATGAGTTCCATGTCCATATAGAGAAAAGAGGCCAAAGATCAAATTCTTCACTATGCATGCCTACTGGCATAAATTCACACTGCAGTTGATTAATTTGAGATTGAATTGGTAAACTGGGAAACTGTAATTTGGGCTTACTACTATGATACCAAGATCAAGGATTAATTATGAAGCTGCTTTGATGTTATATATATATATATATATATATATATATATATATATATATATATATATATATATTGTTATTTGGTGTAAATCCATTCAGTAGTTTTAGAGAAATTTAAGAAAATCCAAATTTGTATATATAGGGAAGCGAAGGATTCACAACCCCTTCCGATCTTGCGCTGAGATCTCATGGACTGGCAAAACTTCAAATCAGGAAGTGTTGGAAGCCAGAATGTTTTTCTAAGTGAATTTCTTTGGATTTATTAATTCTATTTCCTAACTATAATGTCCCTGTAACCTTTGGATTTTTCAGTGAATATATACATATAGTCACTGAAAAATCCAAAGGTTACAGGGACGTTATAGTTAGGAAATATAATTTATATACATATATATATATATTTGGTGACTTTGTTGGTATTGATATTAATTAAAATGCTTGAACCACTGCTTGCCGTGGAAATGTGATGCCCGTTTGACACAAGGTCAAGACATTACTAAATGAGGAGTTTCCAGTACTTACTTGGGGCTTCACGGACATGATGTTGACAAATTGGCAGTTGCAGCAGAACGAGTGAAGTGATATTTATTGACAATTCTGAATGAAAAGCACTCTGCTGGAAAGAAGATTATACATGGGACTGCGCCGCATATGTAAAGCAATGCATTTGAGAGGGTAAAATCTTGGGACTCTGAACAAAACTAACTATTAACGTTGCAATAATTTAGGCACTTTGAATTCACGTCCGTTTTCTCTGACTATGATGCTTTGCAAATAAAAGGAAGTGAAGTGTGAGATCTAGTGTTCGCCAATCACATTGAGAAAGGCAGTGTTTGCTGAAACGTATCTGTGGGCGAAATCAAATGGATTCAACTTACCTGTGGGTGCTCCCAAACTTTGTTCGTATATTATTATTGTGATTCCACCATCATACATGGGTAGCACCTGTTGGTCAGAGTTCAGCATTTTCTTTGGTGACTTTGTTGGTATTGATATATATATATATATAGATATATATATATAGATATAGATATATGTATGTATGAATATAAAAAAACCTAGTGGCGGCCACCACTAGGCAGTTAAAGTTAGGACCTAGTTTCCATAGGAAAAGCGTTTTTTGTTTTGCCAATAATTTTGCAGCAGCTGTTTGCGGAATCTTCAGGAGGTTTTCAAAACTAGTTTGACAGTCACTTCAGCTGCTGTGTTGAAAGTTTCAGGCTTATTCGTTGATCAGGGGCTGAGAAAAAGACTGGGTCCCAAAACATGTTTTCCCCATGCAATTTCCATAGGGAATTTAGACACGACTAAAGAACAAAGGGCTCAACCAAATGACACCAATTTTGGCAGCAAGGTAGCTCTTGGTCCAAAAGGAGCACTTTTTGTTATTTGGTGTAAATCCATTCAGTAGTTTGCCATGTTTGTTTTTTTAAAGCCCCCAGGTGTGCTAGGCCCCCAGGGCAATGCGATTTATAATAGTTAGGCGGGGGTAAACGAGACCCCCTCCCTGTGTGCACTCAATAGTGCCCCAAGGACTAACACCTCTGAGAGGCTTTAATTATATATAGGGAGGTGCATGGATCCCCTTCCTTTGGCTCCCAAGAGCCCAAGGACCACCACCTCCCCAGGGCTTTTTAAAAGGGGGCACACAGAGACTGTGGGGGTCTTGAGGCTCTCCTATGGTTTGCAGGAGACTTTGGGCACTCTGTTGAGAACAATATATTATGAAGTGAACATAGGAAGTGGGTTCTTTCTTGTAGTCTGCTGTGAAGACCAGAGATTGTTGTTCTCACTTTCCACTAAAAGTATGTAAAATGACCTAGAAGCCCCACCCATTAGGCCCTGAACATATAAGTTAGTGGTATGCAACATCTTCCCACCTTATTCCCAGGTGATGGACAGCTTACTAGAAAGCCCCCGGAGCGTTTTTCCCAACTTATTTTGGAGATGCATTCTTGATGCAGATCTCCACCAAACAAACAAGCATTTATTACATATAATTCAGAAAAAAGTACCCTTGTTTGGTAGAAGTACAACTCTTTCTAGTCTTGTTCTCTTCTCTACATTAGATTATTGCATATTTCTGTATGAAGACACTTGCGGAACAATCACATTGCCACAATTACAGACACCCAAAGTCACTAGAGACATTACTTTGTTGTCCTTTACCCAGCTGTAGTGTGGAATATGCACTATGCATGTATCTAATGATGTAGCACCTACTAATGAGGTAGTACAAATCTACTGCACTTGAGTTGACATTTTGTGGAAAACTGTGGCCTCTTCTTGTACAAATTAGCAGCTCAGTATGCATTCTGGCATTAATTCTCATTTCACAGAGATTAAACCCCCAACTAGGTTACCAACAGGGGGTTGGCCACAGGGACTGGCGGAAGACGAGGCCCAGTGGTCAACCCCCACCACACACATCCTAAGGCAGCGGGTGGTGTAGGGATAGGATGGCTATAGGAGTTGGCAGCAGGGTCTGGCCGCAGGCCAACTCTGCACTCCATTTAAAAAAAAATAGAAATTCACTGAAAAAACAAAGGTTACCGGGACATTAAATTTAGGAATAAGCATTTAAAAAACCTTAGAAATTCACCAAATGTTAGGAGACATTAGAGTTGGGCTCAGAAATTACACACACAAGAACAAAGAAATTCAGCAGTTATAGTTAGAGTAATTTCAAGTAACTATAACTTGTGTCCTAAGATAACTATAACTCAGGCCCTCACCATGCACACCTAATTACCCCACATATTACATCATTCAGGGTATCTTCTATAGCTTCATTGATACTATTACTGCACTATTTGCAATAAAATCATTGATGAGAAACATGTGCATGGGAGGGGCGCGAGTTATAGTTATCTTAGGGCATCGGTTATAGTTACTTGAAATAACTCTAACTATAACAGTAGAATTTCTATGGTTTTGTGTGTGAAAGTTCTGTAATGTCCCTCTAATCTTTGTTTCTTCAGTGATCATATATATATATATATATATATGCAAAATTCTTGAAGAAAACAAGAAACAAGTTTGTGTTTATTCATTATTGTACTAGATGTTTCAAGATGGAGCTGATTTAGCATTAACATATACAGTCCTTCCTTTATGTTCATACACCTTGTTTGCACTTATCTATCACTGAGGTGTGTGGTGTTTGCATTTCATAAGTAAGACTCGTTGATGGGTCAATTAACCTTTTCACTTTGACTATGCCCGAGTGTGTGTTTTTCTTGTTTTTTTCCAGAACTTTGCATAGATATATATATATATATATATATTGAACAATTCCAAAATTACTGTGAATATTTCCAAGGTTAATCTGACTCAGAATCAAGAACGTATTCTCAAGTTAGGGTTGAGTTTTTGTCCGAATGTGCATTGGGATTATGTTGACACACAAATTGAATTATATAAATTTACACGTAAATTGCATCTAATGAAGCATTTTTCCAACAAGGCACAGGCAAACCAGTCAGTGTCAAATATTAATGTGGTTGATTTCTCTGGGTTTCATATTGATGATGTTCCTGATTTAGTTGAGATTGTTGATTTAATCAGTACAGATGGTGCTATCAGTGATAATAGAGGTACTGACAATGAAATCTTGAAAACTATGGGACTTACAGTTGATCATACAATCACCAGTTCATTGAAACCTTCCAGTAGATTCAACTCTCAGCTACCTAGTGGCAATTTAATTGACACTTTTCAAGAATTGGTAGTTGATGACATTGATAATTTTCGTAATAATTGGAATTGTAAAAAATCTAAGAGAACCAATTTTTCAGCTACGGATTGGAAAGATTTGAATGATTTGAAATCTAATTGTACTATTATCATCAAGCCCTCTGATAAAGGAGGCAACATTGTGATCATGGACGTAGATAGGTACACCAAGGAGGCGTATCGCCAATTATCCAACAGGGAGCACTATGAGAAATTGGGTGCCAAGCCCACTATCGAATATCAGGCTATCTATTGGGAGATGTTGGATGCATGGCATACAAATGGCCTCATTGATCAAAATGAGTATCTCTACTTAAAAGTTGAGTTCCCTAAAATCCCATGCATTTACTTCTTACCCAAAATTCACAAAAATAAGAAAAATCCCCCAGGTTGACCAATTGTGAGTATGAACTCCTCCCTCCTAGAGAACACCTCGCATTATTTGGATCTTTTTCTATGTCCCTATGTAACTGAATTGCCTTCATATTTGCGGGACACAAATGACTTCTTATCTAAAATACACAATATTTCCTGGCAACCCAGTTTTTTATTGGTTACTATGGATGTAACTTCTCTCTATACTTCCATTTTGCACAAGTATGGCATTCAAGCTTATAGACACTTCCTAGGTACCCGCAAAATTGAATTTTTCCAACATACTAATATGCTTCTAACCATGCTGAGATTTTGCCTTACCCATAATGTCTTCCTATTTGATAATGAATATTATCTTCAGAAACAGGGGACAGTTATGGGAGCTTCTTTTGCCCCCACTTACGTGAACCTGTATATGGGATGATGGGAAAAGGAAATAGCCTGGTCAGATTCTAACAAGGATCATATGGAACGAGTTGTTCTGTGGGACAGATACATTGATTACCTTTTTCTTATTTGGGATGGTGATGAACATTCCTTGGTACAATATGTTAATAAACTTAACAATAATGAGTTTAACATTCATCTGTATTTAAAATATAGTACTTATACCATTGAATTATTGGATGTTCAGGTAACTGTCCATAATGAGACTTTGCAGACGACTATATTTCGTAAACCAACTGCATGCAATTCCATTCTGCATGGGAATAGTGGTCATCCAAAAGCTCTAAAATGGAGCATTCCCTATAGTTAATTCTTGCGGGCTCGTAGAATTTGTTCTGACAATGAATGCTTTAACATTGAAATTGCCACTATTATTCAAAGATTTCTAAATAGAGGCTATCCTTGGAAGATCCTAAATGATGCCCATCTTAGAGTATTGAATATGTCTAGAGAAAAAGTACTCTTTAAATCGGGAGGCACAGAGGATATCTCCCAAGGCAATAGATCTCCTCCGAGGTTGTTTTTTGAATTCAATCTACAACATTCTGAACAACATTATATGTAAAAACTGGCATGTTCTGCAACATGACTCATTTATTAAAGAGATTGTGGGTTGACATCCTCAGATCACATATCGCAAAAGCGGGTCATTAGGAGATCTACTCACTAGGAGTCTATTTTGTTCCAAGGTCAATCGATCCTGGTTATCTAAGAAAAGTTTGGGCTTTTGGAAATGTGGTCATTGCAAATCTTGCAAATATGCGCACAACACTCATTCATATATTACATTTGAGGGAAGGGTCTGCGAAATAACTGATCACATAACCTGTGCCATTGAGTATGTTGTATATGTGATAGAATGTGGCTGCCACAAAAAATATGTGGGTAGCACCATCCATAAATTAAAAGTGAGGTTCTTACAACATCTCAGAGCAATCAATATCCTTTAGCCAAACATTTCTGGGAAGTCCATGAAGGTAATTGTAGTTCTTTTACTTTTTATGGGATAAAAACCATTGCTGTTAATCCCCGAGGTTGGAATAGAACTGCAGCGTTAAGACAAATGGAATCCAAAATGTGCTTATCATTGGGTTCCAAAAATCCGTGGGGACATAATCTAGATGCAGAACTTTATGTGCATTTGTGAGAATTTCAATCTCATCTAATTTGATTCATGTGTAATGGATTCTCTGTAGACAGTGCTTGCCATAGACACTGTAAATGAGATTTGACAATCAGACCGTGAGTACTATAACCTGACTATAGAACATAGTTTGTTTTTTAAATGTTTTAATTGCTTCTTTGCACATCTATATCAGCACTTTGTATATCATTAGTATCAAATCTTAATTAGCACTTTAGGGTGATTGTTAGGCGGTCTGGTTTTTGTCTATATATTTATACTAAATTGGCCTTTTATTCCATATACAGGGACCATCTGATGGATCTATATGATCAATATTAGAATATGATGTTCTTTATTATTACTAGATGAACATTTAGCATGGATACAGTTTTTATCTGGAATCAATTGATTTTCAATGATTATATATTCTATATATGAATTTGTATCACTGTTGAGATGAATTGGGAAATTACATTTTTGCACTATTGATGAGGATTTAATATTTATTAATCTATATACAAATACTGCATATGTATGTGTTGAAATTATTTATAATATTTATCTGAGAAAATATATTTTCTATTGATGAAGGTATTAATATTTATTAATTTGTATATAAATATTCCTTATATATGTGTTGAAAATTATTTGTAATATCTATTTGAGAATATATTTTCCCTATTTATGAGAAGGATATATGTTGAAATTAATAGTCTCTAGAATAGGGTGATATACTGTGCCATGGTAGACATACAAAAGCACTACAACATGATCCTGATTTGATTATATGGATGTTATTTAGTAGTTTAGACTGAAGACCACGTTACAATATGGTCGCCATGATCTCTAACATCGCATTGATGTCGCTGAAACCAAAGAAGGACTATAAGATTTAAATAGGTGTTTGTAATATTGTCAGCCAATGTCCAGTTGAAGGCGTTTCTGAAACGCGTTGACATTTGGCCGGGACAGTGTGTGCTTGTTGTTTTTTGGCATTATTTCTATTATTATTACATTTTTTGATTGATTTTTTGAGCTTCATATATTTAGATTTGCCTTTATGATTTTTTTTTTCCAATAAAAAGAGTCGACGATTTTCCCAATAACTTATTTGGAATGTTTCTCTATCTACTTTTCACGATCTCCTGGATATTGTGCAGCCATTCAGTGTTGAAAAACGTCGCACCGCTCTTTGAATTGTAACTATATATATATATATATATATATATATACATACTTATTAAACCAATGCTTACAGGGACATTATAGATAGGTTCACATTTTACTCACACAAAACCATAGAAATTCAACAGTTATAGTTATGGTTATCTCAAGTAACTATAACTCATGCCCTAAGGTAACCATAATGCACAATTTTCTCAATACTTTCACTACAAATGTTACATTGATATTATCAATCATGTTATAAAAAATGTCTTGAGTGATGTAATATCTGTGGTAATTAGCAGTGCATGGTGGGGGCGGGAGTTATAGTCACCTTAGGGCACAAGTTTTTTAACGTTAAGTAATATTTAATTACTTTACGTTAATTCAACTACTGCTGCGCACAGTCTATGGCAGTGCATCAAGGTATAGCCACTGGGCTCCCAACCATGCACAGCCTTCGCCCATCTGCAGCAGGGGTTGGCCTACTCCCTATTAGTACACAACCATGTGCCATGCATGAACTCTGGCCATGCACAGCGGGGGTTGGCCACATGGTCTGGCCTGCAGTTAGGCCCTGCGGCCTACCCCCTATAAGCAGCCAACCTCACACCATGCAGGGCCCTTGGCTGTGCATGATGGAGGTTTGCTGCAGACCGTGCAGCCAACCCTCCATATGCACCCAAACCTGCACCATGCACGGCTGGGCTTGGGTTGGCCCCACCCTGCCTGATGTGGGCCCGCCCTGCCTGATGTGGGCCCCAGGGCCCCATCCTCCAGGGCATGGCCAATTATTTAAAGTGGGAAGAGGGCCATGTGCCCCCCCTCCCCAGACTGTTTTCAGCATGGGGACATAACCCTGGGTACATCAAAATATAAGTGATACACTCTTCCAACCATGAAGAACGGAACTAGTGACAGGGGTCCTAAATTCTAGGAGCAAGAGGCCTCACACATCCATAGGGTGTAATGCTTCATCAATGGCACTGCTCCTCGTCAGACCGGCACTGCAATGTCTGACGGGCACCACCCCTGGTGGGGGGGCTCTTTGCCGGAGATCTTTTTGTATGGTGGTGCCGTGACCCCAAAGGTGAAAGAAGTGTCAACGGAGATCAAAAGAGAACGTGGTTTAAAATTGACTCTCAAAACCACCACTGAGACAATAGTTTTATTACACCAGATGGACGGTCAGGGCCAATGTTAAAAAGTACAGTCAGAAGAGTGAATAAAGAAATTAAGATCAATCACTCTATAGAGAAAAATATATCAAAGGGAGGAGTCTGGGGATTCTCCAAAGCCTACCCATCCCATGGGACACTGTAGCTCCCTGCCTGTCAAAGTGTGGGCAGGAAAGACTTTATTGCTCTTACCCAGTGGGTGCAGAATGGCTTCCAGCAGTATGTTTCTCCCTGCCCCCTACTCTTGTGGGCAGGAAACAGTGGATTGCTCCCTCCTGGCAGGAGCATAAGGAAAAGCTGCTCCAGCCAGGCAGGAGCAAAGAAGACAAGTGGCTCCAGACAGAACCGAGGTTGTGTTCTGGCAGAGGAGCCAGCGGGCTGCAGTGACCATGGGCCACCTGTCGCAGGACCTGATGCCTCACAATGCTGTGGGGGTTCCGAGTGGGACTGGGTCACCCACCAACAAAAAAAGCACAGCAGTATATAAGTGTCTCCTTCTGCTACCTTTCGCAAAAAAAAAAAAAAAAAAAAGCTTTCGGTGCCTTGGCTGCAACCAGGAAACTCAGATAATTTTTTTAAAAATTCAGCTTCATTATGCTCCCTCTCGGGATCGCCACAATTCACCCTGCTTGGACTTTTCTGTCAAATATTCTTCTTGTTGAGGTGGCCCAAGAAGGGACAGGGGCACCAACAGCAATTTATAAATGTGTTGTGGAGGACTCCAATGAACATAGCAACCACCAAGGAATGTTTTAAAAACATAACCACCAAGGAATGTTAAAAAAAATATATGTCTCCCAGGTCATTAAATGCATGACCCCAGGATAGCTTGCAATTAGGTTTTTTAGGCACTCCAAACTGGAGCTTTATGCTCCTCAGCTGGAGTGTGGGAACCCTTGTGGGTAGTCCTCTGGCTGCGTTTTGTGGCCTGAAGAGTTTTAGAAGGATGCTTATGGTTTCAAATAGAAATGTTTTATTGTAAATATTTTATGACAGTAATTATTATTAAGCATTGGCTGTGTGTGTATATATAAGGAATACATTAGATTGTGGTCATTGCTAAAGTATTGCGTTGATTTTTTGACAAAGCAATAGGTCTATTTTATATAGGTTGATCTGTTGACTGACTGATAAAGGCAATAGGCCTGCATTTTATATTTTGGTGGTTTGACCCTTTGACAAAGACTGTAGGTCTACCTTACTTAAAATGACACCCAATTATATTGTTACTTTATATTTTACAAAACTCAGAAATAGAAAAACAAAGGTTAGAGTGGCATTGCATATAGGTCTGATACAGCTATCTTACTTTAGATTAACAAATATTCCACAGAAATTCACTGAAAAAACAAAGGTTAAAGTGAAATCATTGTTTTGTAACATTTTAAACTCTACAACACTGAAATTCAACAGTTATAGTAATTTTGTGTCATGTTGTGTTGTGCGGATTTGTGAGCATGGCTAATCACCGGTCAGGGTATCCAGGTGCTGAGCTGGTACTAGGGGTGGAGCCCAGGTACGGGAATGGCTTTGCAGATCACATGTGGCTGAATTGGAAGAGCCAGGTCTTTAGCTTCTTCTGTAATTCAAAAAGTGGTGAGGAGGCTCTGATGTGTTGAGGGAGGACATTCCAGCATTTGGCTGTGATGTAGGAGAATGAGCGTCCTCCAGTTATGATTTTGTTGATGGTGGAGGTTTGCAAGTGAGAAAGACGCTGGTTGTAGCTGTCTTGGTGGCGTTTGTGGAGGATCTGTGCTCCTGAAGGCGTGTTTGAGGAGCTTGAAATCGCATTGTTTTTGCACTGGGAGCCAGTGGAGATCTCTGAGGTGTGGAGGGATGTGGATGCATTGTGGAAGGTCCAGGATGAGTCTGGCGGGGTGATCTGGATAATATGATATTATGTGTAGGAGGTGGGCTGGGATTTTGGTGTAAAGTACATTGCCATAGTCAAAGCTCTACACCATGTACTGATTATTATCTTACATATTAAATCACTTATGACATGTTCTATGACATCATTTATAACATCCCTGATGATATGTGAAATTACATAATTGTTGACGACACTGTGCACTACAATGGCATGAGTTGTAGTTACTTTAGTTAACTATAACTGGTAAATGTCAGCATCTTTTAGAGTTTAAAAACTATGTTTCACCTACCTATAACCATCACTTCAACCTTTTTTTCTGCAAAAAAATAGATAGATAGATAGATAGATAGATAGATAGATAGATAGATAGATAGATAGATAGATAGATGTGCAATATGGTCAGCTGGATGTTGCAACAACACAATACATTTGATACAATTCGTAGTAGGCAGCTACACAATTACCAGTGCACGCTCAAATTGTGCTAAAGTGCATGTGCATAAAAAGCATTAGAGAAGTGATGGTTTAGTCATCAGTGCAAGGATCTGCACATAGTAGAATATACATAGAACTGCTAAAAAAGGAGACGGGGTGCCACAGGTTTGTCTAGTATGGGCAAGGTCTGATACAGGAGGTGATTGTCATGGGCAAAAATACCTATCCCATAGGTAGAGTGCTGCAGTATCAAGGGCGCTCGAACCTCCAGGCCACAAACAAGATGTCATTACCCAATTTAGTACATTTAGCACAGTTGCATTCCGGTATCAACCAATTATTTCATGACTATAAACCATGATTATATAAACGCTCATATGCGACAGAAGATTTGGGACCCATGCATTAGAATTCAGACACCAATGTACAGCTCAGGCCACATTGTTTGAAGGGAAGGCTGCGTGGATTCTCTTGGTGGGATAAGACCAAGCTTGCTCAGCAGCTCTCTCAGACAGGGCCATGTGGCCCATATATATGATGCTATGAAGTTATGCACATTCAAATCGTCAGGACTAGCACAGAACATCGGTGCTGCTTTGACACATCTTACCCCATGGGACTTGAAGAGTGGGAGCAGCCACTGCTGATGTGCCAAGTCATATTTTTTGTAGAACAAAATAAAATGGGTTAAATTGTCTATTACTCCAAAGCTCCAATCACATTGCTCAAGCCCAGCCACAAGCCTGCGCGCACAAATCAAGTAGTCTCTTGTCAGCAGAATACCTAGCATATATTTCACCTACAGCATTCGCTTAAGCTCAGGAAGTATCAGATCCACATAACCAGTACAAGGAGGACCATAAGCATTGTTGAAATAGTTGCATCAGATTGATCCTGGCCTAAGCGTGGGGTGTGCCCTCGTCGACATATATTCACAGTATCGATCTTTGATCTGCCCCACAGTATCCTGCCTCACTCTACAGTGTTCTGCCTACAAGGTCTCCAGCTGCAGTTCTCTTAGGACATTCTTCACATGTGACACCCACAAACTCCCCCCAGAGCCACCACTAGAGGTGCTTCTTCCAGGGTTCGCAGGTGTACTCCTGCCTTACATTTTCGTACCAGCCTTACCCAATAGAGCATTGGCCTTAGGGCTACTGTTTCTAACATTAGTGTGAGGTCAAGCTTGGCATAGAGTGCCCTTAGATGGGTTGCTGGTTCCAGCCTTAGTAGGGCTTTCAAGAAGTTGTTCTCAGCCACTTGTAATGGGCTAATATTCACATACCACAAAAACTCTGCCACACAGAGTGCTGCTGCCGCTGTCTTTTGAGTATAGATTCCAGGATAACACTGGTGCTTCTAGCACCAGCCTTGTGCCTAAACTTCAAGACTGCCCAGTGATTTGTTTCAGAACTGTAGTTGCCTTCCTCACATGGCTACTCCAGTACAGATTCTCTGCAAACTGGATACCCTGGTAGTAGAAGTGCTTAACAGTTTCTTTGGACACACCATGAATCAAGGGCTTCTGCATGAAGTCAGGGGACGGGTGCAAAACCATATTCTTCATCTTACTACTATTAATAGTCAGTGACCTTTTTGTTGCAGTAATCTACAAAGCAGTTAAGCAGCCTGTGGGTTTCATTTTCGGTATGCGCCATCAATACTGCATCATCTGTAAATAATAGTATTACAACCCTCCTTCCAGCTATGGTGGATACGTCGAGTGGTTCCTTTAGCAGATAGTCTGCTACATCATTCAAGAAGAGGCTGAAAAGTAATGGTGTCAGCCAACATTATTGCCAGATGCTGTCTTCCACCGCGAAGGGTTCAGTGCACTCACTGACTGGCCCATACCTGACTCCGTACATGTCACCAGAGTGAAGATCCAATATGGCCTTTACCAGAGCAATGATCTCTAAAGTTTGTCCCTATCAACTAGATCACAGGCTGCTTTCATTTCTACAAAGATTAAATAGAGTGAGAACTTTCTTACTATCATGAATGTATATGAAATCATATATAGGTGAAAGGTTTGGTCAAACATACTTATAAAAGACCGAAAGCCAGCTTGCACTTCTGCCATGATCTTATAGGCATTCACCCATACCTGCAGGGGCGATTGAGCAGGACTTTCCCAAGAACTTTCCCTGTCCCATTCAGAAGAGAAATCGGGTGGAAGTTGGAAGGGCTGCCATGATCATCCTTCTTATAGATGGGAAAAGTGGTGGCAAAGGGTCAGGAGGATGGTACAATGCTACCAGAAAAGGCTGAGTTAAACACTTTAGTACGAATACTAGCCCAAAAGTGACACTCCTCTTCAAGATGCTCAATGCTCTTTCCACTTCCAGAGTCAGAATATCAATTGTACAACAGCCCAGTGAAAGGCCTTTTTGCACCACCGGGTTACCCAATGAGCTTGTAGTGTTGAGGATATATAAGGCACTGAAATGGTGGACCCATGCAGGTGGGCCTATGTAGATTTGTATGGTATTCTCTTTCCTCTTCTCCACCTGTGCTACAAGTTCCCAGAACCTTTTAGTATTGTTCTCAGATGATGCCTCACTCAGTTCCACCCATAGTGCCTTATGAAACAACAATTTCTTAGTATTTAACAGTCACTGGCACTCATTCCAGCATTTTCTGAATTTCAGTTCACTCTGGGGGTTTTAGTGGCGCCGCATCAGGGCATATGAGACAACATTCTTTATTCTGGCACAATCATTGTCATACCATCTATTCCCTGCTACTCACCTCCCTCTACTTGAGCCAGCTGCTTTGGACACAGCAGCCTTGGACCACAGGGCCTTCAACTCACTTGCCATACCATTGTATGCAGCTAGAAGTTTGCCACAATCATTGGTCAGATTATTAAAGATTAAGGCTCCATACTTTATAGCTAGACATTTGAGCAGCAGGAGTTCAAGTAGATACTTCTAACTGTTCAATTGTAATCTCCTCCTGCTATTGGATGGGATGATCTAATGTCCATAACGCCCCTCACATCGGACATTCACACTGGCACACCTCACGGAGCACAACTTCATGCAGAGTACCATATCGCACACATACTCCCAGGCCTCTATAGCAACAATTATATAATCAATCAATCAATATATATATATATATATATATATAGAGAGAGAGAGACAGACAGACACAGAGAGTGACATATATATATATATATATATATATATATATATATATATATATATAGAGAGAGAGAGAGAGAGAGAGAGAGAGACAGAGAGACAGAATATAAAATTATATGTTTCACCTAACTATAAACGTCACTTTAACCTTTGTTTTTTCAGTGATAAATACACACATATAAATATATATCTATATATCACTGAAAAAAACAAAGGTTATAGGGACATTATGGTTAGGCTCACATTTTAAGTATACAAAACCATAGAAATTTGCCAGTTATAGTTAGAGCTATCTCAGCTAACTATAACTCGCGCCCTCACCACGCACTGGTAATTACACAAATTTATAGCACTTATGACATCTTTGATTACACCACTGATGATATCAATGTAATATTTGCAGTAAAATGTTTGACAATAAAAACTGTGCATGGCGGGGGCATGAGTTTAAAATGTGAGCCTAACTATAATCTCTCTGTAAACTTTGTTTTTTCAGTGAATTTCTATGTTTTTTTTAACGTATAGTAATTTTCATTCCTATACATTAATCCAACCACCACTGCACACAGCGTGCGGCCAGGCACTGTGGTCAACCCCCTATATGCATCCAGCATTACACCGTGCACATCCTTTACTCATGTGCACCCGAGGCTGCCTGCAAGAGCTGGCCTGCAGCCAGACCGTGCAGCCAACCTCCCTAACCACACAACCCCAGGCTGCGCATTATCCTTTCATCATGCGTCGTGGGAGTTGTCCACTGCCTCTTTGGGTATGATAATAGGTGTGAGAGGCGATTCAGGGGGTGAGAGTGGCTGTCAGATTGTCTGTCTGCATGTGAGAGTACATACATCAGTGGTGTAGTGGGTGCATCAATGTGTGCGCAGGTCTGTGTGTGAGTTCATGAAGGTGTCAGTGAGTCTGTGAGCAGGTGTGTGATGTCTGAGTGGGTGAGTGGATGCGCAACTATCTAAGTGGGTATGAGTGGGTGTGTGAGGGTCTGACTGGGGCTCTGAGTGAGTGCATGAGGATCTTAGTGAGTCTGTGAATGGGGGTGAGCGTCTGAGAGGGTCTGTGAGTGGATGCATACATGTCTGAGTGGGTGTGTGAGAGGGTGAATTGATTGAAAGACAGCAGAGAGAGAAAAAGGAAGTGAGGGGTAGAGAGATAGAGTTTTTTAGACTTTGATGTCTGGAACTTAGAATGAGATATTTGTATGGCATTGAAAATATATATATATTTTTTTTAAAGTTAGTGAGTCCAGTTGGATTCAAACCCCCAAAGTTCAGTTTGAAGGTCTGTGACCTTCACACTGAGCTAAGGGGGGGTTTCTTTTTCTTTTTTTTTTTAACCCTTTATGGGCTTTCTAGGGCCATGAGAGCGCCCTCAAGGGCTTCCCCATGGTCCCAATTTATTTATTTAGATATACTTTTTTATTCTAAAAAAATTTATGAAAAGCCCTTGTCGTAGTTTGACTCTTGCGCTAGGCAAGACTGCTGGTTTAGGGATGACTGCAAAAAGAACAGATGATGGACGGAATGTTGAACAATGTAAATATTCACCCCAGTCACAAAGATCTGGGTTTAATCCATTGTTTCTTTGCTCACCACGCCACCCCAGTTTGGACCCAGCCATATGCTAATCAGTCTCGACCCCGTTCCCCATTGGAACAGTCCAGCCCGAACTGCCAAGCCAGATCCTCCCTGGATCGAAGCTTCCTGGGACCGGTTTCAGAGTATCACCCTTCATCAGCCAGGCTAGCTTGACTCCAGTGGCGCAGTGAGTACAGGACCCACATCTGGGCATACCCTTCTCACTTGGGGTGACAAATGCAAAAAGAACAAATGAAGGATGGAATGCTGTACAATGCAAACATTCACCCCCAGTCACAAAGATCTGGGTTTAATCCATTCTTTTTTTGCTCACCACGCCACCCCAGTTTGGACCCAGCCGTTCGGGCTGCACTGTTCCCATGGGGCACAGGGTCAAGACTGATGTGCATATGGATGGGTTCAAACTGGAATGGCATGGCAAGCAGAACAACTAATGGATTAAACCCAGATATGTGACTGGGGGTGAATGTTTGATTTGATCTGCATTCCGTCCATCATCTGTTGTTTTTGGTTTAGGGATTACAGGACTTTTGTTTGTAGGTGACTAGGCCAATCCTACAACAAGTCGCAACTGTTGGGCCAACCCTCCAGGCTCACAAGCAGTACCTTAGCAAAACCCAAACAGTAAAAGGTGATTTGTGGCATCCTTCACACATGGGCTCATGGGTGCGAGATCTCAGGGGGGTCGTGGTAAAACTGAGATTACTCTTTTGTAACATGAGCAACCTGTCTTGTTCACATACAAGCAATGAAAGAGATGCAGTGAAGTTTCCAATAGGCTTTATTAATAAGACTGCAATCTACTGTAAATTGCATGGGCTGCAATGATTAGGATAATGAACAATGCCAGAAACAGAATGGTAAAAACGAGAGTCATGAATACAAAGACCCCCACCATCTTTCAATAACATGAGATGCAGGTGTGAAATTAACCTTAATACCCTAGCATACTGAACCGAATCTCTAACCTAAAGAGAGCTAGGTGTTTTAAACCTAATCTGCCTGTACCATGTCCATGAGAAGAGGCCCCCAAACCTCATTACCTTCGAATGAGGTCTCTAGATCAGACTCTGTGGGGTCACAGAGACTGGGTCAGCATCAAGGCGACGCGTAGCATAGATAACGTTGATGACATCTGTTAGGAATCCCTCTGATTATCTTGTCTGTGTGAGATGTATTTATACAGATCTTGTAGGACCCCTGACACAGGTATGTTCCCAAACAATAAATAAGAAGGCATGCTTGGGGGCAGGAATTATATAAACAATTCCCTGAAAAGGTACATTATGCTACTTTCACAAGAAAATGAGAAAGTACATGATTTAAATACCCACGTATCTCATTTATCTTTGATGCTGATAGAGACGCCTTTACAGAGTGGCACTAATAGCGTTAAACTAAAACATATTCCTAACTATAAACATGGCAGCCATCTTGGAATAAATAATCAAAGAAATGTGCTAAAACAGAGCAAGCTAAGTAGGTTGAAAGTCACTAGGTGCCGGGGGCACAAGCCTGCAAGCCAGAAGGCTAAGCTAAACACCTGATTACCATTAACACTGAATAGGATCCACTACACAGACTGATACTTAGAATGTGATATTTGTATGCAATTAAAAATAAAAAGTGTATTTTTTTAAATATAATTTTTTTAATTAAAAGAGATAAATAAAAAAAGGTATTGAGTCCAGCTGTACTCGAACCTCCAAAGCTTAGTGCGAAGGTCTGCGACTTAAAATAAAAAAAATTAGCCCTTACGATCTTTCTAAGCCTATGAGGGTGCCCTCAAGGGCTCCCCCATGGTCCCTATTCATTTATTTATTTATATATACAGTTTTGGGTTTCTTTATTTAAAAAAAGCACTTACGGGCTACATGGCAGTGCAGGGGAAGCCTTAAGGCTTCCCCTGCAGTGCCATTGCTTCATCAAGTACGGAGCTGCTTTGACAGCAGTTCCCTGCTTGCTGAAGCATTTCATCTGTCCACTGCATATGTGCAGGGGACAGAGATGACACTCTTAGATTTTGTAAGCGGGACCTGCTTTAAAGGGCCCGCTGTCCAAACCCAAAGTATTAGCTGTGGCTTGGCTGAAACGTTGCAGCCAAACCACAGCAAGCAGCTTTGTTCAGGGATGGCCACCCCAGGACATAGCAGGAGCTGGCCCTTGCAGTGGCGGTACCCAGGACCATTAGTGGCTCCACAAGGGGGGCCTTGCGGCCCCCTCCAATGAGATTAACCCTGGGGGTGGCGGTCCCCAAGGCTTGGAGGTTCCATAGGGACCCCTTTCTTTTTTTGAACATTTACCCCCGGGGTGGTGGTCCCCAGGGCAGCGGGGGTTCCAAAGGGACCCCCTTTCTATTTTTTTAATATTTGCCCCAGGGGTGGTGGTCCCCAGGGCAAATGGGGGGGCCATAGCCCCTACCACATTAATCACATTTATTGCCCTGGGGAGGTGGTGGTCCCGGGGCAGCTGGAGGAGGCCAGGAGCTCCCTTTCACACTGAAGACACAGCTCTGGGGAGGTGGTGGTCCCCAGGGCAGCAAGGATCACGCAGCCCCACTGCACATTAGTTGTAGGCCCCGGGAAGGTGGTGGTCCCGGGACAGAGGGATAGGCCAAGAGGCCCCCCGCATTTATAAACAAATGACCCTGGACCTGGCCCACCTGGGAGCTATATGATAACAAAGCACAGGAGACCACGCTTCGTTTATTTTTTGATTTCACAGTGGATCCACAGATCCGATCAAACATTTTTTACAAATGCTTTTCAGCCCGACGGGGTCCCTCAGGGACCCCAGCGCCAGGGCAAAGGGATCAGGGTGACTGTACCCTGGCCCCTTTTTTTTTTTTTTTTTTCTCGGACGTCGCTGAAGCCAAGTCCAAAGATGGCTACCAACACTCTCTTGCTCAAGTGTTGCCAGCCAATCAGATATCAGCACGGGGACAGTTGGATCCCAGGAGGATCTATGTCCCCATATATCTGTACTTTTTTGCCTTAAATTTCTCCAAAACTACTGAACGGATTTGCACCAAATCACAAAACACGTGATCTGCGTAACAGAATCTACCTTAATGCCAAATTTGGTGTAATTCTGTTCAGAGGTTCGGGCTGTAGGTGTGTTTAAAGGTCATATGGAAAAATGAATGCTGAAGATGTGTTTTGGGACACCCCTTTTTCTCAACCCCCGCTTGAAAGATCACCCTGTAAATTTCACGACAGAAGCTGAACTTAGCAAAGTATAAGTTTGGGAAATTTTATGAATATTTGTTAAGCTGCACCAACATTATAGGCGAAAAAAAAAACCACTCTTTATATCGAAACTAGGTTCCAACTATAACTACCTAGTGGCAACCGCCACTAGGTTTTATATACATTTATATAAAATTTAAGAATAGTAGAGATATACTTACCTAAACATACTCACCTTCACAATATTCTGTTATTGAATATTTTTAACACAATATTTTTGGCAAGTGTATACCTTTAGTCCTGGCATATAACTATTGTTGGATAGATGTTTTCTTTTTTTTATGTCAGTTGATGTTTGGTATTTGATAACCAAGGACATCACTATAGGAAATGGTGCATTACCTTGCAGTGTTTTGACACAGACTAATACATAGGGGAGGTTGAACTACATTATTTACTGGCTCCAAGAGTGTTATTCTAAGAAGTATATTTGATTGGACAGCAGTTTGGGATGTGATGGGCCATGAACATATGTGATTTGAGCTCAATGATAAGAATAGCATCATTGATATTGTTGACAAAAATATGCTAATGGTTGATGACTTTTAAAATGATTGTGGTGTGGGGTGACAGTGGAAATGGTTGATAAAAGTATAGACTGCTTTGCTGTAGTTTTTATGGCTGAGTCTGCGAGTGCATGCGCTAGCGCATGCATCTCACTTATGAGACTCTGTGGTGTACAGTAAAGGGCTTGGAGCCCACCTGTCGCTCGCCATTTGTTGGTTTGTATGCCACTCTTTACATCCTCATAATTTGTCAAGGCAGGCCTGGCATCATTTTGTTCCTCTATGTAAAACAGGGACCAAGCACTAATTGATCCAGCTTAATTAGTGCCCATCTACTGCTCCCCACATGATGGAGGTACTGTGTTGTTCTTTTTAACTTCTAGTGCTATGCAAACAGAAGTCATGTGACTGGAAACAATGTGCCCAGCAGGACAAACAAAATTGCAAAGTCATTTTTTTCACTTTCCACTCATTTTTTCCTTTGTTTTTGCTTGTGGGTGCTCTTCTCAAAAGATGATGATTAACTAGTTTGAAATATTGCAAAGCAGCATTTTTTTTATTATTATGTGTAAATTCTCAAATTATGCTTTAACTCATAATCATGCAGTACACGCCAATCCACCCCACTCCAATCTGCCCCCCTACAATCCACAACAATCCAACCCACTTTTAACCCACACCAATCCACTCCACTCCATCCCACCCCACTCCAATCCTCCTAACCCATCAAATCTAATCTGCTCCACTCCAATTCACCTCACTCCAATCAAAAACAATCTGCACCACTCCAAAAGAATCTGCCCCACTCCAATCCAATCCAAAAGAATCTGCCCATTTCAATCCAAAACAATCTGTCCCACTCTAATCCAAAACAATATGCCCCACAGCAATCTGCCCCAATCCAAAATAATCTGTCCCACTGCAATCTGCTGCACTCCAATCCAAAGCATTCTGCCCCACTTCAGTCCACCTCTCTGTAATCTGCCCCATTTTAATCCAAAACAATATGCCTCACTCCAGTCCGCCCACTCCATCTGCCACCACATCAATCCAAAACAACCTGTCCCACTCAAATCTACCCCACTCCAATACAAAACAATCTTCCCCACTCCAATCGGCCCTACACCAGTCTACCCCACTCCAATCCAAATAAATCTGTCCCACTCCAATCTGCCCCACTCCAAACTTCCCCACTCCAATCAAAAACAATAATCCCCACTACAATCCAATCCACCTCAACCCAATTCAGTCCACCCCACTCCATCCCAGTTCACCCCACTCCAACCCACCCCACCCCCATTCAATCCACCCCACACCAACACAATCGACCCCCAGTACACCCTAATACGATCTCCCACACTCCAATCCAAAACAATCTGCCCCACTCCAGTCTGCCCACTCCAATCCTAAACAAAATGTCCCTCTCCAATCTGCCCTACTTTAATCCAAAATGATCTGCCCCACTCTAATCTGCCCCACTCCAATCCAAAACAATATGCCCTACTCCAATCCAAAACAATATGTCCCACTCCCATCTACTCCACTCCAATTTGTCCCACTTCAAACCAAAACAATCTGCCCCACTCCAATCCAAAACAATATGCCCCACAGCAATCTGCCCCAATCCAAAACAATATGCCCCACTGCATTCTGCTGTACTCCATTACAAAGCATTTTACCCCACTTCAGTCACCTCTCTCTAATGTGCCCCATTTTAATCCAAAAGAACGTGCCTGACTTCAATCTGCCTCACTCCCCATCTGCCCCACTCGAATCTGCCCCACTTGAATCTGCCCACTCCAATCCAAAACAATCTTTCCCACTCCAATTGCCCTTACACCAGTCTACCCCACTCCAATCCAAAACAATCTGTCCCACTCCAATCTGCCCCACTCCAAACTGCCCCATTCCAATCCAAAACAATCTGTCCCACTCCAATCCGCCCCACTCCAAACTGCCCCACTTCAATCCAATCCACCTCAGCCCACTTGAGTCCACCCCACTCCATCCTAATTCACCCCACTCCAACCCACCCCACTCCCATTCAATCCACCCCACACCAACCCAATCCACCCCATCCCAGTCCACCCCACTCTAATCCACCCTAATACAATCTGCCCCACTCCAATCCAAAACAATCTGCCCCAGTCCAGTCTGCCCACTCCAATCCTAAACAAAATGTCCCTCTCCAACCCTCCCCACTCCAATCTGCCCCATTCCAATCCAAAATTATCTGCCCCACTCTAATCTGCCCCACGGCAATCCAAAACAATCTGCCTCACTGCAATCCAAAACAATCTGCCCCACTCCAAACCAAAACAATCTGCCCCACTCCAATTTGGCCCCGTTTCAATCCAAAACTATCGGCCCCACTCCAATCCAAAACAATCTGCCCCACTCCAACGTGCCCCACTATAATCCTAAACAACCCACTCCAATCATAAACAATCAGCCTCACTCCAATCCAATCTACCCCATCCCACCCCAATCCAATCAATCCAACTCCATCCCAATTCACTCCACCCCTGTCCACCCCAATCCACCCCAGTACAATCCAGTCCACCCTCACAACAATCCAATCTACTCCATACCAATCCAGTCCACCTAAATCCATCCCAGTCCAATCTTCCCTACTCCAATCCAATACACCTCACCCCAATCCAATCCACCCCAATCCAATCCAATCCAGTCCAGTCCACCTAACTCCAGTCCCATCAAACCCACTGCAGTTCGATCCAGCCCACTCCAATCCATCCCACCCTACCCCAGCTCATCCCACCCCACTCCAATCCAACCCACCCTAATCCAATCCATCCCACGCCAATCAAGTCTACTGTTATCCAATCCACCTCATTCCAAACCAATCATCCCCACTCCAGTACAATCCACTTTAATCCACCCCACTCCATTCTGATCCAGTCCACATTAATCCACCCTACTCCAGACCAATCCACACCACTCCCAACTACCTTAATTTACCCCACTTCAATCCAGTACACCCCTCTCTAATCATTCCACCCCACGCCAATCCAAGCCACCCCACCCCACACCAATCCACCCCACTCAAATCAATCCACCCAACTCCAACTCCACCCAACTAACGCCAATCCACCCCATTCCAGTCAATTCTCCTCAACCTACTCTACTAAAATACACTCCACCCACCCCAATCCACCCCAGTTTCTAATCCACCCCACACAATTCTATCCACCCTACTCAATCCAACCCACCCCAGTCCAATCCACCCCACCCCAATCCAACCCACCCCATCCCAATCCAAGCCACCCCTCCAGTCTACCCCACCCCAATTCACCCAACCCCCATTTGAATCCACTCCACCCACTGCAATCTACCCCCTCCACCTCACTTGTTCCCAGTCCACCCCACCCCATCCTAGTTCAGTCCACCACACTCCAATTCACTCCATCCGGCCTACCCACTCAAATCCACCCCATCCAATCCTATCCACCCCACCCCACTTCAGTCCACTTCCCTCCAATCCCATCCTTTAATCCCACTGCACTCCAATCCAATGCAACCCACCCACTCCAATAAACCCCAATCCAATCCAACTCATCCCACCCCAATCCATCCCACTGCAGCCCACCAGACCACAATCCAATCTACACCACCACATTTCAATTCCCCCCACTCCAATCTAATTCACCCCACTCCAATCCACCCCATTCCAATCCACCCCACTCACTCAAATCCACCACACTGTACTCCAATCCACCCACTCTATCTAAATCCAGTCTTGAGCTCCCTATCACAGTTCAGTTCACCCCACTCCAATTCAATCTACCCTATTCCAATATAACCCATCCCACTTCAATCCAATCTAATCCACCCCACTCCAGTCAAATTTAGTCCACACCACTCCACTCCACCCCATTCCAATCCAATCCACCCCACCCAATCCAATCCATCCCACCCCACCCCTATCACTTCAATCCAAACCAAGCTCCCAAATCCAGTCTAATCCACCCCACTTGAATCCACCCTAATCCCACCCACCTCACCCCATTTCAATCCACCCCACTCCAGTCCAGTCTACCCTGTACCAATCCACTAAACTCTACTCAATTCACCCGGCTCTACCCCAATCCACCCCACCACCTCAATCCACTCCACCCCACTCCATTCCACCCTATTCCACCCCACTCCACTCTACAACACACTCTGCCAGTTAACTACTCCACTCTACTCAACTCTACTTGTCTCTCTCCACTTTATGGCATTCCAACAAATCCACTCTATGACACTATATTCCCCCACTCCATTCTGACACTCCATGCCACTAACTTTTAGCCATGCTGAACAGCAGCCACACTGATGTACAACATAGCAAAACACATTGCCAAAGCCAATAGCTCCTGTATAGGCGAGACCTATCAGCTTTGTCAATGCATCATGTTGTTTCTGGTTTCTTGTCGTGGTTTATATTTTTTTTAGTTATCATAAAAAGGAGAGTGTGACATGTGACGGTACATTGTGTAACTCCAATATCGACAGGTTTTTCTTTTGCTATTGCAGAGTGTTCGATTATATGAGATGATTTATGCTGTTTACCGTTTTTAGGTAGCTCTACTATTTATTTCAGTGATTTCTGTGAGGAGGTGTTTGCGTGTAGGCAGTTGTATATGTTGAGAGTAGAGTTAACATTGCATGGAGTGGGACGTGTCCCATAGGTTGCAGGGGGTTTCCAAAAGAGGGCAAATGTTTAATGAATATGATTATTTTGATTATGAACATTAACCTTTACTAAGCTGGAGATAATGTTAAGCAAAGAACACAGTGGGTCAAAACTAACAAGCCATCTAATAACATGATGACACATAGATCTATTTTAGTGCTAAGAGGGGTCACTCATTGCCTCACAGAATCGAAACTATTCAGTGAAGAATGTACTATGCTGAAATATGTGAATACATAAAGTGGATGTTTGTCTTTCCCAAAAGATGCAACAGATCATGCTTTATTATTGCCGTAGCCTTCTTAGTCCAGATGTGTGTGAAACACTGACTAGTGGAATCTTGCACTTTTTCCACTATGAGGTAGTGATTAAAAACACCTCACATTTTTTTATTTCCGTTGCTATGAAGATGGCTTTGGAACTTGTCCATGAACTTAAGGAGAAGACTTGTTATTAATCCACCTTGTATTTACCAAACTGCAAAGATGTTCCAAATGTTTGTGAAGTAAGTAGAGGAGCCTCTTGGGCCTGCCCATATTTCATACAAGTGGGATCTAGTTATATTTCCAGACTAAAGAGAACCTGATGAGAATTTTAGGAAACAGATTTTTAGGAAAATATAATGTAGCATAGAGATGTTGCACTTCAGAAGTCTTAGAGTTAAAAGAGGAGACACCAGCTTGCTCTGCTGATGCCTTAGAGTGGGTGCCTATGCCCCCTGTCCCAGTGTTTTTATATGGGGTGTCTACGCAGTCAGGTGACCCAGATGATGAGAAATAGGAGCAAAACCAAGCTATTAGGTTACTGTGTGACTCGTCTCTGTTTCTAAACCTTTTGGACTTTAAAGGTCTTGCTAAAGTCGAAACTGACAAATCCAGCACAAATGTGTGTTTTTTTTTTATAACAATCCTTATGTCCCTTTCTCCCCCCTAGTTGTCTTTTCTCAAGGGCATAGTGGTACAATGACTCCTATCTAACTCAAGTTTTGTTTCCACAGTTCTCTCATCCCACCTTCTTCCCGTAGGTCATCAAATAGAATAATCTGCTTCTTCATACATTTACTTGCCACGCTGATGTTGCTTTTTAAGAATGATCGTCCATTGTGCAAATCATTCTCAGTCAAAGTATCACAAATGAGAAGCAACCATGTAACACTCAATGAGCCTCTATCCAAGTGATACCAGGATTCAATTAATAGTGACTCAATAGTCCTCTTCCCCTTTTTGGGATTTTTACATGATCCGTCATGCTAAAATAGCACGTGAGTTAAATCATCCTCTGAACAAATCCGCATGTTTATTAAAAGTCACATGTTTAACTCCCACTAGGGCTAATGAGAATTTGTTATACTAAGGTTAAGGAAATGAGTACTAATGAGTTTGGTATGCTGAAAGTGATGCTAGATAATTAAGTTATTAAATTGGATCAGAAAGGTTAAATGGTTTTGTTTACGTCTCAAAAATAGCGTTTCTTTTGGATTCATTCCGTTAAGTGCCCCTTGTTAAGATTTTGGTGCTAGGCAACAATGTGACTCGACAGTGCTCTATACCAATAATTGACCTCAATTTATATCTGCATTTGTGGGGAGGGTGTCCTCATGTTTTAACGGGTGTGTCTATTGCATGGAGACTTGCTTTGAAAGTGGGATACTAATGCCAGGTAAATTAAAAACAACTTTCTAACCTTATCCTGAGTAATGAAGTCCCTGAAGCTAGAAAACTATATCTATGCAAATTCTAACTCATTTATTCAAAGGCTTATGCTGGTGTTTTGCATTCCCCTAACTGCTGGAGCAGCAACCCAGCTGCACAGCTCTCGGAAACACCATTACACTTTTAGCATAACAAAGGCACTGCAAAGCCCTGAGAGCTGTGTTTGTTGTTTGCTTCGCTGCATCTTAAGTAGATTGCAATAGAACAGCGGCAGCTGTTTTCAATTTAAAAACAAGCAACTGAGGCATAAACAGTGTTTATAACCAAAGTCTCACCTTTCAAATTAGTTCCTAAGCGGTTAATTGGCTTCATAAGCTGCCTTAAACATTGATTACGATGCGGGCTTAGGTCAATGATTCACCAACAAGCAGCACTGGTCATCATACCACACAGTGAGACATGGCCGTGGCAGTCATTGATTCCAGTCTTAGCTTTGATTGAATAGATTTGTTATCAACTTGTGCATCCTTTGTTAGGGATTTAATCATCCCAAGGGCCTCCACAACAATTTCCATTAATAACAAACCAAACAACTCACACGCTTAAAAATGGTTTCATTTTAGTTAAAGGCTCTAGGTGAAGCTTGTTTGATAGCCAACACCTTAATTTAGCACTATTGTAAAAAAACGCAATTTTTTCTCAAACAGACTGAAAGTATAAACAACTAATCATGTTATTTAAGATGTACAGAGAGACAGACAATTACAAGGCGTCTTTAGTATAGATAACAGTCCTGAAAATGTTTGCGGAAACGGAATAGCATTTTTCTGTGATTCTGGGGTATGAAACTCTCACAAATCATTGGTAACTCCACTCTCTTGCCTATAGGTAGTGTGTAAGTGTAAGCCCGACAATGAAAATATGAAACAACAGAGTGAGACCTCGGCCTATTGGCCTCTCACTACAGTCCAGTAGAAAATGCTGAACGGGCTTTATCATACTTGTAGCCAACACATCCACCATCAAAGAATCTTGCTGCTATGGAACCTAACACACCAGAGTACTGCAATGGGATTAAAGTAGGAGTAGAAACAAAACCACCAGAAGTGAGCCTTCGGGGCAATCCAATAAACTAATCATTAAAAAGGTGGCTTTTTAATGTTTTCTTTAACTGTATTCATGTGGACAGGAGACTCGTAAAGACAGTTACCAGGGCATTGCACTGGTGTAGTCACAAAAAGTGATGCAAACTGGTGCAAAGTTTTGATAAACCATTTATTTTGCAGCACAAATCTTCATTTGTGCTACAAAGATGCCTAAAAGTTATATTTACTGAGTTTGCATCAAAGGAGCATCATGGTTGCAGCCACCCATGGTTATTCACATAAAGGCCCTCATTACGAACCTGGCAGGGGGAGAAGTGGCGGTAAAACCACCAACAGGGCGGCGGGGAAAAAAATGGAATTATGACCATGGCGGTTACCGCCATGGTCATCCGCCACTTCTCCACTCTGACCGCCAGGGCGGTGACGACCGCTGGGCTGGAGACTTCGGTCTCCAGCCCGGTGGTTGTCACCAGACTGCCGGCGGTATCAGGACCCTGCATACCGCCATGAATTTCGGGTGGTTTGGAACCGCCACGAAATCCATGGAGGTAGGCACTATCAGTGCCAGGAAATTCCTTCCCTGGCACTTATAGGGGTCTCCCCACCCCCTCCCCCAACCGTAGTCCTCCCCTCACACACCCCACCCCCCTGCCACCCCCCAAAGGTGGCAGGACCCCCCTCCCCACCCCACCCCCAACATACACATACACACACCCCCTCCTCACCCCCAACTTGCACATACACACACCCCTACACGCACACATACACTACAACAACACATACCCGCACACATACAGACATGCTCACAGACCGACCCGCACACATTTCCCATACACACAACACACCCCCCGCATGCATACATGCACTCACACACCTCCTCTACATACTCACAAGCACAACGCCATGCACTCACACAACACCCCCAACCCCTCCCCTGACGGATGATCAACTTACCTTGTCCATTGATCCTCCGGGAGGGGACAGGATCCATAGGGGCTGCTCCGTCGCCAGCTCCCCGTCACCAGAACACCACCACACCGAATCATGGAACGTGATTCGGTGGGCGGTGTTCTGATGATGGGGCGGTGGAGGTGGAGCAGCCTCCACTTCCCCGCCGACCGCCAGTATGGCTGCTGGTGGCTCTCCATCGGAAAAAGGATGGAGGGCTGCCAGCAATCATAATACGCTGCGTGGAAAACCGCCTGCACTGGCGGTCTTCAGCACAGTCGAAATGAGGGCCAAAGCCCTATCTACAAACACTTGTATACAGGGCTTAGTGCCAAAACATAACTCCACTTTGAGGTGGACATTACATATTTTCATTTCTACAAAGTTTTCAGATTTTTCATGAATGCTGCACTGTACCTCACACGTACAACATTTGAAAAGCTTTACAGTTAGTCTAGGCATAGTTTTATGTACTGAAGGTGTAGCTTTCAGGACAAAACTGTCTATAATCTATAAAAGGATTACTAGATGAAAGTGGGAGGAATGAGGACTACTTTTTGTGACATGAAGAGCTGGCAATTGTTTTCTATCCTTGAGTACCACACCTCTGTGTGTGCACCAGGAGCTGCATAAAACAATCATTTGGTCTCAGAGTTCATAGAGCACGGAGCAGGACAGTCATATGTTGAGTCAGAGAAATAATGGGGATGTCATGCAAAAGCTATTACATAAGTGGAGATTATGGTGTTGTTAACAGGGAATCTCAGGAAAAAGAGAGCTCTCCAAAATGTGGTAGTTCAGTGGTTTACACGTAGCCAAGACTCTAGGATATTAACAGTGGGAGATGACTACGTACTAACAAAGTTAGCACAGAGGAGGACACCTTTCAGACCTATCATTGTTCTGTGGCGGCACCCTCACTTGGCAGGAGAGAAAATCAGTCTCTTGCTTCAGTCTACCAGGGAGTGATAGAAACTCACAGACATGCCAGGTGGTAATCAAAGAATGGAATATACACCGGTGCAGTCATATAATGCTTCCATCTGAGTACTTAGCAGGGGGGCCAGGGATGGAAGGAGAAGTTGCTCACAAAAAGAGCACCCTGGAAGCAGGCTGCAGAGATCACCTGAGATGTCAGGGATTTTGATGCATGTACCCACTGAGTGGGGGCTTCAGACACAGCAAGATCTGTGTGTAACTCCATCCAGAGGTGTAAGCTTCAAGCCCCATCCATATGTAGAGCACACAAAGCTGTTATCATCTGGTGTATTCCCAGTAGAGGACTCACTCATGGGGCCTGGGTCACAGTCCACAGATCCCAGGTCCTGCTAAGCTGAAGAAGAATCTGATTCCTCATACAACGGTCTGATTTCTTTAGCATGCAGAAGAGGATGGTTTCAGTTGACTCAGCACTTTGAACAAACTTTTTGATTATTTTGACTGTAATAACATAAGTGGGTAATGGAAGTAAGTCTTTATCCTTTTGTGATGTTATAACAAGTATGGGTCAATTCTGCTCTGATTTCCTAAGATACACAGAGATGAAGGTGGCTCCTACAGGCTGGGCTGCCCCTGGGAACTCGCAGTGGAAACACGTCTGCCACATCCTAATATAGAAATGGAGACGGTGTTTCTTCTGCAGTTGCGTGAATTTCCGTGGCTGTCACTGTTTGTAGCGTCCTTACTGGCAAGCATTAATTATCTCCATATGAACATAATGAAATCCACAAATGAGACTGCACATAGATATTGTCGTTCCGCCCTCTCTTCCTAAATTAATGGTGCATGTTTATAATACACGTCCGATTAGAACAACAGGACTGTCTTTTTGGCATGAAAATCAAGAGCCAGGACAACAGATATAATATTGAGCTCTTAGCTCAGTTGGAAAGTGGTGCGAGGGTTCAATATATACCGGCTTTGGTAAAGAATGCAAAGTTAACTAGCCTCTAAGAGCCTGGTTTAGAGTTTGTCACAAGGGTTCCTCATCACAAACGTGACAGATTTCTTGTCCGCTTAGTTACACGTGCCTAGGATATAATGTACCAGTAATAAGAAACGGGGACTCCTCCCTGTTTGCGATGGAGTAACCCGTCCTCCAAGCCTTAAATCACGCCCTAAGTCCTTTAGATCACTGCAGTAAGAAACACCAGCTAGACAGTCCATGTCAAATTCAAATGCAGGATCATATAGCACAATCATAGCAATTGCCATTACGTCAGTGTAGACAGCATTTTGGGGCAGATTTATGGAAAGTGGTGCTGCACCGAGCACAGCGGCACTTTCCCTGTGCCCCCTAGCAGCCCCTACTGCCACCATATGTGCACCGTATTTAAAATATGGCACACCATGGTGCAGGGTAGGGAGCAATAGTGTAATTTCTCATGACGCTATTGATGTACTCTACAGGAATAGCACCAAAATATTGGCGCTACTCCTGCAGAGTACATAGGGCCCCATTTTTAAGAATGGAAGCCCCTTTTAACACCTGCTCTTGAGCAGGCGTTAAAAGTGCTGTAAAAAATGGAGCAAGGAAATCTCTGATTTCCTTATGCCATTTTTCTGGCTCCCCTAACAGGAGAACGCCCCCTTTGCATACATTATGCGTGGTGCAGGCATAATGTAGCACAAAGGGTTACAGAGTAGCGCAATGCATGCATTGCACCTCTCTGTAAATACCCCACAGGGATTTCGGCCTCGTTGGGGCACATTAACATCAAAAATAATTACGTTAATGTGGTGCAAGGCGGTGCTAGGGCATTATAAATATGCCCATTTATTTGTAAGCACCCTACATGTCATTTGCACATTAGAATTTGCTTGCTTTTTAATGACAATAATTGGCAAAGCCAATAGGTATGACACTGTATGGTGTGCAGCTAAAGCGTGTGCACACTACACAAACAACAAACCTAGTGATAAAAGCAAGGGATGGTACTGAAAATGAACATTGGACAAACCATCATATCTGGCTTGTTTTAGATGTCTCTGTTCTTTGTTGTAATATCTATACATTGTGAGACATGCTTAGATGCATTAGCAGAAAACACAGAGAGAGCTATCCATATGCAGACAGACAAAACCCAAATGTATTCAAATACACTTATCACACAAAGACACCTACAAGCACATGTAGATACATACATGCACACAGTCACACCCTACATAATGGGAAATATAGAAACACATAGCTGTTGACTTGATGCATTAATGGATTTATGTCTGCCTGTTGTATACTAGGTCGAATGAATGTTTGGATGACTGTTAGTAGGGGAATAGAAGGGTGTTGGTGTGGAGGTGGATAGATAATAGTTTAGGTGGGTGGTTGAATCTTAGATGATGGATGAATGCTTTGGTGATGATGAATGGATCCTTGCTTGCTCATGAGTGATGCCGGGTGCATGGATGTGAGTAGGAGTGGATAAGTGTAGAAATGAGCACAAGTTAGAGTACATGGAAGTAAGAGTAAGACTAGGAACAAATATGTGCAAGTTATAGGAGTACGTTGGAGTAAATATAGGAATAAGTAAGAGCTTGTAGAAGAGTAGGGATAACTATGACTTAAAGCAGGAATAACTACAAATAAGCAGATCTAAGAGTACATGGAATCAAGAGGAGGACCAGGATTACGGAAGACTAAGGGGCAGATTTAAGAGCCCCTAGCGCCTCTTTGCACCACATTAGCATAATTTCTTTTAGGTTAATGTGGCCCAATGAGTCAAAAATCACTGCGTCAAATTTACAAAGTAGAGTAAGGCATGCATTGCGTCACTGTGTAACACTTTGCGCTACATTATACCTGAGCCAGGCATAATGTTTGCAAAGGGGGCATTTCCCCTTTAGGTGGGGCCAAAAAAATGGCACAAAGAAATCTAAGAGATTTCTTTGCTTCATTTTTTTTGGCACCTTTAATGCCTGCTCAGAGCAGGTGTTAAAAGGAGGCACGCGATTGCTTACAATGGGCCTCAATTGGCTTTGCAGGATTAGCGTCAACGTTTTTTACGCTAATCCTGCAAAACTCCAAACTAGCGTCAAAAATTCTGATGCTAGTTTCCTAACTACTGCCATGGTGTGCCGTATCTTAGACACAGAGCAAACATGGTGGCGTTAAGGGGGCACTAAGGGGCGTAAGAAAAGTAGCGCTGCACTGGGTGCATTGCCACTTTTCTTAAATCTGGCCCTAAATCTGGCCCTCATTATGAGTAAATAAGGATAAGAGAACAAGTAAGGGAAGATACAAGTATGAGCAATTTTAGATGTTAGCATGAGTAAGTGTAGGATTAGAAGTATGCTTAGTTGTGGTAGCGTGAAAACATGCGCCTTTCACCAGCAGTGTTCACACGCAAGTGAAACAAGGAGCACAGGTAGAATGCAGATTGCTTCCAAATGCAGTGTGCCACATATTTTAAAATTATAGAACACAAGGCTTGTTTTGCTAAATTTTGTATATGGTCTCCATATTGCAACATCTCACAGTGCGGCAGTTATCTTGTTAAGTAGAGTGACCAATGCCCATTTTCTAAAATAATCTGTCATTGGCAAAGCCAATAGCGATGGCTTACATAGAGAGTGACAGGACAGCATGAAACAAACGGAAGAGCTTGGGGAGAGAGAGATGAGGAATATTAAAGCAAGAGGGTGAAGAGCATCGGGAACAGGGAGGGGTAAGGCATGGAAAGTCAGAGGGATTCAATGACAGAGCACACACACACTCTGAAAACAAAGGCATGCACTCCCATGGAGCGCTAAACAAGTAATGACATAAAAGAAACACACAAACGTAGTTACATGATGGAAAAGTGGAAGGCTACACCGTAGCTAATCAAAGGCAAGAGTAAAAGAGCTATGCTTGGCCACCGAGAATAGTCAAACAGAGAAAGAAGGAGGAACGCCAGAAATGAAAAGAAGGGACCTGCAATTGACAAGAAAACCATTGAATCATGAGCAAGGCTTGACTTTGGAGTATTTTATATAATGCTGTCTTTAACGAGACATCAAAAACTACATAGAAATCCCTTACTCTGCACAAATGCCTGTCGCTCACACTGGTTCCTTAAAGAAAGTTCCAAAGTGTCACCCGCAGAAAACATGTTTAACATGGTGTAACATTTTCTAGCAAAGGGTTCTCCTGTCTCATTGCTCAATTATTTATAACATCAAGGGCAGATAACATTTTTCCATAAAACTTAATGTTGTAGCTCTGTCACACTGCACCGCTGCCTAGCAGCCTTGTCTGTATCAGATGAGGTGAGCTACCCTGCACTCACACAGCTCCGCCTGCAACTAAACAACAGGCTAACATTATTGACATTATTGATCTCTGGCACAGCCGTTCCTGCTGCCCTCAGCGCCCTCAGTCTTAGTGCATTCCTTTCTCTTTTCTTTGAACAAAATGTTTGCTTTTTTATTTTATTTTATTTTTTTACTTTTCTTATTCAGAGTCTCTTTGTCCCTTGCACACTCAATCAGAATTTAAAATGTTGGTCCTCAAAATATTCTGCACTAATTTTTTTCTGGTTAAGTCACGTGTCCATCGGTGTCCCAAATACATTTGAAAATATAACATATTGATAGTTGTTTTTACCGTGTAAAATGTAGACTCAAGTGTTTTGACATAGTTTCACCTGTACGATGAACCTTAAGTCTGATGTGTTCCTTTCCGAAGGACCTGGGGAGCTTTAGAAGTGTACGCCTGTGGTAAATTGAGACTGAAAAGACTAAAGTCCGAAGGTAAAATCTTTGACCGGCATGAACTTGGTTGGTTGTTGTCAGCCTGTGCTCCATCACGTGCAGTGTAAAATTGCACATAGGTCAGAGGCTACCACCACCATTGACTATCATTGGCACTTTGTACTTTTTGGAACTATTCCTACTATTTCTAAATTCATATCTCCAGGTCTTTTATTGTACTTTTGCCATTTAGGAGTCATTTTGTTTATAAGATTCTGTTCCATGTTTCTAAAATGCTCTTTACTTGTATTGTTTTGCATTTTGACTTTATTACTGTTTGTTGCTGCATAAATACTTTAGACATTGCCCTAAGTTAAGTCTGTCTGCTCTGTGCCATAGCTACTATGGGGTTTGTTAGACCGGACAGCCTTAGGGTGGTCACCCCTAACTTTTTGCCTGCCTCCCTCCACTTTTTGGACACTGTTTTTGCTGGTTTTTGGACTCTGTTCACTTTACCACTGCTAACCAGTGTTAAAGTGCATACGCTCTCTCCATTAAAACATGATGACATTGGTTAATACCCAATTGGCTTATTTAATCTACTTGTAAGACCCCAGTACAGTGCACTACATGTGCCTGGGCCTGTAGATTAAATGCTACTAGTGGGCCTGCAGCACTGATTGTGCCACCCACATGTGTAGCCTGTTAACCATGCCTCAGGTCTGCCATTGCAAGGCCTGTGTGTGCAGTTTCACTGCCACTTCGACTTGGCATTTAAAAGTCCTTGCCAAGCCTTAAAACTACCCTTTTTCTACATATAAGTCACCCCTAAGGTAGGCCCTATGTAACCCATAGGGCAGCATGCTATGTAGATAAAAGGCAGGACATGTACCTGTGCAGTTTATTTGTCCTGGTAGTGTAAAACTCCTAAATTGGTTTTCACACTGCTGTGAGGTCTGCTCCTTTCATAGGCTAACATTAGGGCTACCCTCATTACTGTTTGAGCGGTAGATTCTGATCTGAAAGGATTAACAAGGTCATATTTAGCATGGCCAGAATGGTCATATAAAATTCTATGTGTACAACCAAAGTAACGTCAATAGACATTTATTGCATTATATATTTCTTTGCACATGTTATTCCAGACATTAAACAAATATTTTGTTGAATTATGAACTTCTAGTGGCTCCTTCAGTCCAGGAAGCCCTGAAGTCTCATAAGGCTTCTTTATGTTTATATATTCCACTCTCACAGGTCTGTCCTATGAGAGTGGAAAATATAAACACTAGAAGTTCATAATTTTCTTAAAGCCACCTTTGTACATACTGTATATATCATCTTCACTTACCTGCACTTTTGCATCACCTTCACTGTTTTTACTAGAAGCACCCATTCAGACGAATGCAAATTTTACGTTCAGAATAACATGTTCAACGAAATATACGTTTAATGTCTGGAATAACATGTGCAAAGCAATATATAATGCAATAAATGTCTATTGACGTTACATTGGTTGTACGCATCGAATTACTTTAGCCATTTGATTACCGTGGAAGTCTAGGTTACTTCCCCCTTGCATTGACCATTGACCTATCCACATTTACTACCCTGGTCATAAGGGTTAGAGGGTATTTGCCTCATCGTCCTTTACACTTTAAGAAAGTGAGCATTTCTCTGCACTTAAATCCTTCTGTGCCTTACAATCCACGTCTGGCTAGGATTAGTTGGCAGCTCCCTTGTGCATTCACTCAGATAACCCCAAACACAGTATGCTCAGTCACACTTGCATACATCTGCATATTGAATGGGTCTTCCTGGGCTGGGAGGGTGGAGGGCCTGACACTTACATGTCAAAGGACAGTAGCCTGCCCTCACAAAAAGGACTGCCACACCCTCTACTAGGACTCTGGCCGACAAGATGGAACTGAAAGGGGGCCTTGTGCACTTCTAAGCCACTCTTTGAAGTCTCCCCCACTTTAAAGGCACATTTGGGTAACTAAGCAGAGTTTCTGACCCTACCAACTCAGACACTTCTGGACAAGATACCACTGGAGAAGAAACCCTGAACCAGAACCTGCAACCTGCCAAGAGGAACTGCCTGGCTGCCCAAAGGACTCACCTGTCTGCTTTTCTGCAAAGGACTGCTGCTCTGTTGTCGCTCTGCTGCCTTGCTGTCCTCTGGCTCTGCTGAGAAGTGCTCTCCAAGGACTTGGACAGAGCTTGCCTCCTGTTTCCTGAAGTCTCAGAACCAAAAAGGCCTCCGCCGCCCGCCAAAGTACCCCCGCCAGAACACCGCTGCGCGGTCAGAAGACCGCCGCGGTGATTCTGGCTTTCCCGCTGGGCTGGCGGGCGACCGCCAGAAGGCCGCCCGCCAGCCCAGCGGGAAAGCACCTTCAACGAGGAAGCCGGCTCCGAATGGAGCCGGCGGAGTTGAAGGCGTGCGACGGGTGCAGTAGCACCCGTCGCGATTTTCAGTGTCTGCAAAGCAGACACTGAAAATCATGGTGGGGCCCTCTTACTGGGGCCCCTGCAGTGCCCATGCCATTGGCATGGGCACTGCAGGGGCCCCCAGGGGCCCCACGACACCCCATACCGCCATCCTGTTCCTGGCGGCCAAAACCGCCAGGAACAGGATGGCGGTATGGGGGTCGGAATCCCCATGGCGGCGCAGCAAGCTGCGCCGCCATGGGGGATTCCCCTGGGCAGCGGAAAACCGGCGGTACTCCACCGGTTTTCCGTTTCTGACCGCGGCTGTACCGCCGCGGTCAGAATTGCCCTGGATGCACCGCCAGCCTGTTGGCGGTGCATCCGCGGTACCCTACCCTGGCGGTCTCGGACCGCCAGGGTAGGAATGACCGCCTTAATCTCTGCAAAAGAACTCCTTGTGCGGTGAAAATAGATGCACAGCCTGCAAGAAACGACGCACAGCCTGCCTCGTGGTGAGAAAATCACTGCACGCTGAACCGGAACAACGCAGCCCGACTTGGAGATCGTCGCAGCGATGGTGTTGCGACCGGAAATTTGACGCACGGCCCACTGGATCGACGCAAAGCCAAGGCGAAACAATGCAGCCCGACTTACTGAGAGGAACTGACGCAGCACCTGCTGTGCGGCAGACATTTCCATGCATCTCCCACCAGATCGACACAGCCCCTGTGACTTCGTCCTGCACACCCAGGATTTCAACACATCATCCCCCGGGCATCCGAAACCCCTGCAACCCGAAGAGGATCCCGGTCTCTGCACTGGAAATTGGCGCAAAACCGGCCCTGCGTGAAAACTCAATGACACATCGTCTGTGTGCACCACAAAAATCAACGCACCCCCCTGTTTTCCACGCAACTCCTCTTCTGCAACCCCTTGATGGGAATTTGAACACAAACCAAGTACTTTGTGCTTTCAAGAGACATTTGTTGCTTTTTAAGAATTAAAGACTCTTTGTATCATTTTCTAAGTGATATTTCAATGTGTACTTATTGAATCTTGATCGTTTTGACCTGCATCTTACCAGATACATATTATATATTTTCCTAAATACTGCATGGTGTCTTTTTGTGGTGTTTTACTTTGTTATTGCATGATTTATTGCACAAATACTTTACACATTGCCTTCTAAGTTAAGCCTGACTGCTCAGTGCCAAGCTACTAGAGGGTGGGCACAGGATAATTTGGATTGTGTGTGACTTACCCTGACTAGAATGAGGGTCCTTGCTTGGACAGGGGGTAACCTGACTGCCAACCAAAGACCCCATTTCTAACAGGGTTTATCTTAGGAAAATTGACTTTGAGGGTTCACCCTGACACCAAATAATATCCAGTTTCTAACAAAATTTGTATATATATATATATATATGGATAAAACTAGAATTGCTTGTAGTTTAGATGTGGCTATGATTTCATAAAGCATAAACCACACCTCAATGTATTTGGCACACTATGTTGCATTCTAGGACAAAGCCAGATATTCAAAACCACAATTCTCTCAGTTGCAGTAACACTGCTTCCCCGCCAATCTCTTGTTAGTAGATTTGTGTGTAGCTATTGTGACACGTGCATACCTATATGATATAGTGATAGGTACTGGCATAAAACATTCAGGTCATTTATGGCTCATAATACATTGAAGGGATTCACTGTGTACAGAGCTCCTTCTGTTTCCTCCCAACTAAAAAATGTAGGACATGAACCATCACAAATTCACCATGTTGCATTTACTTTTCTTTCCCCTTTTCCCCAGTGTGCATAATTGTTCATGCATATGCAATTTCAACATCTCTAGCTATACAACTATCATCTGCATGGACTTGCCATTCTGCATATCCTTTGATTTCCCTGCATGGACCAAGACTGAATCGAAGTTGTTAGCATTTCTTTAAATCAGGAGTTTGTACAGCATGGTAACTACATCAAGTGTACATTTATATGGCAGGTTATTATATCGGGGGTACTTTCGTTTGCATGCAATGTGGTAAATTCAATTGTGACCCTTGTGTTTCAAAAAATCCAGTTAATTTGTTTTTTTTATAGAACCAAATTTTTATTGTTTCCAGTTACATGGCAGTTACAATAAGCTCCAACATCACAATCAAATTAGTACAATACATAGGACGCAGTCTGTAACTGGACACCCAGCACTTGGCGGTACATTATAACAAAACAGCATGATAGTCCCACCATTTCCCCCCATATTTTTTTGTGTTTTTCTGGACACCCTCGAACCTCATAGGCAGACTTTTCTTGATGTGTGCACCAATCTACCCCCGCTCTGCACCACGCCATCGAAGGAGCCCCAGGAAGCTTCCACCCACAAACAATATCCCTCTTGGCAACCAGGCACACAACCCCTACAAATATCCAATCCACTCATGGACCCCCTAGTTCCTCCAAGAGCCCCAGCAGTGCAACCCTGGAACCCAAGTCAACAGGACGACCCAGGACATCTGCCAGTTCCCCACTGATCCCCTCCAAAAATGGTTGTATTTGGGGACAATTCCAAGTTACATGGAAAAAATCTCCCCAGGGAGACCACATTTAGCACAAGCCACCCCCGTCCCACCCGACATCTTTGACATTATTGCTGGGGACAGATAGGAAGTATAAGATAGTTGAACTGCACCATTTTCAGCCTAGCCGATATGGCTAACTCTCGAGGAGCCAACAATGTCTCCTGCCAGTTGTCCTCGTCCAATTCCCCCACCCAGTGCATCCATCATTGGCGCAGATGGTCTAACCCATCTGGGGCATTTGTAAGCAGCAATTTATACATTTGGGACACTGCTTTCTTCCAGCCAACAACTTAGCCTCAAGTGGGTTGCAATGGGGGAGCTGGGTGTGCGCTGCAGCATGGGCCCCCAAGCCATGGCGCAGCTGCAGGTATCGGAAGAACTGCGTCCGGTGCAGCCCGTAGTGAGTTTGCATGTCCTGAAATGACATAAGGTCGGCTCCCTTACAGACATCACCTAAGTAAGTAAACCCTATTAAATTCCACTGCAGGAAGCCTTTTAGTGCGGTGAGTTGGTGCAGCCAGTCACTGCATCACAGCGAGGTAATTAGAGTAAGACATTGGTCCCATTTTATAAGTTTCAGATCCGACCTTCACCAGTTCACCACCACTTGGGTGCAAGATGCAGCCGGGACAGGAACCCCGCTGCCATAAAGCATATCCAATAGGTTCCCAAAGCCCACTTCTCAGATGTCCAGTCGTTACGCCGGGTCATCCCTACCCCCGGCAAACCAGTCGTTTATGGGCACCACCTGAGTGGCTAGATAGTAAATGTAGAGGTCGGGGACACCCATGCCCCCCTCATGTTGGGACTTCCGCATGGTATGAAAAGCCACCTTGTGCCTCCCACCATTCCAAATAAAATTAGTAAACTTGGATTTGATAGCACTGAACCACGCCCATGATATGTGGTAGGGGTAATTTGCAAGGGTGTACAGGTATTGAGGCAACCACATCATTTTGAGGAGGGCTGTAGCCCCATAGGATTGAGAGGGAGATCAATTTTTCAAAGTTTAGCACCCACGCTAGGTCAGGCAGAGAGGAAACGTGGACCCCTAATAATTTAAATATGTTTCTCTGCACGGGGACATGAGGATACCACAGTCTACCCTCTGCATCACCCCCAACCTCAACCAAGGCAGATTTTTAGGTGCAGACAAATCGCTCCAGCAGTTCCATATACATCTGGGTCCAGACACAGACGGATCGCTAAGAAATACCAGCACATCGTCGGCACACAGCGCAACTCTATCCTCCATCCCCTCCCCCACCTCCAGCCCCACATCAGGGGATCCCTCCACAGCAAACACGCCAGCAGCTCAGCCGCCAACGCGAAGAGCAGAGGAGAGAGGGGGCAGCCCTGCTGCATCCCCCGATGAATCAGAAATGTCAGGGAGAGTACCCCATTCACCCAAACCTGGGCAGTGGGGTGTTGATTCAGGAGATGGAGCTGGGGTCCCAATCCCATGTGCGCAAGGACCACCTCCATGTATTCCCACAAAACCATATTGAATGACTTACAGAAATCTATGAGGAGAAGGGCCAGGGGGCTATTGGCGCAAGAGCCACGGGACAAGGCCACCTGGAGTCACCGGATACAGTGACGGTGCTCCTGCCAGACATGAAGCCACATTGATCCGGATGAATAAGGTGGGGTAGCGTACACGTGAGACGCAGAGCCAACGTCTTAGCATTTATCTTTACATCTGCTTTTATAAGGGAGATTGGCCGATATGACGCACATTGGTCTAGAGCAGAGGTCTTCAAACTTTTTGATGCCGGGACCCCCTCTTAAAAAACTGTAGGTGTAAGGACCCCTTTCTGGTAAAAATTTCTAGAACCTGGTACACCTCATCATCAACAATAATAAACGTCCCCATTTCCCACAGCAAATCATTTTTACTGTGAGGAAATAATATAAAACAGTGTTTAGCAAACAAAAGGTCAGTGAGTGTGGGGGTGTGGTCAAGGGTGTGGCTAAAAACAAAGGTACTCATTTATGAGGATTTGGCATAGGAGAGTGCCACAAGTCTTCTTGCTACACTGCCCCACGCCAATACAAAAGGGCAGGAATGCACCGTATTTATGAAATACAGTGCATTCCTGTCCTTTCCCCCACGCTGGAGCACAATTGTTGCCTAGCGCCAATATAGGCAGGATTGTATTTGTGCAGGAAGGGGCACCTTCTGGTGCAAAAACAATCCAGAGAGGCATTGTACCTCTTTCTATATGTGCAGCAGATAGCAACACACATGGAAAGAGGAAAAAACAATGAGAAATGAAAACATTTCTACTCATTATTCCTCTCTGAGGAGGCGTAAGGTTTTGGCACTGCTCCAGTTTACGTGATTTTGTAAATCTGGGGCAGCGTCAAAATCCATGCGTGTTGCATGTGAACACCCACCACTACTCCCATGGAACGCCTCCTCGACGCAAAGTAAAGCAATGCAGCAGCTTGCGCTGCTTTGCCTTTCTCCATATCTACAACGCCATTCAAAGCCACTCAGGAAGGCTTTGCGTCACCTCATAGATATGATTGAGAGGCCTGTGCCGCTGGAGCATCAAAAAAGGTGATGCACCAGCAGCGCAAGCCTCTCATAAATAAACTCAAAATATTCTCTACAATTTTTTTAGGTCTTTCACTGTCAGATAGCTACATATAAAATAACAGCCAGCTTAAATGAAAAATAAATAAAAGAAAGTTGTTACTTATTGGTAAATGCACTGTAGTGCATTATGAAACCTCTATTAGTTAATGCACTGCAGAGGTCTGCGTGTAACCAGAGAGCGACAGAACGAAATCTTGGTTAGTGCAGTTGAGAATAGTGACTTGTGTATTTTTAGTGCCATGAGGTCACAGACTGTGACAGAAAGCACTGTGAATATGTGAGGCATTATTTTATACTTGCATTACACACATTATAAGATAGGCCACTACAAAAAGGTTTAAGACAAAACTGTGGTTCCAAAATGTAGATTTAAGTAATACCAGAGCATATGCAATACCTTTTTTTTTTTTTTTATAGCTGTCCCTTCAATACCTCCAGGTGAAGTAAGCACTGTGGAAATACAATTACAATTAAAAGCAGGCACTTCACAGCCCAGTTGTTAACTCTTTGCACTACCCTCAAAAAGAATAAATATTTGTCGTCCCAAAGCTTTGAGTGATTCCATCATTTAAAACTACTCCCAAGCACCCTTTACATTTGCAGATGAGCTCATAGAGCACATTTGCATTTCATTCAGGAAGCAGACCCCTTGGAAGGCCTCAGCTGTCTGTGCGGCTTTCACAGCACAGGAGACTCCAAGTTCAGCTTAGGCATCTTGAGGATCGGCTGGGGGACTGTGGACCCCCTTTCCAGGACTCCACGCCCCCCCTGGGGGTCCCGACCCCCAGATTGAAGACCTCTGGTCTAGAGCTTGCCCCTCTTTGGGCAGGACTACAATCATGGTGCAGTCAGGCTCAGGGGGAAAAGCCCCGCTGCTATTGCCGCATCATAAAGTTTCAGGAGATGAGGCACCAACAGTGAGTGGAATTTTTTTATAGTATTCAATTTGGGTGGCCATCAGGCCTGGCGATCCTACCCCAATTAAGCGCAGAGATGGTGACATCCACCTCTTCCACCATCAGTGGGCGGTCCAGTTCTTGAGCAAGGGTACAGGGGACAATTGGAACTGGTAGGTCCCAGATCTTTGGTATACAAATCCTGGTAATATTCTGCAAAGACTCGAGCAATTGCGTCTAATTCCACATGGGTATTTCCTTCTCCGTCTCTTATGGCAGGCACAACCTTGGCTTCCATCCCAAGTGTCGCCCACCAGTAGAGCAGTTTACCTGCCTTATCACCCAGCTCATACACCCTCCTAGTTGAGGCCTGCCAACATTGCTTGGCCTCCTCAAGAGACATATGGCGTAGCTCTGACCGCGCCAGGGCCAACTAATGTTGTATCATTAGCGTGTCTGGGTATCCAGCATGCCCCTCCAGCTCCAATATCTTAGCCTCAAGATGTTCACAATGCGCTCTCTGACGTCGCTCCTGTTCACAATGTAGCTTTTTGCATGCCGCCCACACTGTCACCCCAGAGGCCACGAGCCCACATCACGCTGAAAGAAAGCCTCAAGTTCCCCGTCGACAAAAGTAACACACTCCGGGGACTGCAGGTGCCAAGCACTGAGCCTCCAGATTGGTCACTGTGACTGAGACACAGCACCCCACTCAGCAAACAGGGGTGGCTTGGTCAGATATACCCAAAGGAAGGATTTGAGTAGATCTCAGAGTCAGTACGTCCGCCGCTAGGGCCCACATAAGATCAATATGGGCCTCGGTGTGGTGGGCGGCAGATCGATTTATGTAGGTACATACACGTGGGTGCCACACCCTCCATACATCGCAAAGCCCCCAGGAATCTGTCCAGCTCCTAAGAGTCATGGATCTAGCGCAACGGGCGGATCTTGGTTCCGCAGAAACATCCCACCAGCTTGGGTCTGGCACTGCATTAAAGTCACCGCCTACCAGCGTGAAGCCGAATGTCATTGATGCCAAAAGGGATCCAAGCGCCGCACATGTGGCCTGCAACATGTGTGGGGGAACATAGCAGAACACCAGGTTTTATTGTTTGGCCTCCATCAGGCCCTCATTACCAATATACCTCCCCAATGGATCCTCGTGAACCTTGGTAACGACCAGCGGTACGGACCTGTGGAGCAACAGGGCCACCCCCCTGGACCCCTGCATAAACCCCGAGTGGTAGAACCTATCATATCCAAAACACCCCAGGAAGGAGCAACGGGTACCCAACAAGTGCGTCTCCTGCAACAGAACCACCCCTGGGGTCCATTTGATGCAGTCCAGAAGCCCATTAACGTTCAATGAGATGATCGAGATCATCTATTCCACAAGAATATAGGGTTACAGCCCATAGGGTGCCCCCCCAAGACAAGGGACAACGCGTGGGGCAGCGGACCGCGCAATCAAAAGCCCCCACTCCATCGCCAGGCCTCCAGCTGCGTCTGAGGTGTAATAATGTGGAGCAATTATGGTGCACAGAACCTCCTTATAAACATAAAAACCGCATACACTATGCAACTCTCTAACTACATAAACAGTGCCCATCATCCCAAACTCCCCCTCACCCCATACTTCCACCCAAGAAGCATCTGTCACCCACACTAACATCCTAATCTACAATAACTCGTGGAGGTGCTAGGTGACCTACAACTGGATATCCTCCCACTCATGTACGGATGATCTGCCTGACAGCTTAAGTGTATTAGTACTAGTTATGTAATGAGAGGCATTACCCTGCTCATGCATCCTTAAACCTAAACATAACCACACTCCCATTCCTTGCCCCCCCCATCCTGGATGAGCCTGAGATTATAATGACTCAGAATAAACATAGTACAAAACTGATTATAGTGCCATTCACACTTTCAAGTTCAAAGCCATGACCTGGCTGCAATCAAGGAGGATGCCCAGCAAAGTCCAAAATGGCCGGAGTGTCAGACAGGAAGGAGTCACGGGCATCCGTCCGCATCAGATCATGTCCTGGTGCTGGGCTCACCGAGGCATCTCCTCTACCACAATGCCCAGTGCGCCTCCTCCTGGACCTCTGCTGCCACTCGGGAGCCTCCACACCAGGCCTCGGTGACTGTGCAGCATCCCTGTTCGCACAGTCTGCCACTACGCCACGTCTGGGGTGCAGCTCCCTCTGCTCCGTCACCCATTGCCATGCTTTCTACAGCGTTTCAAAGAACAGGGAAGAAGCACCGTATATCACCTTCAATTTAGCAGGAAAGAGGAGCATATAGCATATGTTTAATGCCTGTAGTTTTTGCTTTACGTCCTTGTAGGGGCGCCTACATTGTTGTACAGTGCGAGTATAGTCTGGAAAAAGCCGTATTTTGGCATTGGAATAGCACAACTCCCCCTGGGCTCTGGCCTCTTGCAGAATGGTGTCCCGGTCTCTGTAGTTCAGGAGTCGGATCACCACTGGCTGGGGAGGTGCCTCAGGTGGAGGTTGCCTGGCCAGCATTCAGTGCCCTCTCTCCACTACAAAACTGCTCGATAACTTCCCTTAAGGCACCCATGAATGAAACCAGGCTTCTATAAGATCTTCCGTTCTGCCTCCTGTAGTTTCTTTCGGCATCCGCACGAGGCGAAGATTGTTTCTCCACTACCTGTTTTCGGTGTCCTCAGCCCTCTCCTCCAGGCCGGGCAGTTTTGAGGTGAGATGGGTAATCCGAGCCTGAAGTGGGAACATTTCATCCTCCACTGTAGAAATTCTGGTCTCCGTCTCAGTCACCTTCTCTACCACTTGCCGCAAGTCTGGACGCACCAGGGATAAGTCTACTCAGACCCCATCCACCTTAGATTCGACCGCCTCCCTGTAGTCCTGGATTGCTTTCAGGAGCGTTGCCATGCCTGGAGGAGGGGTGGCAGGGGCTATGCCGACCTCCCATATTACACCAGATGCCTAGCCGGTAGAGGTACAGTGTACTGATCCATTTTAGTTTGTGCCGCTTTAGTCTGGGGGGCTGTATCCCAGCCCATTGCCCTGATCCTTCACTTGAAGTCCCCACTCCAAGACAAGTAGGGTTCCACCACAGAGCAGGGTCAGGATCAGGAGACTGGGGCCACAGCAACACACAGTCCAGCTCCCCCCTCACATCTGGTCCAGGCGTGTCACCTACAGACGCAAGGCATCAGACTACCAAAGGGCCCCAAACAGAAGCGTTGCACTCCAGGGCCCGGGAGGAGGCGAGTCGCAGGAAAGGAACTCCAGCAGAGGCACAGGCCGGGTGCAGCTATCTCCAGTTATGAGAGGACAATGGCCCCCAGTAGATCAGTCCAGGCCCCTCAGTAGGGTCCCACAAACAGTGACAGCCCGACACCGCCATCCCAGACCAACGCCCCAGTACCAAAGCCCCAGCACCAGTGGCCCATCTGCACTGCTTGCCCAGTCCAGCCGCTCCAGGCAGTCGGAGGGGGTGAAATCCAGTTAAATTTAAAATATTATTTTCAATTATTTTAAAAACGTTATTTAATTATACAATGTATTAATAATAATAAACTAATCTTATTGTTTAGTTACTTTTAACTCTAATACTTTTAAAGTACAATTACATAACCCTACAAACACTTTATTACCCCTATAAAAAAACACCCCTGCACCCTGAGAATTTTGCCCCTATACACTAAGGGCCTCATTACGAGGCTAGCCTCGCTGTGGCAGTCCTACCCCTGCAGAGCTGGCTGTAAGGACCGCCACAATAAGAGTTGTGAGGCTTGGCAGACACCAAGCCTCCACAACCCTGCTTGGCATGCCAGTGTGGTCGCACCGCCGCGGCCGTCAGGGAGCACCTCCAACCCGGTGGCAGGCCTCAGCCTGTTGGCCAGGTTACAATGCCTCAAACTGCCAGACTTTCCGTGGCGGTCACCCCACCACGAAAACCCTGGTGGTCATGCACCCAGCGATAGGAATCTCTATTCGTTGGCACACACATGTCCCCACACATGCACACATCCCCCCACCAATCCATACACTTAAACACCCCCCCCACCCCTTCACGCGCTCATGCATTCACATACACACCCATTCAGCATAACCATACATGCACTCACTAACATTCATCAACACAGACACCCCCACTCACTCACATTCATCAATAGAGACACCCCTATTCACACCCACATACAAGCACACACACATTCATATTCGCTTGCATACACGCATGCATTCAACAACCCCCTTCCGCAGACATGCACACATGCACCCACACACACAACCAACCTCTCACCCCCTCACCCCTTCCACCACTTTCGGGCACCCACTTACCTTCTCTGTCAAAGAGGTGATGGGTCCTCGCGGTCTTGCATCACCAGCACCACCACACCAGCAGGACTCCGACAAGCGGTATTACGGCTTGTAATACGGCGGGTGGAGTCCTGCTGCCGTGGTGGCGCTGGCGATGCACCCGCCTCTTTACCGCAGACTGCCAGCAGGAATGCTGGTGACTTCCCACCACAAAGATGGCGGACGGCTGCCAGCACTCATAGTTTGGCAGACTGCAGACCACCAGCACTGGCGGTCTGGTGGCGGGTTTGGCTTTGGCGGTCAGGGAAATTGACTGCCAAAGTCTGTTGTGTAGCTATTTTAGCCATGTGCAATTTAACCCGTTTACATTTTATTCAGCATTGCTTTATTTTTCTAGGACTAACTTAATTTGCGGTGCTGTTTTATTTCTCTCTATCTTATTGTTCTTTCACCTAAAAAAGCATCTCATTCTTAGCAGAACATAAAGTTCACTTTGTGCTTCTCCAAGGCTACAGTAAGATAGGGTTGCTGACAAATGTGGTATGCTGTGTCTCCTGCATTCACAGAAAAACACACACTCATACGAGATACCATTTCTTAGAATGTCCGTTATTTTATTATAAAACACCCCTTAGTCCCAGGCACGTTAGAGGGAGATTCCAGCCAGATGACCACAATTGTATGCTGATTGCTGCAAGCTTCACTACAGCTGCTTGCTTAGATGGCCAAGCCCTGAACTGGATAGGGACGATATCTCTCTAGAGCTCAGGCCTCTTCTTCAGGGATGAGGGACAATGTTCTCCCAGGGGGAAAATCGAAGGGCAGATTAGGTTTAGCATGCTGTGCTTATACTTAGCGTAGGTGAGTGTAAGGAAATGCCTCCTTGGCATGGTTGCCCCCTGACTTTTTGCCTTTGCTGATGCTATGTTTACAATTGAAAGTGTGCTGAGGCCTGCTAACCAGGCCCCAGCACCAGTGTTCTTTCCCTAACCTGTACTTTTGTATCCACAATTGGCAGACCCTGGCATCCAGATAAGTCCCTTGTAACTGGTACTTCTAGTACCAAGGGCCCTGATGCCAAGGAAGGTCTCTGAGGGCTGCAGCATGTCTTATGCCACCCTGGAGACCTCTCACTCAGCACAGACACACTGCTTGCCAGCTTGTGTGTGCTAGTGAGGACAAAACGAGTAAGTCGACATGGCACTCCCCTCAGGGTGCCATGCCAGCCTCTCACTGCCTATGCAGTATAGGTAAGCCACCCCTCTAGCAGGCCTTACAGCCCTAAGGCAGGGTGCACTATACCATAGGTGAGGGTACCAGTGCATGAGCATGGTACCCCTACAGTGTCTAAACAAAACCTTAGACATTGTAAGTGCAGGGTAGCCATAAGAGTATATGGTCTGGGAGTCTGTCAAACACGAACTCCACAGCACCATAATGGCTACACTGAAAACTGGGAAGTTTGGTATCAAACTTCTCAGCACAATAAATGCACACTGATGCCAGTGTACATTTTATTATAAAATACACCCCAGAGGGCACCTTAGAGGTGCCCCCTGAAACTTAACCGACTATCTGTGTAGGCTGACTAGTTTTAGCAGCCTGCCACAAACCGAGACATGTTGCTGGCCCCATGGGGAGAGTGCCTTTGTCACTCTGAGGCCAGTAACAAAGCCTGCACTGGGTGGAGATGCTAACACCTCCCCCAGGCAGGAATTGTCACACCTGGCGGTGAGCCTCAAAGGCTCACCTCCTTTGTGCCAACCCAGCAGGACACTCCAGCTAGTGGAGTTGCCCGCCCCCTCCGGCCAGGCCCCACTTTTGGCGGCAAGGCCGGAGAAGATAATGAGAAAAACAAGGAGGAGTCACTGGCCAGTCAGGACAGCCCCTAAGGTGTCCTGAGCTGAGGTGACTCTGACTTTTAGAAATCCTCCATCTTGCAGATGGAGGATTCCCCCAATAGGGTTAGGATTGTGACCCCCTCCCCTTGGGAGGAGGCACAAAGAGGGTGTACCCACCCTCAGGGCTAGTAGCCATTGGCTACTAAACCCCCAGACCTAAACACGCCCTTAAATTTAGTATTTAAGGGCTACCCTGAACCCTAGAAAATTAGATTCCTGCAACTATAAGAAGAAGGACTGCCTAGCTGAAAAACCCCTGCAGCGGAAGACCAGAAGACGACAACTGCCTTGGCTCCAGAAACTCACCGGCCTGTCTCCTGCCTTCCAAAGATCCTGCTCCAGCGACGCCTTCCAAAGGGACCAGCGACCTCGACATCCTCTGAGGACTGCCCCTGCTTCGAAAAGACAAGAAACTCCCGAGGACAGCGGACCTGCTCCAAGAAAAGCTGCAACTTTGTTTCCAGCAGCTTTAAAGATCCCTGCAAGCTCCCCGCAAGAAGCGTGAGACTTGCAACCCTGCACCCGGCGACCCCGACTCGGCTGGTGGCGATCCAACACCTCAGGAGGGACCCCAGGACTACTCTAAGACTGTGAGTACAAAAACCTGTCCCCCCTGAGCCCCCACAGCGCCGCCTGCAGAGGGAATCCCGAGGCTTCCCCTGACCGCGACTCTTTGAATCCAAAGACCCGACACCTGGGAGAGACCCTGCACCCGCAGCCCCCAGGACCTGAAGGACCGGACTTTCACTGGAGGAGTGACCCCCAGGAGACCCTCTCCCTTGCCCAAGTGGAGGTTTCCCCGAGGAACCCCCCCCTTGCCTGCCTGCAGCGCTGAAGAGATCCCGAGATCTCTCATAGACTAACATTGCGAACCCGACGCTTGTTTCTACACTGCACCCGGCCGCCCCCGCGCTGCTGAGGGTGAAATTTCTGTGTGGGCTTGTGTCCCCCCCGGTGCCCTACAAAACCCCCCTGGTCTGCCCTCCGAAGACGCGGGTACTTCCCTGCAAGCAGACCGGAACCGGGACACCCCCTTCTCTCCATTCTAGCCTATGTGTTTTGGGCACCACTTTGAACTCTGCACCTGACCGGCCCTGAGCTGCTGGTGTGGTGACTTTGGGGTTGCTCTGAACCCCCAACGGTGGGCTACCTTGGACCAAGAACTGAACCCTGTAAGTGTCTTACTTACCTGGTAAAACTAACAAAAACTTACCTCCCCTAGGAACTGTGAAAATTGCACTGTGTCCACTTTTAAAACAGCTATTTGTCAATAACTTGAAAAGTATACATGCAATTTTTATGATTTAAAGTTCCTAAAGTTCTTACCTGCAATACCTTTCGAATGAGATATTACATGTAGAATTTGAACCTGTGGTTCTTAAAATAAACTAAGAAAAGATATTTTTTTATACAAAAACCTATTGGCTGGATTTGTCTCTGAGTGTGTGTACCTCATTTATTGTCTATGTGTATGTACAACAAATGCTTAACACTACTCCTTGGATAAGCCTACTGCTCGACCACACTACCACAAAATAGAGCATTAGTATTATCTCTTTTTGCCACTATCTTACCTCTAAGGGGAACCCTTGGACTCTGTGCATACTATTCCTTACTTTGAAATAGTGCATACAGAGCCAACTTCCTACATTGGTGGATCAGCGGTGGGGTACAAGACTTTGCATTTGCTGGACTACTCAGCCAATACCTGATCACACGACAAATTCCAAAATTGTCATTAGAAATTCATTTTTGCAATTTGAAATTTTTCTAAATTCTTAAAAGTCCTGCTAGGGCCTTGTGTGTTAAGTCCCTGTTTAGCATTGTCTTTTAGAGTTTAAAAGTTTGTTAAAAGTTTGAAATTAGATTCTAGAAACAGTTTTAGATTCTTTAAAAAGTCTTCCAACTTTTAGCAAAATAATGTCTGATACAGAGATGAATGTGGTGGAACTCGACACCACACCTTACCTCCATCTTAAGATGAGGGAGCTAAGGTCTCTCTGTAATATCAAAAAAATAACCATTGGCTCCAGACCTACCAAAATTCAGCTCCAGGAGCTGTTGGCAGAGTTTGAAAAAGCCAACCCCTCTGATGATGACATCACAGAGGAAGAAATTAGTGACTTGGAGGCCAATGTCCCTCCTCCAGTCCTAAATAGGGAGAACAGGACCCCTCAAGTCCTGTCTCCAACTGTGTTAGTCAGAAATAGTGAGTCCCTCACAGGAGGGTCCCACATTTCTGAAATCACTGAGGATGCTCTCAGTGAAGATGACCTCCTGTTAGCCAGGATGGCCAAAAGATTGGCTTTAGAGAGACAGCTCCTAGCCATAGAAAGGGAAAGACAAGAGATGGGCCTAGGACCCATCAATGGTGGCAGCAACATAAATAGGGTCAGAGATTCTCCTGACATGTTGAAAATCCCTAAAGGGATTGTAACTAAATATGAAGATGGTGATGACATCACCAAATGGTTCACAGCTTTTGAGAGGGCTTGTGTAACCAGAAAAGTGAACAGATCTCACTGGGGTGCTCTCCTTTGGGAAATGTTCACTGGAAAGTGTAGGGATAGACTCCTCACACTCTCTGGAAAAGATGCAGAATCTTATGACCTCATGAAGGGTACCCTGATTGAGGGCTTTGGATTCTCCACTGAGGAGTACAGGATTAGGTTCAGGGGGGCTCAAAAATCCTCGAGCCAGACCTGGGTTGACTTTGTTGACTACTCAGTGAAAACACTAGATGGTTGGATTCAAGGCAGTGGTGTAAGTAATTATGATGGGCTGTACAATTTATTTGTGAAGGAACACCTATTGAGTAATTGTTTCAATGATAAACTGCATCAGCATCTGGTAGACCTAGGCCCAATTTCTCCCCAAGAATTGGGAAAGAAGGCGGACCATTGGGTCAAGACAAGGGTGTCCAAGACTTCAACAGGGGGTGACCAAAAGAAAGGGGTCACAAAGACTCCCCAGGGGAAGGGTGATGAGACAACCAAAACTAAAACTAGTAAAGAGTCTTCTACAGGCCCCCAAAAACCTGCTCAGGAGGGTGGGCCCAGAGCCTCTTCACAAAACAATGGGTACAAGGGTAAAAACTTTGATCCCAAAAAGGCCTGGTGTCATAGCTGTAAACAGCATGGACACCAAACTGGAGACAAGGCCTGTCCCAAGAAAGGTTCCACTCCAAACTCCCATCCAGGTAACACTGGTATGGCTAGTCTCCAAGTGGGATCAACAGGGTGCCCAGAGCAAATCAGGGTCCACACTGAAGCTACTCTAGTTTCTGAGGGTGGGGTGGATTTAGCCACACTAGCTGTCTGGCCGCCTAACATGCAAAAATACAGACAGCAACTCTTAATTAATGGGACTAGAATAGAGGGCCTGAGGGATACAGGTGCCAGTGTCACCATGGTGACAGAGAAACTGGTTTCCCCTGGCCAATACCTGACTGGAAAAACTTACACAGTCACCAACGCTGACAATCAGAAAAAAGTACATCCCATGGCAATGGTTACTTTAGAATGGGGAGGGGTCAATGGCCTGAAACAGGTGGTGGTCTCCTCAAATATCCCAGTGGACTGTCTGCTTGGAAATGACCTGGAGTCCTCAGCATGGGCTGAGGTAGAACTAAAAACCCATGCAGCAATGCTGGGTATCCCTGAACTGGTGTGTGTGAAAACCAGAGCACAATGCAAGGCACAGGGTGAACAAGTAGAGCTGGAGTCTGGAAGAATGGCCCAGCCTACCAAGAGGAAAGGAAAGTCAGTTGGGAAACCAACTGCAACACAGCAAAAGAAAGGGAACCTCTTTTCTCAGGAAGAAGTTCTGCCCTCTGAGGGAACTGAGCCTTTGGAGCTTGAACCTTATCAGGTTGAGCTCTTAGGCCCAGGGGGACCCTCAAGGGAGGAGCTGTGTAAGGGACAAGAAACCTGTCCCTCTCTTGAAGGCCTTAGGCAGCAAGCTGCTGAAGAGTCCAAAGGCAAGAAAAATGGAACGCATAGGGTCTATTGGGAAGATGGACTCCTGTACACTGAGGCCAGAGACCCCAAACCTGGTGCCACTAGGAGAGTGGTAGTGCCTCAGCTGTTCAGAAAGTTCATCCTAACATTGGCCCATGACATTCCCCTTGCTGGACATTTGGGACAAACCAAGACGTGGGAGAGGTTAGTCAACCACTTCTACTGGCCCAATATGTCCAACATGGTTAAGGAGTTTTGCCTCTCCTGCCCCACCTGTCAAGCCAGTGGTAAGACAGGGGGGCATCCAAAGGCCCCCCTCATTCCACTTCCAGTGGTGGGGGTTCCCTTTGAAAGAGTGGGTGTGGACATAGTTGGTCCACTAGAACCTCCCACAGCCTCAGGAAATATGTATATCCTGGTAGTAGTGGATCATGCTACCAGGTATCCTGAAGCTATTCCCCTTAGGTCGACTACTGCCCCTGCAGTAGTCAAGGCCCTCATTGGTATCTTTACCAGAGTGGGGTTCCCTAAGGAGGTGGTGTCTGACAGAGGTACCAACTTCATGTCAGCATACCTAAAGCACATGTGGAATGAGTGTGGAGTGACTTATAAATTCACTACACCATACCATCCACAAACTAATGGCTTGGTTGAGAGATTCAACAAGACATTAAAAGGCATGATCATGGGGCTCCCAGAAAAACTCAAAAGGAGATGGGATGTCCTCTTGCCATGTCTGCTTTTCGCTTACAGAGAGGTGCCACAGAAGGGAGTAGGATTCTCACCCTTTGAACTTCTGTTTGGTCATCCTGTAAGGGGACCACTTGCCCTTGTTAAAGAAGGCTGGGAGAGACCTCTCCATGAGCCTAAACAGGACATAGTGGACTATGTACTTGGCCTTCGCTCTAGAATGGCAGAGTACATGGAAAAGGCAACCAAAAACCTTGAGGCCAGCCAACAGCTCCAGAAGTTTTGGTATGACCAAAAGGCTGCACTGGTTGAGTTCCAACCAGGGCAAAAAGTCTGGGTTCTGGAGCCTGTGGCTCCCAGGGCACTCCAGGACAAATGGAGTGGCCCTTACCCAGTACTAGAAAGGAAGAGTCAGGTCACCTACCTGGTGGACCTGGGCACAAGCAGGAGCCCCAAGAGGGTGATCCATGTGAACCGCCTTAAGCTCTTCCATGACAGGGCTGATGTCAATCTGTTGATGGTAACAGATGAGGATCAGGAGGCAGAGAGTGAACCTCTCCCTGATCTTCTGTCATCAGACCCAAAAGATGGCACAGTAGATGGAGTGATCTACTCAGACACCCTCTCTGGCCAACAGCAAGCTGATTGTAGGAGAGTCCTACAACAGTTTCCTGAACTCTTCTCCTTAACCCCTGGTCAGACCCACCTGTGTACCCATGATGTGGACACAGGAGACAGCATGCCTGTCAAGAACAAAATCTTTAGGCAGTCTGACCATGTTAAGGAAAGCATCAAGGTGGAAGTCCACAAGATGCTGGAATTGGGAGTAATTGAGCGCTCTGACAGCCCCTGGGCTAGCCCAGTGGTCTTAGTCCCCAAACCTCACACCAAAGATGGAAAGAAAGAGATGAGGTTTTGTGTGGACTACAGAGGGCTCAATTCTGTCACAAAGACAGATGCTCATCCAATTCCAAGAGCTGATGAGCTCATAGATAAATTAGGTGCTGCCAAATTCCTCAGTACCTTTGACTTGGCAGCAGGGTACTGGCAAATAAAAATGGCACCTGGAGCAAAAGAGAAAACAGCATTCTCCACACCTGATGGGCATTATCAGTTTACTGTTATGCCCTTTGGTTTAAAGAATGCCCCTGCCACCTTCCAAAGGTTGGTGAATCAAGTCCTTGCTGGCTTGGAGTCCTTTAGCACAGCTTATCTTGATGATATTGCTGTCTTTAGCTCCACCTGGCAGGATCACCTGGTCCACCTGAAGAAGGTTTTGAAGGCTCTGCAATCTGCAGGCCTCTCTATCAAGGCATCCAAATGCCAGATAGGGCAGGGAACTGTGGTTTACTTGGGCCACCTTGTAGGTGGAGGCCAAGTTCAGCCACTCCAACCCAAGATCCAGACTATTCTGGACTGGGTAGCTCCAAAAACCCAGACTCAAGTCAGGGCATTCCTTGGCTTGACTGGGTATTACAGGAGGTTTGTGAAGGGATATGGATCCATTGTGACAGCCCTCACTGAACTCACCTCCAAGAAAGTGAACTGGACTGTGGAATGCCAACAGGCCTTTGACACCCTGAAACAAGCAATGTGCTCAGCACCAGTTCTAAAAGCTCCAGATTATTCTAAGCAGTTCATTGTGCAGACTGATGCCTCTGAACATGGGATAGGGGCAGTTTTGTCCCAAACAAATGATGATGGCCTTGACCAGCCTGTTGCTTTCATTAGCAGGAGGTTACTCCCCAGGGAGCAGCGTTGGAGTGCCATTGAGAGGGAGGCCTTTGCTGTGGTTTGGTCCCTGAAGAAGCTGAGACCATACCTCTTTGGGACTCACTTCCTAGTTCAAACTGACCACAGACCTCTCAAATGGCTGATGCAAATGAAAGGTGAAAATCCTAAACTGTTGAGGTGGTCCATCTCCCTACAGGGAATGGACTTTATAGTGGAACACAGACCTGGGACTGCCCATGCCAATGCAGATGGCCTTTCCAGGTTCTTCCACTTAGAAAATGAAGACTCTCTTGGGAAAGGTTAGTCTCATCCTCTTTCGTTTGGGGGGGGGGTTGTGTAAGGAAATGCCTCCTTGGCATGGTTGCCCCCTGACTTTTTGCCTTTGCTGATGCTATGTTTACAATTGAAAGTGTGCTGAGGCCTGCTAACCAGGCCCCAGCACCAGTGTTCTTTCCCTAACCTGTACTTTTGTATCCACAATTGGCAGACCCTGGCATCCAGATAAGTCCCTTGTAACTGGTACTTCTAGTACCAAGGGCCCTGATGCCAAGGAAGGTCTCTGAGGGCTGCAGCATGTCTTATGCCACCCTGGAGACCTCTCACTCAGCACAGACACACTGCTTGCCAGCTTGTGTGTGCTAGTGAGGACAAAACGAGTAAGTCGACATGGCACTCCCCTCAGGGTGCCATGCCAGCCTCTCACTGCCTATGCAGTATAGGTAAGCCACCCCTCTAGCAGGCCTTACAGCCCTAAGGCAGGGTGCACTATACCATAGGTGAGGGTACCAGTGCATGAGCATGGTACCCCTACAGTGTCTAAACAAAACCTTAGACATTGTAAGTGCAGGGTAGCCATAAGAGTATATGGTCTGGGAGTCTGTCAAACACGAACTCCACAGCACCATAATGGCTACACTGAAAACTGGGAAGTTTGGTATCAAACTTCTCAGCACAATAAATGCACACTGATGCCAGTGTACATTTTATTATAAAATACACCCCAGAGGGCACCTTAGAGGTGCCCCCTGAAACTTAACCGACTATCTGTGTAGGCTGACTAGTTTTAGCAGCCTGCCACAAACCGAGACATGTTGCTGGCCCCATGGGGAGAGTGCCTTTGTCACTCTGAGGCCAGTAACAAAGCCTGCACTGGGTGGAGATGCTAACACCTCCCCCAGGCAGGAATTGTCACACCTGGCGGTGAGCCTCAAAGGCTCACCTCCTTTGTGCCAACCCAGCAGGACACTCCAGCTAGTGGAGTTGCCCGCCCCCTCCGGCCAGGCCCCACTTTTGGCGGCAAGGCCGGAGAAGATAATGAGAAAAACAAGGAGGAGTCACTGGCCAGTCAGGACAGCCCCTAAGGTGTCCTGAGCTGAGGTGACTCTGACTTTTAGAAATCCTCCATCTTGCAGATGGAGGATTCCCCCAATAGGGTTAGGATTGTGACCCCCTCCCCTTGGGAGGAGGCACAAAGAGGGTGTACCCACCCTCAGGGCTAGTAGCCATTGGCTACTAACCCCCCAGACCTAAACACGCCCTTAAATTTAGTATTTAAGGGCTACCCTGAACACTAGAAAATTAGATTCCTGCAACTACAAGAAGAAGGACTGCCTAGCTGAAAAACCCCTGCAGCGGAAGACCAGAAGACGACAACTGCCTTGGCTCCAGAAACTCACCGGCCTGTCTCCTGCCTTCCAAAGATCCTGCTCCAGCGACGCCTTCCAAAGGGACCAGCGACCTCGACATCCTCTGAGGACTGCCCCTGCTTCGAAAAGACAAGAAACTCCCGAGGACAGCGGACCTGCTCCAAGAAAAGCTGCAACTTTGTTTCCAGCAGCTTTAAAGATCCCTGCAAGCTCCCCGCAAGAAGCGTGAGACTTGCAACCCTGCACCCGGCGACCCCGACTCGGCTGGTGGCGATCCAACACCTCAGGAGGGACCCCAGGACTACTCTAAGACTGTGAGTACAAAAACCTGTCCCCCCTGAGCCCCCACAGCGCCGCCTGCAGAGGGAATCCCGAGGCTTCCCCTGACCGCGACTCTTTGAATCCAAAGTCCCGACACCTGGGAGAGACCCTGCACCCGCAGCCCCCAGGACCTGAAGGACCGGACTTTCACTGGAGGAGTGACCCCCAGGAGTCCCTCTCCCTTGCCCAAGTGGAGGTTTCCCCGAGGAACCCCCCCCTTGCCTGCCTGCAGCGCTGAAGAGATCCCGAGATCTCTCATAGACTAACATTGCGAACCCGACGCTTGTTTCTACACTGCACCCGGCCGCCCCCGCGCTGCTGAGGGTGAAATTTCTGTGTGGGCTTGTGTCCCCCCCGGTGCCCTACAAAACCCCCCTGGTCTGCCCTCCGAAGACGCGGGTACTTCCCTGCAAGCAGACCGGAACCGGGGCACCCCCTTCTCTCCATTCTAGCCTATGTGTTTTGGGTACCACTTTGAACTCTGCACCTGACCGGCCCTGAGCTGCTGGTGTGGTGACTTTGGGGTTGCTCTGAACCCCCAACGGTGGGCTACCTTGGACCAAGAACTGAACCCTGTAAGTGTCTTACTTACCTGGTAAAACTAACAAAAACTTACCTCCCCTAGGAACTGTGAAAATTGCACTGTGTCCACTTTTAAAACAGCTATTTGTCAATAACTTGAAAAGTATACATGCAATTTTTATGATTTAAAGTTCCTGAAGTACTTACCTGCAATACCTTTCGAATGAGATATTACATGTAGAATTTGAACCTGTGGTTCTTAAAATAAACTAAGAAAAGATATTTTTTTATACAAAAACCTATTGGCTGGATTTGTCTCTGAGTGTGTGTACCTCATTTATTGTCTATGTGTATGTACAACAAATGCTTAACACTACTCCTTGGATAAGCCTACTGCTCGACCACACTACCACAAAATAGAGCATTAGTATTATCTCTTTTTGCCACTATCTTACCTCTAAGGGGAACCCTTGGACTCTGTGCATACTATTCCTTACTTTGAAATAGTGCATACAGAGCCAACTTCCTACAGTGAGGGGCTATAAATCCACTCCACTGCTTAGACAGCATGGTAGGACTGTTCTTGCGTTTTACATTTTTAATCATGTGTCTGCTCCTATTGTCTTTCATTATCCTTGTTATTGCTATGCATCTGTTTTTATCTAAGTTGCAGATATTTTAATACATGCTTATTGAAATATATTCTGCCTCTGTTGTCTTTGCCTGAGTGAGATCTTGGTAAATGAGAGAATGGGATGCGATCTGATGTACCACGATTCCCTGGGTAGTCTATCTTACCATGAGCTCAAATGCCACAATCATCTCAGTCAGAGATGGGGTGCTGCTAGTTAGCCAGAAACCCTGGATTAGGCCGACAGGTGTCACCAGGTATGGAATTGTACTCAATACCCACAACCTAGGTGATCCTACCACCCAAATCCAGTAGCCTCATTACCCTAATTAGAACCTATGGGACAAGTCAAAATGAGAGCCTTACTGTCCATGAGCCCTAAAACTCTTTACTACCGCATTGCATTACCCATCTCTGAGTCCTAAAACACCTTATAGCCCCTTTGCACTACCCATTCTTGATCTCTAAAAAGTCCTTACTGCCCCTAGGCATTACCCTTTGCTGAGCCATAAAAACAATTTACTAACCCTTTGCAATAAACATCCCTGAAAGCCAAAAATTCCCATACTACCCCATTCAGTATCCATCCATGAAGCCGAAAAGCATCTTCACACTCCTAAAACTCACCCATCCCTGAACCCTAAAACCTCCAAACAACCCCAAAAACTATTCATCCCTGACCCACAAAATCCCCTTACCACTCTTAAAATCCAAATTTTAAATGTAAGATATGTATTTAATTTCCCAATATTATGTACTCATATTATGAAATAAACATTTAAACAGTAATAATATATACTAATACTACAAGTTCTAAAAACCTATTTTATAATCTTTATAAAATAACTTATGTTAGTTTTCATTAACATATATCATAATAATATATATCTGTTTACTATGTACAACACTTAAATTTAATCCAAAATAAATTACACTGCAAAGATTATTTTTAAAGTAATTTTAAATTTATGGTTTCTCATAGTATATGTGTTAATATTTATGTAGATATATAATCATATTTTTATATGTGCATATATAAAATACATAGACATATTCACATTTATAATATATACAGTATATAATTATTTTTACCAGGTGAAGTAAAGTACTGGAAAACCTAGGTGCAATGTGAAGACCCGGATGTACTCATGTGCAATGTAAAGTCCCACAAAGTAAACGTGGTGCAATAATGGTAACAAATCCCAAGATTACTCATGTAAGTTTGTAACAACTGACATCCTTGTTAAGTTAGTACGTGGACCAGGCCTGCACTCTCTCTCGCATATGTTTATTTTCCTCTACAGCAGACTGATACTTACTGGGGACTGGTTCATTCTTTATAAAACCCACTTAATAAATAAATACCAATGCTTGCATATTGGAGCACACATTAGGCATTCATTGTCATTCTGTATTATGACTTTGCCAAGCTGAGGCAATCAACATATAAAGTTCTGAGTGACACTTTTAACAGTTATTGTCAGTCGCGGCTTGCGGGTGTATAAGGGGCGTGTGCGGCAGGGAAGGGAATATTAATAATATTAAAATTGTAAAAAAAAAAAAAAAACATATTTGTGCGCCATGCCGCTGTTCCTCCATCCCCAGCTTGCCCTGTGGCCAATACTGACACTGCTCAGGTCAGCTTTAGGATTGGCTGGAGCGCCCAGCCAAAGCGCTCCCAGACAGAGTAGGAGCCTGTGCTTTTTCTCTCCAGCGTGGCAACACAGTACCAGGCTGAGGAGAGCACAGTGCAGATGTGTGTTTGGCCGTCTTTCCCATTGGCTCCGCCCCTTTAATAACAAAAGGATAATAAACTTATGATTTAGTTGTTAAAGGTTTGCAGTGACTGTTGCTGGCGGGGGGGCATCGACTCTCTTCCGCCATAGCGGAGGAGCCGCCGCCGGTTATTGTGAAGCATTTGTGACAAATTCACACAAATACAAACAGGTGGCAAGAAGGAAGGGTCATGCAGCACCTGAAAAACGGGGAGATAGCTCACAGTTATACCTTTCAGATTGAGAGAAAATGTGAGGACTTACATAATGCTCTGGCACGGTGAGGGTTGTGAGTAAAGGAAATGTGGAAATTGAGACAAATATATTTGCCTGCAGGAAACCAAGGACTTTCCTCATACCTTGTATGAAAGCATTGCTTCTTAATTTGTGCTTGTTGTTTCTGGTGCAGAGCACCGGTACTTATTTCTGAGGGCCGGCGCTTAGTTTTCTGTCTCGAGCATTTACTGTGAGCAAAAGACACGTGGGAAAGACGGAGGAAGAGAAAAACGAAAAAGCGTCAGAAAGGAGAAAAGCAGGAAGCTGACAGAGTGAGCTGAAGGGGCAGGGAGTAGCTGTAAATGGACTGAAGAGGCCAGAGGTGGCTTCAGGATTACGCTGCCTCAGTATTATGTGCTCGTACTTTTAATTGTAGGAGCCGCGTGTTTAGGAGGAGAGCTTTGAGCCCCAGCACCATTTTATTTACAAATTAAGCACTGTATGAAAGGCGAGATTTGTCAGGATGAAAATGAGAAGCCTGCAACAGGCTGTTAGAAAAGGGGTCTGTGGAAAAGTTTTTCATGAGAGGTATTGCCTGTTATAGTTTCAGGCTTTGTAGAATGTTCGCTTGCTTCATCCGTCTTGTAATTACATTCATTGGCAATGTGCAGGTCCACGTATTAAGCAAGGATGATAATCAGTTATATTGGAACTATTACATAAATGTACATGTAGCAGATACATTTTAGTTGTTTGAGTGTTAAGGTCTCTTTATGTCATTACGCAGGTTATGTTTGTCACGGCACAGGCTCTATCGCTGCAGGATTAGGGCTGAACGGGTTTTCGGTTTACGTGTCACTTCCACACGAGATATATTCTGGGTTAAACTTTAATGATACAGAGAAACAATATAAGGCACAAAAAAACAAATGATACTAAATACGCATTAGAAATAGAGTAGAGCCACGAGGTAGTTTCCTCTTTTTTTTGGAAGCCTCACCGACCACGTGTTGAAAACTGAGGTGGAAACGTTGCAATCATTAATATACAGTCAATTTTGTGAAGATACCACAGAGAAGATTTTTTGAGAAACTAAATGTATTCGATCTAATAAACAGAAACAGCTGATGTGCAAATGCATATTACATTAACTAGGAATTTGGAGATAAAAAACGTTTTTGAAGACACACTTGCATTTGTAAATATATTAGATAAATACATAATGGATGGAATAAAATAGACAAATTCGTTTTTTAAAAGAAGTGCATGACATCTACCTTTCGAAAAGAATGGAGAACCCTACTGAGTTTAAACATTTTATACTTTACAGAACAAGTCTCTCTTCAAGGAAGAAGGGGAGTAGAAGCAATAAATTAATGACATCACGGGGGTGTATTAACCATAAACATATCCACGATCTAAACCCGAATTTTAAATGGCCAATTTCTTAGTGTGTTACATATAATATTAAGCCTATTTCTGAAAGAAAATTAAAGCCATTACCGAAGTGCGCTTCGCATCCAGGGATGTGTGCACAAAACACACAGGCAGCTGTAATCACCTGCAATAACATCATAGATAATTTATCCACTTTTCTTAAAATGGAATCATGTCCCCTCCACACAGAACCACAGACAATTCAGGTATGTCTAGAATACAAAGAGGCAAATGTATAGTGCATGTTGGAAAGTGGATTATTGGTAAGGGCAGGTAAGTACCTATACTTAGCAATAGGCCACTAACACCCACTAGGTTCAGTTAGGTTTCAATAAATTAACCCCAGCTCAACCGTTGGTAGCTTGGCGACGAACGACAAGGCTTAACTTAGGAGACAAAGGCCCATATTTATACTTTTTTAGTGCCGCATTTGCGTCATTTTCTGATGCAAAAGCAGCACAAACTTTCAAAATCTAATTGTATTTTTTAAGTTTACACTGCTTTTGCGTCAAAAAACGACACAAATGCTACACTAAAAAAGTATAAATATGGGCCAAAGTGTGTAAAGCATTCAGCTATCACAAAACAGTAATTAAATAAAATACAGGAAACAATTTAAAAATCCAAAACCAATTTATACAAATAGGAAATATTTTTATCTTTAATTCGACACTAAAACAAATAAAATCGGATGAGAGAAACCGGAGATATGAATTTTAAAACATTGAGTGTTTTTTAGTGCATAGAAACGAATAGCGCCAATCTGGTCGCACCTCGACTGGGGCAAAGTCAAAGTTTAAGGCCGACAGCGATGGAGCCCTGCTCGGCTACAGCAAGCGGAGGTCTCGTTCAAAAGTTTTCCTTCGGACTTAGGGGGTTATTCCAACTTTGGAGGAGGTGTTAATCCATCCCAAAAGTGACGGTAAAGTGACGGATATACCACCAGCCGTATTACGAGTTCCATAGGATATAATGGACTCGTAATACGGCTGGTGGTATATCCGTCACTTTACCGTCACTTTTGGGACGGATTAACACCTCCTCCAAAGTTGGAATAACCCCCTTAGTCTTTTTCTTGAAGATTTTCCTCAGTGGCACAAAGTCACCAGTCCGATCCAACCTCCCTGGAGCCCTCTTCGAATACACTACGCGTGAGCTCCTGGCCAACTTTCTACGTATGGACTTAGTCACTTTTTGGGAGCTTTTCTTCAGCTGGACAAACCTGCAAGTCAGGCTGGGAAATGGTTGAGGCAAGCCAGCTAGACTCTCTGCGGAGGGTCGGTCCGATTATGGAGCTTTTTCCAAAAAGTTCACCAATTTTCTCCAAACTTCTGGAGTTTCTTACAGAAGGTCTTTGAAGGTCATTTAGGAGTCCACGGCTCACCGGAAGGTTCCAGAAGATCTGAGTTGCACCTTGAGGGTGTGGACTCCAACTCCCAGAATGCACCTGACTCAAGCTCCAAAATTGCCACTTGACAGTGGTCAGCTGGTCAGTTTCTTCAGGATTTGATGCAGTGTACTCTGGTTAGCTGTTTTTCACCTGCAGCAAACAAGGAGTCCCTTCTTGAATCAGTTGAAATCAGGCAAAGTCCTTCTTGTGGTAAAGCCCAAGTGTGCAGCTGGTGCAGTCCTTCAGAGTGCAGTGTCCTGATACAGGTCAGTGGTCCACCAGGGCAGTCCTTCTTCTTGTGATGTTCTTCAGAGGAGTGGTTGCAGCTCTGCCATATTTATCCTTGCTCCTGGCTGGAAAGCAGGGGGTCCTTCGTATCCAATCACAGGCAGGCTCCTTCTCCCTTTGATGACCACTTCCTGGGAAGTGTTGCAAAAATCAATCCCAGGGGGCAACATTTCTCAAAAATCCAACATGGCTGAAAGTGATTTTTGGAGGTTAAATCTGGCTGAGCCACCCACTGATGTGGTGAAAAATCCTAAACACACCCCTCTCCTAATCTAATCAAGAGGGCACCTAATTGTTTGGGGTTGCAGGATGTGAGGGAAGTGCTGAGCTGCTCCAATTGTCCTTCCCTGCCTTTGCAGACCAGTTTGGACGCTATCCCCCTTACTGTTTCACCATCTGCTGAGGAGGATCTCCTCCCTCAGGCACATCTTCTGTGTTCAGTTCAGGCCACTTCATACCCCATCAAGGTAGCCTGGCCAGGCTTCCAGAGGCTGGCCAATCAGAGAAGGGCAAAACAGAGCTGAAGTTGGCAACTTTCAGGTAGAGTTTTAAAACTCTTTACCTGAACTAGTTATATTAAATCCAACAATTGTAAGTTGTGGGATTTATCATAACAATTTGACACCAAACTCAAGGTATCTGACACCTAAGGGGACTTTGGTAATTAAAATAAAGTCTCCCCATTTTAACCTACGGAGGCCATTCACTATAGTGAGGGGAAAACAAAGGTGGCTATTTTACCTCACCAGGGCTTATAAAACATTTGTATGAGGTCCTTGCATATAGTTACATGGCACCCAACCCTAGGGGCATATAGGGCACCCTGTAGGGGTGACTTATATGTAACAATAAGGTAGTTTAAGACTTTGGAAGTACTTTGAAATCCAAAGTCAAATTTGCACATAACTTTAGTTTAAAAGCAGCCAGCAAGGCAGGCCTGCCCTTAAAATGACACTGAGCACCTCAGGGGTGCACTACCTATGCTGGGGTTCCCAAATCTACATGCCCTACCATATACTAGGGACTTATAGGTAGGTTTATACTGCCAATTACAATTAATCTAATTTTCATACTCAGTTTACACGGAGCACAGGACCTGGGACTAGTAAGCAGTACCCAGGACACAGCCAACCCAGTATCTATCCAAAACGTTTGGGAATGACCAGAGCAAAAAGGAGGACTTTCTTGCAGTGCATTACATAGATGAGGATGCCATGCTGTGGTGATATTAGCTGCACCAGGTAACCACACGTGACAGTATTACTGCCCGCAGTAAACACATTGCCACTGCATGTTAGTGACCATACCAAACCTCTAGGGTTATAAATAATTAAAGTACCACCCAAAGTTTTACCGCTTAGAGTGTGGGTTTGCAATCTTCAGTATTTCTTCTATAATGTGGTCCCTATTCTGTGAGATACCATTAGATTATGTGGACAGTAGATGACAAAATACACAGTATGGAGGGTGGAGAGCCTCGAAACACAACAACACATTAGATCACCATATCAGTGAGCTGATTATGAGACCTTAGATATGGTTAGCCTACATTCGTTTCAGGTGATTTGATTTTAGTTTTAGGTTAACTTCAGTTTATTACCTGGAGCTACTTATGAGTCATGACCAACTCGGACCATGCTTTTCGAAGAGATAGTGATAGGATACAATGGAAGTATTTTTGAGGAATGTGCAATTAAATGCTGCTAGGATTAGTTTAACATAATCACTGTCCTGCTATTGTGGATGCACCATGCATTAATCTCATTAGTCATAGAATATATAATTCTAAAAAAAAAACTTGTTTGCAAACAATGGTTGCCATAAATGTTACTAAAATGTTTAATTTATTTGGATGCAATGTTCTATCTGTTATTAAATAAACGTGAATTCACATGCAGTCTTTTTTATTTCACAGCTCCATTCAGCCCTCCAAACACAGTGGACAACACAGTCAAATTTGACGTCTATGGAGATGGAATCGGCCGGTACAACATATTTAATTTTCAATTCAAGGGAGACAAATACTCCTACCTTCGGATAGGCCAGTGGGCAGAGACCTTGACGCTAGATGTAGACCGGATCGACTGGTCTCAAAGCACCACCCCAACGTCACAGTGCAGTGATCCTTGTGCTCCCAATGAGATGAAGAACATGCAGCCCGGGGAGGTCTGCTGCTGGATTTGTATCTCCTGTGAAGCCCATGAGTACCTTGCAGATGAGTTTACCTGTGCTGCCTGCGAGCCAGGGAGATGGCCAACTGCAGAGCTATCCGGCTGTTTTGACCTGCCAGAAGACTACATCAAGTGGGAAGATGCGTGGGCAATTGGGCCAGTCACTATCGCCTGCCTTGGCTTCGTGTCCACCTTTGTGGTTGCTGCAGTATTTATCAAACATAACAACACACCACTGGTCAAAGCATCAGGACGTGAACTGTGCTATATTTTGTTGTTTGGGGTTTTCATGTGTTACTGTATGACATTCTTCTTCATAGCAAAGCCTTCACCAGCCATCTGCACTCTAAGGCGCTTGGGGCTAGGAACTTCCTTTGTGGTTTGCTACTCAGCCCTTCTGACAAAGACTAATCGCATTTCTAGAATATTCAACGGCGTCAGCGAAGGTGCCCCGAGACCTAAGTTCATCAGCCCGAGTTCACAGGTCGTTATTTGCCTGAGCCTCATTTCAGTCCAGCTTGTTATTGTGTCTGTATGGCTCATGATTGAGTCTCCGGGCACACGGAGATACACCCTTCCCGAGAAGCGGGAAACTGTTGTTTTGAAGTGCAACGTGAAAGATTCTAGTATGCTAATATCTTTAACGTACGACGTAGTTCTAGTCATCTTATGCACTGTCTATGCCTTCAAAACAAGGAAGTGCCCAGAAAACTTCAACGAGGCCAAGTTCATCGGCTTTACAATGTACACCACTTGCATTATATGGCTGGCATTCCTCCCCATATTTTATGTAACATCTAGCGACTACAGGGTAAGTCTTTAGAAATATGTTTTGTTAAGATATATGCATATTGCACACAGGGAAGCATTGATATATATATATATATATATATATATATATATATATATATATATATATATTATATTTGTTCTCACGCACTTTGCCAGAAGACGCTTCCTCAAACTTTGCTTTTTCTGATGAACTGTTGTTCTGACCAAAGGGATGTGATTTGCCTTTCTGGAATAGTAAAAGTGACTGAGAATGTACATACGGTCGATTTAATGAAACTGCTATAAAAGGGCAACTTTCCCTTCTATGGATTATAATATGGCACCAGTAACAAACTATAGATTTGAGAGTTGTATACGCCATTTTCCCTGACCTCTGTTCAGTAAAACTACTATATATGCAGACAGAACAAACTGAAAAATGTGAACAGAATATTGACAATCACTGAAAAACAGAAAAGCTAATAATCGATCAGGGATGACAAGCATAAACCTGCATTGAAATGTCCTCGGAGGATTTGTTTACTGTAATTACCCACCGGTCCCTCCAGTCCTCGTCTCATTCCTTACTAATGGAGGTGACGATCGACAATGACAGAAAAAAAGAACGCAAGGACTGCTGAATCTACCCCACTCCCTTCTAGTACATAATGTGTACTTATCCAGCATTCCTTCTGTTCTTTTTTCTGTCAGCACAACAGAATGAACTGGAGGGAGCTGCTCCTGCTGGGCTGGTGTGGCTTCTCGTGTAGTCCTTGTATTCTTTTATGCCTGGCATTGAGGGAATTTATGAGCACTGCACCTCTCTGTCTGCAGGGCCCACGGGAAGGCGTAGGGATGTGTGGACCGGCAGGCCGCTGGTCGGTCTTCCTGTGCTGGTCCAATGGCCATGTCTTCTGAGGCACCAACGCTTCCTGGATGTCCCCCGGGCTGTGGATGGCTTGGGAGCGGGGCGGGCTACGCCGTGATCATTGCCTAGCTTCTGGTTGAGATGTCAGTGTGTAGGCATGACAGTGTTTTGGCCTGCACCTGCTGCTGCTGTTTTTTGGCATTTTCTCGTTTCCCTGACTCATTAAAGGCACGGGGTCCTATGGGTAAGTACTGCATAGTGGAGTTGGTGCATGGGGCTGTTTTCCTTCAGTGCTCCTTGTGACCTGTTTTTCTTGTTTGGTTCTCTGTTGTGTGGTGCCTATTGTTACTACGGGGAAGCACTCCCATAAGAGAAAACATGTGGGACCTCAGTCGTGGTCACCACTTCTTCCTCCTCTGCTTCTCGTTGACCTTAATCGTCATGTTAAAGCGAATATGGGTTTTCTGAAGGATGAAGTGCCAGATACTTCTTCTGGGTCTCTACTGCATCAATTCCAGTGTGCCACTCCTGTTGTTGTGCCTGTTCACCCATGCATTCAGGAGGTCCTTAAGCGGGAATGGAAGGATCCAGATAAGATAGTGATGCCCCGCTTTATGGCAAAATTATATCCCTTACCGGATATGATTAAGGATTTGCCAGACTCAATTCCCATTGATTCCTTTGTGGCCAGTTTGGTGGGGCACACTTCTTTGGCAGAGGATGTCATCATCAGGGATTCTGTGGATAAGAAGGTGGATGTTGTTCTTAAGAAGATGTATTCGGGTGCCCATCTGGCTCTTTGGGCCGGGATTTATTGCACCTATGTGGTGCAGTCCTTAATTTCCGTTTTGAAATCCCTTCATAGGACCCTGGATGAGTCCTCTGACTCTTCTGGGACCCTGGAGCACATTTAGTGCCAAGTGGAATTCCTCTCAGATGCATTATTTGATGTTGTGAGGGCCTCAGCACTCTCTGGTGGGGCTTGTGTGGTGGGTAGATGTAATCTGGTTCTGCAGAACTAGAAAACTGATGCAGCCCAGAGGTCTTCTGCTCTTCGGATGTCTTTCCAGGGATCTACTTTTGTTTGGTGCAGAGCTTGAGGAAAAACTTCATAAACTTTCCAAAGAGAAGAAACATTCCTCCTCTCTTAAGTTCTTGCTGAGGGATAGGCTGCCTTTGAAGCACAAGTCCCAATTGCGCCAACCTTCCAGGTGGCAGTATGTTGGGTCTCAGGGACAGCTTCCAGCTGGACGCGGTTGTAAGAGGAAACCAAAGGCCTCGGTCCTGATGATACAGTGGATCCAGACGTCATGGTGGGAGGGGCGCCTGCAACATTTCCTCATGGCCTGGCAAGAGTCTGCTTCAGACCCATGGGTTTTGGACGTGGTGCAGCACAACTACACAATTGAGTTTGGGGTGTTTCCTCCTTCTTCAGGAGGGCAGCTGATTCCTTGGCCTCCCAGCAGTGTGAAGCATGAGGCTTTGCCCATTCATTCACTCTCTTCTCCTCTCCTCAACCACGTAATTCTGGAGGTTCCTCACTCGGAGAGGGGGACAGGGTTTTACTCCATCATCTTCCTTGTTGCAAAGGCCAACGGGTGGTTTTGGACTTGAAGGCCTTGAAAAAGTCTGTGTGTCATGTCCCCTTCAAGATGGAGATACTTCAGTGGCTCATTTAGTTGGTTATCAGGGGTCATCTGATGTGCATTCAGTACTTGCAGGATGCTTACTTCCATTCATCCTCCCTCCCAGCAGTTTCTGAGGTTCTGTGTCCAAGGTTCTTACTATCAGTTCAGGGTCCTGCCATTCCGCCTCCGGTCGGCCCGAGGGTGGTCACCAAGATGGTGGCTCCTCTGGTGGCGTCCCTTCATCTCTAGGGGATTCACCTGTACCCCTGTTTGGACGATTGGTTGATTCATGCTCCATCCAGGGACCAGGTTCTTTGGGACTTCCAAGTGGTGTGTGCCACTCTCCCGGCTCATGGCTTTCTGGTCAATTGGGAGGAATGTCAGCTGGTTCCCTCTCAGGATCTTACTTTTATAGGAACTTGGTTCCATACAGAACTCAACAGGGTGTTATTTCCACCTCCCAGGATGATGGCATTGAGGTAGGTGGCTCAGGAGGTGATGGACTTTCCCCAGTGCAGTCTGCACAAGGCTTCACCTCTTGGGGTTCTTGGCAGCGGCAGTGTTCACCATGCCTTGGGCCCGCTTTCATATCCAGCCCCTGTGGTTCCATCTTCCGTCCTTTTGGGATCCTCACTACAGGGACTTTGAGCTGTCAGTCCCTTTCTATCATGCAGTGGTTTGGGGTTTGGAGCAGCGGACTCTGCTGGATAATCTCTCCAAGGGGGTTCCCTTACAGACAGACCCTCCACTGGTCATCACCACAGATGCCAGCACCTTTGGTTTGGGGGCAAACCTGGGGGACAGGTCTCTGCAGGCTTGATGGTCTCTTCAGGATGGGATGGATGGAACTGATGACTGTCTTTATGGAGGTCATGGGATTCCTGCACCTTCTGGTGGGGCACAACTTGGTGGTGCGCTCAGACAACCAGGTGACAGTGTCTTTCGGGAGGTCATGAGATTCCTGCACCATCTGGTGGGGCACAACTTGGTGGTACGCTCAGACAACCAGGTGATGGTGGCCTATCTGAACAACCAGGGGGGTATCAGGTCTCAATCCCTCAATGCTGTGGCCCTGCCTTTGTTCCGGCTTGTGGAGGAGCACCTTCGGTCCTTGGTGGCTACTTATGTTCAGGGGTTGGACAATGGGGTGGCAGGTGCTCTCAGTCACGTCTTTCTTCCCTCCCAGGAGCTCTCTTTCAATCAGGGGATGTTTCAAGTTTGCAGGAGGTTTGGTGTATCTTTCTTGGATCCGTTTGCTTCCCAGCACAATGATCAGGTGCCTCAATTTTGTGCTTGCCCCCAAAAGGAAGGGACCTGGGCATTGGATGCTCTGATGGTCCCTTGGCCGGATCATCTGTTGTATGCCTTTCCGGCAGTTTACTCTCATTCCCAGGTTACTGAGGGAGTCCAGGTTGGTGATTCTGGTGGTGCCTTTTTGGCCTTAACGCGTGTCATCACCCTTGTGTCACGCAAGAGGGGCACAAGGGTGACAACACTAAAGTAAGATTTAACAAGCCAATCAAGGCCACCTTGCATGGCCCTAAGTAGCTATATACATCTGGAGTAAGGCAACACAGCACAAATTTCTGTTTTGCATTACTCTGCCTCAGGAAGGTGTTCCATGGGGCATTTCCTGATTAATCAACATTGGTAAACTTGGGAATGTATCAAAATGCTACGCCTCCCCATAATATCCTTATTTCTCCTCATTCTTTCCTCTTTCTAAGTGTGCTGTATTCCGTATGTGAAGGAAGGTGCTCCTTCCGCCACAAAAACAAACTGTCAACAAAGCAGGCATGCTTGCACCACAACACAAGGGTGCCTGCATTGGTGCTAGGCAGCCTAAAGGTAGCCAGCTCAAGGAATTCACCGTATTATGTTAAATACAACACATTCCTACCCTTTCCTTTTCATGCAATGCAGTAAGGTTCCCTGCTGGGCTGTATGAAATTTTGATAAATGAGGCCCTTAATTTGACACACCTCAAGCGAGCATGGCCAGTGGCTGTGTGCAGTAGGGCTGACTACCTACAAATGTTTGCATGCAGGACCTGATCATACCCAAGGCTCTCTAGTCAACCCCTGCTGCCCCTGGTCAATGGCTGTTAGCAGTAGGAATGACCACCCATTAAATAAACCTGTTCTGCACTTGGCCAAAAGCTGTGAGCTGCAGGAGTTGGTAATCTGTGAAGGTTTGGACAAAGGGACGGACCAGTTTTAGATTATGCCCAAAGGCCCAACCAAGCTACCCACATCAGTGAACCATGCACAAATGGTGTTGGCTGCTTGCAGTTGGTTGGGCGAAGGGCTAGGCCAAAACTGTGTGGTCAAATCATACTCTGATCAACCAAAGGTCCAAATGCAATGCATAATAAACACAGATTTACTCATTTACTACCACAGCCGAGCTGTATTTCCTTTACTTTTCAAATATGTATATGCAGTTTCACAAAACATTATACTGTTGCAATTATCCAGTTTTCCCTTCTAGGTATCCCTCTTATTGAGCTACATATGTTAGTTATTTAGGCACCAGTGACGAATATAGAATGCACATGTATTACTGTCATTATTTCGCAACATAATAGTCAAGCTTGCTTGAATATATTCACAGTATTTAATATGAAATTAACTTTCAGTTCTAAATATTTGTTGTTGACCTGTGCACAAGGTTTCATGAAAGATGATAATTACACTTCTTAATATAATTATTCAATGAGCATTGTTTTTAAAGGAATGATAATATGTAAAAGGGCAACAGTCACTTTCTGGTAAGTTTTTCTGAAATAGTCAACAAAAGGCAGATAAAGTTATGTAAGTTGTGAACAGAGTTACAAGGGCTTGAGAGGAACTTTTGGGCAGAAAACTAATGCAAGACAATGTGGGGGTCATGATTTGTTGTTTTTCCAAAAACAAAATTCCGCATAGATGTGGAGTACGGGTACTCCTTCAGGGTGAAAGAGTATTTTACTCCAGCACCCTGACAGAGTAAAGCCCACCCTCGATACTCTAAATCAGGTCTTAAGTCCATAGTGCTGATTCTTATAGAAAGCATATTTTCCAGGCTGTGATCAGAAAACATCACCATGGCTCTATAGCAATAGAGGACAGCAGTGCCTTGTAGTACATAATGTTTTTCTTGGACTTAATGTATTTTTATGAGGTCATTGTGGGATTCATAAGTAGCCTGTAATACCAATTATATACACCTTCTATTGACAGTGCATGAGTCACAGACATTTCTTGTTGCTTTAGAGCATCTTTTTTAATTGAATAGGAATGGAATACACTCACACCAGTGCATAGGTTAAAGGGCCGGAGGGTGTCGGACTTGCAATTTGTTTTGTATTTGTTTACAAGACATAAGCTGATGGTGGTCAGGTTTGCATTGAAGCAAATGGACAAATCATGCATAATAAACAATATGAAAATTATTTCTAGGAAAGAAGCATGGGACAGAGAGTTAGGCGCTGGACCTGGACTCCCACATATCATAAGAGACAAAGTAAATTAAAATACTTAGGTGGTCATTATGACTCCAGCAGTCTTCTGACCGCCAGGATTAATGTGGCGGTATCACAGCCAACAGGCTGGGGTAATGACTGCCAAATTATGACCATGAGGGCCCAGCATCTCAGGTCCTCCCATCATTTCCTGCAGTGGGTGCTCTGCCTCCCCAGGGTCTGCATGCCCTTGGCAATGGCATGCCACACCCCCTTCTTCTGATGGGCACTGACCTACAGAGGAAACACAGGAGGTGGGACACTGTTTTGCTTTCACTAATGACCGAGCTGAAAACAATCTCTGGAATGCACTTCTAAGTTTAAAGAAGACATTTATTATTACTTCACCACGAGGTTCCTGAGAGAAGAGATTAGTAGGTTGGAGGCACACGTTTAAAAGTAGTCACAGCAATGAAAGGGATATATATCAAAATGATGCTCAATTGCAATGTACACAGCAGAAATATGTGATTATATTATAGCATAACTGTCAAAGCAAAGAATAAAAGTCAAAATTCATCACCATAGTAGGGCCCACCAAAATGCTTCATCTTTCTCATGCCAGCAAGGAGAACGACTCCTGTTCAACAGCGAGAAAGAGATTTCCACCCCCACGGGACAACGTCAGGCAACTGGCACCCGCTCCTGATTTAAGTCTCGGAATTCCACGCTACTGAACAGAGTCATCTGTTTTATATCTTTGAATAGAGAACTTTCTAGAAAGCCCTCCCTTTAGAGAGAATTATAAAAAAATGCTGGCTACTGTAGGTCAGAGTTGGGAAAATAAGCAAGCGTCGAAGGTTGGTCAGGTCTCCAAGGCTCATTCTTTTCCCACGACTGACTAGAGGGAAAAAACACGAAATATGCGCTCCCTTATCATGCTAGGGTTCGGTGATAACAAAATACAGGAAAAAAAACACAGCTTGGTTTACTATGTGGAAAAACACAGCTCATCTGCAATGTCTCAACTGCAATGTCTAACTCCACGATAAAGTCAATAGGCAGCTAACCTAAATACAAAATGTAATTTCTAATGCCACGTTAAAGCCAATAGGCAGCTAACCTGAATGCAAAATGTAATGTCTACTGCCACATTGAAGCCAATAGGCAGCTAAACTGAATACTGAATACAGAATGTAATGTGCTACTGGTGAACATTGAACAAGCAATCAAGTATCCAGAATAAGTGTCCACTACAGTGCAGGCATATTGACACCTGCGACTAATCACTCGTGGTCCAATGTAATCAATTTACCATATCTGTCCTGGTAACTTTCCTCTCCCCAACTGACCTTTAACTGTTTGCGCGACAGATCTCTGTTGTGTGTGCTGACAAATAGGACATTGCAAAATCACAGTTTTTATCAAGTCTAGGGGAATGTGCATTTCTCTAATCTCTGCCCACCTGTAAGTGGCTTTTTCTCCCAGATGTCCACATTTCTGGTGCGCCCACTTAGCCATCCCCACCAAGTCAGAATTCTGGGTTGACACTTCTGTCTTTGCACTTTTCTCTTTAACATCTGCAAGGGAATTGAACCAGGGTTCTAATGAGTCAATGGGACAATGAGCATCTATGACAATGCCCTGTTTTAACATTTCCCAAATTTACTGCCACAAGTCTTTGCTCCTCATTTCCTTTGATTTACTGAACCAATTATGTACAAGCCATGTGGAAAACCAAATGGCTAATCCATTAACAGTGAACCAAGAATCAGTGTAAAAATGACACGTCCCAAGCAGCTCTTGCTTTAAAGTCTGACACACATTGTACAACTCTGCATATTGGTTACTTTTTCCTTCTCCTGTGGTAGACAACAACTTTTCAGTAACTGGATTGTATAACACTGCTTTCCATTGTCTTTTAGTACTCACGTATTTCAATTAATCATTAGTCAAACAAACACAGTTTCTATCCTCAGGGGACAAGAATTCAAATGGTGCACTCAATTTCACTAGTGACTCTTTTGCCTGTGGTACCCCCTGCACCCTCTCCTCATCCTGTAAAGGGGCTTGTGAGACATGTTCATGTAGGGCTGTAGTGCCTGTAGGTCCTACTTGAGCCCTCTTTTGTATGTACCAGATCCATAGTATGATACTAGCCTCTTGTGCCTGTCCTATACTGTGAGATTTAGGTGAACTCATCACCCACTGCATGATTGGTAGTTCAGGTTTCAGAATTACATTATCATTTAATGTAATTTGCTCAGTATTCACTAGAGCCCAATAACAAGTCAAAAACAGTTTTTCAAAAGGAGTACAGCACCCCACAAAGTCTGATAGTTTTCTAATCCAAATCCCCAGGGGCACCCTTGTCCTCCCCTGTTTCTGCCACATACTCAAGGTGGCAAACTGTTCCTGATTTACATGTAAATCAGTGTTTCACTCTTGCACTGCGCACAAATCTAAAGTCTGTTGAATTATTTCATTTGCCAAATCAAAAGCACGCAGCTGCTTCTCACTCCATTCAAACTTATGTTTTTTCCTAGTTACTTTGTTAAGATTTTACTCAGATGAGGGCTATGCTGTTTCCAAAAATCAAACAAGCTTGTGAAACTCGGTGTCTCTTGCTTAGTGCAAATAGTAAGAAACTCTAAAATCGTTTGTTTTACCTGTGACAACATCTGTCTATTTTCTGGATTCCACTGAATTCCCAGAAACTGCACATTTTGCGACAGTACCTCTGCCTTGTCTGAATTAATTTTACACATCATACTTTGCAAACGTAGTCTGAATATAACATCGGCAACTTCGTGCTCAGTGTAATCTTTTAAAGAATGCACTTCAACTCCTGCCAAAAACTGTGGGCTGCTCTGCGCACGGAGATCTACGCTCTGCTCATGAGACTCACACTGGCCCCCACCTTTTTTAACCTCCTCATTACTGGAATGTGAAAAGCCAGATTCCCCTGCAACAACTTTATAAATTTTAGTTTTATCTTGCATTAATTTTTTCTGGCTAATTTGTTCATGTAAATTCTTATTTTCATGTTCTAACTGCTTACATCTCATGTATTTTTCTGTAAGCAGGCAAAAGTATCCAAGCCCTTCTGTCAAGAACAAAAGGGACATAATTTCTTTCAAAAAGCAAATTTTCTAAATATGAAAACACTTTTGGTTTATCCAAGCACTCATCCCAAGACTTAGAAAGTCCTGATAAACAAGAAAACATGTTTCTCACAACACCATAAGGCAGTTTAACTTCACTTGCATTTTCAAACATGGTCTGCTGTGCTTCCTTTAATTCTCTAAACAACAAAAAACAAAAACAAAAACAATTACACTTTTAAATCGTGCACTTCCAATCTCCAATTCCACTCCCAGACTGCCGACTCAACAAAATGTTTTGCTTTCACTAATGGCTGAGCTGAAAACAATCTTGGGAATGCACTTCTTAATTTAAAGAAGACATTTAATATTACTTCACCACGAGGTTCCTGAGAGAAGAGATTAGTAGGTTGGAGGCACACGTTTAAAAGTAGTCACAGCAATGAAAGGAAAATATATCAAAATGATTCTCAATTGCAATGTACACAGCAAATATATGTGATTATGTCATAGCATAACTGTCAAAGGAAAGAATAGAAGTCAAAATTCATCACCGTAGTAGGGCCCACCAAAAGGCTTCATCTTTCTCATGCCAGCAAGAAGAACGACTCCCGTTGAACTGTGAGAAAGAGATTTTCCACCCCTCACGGGACAACGTCAGCCAGCTGGCGCCCGCATCTGACTGAAGTCTCGGAATTCCACGCTACTGAACAGAGTCATCTGTTTTATATCTTTGAATAGAGAACTTTCCAGAAAGCCCTCCCCCTTAGAGGAGAATTATAAAAAAATTATGTGGTCCTATAGGTCAGAGTTGGGAAAAAAAACAAGCGTCGAAGGTTGGCGAGGTCTCCAAGGCCCGTTCTTTTCCCAAGACTGACTAGAGGGAAAAAAACACAAAATATGTGCTCCCTTATCATGCTAGGGTTCGGTGAGAACAAAATACAGGAAAAAAAAAGCACAGCTTGGTTTACCATGTGGAAAAACACAGCTCATCTGCAATGTCTCAACTGCAATGTCTAACTCTACGATAAAGCCAATAGGCAGCTAACCTAAATACAAAATGTAATGTCTAGTGCCACGTTAAAGCCAATAGGCAGCTAACCTGAATACAAAATGTAATGTCTAATGCCATTGTTAAAGACAATAGGCAGCTAAACTGAATACAGAATGTAATGTGCTACTGGTTAACATTCAACAACTAATATGCGCAGTGGTGAAACACAAAGTCAGTGGTCAAACATACTTAATGGCATAACAGACACCATGAACATGACAATCCAGCCTGTCACACATATGGCCACAAAAAGCATGATCCCCCTCATCAGGTACACACATGACCCGTACCCCTGCTTTAACGATGCCACAAGCCATACCCCGCCCATCTGACACACTGCCAGCACACACAAACACATCTCCATGCAGCCATGTCGCGTGCAACGTACCTATGTTGTACTCACCTGTTGGCCAATACAACTGGCCATACTGGAGTAGGACCCCTTCCACGAGGCACTCCAGCTCCGCCGACTTGAAGGCTCTGGCCCTTTCCCTTGTTGCAAGAGCCATGGCAGGTTCCAGACAGGTCACAGCAGCACACACTGTGGAGATGTCGTCCTGTGGAAAGTCAGGATTCAAGTGAAGTGGTAGAAAGGAAAACACGGTCATGTCTGCGGCTGTGAACACCGTCACCGCCGGCATTGAACAAAATTGGTCCCCATTCTCCATAGAGGGCCACGTTAGCCAATGAGGAATTGCACGGCGGTGCAGACCGCCTTCCACCATGACGCGAACGCCAGTGGATTGAGGTCACTTCCACTTGTCCATGAATACAGGACAGGCAGGTGCCATTTTCTAATGCTGGTACACAAGTACAGATTAATATGTGCGTCATTGTAGTTCAATGTACTCACCTACACAATTCCAGTGTACAACATACAAGCATGCTCTGTGTACACTGCTGTAGTGTGTTCATGGTTCATGTTGTCATTCCTTTCTTACATTTGGGTCCCTTAGATACCAACCACTGTGGAGGAATAGGAGGAAGCACACACTGGTGTACAGACCTCGTGTAGACTTGGCGACACTGGAGGACTGGCACATCATACTCACCTATCGTCTGGACAGGGCCACAATCACAGAGCTGTGTGAAAAATTTGAGCCTGATCTGCTACTTGCTATCCGTAGCACAACAAAAATCCCCCCTCTTGTTCAGGGACTCTCAGTGTTCCATTTCCTGGCAACTGGCTCTGTCCAAGTGACAGTGGGCTTGGCTGCGGGAATGTCACTGTCAATGTTATCTAATGTGCTTGCAAGGGTTTTGTCTGCCTTGCTCAAACACATGTGCAGCTACACCGCATTCCCCCAGGTAGATGATTTACCCACTGTGAAGGCTGGATTCTATGCAATGGGACATATACCACATGTTATTGGGGCCATCGACGGGACACATATTGCCTTAGTCCCCCCCCAGGGCCAATGAACAAGTGTACAGGAATCAGAAGATTTCCACTCACTCAATGTCCAGATGGTGTGCATGGCTGACCAGTGCATCTCCCACGTCATTGCGAAGTATCCAGGGTCGGCGCACGATGCCTTTGTCCTGGGGAATAGCAGTGTTCCACAGTTGATGGCACAACTGCAGAGGCACAGAGTGTGGCTAGTAGGTGAGCCTGAGTCCCCACCTGTTGGACCTGGCCCTTTTACAGGGTCATTCCCCAGACTTTTTGCTTTTTGCCTCCCTATTTTTCTGACCTTTTTTAGCTGAGGTTTTGACTCTAAGCACTTTTTCACTGCTAACCAGTGCTAAAGTGCATGTGCTCTCCCTTACAAAATTGGTATGATTGGCTTATACCTAATTGGCATATTTAATTTACCTATAAATCCCTTGTAAAGTGGTATCCCTATACCCAGGGCCTGTAAATTAAATGCTACTAGTGGGCCTGCAGTGCTGCTTGCGCCACCCACTGAAGTAGCCTGTCGAACCTATCCCAGGCCTGCTAGCGCAGGGCCTGTGTGCGCAATTTTCTGCCACAGGGACCTGGCATCTAAATTTACTTGCCAGGCCCAGAACTTCCCTTTTACTACATGTAAGTCACCCCTAAGGTACGCCCTAGCTAGCCCTTTGGGAAGGGTGCCATGTATGTTGAAAGCAGGAGATGTGCCATGTTGCGTGGCCTGTCCTGGTAGTGACAAACAACCTAACTTGGTGTCTCACTGCTGTGAGTGCTGCCTTCTCATAGGATTGCATTAGAAATTCCCTGCCTTATGTGTAAGGGGTATTGTCTGATTTATGAGGGGTAGCGTAGGCATGTTTGGTATGGTTGTGATTTGGACATCACTTGACATTTTTGGAACCTCCAGGAAGCTTACCTGGAGCTGGACAGGACGCTGTTGAAAGAACTCACCAGGACCACCTTGGACTGCTGCTGCTGTGCTGACCTGCCTGGTCACCAGGGGGAACTGCCACTGCTTGCACCCCCTTGTTGTGCCGACCTGCTGCTGGGTTCTCCAGCCCTGCGCCCCCTTCCTCCCCTCCTGTCTCCAGAGGCAGGGTGCTTTGGCCCCAGACCTCGGAAAACTTCCTTCAGCACAAGGAGTGCTGCGTTGCTGACGTAGCACCGTTTTAGAGCGCTCTTTGTGCCCAGAAGAAATGAACACTGTAGCCCCCTCGCGCTGCTTTGAAAAGCACTCCTCATTTTCCAAAAGATCACCACCGCAACCCGGGCTACAAGGATAGTCCTAGCGCTTTTAAAAGCGCTCCTCATTTGCCAAACGATCACCGCCGTGACCCGGCTGAGGGAGATTCCAGTACGCCAGGGTTGAACTGTCGACGGCACCCCCGAGGCACCCAGAAACGAAGACAGGAGCGAGCGTGCTCCAAACAGTGTCCCCGGGGTGAAGCGCGCTTCTTGACTCGCCCCTGCAGGCACCATCCTTGGTGCCTGCTACACTCAACAGCTCAGTTCAGGCTGAAAAGCGGCTCGCGCACCACACCGGGTTCGTCCGCATTGGGAAGCAGGAGGGAAGCTCCTTCTTCAGCTCTGGCAGCTGAACCGAGGATGGCTGCCTCCCACCACGCAGGACACGGGGTGGAAAGGGAATTCCCTTCCACTGAGTCACTGCCGTAGGGGCGCGATTGCCCCCGTTACTTAATTCCTGATTTACTTTTGCCACCCCCCCTCTTGGAGAGGGCCATTAGAGGCCTGGGGGGGGCCCAAAAAGGTCCCAGGTCCCAAGAGGGGCCTGTTCTGTTTTCTACAAGGAGAGGGTGCTGACCGCCCCTCTCCCCCAGGAGCACCGCATGGCCCCTGTTTCGTGCATAGGAGTGCGGGGGGCCCCCATGCTCCTCTTCTAGGCATGTGGAGTGCCTCATCTCCATAAAATCAGGTACTTTTAGGATAAATTAGCTCCATGAGCCTAGTATGGACTCTGGGGGGGTTTATATGTTTCCTACCTGCTTTGGTGACATTACATATATGTGCTGATGTTCCTTTTAAGATTGTATCAAAAATAGAGGGTGACCCAATAACCCGTGCTTGGTCTGGGCACAAAACGGACAAAACCAATGGGGGTTCAACCAAGCCGGGATAGATTATATCATTCGTTCTCAAAAAATGTGATCAATACATTTTTCGTGGTTAGATTACTTCCCTAATTTTATTTATCAATTAAAGTAAAGCCGAGAATGTCTCATTAGCCATTAAACATATATGGTGTTAGTATACCAACTAAACAAAAAATATACATAAACACAAGATAACTGTATAGAATTTAACTGTATAACATTTAGGGGGTCATTCTGACCCTGGCGGTCCATGACCGCCATGGCGGAGGGCAGCGGAAGCACCGCCAACAGGCTGGCGGTGCTTCCTGGGCGATTCTGACCGCGGCGGTAAAGCCGCGGTCAGAAAAGGGGAACCAGCGGTTTCCCACCGGTTTTCCCCTGGCCCAGGGAATCCGCCATGGCGGCGCTGATTGCAGCACCGCCATGGGGATTCCGACCCCCTTCCCGCCAGCCTGTTTTCTGGCGGTGGATGGCGGGAACGGGTGCCGTGGGGCCCCTGGGGGCCCCTGCACTGCCCATGCCACTGGCAGTGCAGGGGCCCCCTAACAGGGCCCCATACATATTTTCAGTGTCTGCTTTGCAGACACTGAAAATCGCGACGGGTGCCACTGCACCCATCGCACCCCTTCAACTCCGCTGGCTCTGTTCGGAGCCGGCATCATTGTTGGAGGGGCTTTCCCGCTGGGCCGGCCGGCGGTCTTCTGGCGGTCGCCCGCCGGCCCAGCGGGAAAGCCGGAATGGGCGCCGCGGTCTTTCGGCGGGAACCGCTTGGCGGGCGGCGACCGCCGACAGCCGCGGTCAGAATGACCGCCTTAGTCCCATAGGTAACTGCTGTATTACTGTTGCAGCCTCTGTGGAAAGCCAACTTTCAGTAGGGGTTGTCCCCTAATGTCGAGTTTTTGGGAAAAGTGGTTACTGATATTTTTTAGAATTTTAATCCACTATGTAGCGATGATTGATGGTCCATGTCGCGACCTCTCTTAAAGTCCTTCTAAATTTCTTCCCGATGCAGCTGCACTGCGGTATGTTCTGAGTGGAGACTCCGCGGTACGTCTAGAACAGTACTAAGGCACCGACCAGCAAGCGCCCGGGGACAGATGCTGTAAACACGCCGACATCCTCACCATTTAATTGAAGAGAGGCTGAAGAAACACATTGTGGCTCATACAGAGTATTACCAATACAATTAAGTTGTCCCTTGATAAGTCCTGATGAGGCCTAAACTTGGAGGCCGAAACGCTCAACACATGTTTTTGCGAGATTGAGTCCTTGAAAAGGTTCAAATGTTGTAAATATTCGGGCCTCACCACATTAGATACCTTCGGGAAGAAATTTAGATGGTCTTTAAGAGAGGTCGCGACATGGACCATCAATCATCGCTACATAGTGGATGACAATTCTAAAAAATATCAGTAACCACTTTTCCAAAAAACTCGACATTAGGGGACAACCCCTACTGAAAGTTGGCTTTCCACAGAGGCTGCAACAGTAATACAGCAGTTACCCATGGGACTAAATGTTGTACAGTTAAATTCTGTACAGTTATCTTGTGTTTATGTATATTTTTTGTTTAGTTGGTATACTAACGCCATATATATTTAATGGCTAATGAGACATTCTCGGCTTTACTTTAATTGATAAATAAAATTTGGGAAGTAATCTAACCACGAAAAATGTATTGATCACATTTTTTGATAACGAATGATATAATCTATCCCGGCTTGGTTGAACCCCCATTGATGTTCCTTTTATGGGCATGACATGCTGATATGTATTTTTATGACTTGTGATATGTTCTCTAATGTTCCTTTTATGGGTATTTATGAGGTATTCATGACAAGTGCATAGAATTCTTACTGTAATTTCTGACTACTGCTTATGTTGCAGAATCCTGAGTACTTACGTGTTCTAATGTAACAACTACGTATTCTTGCAGAGTATTAGTAACTTGTGTAACGTTCTGACAACTGCTAAGGTAGCAGGTGTAGGAAATTGGCTCTCTGTGTACTATTTCAAAGTAAGAAATAGCATGCACAGAGTCCAAGGGTTCCCCTTAGAGGTAAGATAGTGGCAAAAAGAGATAATTCTAATGCTCTATTTTGTGGTAGTGTGGTCGAGCAGTAGGCTTATCAGAGGGTAGTGTTAAGCATTTGTTGTTCACACACAGGCAATAAATGAGGAACACACACTCAAAGACAATTCCAGGCCAATAGGTTTTTGTATAGAAAAATATATTTTCTTAGTTTATTTTAAGAACCACAGGTTCAAGATTTACAATCAATACTTCAAATGAAATGTACTTCACTTAGGTATCATGGGAACTTTGAATCAGAAAAATAGCATGTACAGTTTTGGCAAAAATGGCAATAAGCTATTTTAAAACTAGACACTGCAAATTTCAACAGTTCCTGGGGGAGGTAAGTATTTGTTAGTTTTGCAGGTAAGTAAACCACCTACAGGGTTCAAAGTTGGGTCCAAGGTAGCCCATCGTTGGGGGTTCAGGGCAACCCCAAAGTTACCACACCAGCAGCTCAGGGCCAGCCAGGTGCAGAGGTCAAAGTGGTGCCCAAAACACATAGGCTTCAATGGAGAAGGGGGTGCCCCGGTTCCAGTCTGCCAGCACGTAGGTACCCGTGACTTCGGAGGGCAGACAAGGGGGGTTTTGTAGGGCACCAGGGGGGACACAAGTCAGCACAAAAAGTACACCCTCAGTCGCACGTGGGCGGCCGGGTGCAGAGTGCAAACAGGCGTCGGGTTTGCAATGGAGTTCAAAGGGAGACCTAGGGGTCCCTTCAGCGAAGCAGGCAGGCAAGTGGGGGGCTCCTCCGGGTAGCCACCACCTGGGCAAGGGAGAGGGCCACCTGGGGGTCGCTCCTGCACTGGAGGACAGATCCTTCAGGTCCTGGGGGTTGCGGGTGCAGTGTCTTTACCAGGCATCGGGTTCTTAGAAGCAGGCAGTCGCGGTCAGGGGGAGCCTCTGGATTCCCTCTGCAGGCGTTGCTGGGGGGGTTCAGGGGGGTCAACTCTGGCTACTCACAGGGTCGCAGTCACCGGGGAGTCCTCCCTGTAGTGTTGTCTCTCCACAGGTCGAGCCGGGGGCGTCGAGTGCAGAGTGGAAAGTCTCACGCTTCCAGCGGGAAACGTGCAGTCCTTTAAAAGTTGTTTCTTTGTTGCAAAGTTGTTTCTTCTTTGGAGCAGAGCCGCTGTCCTCGGGAGTTCTTCGTCCTTTTAGATGCAGGGTAGTCCTCTGAGGCTTCAGAGGTTGCTGGACCCTGGTGAACGCGTCGCTGTTGCAGTTTTTCTTGAAGTGGGGAGACAGGCCGGTAGGGCTGGGGCCAAAGCAGTTGGTGTCTCCGTCTTCTCTGCAGGGCTTTCAGGTCAGCAGTCCTTCTTCGTCTTCAGGTTGCAGGAATATATCTTCCTAGGTTCTGGGTGCCCCTAAATACTCAATTAGGGGTGTGTTTAGGTCTGGGGGGTTAGTAGCCAATGGCTACTAGCCCTGAGGGTGGCTACACCCTCTTTGTGCCTCCTCCCTGAGGGGAGGGGGGCACATCCCTAATCCTATTGGGGGAATCCTCCATCTGCAAGATGGAGGATTTCTAAAAGTCAGAGTCACCTCAGCTCAGGACACCTTAGGGGCTGTCCTGACTGGCCAGTGACTCCTCCTTGTTTTTCTCATTATCTCCTCCGGCCTTGCCGCCAAAAGTGGGGCCGTGGCCGGAGGGGGCGGGCATCTCCACTAGCTGGAGTGCCCTGGGGCGCTGTAACAAAGGGGGTGAGCCTTTGAGGCTCACCACCAGGTTTTACAGTTCCTGCAGGGGGAGGTGAGAAGCACCTCCACCCAGTACAGGCTTTGTTACTAGCCACAGAGTGACAAAGGCACTCTCCCCATGTGGCCAGCAAAATGTCTGGTGTGTGGCAGGCTGGCAAAACTAGTCAGCCCACACTGGAAGTCGGGTATGTTTTCAGGGGGCATCTCTAAGATGCCCTCTGGGGTGTATTTCACAATAATATGTACACTGGCATCAGTGTGCATTTATTGTGCTGAGAAGTTTGATACCAATCTTCCCAGTTTTCAGTGTAGCCATTATGGTGCTGTGGAGTTCGTGTATGACAGACTCCCAGACCATCTACTCTTATGGCTACCCTGCACTTACAATGTCTAAGGTTTCGCTTACACACTGTAGGGTCATAGTGCTCATGCACCTATGCCCTCACCTATGGTATAGTGCACCCTGCCTTAGGGCTGTAAGGCCTGCTAGAGGGGTGGCTTATCTATGCTATAGGCAGTGTGAGGTTGGCATGGCACCCTGAGGAGAGTACCATGTCGACTTAGTCATTTCCTCCCCACCAGCACACACAAGCTGGCAAGCTGTGTGTCTGTGCTGAGTGAGAGGTCCCCAGGGTGGCAGAAGACATGCTGCAGCCCTTAGAGACCTTCCCTGGCATCAGGACCCTTGGTACCAGGGGTACTAGTTACATGGGACTTACCTGGATGCCAGGGTGTGCCAATTGTGAAAACAAAGGTACAGTTTTAGGGAAAGAACACTGGTGCTGGGGCCTGGTTAGCAGGCCTCAGCACACTTTCAAATCCTAACTTGGCATCAGCAAAGGCAAAAAGTCAGGGACTGCCCATGCCAAGGAGGCATTTCCTTACACATCCCCCCCCCCCCAAAAAAAAACCAAAAGAGGATGAGACTAACCTTTCCCAAGAGAGTCTTCATTTTATAAGTGGAAAAACCTGGAAAGGCTATCTGCATTGGCATGGGCAGTCCCAGGTCTGTGTTCCACTATAACGTCCATTCCCTGTAGGGAGATGGACCACCTCAACAGTTTTGGATTTTCACCTTTCATTTGCATTAGCCATCTGAGAGGTCTGTGGTCAGTTTGAACTACAAAGTGAGTACCAAAGAGGTATGGTCTCAGCTTCTTCAGGGACCAAACCACAGCAAAGGCCTCCCTCTCAATGGCACTCCAACGCTGCTCCCTGGGGAGCAACCTTCTGCTAATGAAAGCAACAGGTTGGTCAAGGCCATCATCATTTGTTTGGGACAAAACTGCCCCTATCCCATGTTCAGAGGCATCAGTCTGCACAATGAACTGCTTGAAGTAATCTGGAGCTTTTAGAACTGGTGCTGTGCACATAGCTTGTTCAGGGTGTCAAAGGCCTCTTGGCATTCTACAGTCCAGTTTACCTTCTTGGGCATTTTCTTGGAGGTAAGTTCTGTGAGGGGTGTCACTATTGATCCATATCCCTTCACAGACCTCCTGTAGTACCCAGTCAAGCCAAGGAATGCCCTGACTTGAGTCTGGGTTTTTGGAGCTACCCAGTCCAGAATAGTCTGGATCTTGGGTTGGAGTGGCTGAACTTGGCCTCCACCTACAAGGTGCCCCAAGTAAACCACAGTTCCCTGCCCTATCTGGCATTTGGATGCCTTGATAGAGAGGCCTGCTGCTTGCAGGGCCTTCAAAACCTTCTTCAGGTGGACCAAGTGATCCTGCCAGCTGGAGCTAAAGACAGCAATATCGTCAAGATACGCTGCACTAAAGGACTCCAAACCAGCAAGGACTTGATTCACCAACCTTTGGAAGGTGGCAGGGGCATTCTTTAAACCAAAGGGCATAACAGTAAACTGATAGTGCCCATCAGGTGTGGAGAATGCTTTATTTTCTTTTGCTCGTGGTGCCATTTTGATTTGCCAGTACCCTGCTGTCAAGTCAAAGGTACTTAAGTATCTCGCAGCACCTAGTTTGTCAATTAATTCATCTGCCCTTGGAATGGGATGGGCATCTGTCTTGGTGACAGAATTAAGTCATCTGTAGTCCACACAAAACCTCATCTCTCTCTTTCCATCTTTGGTGTGAGGTTTGGGGACTAAGACCACTGGGCTAGCCCAGGGGCTGTCAGAGTGCTCAATGACTCCCAATTCCAGCATCTTGTGGACTTCCACTTTGATGCTTTCCTTAACTTGGTCAGACTGTCTGAAAATTTAGTTTTTGACAGGCATGCTGTCTCCTGTGTCCACATCATGGGTACACAGGTGTGTCTGACCAAGGGTTAGGGAAAAGAGCTCAGCAAACTGTTGTAAGACCTTCCTACAGTCAGATTGCTGTTGGCCAGAGAGGGTGTCTGAATAGATCACTCCATCTACTGAGCCATCTTTAGGGTCTGTGGAGAGGAGATCAGGGAGAGGTTCACTCTCAGCTTCCTGGTCCTCATCTGTTACCATCAACAGATTCACATCTGCCCTGTCATGAAAGAGTTTGAGGCGATTCACATGGATCACCCTTTTGGGGGTCCTGCTAGTGCCTAGGTCTACCAGGTAGGTGACCTGACTGTTTCTTTCTAGAACTGGGTAAGGGCCACTCCATCTGTCCTGAAGTGCCCTGGGAGCCACAGGTTCCAGAACCCAGACTTTCTGCCCTGGCTGAAACTCAACCATAGCAGCCTTTTGGTCATACCACATCTTCTGGAGTTGTTGGCTGGCCTCAAGGTTTTTGCTTGCCTTTTCCATGTACTCTGCCATCCTGGAACGTAGGCCTAGTACATAGTCCACTATGGGGGTTATTCTAACTTTGGAGGAGGTGTTAATCCGTCCCAAAAGTGACGGAAAAGTGACGGATTTACCATCAGCCGTATTACGAGTCCATTATATCCTATGGAACTCGTAATACGGCTGGTGGTATATCCGTCACTTTACCGTCACTTTTGGGACGGATTAACACTCCTCCAAAGTTAGAATAACCCCCTATATCTTGTTTAGGATCATGAAGAGGTCTCTCCCAGCCTTCTTTTACAAGAGCTAGTGGTTCCCTTACAGGATGGCCAAACAGAAGTTCAAAGGGGGAAAACCCTACTCCCTTCTGAGGCACCTCTCTGTAGGCAAAAAGCAGACATGGCAAGAGGACATCCCATCTCCTTTTGAGCTTTTCAGGGAGCCCCATGATCATGCCTTTCAATGTCTTGTTAAATCTTTCTACAAGGCCATTGGTTTGTGGATGGTATGGTGTGGTGAATTTGTAAGTCACCCCACACTCATTCCACATATGTTTCAGGTATGCTGACATGAAGTTGGTACCCCTGTCAGACACCACCTCCTTAGGAAATCCCACTCTGGTAAAGATACCAATGAGTGCTTTTGCTACTGCAGGGGCCGTAGTGGACCTAAGGGGAATTGCTTCAGGGTACCTAGTGGCATGATCCACTCCCACTAGGATGTGCTGGTTCCCTGAGGCTGTGGGAGGTTCACGTGGACCCCCTATGTCCACACCCACTCTTTCAAAGGGGACCCCCACCACTGGAAGTGGAATGAGGGGGGCCTTTGGGTGCCCACCTGTCTTACCACTGGCTTGACAGGTGGAACAGGAGACCCAAAACTCCTTTACCTTCTGGGACATGTTGGGCCTATAGAAATGGTTAACTAACCTTTCACAGGTCTTGGTTTGTCCCAAATGCCCAGCAAGTGGAATATCATGAGCTAAGGTTAGAATGAACTCCCTAAACTCCTGAGGCACTACCACTCTCCTAGTGGCACCAGGTTTGGGATCTCTTGCCTCAGCGTAGAGGAGTCCATCTTCCCAATAGACTCTATGGGGGTCATTCTGACCCTGGCGGCCGGTGGCCGCCAGGGCCACCGACCACGGGAGCACCGCCAACAGGCTGGCGGTGCTCCCGAGGGCATTCTGACCGCGGCGGTTCAGCCGCGGCCAGAAAGGGTAAACCGGCGGTCTCCCGCCGGTTTACCACTGCCCGTTGGAATCCTCCAAGGCGGCGCAGCTTGCTGCGCCGCCGAGGGGATTCTGACACCCCCTACCGCCATCCTGTTCCTGGCGGTTCGGCCGCCAGGAACAGGATGGCGGTAGGGGGTGTCGCGGGGCCCCTGGGGGCCCCTGCAGTGCCCATGCCAATGGCATGGGCACTGCAGGGGCCCCTGTAAGAGGGCCCCGCTTGTATTTCACTGTCTGCTTAGCAGACAGTGAAATATGCGACGGGTGCAGTAGCACCCGTCGCACCTTCCTACTCCGCCGGCTCGATTACGAGCCGGCTTCATCGTGGGAAGGACGGTTTCCCCTGGGCTGGCGGGCGGCCTTTTGGAGGCCGCCCGCCAGCCCAGGGGAAACCTCAAAATACCCACCGCGGTCTTCCGACCGGGGTACGGTATTTTGGCGGCTCCCGCCGGGCGCGCGGTGACCGCGCCCGGCGGGAGTCAGAATGACCCCCTATGTGTTCCAGCGATTTTTCCTTTGGTCTCTTCAGCAGCTTGCTGCCTAAGGCCTTCAAGAGAGGGACAGGTTTCTTGCCCCTTACACAACTGTTCCCTTGTGGGTCCCCCTGGGCCTAAGAGTTCAACCTGATAAGGTTCCAACTTCATGGGCTCAGTTCCCTCAGAGGGCAGAACTTCTTCCTGGGAAGAGAGGTTCTCTTTCTCTGGTTGTGTTGAAGCTGGTTCCCCAGTCTTCTTTCCTTTTCTCTTGGAGGGTTGGGCCCTTTTTCCAGGCTCCAACACCACTTTGTCATCCTGAGCCTTGCACTGTGCCCTTGTCTTGACACACACCAGTTCAGGGATACCCAGCATGGCTGCATGGGTTTTGAGTTCTACCTCAGCCCATGCTGAGGACTCCAGGTCATTTCCAAGCAAACAGTCTACAGGGATATTTGAGGAGACCACCACCTGTTTCAGGCCATTGACCCCTCCCCACTCTAAAGTTACCATAGCCATTGGATGTACTTTAGTCTGATTGTCAGCGTTGGTGACTGGATAAGTTTGTCCAGCCAGGTATTGACCAGGGGAAACCAGTTTCTCTGTCCCCATGGTGACACTGGCACCTGTATCCCTCAGGCCTTCTACATTAGTCCCATTAATTAAGAGTTGCTGCCTGTATTTTTGCAAATTAGGAGGCCAGGCAGCCAGTGTGGCTAAGTCCACCCCACCCTCAGAGACTAATGTAGCTTCAGTGTGAACTCTGATTTGCTCTGGGCACACTGTTGGTCCCACCTGGAGACTGGCTATTCCAGTGCTAACTGGAGTAGAGTTTGAAGTGGAACCTTTCTTGGGACAGGCCTTGTCTCCAGTTTGATGTCCCTGCTAATTGCAGCTGCGACACCAGGCCTTTTTGGGATCAAAGTTTTTACCCTTGTACCCAAAATTGGATTGTTAAGAGGCTTTGGACCCTCCCTCCTGAGCAGGTTTTTGGGGCCCTGTAGAAGACTCTTTACTTTTTCCCTTGGATGTCTCAACACTCTTCCCCTGGGGAGTCTTTGTGACCCCTTTCTTTTGGTCACCTCCTGTGGAAGTCTTGGTCACCCTAGTCTTGACCCAATGGTCCGCCTTCTTTCCCAATTCTTGGGGAGAAATTGGTCCTAGGTCTACCAGATGCTGATGCAGTTTATCATTGAAACAATTACTCAACAGGTGTTCTTTCACAAATAAATTGTACAGCCCATCATAATCATTTACACCACTGCCACATATCCAACCATCCAGTGTTTTGACTGAGAAGTCAACAAAATCAACCCAGGTCTGGCTCGAGGATTTTTGAGCCCCCCTGAACCTAATCCTGTGCTCCTCTATTGAGAATCCAAAGCCCTCAATCAGGGTAGCCTTCATGAGGTCATAGGATTCTGCATCTTTTCCAGAGAGTGTGAGGAGTCTATCCCTACACTTCCCAGTGAACATTTCCCAAAGGAGAGCACCCCAGTGAGATCGGTTTACTTTTCTGGTTGCACAAGCCCTCTCAAAAGCTGTGAACCATTTGGTGATGTCATCACCATCTTCATATTTAGTTACAATCCCTTTAGGGATTTTCAACATGTCATGAGAATCTCTGACCCTATTTATGTTGCTGCCACCATTGATGGGACCTAGGCCCATATCTTGTCTTTCCCTTTCAATGGCTAGGATCTGTCTTTCCAAAGCCAATCTTTTGGCCAATCTGGCTAGCAGGAGGTCATCTTCATTGAGGCTACCTTCAGTGCTTGCACAGCTGTTGGACTCTCCTGTGAGAGAAGCAACATCTCTGACTATCACTTCTGGAGTCAGGGTTGGAGAAACCCTGGGCTCCCTAACTAGGAGAGGGGGTGGGAAATTTCCCTCCTCGTCACTAGCTTCCCACTCTGTGAAGATATCATCAAAGGGGTTGTTTTTAGCAAACTCTGCCAAAAGCTCCTGGAGCTGTACTTTGGTAGGGTTTGAACCAGTCTTTATCTTTTTTATTTTGCAGAGAGACCTTAACTCTGACATCCTAAGATGCAGGTAAGGGTGAGTTCCATCACTATCTCTTCTGCAGCAGACATTATGTTTCTAAAAGTTGGAATACTTTTCAAGAATCTAAAACTATCTCTAGAACTTAATTCAAACTTTTACAAAACTTTTAAACTCTAAAAGAAATGCTAACAGGGACTAACACAAGGCCCTAGCAGGACTTTTAAAAAAATTAGAAAAATAGCTCAAATTTCAAAAATCTGTTTCTAATGACAATTTTTGGAATTTAGTCATGTGATCAGGTATTGGCTGAGTAGGCCATTCAAATGCAAAGTCTTGTACCCCACCGCTGATCCACCAATGTAGGAAATTGGCTCTGTATGTACTATTTCAAAGTAAGAAATAGCATGCACAGAGTCCAAGGGTTCCCCTTAGAGGTAAGATAGTGGCAAAAAGAGATAATTCTAATGCTCTCTTTTGTGGTAGTGTGGTCGAGCAGTAGGCTTATCAGAGGGTAGTGTTAAGCATTTGTTGTTCACACACAGGCAATAAATGAGGAACACACACTCAAAGACAATTCCAGGCCAATAGGTTTTTCTATAGAAAAATATATTTTCTTAGTTTATTTTAAGAACCACAGGTTCAAGATTTACAATCAATACTTCAAATGAAAGGTACTTCACTTAGGTATCATAGGAACTTTGAATCAGCAAAATAGCATGTACAGTTTTGGCAAAAATGGCAATAAGCTATTTTAAAACTAGACAGTGCAAATGTCAACAGTTCCAGGGGGAGGTAAGTATTTGTTAGTTTTGCAGGTAAGTAAACCACCTACAGGGTTCAAAGTTGGGTCCAAGGTAGCCCACCGTTGGGGGTTCAGGGCAACCCCAAAGTTACCACACCAGCAGCTCAGGGCCGGTCAGTTGCAGAGGTCAAAGTGGTGCCCAAAACACATAGGCTTCAATGGAGAAAGGGGTGCCCCGGTTTCAGTCTGCCAGCAGGTAGGTACCCGCGACTTCGGAGGGCAGACCAGGGGGGTTTTGTAGGGCACCGGGGGGGACACAAGTCAGCACAAAAAGTACACCCTCAGCGGCACGGGGCGGCCGGGTGCAGAGTGCAAACAGGCGTCGGGTTTGCAATGGAGTTCAATGGGAGACCTAGGGGTCTCTTCAGCAAAGCTGGCATGCAAGGGGGGGCTCCTCGGGGTAGCCACCACCTGGGCAAGGGTGAGGGCCACCTGGAGGTCGCTTCTGCACTGGAGGTCGGATCCTTCAGGTCCTGGGGCCTGCAGGTGCAGTGTCTTTACCAGGCGTCGGGTTCTTAGAAGCAGGCAGTCGCGGTGAGGGGGAGCCTCTGGATTCCCTCTGCAGGCGTCGCTGGGGGAGCTCAGGGGGGAGAACTCTGGCTACCCACAGGGTCGCAATCGCCGGGGAGTCCTCCCTGTAGTGTTGTTTCTCCGCAGGTCAAGCCGGGGGCGTCAGGTGCAGAGTGTAAAGTCTCACGCTTCCGGCGGGAAACGTGCAGTCCTTTAAAAGTTGTTTCTTTGTTGCAAAGTTGTTTCTTCTTTGGAGCAGAGCCGCTGTCCTCGGGAGTTCTTGGTCCTTTTAGATGCAGGGTAGTACTCTGAGGCTTCCGAGGTCGCTGGACCCTGGGGAACGTGTCGCTGTTGCAGTTTTTCTTGAAGTGGGGAGACAGGCCGGTAGGGCTGGGGCCAAAGCAGTTGGTGTCTCTGTCTTTTCTGCAGGGCTTTCAGGTCAGCAGTCCTTCTTCGTCTTCAGGTTGCAGGAATCTATCTTCCTAGGTTCTGGAGGACCCTAAATACTCAATTTAGGGGTGTGTTTAGGTCTGGGGGGTTAGTAGCCAATGGCTACTAGCCCTGAGGGTGGCTACACCCTCTTTGTGCCTCCTCCCTGAGGGGAGGGGGCACATCCCTAATCCTATTGGGGGAATCCTCCATCTGCAAGATGGAGGATTTCTAAAAGTCAGAGTCACCTCAGCTCAGGACACCTTAGGGGCTGTCCTGACTGGCCAGTGACTCCTCCTTGTTTTTCTCATTATCTCCTCCGGCCTTGCCGCCAAAAGTTGGGCCGTGGCCAGAGAGTGCGGGCATCTCCACTAGCTGGAGTGCCCTGGGGCGCTGTAACAAAGGGGATGAGCCTTTGAGGCCCACCGCCAGGTGTTACAGTTCCTGCAGGGGGAGGTGAGAAGCACCTCCACCCAGTACAGGCTTTGTTACGAGCCACAGAGTGACAAAGGCACTCTCCCCATGTGGCCAGCAACATGTCTGGTGTGTGGCAGGCCGGCAAAACTAGTCAGCCCACACTGTAAGTCGGGTATGTTTTCAGGGGGCATCTCTAAGATGCCCTCTGGGGTGTATTTCACAATAAAAGGTACACTGGCATCAGTGTGCATTTATTGTGCTGAGAAGTTTGATACCAAACTTCCCAGTTTTCAGTGTAGCCTTTATGGTGCTGTGGAGTTCGTGTATGAACTCCCAGACCATATACTCTTATGGCTACCCTGCACTTACAATGTCTAAGGTTTTGATTAGACACTGTAGGGGCATAGTGCTCATGCACCTTTGCCCTCACCTATGCTATAGTGCACCCTGCCTTATTGCTGTAAGGCCTGCTAGAGGGGTGACTTATCTATGCCATAGGCAGTGTGAGGTTGGCATGGCACCCTGAGGGTAGTGCCATGTTGACTTAGTCATTTTCTCCCCACCAGCACACACAAGCTGGCAAGCAGTGTGTCTGTGCTGAGTAAGGGGTCCCCAGGGTGGCATAAGACATGCTGCAGCCCTTAGAGACCTTCCCTGGCATCAGGGCCCTTGGTACCAGGGGTAGTAATTACAAAGGACTTACCTGGATGCCAGGGTGTGCCAATTGTGAAAACAAAGGTACAGTTTTAAGGAAAGAACACTGGTGCTGGGGCTTGGTTAGCAGGCCTCAGCACACTTTCAAATCATAACTTGGCATCTGCAAAGGCAAAAAGTCAGGGGGTAACCATGCCAAGGAGGCATTTCCTTACAGCAGGGTATTACTGATGTGTAATGTTGGTCTAATTATGGTTTGTGCATGATAGTATATTTTTACATAGCTCAGTGTTGTGTTTACTTTGTGGTGTACATTTTGTGTCACGTGTGTTGTGTGTGTTGTGTAAACGCTTTACACATTGCCTCCGGGTGAGGCCTGACTTCTCGTGCCAAGCTACCAAGGGGGTGGGCAGGGATTATCTTGGACGTGTAACTCCCTTGCCCTGACTAGAGTGGGTAGGCTCTGCCTGGCTTAGGTGCATACCCTAGCCAACCAGAAACCCCATTTCTAACATTGGTGGCAGCAGTGGGATAGGACTTGCGCTTGCACAGTACCTTTGTAACTCATTTTTGCACGGCAATTTGCACTTAGACCATTACACGTTTTAATTCTCTTTTTTAAAATTATTCTCCTGTTCTCTCAAGCTAGTCATTTTTATTTTTACTCCTGTGTTGTATACTCGCACTTTGGACTCTTGTTGTTTACGTCAGTGTTGTGCTCTTTACAAAATGGAGTCTACCTTTGACATGGTTGAGTTGTTGTGTTACACTCCAGAAGAGTTAAAGGGATTATGCAGGGAGAGGTATACCTATTATAGAGGGTGAATCCAATATAGCGGTCCTCAGGAGAGCCCTGTTCAATTTTGAAGAGGCAGACTTTATAGCACAACAAGAGGCCCAAGGGGGGGATGGTTCTGAGGGAGACCCTAGAGAGACCCATGAGAGTAGTGAGGACTCTGAAGAGGGCCCCCAGTCCACACCCCAGGGGGATAGTGACCACGAAGAGTTAGACACTGAGGGAGAAGATGACTGACCAGGGACGCCAGTAGAAGGAGAGGACCCCATAGATAGGGAGTCCCTTACTGGGTCATTGCCTAGCAGCAGCGCCACCTCCCATTCCCTGTCACCTGAGGAGCTCAGAGATAGGCAGGAAGAGAGGGACCTGAGGCTACAGCTAGCCAGGCTGGCTGTAGAAGAGAGACAAGCTGAGGTTGAAAAAACCTTAGTCCAGGAGAGGATGGCAGAGGCTGAAAGGGCCTTTTCCAGGGAAAGACTCACTCTAGAGCGCAGTCTGACAAATCTGGACTCACCAGTACTGCAGGTGGAGTGCAGTGGTGGCAGCATAAAATGTAGTGTTGGGCACATTCCTTACCTACCCACAGACTTAAAACCTGGGTTCACGGAGGGGGACAACATACATTAGTGGCTGAGGTGAGTATGAGGAAGCTCTAGTTGCGTGCAGGATTCCTGAGAAAGATTGGGGAACTGTCCTAGAGAGCTATATTCCTGAGGTGGAAAGGGATGCCCTACTGACCCCAGAAGGGAGTGACAGGCAGGGGTATCCCCACATCAGGAAGGCCCTGATAGAAAAGTATGGTCTCACCCCTGAAGACTACAGGTTGAGGTTCAGAGGCAGCAAGAAGTAGTCTCACCAGTCTTGGGAGGATTTCATGGGGACTTGTTGCAAAGCACTAAAAGTATGGGTGGAGGGTAGCAGAGCAACCACTTATGAAGGGCTGTTTAGTCTCATTCTAAGGGAGCACATGTTCCGTTGCTGTTTTTCAGAGCTACGCTAACACCTATCACACTGTGAGTTCTCTGACCCCAGGGAGCTTGCAAAGGAGGCTGACCTCTGCCTTAGTGCCAGGGGAACTTGTCAGACATCAAGGGCCGTCTTAGGTTTACCCCTGGAAGGGGTGGGGGGGGGTTCTGGGCAGTCTAGGCAAAGTTCTCAGCGGGGAGGGAGTAGGATTGTGAAGGACCTATCCTCTTACGTATGTCTTAGAGGTCTCTTTATTGGTGCACCAAGGTGAGAATTTAACCGACCCTGACAAGGTTCTGAGCTGGGAGGGTGCAGGATCCACAGGGACCTGTCCTCCTCCGCAGGTCTTGGAAGGCACCTGGGAGGGGCCCCAAGGCGGGAGGGTAGTCGTCACCAAAGGTCGATCCTCTAAAAGGGATCCCCTGGAGTCTGAAGGAGAAGGGGGGACTCCTGGAAACAGGGTTGCTCCAACTCTGGAGATCAGCAGCACCACCCCTCAAAGGGGGCTGCGGATGTTTCCCTTTAAGGGTTTGAGGGAGGGCACTCCCCTAACTCCTATCCAGCCCAAGGGTACCGTCCCTAGGTTGGAAGACCAGATCTTGGGCAACCCTCTAGATCTGGTAGTAGAGACTTCTGTAATCAGCATCCCTACTGATGCAGTCCCCAGGGATTCAGTTTCTGGAAGGGAGGGTTTGAGGGAGGATGCTCCCCTAACTCATGTCCAGCCCAAGGGTACCGTCCTTACGTTGGAGAACCAGGTCCGGGGTATCTCCCTTGACCTGGAGGTGATGAAGTCTGTCCCCAGTCTCTCTACCATTACTTCTGGGGGTATCACTCCTGATGGGAGGGTGTGGTACTCTAGAAGGAGCGGCAGGAGGAGGAAAGGCTTTTTTCTGACCCCGGTTGAGCCGGAGGGGAAGGACCCTGGTTTGGAAGACCAGTTGGAGGGGGGCTCCTCTGAACTGGTGGGTGAGCTGACCAGGACGACTGTAACCAGTGCCCTGGCAGTTCTGGATTCTGGGGGTACAACTCCTTGGAGGAGGAGGCGGAACCCTAGAAGGAGGGGCAGGAGGAGAGAATCTTCCCTGGACCCTATTCAGGCTATGGGACCAGTCCCTAGGCTAGAAGACCAGTGGCAGTGGGTAACTCCTGAACTGGTGGGAAGGAGAGTGGAGAGAGGATGCTATGCACCTGGGGCTCCCGCCCCCCACTCTGAGAGGTGTCAGAGACCAGAGGCCCCAGGATGGCCTGGGACCTGGCTCTGGCCACAGACAACTAGAACGCCTCCATGGGTTAGCTTAGATTGTCTTGGAAGCATAGACAGAGGAATTCAACTGGGTTCAGATTGGCATAGAACTGGATCATGCCCTTGGAATTTGCAGGCCAGGGTCCTGGTTCTATTGCCATAAGCAGGGAAGTCCATCAAGGTATCGATTGTTCTCCAGTGGCTTAAGACTGGCAGGGGGTCATGTTGGACCTGGCCCTTTTACATGGTCATTCACCAGACTTTTTGCTTTTTGCCTCCCTATTTTTCTGACCTTTGTTGGACAACGTTTTGACTCTGAGCACTTTTTCACTGCTAACCACTGCTAAAGTGCATGTGCTCTCCCTCACAAAATTGGTATGATTGGCTTATACCTAATTGGCATATTAAATTTACCTATAATTCCCTTGTAAAGTGGTATCCCTATACCCAGGGTCTGTAAATTAAATGCTAATAGTGGGCCTGCAGCGCTGCTTGCGCCACCCACTGAAGTAGCCTGTCAAACCTATCACAGGCCTGCTAGTGCAGGGCCTGTGTGCACAGTTTTCTGCCACAGGGACCTGGCATCTACATTTACTTGCCAGGCCCAGAACTCCCCTTTTACTACATGTAAGTCACCCCTAAGGTACGCCCTAACTAGCCCTTTCGGCAGGGTGCCATGTATGTAGAAGGCAGGAGATGTGCCATGTTGCGTGGCCTGTCCTGGTAGTGACAAACAGCCTAACTTGGTGTCTCACTGCTGTGAGTGCTGCCTTCTCATAGGATTGCATTTGAAATGCCCTGCCTTATGTGTAAGGGGTATTGTCTGATTTATGAGGGGTAGCGTAGGCATGTTTGGTATGGTTGTGATAGTGGTGAGAAATGCTGCTTACTGGTGTAGGTGTATTTTTTATTATTATCACAGAAATGCCACTTCTAGAAAGTGCACATGTATCTGTGCTTATGACTTTGGTATTTTGCAGCTTGCCTCCAATCCACGTCTGGGCAGACTGACAGTTGGGGCTTTGTGCATACTTCTCAGACAGCCTGAACACAGGGAGGGAGGAGGTGTCACAGAGGTGCATCTACATATTGTAAAGCCTTCCTGGGCTGAGAGACGGGGCGGCGGGGCACACCTGCATTTGTAAAGGCTGTGGCCTGGCCTCACACAATAGGGTCGTTTACCCCCCCACTGACATTTGGAGCCTGTGCTGGAGGAGAGAAGGGGCACTCCCAGAACCAGTTGTAACTGGTTGGAACCCCCCCTCCTCCCCATTGTAAAACACACTGTAAACCTTGTATAAGTACAGGGGAATTTTCCCCACAATTCGGACATCACTTGACATTTTTGGGACCTCCAGGAACCTTACCTGGAGCTGGACAGGACGCTGTTGAAAGGACTTACCAGGACCACCTTGGACTACTGCTGCTGTGCCTACCTGCCTGGTCACCAGGAGGAACTGCCACTTCTTGCACCCCCTTGTTGTGCTGACCTGCTGCTGGGTTCTCCAGCCCTGTGCCCGCTTCTGCCCCTGTTGTCTCCAGAGGCAGGGTGCTGTGGCCCCTGACCTCTGAAAACTTCCTTCAGCACAAGGAGTGCTGCATTGCTGACGTAGCGCCGTTTTAGAGCGCTTTTCCTGCCCAGAAGAAATCACCACTGTAGTCCCTCCCGCTGCTTTGAAAAGCGCTCCTCGTTTTACAAAAGATCACCCCCGCAACCCGGGCTACAAAGATAGTCCTAGCGCTTTGAAAAGCGCTCCTCGTTTACCAGGCGATCACCCCTGCGACCTGGCTGAGGGAGATTTCAGTGCGCCAGGGTTGCACTGTTCACGGCGCCCCTGGGGCACCCAGTAACGAAGACAGGAGCGAGCGCTCCAAACAGTGCCCCGGGGGTGAAGCACGCTTCTTGACGCACCCCAGGGGCACCTGCAGGCACCATCCTTGGTGCTTGTTCCACTCGACAGCCCAGGTCAGGCTGAAAAGCGGCTCATACACCACACCGGGTGCTGCCGCTTTGGGAAGCAGGAGGGAAGCCTCATCGGAGGCCCCCACTTCCTTCTTCAATTCTAGCAGCTGCACCGAGGGCGGCTGCCTCCCACCACGCAGGACATGGGGCGGAAAGGGAATTCCCTTCTACCCGGTCACTGCCGTAGGGGCGCGATCGCCCCTGTTACTTCATTCCTGATTGACTTTTGGGAGAGGGCCATTAGAGGCCCGGGGGGCCCCACAAAGGTCGCGGGTCCCAAGAGGGGCCCGTTCCTTTTTCTACAAGGAGAGGGTGCTGACCGCCCCTCTCCCTCAGGAGCACTGCGTTGCCCCGTTTCATGCATAGGAGCGCCAGGGGCCCCCATGCATCTCTTCTAGGCACGAGGAGTGCTTCATCTCCATAAAATCAGGTACTTTTAGGATAAATTGGCTCCATGAGCCTAGTATGGACCCTGGGGGGTTCATATGTTTCCTACCTGCTTTGGTGACATCACATATATGTGCTGATGTTCCTTTTATGGGAATGACATCCTGATATATATTTTTATGACTTGTGATATGTTCTCTAATGTTCCTTTTATGGGTATTTATGAGGTATTCATGACAAGTGCATAGAATTCTTACTGTAATTCCTGACTACTGCTTCTGTTGCAGAATCCTGAGTTCTTACGTGTTCTAATGTGACAACTTCGTATTCTTGCAGAGTATTAGTAACTTGTGTAACGTTCTGACAACTGCTAAGGTAGCAGGGTATTACTAATGTGTAATGTTGGTCTAATTATGTTTTGTGCAATACAGTTTATTTTTACATAGCTCAGTGTTGTGTTTACTTTGTGGTGTACATTTTGTGTCACATGTGTTGTGCAAATGTTTTACACATTGCCTCCGGGTTAGGCTTGACTGCTCGTGCCAAGCTACCAAGGGGGTGGGCAGGGGTTATCTTGGACGTGTAACTCCCTTGCCCTGACTAGAGTGGGTAGGTTCTGCCTGGCTTAGGTGCATATCCTAGCCAACCAGAAACCCAATTTCTAACACCACCCAATGTATGTGAGTGTATGCCTTCAGGAGTCATAGCCCATGCCTTTGTGCAGGGCTGATGTGTGTCCCTTACTTCTTGCATGTGATTCCAGCTACCCAAAACAGTCATGGCTCATGACTGCTGTTAGGAATCTGAGAACAAGTGGTAAAAATAGGTACAATGAAGCTCATGGGCATACCAGGAGGATTGTAGAAAGGACCTTTGGTCTCCTGAAGGTCAGGTTCAGGTGCCTCCATCTGGCAGGTGGATCCCTATGCTACTCCCGTGAGAAGGTCTGCAGAATCGTTGTGTGCTGCATGTTGCACAATTTGGCCCTCAGACGGCATGTACCCTACCTGCAGGAGGAGGGGGGTGACAATGCAGCTGTGGCAGCAGTGTACACTGAGGACAGTGAGGAGGAGGAATAGGAGGAGGATGTGGACAACCGGCCATAGTTGATCCAGCAGTACCTCCAGTGACACTCAGGTAAGACTGTTGAACTAAACATTTCTACATTTTAATGTTGTATTCTATGACTGCAGCATAATGCAAGTCATTCCCTTTGCATCCCACCTGACTGTCACCTAGGCCTTCCCTTATTGCAGATGTTGGTGTGGTTCCAACAGTGTACTGCTGTGATGCGTACAGACTGCTGAGACACACTTATTAGATGGATCAACATGTTACTGGAAATTTACACATGGTCATGCAGTTCATTACAATGTACCTGTAGATAAAGCACTATTACTCAAGTTGTGTCCAAGGGTGTTTATTGAAAATTGTTCTACAATGGGAAGTGCAATAGAGTGGGCTGATGGTTGGGAATAGTCCAGTGTAGTGGGCCAGTCTGTTTGTAGCACGGGTCCAGTGCACAGGGGGGGCATAGGAAGGGGAGCAATGGCAGTTCAAAGTGAACAAGGTGACGCAGCGGTACACCAATGGGACATTCAGGAGGGGCTCATTTCCTGGCGGTGGTCTTTGTCTTGGCAAGTGTCTCTGGTGTCTGTCTGGGTTGCAGGGAAAGTTTGCAAAGTGGTTCATCTTCTGCAGGGGGAGGGGAGCTGGTGGCCTGTGGGTCCTGTGGCAGAGCCTCCTGTCCACTGGCTGCAGCAGATGTGGAGGGCTAGTCAGTAGACTGGCTAGTGGAAGGGGCCCGCTGGTGTGATGTGTAGTCCCTCATGATGTTGGCCATATCACCCAGCACCCCTGCAATGGAGACCATGGTGGGTGTTCTTTCTTGATCTCCTGGTGGTGTTCCTCCTGCAGCCGCTGGTTCTCCTGCATGATGTCTATCACCTGACCCATCTTGTCCTTGGATTGTTGGTAAGCCCCCAGGACGATAGTGAGTGCCTCCTGGACAATCGGTGCCTGTATCCCCTGAATGGTGTGCCCACTGCCACTGACCACTGGACCCTCATTGTCTTGCCTGTGTGGTGTGGACTGGGGTCCCTGTACAGGTGGGCACACTGCTGATTGATGTGTCCTGGGGACAGAGGTCTGGGGATGTAGGGTGGCTGTGGTGGTGTTGGATACTGAGGGGGGAGGCTCTGTGGTGGACTGGATGTGGGCTGGGGTAGGCAACTAACCAGTGGTCCTGATGGGCCAGGGAGTTCATCCAGATCCAGAACTCCAGAGTTGCTGTCATCACTGGGGGCATCTTCTGGTGGGGGTCCGTGTAGCTGTGGCACCTCATCACCGCTGAGATTGGCTGGGGCACCTGTGGGGATGAAAGTGGTGTATTATGCTACACATCTGTGACATAATCTGCATCCCAAGCTTTCCCTATATTGTTGCTGTTGCCCTGCCACCTTTGTTTGTGTATGGTGATGTATTGTGGGACCGTTAGTTCTCCATGCTGTGCATGCATTGGTGGTGGGTGTACATGCAGGGCTGGAAGGGATGTGCATGCAGTGGGTGTGGCATGCAGGGCTTGGCATTTAGGTTTGTTATTTGTGGTGGTGCACTGTGTGGGATGGGATGGAGTGATGGGTGTCAGGGTGAGGGATGGTGGTGGCATGCAGGTATGGGGGGTGATAGGTAGTAAATGTCAACTCACCAGTTTGTGGATGCTGTCCCGCGACGTTCACCCTGTCCACGATCCTCCACCATAGCTCCATCTTCCTGGCAATGGATATCTGCTGGATCTGTACTCCAAACAGCTGTGGCTCTACCCTAACTATTTCCTCAACCTTGAACCGCAACTCCTCATCAGTGAAATGGGTGTGCCTTTGTTGGGACATGGGTGTTGTGTGGTGTGTGTGTGTTGTGCAGATGGTGTTGAGTAATGTGGTGGGTTGTGGGGTGTGTGGTGTGTGGTGCGTAACAGATGAATGGGTGGTTGTGGTCTGTGTGTGAAGTTGTCTCTGTGATTTGAGTGGCTAGCTATTATAGTCTTCATGTTTGCAAAAGATTGTAGGTGATGTGTGTGTTTGTGTTTTATAGTGCTGTTGGTGGGTGTGTGGGGTGTGTGTATTTGTGTCAAGTGTGAGATTTTTGTTCTGGCCAATATTGTCTTGTTTTGTCTTTGGGTGGTCATATCCGCCGGGGCGGTGTTCACCGCCAATGAATTACCATCATTGAATGTCCGCTGTGGTCATTGGTGGGTAATTGTTTGTAGGGCGTAGTACTGGTGGAGTAACGGTATGGGTGGTGGTACTGACAGTTTATCACATCCAGTGGGTCTGGCGGATTTGTGGTTGTGGCTGTTTTCTGTCGGTTTTGTTTGTATGTGTCGTGATCTGGCAGATGGATGTCTGCCTCCGCAGCGGTATGCTGGCGGCAGTCAGCGCGATGGTATTCGGTATTTACCGCCAAAGTCATAATGAGGGCCTTAATTATGATATTGTTCACCTGGTCAGATTTGCCATTACAATGATATTACCTGAGGTCTGGTGCCAGTAAATGGTTAAAATAATTTCTCTAAATAGATGAAGTGTCATGATTGCATGCAATTGGTGGAATCTATTTACAACAATAGTAATTTGGTGATATAAGAAAATATGCAGGCAGGATACGGGAGGAAAATGTCACTAGCGGTTACATAGGCTGAGTAAGAAATTGGGTTATTGGTTGAGGAAGATCAAAGTCCCATCCAGGCAACAACCACAGCCATTGTCAGGGTAAATTACAAAAGTCACTAACCTGTGCTTATCCCTCTGATAGCTTGGCATAAAAGCACTTAGACTTGAAATAGAGGCATTATGTAAGTATGTATTTAGTACACAAACAGGAATAAAGTGAAAACACAACACAAGAAAAATCCCAAACAAATTTTAGAAAATTTTAATAAATAAAATATCAGAACAACTAAAACCTGATCAGTAGAACTTGAAAGGGCAGTGAGGCTTTGATGAAGGAAAGCAGGTCTAGTCTTCCTTCTCCGACAGCAAGGCAGTCCTTCATGCAGCAAGGCAGTCCTCTACCAGCAAGGCAGTCCTCCTTCTGTAACTCCCACAGGTCTAGTAGTGTTCTGATAAGAGGATCTGGAGGGCTAATCTTTATACATGGTATCTGCCTTTGCTTGCAGGGACCTCGTGACCTAACCCACATCTGGTTCTGGAAAGTTCGTCCCCTTCCCTCATCATGGCTCCAAACTATCTGGGGGTGACAAAAGGCAGGTCTAGCCTACCTGGTGTCATGTTCCTTTGTGTGTGCTGGAGGCAGAGCCCTCTGAAGTGTAAGTGGGGATGTGTATAACCCCTCTCAAGTTAACCTGCCAGGATGTTCCATTCTGTCCACACCTGTTGGAAATGGCCCTCTGCAGCGTCACCCCCAAACATTTTGCTTTATCCTTCCACCTTTTGCTGAATTTGTTTTTTGTTGGCCTTCAGGCTCTGTACACTTTACCACTGTTAACCAGTGCTAAAGTGCTTGTGCTCTTTCCTTAAAACATAATATCTTTGGCATATTTAATTTACTTATACGTCCCTTGTAAAGTGTAGTACATATGACTAAGGCCTGTAAATTAAATGCTATTAGTGGGCCTGCAGCACTGCTTGTGCCACTCACTTAAGTTGCACTTTAAAACATGTTCCAGGCCTGCCAATGCAGCCTGAATGCAGTGTTACGCTGTCATGTTGACTTTGCATTTAAAACCCCTTGTTAAGCCTTGAACTACCCTTTAATTACATATGTCATCTCTGAGGTAAGGCCTATGTAACGGATATGGCAGGGTGCTCTGTAATTAAAAGGCAGGACACTTACTTTTAAAATTTACATGTCATGATAGTGAAAAACACTCAACTTAGTTGTTCACAACTGTGAGGCCTACTCTTCTCATAGGATAACCTTAGGGATTCCTTATTACATTTAATAAACTGTAATTCCTGATTGGGAAGGGGTAATTCCTGATTGGGAAGGGGTAGATCTATCATGTTAAGTACCTATGGAATGGTAATGATAAATCCTCTTTGATGGTAAAGTTGGATTTATTGTTACACTTTTGAAAATTCCACTTTTAAAAAGTTGGAATTTTCTTGCTCTTAGCCTGTTTCAAATACACCTCTGGGGTCGATGACAGCTGGGCTTTGGGCATTCCCTCTGGACAGCTATACACAAAGTGTCCTTAGATGTGACTGATGGGTCATCAACATCCTAATGGAGCAACCTGGGCAGGATGGGAGGGAGAAGCTGGGCACAGCCTCGCAATTACATCTGAATAGGTTGTGTACTGTCCCCACGTAAAGGACTGCTTAGCCCCCTGCAGTGAGTCTGGAGTCAGAGCAGGAAAGGAGGACCACTTTGCACTTCAAAACCCTTCTTTGAAGTCTCCCCCACTTCAAAGGCACCAGTGGGTATAAGAATAGGACTTCTGACCCTACCAACTCAGTACACCTTTGGGACTGATACTCTGCCAGGGGGAAGGACTACTGTGCTGCTACAAGGACTGCCACTTTGCTGGACCGTTGCTCTGGAAGAACTGCTTCCTTACTATGCTGACCTGCTACCAGCTGCCCTTTTTACCTGGGTGAGAAGGATTGGATCCACATCACTTGAACCCAACACCCAGAGTGATTCCAAGGGCCAGCTGACTGGTCTCCTGTTTTCTGAAGTCTCAGGGACAAAACATGACTTCCAACGTTCCTGCTACAGCACCTGGACACTGCCATCTGCAAGTCTTGCCCTGCCAAGTGGTGCCAATCCAGTCCTAGTCCCTAGGAAGCCTGTATAAAGTACTGCTTGAACAAGAACTGGTGCTAACCATCAATGCCGACACATCGTTGTTGCATCAAGGATCGAGTGCAGCGCATCGCCGACTGCACAGCACATCGCCTCCAATTCCCATGCAGCTCTGACTTTGTGTGGCATGGAACTGACGCATCGCCTCCATCCCAAGGATCAACAACAACCAATCACCTCCTCTGCTCCTGCATCTTCCTTGACTTTGACGCAAACAAGGTACTTTTTCAGAGTCCAAGGCTGGTCCCTGTATCCAACTCTCGCTCCATAGCAATTGATCTGAACTTTCGAGTTTGGTCTGGTCTAGCTCGACCAAAAAACCCCAGTTGGCATTTTTAAGCACTGCATTTCAGTTTATTCTTTTAAAATTCATATACAAGTTCTTGTTTTCAGCATTCTGATCTTGTTTTTTTCATTAAATGTAGCTCTAATTTTCTAACCAGTTGTGGTATGTTTTTGTGTGGTGTTTTCACTGTTTCACTGCTTGAAGTGTTGCACCAATACTTAGCACATTGCTTCTTACATTAAGCCTGACTGTTCTAAAAACGTTGCACTTGTATAGCACACTACTCACCCGTTAGGATCTCAAGGCGCTGTACGCATACTGCTGTTGAACCCCCCCTGGCTTTTCCCTGTGATGCACCCACTTCGGGCAACCCCCAGGGTGAAGCCAGGCATCCAAGGAGCTGTCAGGGCCGTTGTGGAGATTAAGCAAGTTATTGCCCAGAGTTACAGAGTGGGACCCATTAATTAGATTAGGCACCGAGGCGAGAATTATCTTGTCCAAGTGAATTGAGCCCAAGACCCGCTGAGGCGGGAATTGAACCCTGGTCCCGGGACAGATCTCTGCATCAGGATCTGCCGCTCTAACCATTGTGCCACACTTCTCCACAAAATTCATTTCCAAGTTCTTTTTTTCAGCATTCTGGTCTTGTTTTTTTAATTAAATGTAGCTCTAATTTTCTAACCAGTTGTGGTATGTTTTTGTGTGGTGTTTTCACAGTTTCACTGCTTGAAGTGTTGCACAAATACTTAGCATATTGCTTCTTACCTTAAGCCTGACTGTTCTGTGCCAAGCTACCAGGGGATGAGCACAGGTTAATTTAGGGTGTGTTGGTGACTTGCCCTGACTAGGATTGTGGTTCCTGCTTGGACAGGGTGCATACCTCTACCAATCAGAAAGTCAGTTTTCAACAACACCTAATCCCCTTTTGCATTCACTGTCATGTGACCCAGGACACTCACAGGAGATACGAATGGTTGGGACAAGAAAATGCCAATTTTCTAAAAGTGGCATTTTCAGAATTGTAACTCAAAATCCGACTTCACCATTAAAAAGGACTTTACATTATCATTTATTTGAGTGTAAACAGTGTAGCTCTATCTGCTCCAAATACAAACGTTTGTGTTTAATAAATGTAATAAGGTAACTCAGTGTTAGCCAATGGGAGAAATTGGCCTTACAATAGTGCAAAATTAATTTAGGACCTTTTCACTGCCAGGACATGTAAGACGTAAGTACACAGTTCTATTTGTTTTAACATATAATGCACCCTGCTCAATGAACCTTTAGGGCCTGCCTGATGTGTGCCTTATGTATATTATAAAGGTATGTTTAGGTCTGGCAAAAGGTTTATTTTGCCAAATCGAAATGGCATTTTAACACTGCACTAATGGCTGCAGTGGCAGATCTGAGGAATGTTTTAAAAAGCTACTTTGGGTTGTTCCATAATGAGTACTACAAGCCCACGAGTAGCCTCTACCTTACAGGCATGGGGACATGTAGTGCCCTTTACGAGGGACTGAGTACTTAAAAGTAAATCAAATGTCCAATCAGGTAGCTGCAAATTGTACATGTTTTAGAGATCTAGGGAGAGAGGACAAGCACGTTAGCACTGGTTGGCAGCGGTAAAGAGTAGAGTCCTAAAGTCAACAAAAATGAATTCAGAAAAATAGGAGGGGTAAAATCAACCCAATTGGTGGAATACCATGCCAAGGTTGTCCGATCTAACACTAAGTTACCAAAATAACCCTCTTAGAGGGGTCACTTGAAGACAAACCAAAGACTTCCTAAAATGGCTGCTACCTGATTTTTTAGAATTTGGGCTAGAACTTATTGGCAGTGTGTATGATATCAAAACATAATTTGAGTGTTCTCCCTTGCATTAGTTTAGATATCTGGGTGTTTGACATCTACTGCAGACCGAGTTCTTATAAACAGGCCCAAACATGTATGGTCTGATAAAATTACATGTCTATGTTTTCCAGGTCAGCTGTGCTAATTTTTAGGTTGCACTATTCTTATGTGTGGAATCCAATTGAAGTGATGATCTTTTTAGTATTGCACCACCTACCACTATTGACAAATTTCACAGGGGTATAACTGCCATAGGTAGAAGTGGGGAAAGTGGAATGGGATAGTTGAGAAAACATAGACAGGACTTGTCTTGTTGATTTGGCTGGTCAGTTAGGTCTGCTAGATGTAGCCATTATCAGCAAGATAAAGATATATTTTAAGTAACTTGTCAGTTTAGATTGCTAAGTGTGATTGTGAATTGATGTACTCGAGCACTATTTTTGGGGACTCTCCTCTCCATAGTATGAAAGGAAACTGTTTATTTCTGAAAACTAAACCTTCAAAATATAGGTATCTTGGATACCCATGATGACTTGAATTTCTTTCTATGCTTTGGATTTCCTCAAATTCTGTCACTACTCACTCTCTTGTAGAAGGTGATATATAATTTCTACTTGACTTCAGTAGAACTGCAATGAAAACAATAACATTAACACCCTGTTTTTCCCTAGTTTTTGCAACTGTATATGCATACTTCAACTCCATTACCTTGTGCACAATATGCATATATACATATGTGATAGTCCCTTCTGAGAGTCTGGTCTTTTCCTTCACATGATCATCTTGGTATAGGTAGGAAATGATCATGTTCTGCATGGTGTACCCCAAGATGTTTACCTTAAATGTTTTTGATGGCTGTAGAATTCTGTGTAAATTAGCCACTTTAGATATTTCCTCTAAGTTAAGCCTGTTAGGGGAGTTGAGCTCAGGCGATTTTAGTGATTCACCCTGACAACATTTGTTGTTATTGCTTGAGGCAGCTCATCTTTTATTGATGTTCAGTGTGGGATTCAGGACTTTTGTTTTGCAATACCGCTAAGTGATTTAAATAAAAAAACCTTTTTAATCTGACATCCAACCTCAAGGTATGGAGGTCTTGCAATTAGTTTTTGATTTTTAATTGGTTACTGTTGGATCTGGCCCTTTTTGCAGGTTCATCCCCAGACTTTGTGCCTCCTTCTTCCTACTTTTTCTGACTTCCTATTGTTGTCTCTAGGACTCCGAGCACTTTATCACTGTTGGTCAGTGCTAAAGTGCAGGTGCTCTCCCTTCTAAAGTTGGTATGATTGGCTTATAAATAATTGGCATTTTTAACCTTACCTGTAAGTCCCTTGTACAGTGGTATCTTCAAACCCAGGGCATGTAAGCTAGCGCAGGGCCTGCATGCACAGTTTACTGCCACAGGGACCTGCCATCTAAATTTACTGGCCAGGCCCAGAACTCCCCTTTTACTACATGTAAGTAGTCACCCCTAAGGTAGGTCCTAGCTAGCCCTATGGGCAGGGTGGTATGAATGTAGAAGGCAGGACATGTGCCTAGTAGTATGGCCTGTCCTGGTGGTGACAATCAGACTATTTGTTTGGTATGGTTGTAATGGTAGTGAGAAATGCTGCTTACTGGTGTAGGTGGTTTTTTTTTATTATCATTACAGAAATGCCACTTCTAGAAAGTGAGCATTTCTCTGTGGTTCTGACTCTTGTGTTTTGAAGCTTGACTCCAATCCACGTCTGGGCAGACTGACAGCTGGGCTTTGTGCATACTTTTCAGATAGCCTGTGCACAGGGAGGTGGAGGTGTCACAGAGGTGCATCTACATATTGAATGATCTTCCTGGGCTGAGAGAAAGGGAGGCGGGCACACTTGCATTTGTAAGGGCTGTGCCCTGGCCTCACTGTAGAAAAGTACCATCTTGCCTGGCATGTTACCCCCATATTTCACTGTATATATGTTGTTTTAGTGTATGTGTCACTGGGACCCTGCCAGCCAGTGCCCCAGTGCTTATAAGTGTGCCCTGTATGTGTTCCCTGTGTGATGACTAACTGTCTCACTGAGGTTCTGCTAATCAGAACCTCAGTGGTTATGCTCTCTCATTTCTTTCCAAATTGTCACTAACAGGCTAGTGACCAATTTCACCAATTCACATTGGCATACTGGAGCACCCTTATAATTCCCTAGTATATGGTACTGAGGTACCCAGGGTATTGGGGTTCCAGGAGATCCCTATGGGCTGCAGCATTTCTTTTGCCACCCATAGGGAGCTCTGACAATTCTTATGCAGGCCTGCCACTTCAGCCTGAGTGAAATAACGTCCACGTTATTTCACAGCCATTTACCACTGCACTTAAGTAACTTATAAGTCACCTATATGTCTAACCTTCACCTGGTGAAGGTTGGGTGCAAAGTTACTTAGTGTGTGGGCACCCTGACACTAGCCAAGGTGCCCCCACATCGTTCAGGGCAAATTCCCCGGACTTTGTGAGTGCGGGGACACCATTTCACACGTGCACTATACATAGGTCACTACCTATGTATAGCGTCATAATGGTAACTCCGAACATGGCCATGTAACATGTCTAAGATCATAGAATTGTCTCTCCAATGCCATTCTGGCATTGGAGTGACAATTCCATGATCCCCCGAGTCTCTAGCACAGACCCGGGTACTGCCAAACTGCCTTTCCCGCGGTTTCACTGCAGCTGCTGCTGCTGCCAACCCCTCAGACAGGTTTCTGCCCTCCTGGGGTCCAGCCAGGCCTGGCCCAGGAAGGCAGAACAAAGGACTTCCTCAGAGAGAGGGTGTTACACCCTCTCCCTTTGGAAAAAGGTGTCAGGGCTGGGGAGGAGTAGTCTCCCCCAGCCTCTGGAAATGCTTTGATGGGCACAGATGGTGCCCATCTCTGCATAAGTCAGTCTACACCGGTTAAGGGATCCCCCAGCCCGGCTCTGGCGTGAAACTGGACAAAGGAAAGGGGAGTGACCACTCCCCTGACCTGCACCTCCCAGGGGAGGTGCCCAGAGCTCCTCCAGCGTGCCCCAGACCTCTGCCATCTTGGATTCAGAGGTGTGCTGGCACATTGGACTGCTCTGAGTGGCCAGGGCCAGCAGATGACGTCAGAGACTCCTTCTGATAGGCTCTTACCTGTGTTACTAGCCTATCCTCCTTCCTAGGTAGCCAAACCTCCTTTTCTGTCTATTTAGGGTCTCTGCTTTGGGGAATTCTTGAGATACCGAATGCAAGAGCTCACCAGAGTTCCTCTGCATCTCCCTCTTCACCTTCTGCCAAAGGATCTACCGCTGACTGCTTAGGACGCCTGCAAAACCGCAACAAAGTAGCAAAGACGACTACTGCAACCTTGTATCGCTTCATCCTGCCGGCTTTCTCGCCTGTTTCCTGGTGGTGCATGCTCTGTGGGTAGCCTGCCTCCTTCTTGCACCAGGAGCTCTGAAGAAATCTCCTGTGGGTCGACGGAATCTTCCCCCTGCAACCGCAGGCAACAAAAGACTGCATCACCGGTCCTCTGGGTCCCCTCTCAGCACGATGAGCGTGGTCCCTGGAACTCAGCAACTCTGTCCAAGTGACTCCCACAGTCCAGTGACTCTTCAGTGCAAGTTTGGTGGAGGTAAGTCCTTGTCTCCCCACGCTAGACTGCATTGCTGGGTACCGCGTGATTTGCAGCTGCTCCAGCTCCTGTGCACTCTTCAAGGATTTCCTTCATGCACAGCCAAGCCGGGGTCCCCGACACTCTAACCTGCAGTGCACAAACTTCAGAGTTGTCCTCTGGCATCGTGGGACTCCCTTTTGTGACTTTGGGTGAACTCCGGTTCACTCCTCTTCTAAGTGCCTGTTCCGGTACTTCTGCGGGTGCTGCCTGCTTCTGTGAGGGCTCCCTGACTTTGTGGGTGCCCCCTCTGTCTCCTCATCCAAGTGGTGACATTCTGGTCCCTCCTGGGCCACAGCAGCATCCAAAAACCCTAACCGCGACCCTTGCAGCTAGCAAGGCTTGTTTGTGGTCTTTCTGCATGGGAACACCTCTGCAAGCTTCTTCACGACATGGGACATCCATCCTCTAAAGGGGAAGTTCCTAGTCCTCTTCGTTCTTGCAAAACACCAAGCTTCTTCTATCCGGTGGCAGCTCCTTTGCACCCTCAGCTGGCATTTCCTGGGCACCTGCCCACCCTCGACACTGTCGCGACTCTTGGACTTGGTCCCCTTGTCTTACAGGTACTCAGTTCCAGAAATCCACTGTTGTTGTTTTGCTGGTGTTGGTTTTCTTTGCAGAATCCCCCTATCACGACTTCTGTGCTCTCTGGGGGTTGTAGGTGCAATTTACACCTACCTTACAGGTTCTTGGGGTGGGCTATTTTTCTAACCCTCACTGTTTCCTTACAGTCCCAGCGACCCTCTACAAGCTCACATAGGTTTGGGGTCCATTCGTGGTTCGCATTCCACTTTTGGAGTATATGGTTTGTGTTGCCCCTATACCTATGTGCTCCTATTGCAATCTATTGTAACTTTACACTGCTTGCATTACTTCCTTTTGCTATTACTGCATATTTTTGGTATTGTGTACATATATCTTGTGTATATTTGGCATCCTCATACTGAGGGTACTCACTGAGATACTTTTGGCATATTGTCATAAAAATAAAGTACCTTTATTTTTAGTATATCTGTGTATTGTGTTTTCTTATGATATTGTGCATATGACACCAGTGGTATAGTAGGGGCTTTGCATGTCTCCTAGTTCAGCCTAAGCTGCTCTGCTATAGCTACCTTCTATCAGCCTAAGCTGCTAAAAACACCTCTTCTACACTAATAAGGGATAACTGGACCTGGTACAGAGTGTAAGTACCCCTTGGTACCCACTACAAGCCAGGCCAGCCTCCTACACACACACAAAAGGCTTGTTTACCCTCAACTGATGTTTGGAGCCTGTGCAGGAGGATAGAGGGGGCACTCCCAGAACCAGTTGAAAACTGGTTAGAACTTCCTCTCCCCTTCTTTTTTAAACCATTGCAAAACTGAGTACAGGGGATTTTTTCCCCACAATTTGGAGACACTCTGGACTTAGCATACTTGAAACTGGACACAGAATGCTGCTTGAGGGACTCACCAGGATCCGCTGCTGCTGTGCTGACCTGTGACCTGCTAGGTGTCTAGGAGGAACTGCCACTGTCTGCATCCCCTTTGTGCTAGCCTGCTGCTGGATCCTATCGCCCTGTGCTCCATCTTGTTGTGTCCCCCAGGGGCTGGGTGCTTGTGACCCTGACCCCCCTGCAACTGCCTGCTGCAGCACGTGAGGAGTGCTGCTCGTGCTCTCTGGCCTGATGGGCACAGCGACTGGTGAGCATTCTACTGTGTGTGGCCAAAGTGTCTTGAGTAGCCCATTGTTAGATGTAGTGCGCGCTTTGACAGCGCGCCGGTGTTTGATAAAATACATGCGCTTTGCTGCTGTGAAAATCACTGCCACAACCGGAGCGCTTTTAATTGGAGCATGTTAGACATGCGCTGCCCCCAGTACCCCTGGGGCACCACAGAGTGAGGTCACGAGCGAGCACGCTCCTAGCGTGCCCCCAGGACACCAACAGGCCTCGCATTTGGCATGTTCACCACTGTGGCTGGCCGGGCTGCAGCTGATTCGTGCACCAGGTTGGGTCCCGGTGAGTCAGCCTTCTGTGGAGAAGGGTGGGGAGGATGCCTCATCCGAGGCTCCCTTCCCCACAGGCCCTCATTTCTGGTCCCCAGGACGGGCGGGGAAGGAAGCCTTATAGGAGGCTCTCTACCCCACCGGGCCCCTATAGTTGTTGCTAGAGGTCGCATGTGGGAGGAAGCCTCATCGGAGGCTCCCTGCACTGCTCGACCCCTTGTTGCCGGGGGGTCCTGCCCTGCCCTGGGAGTCTTGGCACGGGGGACCACAGAGTGTACAGGTGCCCGGTTTGGGTGCAGGGTCCAGGAGGGTGTCCCTATCTAAAAATGGAGGGGGTGTGTGCCACCCCCTTCCCCCAATCACCAAAGCAGCCCCTGTTTGGCGCAGGGAGTACCAGGGGACCCCTTGTTTTGCCTCGTGCCACTGGAGGTGCCCTCATCATTAAAAACAGGTACTTTTAATGACATATACTTTTTGGATGTTCCTCTTATGGGCATGCTGGGAATATTTTAACCTGGTTCTTTTATGATGTGCCATATATTTGCTAATGTCCCTTTTATGGGCATCCAACGCTAATATGTTTTCATGACTTGCCATATGTGTTCTAATGTCCCTGGATGGGCATTTATGATACTTTCATGACAAGTACATTTTTATAGTAATGTTGTCCTGACTACTGCTTATGTTGCTGAATAATGAGTAACGTGTGTTATATGTGACTACTGCTTAGGTAGCAGGGTATTTCTGACATGGTGTGTTTGGTCTAATAATGTGTACAATACAGTTTATTTTTATTCTGGTGTTGCGTTTCCTTTGTGGTGGGGATAGTGCATCACGTAGGTTATGTGTGTTGTGCAAACACTTTACACATTGCCTCTGGGATAAGCCTGACTACTCGTGCCAAGCTACCAAATGGGTGAGCAGGGGTTATCATGGACGTGTAACTCCCCTGCCCTGACTAGAGCGGGTCGGTTCTGCCTGGCTCAAGTGCATACCCTAGCCAACCAGAAACCCCATTTCTAACAGTCACTTTTTATTTTTTCCTAAATTCATTACTGCTATCCTTTTTTGCACCTCTAATTTTTTAAACAAAGGAAGTGGATTTGAGCAACACAGAACAGAGAGCCTCAACACTGCAGAGCTGAGGAAGATGTCCAAGTAGATTTGGGCAAGTATGGGCAGAGAGTCCGAGAAGGAGGACTGCCATATTTCCCTTAGAGACTGGGAGAAAGTACACCTTTTACAATCCATCTCAGAGGAGCAAGAAGATCAGGAGGAGATAGAAGAAAAAATTGAAATTGACAATGAGGAGGCTCCAGTGCCAGAGGAGTGTGTATCCCCAAGAGCAGGCTTACTTGCATTGTCCAGGGGAGGGAGCAGTGTTTCCTTCCATATTTTGTCCATATCAGAGCTGGAAGACCAACAGGCAGCGAGAGACTTGAGGTTCAGATTGGCCTTGGAGGAGAAAAAGCTGGTTGTTGAGGAGAGAAAGCTGACCCTGACCCTGGAAGAGAAGGAGGTCATCCTGGCCCATGAGACTAGCCAGCAAGAGTTTGACTTGAATGCCAAGATAGCCTCTGACTCCAATGAAGGCGGCAGCAACAGTGATGTGCCTAGGAGAGGTAAAGAGCCTATATACCTAAAGACCTGGTGCCTAGCTTTGTAGTGGAGATGGCATAGATAAGTAGTTTGCAGCATATGAGAGCATTTTACATATGCATAAAGTTCCAGAGGTCTAGTCTCTAGAAGCACATTGGCCTTAGAAGTAACTGTCCCAATAAAGAATGCTCCATGAAGTAAGTCCTTCTCAGTAACTTTGGATTGAGCCCTGAGAAGAATCGCCTGAGGTTCATGGATGGCCTGAGGCAGTCACACCAGTCATGAGTGGATTTTGTGGATTAATCAAGTAAGGCATGGGATGGTTGGGTGAAGGGCAGCAAAGTAAATGATTATAATGGGCTGTACAATCTGATTTTAGGAGAGCACATTTTGAGTAATTGCATTACAGAGTTGCACCAGCACCTGACAGACACCAGGCTCACTGCAACCCGAAAAGGAGAATCTTGGATCTACAGGAGAAGATATGTCTGCCTTGGAAGACCTTACGTCCTGATAGCAAGCTTCAGGAGAACTGTCCCAGGCAGAGTTCTGCAGGGCTGAGAGGAAGTGCTACAATCTCAAGGTTCTTCGGAAACAGGCAGAGGCCCAGAAAAATAACAAGACCCTTGATGATTACCACATTAACTAGGAGAATGACCTCCTGTATAGTAAGCCTTAGGACCCTGAGTCTGGCTCATCAAGAGTGTTGGTGGCTATCAAGTGCTCCAGGTCCTTTCTACTGGAGTTGGCTCATGACATTCCCTTAGCAGGACATCTGGGACAGGCCAAAACTTCTGACCACCTGGTTTGACTACTTTTAATGGACCAAGATGAAGATCAATTCATATGCATACTTCGAGTCCTGCGTGACTTTTCAGGCTAGTGGCAAGTCAGATGGGAAGTCTAAGGCTCCCCTCAAACCATTTACTGTGATGGAAACTCATATTAGAGGTTGGGCGTAGACATTCTATGGCCTCTGACAACATTAAGCATTAGAGAACAGGTTTATCCTGGTTTTGGTCAACCATGTCACCTGGTACCCTGAAACCATACCCCTGAGATCTGTGACTGTGCCTGTGGTGGCCAGGGCACTGATAGGAACCTTCATTCATGTGGGGTTTCCCAAGAAGGTAGTGTCTAAAAGATGCACCATCTTTGTGTTAGCCTACATGAAGGATATGGGAGATCAGTGTGAGGTTACATACACTATTTCCACCTGGTACCACTCCTAGACCAATGACATTCTTTAAAGGATCAACAAGACCCTGAACGACATGATCATGGGGCTGTCAGAGTCCTTGAGGTATAATTGGGGTGTTCTGTTTCCGTGTCTGTTTTTTGCTTACAGGGTGATGCCAGAGAAAGGAGTGGGCTCCAGCTCCTTTGAATTACGCTATGCTTACCCTATAGAGGAGTTGTGGGAGAAAGCTCCAAAGAAACTCCCACAAGATGTTATTAGCCCTCTGAGCCAACATGGGGTGCTACATGAAAGATGCCACTGAGAAGTTAGAGGCAAGTCAGAAAATGGTAAAGCAATGGAAGTACCACAGCGCTATACCCAGAACAACCCAGTCCAGAAAGGGTGAGTAATGGAGACATGGATCACTTAACCCTTAAACATCAGTGGGCATTGCCCTATGAAATCACAGAGAAGAAGAGGGAGGTCACTTAGTGGACCAAAACCAAGAAACCTCTTAAGGGTCATGCATGTCAAAAAGCTAAAACCAAACTTCGAGAGGACCAAGCTTACCATCTCATGGTGACAGATGGTGGTAAGAAGAAGTAAAGTGAACCTCTCCCAGTCATCCTGGCAAACATGAAGCAAGATGGAGCAGTTGAGGGAGTAGTCCTCTCTTCAAATCTGACAGATGATCAACAAAGGGATTGCCACCAGTTGGTTGGGCTGTTTGCCTTACTGTTTTCAATTGTCCCAGTACTCACCAATTAGTGTACACATGACAATGATACAGGGGACATCATGCCTGCCAAAAATAAAATATACAGCCTGTCTGACAAAGTAGATAAATTAAGAGACAGCACCAAGAATGAAATGTCCAAGATATTGCAGCTGGGGTTGATTGATCCCTCCTGTAGTCCATAGTCTAGCCCAATGGTCTTTGTATCAAAGGCTCCCCCCCCCCCCCACCAGACACAGCCTGAAACTGCAGTTATGTATAGACAGCAAGTGCCTCAGTTCATTCACCACAACTAATGCACACCCCGTACCCAGAGTTGATGAGCCCTTCGAGAGGCTAGGAGCTGCCAAGTTCCTCAATACCTTTGATTTGTTGTGTTGCATTTGAGTTGAAGAATGTCCCTGCCACCTTCCAAAGATTGGTCAGCAGGGTCCTGACTGGGTTGAAGAACTTCAGTGTTGCCTATCTGAATAGAAATGTTGCCTTCAACTTCAAAGGAAGACCACATGATCAACCTGTGGCAAGTGCTTTAGGCCCTGAAACAGGCAGAAATTACAAGCAAGGCTAGTACGTGCCAGATAGGTGAGACTTCTTTTTAACTTAAATGACAACTGCATCATAACTTGCTTACAATGAATAGGTCTGTTATTGCTTCGTATAGATATACACTTTGAGAATGAGTATTTTACCTTTGACCCTAAAGCCACGGTTGCGTCTACTTCAATGTAGTGGAAGCATTTGAAGTGTTGCTCCTATTTTCTTGTTGAAATAAATCTTTCACTCTTTTTTCAAGTGATTATACGTTGTAATATGTTGAATACATCAGTGAGTTTACTCTTCAACATACCATGGCAACTGCCCAGGAACTTAATTATTTTCAAAGAGGCCGCTCCTGTCACTGGCATGTATAAGTTGACACCTGCACCAGTCCCTTCTTTGTTCCCCAGCCAGTTAGGCTTCAATCCCATTGGGATGGAGCTGCCCCCCAGAACTGGTATGACATGAGCACAGAGGAAGGGTTACGCAATTCCCTGGCCCCACCTCTGGGGTGCGCACACAGGCTCTACCCAAGAGGAGAAGGGCTTCACCTTCTTGGAATTAGGCAGAGAGGAGCACTACGGGATTGTTAGCAGTAAGAAACACAAGGAATCCTGCAAAGGTGGGTAGGGTAACTCCTGGAAACCTTCACCCTATCGGTTAGGGAGACGTCAGGGATCATCCCACACCCCAGGCTTGTGGAAGGCATAAATGTGGTACCAACAGTATCCTTCTCAGAACACTGTATAATAATATGTAAACAAAAACAGTGGTTCACGTGGAACTCATTAAGTTAATTTCTCCTTTTGAAGCAAATTCATTTGATGCATACAATTAGTGTAGGAGACATCATTATTGCAATCTAGCCTAATAAGGATTTATAATCTGCACAAATAGTAAGCACAGACTAAAAAATAATTATGTAATCTAGTGCCACGTGTATGTACAATTTTTAAGTGACAAATGACAAGACACAAGTATAATGTGTCCAATTGAACAAAGCACATAAATGTGAATAAAGAGTGAGCCTGGACAGGAATAAAAACTTTACAACATGTGTCTTCCTGGTTGCATACACAACTATTGTCCCTTTTGAAGGCAGACAATTGTTGCCAAATATGTCTATGTGCAGTAGGGGAATGTTATGAATAATAACACATTGCCAGTATGTTGCCACTTGGTGTATTCTCTCCCTGCACGGGCAGATATTGCTTTCAGTCTGTGATGACAGTCAACTTTTCCTTTATAAAAAGAAACCTAGCACGAGCAATTTTGGGGTATCACTTCCAAGCACATGAGCCACACTAAGTAGTAGGCAGTAACTCTAGGTCCCACCTCTTTACTCTAATGTATGACAGGCCTGGCAAAATGGATGCCATGATAAGTTGTAGAGCCTCAGGCTGAAATTGGAGAATATGAATATGTTATTATCTAATCACTTTTAAGGACACCAGTAGAAGTGCAGGTCATCTTGCCTGTTTATCAAATGTGTTGTGTCAATTATAGAATATGGTCTAATTTGCCAGACCGAGAGCTTCAGAGAGAACATCAGACTACCTAAAGGACAAGGAGTAAAATGCTGCCTTATTATGTATGGTATGAAAGGACAATATTTGTAGTGTTCCTCTTACTTTCTTGCCTGGTTTTGCTAACTTTAGGACTCTGTGTATTATGACAGTATACAACACTTTGACACAGAGTCACAGAATATGTGTGTTTCTCTTAAAAATGTGTATTGAGTATTTGTTTTACCTAAATGGATTGTTTAACTTTCCAGAAAGGCCACAATGTGGGTCAGAAAAAGCACCTATGATGTGGAAGTTAAGTATCATATGCAAGCTACACCCACAAGTATGACAAAAAATGTAGTCTCCATAGAGCACCACTGTGCTCTGGCTGGAATGCAATTTAAAAGTATTTCAGTGTCACATGTCAAGAAAAAGTGCCTTTGCTAGGTGGAAAAAAACATCTTCTATAATACAACTAGGTCACTCCTTAAGGGTGCATGCCCAGTTTTATATAGCTTTGTTGACTTAGGAAGCACACAAAACTATATAAAAGTTGTCATGCTAGATATTGATATGAGTATGCCCTCATAGTGTAAAAGTACATTTATGTTTGAGAGGGGCACAGATATAGATGGAGAACTGAAGGACAGCTTTCACATCTTCCACTTAAAATTGGAGATCCAAAAAGTGATGCTCAGGATTGAAATCGTTCATTCCCAGCAGGAGGGAAATCAGTTCTAGCACTAGCAGATAAGAGGACATATCATCTCCATAGGGGAGTGGTTGGAAGGAGGAACAAGGCTCCTGCAGCAGAAAAATGACAAGGACATTCCTGGTTGAAAATAAGTGTTGAAAAATGGAGGTGGGAATTATACAAGAAAATTGCCCAGCTTAGTTGTAGGAAATTACTGGCTAGTGCACCAGGTACCATTAGCAGCTCACAACCACATTCTCAGAGAATTTCTGGGCTTGAGAAGAAAGTTTTAAAAGAAAGTAGAGTGCCTCAATAATGGAAGAAGGAAGACCCAAGAACTCCTAACTTCTTCTGTCACCCAGGCACTGGACCTGCAGTCAAAGCGTTAAGAGGTTGGCCTCATGCTATCTGATATAGGGACACCAAAAATAGAAGAGCTCCTGACTCAAAGAAGACTCAGCTGATCTTTGTGGACTGGACTTTGCAGAAGCCATTACATGAGAGAGAAACAGTCCCTAACTCCTGTTATGAGGACCTGGAGGTGCCACAAGAGACTAAGGGTGTTTTCCAGGACCAGATACTGATGCAGACTTTTTTTCTACCTCTGGTAGAACTGGGACAGGATGCTGAGGCTTTCCTGGGAAGGCCACACCTTCAACAGCAAGATATCCAGGTTTCTTTCACTCAGGCTAACAAAAGGTTGGAGTGGGACCTTTTTTAAAGTATCCAGCCTGCCTGGCTATGGCTTCCAGTCTTGTCCCACTGGGGGATTTTGAAAACCAAAAAGGAGACCGGGAGGATTATGTACGGTGTGAAAGGAATGTTCTAAATTGGTGTTCCTCACACCCTCAGTTTTCATGACGTTCATCCTACATTATTTAGAGCAGAACGACCATCACTCATTTTCCCTGATTGTATCCACCATGGCATAAATGGGTAGAGAAAATTATTATTGTCCCCCAAGCACACAGGGAAAGCTCACTGCAAGTCGAGGCCATTAGTTGTTTTTTTTTCAGAAAGAAACAAATTCCCACTTTGGGAGTTGAAAACAAAAATGTTTGCAGAGTCACAATGAGATTCCCATAAGGGAGACAGTGATCTCTAAATATAGTGGGCTGCCCTTTGCAAGAGTGGCATTAGCCCTGCCCTTCTGGTGGGACAGCAAGACACATGGCAACAGCAAAATTAGGCTCTAAATAAGAAGGCTAACCTTTGTACCAGGGTAAGGTGACAAATCTACCCCATAGATGAAGTTGCCTCGGTGGACTTGTGTTTTTGGTGTCAAAAGTAAAGGCTTCAGTGAGAGCTTGATGATGGCATATCCAATTTCAACCCTCACCAGTTCAGCTTCATGCTTTGCCCTGCTGGAGGACTAGGATCTCTAGAAAAACTTTTAGGAGGTAAAAACCATGACAAGCGTGACACAGTTGGCTTACCTCACTCTCACGCCATTGTGATTGACCTGAAATCACTCCTTGTTCTGGTCCACCGTGAATTGGATTTTTTTGTTGGTTCTTTGTGTTTTTATATGTTTTTGTCTTAAAATTGAAAACACGCATATTGCCAGTTCCTCTTTGATCAATTTCATGTTTTTTGCTTACTAAATTATTGATCAATTTCCTCAATTGGGTAGGGAATCTTATTGCGTAGTGTTCATGACTTCAAATTTGTCTGGAACTGTTTGAACGTAACACACAATTTGCTGGTGAGCTGTCTGCTGATTGTGCCATTTCTTCCAGGGAGTGAGTAGAGATTCTATTAGAACTGTATTGTAGACTAACCAGGTTGTGTTTATTAAGTTTGAAGGAATAACATCTTGCCAAATGAATAATGCAATATCTGGCAGTAATGTATGTTGTGAAGCTCTAACACAGGTTGGTTAAACCTATTCTATCCAGTTATTGCAAAGTTTGGTAAAAAATATATCTAATTGTAAAGATTCCATGTTCGTGTAAACACAGAAACATTCATATTTATTGTGCTATTTATTTTAACTTGTTTTCTGAAATTATGATTCAAGATACTGTAACGTATTCCTTTATAACTTTTTCTTTTTTAGGTGCAAACCACTACAATGTGCATCTCTGTTAGTCTGAGTGGCTTTGTTGTGCTGGGCAGTTTGTTTGCACCAAAAGTTCACATAATACTGTTTCAGCCACAGAAGAATGTCGTCACTCATAGACATCATCTGAATAGATTCAGCGTTAGCGGTACAGGAACCACTTATTCTCAGTGTAAGTAGAAACAAGTTTCAGGTTTTTGACAAGACTTCTATAAATATTCTTCACAGGCCACTGAACCAGTGGGTTAAATTAATAAGTCAATGTCAAGTTATTTCACTTAATGTCTACACTGGCAATAGTTGATTGTGCAAGTGCTTGGACATCTGCTTTTTATCTTAACTCTCATGTGAGTATACCCTTTCTTTTGTAAATGCATAACTTTGAGAAAATAACATAATTGTGCCTAATGCTTAAATGTTTTTGTTTCCTGCATTATACACAATAGGAGAGATTCACCAAAAAATAATTTATTTTGAGAAATACAATATGAGTCCTTTAATATGACCAAAATCATTTTTTTAGTACACATGGCTTACACCCAATTGGCATATTTAATTTACCGGTAAGTCTCTAGCTAAGTGGTACAACCTGTGCCCAGGGTCTGTACATTAAATTTTACAAGTGGGCCTGCAGCACCGATTGTGTCACCCGGTTAAGCGGCCCTTTAAACCTTTCGCCAGTCCCAAACTTCCTTTTTAATACATATTGGTCACCCCTAGGGGTACGTCCTGGACAGTCCGAAGGGCAAGATGCAGTGTATTTAAAAGGTTAGATATGTGCTTTACATTTTACATGTCCTGGTAGTGAAAAACTCTCACATTTGTTTTTCACCACTGCAAGACCTACTTCTTCCACAGGATACCATTGGAACTACCTGAATACATTTTATAAGTGTAATTTCCAAATGGGAATGTGACCCCTTAATGTTTGGTGTCTCTAGAATTGCAATTTAAAATTCTAATGTATGATGAAGTCGTACTTTAAAGCACAATTCTGAAAATGCCACTTTTAGAAAGTTGGCATTTTCTTGCCTTAGCCATTTGGTGCTTGCAGCCTGACTCCGGGTCTCATGACTGGTGTGGGTGACAGATGGGCTTTCTGTATTCTTCATAGACAGCTATATATAATGGGGAGCTTAGGTGTGACTGGATGGGCGGGAGGAGCTGTACCTAGCCACACTTACACTTGAATAGGCTGTGTCCTGTCACCATAGAGTTGCATACCCCCATAGTTAGTCTGGAGCAAGGGTCAGTAAGGCAGGGCACCAGTGCACTAAAAAGGCAGGCCTCTAGAAGCTTCTCCCTACTTGAAAGTGTCACGTTGTAGATGCTCCTCAGACTCGGTGCGATGCAAATAAGGGTCCGCCTCCTGACACCACCAAGTCACCTATATAAACCACGGTGCATTGGAGTAATCGGGTGAGGGAAGGAAGGGGAAGGAACAGCAGGGACGGGATCTCTGTAAAGAGAGGAATACACAGTGTTAATATCACATTGCCTGTCTACTCTCGCAATGTCTCGCTAAAGTACCAACGACCGTACCTGCCCTTAACTCATGAGGGCAGAACTAATCCAACACCTATCTGTGCTCCATCTGAATCATAGATGGACGCCCCAAGCCAACAATTAATACCGATGATCTCTAATGGGTTGCTCAACACCCACTTTTATACAAGATAGTCACGAAATAATGAGGAGACAGAAACGAAGAGAAAGGGAATAAAATTAACGATGATAAGAACCTATCTCGTAGTCCTTTCTATGACTCAGTTAATCCACTAAGCCCCATGTCATAGTCACGCAATTTGTAGGAATAACCCGGTGTTATTTCATTACGTATTGAAAAGAAAAATCGTCCCGGCAGTTCAATTCCCGCAAAAATAAACATTAACCCCCTGTCGTAGCCAAACATATAATGTTCTCTGGCCCCAAGGATAATCGTTCGTGCTTTATTGGTAACTCAAACAAAAGACCGCCGTGCTTCAGAAGTTACCAGTGTCCTTGTCGAACTGTAAAATGAAAGGCGAGGGATTCCGGCACCAAATCGTCTCACCGCTTACCACCTCTCCTTCGTGGCAGGTTCCCCTGGGAAAAAAACTCGACACTCGGGAAGGTCCCAGGCTCCACGGAAAACCGGAGGAGGAATTAAATCTCCTAAGCAAACAACTCAACCTCGGAAACGCCGTCAGCAAGAGCCCTCGTTGTCCATCCGACTGGTTTCTAGGAAACGAATAACACACATTACTTCCTGTATGTGCTTGCTTTTTAAGCGACCTCTTCCCCTCTAGGCGTCATGGGATATGTAGTCCAAAAGGACTATGTTATCCCGATCGGCAATGTAGGCGCCGTGGCTAACACCTGACAGTACGCCCACCTCCAAAGCGCCTCCTAGGACCAGGTTTAGAGGGATGACGGGCATGAAACAGCCGTACTGCCCTAGGGGCATGGACATTGCTTTCCGGCTCCCATGAATCGTCCTCAGCATTGTACCCCTTCCATGAAACCAAGTACCACAGCTTACCCCCCCGTCGTTTGGAATCCAACACTCTGCGCACCTCGTACTCCAGCTGTCCATCTCTGACCACCGGAGGCACCGCCTGCCGGGTCGCTGAAAGAGCCGGTTTCAAAAGGCTGCAATGAAATACCGGATGGATCCTTAAGGAAGCAGGTAAGTTGAGACGGTAAGCCACAGGGTTTATCTGGTGTAACACCTCATAGGGACCAATGTAATGAGGATGAAAGACGCTACGCATCTTGAAGCGTATATACTTGGTGGAAAGCCACACTCTATCGCCTGGCTGATATGCCGGCCCCTCACGCCGATGTTCATCACCCCACTTTTTATACTGTTCTTTGGCCTTCTCCAGATTGAGCCGTATCTTCTTTTGCACGGATTGGAGATTCTTAATCATGGCATGAACCGTAGGTTGATCCGTGACTTCCCTAGGTATGTTTATGGGCAACATTTCCGCGTGGAACCCCGTGTTAGCACGAAAAGGAGATTCTCGTATCGAGCTATGCCAAGCATTGTTGTATGATAGTTCTGCCAGCCATAGCAACGAAACCCAGGATTCGTGAGCGTCCTTTGCATAGCACCTCAGATATTTTTTCAGGGTTTGATTGAGGCGCTCCGTCTGGCCATCGGTTTGTGGGTGGAAACTGGTGGACAGTGCGGATTCAATGCGCAGCACCTTGCACCACATACGCCAAAACCTAGCAACAAACTGGGGGCCTCTGTCCGAAATAATGGTTCTCGGTAGACCATGTAACCGCACCACTTGAGACAAAATTAGATGGGCGGTTTGACTGGCTGTAGGCAGATTTCTACAAGGGAGAAAATGACCCATCTTGGTAAGGCTGTCGATTACCACCATGATAGCGTTGTACCCCTGATCCATTGGTAATCCTACCACAAAATCCACGCTAATGGTTTGCCATGGTTTATCCGGATTGGGCAAAGGTATCAGTCTGCCCTGGCTCTTCGCGTTTTCTCCCTTGGCCCGTGCACATATCTCACACCGAGCCACCCAGGCCGCAACGTCTTTAGCCCAACCTTCCCACCTGAAATGTCGTTGAACTATTTGCGCCGTTTTGGTGTAACCAGGATGACCAGCCGTTACCGCATCATGACACCAATTAAAGGCTTGCACTCGGAGTTCACGTGTTGGCAAATACAAACGATTACCTTGCAACGGTATTCCATGCTTAAGGGTACGGTCCTGACTTAACTCCGCCCATTTCTTCCACTGAGCAGCAGACTTATGCTTAGAAACCTTTTCTAAGAAATGGGAGATATGAAGGGCACAAAGCACTCTTTCAGGTTTGATGATTGCTTCCTCAGGTCTTGAAGCGATGGTTCTCACGTCCTCTTGTCGAGACAGTGAATCTGCCTTGCGATTGTCAACCCCAGGACGGAAGGTCACCACAAACTCGTATTCTGAAAAAAACAGCATCCACCTCATTTGCCGCTGGGTAAGTTGTCTTGCCTCCTTCATATACTGCAGATTTCGGTGATCAGTATATACCGTGACCGGGTGTTGAGCTCCCCATAGGTAGTGTTGCCATTCCTGGAATGCCTTTTTGATGGCTAACAATTCCTTTTCTGCCACCGTATAGTTAAGTTCCGCAGCCGATAGTTTCCTAGATAAAAACGCAACAGGATGAAGCTGTCCGGTGGTTTTGTTTCTTTGTGATAACACGGCCCCTATCGCTATATCCGAGGCATCCGCTTCGACGATAAAAGGGGCATCCGGCTGTGGATGTTGAAGTATAGGTGCGGAGCAGAAGGCCTGTTTAAAAAAGCAAAAGGCCTCCTCTGCTTCCTCTGACCAAACAAAAGACACCCCCTTTCTTAGTAACCTTGTTATAGGTGACACAATGTGAGAAAAATGAAAGATGAATCTTCTATAGTAATTGGAAAACCCAAGGAAGCATTGCACGTCTCTCACACTAGTGGGTACTGGCCACTCCTGAACAGCCTGTATTTTTCTTGTCGACATGCAAAACCCTTCAGGGCTTAAATCCACCCCCAAGAACTCAACCTTCCGGACATGGAACTCGCATTTGCTCAGTTTGCAAAAAGACTATGCTGTCGCAATGCTAGGAGTACTAAGGAAACATGGTCAAAGTGGCGCTCCAGGGATGTGGAATACACCAGAATGTCATCTATATAAACGATCACGAAACGGTCTACGTATTCCTTGAGAACATCGTTCAGAAAATACTGGAATGCCGCCGGGGCGTTACACAACCCGAACTGCATTACCAAGTACTCAAACAGACCATAACGGGTTTTGAACGCCGTTTTCCACTCGTCCCCTTCGCGGATTCTGACCAGATGGTAAGCTCCCTTCAGGTCCAACCTTGTATAGATTACCGCCTCTTTCACCTGTTCCAATAACACAGGAATGAGAGGAAGAGGGTATCTATTCCTCACTGTATTCTTGTTCAGCATTCGATAATCGATGCAGGTTCTCAACTCTTTATTAGCTTTAGCTATGAAAAAGAGTGGAGAGGCTGCCGGAGAACAAGATGGTCTAATGAACCCGATCTCCAGGAAGTGATCCAAGTATTTTCTCAAATGCTTGGTTTCTGGGTCTGATAGAGCAAATACCCTACAGGAAGGAAGGAGAGCTCCAGGAATCAGATCTATCTTACAATCATATACACGATGGGGTGGCAATGTCTCAGCCTGACCTTCGTCGAACACATCCTTGAACTCGGCATAAACAGAGGGCAATATCACTGTTTTCTCCATCACTGTGGCCAACTGTAACCCTTGAGCCAATGCTAACATGGGGGATTCGTCATACAAGAAGCAGATATTCTCACACCTCGAGGACTGAAAACTAACTGTCTTGGTTTGCCAATCTATAACAGGATTGTGTTTTCTTAACCAGGGCATTCCTAAAATAATTTCATACTGAGGAGCCTCTATTATATCCAGTCTAATTCTTTCTTTATGTTCCGGAGATACCCCATTGAAGATCAACCCAACGTCCTCAGTATGTTCTGTAAGGGGCCCAGATTTCAGCGGTGTACCATCAACCGCCAACACTATTTCGGGGTCCTTTCTCGGAATGCTAGGAAGTCCCAATCTCCTAACCACCCCTGCATCTATGAAATTTCCCGTGGCTCCGGAGTCTATCATCGCCCATACTGGAAACTTTTGTTCTTTGGACACCAGCTCCACTGCTAACAAAAGGTGGGACGCCTTTTCCTCCTGTGGAAAAAGGGCTAAGGAAGTTAACCGTAACACCGGTTGGGGTTCTATAACGGGCAATTCCTCTTTCTCCGATGTTTTTCCTGCCGTAACCGCTGCCTTTTGAGTGGGGGAGTAGGAGAATCTCTTACGTGGTTTCTGGGGACACTCTCTTACATAATGACCCTTCCTGCCGCAATACATGCACAACCCCTGTACCCTCCTACTCTCCTTCTCGGACTTCGACAAGGGTGCCCTAACGGCTCCCACGTCCATAGGCTCCCCACCTATATCATTGGGAGTAGAAACAGATCGCACTTCCCTTTCTGGAATGCCTGGTCCCCTATCCCCCGCTCTACGCTCTCCCCTTCTTTCTGCTAATCTGTGATTCAGTCTCAGGGTAAGATTCACAAGATCTGTACAAGTGGAAGGCTGCGGGTCTATTTGAGCGAGTATATCCTTCATGTCGTCTCGTAAACCTTGATAATAGAGAGACATTCTCTTCTCCTCTGGCCACCCTGATTCTGCCACCAATCTATTAAAGGTCGTGAGATAAGAGACCAGATCAGACCTCCCCTGTCTCAACTCCAGTAATTCCCTGTCAGCACTAAAAGTGGTTGTTCTATGATCAAACACCCTCTCGAAAGCCGTCCGAAAGGCATTCCAGTCCGATAACAAGGGGTCATCGTTCCTGACTAATGGTACGGCCCAATTGGCTGCGTCTCCCGAGAGATAAGAAATAGCGAACATTACCCTGGAAAGGTTAGAGGGAAAAGACGCGGGTCTACAAGAGAATTGTAGAGACAACTGAGTTAGAAAGGCCTGAACTTTCCTGGGGTCCCCTGAATACCGTTCCGGGCTGGCCAAAGGGATAGGAGGGGAGACATTCACGGTTACCTGTGGTGTGGATGCTGAAGCATCGAAGGGATTCCTAGTAAGCCTTTCTACCTTTTCCTTTAACGCTGCTGCCTCCACCCTAGAATTAGCCAACTCTTGTTGCACTACTACTAACGCCTGTAATACATCATCCATAGACGCCATCTTTGTATCACACCGAGCGGGAGGAGCGTTATTCGTGGGTGCGTTATTCTGTCACGTTGTAGATGCTCCTCAGACTCGGTGCGATGCAAATAAGGGTCCGCCTCCTGACACCACCAAGTCACCTATATAAACCACGGTGCATTGGAGTAATCGGGTGAGGGAAGGAAGGGGAAGGAACAGCAGGGACGGGATATCTGTAAAGAGAGGAATACACAGTGTTAATATCACATTGCCTGTCTACTCTCGCAATGTCTCGCTAAAGTACCAACGACCGTACCTGCCCTTAACTCATGAGGGCAGAACTAATCCAACACCTATCTGTGCTCCATCTGAATCATAGATGGACGCCCCAAGCCAACAATTAATACCGATGATCTCTAATGGGTTGCTCAACACCCACTTTTATACAAGATAGTCACGAAATAATGAGGAGACAGAAACGAAGAGAAAGGGAATAAAATTAACGATGATAAGAACCTATCTCGTAGTCCTTTCTATGACTCAGTTAATCCACTAAGCCCCATGTCATAGTCACGCAATTTGTAGGAATAACCCGGTGTTATTTCATTACGTATTGAAAAGAAAAATCGTCCCGGCAGTTCAATTCCCGCAAAAATAAACATTAACCCCCTGTCGTAGCCAAACATATAATGTTCTCTGGCCCCAAGGATAATCGTTCGTGCTTTATTGGTAACTCAAACAAAAGACCGCCGTGCTTCAGAAGTTACCAGTGTCCTTGTCGAACTGTAAAATGAAAGGCAAGGGATTCCGGCACCAAATCGTCTCACCGCTTACCACCTCTCCTTCGTGGCAGGTTCCCCTGGGAAAAAAACTCGACACTCGGGAAGGTCCCAGGCTCCACGGAAAACCGGAGGAGGAATTAAACCTCCTAAGCAAACAACTCAACCTCGGAAACGCCGTCAGCAAGAGCCCTCGTTGTCCATCCGACTGGTTTCTAGGAAACGAATAACGCACATTACTTCCTGTATGTGCTTGCTTTTTAAGCGACCTCTTCCCCTCTAGGCATCATGGGATATGTAGTCCAAAAGGACTATGTTATCCCGATCGGCAATGTAGGCGCCGTGGCTAACACCTGACAGAAAGGCACAACTGGGTGTGTATCTATGCTGGACTTCAGTCACAACCACTTTAGCACACTTATGGATCTGTGAACACTCTGCCAGTAAGAAGAACTGCTGCGCTGCTGAAAGGACTGCCACTTCTGCCTGAAGGATATGCTGCCCTGCTGTGCTGGCCTGCTGCCATCTTATGTGGGGGAGAAGGAGTGGACCTGCATCCCAGAACCCAGAGTGCCTCCAAGAGATAGTTGGTTAACCTTCTGATCTGAAGCTTTAGGGACACAACAGACTTACCACAACCTTGCACGTGCACTTGGACTTTGCCATCTGTGAGTCTACCCTGCCAAGTGGTGCCACCCAAGTCCTGTGCCCTTGGAAGTGGGTTTAAGGTGCTCTGCAAGCCTCTGTAGATCCAGCACAACAGCCGCATCTCCTCTGCAGCGTGACGCCAACCCAAGCAGGACTAATGCATCTCTGCTGCTGTCTGGATTTGATCCTTTGCAAAGACCTGCATCACCACCACAGTCCATCGGAACCACCACTGCATGACACATCCTTGACCCAGGCTCCTGTCAACAGCAGCCTCGAGGGTGACGCTGGATTCTGATGCATCACCCTGACTGTAAGCTGCATCTTCAATGCTGAACTTCACATTGCAAGCCCTATTGATGGAATCCCTGATGACGACACAGGCCCTCGCATTCAAGCCTCACTGCATATCAAAACTGATACATTACTTCGGTTGCATGATGCATCTTTGATGTAGATACTCATAGCCCTCCGCAAACCGGGATTTTTCAGCAGGCCGAACTGCGTCCTTCTAGCCAGCCCATGCTTCATTGCAGTCAGCCTAGACTTGTGACTTTTTACCGGTCTAGCGCAACCAGATATCCACAATTGGTGCTTTGTGCTTTTTGGCAATATGTTCACCAAAATTCCCAACTAAGGTTCTACTGACTGGATGTTTGTTGTTTTGGTCTTGTTTTATTTAAGAATATTACTCTATTTTTCTAAACTGCTGTGGGATCCTTTTGTGGTGTGTTTTCACTGTGTTACTGTTTGAAGTGTTTCACACATACATTTTGCATTGCCTCTAAGTTAAGCATGACTGCTTTGTGCCAAGCTACCAGAGGGTTGAGCACAGGTTAATTTAAGGTTGGCTTGTGCCTCGCCCTGACAAGGATTGTGATTGCTCCTTGACCAGAGCTCACACCTGAGTCTACCAACAATTTAATTTCCTACAGCATATAAGAACACAAAGCACCACTTGCAGTTATCTGGTCATGCTAAACTAGGGAAAATTCACATGTTCAAGCCAATCATAAAGGAGCGCGGGCCTGATACAGGTACCAGGTTAGTCCCACTGAAAAGTTACCTTCTCATAGTCCGGTGCAAAGAGTTCTGTTCATGGTGGACAAAAAGGTGAGTAGCAGGGAGAGCGTTACGGATGTGCATTGCTGTTGCACGAAGATCCTGTTGGGTGATGCAGGCTGTCACCGTGGGTTATAATTGCAGTACCATTACCCATCATCCCTGATGGCTGTTGTAGCTCAAAGAGTCAGGTTCACCTGAGCTTCACCTTGGTGGTCTTCACAGGCGGCAGAGTCTTGGTGAGAATGGGCTGGTTCATGGTCACAAAGAGTCCAAAACTTCAGAATTGCTCCTTTTCTTGAAGGGGAGTGAACTATAATGCCAGCCAAGAGTCTAGAGCCTTGAAAGGCACATCCTGATGATCAGGGACTCATTATAGAGGAGACCAGAAGGGCACAGGCAGGTCCAGATGCAGCAGGCCAGCTGGACAGTTGCAGAGAGGCCTTTAGAGCTTGTTGTGTCCCTGTAGCTCAGAGCAGGAAGTCAGCCAATTGACCCTTGGAGTCACTCAAGTTATCCTGGGATAAAGGGAGGAGGACAAGTCTTTCTTCTCAGACAGCAAGGCAGGCCTCAAGCAGTGGAGTAGTCCTCTGGTAGCAGTGGGACAGTCCTCTGGGGAACAAGGCAGGCCTCAAGCAGCAGGGCAGATTTCTGTGAAACAAGACAATCCTTCTACTTTAGTAAACACAGGTCCAAAAGTGTACCGGCGAATGGTTGAGGAGGCCCAATATTGAAATCTGGTGCCATTTTTTGAAGTGGGGGACTAGCCATACCACCCCCACATTTGGTTCAGGAAAACTCTTCTCCTGTCAAAGTTTCAAGGAGTCTTTGGTGACAAAATGCTGGTGTTAGGTTCCTTTGTGTGTTCTGGGAGCAAGCCCTTTGAAGTGTAAGTGGGGAAGGAAACAGCTCAACCCCACCAATCCTGGCAGGATGGCCCATTCTACCTACAGCTAGCCCCCTTTGTCTCAATGCCTGGCAGGAATACAGAGCCCCAACCGCAGAGCCATTCACAGCCATAACTCAGCATACTGGCAGCCGTCACTAAATGGTTAGGGCAAGAAAATACCAACATCCTAAAAGTAGCATTTACAGAATTGTGACCTAAAACCAGGCTTTATCATTAAAGAGGATTTTAAATTACAATTCATTTGAGTCTAAACATGACATTCCTATCTGCTCCCATAATTTAGCACTAATTTACTATCCAAAGAGAGAGAGATAGATCTTACAGCAGTGAAAAACAAATTTAGGAATGTTTCACTCCAATGACATTCAAAATGTAAAAACACATGGCCTACTTTTTAATACAATGCACCGTACCATATGGGGCTGTAGGGCCTACCTTAGGTGTCTAATATATATTAAAAAGAAAGGCTTAGGCCTGGCAAAGGATTTTTTTGCCAAGCGGAAAATTTGTTTTAAAACTTCACTACAGGCTAGAGTGGCAGGCCTGAGACATGTTTTAAAAGGGTACTTGTGTGGGTGGCATAGTGAGTGCTGTAGGCAGTCTAGTAGTATTTAATTTACAAGCCCTGTAGTGACTGGAATAGCTGTGCACATAGGTCCACTGTGGTCCAGCCCCCACTGTGTGAGCTATGGCCCATAAAACATAGTAAAGTCAGCAAATCCCTAATTATAATATTTAAACTTTTAACAAGGCCATAATGTGCAGAAAAACACACCAATAGCGTGTGAAGTTAAATGCCACCTTTGGACTACAGCAAGTTGTGCCATCCACCAGTCTGACAAAGAAAAATGGCATCAGACCTACCCATGAAGCCTGACTCCTCCAGCTTTTAAAGCCTACAGGGTGCTACTTAAATGTCATACATGTAAGAACTTAGGGGCATATTTATATGGAACTGGTGCAGCGTGGCGCTGTACCAACATTGACAGCTCCGCACTGCATCAGTTAAGAAAACCAGGGATGTGCCGTCTTTACAAAAATACGGCACACCCCTGTGTTTCCTCTAGTGCTGGCACTAAATTTAGCTGCCAATAAAGGCATCTTTGCACCATAGTGCAAGGGTGTCTGCATAGAAGGGAATGATTGTTTATGTGCAGCAAGTTGTCCCTTCCTGCACATAAACAATGCAGCACACATAGAAAAAGCAAAAATGAAGAGAAATAAAGGTATTTCTCCTTGTTGCGCCATGCCCCATGGGGTGGCGTCAGTTTTTGGCACTGCCTCAGATTTATGATTCCTTGTAAATCTAGGGCAGCATCAAATGCAATGGGTGTTGCGTGGAACACCCAAAGCTACACCCATTGCACGGCCCTCTGCCACAGAAAACTGGGTTGCAGGGGGCCAGCTTTACAAGACGGCGTTAAGCCACAAAAAGTGGCTTAGTGCTGCCTTGTAAATATGGCACAGTGCACAGAGCCACCGGAGAGTCACAAAAAGTGACACTCCGGTGGCACTAGGGGCTTGTAAATATGCCCCTCAGTATTGGCATGTTCTTACAACGGCTAGCCCCAAAAGCCTTTTTCACTATAAATAGATATAGCTGTCCTATAAGAAAATGCTAAAGTTCGGAATAAAATGCTATTTCTGCTACCTTGGGTTTGTGGCAAGCTAGCAGAATGATCAAACTGTGATTTTTAATAATAGCTAAAAATCCTATTCACTAGTGACGTTATATAGTTGATATTTCAGAAAAGTAACTTTTAAAAAGTTAGGCTTTGTCTCCCTGAACCTCCAGTAAGCTGATTAGCATTAGCAGGGCCGGCTTTAGGGCGGTGCGAGCGATGCGGCCACATCCGGTACTGACCTGGATTGGGGGGCACTGACTTCAGAGGCGCACTTCGTTTAGCAATGACTTACAAAACTTGAGATTTAAAAGCACCTGATGAAAAGTTCCTTGTGTGTCCAGCTTTCAGGAAATAATTAAAAAATCAAGATACCTCTTGTGATAAATGTTCCTGCTAGTGAGAGAGATGGGAGTTTTGCCTAGCAGCAGCTTTAACTCACCATAAAGTAGCGTAGATGGCTAATATGCCTGCTGCAAAGAACAGAACTAAATATTTATGTGGATGGCTGAGTGGATTAGTAAAGCCAGCCTGTATAAGCGCTTTAAAACAAATGAATGTATGTGAAAGGAGGGCTATGGAGAGATAAGGGGCACATTTCCAGGTGGTAGTGAGTGAATCCGAGGAGGTGTTCATGGGGTGGGGGCACCAAAAAAGACTGTCGCACAGGGCACCACCAGCACTAAAGCCAGCCCTGAGCATCAGCCTGAGTGAGGCCCCTGTCAGTGCTTCCTGTTAATGAAGTCTGAAAACTGATCCCATAGCTGAACAAATGGCTTCGGCCTTTTGTGTAGAAAGATGTGGGTGTGGGATATGTGACTCCTTTTAGCTTAGAAAGGGTAGCTAGGGAGGGACAAGGAAAGGCTTTAATTTGAGAGAGGCCACTGTGAGGCCTGTCTATTTATGTAAAGGAAGGCCTGGGAAGAGAAGCCTTTGTTCCCTGGGTCAAATGTAGCCAACATGGCACTATCCCAGTGGAAGTAAAAGTAAGTCCCAGAACCAGATAGGCGTAGTTGAGGATGAATGGACGCACATTTCCCTAAACACACCCCTGACTATGACCCCAGAAGCCTCCAAGATAGAAGGGGCCTTCCATGATGGATTTTGCCCCTGGGAATGCTTTATCTTCTGTGTTTTCTGCATTGGTTAGGGAGTGTTTAGGAGGTTCCTCCTCTGAATGACTAGTGAATCCAAAATCACGCTTCACCCGTAATTCATCAGATTACATCAAGACCTATGGAAGAACAGATGAGGACTGGACTTGCTACCTGTGACCTGGTCCATGTGGAGTCCTAAGGAGCTGGTTCTAGTCCCACTTGTACCCAGGACTGAGAAGCTGATTCCACAAGTCAGTTGGCTGATGTGATGTGCACTTACAGGAAACAGCAAACTGTAAGAGGGCTTTTTCTTGGAGTTCCCAGCTAAGATTAGAAACTGGACCGAGACTGGAACTTGCTAATTACTTCCCCTGGATCGAACTGGCGTAGGCGCTGTCCCTGACATGTTGGGAGTTTTAGAAAGGATGAAGAGGGATTGCTCCAGAAAGCCTGAAAAACTGAGAATTTTTGTATTTATCATTGCAACAGCTACACAATGCGGAAGGGGTGTCTGATTACAAGAGGACTTGATTGGATACAGCTTAACAGCTTTCCCACTGGAGGATTTTGAGAGGATTTTGACCTTCATAAAAACGTTCAAACGTAGAAATCTTGACCGGGCAAAAGACCAAAAGCTATAAGACTTAAGTCAGGAGCAAAATTTGAATTTTCCCACTCAGCGATTACCATTTAGAAGTATCTCTCTCATCCAATAGCTAGGCAAGTACGAGAGTGCCTCACCAGATGAAGCTTACAGCCTTACCCCACTGGAGGATTTTCAGTAACTCAATCAGAAGGAAAAATATTTGACTGGGGTGACCCACTTGGATTAACCAACCTCCGCTTCATCACAGGCAGCCTGATATTGCACCTAAGTACCAGTCAATGGCAAACCTTTACTTTAGATACAGGCTTTAATTTTATGTGGCACTATTTGCAATAAAACCTAAACATTTATATTTCTGGGTCTGCTTATTGGATAAGTAGTTTCTTATTACATGCTGTCATTTTTTAGGAAGTGGCTGTGGGACTTTGATTGTGTTGTATTTTGACTCTTTAATTGTTTTTATGCCTAAATGTATATGGTATTTTAATAGAATGAACCTAGTCAAAAGGCGGTGAAGCACTGTACATGGTCAAAGGAAAACATTAAGTCAATTAGTAATATAATGTTGGGCTATGGATGGTTAATGCTTTGTGTAAAACTGCGGGAATAGAGGAAAGTACTCAATAAGTTTAACCAAGTGTCTTACAGATATTCAAGATAATATTTCTTTTGTGCCAAATCCACAATTAATTATATTGCAAGGACAGTCCATTCGGGGCTCCAAAGATTTGTAGTCACAAACTCAAAATGTAGAAAAAAATGTCTTTGCTAATCAGTTTTCATCTTCACTTGGTTTAGCCAGTGTATCAGCTCAGCAAATTCATTTTGGCCCACTAAGTAACTTTATCAGCGATGCATTAGAATAGGCATCAAATTTCCACAGCTTGCCAATCCAGATTCTCTTTTTTAGCAATTCCTGATTAACGTATACCATCTGAATGGATCTAGGTGCTGCTCTTGCAACTCACACCTCCTCTTGATCTGACAGCATTGCCAGGCTGATGATGTCTAGGCTGTGAGTGTGCCAAAATTCACCAGAGATGGTGAGCTTGTCCCAAATTTAGAGTAGAAGATGGTTATGATGACTTTGTAAATGAATAAGCTGGTTTCAAAGATGGTGCAGACTGGCAAGGTGAGCTAGTGGAGGTCCATGAGGATGGGGTGATGTGATCATATTTCTTCGGGCCCTGGATAAAACACGCTGCAATGTGTAGGATGGCCCTAAGGGGTACCAGTTCAGTGCCTGGAAGGCCATGGAGGAGGCCATTACATCATCCAAATACAAGAGTACCAGGGCATGAACATGTGTTCTAAAGTCACTTTCTGGAAGAAGACTTTCTTTGGAAGACAGAGCTGGTACAAAGCTGTCTTTTTTTTTTTTTTTGGGCCATGTGGTCCTTGAGAGATTGGTATCCGGAGAGAATACAAGTGACTTGACATTCGGTTAAAATTGGGGTTAAAAGCTGTCATGGTCTATGTCAATGTGCCAGATGTGTACTGCATCCTATTTAATGTTCGTGGCAAATAACAGGAATTCGGTCTTGGTTGAGTTCAGCTTCAGGTGGCTTTGGCCACCCAGGTCTGAATCATGTGAAACAGGGTTTGAAGCTTTGGATGTCTGAAGCAAAGGAAACTTTCAGGTAGAGTTGTGCATCTTCTGTATATTGGTGAATCTTTTGTATGGTAAAACATCACCACTGTGGATTTACATCATGTACAAAATAAAGATTGTTCCCTTCCCATTTTGTGTAGCCTGAGTCTGTTACAGTGGAGTGGAGTAGTTTCAGTTCAAATAGTCGTAGTTGAGCTTTGATAGCTATTCCCAATCAATGTCTTCTAATGGCTCCAAGTCTGCCTCCGATGTGGCATTAAACCACATTAGTTTGTCTGGTCTATTATTAATGAAAGTCAATAGATGGATGAAATAGCCTGCCCGAGAGTTCCTCCTGTAGTACTCTACTTTCCAATAGGGTACTGTCAGACAAGTCTATCCAGTCATCTCATTCTGCACCTATAGCTTATTTAAGTTGTAGGCATTTGGACTGCTGAGTGGGTGCTAAGTTATACTACTCTTGAAGGTCTTCAAAGGATCGTCTGGTACCATCATGCATTATATCCCCCAGTAGTGCGATTCTGATAAGGTCGCTTTTTTTTTTTTAACTTTGTCACTTTCCTCACATATAACAGTCTGTGCCGTTTCCATAATGGGGTTCCCTTAATAGTCTGTCTCATCACCCCATGTATTTCAGAGCCTTGCCCAAAAGTATCAGAATGGCCTGGGTAGGACCTAGAAAGTCTTTCTTAAATGGTTTCCCATACAAGTAGTGGATTCCATTGGGATATTTTCTAGCCTTGTCTCCATCTCCCCCTGGCATAATGGTGAATCTTGACGCTGTTGCCTGTGAGTAGAGCACCAAGCTGCTCAATGTAAATTTTGAAAATTATCGGAGACAGTGTGGATCCCTGAGGAGCAGGTGATATGGATCTTATGTGACTTGGTAGTGCCTATGTGAACAAACTGGCATCAGTTGGAAAGGTAGGAGAACAACAAATAAAGGGCATTTCTGGTGAATTCCATTCCATACTCCATGGTGCACATGAAGGTGAGATGGTGGACTATGTAAGCTAAGGGGTCCAGTAATATCAGGAAGCAGGGGCCATCTTCATCTGTAGAAAAGAAGGCATTGTCTATAACGTGTAAGTTTAAGGTCTCCGAGCTGCTGCATGATCTGAAGCCAGACTGCTAGTCATGCAGGAAAAGATGAGTACTGGTGTGATCTTGGAGTTGAACATTGAATGATTTTTAATTATCTTGCCAATGAATGGTAGGTGAGCGATGAGTCAGTAGTTGATGTGGTCTTCATGGTCTAGTATAGGTTTCTGTAGGTGTGGAGGATCTAGCCTGTCTTAAGAGCTTCTGGCAAGGAGCATTGAGTGAGGGAGGCATTGGCAGTGTTAAACAGGGGATAAAAGAGCAAACCCAGAGAGAGCTTTGATGAAGTATAATGGTAAGACGTCATCTTCATAGGAAGTGGCTTTGAGGGAAATTAGTATGTCAGCAAGATCTGGAAGAAAAAGGGCTTTGAAGGCTGACCATTATGGGATTCTCTGGGAAGGTCTGGGTGTCCGAATTGAAGCAGGTGTTGTAGTATTGATGTGCTGTTGAATTTTCTGCATTTTTTCCCTGAAGAAGAAATTAATGGGATTGCATTTTTCGGGGATTGAGGAAAATGTGGGTTGGGCAGTGGGTTGATGTAGTACATAATTGTCTTCAACAGTATTCTGATTTTGTTGGTGGCCTCATTGATGATGTTGGTGTAGTTCCTTTCTTTGACTGTTGTAATGAACTGCTGCAGTGGGACTTAGCATCAAGTGGTCCTTGGGAGTTCTGTTTTCCTTCCAATTCTTTCCTGTCTACGAATGGATCTTTTATTGAGAGCAACAACGTTAGAGTCCCAGGGTGCTGTTGGTTTTGGCCTCCACTTGCATGTTGTAATTGGGGGGTGGATGTTCACATAGCTTTCCGAAAAAAAGTTGAATTTGTTTAGAGGTGTGTCAGCATCGGACATGCAGTTGATTGGGTGAGAAATGAGTGTGAGCATTAGGTTGCCTGTGAGAATTTTTTAAAGATCCGAAGGTTTGATCTTTAAGCATGGTTTTTCATTAGGACACTGACCATGGAGATAGGGATAGCAGCGTGGTTTGTCCCATCCAGAGGCATGTGTGGTCTGCAGTGCATTGTTTGTAATGTTGCAAAGACAAGGTTGAGAATGTAACCTTTAGAAGTGTGTTGATTTTTTGTCATGCTATACCCTGTTTAGTGTATCGATGAGATTGAAAAGGTAATTTCTTGTATTTTTGTTATCTTCTGTTGTCTGGGAGGTTGAAGTCAATCAAAAGGGTAGTTTGAACATGTCAGATAGATGAGGTAGTGAGGAGGTCTGAGTATTAATCAATGAAGTCCTTGTTCTGCCCAGGAGGATCACAGATGAGATGAAAGGTGACTGTCTGAGTTGTAATGAGTGGGAAATGACATGTCTGCAGCTCCATGGAGTTGAGTGTTACTTGCTTAAAGTGAAGGACCAGGAGGACTTGCAGATAACAGCAAGGCCTCATCCCTTCTCATATGCCCATTACATACTATGGATGCGGTAGCCAGTGGGAAGAAGAACTTCTAGCAAGTGTGAAGATGTGAGCATGAAACATGTTCCTGTGATGAAGATGGGGTCAACTTTGTGATAGACGATGAGATCGGCAATGCCTGGTGCTTAAAGTGCTGCAAAGCGGGCATTGATAATCATAAGTTGGAATGTGTGTTCTGTAGTTTGACAGTATGTGGTAATTAGTTAGATGTGTAGGAGGTAGGGTCTGTGTGTTGTGCAAATGTAATCTGCGTGTCTCGTTGTCTATCTCTGGATGTAATTTTTGGGACCGGCAGTATGGTAGGCTGGGTGATGCACATGATATTCTCATACCTTGTAAATCTTATTGTGGTTTTTAAATGGTGGCTAAAATTGAACAACATAGTTTACTAATTAATCAAGAACAAAATTAGAAGAAATAAAATGTGAGAACTTTCAGAAATCACTCTTGGAGAAACCGTTATGGTAAGACAATGGTTCAGTTCGATCGAGAAGCAGCATCCCCTCTTAGTATTTGTCATTAATATGGTATTTGATTTTGCAGACATTCGTTTCATCTTGAGTTTCTAGTTTGTGTGACTTCTCTCACTTGGGCAGTGACACAATTTCAATTCTATCATTTGTTTCCTTCAACAAGAACACTAAAACATAACTGTCCCTGCCATTGCTATACACTGTAATTATATCATAGGCTTCAATGTGTTGCATATGCAGAGGAGTATTTTGAATCACAAAGCTTATGAAAATGTTTGTAGTTGCACATTTAGGAGACAGATGCAGTTTGCCATTATACGATATATTTATCAGTGATATTCTGGTATTTACATCTCATATTTTACTTGTGTGCACATTTGTTTGCACCCATGCAAGTTAAGCAACCACTCCCATGGATGTTTTAGTGATGCACATTTCCATAATAACAACTTACCAAGGCTCTAATTTAAAGTATGATGGGGGGTGGATGACCTCAGGGTCAGTGAACAGTGTCATAACAGTGCAAATAAACCATTACACTTGACCGTGCTTTGTGTAGTCTGTGGGGAGAAAATGTATGTAGGGGTAAAGAAGGGGTGAATGACAGAGATGGCATCAATTCAGTTTAAGATGGCATCTAATAGGAAAACGTGGCACAACAAAAAAACTTAATGAACACACTTCTACAAATCATATAAACTTTGTTTAAACTATAATCATATTAATTCAACCTGTAAACGCAAAATCAATAATGAAAAGATATAGACATTTTATTAATGCACAAAACACAATCCCCAAAAAACAATCAAACATAATCGCTCATTCTATTTAGACCTCTCCACCAGTGTCACCCCAATTCATTTTGCATACAACCAGTGGAGAATCATACATCATTTGTTCATTGTACATTACTAGATTTAGCAAATGGTTATACTTCAGGTAATGTACAAATGAAAAGGCCAACGTTTGTTCATTGTTCACAATTTATTCTCCTTCTGGCTACAGCCGAAAAAGCTGTTTGATGTTCCTTTCTTTGAGATATTGCAGTTCAACGAATTCACTATTCCCCTGAAGAAGTAGATCAAAAAGTATGTTGCTTAAGCCATCCTTTTTTCAAGAAAAATGTCCTATATTTTCCAATAACGCAGATATATAATTTATGCTAATATGACGCTCTTGGGACAAATCATTGCCAAAATTATGAACAGGCACAATAGTACTCAAGGCTTCCATTGTATAGAATTGGCCGTGAAAATATGCACTGGATGTGATATCAAAATCAAATCATAAATGTAACATGGCGTTGCCAAATAGTTTTTGCTGAACAAAAGAATGACTTATGCGCAAACTGCCAGTAGCTTTTGGTAGGCTGAGTGTCAATAGCCTTCCCTCTGGTAAATTATGTGCTTGAGGTAAGAGGCTTATATATGTATCTGACGAGAAGCTACACATTTTATTCAATTCTTGCTTGCTGTTTTTAGATTTTGCCTGCACAGCGATTGTGCTGTGCTTGTGAAATCTATTGTATTTAATATAAATCTTAAAAGGGTCTTACATCCTTTCCCCTTGCTTTTCACTGGTTCCTGTGCTTGCCACTTACCTTTCCTCCTTTTCTATTGGCTGTAGCAGTATTTTCTGCATTTATCAATTCTTGTTCCCCATATGTTTTCTCTTATCAATGTCCCAGAGACCAAGTACTGTGTTCATTTTCTTTGGTTTCAGAACTTCTTGTCTTAATTGACTTGCTACAAAGACAAAGAAGGTATGGGAGTGCTTCACGGCCATGTAGAGATTAAGGGCCAGATGTATCAAGGATCCGTTTTGCGATTCTCAAATAACGATTTTTAAGAAATCGCTATTTAAGAAATACAAAACGGTATGTATCATATTTGCGATTCAATAATAGCGATTTCTTAAAAATCGCTAATGCTATTACCGAATCGCAAATAACGATTCAGACCCCATTTGCACCTATGGGCCTGTAGGCCATATTTGTGAATTTTTTGCATTTCCCAAATTGCAAATTCCTAACTGGAATTCGCAATTTGGGAAATGCAAAACTCAGGGTGCTGGGGGCCTAAGGCCCCCTCTGCTGCACCCCCAAAAATTATTTTAGGACATGTAAGGCGCACACATGCCAAAGGGGCATGTTTGCGTTACATGTCAATTTTAAAAATGCATTTATAATGCATTTTTTAAATTTGCACATGTTTACCACCAAATTGAATTTGGTGGTAATTGCGATTCCTTAATGCACAATTTGCATTAATTTGCATTAAGTTCAAGCTTGATACATGTGCTTAAGAAATCGCAAATAAGGATTCCTTATTTGCGATTTCTTATTTAGATAATCGCAATTTGCGATTCTCTAAACGGGGTCGCAATTTTAAGGAATCGATATTTTAGCGATTCCTTAAAATTGCACAGCGAATGCCTTTCATACATAATGAAAGGCATTTTTGCATTCGCAAACGGCCGTTCGCACCGTTTGCGAATGCAAATTCGCTTGATACATCTGGCCTCATGTGATTTGTACAAAAACAGCGAATGTTGTGCCTCACACTGAGACTCGAACCCTGATTGGATCGACACTTGCCAGTCCCTCCAGGGTAATGCGCACTCACCAGTCCCCTCAGGGCTGAAGCAGGTTAATCAGTGACTTCACTGGCCGGGGGTCCCGCTGACTCTGGAATGCATGAGTGAGCTCGCAGCACTCTGAGCTGCTGAGCAAACCAACCGAGGTAGAACATCCTTTGCAAACACTAGTCACCCAGCCACCCCATAAAGAAGCAATGGAGAAGCACGTGTGAGACCCCCTCAGAGGGCTGGCTGGATGTCTACATGTGCTAAGGGGCGACATGCAGCTTACCTTCTGCAGGAATCTAGGGGCAGAAGAATGTATAGGTGGGGTGACCAGGGCACTTGGCATGGCGGGAGGACAGGGCTGACTGCAGGTTTTGTTTCATAATGAATTTCAGTTCTATATGCAAGGGATGGGGTGCGGAACATGGGCCATGTACTGGTTTGGCAGTAATTCCAATATCCATGTCCTGCCCTGAGTCATTGGCCACTGCCTGCTAGATCCCATGTGGCTTAGTGGAGGTAGGTGGGAGCAGGTCCCTACACCTAGCATGTGCAGACCGGCTTCTGCGGAACATTTCATTCCAGAAGCACAATTGCAAGAAATCCTGCCTTGCAGCAAATTGCTTCTGAGTAATATTTGTGGCCCTCTTCAAGAAGAATGAGAACTGCTCGCGTGTCTTACCTTTTTTTTATTACTTGGTTTGATAAAATTGATATGTGTTGAGTGGAGAAGCTTATACGTTTTCCAAATACAATGTTATAATGGAACCATTGTCTATCTTTCTTCCATAGCTCCGATTGAGACCTTACAAATTCTTCTTGTATGTTACAGGAATACTTTATTAGCGCAGAACATGTCTGCCACCTAGTGGCTCCAATTAATATCTTGATTGTTACAGCTCTTAACGTTATGAATAGTCAGACAGTCAAGAAGGAGATCGCCCCAGTCATTCACACTTAATAAATAATCACGGAACTTCTTTCCATGCTTTCTAGGCGTAGATCTGTGACCTCTCAGAGAAAAGTCCTGGTTGCAAAACCCAAATATTACCACAATCTCAGGAGACAGATCGCCTGTGGGTGGGGGCTGTGAAGAGAAAGAGCAGAGTCATTGCCCTTGAATTTATGCAGATAGAAGACCAGATTATGCGGCAGGGTTGACTAAATTATGCAGAAGAACAGCAAAATTATGCGGCAAGTCTGTATTTTCGCATCTCGTGGGCTTGTCTGCATACAACACCTTATTATTAATCATATGGGCGAAACCTATTGAATTTTCCAATGCTTGTTTAAATATTGAAACTAGACTTCACAGTCAAAAAGAGGGGTTTGAAATGTGGAGATAAACGTTTTATCTAGGCTGTTCTGTTTCGTATGAAAATAAATGGAAATATTTCTGTTATGCATCTTGAAGCTCAGATAATTTATATATTAAAATATGTTTCAGTTCATTGCAATGTCAAGGACTGTGCATGAATGGTAATCTTTTGTTGTTAAGACATGGGTTTAAAAGCGGATTTCTCGTTCTTGTTGAATACCTCAGAGAAACGGCAAAAGCTTTCTGTGCAGGCTTAATTGTATCATATCTGAGCTAGGCAGGCTATTCCATTAGTCAACGTGCTGGTGCATTGGCAGCCCTTTCCAAATCAAATGTCAAAAAAAGAACATACAATATGTTAAGTATAGCATTGTGATTATTAAATAGGCTTCAAATACCGAGCCAACGGACTATTACTAAAACAGACTTTGCAAATCATAAAGCAATTGTGTCACGTTGTTTGGCTATTCCAATGGAGAAAGCCCGTTTCCATTCGAACATGTTTTTGGAACTTCTAGTAGTGGTCAAATTACCGTAGTGCCCTGGGAGTGGCATATGGTCGGAATCAGAACGCCAGAAAAGAGGAGTAAATAATATTGTGAATTGCCCTGTGATCTACAACTATGGATTTGAAAATAACGTTTTAACCGGAAATCAATGGAAATTTCTAAGAAAATGAGTAAAGTGGTCTATCTGTCCGTCTGGTGTCGGTTAAGAAGTGGGCTGCGACGTTTGGGCCAATTGAAGGCATCAGATTACTTTTAAAACTTCATTTATTTGGCTGATTATTATTGCATCTCTAAACCCCATTTGTGCAGGGTCTTTGCCTGTTTTGCATTCCACATCAGTTTTTATCACAGTAAAAAAAAAAAAAAAAAAACATTTCTCATTGTAAAAGATGTTAAATTGTGTTTATGCCATCGGCCTCTCACCCGCTCTAGAGGGCTCCAGTGCTCCCCAGCAACACTTGTGTTTAATAAACACCAACATATACATGGATTAAGGTCAGGATGAAAAACTAGAAGGCGGAGAACAGATTAAACGAAGTAGGAAGCATTTCATACCCTGCTACGGCTCCACTAGTGAATAAGATAACGTGACTAATTCGGTTTCATTTATTTTAGCACATTGGTAGAGCACTGGATACAAAATAAATCGACACTTGTCAGTGGTAGAAGATAAAATAACGAAAAGCTAAAGAAGTACAATATTGAAAACACTGTGGCAGATGGAAAAATACAATATAGCACACAATACATTTGCATAATGAAAATCCATTAGCAGAAGCAATACAAGAGATCCAATTCATCCTGAATAATATGTGGCTGCACCCTGCAACCCTGGTTTTAAAGCACAGATATATTTTAAGCGTTTTGTACAATTTCCATAAAGTATTATTGCTGCATAAGACACCCTTTTCATCTACTACATATCAAGCATATCTAATTATGTATGAAATTCATTTCACATACGTGGCCAATAAGTTCATTTCGGGAAAATGATTAGCTGGAAGGATTGTGAAACTAAACTGCGACAAGAAGGGCCAGAAGTAGAGAGAAATGAGTGCAACCAGTGCTTAATTTGTGCTTGTTGTTTCCGGTGCGGAGCACCGGCACTTATTTTTGAGGGCCGGCACTTATTTTCTGCCTCAAGTATTTACTGCAAGCTAAAGGCACATTTGGGAAAGACGGAGGAAGAGAAAAACAAAAAAGTGTCATAAAAGGAGAAAGCAGAAAGCTTCAAGAGTGAGCTGAAGGGGCAGGGAGTGGCTTTAAATGGATTAAAGAGGCACGAGATGGCTTTAGGATTACGGAGCCTCAGTATTCCGTGTTTGCACATTTAAGTGCAGAAGCCGCGTGTTTAAGAGAAGGGTTTTGGGCACCAGCACTTTTTTATTTACAAATTAAGCACCGAGTGCAACCAAAGAGCGGTTAGAGGGACAAGGATCAGGAGAGACAAAGTGAAAACACACATAAACTAGAGGGCAGATTTATTGAGTTTTGGATCAACACAGCACAAAGTTGCTGCAAAAGAAAAACAGTGACACATGAAGCTGTTTTTCTCTCCCCCAGCGCAGGCACAGTTTAGATTGCCATGTGCCAAAGCACACACCCGTTCACCATAGAGCAGTACAGCAATGGCATACATTGTGTCATGCATATGTTTCGTACGGGAAAGATCCAGAACAACATGTCCGGATCCACGCCTGCCTTGTTCAAGCAAGCAGAACGACGATTGCCTGAACAATGCAATCCTTTTTCTCTTCCTCAACCATGCATGTGCACATGCGTGGTTAAGGCAGAGAAAAAGGAAGATCCATCGGGAGAGGACGCGGTCAGATGTGTGGGGATGGGGCAGGGTTGGTGGTAGTTTTTAGGGGTGGGGGGCAAAGAGGTTGGGGTGGTTATTATTATTTTTTTTTTTAAGGGGTGGTGGGAGTAGGTACTATGGTTTTTAGGGCAGGGGTGGGGGGTTGGGGTTATTTTGTATTTGGGGGGTTTGGGGTAGTTATGTTTTTAGGGCGGGTGGGGGGGCGTGTTTTAGGGGTGGGGGTTGGGGTAATTTTGCATTTAGGGTGGCTGAGGGTTGGGCTTTTAGGGGTGGGGTGGGGGTTGGGGTAATTTTGTATTTAGAGCAGGTGGGAGACGGGTTATTAGGGGTGGGGGTGGAAGGGTCGGTAATTTTGTATTTAGAGTGGGGGTGGGTTTTTAGGGGTGGGGGTTGGAGTAATTTTGTATTTAGGGTGGGTTGGGGGAGTAATTAGAGGTGGGGGTGGGGGTAATTTTGTATTTAGGGCGAGGACGGGTTTTTAGGGGTGGGGTCGGGGTAATTTTGTATTTAGGGTGGATGGGGTTCGGGTTTTTAGGTGCGGGTGGGGGTTGGGGTAATTTTGTATTCAAGGCAGGAGGGGGGTCAGGTATTTAGGGGCGGGAGTGGGGGTTAGAGTAATTTTGTTTTTAGGGGTTGGGTAGTTTTATTTTTGGTAGGGTGGGTTTTAGGGCTCAGGGTGGGTGGGGTATCGGGGTAGTTTTTAAAGGTGGGGGTTGGGGTACTTCTGTTATTAGGGGCGGGGTGGGGGGGATCGGGGTAGTTTTGATTTTAGAGGTTGGGTTGTTTTATTTGTGGGGGTGGGAGTCGATTTTAGGGCTCAGTGTGGGTGGAGGGTATCGGGGTAGTTTTTAAAGGTGGGGGTCGGGATGCTTCTGCTTTTAGGGTGGGAGTGGCATGCGACAACCACACATGCTGTTTCCACACATGCCTTTATTAGGCATGACTTTACAACGAAAAATTGTTGTAAAGGCATGCGTGGTAAAGGCATACGTGGAAACAACGCAGTCATTGTCCCGACCACGTTGTTCAGGCATGCGTGGGTGCAGCATGAGTGGTTCCATCATACAACCGTTTTGTGCTGAAGAGAAACTTTCTACAAATGTATCTAGATAGTGATTTGCATCAAAAAGTGCGGGTGGTTGCATAGGAATGCCTCTGTACCACCCATGGTGTTCCCTTTTGGTACAAAGTAGCTCATAGCAATACTTTGTGTTACTTTAGTCAACTTTCCAATGTAAATCATGATTTATGTTGGAAAATATATCTAACCAGAACACTTTGCACTGGGTTTGCATCACTCTCTGATCTTGTTTACATAAATAAGACAATCTTAACAAGCTGGGGCTTAAAAATAACATATATTGTTGCAATTGCTTATTCAGTACCACTCACTTGCACATACTAGCACTCACGAATGCCAATGCAGCTGAAATCAACATCAGTAGGGCCTCAAGCAATACTGTATATCTCGAGTTAACCAAGTGTGAATTTAAACACCAACACAGACTTGTGTCAAGATAAACCACTGCAAGTCTATGGGCTCTCAATGTACTGGAGTTTGCTTCCAGTAGCCCTCTCCCTGTCCACCAAGGCCCTTGCTAATCGAAATATACAAAACATAAAGATGGCAACAACAGTGGAAAATATCCTAAAATTATGCTCAAGGAATTTGGGTGGACTGAATCAAAAGACAAACGACCATGATTTGTCATGTTATTGGCAGGCAAAAGCTCCAAATAATTATGCTACAGGAGACATGAGCATAGTCCACAGTGCCTGTAGTAGGATATGTGGAATTTATGAGCCTGGCGGCAAAAGTAAAAAAAAAAAACAGGGCACCCAAGGGGCGGTCTTCTGACTTAGATAAGCTGTGGACTAAACCTGCACTCACCCCAGTTTTGGAAAAATGAGCTAGGAAGCATTAAAGGGTGGGATAAACACCCTGAACTCCATTTGATACTCATTAACATATACATCAACCTACCCGGAGGGAAAAAAGTTAATGATGGAAAAAGTAAGGCAGACAATTATGGATCTTAAAATGGAGCATAAGGATTTGGAAATTATAATGATGGGCTTTTAATACCAACATATTTCACAGTCAAGAAGATGAACCTGTCCAATATGAGGCAAGCAGTCACAGACACGTTCCAAATCAGGCTCTCCCAGACAAGCTATGCCCAGATAAAGTGGGGAGAAGCTTCCTTACCTTCTGTGCAATAGCAGGATTGAGTGTGCTGAATGGCAGATTTGCAGATGACACACTGCGATCCTGAACCTGGGCCACTGAGAACTATGGGGGTTATTTATGAGAGGCTTGTGCCATTGGAGCATCACTTTTTTTGATAGTCCAGCAGCGCAAGCCTCTTAACCATACCTATGAAGCCACGGAAAGCCACTTTGCGTGGCTTTGAATGACCTCAGAGATCTGGAGTAAGACAAAGCAGGACAAGTCGCTACGTTGCCTTACTCTGCACCAGGGAGGTGTTCCATGGGCATTGCAGTGCGTTTTCCCGTGCAACACCCATTGATTTCCCCAGAGCAGGCATAATGAGGAGAAATATTTTCATTTCTCCTTGTGTTTTACCCTTTCCATCTGTGCTCAATTCTGCAGCACATATAGAAAGAGGAAAAAACCTCTCTTGAAGGTGCCCCTTTCTGCACGAAGACAATCCTGTATGCAATGTAGGCACCTTTGCACCATGGGTGTCTGCATTGGCACTAGGCAGCCAATTGTGCGCCAGTGCAGGTGGAAAGGACAGAAATGCATGCATTGCATAAATAAATTGCATTACTACCCTTTCACGTTGGCGTAGGGCAGCGCAGCAAGAAGACTTGGGGTGCTGTCCTACGCCAGTGCCTCATAAATAAGTCCCTGTGTCTCGCACCTGGATTATGCGCTGGTCCCTATTTGACCATACCCTGTGATATAGAACTGAACATCGCTCATATACAATGAATTTAAAAAATGCTATAGGGGAATGACAAGAGTGCGCCAGCCGTTACAGAGAAACGTATAGCGTTCTTTACCAAGAATGTCTGAGGAGAAGACCAGATTGACAATTGGGAGAAATTTACGGAGCACATTATAGCAAAATTTTCACAGAAGTGCGGCACTGCTGGTTATACCCCGGAAGCAAAACAACAAAAAAGACTTCCCTCAGAAACAAAGCGCATTAATTAGCAGCTCAATCAGCATCTTCACTTATTGCGAGCTAGTCTGCACAATAATGAATTAATACTAGCAGTGAAACAGTGCAGGAAAAAACTCAAAGGGAGTTCTGACAATTCAATAAGGCCAACCTTGAAGAATATGGGGTCAGGATAGTCCATGCTAATAAGAATCCTGTGAAGTTTTGGCAAATACTGAACAAGGAGGAGTGCGGACTGCGCAGGGCAACCAATCCAAATATCAGCAGACAAGAATGGATTACGTTTCTAACAACCCACATGACAGTTGAGGCGGACGAACAACAAACAGTAGCCACAGGTCAAACAAAGAGGAGGCAAGTATGCCACTCAGTGGCTATGCTAATCCCAGGAAAGCACGGGAGTTACACACCTCTGCAAAAGGCAGATCGAGGTGGGGAAGTGAATCAAGAAGCCTGTTCTCCAGTAAAGACGGAATTGATCAGCCATCAGTTACGGACAAGTAATGCTTAATTACATACCGACTGTGCCCCTGGTCCAACTGGCATACCAGAAGCAGTCTTTAGAAAGCCCCCCATGTTTTGAGCAGATGAATTAGCCCCCTCTTTTCATCGAAGTACTTCAGAAAGAAGACCCCCGGATTCCTGGAGAGGCTCAATAATACATCCTATTTTTACAGGAGGGAAGAGGAAACTGCCAATCAATGACCATCTGATATCACTTCTGGATGTAGGAGCAAAATACTTAGCAGGCCTATTGCTAGAAACCCTAAATTCTGAACCAGATAGGGTTCAGTCAGAATCAAGGTTGCACCTCGATCCTGATGACAACTTCTATGCTCATGCCACAGACCGCCAGTTCACATATGTTATTATGCCTCTTGTCAACTTAAAGGCAGTCTTTGATCAGGAAGGCTTCTGTGGAGAAAATTACAATCAGTGTCCATCCCTGTGAAAGTGCTAAGGGCAATAGAACTGATATATTTAGACACTTGGACGAGGATAAAACTAGGTGAAGGCAGTTTTTCCCTAGGAAAATCCACACCGCAGTGGGGCTAAAACAAGGGTGCTTCTTGGCTCCCGTAATATTTAATCTATACATGTCAGATCTTATACCAACATTGGATCTTGTCAACTCACACCTGCCAAAATTGGGAGGCTGATCACCGTACAGCTTACTTTATGCAGATGATGGTTAAGCAAAATAAAAATGGGCCTCCAGACAAATAAACTGAATGAATATACCAGGTTCAATACGCTTAAAGGGAACTTGGCAAAAATAAACATAATCATCTATGGAAAAATAGTCAAGACGAAGGAGGCCTAGCAGCTGAGACGTGAGTACATCTACAAGATATCAGATTTAAGTATCTAGGAGTTTGGATCAACTCAAGAGGACGTTTGGCCCAGCAAAAAGAATCAATCAGAAATAAAGATCAGACCCTGCAATGTGCATTCACAACCATCTCGAAATACCTTTGGGTTTCCAGCCTAGACTCAATCTTCCAGGTTATGAGGGCGAAGTTAATGCTACCAATTACTTATGGATGTAAAATATTGCTGGTAGAAGATGCAAGAGTCCTGAAAGGCCTGGTGGTTAAAAAATAAGTCACATTTCACCTTTCAAGAACAGCATGCTCTGCCCAGGTGCGTTTAGAATTCGGCCTACTAAACCAAGTCATAGCCAGACTGCACGGACTGCTCACTTTGTGTTACAAACTAAGAATTTCAAAGCTAGGAACCTTAGACAACCTCTAATGGCAAGACATTGCAAGTAGCCGCACTCACCACACCATCCGTTTCCTCGAAAAGGCTTTAGAGTAGACACGCTCCTAGCAACGGAACTGTGGAACAACGATGTTGCTCACACAGTGTTGAAAAAGTTTATTTCTATCAGCGCTCAAATGCTTGGCAGATCACGTGATAAACACGTGCTAGCACAGCAAAGCCATGCCTGGAGGGTGATACACGCTTATAATAGGAAAGGGCAACACATTATTTAAAGAATGTTAGATATAAGTCTATGCTGTATCTGCTAGGAGGTCTCCCAACCTTGGACTACTTGCTAAAGTGGCACATGCGGCCCGCAGACATTATTTGCAGACTATGCAATAAGTATAAAGAAACCCTTGTTTATACATGCGGTATGTCTGTGTCCCACGCCCCCCAGCTATTGCACAGACCTCGTAACATCCGGAAGGTGCGGACATGTAGACAGGCAATTAGAAAAGCATTGAACCTGAGAAATACAGCTTTAAATGTTGTACTGGCAAAATTCCTGTCTACATTCCAGGAAAAACCTTGGCTGCAACAGGGTTATAAAGGGACATAAATGTATAATATAGACGCATTTTATTCCCAAACCTAGATGACCTGGAGAGAAAGTAGTTTCTTCTAATGACACAAACTTTTAGCAGCGGTTTAAACTGTGAACTTTTATAGCCTATTGTGATTTTATGACTGTATAAGCTTCTGGACAATGTTTTTAGTTCCTAATTATTATTTTTGGTACTGTTTTACTTAATCATGCAAACAAAATGACTTTGAAGTTTGAATGCGAAAGGTGGGGTAAGGCCGGTGACTTGAACACATGGTTCAATGGGGGTGTTGATAGTGAGTTGGTTTTGGGCAGAACAGAAGACAGGTATGGAGTTAGTGTAATAAGGGGACTGAGTAAAAGAGCAGACTATCAACACATTACATAAGACATTTTAATTACTCCTTCTCATCTCCCATTGCTCAGTGGTCCAACCAAGTGTTTATCGCAAATTGACTACGGCAGCTCCTTGTATCTCGGCCTGCCCAGACATCTAATGCAACAAATTCAACTGATTCAAAGTTTAGCAGCTATGCTCTTTTTGGGCCGTCCTCTACACTGTTCCATATCTTCACATCTCAGGCTACTTCATTTGTCACCCACATGACAGTGTATTACTTTTAAGTCATTATCCATTTGGCACAGAGTCCATCGTGCTGGGGGTCCAGCTTTTATTAAATCTAGGATCAAATATTATACCCCAAATCTCACACTTTTCACAGCTAATGCTTTTCTGGCACTAGCCCCTTGAAGGTATCGATCCCAGTTGGGATGGAGATCTTTCTATTACTTGGCACCTAAACTGTGTAATACTCTTCCTCTGCATCTATAACAAGAAGCTGTTTCACAGGGCTTGCAAGCCTGTTTATTCAATTTCTTTCCATCAAAGTAGAATGGGCTGGTTGAGGCCTATGTATAAGAGATGTGTTGTGGGCAGCAAAGATGTGGATGGCCTCAGACATGACTCCTCTATGCAAAGGTTATCAAATAGCTTTGCCTGTGACACTGGATGTTCATAGGGACAAGTCAGCACTTACCTTCAGACTTAGAAGACATTTCAACAAAAATTGTCTGAGAAGATAAAGGTTCAGCAGAGCCAGGCTCAGGCAGTGTCTGAGGAGGAGGCATCATAGTCAGGGAGCCACTGGACAAACTTGCAGTTAAATTGTTTATGTTCAAACTAATTTCTCTCTTTTTTGGAAGTCAAAAATCTCCAGCGTGACAATGCTACAAACTTTAGCCAATCAGGGCTTCACAAGGTCTTATCGCCTTTCTGCGAAGGACTGATGAACAGGAGAAGAACACAGCATGAGCTGCAGTGAAGCCAGGCAGACTGGCGATGCATCCTGGGTGGATCCGCAAGCTGATATGTCCCAGTCTCCTATTGGTTCCCAGAGCACTTTTTAGGCAACAATTTTCAGTCACAAATTTTGAAATTTGTCTCTCTCTGCACCTTTAGCACAACTTTCAAGGATCCAGGACTGGAGAGGCACCACTTGAAGGGTCAGGACTCATTCAGGCTGGGTCTAGGTGCAGATTCAAGATAGTATGAGCCTTTTCTGTCCCTGAGGCTCTGACCACAAGACCATCCAACTAGCCTTTGTAGTTGCTCTTGCAATCTTTGGTTCAAGAGGTGGAACAGAACTCAAGCAGCAGGGCAGACCTCTGATGGTTCAAGCAGACTTTAGGCAGCAAAGCAGTCTTCGGAAGTACACAGCAGTCCACAGCAGCAGCCAGTCCTCAGAGAGTCCTTCCATAGGTCCAGAAAGCAACCTGAAGAGTGGGTTTGAGGATCCTATTATTATTATCTTGTGCCTTCTTTCAAGTAGGAGAATTTTTCGAGAGACTTTCCTTTAAAGGGCTTTGACTCTCCTGCCTCGCCTGCCGTGGCTCCAGCCTGACTATAGGCACAATTAAGTCATTTGTGTGAAGGCAGGTCACATATTATTGATTTGCAAGAGGGCCTGTGCACAATCTACCCCATCCTGCAAGTGATGGCCCATCCATACCCACTAATCCCTCTATTGTGTGATTGTCTGGGAGGAATAAACAAAGGCCAATCGGAAACTACACCCAGTCATGTGACCCCGGAACAAGCTGCAGGCACCAAATAGCTAGGCAGGAAAATGCAAACTTTCTAAAAGTGACAATTTTACCATTAGAGAGGATTTTAAATTACAATTTCATAGCCACCAAGCATGAATTTCTTACCTGCTCCTGATCTTAGCACTTTTTAAATATAATAAGGCAACTCACAGGTAGCCCTCACAGAAGTAGAAATATAGAACGTAAAGGTGCATGTCCATCTTGCCCTATGGGATGCCTAGGGCCTACCTTAGGGGTGACATTTATGAAATAAAAGGGGTGTTATTTTGCGAAGTCAAATTGGCAGTATAAGCCTAAATTCAGGCTGTAATGGCAGACTTGGCACATGTTTTAAGAGGCTACACAAGTGGGTGGCAGCCCTGCAGGCCCACTAGTAGCATTTAATTTATGGGGCCTGGGTATATGGTAAACCACTTTACTAAGACTAATAAGTAAATTAAACATGCCAATTAGGTGAAAGCCAATTTTACTATCTTTTAGTGAGTGAGCACAAGCACTCAAGCACTGGTCTCAGTAGTAAAATGCACAGAGACATAAGGCCAGCAAAAATACATTCAGAAAAATAGGAGGGTGAATTCAAAAAGTTTGGGGGAAGACCAACCTAAAGCTGACAGGTCGAACACACAGCTACATCGTTTCTCTAGGATATGAGTGGCCTAAATCATTCATTCTGGTAAACCTCATACAGAGTATGTCAAAAGTAAATTTGGGCCTCACTGATGAACTATTGTCAATCAGTGAAGACCATTTGATTAGATTCTGCTTCCAAACATCAAATAGTCTATTCCTGGCATATATATTTATATAAATAAATGACCTAGTGGCAGTTGCCACTGGGTAGGTATAGTTAGTGTTGGACTTGGCCCTTTTTTGCAGGGTCATCCACAATCTTTTTCCTCCTTCCTCCTAACTTTTCTGACCTGTTTTGGTTGGCTTTAGGACTCTGGACACTTTACCTCTGGTAACTAGTGCTAAAGTGCATATGTTCTCTGTGTAAATTGTATAGATGATTGGTTTATTCTTGATTGGCATATTTGATTTAGTATTAAGTCCCTAGTACAGTGCACTAGAGGTGCCCAGGGCCTATAAATCAAATGCTACTAGTGGGTCTGCAGCACTGGTTGTGTCACTCATGTAAGTAGCCCTGTAAACATGGCTCATACCTGCTACTGAAGTTTGTGTGTGCAGTTTTAAACTGCCAATTCGACCAGGCAAGTGTACCCACTTGCCAGGCCTAAACTTACCCTTTTTATACATGTAAGGCACCCGAAAGGTTTGCCCTAGGTAGCCCTAAGGCCGGGTGCAGAGTATGTGTAAGGTAGGACATATGCGAATGTTTTTATATGTCCTAACACTGAAATACTGCCAAATTCGGTTTTCACTGTGCAAGGCCTATCTCTATCATAGGGTAACATGGGGGCTACCTTTAAATATGATTAAAGGGCAGATTCCCTTTGGGAACAGATAGGCGTATAGAGTTTGGGGTCTCTGAACTCACTATTTAAAAATACATCTTTTAGTGGAGTTGGTTTTTAGACTGTGTGTTTGAAAATGCCTATTTTAGAAAATAGGCATTTTCTTGCTTACACCATTCTGTGACTCTGCCTGTTTGTGTATTCACTGTCTGGGTCAGTTTGACAGTTGGGCTGTTTGCACCTCCCCTCTAGACAGTGACACAAAGGGAGCTGGGGTGCAGCCTGCATATCCTGATGAGCCATCTGTGCTGGTAGGGAGGGGAGGAGTGGTCACTCACACCTGAAAGGGCTGTGCCTGCCCTCACACAATGCAGTCTCCAACCCCCTAGTGTGTATATGGGGCCTGGCCTGGGCAAGGGAGGATCTTACAAACAAGAGAGACATTCCTTTGAAGTTTGCCTACTTCAAAGGTAGAAAGGGGTATAAGTAGTGGACCCAAAACCCCAGACTTTAGATTTCTTCAAGATCACTTCTGGAATCAAGAGGAACCTCTGCCAAGGAGAAGAGCTGAGGAGAAGTGCTGCCCCTGCCTGTGACTGTGCTTTGTTGGGCTATCCTGCAGTTGCTGCTGCTGCCTGTGAAAGGGAACAAAGACGGGAATTTGTTGTGCATTTCTGCTTGAGAAGAATCTCCAAGGGCTTGAATTGAGCTTGCCTCCTGTTGTTGAAGTCTCAGGGCCATTAAAGACTTCTCCTTCCAGCACCTGGACTCTCTGCTGAGACTCCTGCCCTGCCAAGTGCCCTATTCAGTCCCAGGGCCCTTGAAAGGTGAAGTTGGCAGACAAGAACTGAAAATCCAAGCACAGAATGCTGTGCGGGGAACTTTATGACGCACCTTCCGCAATGCGGCTGATAAATAATGTCCACCGACTTTGCGGCTGAAATCGGCGCTCCTCCTGCATCGCAGCTGGGAGATCGACGTAACGCCACTGGAGAAATGACGTGCAACACCAGCTTACAGATGCTGGTAACAACACAAACCCCACGCATCGAGGTTTTCTAACACTGTGTGACGGGATTTTCCACGCATCCTCCCTGGGCATCCAAGTCAACCCAAATCTGCGTGGATTCGAGGTCTCCTGTCCAGAAGTCGACACATCGCTCTTATGAGGGAGAAAAATGATGCATCACCGACCCGACCAGAGAAGGAAACTATGCACGGCCTCACTTGCGAGTATGGAATCAATGCATCACTACCCTTTTCTGACGCACGCTCACCTGTGCAGCTTTATTTTTTATGCTCACCAGGTACCTCGTGTAGCAGCATTCTCACTGTTTTCTTAGGATTAATACTCTTATTCTTTTGAAAATTCATATCTTGACTTGTGTATGTTGGATGTTTGTTGTTTTGGTCTTGTTTTGTTTACATAAATATTAACTATTTTTCTAAACCTGTGTTGTGTCATTTTGTAGTGGTTTGTAGTGGTTCATGTATTGTGTGTGTTGATAGAAATACTTTACACATTGCTTCTGAAGTTAAGCCTGCCTGCTCGTGCCAAGCTACCAAGAGGGTGAGCGGGGGTTAAGTAAGTGTGATCCTCCTTTACCCTGACTAGAGTGAGGGTCCTTGCTTGGACAAGGGGTAACCAGACTGCCAACCAAAGACCCCATTTATAACAGTTAGGAACTAGTTTCTATATAAAAAGCTATTTTGCTTTGTCCATATCTTTGGCACCGGTTGACCAATCTTCACAAAAATATTTCAAAAACTTTTACGCTCACTTCAGCTGTTGGCTGGAAAGTTTTGGGGTGATCTGTCAGGCGAGGACCGAGAAAAAGGGGGGGATCCAAAAATAAGTTGTCCTCATTCATTTTTCCATGGAGATTTTGAACAGCAATAGCCCAAAAGCTACTGAACGGAATTACACCAAATTTGTCAGAAAGGTAGCTTGGTCCAGAAAAAGGCCTTTTTTGTTATTTGGTGTAAATCTGTTCAGTAGTTTTAGAGAAATTAATCAAAATCAAACTTTGTATACATAGGGATGCACAAGGATTTGTGACCCCTTCCTATATTGTGCTGAGATTTGATTGGCTGCCAACAATTCAACAAGGAAGTGTTGGCAGCCATCTTGGGACTCGGCTTCAGTTGAATCTCTGAAAATGATGTAAAAAACAAAAGTGGGGCACGAGTTAAAGTTACCTTTGGCACGAGTTATAGTTACTTGAGATAATTCTAACTATAACTGGTGAATTTCTATGGTTTGAAATGTTTAAAATGTGAGCCTAACTACGTCCCTGTAACCTTTGTTTTTTTCAGTAAATTTCAATGTTTTTTTTAATTCTGTTTCCTAACTATAGCACTTGTAACCTTTTGTTTTTTCAGTGAAAATATATCTATGTATATATACATATCTATGTGTATATATATATATATATATATACATATATATATATATATATATACACACATATATATGTAAAAATGTATATACTGTAATATATATATATATATATATATATATATATATATATATATATATATATATATATATATATATATATATATATATATATATGTATATACATCTTGGCTTGAGGTGATATAATCTAAGCAGTGGTTCCCAACCTTTTGACTTCTGTGGACTCCCAGCTTATCATTACTGAAACCCAGGGACCCCCACTAAATCATTATTGGAATCCAGGGACCGCCCCCCCCCCCCCTCCCCAACTGAGTCATTAATGAAAGCTGTGGACCTAATCTGTTAATAGTATTTAATTTTCTAAGCAGTCACAGAGCCCCTGGGGAGGCTTTGTGGCCCCCAGGGGTCCCCAGCCCACAGTTTGGGAACAACTGATCTATGCATAAAAGATGCATGTGCTATTCAAACCTCAGACTGATAGGAGTCCACCTTGCCATTCTTTTCCATCAAATACAGAAGGCAATCATTAACAAACTTCCCTTAGAAATTACTCTCCCAATGCAAGACAGAAAAGGGGCAGGTATTAGACATTCACAATGGATCTAGCACAGCCTTCTTAATTAAAGTTGTAACATAAGAATGTTTGAAAGAACCAGAAACATTCCTTGCTCAAGGGAAGTATTTACAAAACAAATCACAATGGCCGTCACATCATCTGCCTGTTTGAAGTGACCAAGGAGGAACAGTTGCCCCGACTTACACTGCCAGAATCATGTTGTTGCCCTACCATAAGGGCTTTCCGCATGGCACACCTAGCACCTTGGCTAACCGAAGAACCACTATCAGGCACAATGAGGCAGAGGATATGAAAGGTTGGCAGATGGGGCATCAGCTAATTTTTGACAGATGCCTTATTACCACCAACTCCTCTTCGAAATTATCTTTTTAAACATTTCTTTGGGATTATTAATCTCCCCATTGACTTTTAGGAAAACTGTTGTCTCCATTGATTTCTATGCAAATTACCTAAACTCAACATTTTATTGCTTTTGATCCGTAGTTTACAGAAAGCTTGGTTTGAACCTTTTACATCTTTATCTCTTGACTATATTGTGTGAAATAGTGACAATTAACACAGCTCCTGCATATCTGTGAGGTGTAGACTTTCTCTTTGGTTAAACTACCTAAGGTTGAGCCAGAGGGCACACTGAAGGAAAATATTTATAACCCCTTCAGGCCTTCTAACCAGGTTCATGGGAACTGAGTCTCAGCACGCATCAAGCATGTGGCTTTTCTTTTACCCTCTCATCTAGCATGGTAGATGTAGATGTTTTACAGCTATGATGTAAGAGAGTACAGTCATGGATCATACTTGATGAGGTCATTGCCATGTGCCCTTTCTTCATTAATGCGTAACAGACATCCTTTTCATCTACTCTATTCTGATCAGTGGTGCTGGTGGGCGTTCTCTTCCTCAGTTCACTTGTATTTCAAGCTGTGGTCTGGAATTAACCCTCCTGGTACCAAACCGTTTGCTGTCTCTAATAGCAGATGTACAAGTGTGTTCATTGTGGTGCCATAGCTGGCAAAGCATTTGTAGCCATTAGCTATCTCTTGGTGAAGTTTGCATCCAGCATTGTTGTAGGTAAAGTGATACCTCTTCAACAGTGTTGATTCAATTGGAACACGCAGTTAAAGTGTAAGAAAGTGGGTTATTAATTGGACTGGGTATGAGTTCACCAGAGGAATAAGGTCTCAAACTTGTCAGGGTAAAACACAGTTTCAATCATTTAAACCTAGGCTAAGCCCACTGGTATGGATGGCACACAGCAGACATGCTTAACTTCGAAAATGTATAAAGTACTTAGCAGCAACAAAATAATTGCTAAGTCAAACACAACATAATAGAAATTCAGCAAGCAGTTCACAAACACAGAGGTAAATTTAGTTAGTAAAATGACACTAGACAAAAAACAGTAAGGGAAATCAGAGAGGTACATTTTAAAGAATTAGGGCAAAAAAGTGCTAATAAAAAGTAAAGTTCCTGTTAGAAGTTACTGTTTTGTTTTAGGCCATCTGCAGTGGAGTGCTGGTTGAGCACACCAAGTGGCTCATCTTGGTCAAAGATTTTACCTTTTGATTTTGTCTCTGCAGTTTAAGTTGAAAACCTCCAACAGGGAAAGGCTGCAGATTCTATCCGATGAAGTCCACTCAAAGACGGATAACCTTTGGATAAGATCCCGCTAAAGCCATTGGTTTTGGCATAAAAAACTCTGAGTGGGAAGATTCAAACTGCAGAGTCACCAAAGTCCTTTTGTGGGTCAGATACTTAATGCACCTTTGCCTGGTCAAGATTTTCCTTTCAAACTTTTTTGTGAGTTCAAAATCCTCCAGTGGGGCAAGCCTAAAAGCTGTATCCAACTAATTCCTGTCCAAGTCAGACACCTTTATAGTGAGTTATCACTAAAGCTACGGAGGTCTTGAAGTACAAGACTTTTCAAAATTCCAACTCTTTAGACTTTCTGCAGGAGCTCCTCTTGGCCACTTCTAAGGATCCCAGGACTTCAGGAACTGCACTTAGGGACCAGGGATCACTCCAGCAGAGTTAATCAGCAGGCACAAGTCCAGACCCATTTGCTACTGGTTAGCTAGGTACTTCAGGAAAAAGGCCTCTTGCAGCTTGTTCTGTCCCGATAGCTACAATGGGGGACAACCAATGAAGCCATGGAGTTTAGTTCTCAGTCAAGTGGGAGTGGATTCAGCCCTTCAAGTCACCACATAGATCTAAAATAGCAATCCCAGTCTTCTTCTGTTCATTTACAGGTCAGAGAGAGCTTGTCTGAGCGGTGGGTGAGGTGCCACGTTTGTACGATTCACTAAACAGTGGGTGTAGGTGAGTCCGAGACACTCCCTAACCGAATACAAAGAAAATGTACTAAAGAGCAAACCTTCACATGTTTGCAGCAGATCCTGTTTCCTTACTGCAAACTATACAAACATTCACTATTCCAAGGCAAAACCAATACGGCAGAACCTTTCTGCCATGGAGGCTAGTGCTGTGCCAACCAGGGCTGTGTTTCTAGTAAATAAGCAGTCCTTCTCAACTACACCAAACTAGTTCTGGAACCAGCTCACCCTCCCACTAGGCTAGTGCCAAGGTGCAGATGGTCTAGTGACCAAAGGTTTCCCTACCCAGGACTCCCTTTACATTAAACTATGAATGGGAAGGGCTCATTCGTGTCCCTTTCAACTTAGTGATTTACTTGGTGCCTCCCCAGCCGCTCTTCTTGAGCTGATAGGAGACATATACCTCACACCCAGATATTTTGGCCCAAAGGCCTAATTAATTGTTTCTGGTCTGAGAGAGTTTTCACACCTCATTAAGGGGAAGCACAGACAGGACAGCCTTATGCTGATTACCTTCTGGAGTATGGAATATGTATAAAAAGTCTGACCCCTCCACTAAATTGGATTTTTTAATAAACATAAAAAGTAGTGGCTGAATTATACCAATGGCTTGTCCCAAATCAAAGATAGGAAAGCTAAGATTTTATTTGGATCTTTTGTTTATTAGAGGATATTTATTTCCATTTTACAGTGAAATAGCTTGTGAGGGCTAAACACTGTAGGTACATAAGTTCATTCTTGCATATATCACTTTTAAATAATGGGCAGCCTACCTTGTGGGCTAAAAGTCCTACTTAGCTTTGACGTATTTAATGTTTAAAAGTAGGGTTCATTCCTTTTAAAATTATTATTTTGACAGGCTCATTTGCAGGTTTAAAATCTGCAGTAGTCAGGCTGTACAGGTAGGCCTGAAGCCATGTTTTCTTTCTGACCCTAGTAGAACGCACAATATATGCTGTAGTCCATAAGGTGACAAATCACTTTTTTTGCCAGTGGTGTAATTCATGCAGCATATACTATGGCTTTACTAAGAAGTTAAATAAGCAAATTAGGAGTTAGTCAGTTTATCATGTTTTTGGGGTCAGAGCACATACACTAAGGACTGGACAGTATTGCCCTAGTAGGGAGAGTTAGAAACCTAGCAGGATCAGTTCATAAAATTGGGGTTGCACTTACTCACACTGTCTCCTACCCCCTCATGAAAGGTGAGGAGCAACTCAGCATGGCCCTTGGCAGGTCTCATCTGAGTGGAAGGGATCTGTATCAGCATGTTCAGTTCCAGACTCTACACCTACTGTCAAGTTGTTAGAAATGGGGTCTTAGGTTGACAGTCAGGTTTCCCCCTGTCCAAGCAAGGACCCTCACTCTAGTCAGGGTAAAGGAAAATCACCCTCAGTTAACCCCTTGCTCATCCCCTAGGTAGCTTGGCACGAGCAGGCAGGCTTAACTTCAGAAGCAATGTGTAAAATATTTGTACCAACACACACAGTACCTCAGTGAAAACACTACAAAATGACACAACACAGGTTTAGAAAAATAGGTAATATTTATCTAAACAAAACAAGACCAAAACAACAACAATCCAACATACACAAGTCAAGTTATGGATTTTAAAGAGAATAAGAGTCTTAATCCTTAGAATACAGTGAGAACACTTATTTCACAAAAATACTTGGGTGGAGTGAAAATAAAGCCGCACGGGTGAGTGTGCATTGAAATGTGCCGATTTCTCACCTGCAAGCAAGAACGTGCGTTGTTCCTCCTCCGGTCAGCTCTGCATGCGTCATTTCTTCTCTCCCACAAGAGAGTGAAGCATCGATCCAGACGGGCACCTTGGGTCCGGGCAGGCTTTGTGTTGATTTTCCGCGTCCACCAATGTTGTGTTGAAATCCGGTTGCACTGTGTCAAAAAAACAGCTGCGTGTGGGCTTGCGTCATTAACAGCAGCTGCTGTGGGTGTTGCACGTTGTTTCTCCAGCCGCGTTGCAATGATCTCGCAGCCGCAATGCAGGTGGAGTGTTGATTTTAGCCATGAGGCCAGCAGCACGTCCTTTATCAGCCACGAGGCAGGTGGTGCGTCAAAAGTTTCCCCTCACAGCTGTCTATGCATGGATTTCTGTCTTTTTCCCCCAGCTGCACCTTTCAAGGGCCCAGAGACAGTTTAGGGCACCACTTGACAGGCAGGCCTCTCAGCAGGAAGCCCAAGTGCTGGCAGAGAGAAGTCTTTGTTGTCCTTGAGATTTCAACAACAGGAGGCAAGCTCAGTTCAGGCCCTCGGAGATTCTTCACCAGTGGGAAGTTACACAAAAGTCAGTCTTTGTCCTCTCTCAGGTACAGCTACTGAAGGCCAACCTAGCAAAGCACAGTCACAGGCAAAGGAGCAGTACTCCTCCTCCTGCTTCCAGCTCTTCTCCTTGGCAGAGGTTCCTCTTGGTTCCAGAACTAATCTGATTTTCAGGGGTGTTGGGTGCTCCTCTTGTACCCCTTTCTGCCTTTGAATTAGGCCTACTTCAAAGAGAAGTCTGTTGTTTTTAAGATCCTGCCTTGCCCAGGCCAGAGCCCAGACACACACCAGGGGGTCGGAGACTGCATTGTGTGAGGGCAGGCACAGCCCTTTCAGGTGTAAGTGACCACTCCTCCCCTCAGCCCAGATGGCCCATCAGGATATGCAGGCTACATATGTGTCACTGTCTAGAGGAGAGGTGCTAACAGCCCAACTGTCAAACTGACCCAGACAGGGAATCCACAAACATGCAGAGTCACAGAATGGTTTAATCAAGAAAACCAACTTCACTAAAAGATGTATTTTCAAACTGTGAGTTCAGAGACCCCAAACTCTACACGCATATCTGCTCCCAAAGGGAATCTGAGCATTAATAATATTTAAAGGCAGCCCCCATGTTAACATATGAGAGATATAGGCCTTGATACAGAGAAAAACAAATTTGGCAGTATTTTACTGTCAGGACATGTAAAACAGAAACATAGATGTCCCACCTTTAACATGCACTGCACCCTGCCCATGGGGCTACCTAGGGCCTACCTTAAAGGGTGCATCACATGTCTAAAAAGGGAAGGTTTAGGCCTGGTAAGTGGGAACACTTGCCAATTCAAATTGGCAGTTTAAAACTGCACACACAGACACGTCAGTGGCAGGTCTGAGCCATGTTTACAGGGCTACTAATGTGGGGGGCACAACCAGGGCTGCAGGCCCATTAGTAGCATTTGATTTACAGGCCCTGGGTCCCTCTAGTGCACTTTTCTAGGGACTTACTAGTAAATCAAATAGGCCAATCAAGGATAAGCCAATGTACACATATAATTTATACAGGGAACACTTACACTTTAGCACTGGTCAGCAGGGTAAAGTGTCCAGAGCAAACAAAAACAGCAAAAACAGAGTCCAGCACACAGAAACAACCTGGGAAGTAGAGGCAAAAGTACTGGACCTTTCCCTACTGCCTTTGATAGGCCTGACACTAAACATACACAGCCTCGCAACAAACTTTACCCACAGAGAACAATGCTAAACTGTGGGTCGTACTTAGGAGAGGATTAGCCCTATCCTAGACACTGATGCATCCCAGCAAGTGAACAGTCCCACCGTGAGTAGTTGTTCCCAACTTAAGACCAATTCTGCCCAAAAAGCAAGTAATCAACAGACGCCACTGAAATCTGTTAGCATGATCCACGGTGGATGCTTCAATCCAGTGCCTTGAGTAAACCTCACTTCAAACTTGTGGGCTAGCAAAGAGTCATCCATTTGTTCCAGATGCCTCTCATGCCTCCTAAACTTCTCCAAGAGGGGAGGTACACCTTAGGGCTCTAGAGACCATCCTTCTGCTCTCACGTTTATCACCTAAGGGTTGAAACTCTTCATGTTCGATTTGTTGCTGGGACAGAAAGATCCTCTCAATGGTAATGGAGGCATTACCCTTACCTGAGTGCCCCACTCTAATGTTGTCTGCATCCCCACTGCTAATTTTTGTTGTCATAGGGGAAACACGGATCATATGTGACCGCCATTACACAGGTCTGACTCACAGATTGCAGTTTTGTTTCACCAGTAGGGACATCCAAAGTGCTACCCTCATAGAGATGTAAGGCTTCTGCCTTCACCAGGAGCTAAGAAGCACAAATACACTGGTGGCAGAATACCATGTATTGATCAGTGGGAGTGAACAGGTCCATTTTACCATGTGCCACTCAAGTGAGACCTACAGGCTCACTCACCTTTTTAAAGTACAGCTGTTGTGTGCTTACTTCACCTTTCACTTACATCACTTAGATGTAAAGTGCTGAAAAGTGCTGAAAAGTGCAGGACAGGTCATTCTGTGCTGGATGTATATGTGTCCAGAAAGGGTACGGTACAAGGATAGAGCAGTGCTGTGCAGTACCTGCATGGTAAGTGATGCACCTAGTGTATGCATACATGCAAGGAATACATTACATAAGAAATGTAGTGTTGTGCAGTGTGTTAGCAGTGGACGCATGTGCTGGGTGTCTGTGTGCTTGGGAAAAGTACAAGATATGAAAGGTTAAGTGTTGTGCAGTGAACACATGATGAATGTGTGTACTGGCAGTGTATGTGTTTGCAAGGAGCACACCATGGCACAACACAGAAGGACTACAGTACTAAACAGTGCATTTAGTAAGAGGGAATGTATGTACTGAATGTAGGTGTGTCTGTGAGGGCATGATGCATGAGGATAATAGTATTGAAAAGAGTGGGTGCTGCGTCCATACACTGAGTGCTAGTGTGCCTCCAATGGTGCATTACATGGAGACCCATGGGTTCTGCTTTGAGAAGCACAGGACTGCTTGGCAAAGACATGAGGAATAGAGGAATCCCCCCAGATAGATTTGTGTATTGTTCCTTTCCTGTGAGTTGGATGGGACATACAAAGGAAGGGAGACAACCTCTAATCACTTCAAACGGGTGAGTTTTGAGTCAGTGATGGATTGGAAGGAATCATAAGGAGCATGAAGATCAACCCCCCCTCTAGAGGGAAAAGCTAAACTTACTGCACCAACAGAAGCCTGGAGGACCTCCAATCACTGTTGATGTGCAGCTCGACAGACAACCGGCACCTGCAGGTGCTGCAGTGTGTCCAACATGGAGACTGACTCGACAGAGCAGGACTGGAGCATTGCAAGTGTCCATGGTCAGGGCACCCACTGAGATGGTGAACTCTTCCTTGCTGCTTGAGTAGGTAAGTCTTGATAGAACATGTTGGGCCCTAGGGGACTTGCTGCAGCACCATAGACATTTTTCACTATTTCCTAATACTCAGAGTGGGCTCTTGAGTAAGGCCTATGAGAGAGCATTCCCTGGATGCACCCACCAGTGAATGGGGAATAACTCCCACCACATTACAAGGAAGGGGGAGGGATGGGGACTTGCTAGTTAAACACTGGAGCCCCGACCTCAAGGGGATTGTGTTATTGCTTACAAATGTTATAATACGTCTTTGAATGTATAGAGTTAAAAATAAAACAAGTATTTGACTAGACCTTGATTTATTGATATTACTGAGTGCACTTTGAGTTATGAGTTGTGTTCACTAACCTGTATCTACACTTCTCTCTACCTCCCCTGAGGGAGCCTTTGACTGCTCGTTCACAGCTACCACTGAGAGTCAAGTGCAGAAGGGGTACTTGGCCCAGTTACTCAAAAGCCATAGTAGGTCGGGCCACAGGATATCAGGATTAAGAGGCTTCAACTATCACGGTTGGGCTCAGCAGCCCCTGCGTGCCCCTTTAACATTTGAAAGGGGTTCTGACACTTGTTAAGCGACATTCTCAAAAATATATCATTATGCCACTTTGCGAAATTCAGTGCCAATTGTGTTAAAAAATTACTGAGACTACACAATTTATGGTAAAAATTGACTGTGAATGCACAGGAACAACAAAATAGCAGCTGTTGTTCATGGCGCTTTTGCTTAAATGCATTCTTGTGCCAAACATTTATGTGAGAATGCATTTCTCACTACAATATAGTGCAAAATAACAGATTTGTATTTTGCCTATTTATATGTAATTTCATATAATTTGACTGTCATTTTGTGAAATTGTCAATGTAATCCACCATGACAATGCTAGACAGCTTCTCTGTAGGCACATGAGGGATTTGTAAGACCTCACCTCTGCTTACACCAACTTCACCAGACTGCACAAGTCCCAATCTGGACTTCTTTTCCACCAAGGCCAGCTTCTTATCCTTCAGACTATAGCATCCATCTTGGCACGGAGCTCGCTTTTTGGCTGCTTTTTGTTGCATTGTATTTAGTGTTATGCTAGCTCAGATGGGCTTGGACTATTGAAGCTCAAATCACTCCCAGCCCTGGAAGGTACATTAGAGGATTTTCCATCAGACGGCCTGCCCCCCTGCCTCCTCCTAAATTTGGGCTTCCTCGTTTTCCTCTCAGGTATTCTGTAGCTGTTAGACCTCTGCCTGCACATGGTCCGTTTCATTTAATGAAGCTTCTGAACCTACCCCTGCTTCCCTTCCTGAGCTGACAAGATTCACGTACCTCACACCCAGGTCTTTCCGTCAAAAGGCCTAAGCCACTGTTTTCACTGTTTTAAGAGCAAGTACTGAGAAGGGCCAGCTGCTGGTAGGTTAATACAAATTAGCCTACTGGAAGATCAGGCAAAGAAAGTCTGCATTTTTAAAAGTCACTTTTCATAAATATTAATTACAAATATGATTCATCACTTAATTGGATTTTTAATGAACAGTAAAAACAGTGGGCAAATTATTGTGGTAGTTTGTTTAAACCAAGAGAAGATTATAATTTACTTTTGAATTTTAGTTTTTTCTCACAGAACAGCTACTACCCTTTTACAGTGAAACTGCTTTTGAGGGCTAGTCACTGTAGGTACATGACAACACTTACTTCTTTCAAGTAATACTTTAAATATCAGGCACCCTATCTTGTGGGTTACAAGGTCTACATGGGTTAACTTATTTGATGTCTAAACATAGGGTTCTTTTTGGTCATAAAGGGTTAGTTCAACTGGTTCTCCTGCCGGTTTCAAAGGTTTTAAATAAAGGTTGACTGAAGCCATGGAAGGAAGCCATGTTTTCTGTGTCAGACTAGTGAATGGCACAGCGTACTGTAGTCCAAAGGTGGCAGTCAACTTCCCAAGCCATTGGTGTATTTGCTGCACCATAAACGATGGCCTTACTGGAGAGTTAAAATGGCAACTAGAGATTAGCCAATTTTACCATGATTAGGGGTCAAAGCACATATACTGGGGACTGGGCAGCAGAGCTTTATTGTACAGTCAAAAAACAGTAGAACTAGTACACACAAATGGGAGAAACCATGCAAAGAAAAAGCATTTTCGCACACTCAGTCTCCATCTGCCTCTTGCCACTGAAGGACTACAGAAATACTTGCGACATAAAACCAGTCTCTCAATTATTACCCTTTTTTTGTGTTATTATTGATTGCAAAAATAGTAACGGTATGATTAGGGATTTCATGCCTAAACTTTGGAAACTTAAGGAAGGAATAAGTAAAAACTGAAATAGGGGGAAAGTGGTAGACCACTAAGCAAAAGCATGCTTGGGGGGGGTGCTGTAGCGAAATGTACAGAATGGCACAGAAAGTATATATGGTGATTAGAGGGATAACAGGGTTATACTGATCAATGACATCTATATTTTCGAACTGTGTTATATAGCAGTGAGGATGGCAAATACGGAGGAGAAATTCAACTGGTTAAGGAAGTCTCACGCTATGTTAATAGGCAATATCTTCAGATGCAAGGGGACAAATTAAAGATGATCATGTGGGCCTCTACTAAAATGGTAAAATATCTTCATGCTATAACTCTTAAAGAGTGATGTACTGCCAAATAAATGTATCACCTGACGTGTACTGTGCAGAGATATTTAATTATCTTAGAGAGTTGGGAAAGTGAGCAAAGTTCAGTGTGGGTATGCTTACAGAAAATGGGGCCATAAACCTAGATTTGTCACCTGCAGGCCACAGGTGACATAAGGAAGTTCATCATAGAAAGGTTGGAAATGCATTATCTGACATTTAGCAAAGGAAATAAGAGAACAATCAATAGAAGAGTTGAAAAACTACCTATGAAAAAAGAAGATCGGTAAACCACAGGGATATGACATGTCAAATATGTTATTTACTGTGTTATTGCTTTATGTGAGGATTCTAAAAAATATTCCTTCGCTGAGAACATTCTAATGTCATCATATGTATCTTTGTGTTATTTTGGGACATATCAATAGATTTTACATTTCTTAGTCACTTTGAGGCTATTGAATGGGAAAGAGTTGAAGCCATAGTTCTGGACTAATGAAATAAAAAAATGTGTTCTTCAAAATAGTCAATGTTTTTAGTCTAGGTGGGATTTTACCACATTCATATCCAAAGACTCGCACTAGTGGCCTGTTATGCTAGTTAATGTAATATTTCATAATCCTTTTGAAGATAGCTATGCATTACAGAGGATATGTATGAGTGAACCAGAATGTTACGGTCTAACATATTCAATGTAACTCTGCTTTCTCCCACTGGACACAGTAAATCTGCTTTTGGCATAATGTTCGTTTGCACAATTAACGCTTTGGTATTGTTACTTATAAATACATCCGTTTGATGACAGGTTTAAAGCATACAGAAGAATGCTATGCAATATTGCATAGATAATAACACAATCAGGTCTTTAGTTTAGTTTGCTGTTTCATTTGGAGAAATGAGGCCTCCTTACTGGAGAAAACACTAAAGGCAAAGAGATCCCTGTAAGGAAGGTGGTAATCTCTAAATATGGTGGACAGTTTTGGTGGTGCTCCACCATGAGATCAGTGGACAGTGCCTTCACCTATATAGCCATCCATTTGCCAAACAATAAATGATCTCTGAGTAAAGTAGCCGTGTGGGGAAAGCAAGAACACCATACCGGTGAGGGCTGTTCAAGTCTAAATTAGCATTTTTCAGGGTTCCTCTGAAACCTTCAGTTTTAACACCAAACGTTCTAAGCAATACCAACTGAAAATTGTAGTTCATTAAGTCTTCTCGTTGAAGGGAATATTTTACTGTCTTTACCTGCTCTCTTTTTGCAATGAGCCCCTGTTGAAACCCTTCAGAAGTTGGGGCTGATAACTGTTACAAGGTATGGCTCAACAAGTCTAGATACATAGTTTCAGCAGTCTAGCTGAAATCTCAGTCTTCACTGCAGAAAAGTTGAGAGCAGCACAAACCAAAAAACCTTTCCCACTAAGGTCACATCTTGGTCACATCTTGGTCAGATGGATTCAGAAACTTGCACCAGTCAAAACTAAAAAAGTCGCACTTACTTCAAATGCTGACTATTTACTTCCTGGTCATTCCTCACGCTCCCAAACTGCTTGGCCAATGATAACAGCTGGGGGCAGTCTCAACCACATTTCTTCTAAGATTTTTTTCCTGTTCTATGTTCCTCTAGGGCCAGGAGAGGACAGATGGTATGACCTTTAAAAATAATTTCAACATTTGAATAGAAAGGAAAGGAGGAGCCAACCCTTTGTCCTTTCCTCAAGCAGCCACAGAAAGCGGTTTCTTCCTCGTCTCTCCTTTTGCAAGTCCAGTTGTATTCTCTAGTATCTGAGGTGGCAGTCTTTCGCGGAGAATTAACCGTCTAACGATTGTTGCTAAGACCTAAGTCTACCCTAAGAAAGTCCCCATACTCAGGCCATCTCTCTTTTGCAGTGAGGCCTCTAACGTTACTACAAAACGATTCCAAAAAGCACTATTCTGTGCTGTTTCAAAAGTGGCTTGACACCAGGGTCGATGTTCATAGCACCGTCAGCTCTGTGCAGGGCTACAGGTGCATTATCAAGGAAAAATAAATTGCTTAATTTCATTACTTCAGCGTACAGTGACCTGAAACCAGTTCTATTTTATAGTTCTGCTAACGCGTCCCTCTATGATAATTTATTACACATTAGGACTCGTTTTAGGCCAATGAATCTTTTGACCCAGTTGAGAGACACCTTAGGACGAGATAGCTAATCAATATGTCAATCAATACATCAATAATGTCATCAATATTTATCACAACAATGCATTTCACTTTAGTCAAAGACATTAATCAACTCAAAACACCATCATGAATAACCACACCAGTTTAGTAGGAATTTATGAGTTTTATTCCCTATTAGTTACAATTCTAGAAGCAGATGTGTCAATCTCAAAACCAAGAAACAAAATAGCATGGTTACAACTCTGATTAGATTTCATTAAGGCAAGAATCACAAACATTAGAACATAACACGGCGTGAACATAGATCAATTTTAGCAGTGTCATTAATGCGTCAGTTCAACAAAGCATAGATTCAGTCGTCTGTCTATTTGCGTCAGTTTAGTGAACCCGTGTCCTAACCACTGATTAGCATTGGCATGTTGGACTTCATGCAAAACAATTTAGAACACCAATTTGGAAAACATCTATCTATGGTTGCTGTCAAAAGTAAGCAGTTGGTACCTAGAAAGGAAAAGCAAACAGACAAATCACAATTTCATTGTCATAGTTACCCTCCAAGGTTTGGGTCAGCACTCAGGTTCAGTCTTCGTCTTCAGGGTGATTCGCCATCAGTCAAAACCCAGCTCTGGGGCAAAAAGGGGCACTTCCCTCATAAGGAGATAAAGTGTAAATGGGCAATCTAAGAAAGGATGGTTTAATTAAAACCATATAGGTCACCAAACAGAGTGACAGAGTTTCTGGATAAAATCAATAGCATTCCCTAACCTACCTAATTCTCTTCCTGGTGACAGGGGTTTTTATCCCTTTTTCATGGTACATTCCCCTAAAACTTGATTGGATAATTGTTGCACCCCACTATCTTTAGCCAATTAGAAAACAGGTTATGTCATTAATCTTTCACCCCACATTAATTTTCAGACTTTTTATTGGTCCATATGATTGATGTCTTCAAAGGTGGCACGTCCGGTATGATTTCATCCTCCTGTAATTCTTTGCACATCTTCGGTCAGTAGCTCCATTGTCTGTACCGGTTTGAGCGACCTTGTACATTATACTAATCTACACTGTTGCATTTTGGCTAAACATTTTCTACAAGCAATATGAATTTCATGAGAACGGATCTACTATACTTACATTCAGCTTCTAGTTTGAAGAAAAAAAGAGTTCATATCCTTTTGCGAGTCAGCACACTGCACGTAAGAAAAATACATTTAATATGAGAGCCACACAGCTAGGCTTCGGCTCATGCTAACTTAAGACCTACAAGATTTATTTAGCAAACTTTAATAACATAATCATTAATAATTAGTATAAACCATTTATATGCAAGTATTCATAACATTAGTCATTTTCATTAATCCCCGTATACATTGGTGGCCACTCCTCGTAGTCACATTTCAAGTGCACGTTTTAGTAAAACATCACTATTACAATTTCTATCCGGCATTATCACACATTAGTTCATAAACATTTCATGTTAATATAGATTATATAAGCTACACTCTCTCAGTTCAATGCATGTTGTAATTTCAAATCAAACATTGGGGTAGCTTTAAAATCTTGTAATATATTCCTAACCACACAGTTGAGCTTGAATTAATGGCTGCCTTATGTGGCACACAGCATAATGCTACAAACACAAAAGTATTGTTACCCCTAGAATACAATGGTGCTTAAAATATGTGTAATACGCTGTCTCTTGGATTACAGAAAGTGTACAATTTACATCTAAAGTACGCCTCACATTCTGTAGATACCTGTTCATTGTTATTATTACTTATTAAACATAAAATTCAACAAAGCACTGGTTCAAAGTGTGTAACATTATTGTTTGTCTTTTCTAGCATCTACTATTGCACACTGTGTACCAGCCGTCTGCAATGGAGGAGAAGTTCTGGACTCAACCACATCCTCCCTGTGATTGTAATCAGCGTTTCAGTTTCAATTTTTTAGACTGTTACAAAATATGCACATGTGGTGCAGTTCTGAAAACAATAGTCACTTTATTTAGGTACTGTTGTAATAAAGTTTTTTTAAGGACTGTATATACCTCTGTAACAAGACTCTGTAGAAAAGGTTCCATCGCCTTTGTTGTCAAGATGTCCTGTTTATCATGTACATGATAACTATGGTTTACATAGCTCTGGCTTGGAATCGAAGGTGTGGTCCATTGCTGATGGCTTTGCCATGTAAGTAACCTAACTTTTGCACACTGGATCTTTTTAAGTAAAACGGAATGAGTTTCTTTTTTGTATGATTACAGTTGCATCATTTGTAACTGATTGGTTTTTGAGCACAATGGAGCATTCGTGTAAAGATGTCAAAAATAAAATCTTACCTATGGTATTACCACATAGCTTTTTTAATTTTATTAGCAAGTGCACGCGGTTATAAGGTCAGCTAGAAATGAATAAAATTCTGCAACTCTAGCACAGCACCATCTTTGATCAAAGATTTTAGTCATTAGTTTACAATGCATAACGAGAAGTGTAAAAAAAGCACTGGGCACACATTTTTTGGAATCTCTTATGGGATACACAAATGTTAAAATAGAATGAGAAAATCGTGTATATCATGTAATCATTTAAAAATCCATCTATCATGAATTAACTAAACAATGTATTCAAAATGAATACCATGACCCACATTATTTAAGAGGCACATGAGATTGGAGGTGTCCAATTGAACTTTTTATGCACTATAGCCCTGTGCAGTCTTACACAATAAAAAAATAATTATTTTCTGATTTATTAAGTTTCTGGTCACCTTTGAAGCTAAATAATGTGATATATTGGGCAAGGCATACCCTACCATATATTTTAAGGATATTGCATGTCACAGAGGTGTTCCTTGGCCATAAAGATGCAAGATCTGGATTTCTTTACAATGTCACAGAACTCCAAGGTGACTTCAAATATTCTTTTTACCGATAGGGGTATTTTATTCCTTATAACATACAGTCACACATGCACATACATAATTTCCACATTACCCCCCTTTTGAGATTTTAGTCTTATTCCTTCTCATGAAAGATATTCTCAGTAGCAGATATGTAGAATAAATGTGAAATTTGTACTGTGAAAAATAAACACATCCATATGTAGTCTGCAATTTCTCACAAACACATATTTTAATGCAGATTAAGGTTCAAAATGCATGGTTGCTTGCAGATAAAATCCCCACTTTTTTGGAATCTGTTTTGGACTCCACAAACCCACAGATGAGGTTTCCCTATGCAAATGAGTCCACAGCGACCTTATGTTTGGATAATTAGATTTTCCACCATTACTAGGCTCACCCTGGTCATCCCACAAAATAACCACATCTCTCCACACCTCTACAATCTCTACTGGTTCCCAATCTAGGAAAGATGTAAGTTCAAGCTGCTCAGCCATACCTGCAAACCTCTCCACAACACCAGCCAAACATACCCCAACCACCGCCTCAACTTCAACCAACCCACTAAATACCTTCAATCTGTGTCCAAGGCAAATGCCTTTCTCCCTTGCATCAAGAAGGCCAGAAGTGGAGGACACTCCTCATACCTTGCAACCAAGACCAGAAATAATGTCCTGCAACACCTTGGAACCTCCCCATCCCTCATGTACTTCCGCAGGAACCTCAAGACGTGGCTCTTCCAGACAAAACAAACATGATATCCACCTCCCCCCTTTATGCCTGTCTTACTCAGTGCATGGATACCCCCACAGGTGATTACCCACTCCCTACAAATCCACATGACATAACACTATATGCAACTGCACAGAACAGATCATTTATCCTTTGAGATGATAGTATTTATTGAAAGAATTGTAATCTGAGGTGGACAAACGTAAGTAACATTTTTGTCAATTACTTAAAGCATTGCAATTTTCAAGCCAATTACCATACAATTTAGTACACATAAATTTCAAAGTAAAATGAAATCACTTAAAATGAGTACATTCATAGTATTGAACTCATTGAATTACAATACATAAACCTACAAAATAAATCCATGCTGCCCATGGTATAGAAACTCAAATAGTTATTAAAGCCCCCGATTCAGTTCCGTGGTTAAGTTTTTTTGCTCACTATCCAATTGATTTGGAACCTCCCTGGATCAACAGAGTTCATTTATTTTGAAGTTATCAATGTTTTTTTTTTTTTTTAATGGAGGCTTAGTTATTGACAAGGTTTTTCAACTAGTTAATAGCTTGTAGCCTTATTCTTAAGCTTCAACAATTATGCTTACAATTTTGAATACTGAGGCCCTTATTACGAGTGTGGCAGTCTTAAGACCGCCACACTCTCAGTGGCAGTTGGGCCGCCACCATAGTGGCGGTCCGACTGCCATGTTAGGACCGTGGTGGAGTCACCACGGTCTGACCACCAGCATCACCAGATTGCCACCACTTGAAAGCCTGACGATCTCAGCAGTCGTAATCCACCAGGGCGGCGCTGCAAGCAGCCCTGCCATCCGGATTACGAGTTCCCTTTCTGCCAGCCTTTGCATGGCGGTCAGACCGCCATGCAAAGGCTGGCGGAAAGAGGGCATCAGAGGCTCCATGGGGCCCCCTGCACTGCACAGGCACTTGGCATGGGCAGTTCAGGGGCCCCCATGAACAGCTCTGTTGCGCTCTTCACTGCCCAAATTATGGGCAGTGAAAAGCACGACACGTGCTGTTGAACCTGACACACCACAAAATTGCCCCAGCTGGATTACGAGCCGACGTCAATGTTAGGGTGAGTTTCCTGCTGGGCCAGCTGGCAGAAACTCATAATAGGGCTCACCGAGGGACGACTGCATGACCGGTCAACCTGATGCGGGACTCTGGGGGGAGGTGGCTTCTGCCAAAGTCATAATGAGCCCCCGAGTGTTCAGTAGAAGGGTTACAGTCTAGGTAGGTGAAGGCACACCACCTTCACGAAAAGACACTTAACCAGAACAGGCATTCCTTGTGAAGCCCTTCAAAGACCTAAACTATGTAGTGTATACCCTCCATATGTATCTCACATGATATTTCAAAGTCTTCTTTGAAATCCCATAGAATGGAAATCTTGGCAATCCTAGAAACATTTTCTTGGCAAAAGCAAGCAAGGTTTTACAGCTTTTCAGGATCAGTTTCACCACCCATTTCTCAGACATATAGGATGTTTTTTATTCATAGTTTGCCCACTGTAAGAAATCAGGTTATTGATTGAGGGTGGTGGGGGCCTCACTCCTTGTCTGAGTGAACCACAAGAGTTACTAAATTAACCTGTGCTTAACCCTTTACTTGCTTGGCTCAAAAACATTGAGCCTTGACCTAGAGGCAATGTGTAAAGTATTTAGGCAGCACACAAACGGTGATAAATTGAAACCACAAAACAAGAAAAATCCCAAACCAATTTAGAAAAATAGAGTAAATTTATAAACTGATAACCAAATGACAACAATCCAATCAATAAAACCAGATATATGCAATATTGAGGTTTAAATTAGATAGAGTGCCTAAAAAGCGCAAAGACCCAACTGTTGTTATCTGGTCGTGCTGGATCAGGACAAAGTCACAAGTTCAGACTGACCACAATGGATCACAAGCAGGGCATAGGACTGAGTATGGCCCACTGGGAGTCATACCTTATGTCTGTGGTTCGAGATCCAGGTGGAGTTGCTTTCAAAGCTTTATGTCCCTCTGCTTCTGTTTTTATGAAGCTTTCATGAAGCTTTCAGCTGTGCAGCGAGGCTTTGCAGTGCTTTCTGCTGCTCAGGATCAATTCCGATTAAGCTTTCAGTTGTGCAGCAAGAATTTGTGGTGTTCTGTGTCACTCAGCATCGGTTTCAATTAAGCCATCAGCTGTGCGGCGAGGCTGGATGGGGCATCGCGTCTGTTCCAATGAAGCTTTGAACTGTGTGGTGAGGCTTTGCCATGCATTGCGTCACTCAGCGTCAGTTTCAATGAGGCCTATGGCTGCGCAGCGAGGCTTTGCGGGACTTTGTGACGCTTCAGTCTGGATTTGATGGAAACTTCAGGTTGGCAAGGAGGAGTTCTCTCTGAATGCAGCCGAGGGACCAGTAACTTGGTGGCACCTCCTGGGGAATAGAGACTCACTTCAGCATAGGCAAGCAGGGCTCAGGTAGCAACAGGTCTCTGGAGCTTGGTGTGTCCCTCTAGCTCAGACAGAAGGTCAGCCAACATACCTGTGGAGTCACTCAGGTAGTCTGGGATGAAAGGAGCATGTGTAGTCTTCCTTCTCAGAGAGCAGGGCAAGCCTCTCGGGGTCAAAGTAGTCCTCAAGCAGCAGGGCAGCACTCTGAAAGCAGCAGGGCAGTTCTCTAGAGCATTAGGCAGGCAGGAATAAGGCAGTCCTTTGTCTGTAATGCCCACAGGTCAATCAAGGTACTGAAAAAAGTTGCTCTTAAGGTTCAACGTTCATTTATAGCTGGTGCCAGCCTTTAAAGTATAGGGGGTGAGTTCCTATATTATCCCTACATCTGGTTCTGGAAACTCCCTTCCTTCCCCATTCAAGGTTCGAAGAAGTTTGGTGTCAGGCTCGCCTGTGTGCGGTGAGGGCAAGCCCTCAAACATGTAAATGGGGCAGGGTAAACCTCCCCCAACCCTCCAGGCAGGATGGCCCATTCTGCCTACAGCCAGTCCCCTTTGTCTCATTGTCTAACAGGAATACACAAACCTCAATAGCAGAGCCATTTACAATCATGCGATCCAGGACACTGACAGAAGACACAAATGGTTAGGACAAGAAACTTCCAACTTTCTAAAAGTGGCATTTTCAGAATTGTGAGTTAAAATCCGACTTTACCATTGAAGAGGATTTCAAATTATACATCAGTTAGGTGTAAACTGCATTTCTGTTTATGCTCCCAATCAAAGGTTATCACTTAATAAAGATAATAAGATAACCCAATGTTAGTCAATAGGAGAGATAGGCATTAAAGTAGTGAAAAATTAATTTAGAAGTTTTTCACTAGCAGGGCATGCAAAATGTTAACATGCATGCACTAATTTTGAAATACAATGCACACTGCCCTATGAACCTTTAGGATCCACCCTAAGAGTGCCATATAAGAATTGAAAAGGAAGGTTTAGGCCTGGCAAAAGGGTATTTTGCCAGGTAGGAATGCCAATTTATAACTGCACTACCAGCTGCAGTGGCAGGCCTGAGTTATGTTGTAAAAGGCTACTTTAGGGAGTTTCACAGTGAATGCTGCAGTCCCACTAGTAGCATTTAACAGGCCCTGAATGCATGCAGTACCATTTTCTAGGGTCCTACAAATAAATTTAATGTGCCAATTAGGTGTAAGCCAACTTTACCATGTTTCAGGGAGAGACCACAAGCACTTTAGCACTGGTTAGCCATGGTAAAGTGTGTAGACTCCTAAAGTCAATAGAAACAAATAAAAAAAAACAGGAGGAGTGACAGCAAACAGTTTGTAGGAATACCTCGACAAGGATGTTAGGTCTAAAACCAACCCATGATATCTTACAGACCAGTGTGTGGGAGGAGGGACATTGGTGACCTTAATGTATAAGCGAGAAGGGGCTAGCAGTGGCACTGACAGTGGGAAAATATCTGATATGGGACTGCTGCTACACGGCACCAGTCCATTCCAAAGCAGCGGGAAGGATTTATAACTTTACACAGTTTAGCAAAGGTGTGAGTTGAGTTTATACACCCCTAGCTGTAAGCAATCAAATTTCTATTAAAATAGTTCATCTTTATATATAAATTGGAATTTCAAGTGCTTTTTTAATTGAATATATACTGTTAGAATGGCAGTGAAGCGTGATGGCCACCAGAATTTCAAGCAATGAATTTCAGATCTTTCCCTTAGTATCTGATATTTTAGAATATTGTATATCAAATTTTTTAAAGGTTCACCGTGGTCAGCACAACCAATTTGCTTTATGTATTAGCAATTCTGCAGACCATGAGAACTTGTCTGCCATTGCACAATTCTTCACTTGGCCAGCACATTATGCTTGTTATTACTAAAATCACAATGATACCACTTCTTGTAAAAGTACAGTGAGGGTGGTACAAGTTTGAGCCTTCCTTAAGATTATGCCCAGCTCCAACATCATAGCTCAAACTGAAAAAGAAAAGCCTTAATCTTATATGGAGGAAACTATTTTGAATCATGTCCATCCTAGTACAGTGTGTATAACCCAAAAATACGCCATGTCAGGTCAGGACAAAAATGATTTACCCTATGCAGTCTGCAGTGATATTTGCTGGCCACTTGTAAAGTAAACTGACAGTAAGACCCGTAAAGATCAAGGTATGGGGCCCAATTAACTTCCAGCAGCCCTATTATAAACAGTTCAATGTCTTGTCAATGTCTTGTCTGTTAGTGTTGATTAGTGATGAGATGTGCCCCTTCTAAAATGTCCAATTTTATAAAGTCAGAGATTACGTGACAGTTCTCTAGTGTCAAAATATCTCTGTGTGCTCTAGGTCAGTGGTTCTTAACCTGTGGCATGGACTTCTGGGTGCTCATAACACCTATTCAGGAGGTTTGCAAATCCTTAGAAAATTACATATTATTACAAGATCAATAAAATGTATGTAAATAAAGAATCAAATGTAAACCTGCAAATTTGAAAGCATCAAGTATATGTGTAGGGATTTTCAACTGGTGGCTAAAAATTAAGTTGGTGCCTCAGATTTAATTTTGGGAACAGTGCAAATTCATCAAACAGAATATGAAATGGACGATGGATGGCCTCTATTGAATTGAGAAAAGCTACAACCTCCCCATTAAAATGAACAGTTATATTTTTTTACATTGGTTTGTGAATTAAATTAAATGTTTCATCATTTGTGTATTTGTTTGATGAATAATGCTTGTTTCTGTAATTTTGTGTATTGTTTTGAGGTTAATTTGTAATTGCCTTAGATGGACTTCCAGTAATGACTCAGTAGAGGTCCCAGGTTTCCAATAATGATTCAGTCGTGTCCCCAGATTTCAATAATGATTAAGCGGGGCTCCTGAGAATTCAAAAGGGTAAGAACCACTGCTTAGGTAAAGACCTAAAACTGCACACAGGTAAGCATAATGAAGGGATATATAACCTTCACATTTTACTCATTCTTATTAGTTTCTCTTGCTTCATTGACACCATCAAAGTTTGTAAAATAATGGAAAGTAGCAAAGGTGAAGCACCTCTTATCCATGTGACGCACATTACGGAGAGCACTGTAGTCTAAGGAACACACATATACAAAATCAAAGTGTATGATTTGCTTTAATTATCTTCTTTAAAGGAGCACCTGGATCAATCATCTACATCAAATCCATATAAAGGAGAAAATCATTAAAGACTTTACTACAGTCAATAAAGAGAATATGTGTGAGTTAAACCGTTTTATTAATCAATAATTAGGTTTTCATCGTCATTAGACATTTTCATACACTAATATATATTTCAATATAAGGTCAAATACAATGTTGGTAAGTATTACAGTTAAATTGTAACATTGAGTGGTTCAATGCTTTCCTCCAGCACACTAACATTTCAGCTTCTGCATGAGGCCTGGCAAAACAAGGCCACAACTTCGGCTAAGTTAACTCTACAATATAATGCAAAACATAGGTTATACATCTCATTCTGGCATATTACTACATTATTATTATATATTTTCATTATTTTATACATGTTTAATCATTTTAGCACAAATTTGTATAAGTGGATACCATTCTCCGTGGGCACATTTTCAAACGTGCACATTATTTTATCTACGATTAATTTCTCTATGTACTTTTGTTAATCAAAACACATAAATATTCATTAATAATTTCTAATTAGCATATCTGCTTCAACACTATGAAGGAATACAGCGTCAGTAGAAAAGCAAGTAGACTCAAGCAGGAACAAAGTTGATTAAATAAAAAAGGGAAGGAGGAAGGAATATTGAACGGAAGTAAGGGTAATAAGAAACAAGTTTGGAAGGATGGATGGGTGTGTTGATGAATGAGTCTGTAGCTGAATGAGTGGGTGGACGAATGAGTGGGTGAGAGGATGAATGAATGGATAGGTGGACCGAAAGGGCAAAAGGTGGCAATGTGAAGGGATGGATGGATGAATGAGTGAGTTAATGGATAGGTGGATGTACAGGTGAAAGGATCTACGGATGAATAAGTGATGCCCAGCTCCTCATGTAACAAGAGATGATAAGTCGATGGAGGGAAGACAAGCAGATGTTGGCAGAACCTCTACCTGCATCTTAGTGGCTTTGCAGTAACCCCAGACACCAGCACTATATATGAAAACAAGTAAGCATTTAAGTCTAGAGTCCACCAAGAGACGCTGGATCAGTTTGTTGCCTACTTGTTTAGTAAAGTCAAAAAGTCAAACAGGGCTCCAACAGAGCGGCTAAAGCATAGGCATTGATTCAACACACAGGGCATCTATGAAAATTTGGAGTCAAATATAATTCCTAAGTATGGAAAGTTGGTAAACTGCTCAATACATTCTGTCCTTGATCCAAAAAGAGCTCTCCTTAAATACTCTGGACCCGCATATCATGTATTTGTTGTTAGAGATGTTACTTTCCAAATCCGGCTTGTCCATGAAAGCAACAAAGCTTTTTATTTAAGGTCCTCAAATCATTAGGGGTACGGGTCATCAAGCCAGCGCCATTTGAATAAAGCAGAGCGAGTACTGAAGTGGACCTGATCTTGGGCAAATCCTTCCCTGAGGTCTGCAGACATTTTAAGCCATTAATATAAAAAGGAAACAGGATGGGTGCCAGAACATAGCCCTAGAGCACACCTCGCTACATATCATAGGTATCAGTACATTCACATCCCAACCCATATCTCATGGTGGCACTCACCCCACAGTGTGAGGCCCATAGAAAAATAACCAACTCATGTCGAGCCCCATGTCAGACAAGAATTACCATAGCTTGCCACGATTAACTCTAATGAAGGAACTGCTTAAATCCATAAAGGAAAGAAAAAGCATCCCCCTTTATAAGTTGTATAGTTCTTAATGATTAGATAGAGATTAAGGCATTGTTCTACAGTACCAAGCCCTTCTCTGAACCCGCATTACAGATGAGAAATCATACAGTTATGGCTAGCCCAGCTGTCAATCCTACTGAGGACAACATCACAATGATTTTTACAGTAACATCTTAACAAAGTGATGGGTCTGTAGTATTGAGAATCTTGGCTTCAGCTTTTTTTGTGAACAGGGGCTAACACAGCTGTGTGAAGCCAGGAGGCCACAAATTGCAGCACAGTTAGCCACATTAGTGATAACGGGACTCAAAAACCTAAAGTTCTCCTTGTAGAGATCCATCAGCCCCCGTTGCCTTCCTCAATGGACTAGTACTTATAGCCTCACTCTCCTCCGTTAAGTCAAATCTGATGTTCAATGGGAAAGACGGAGGTAAATCTACATAGTTGCAATTATTGGGGTCCTGACAAGAATAAATAGCTTTGAAATGATTGATCCAAACCTCAGCACCGATGTTTGTCCCTAAACCATCAGTCAAGACTTTGGCAACATTGGACCGGTTAATAATTTTACAAAAGTCACTAGTGCCCTTTGCAGCAAGGGCTGCTACAAGACTGCCCACATTTCTTGTTGACTGTCAGCTTTCAAGCACTAATGACTGGTAGAAATTGGGTCTCTAGTTGGCAGAGGTATGCACCCTGTCCTAGGTGGGACCACAATCATATTCAGTGTAACTAAGATACTCAACCTAAATTAGCCTGTGTTCAACCTCCGTAGCTTGGCAGAGCAGGCAGGCTTAACTTAGAAAGCAATGTGTAAAGTATTTGTGCAATAACTCATACAGTAACACAGTGAAAACACCACAAAAAGTAATCCACAGCAGTTAAAAAAATATAAAATATTTATCTAATAAAATAAGACCAAAACGACAAAAATCCAATATGCACAAGTCAAGATATCACTTTTTAAAGAATTCAATGAGTCTCAACCCTTAAGAACTAGTGGTTGTTTCCTTTTAACAGAGGAGGCGGTGCATCAAACAGTAAAGCAATGTGGTGATTTTTCTGGTGTGGCAAAGGCGATGCGTCAGTATCCAGGAGTGCAGCCTTGGTTACTCATTGTGATGCAGGGATGTTTTAATGCCCAGCGATGATGTGTGGAAAACCCAGAATGCGTTGAGCAGAGGCAGCAGGCACGGAGTTGATTCAGCAGGCGATCCAATGATTTTTCAGCCAAGGAGGAGGCGCTGCATTGATCCGGCAGTTATAGCAACAAATTTTGCAGGTGCTGCATCGATTTTCTGATGCGCTGGATTATCTTCTCTTTGCTGAAGTCTTTGATAGTCCTGAGACCTCAGAACAGGAGGCAAGCTCAATCCAAGCCCTTGGACAGCACTTGAGGAAAAAGACAGAGGATTCTTTAAGCGTGATAAAATCAACATTTTTAACGTAGGTAACCCAATTCACATCATTCAGCTTGGACACTAGACCTGACACATTCCAGCTGATCAGTTTCATCAAGGGACCTAGGCTGCTCCCTCAATGGGGCTGGGCAGGTTTGTAATAGTGGCCAAATTAATAGACTGTGTATCCCCAATAGCCTGACTCAATGCAGAGAATATAAACAATGGTAGAATCAACTGCCTGGGTAACTGAGTAAAACCTTTTGTATGAGGGATTCAGACTGCCTGTAGGTATGAAGTGCAACACCAGAATGCTGATAGCATAAATCTTAATCATTAAGGTCCATCAATGGTGTGAAACAATTGCTACATAAAATACAGGAATCTTTGGGCTAAATAGGAACATGTGCCCCCACTAAAGTGGTCAAGCCCTGGCCTTTTTGCAAGTATTCATAGAAAAAACCTAATGGCAGCACACTTGAGTTATCCTCTGTAGACTTAGACTGTCAATGTTGAGAAACGTTATGCATTGCAAAAGATGAGTGACTAAAATGTATATTTCCACAGTCATCCTGGAATAACTTTGCGGTGGGCCCAATCCAATCCAGTCGTCGAACTTTCAAAATATTATTATAGTCCCAAGTGTTGAAGTTCAAATGGCCCTCAATCCAACCGCATACTTTATTTTCAAATGAACAGTGAATTCTGCAATAGAACCCTCTAACTTCAGAACATTGGCAAGACTACATATATTATCACTAATGGTGTAGGGTAGTAGGAACTGAAGATAAGACTAGGTCAGTCTTTTTACAGTGGTGTTAATAAGGTCACTATAGATCCTCAGGTCGGGAAGTCATAGTTGGAAAAATGTCCAAGCTAGGGGGTGCTGTGTTGTCCTACAGGGGGAAGGGGGATTTCCCTTACGGACTAGGTGGTCTCACACACATAATAGTGTCTTGCTTCATCATATGACCACCTAGCCCCACCCAAGTAAGATGATACTACTTGGGCGGACTCGACCTCGTGGTTAAAAGAACCCGAGGGAGTGCTGAAATTAAACTGGCTGGATAGTTACATTGATCCAGAAGGGGTGAATGATAAAATTACCAAGCATGTCGCCATTGGCTTCTGCTAATTTTAATAAAGGTGCATGCTGGTAAGGCTAAAACTAAGGGGGAAAGGCTCGTTGGAGAGTAATGTCTCTTGGAGTCTAAAAGAAAAAGTGGATGACCAACATGTTTCTGCCCTCACTCAGTGCTGGTAGGTCAGGGGCATTCGTCAGGGTCGGAGCACACGCAGTAAGTGGGGTGCTCAAAAAGTGAAAAATGTGTATGGCCTACCTGAACGAGTAGTTCACGGTGGGGTAGGCCCCAGAGTAAGGGGCAATCTGCCTCTGGTCTGGCTAGTGCCGGGGGGGGGGGTTTCCCTTGTAGTCACACTCACTCCAAAGGGAATACAAAGGGGGGGTACCTACATGCCGGAGCCAGGCCGCTCTGGTCACCATACACATCATCCACTTTTTCTTTTAGACTCCAAGAGACATTACTCTCCAACGAGCCTTTCCCCCTTAGTTTTAGCCTTACCAGCATGCACCTTTATTAAAATTAGCAGAAGCCACTGGCGAAATGCTTGGTAATTTTATTATTCACCCCTTCTCGATCAATGTAACTATCCAGCCAGTTTAATTTCAGCACTCCCTCGGGTTCTTTTAACCACGAGGTCGAGTCCGCCCAAGTAGTATCATCTTACTTGGGTGGGGCTAGGTGGTCATATGATGAAGCAAGACACTATTATGTGTGTGAGACCACCTAGTCCGTAAGGGAAATCCCCCTTCCCCCTGTAGGACAACACAGCACCCCCTAGCTTGGACATTTTTCCAACTATGACTTCCCGACCTGAGGATCTATAGTGACCTTATTAACACCACTGTAAAAAGACTGACCTAGTCTTATCTTCAGTTACTACTACCCCACACCATTAGTGATGATATAATTTCTGTAGGGAGGCGGTGTGGGCTAGCAACACTCCCATTGCTCTCCTTTTGTGTACATACATTGGCAAGACTACAACAAAGGGACAGCTTACAGGAGGGAGATTTCTTCGCTGCAAAGACATTTAAAACATGGATCAGGGTCAGGCCTAACATGGACAGTTGCAATCCATAACATCGACAACACTGTGGGAAGCACCTAAGAGGGTAAGTCTCTCAGGAGACCCGTGGCAAGATGGTTGGACAGTGTTTTTGGCTGGAGTGGATGTATGCCCAGGCGTAATGGGCTCAGTCTCAGACAAGGGTATAACTGCTAGAGTAGTAACAGAGACTGCCTTGGCGAAAGGGGGCTTGGTGTAGTGTTGACTGATTCTAGAGATTTGGGTAATTTCAGAATCAAGTTTAATCAGTTCTTCTGCTAGGGATGCCAGACAGTTATTACAAACAGCAATTTCTGTGAGAAAATGGGCCCTTGCAGAATCATTATATACACAAGGGAAATTATTGACAGTGGCTATAAAAGTGCCTGGAGTGTTAGTGCTCATGTCTTCAGGTACAGAGGTAGCATGCTTAGACTTCCTTTTATGCTTAGTGGCGGGTGCTATTATGAGGTGACTGCTGAGCTAAAGTTCCTGAGCGGGCCAAAAGGGCCAGAGGTCATAATTTTGTGAAGCTACTTCAGCTATTACACAGGCATGTTATTTTTGCCTAGCCTTACAGCTTGTGACCTTTCACTTTGAGGCATGAATTTTTATTTTTCTATATTTTTTAGCTGCGTGAAGATGTTTTTATTATTTTAGCAGCTTGTCCTTTAAACAGACTTTTGTTATTTTTTTCTCTGCATGACATTCTCATGCTGTGCTCTATTCAAAGCTGTACATGAAAAGTTATGAATTATTGCCCGTACAAAGTATTCATCATGTCCCCAACTCTTATATACAAAAATATACATGTTATCACGTCACTTTTATTATAAAACAGCAAATGTTTTATTATGAAACACCTCACTGCTCCCTACACGCTGGAGGGGAATTCCAACCAGTTGCCATTGTATACTCCACCTCGCTTTTGCAAGTTTCTACTGGGACCTGATGCAGTCTCTCACTCCATGTGGGAGAATTGGCAGTAGACCAACAGACCTCTTCTTTACCTACAATCACAGGTATGGTGCTCTCCCAGGGGGCCTGATGGGCAGATTATGGCTTACACTGCCATGCTCTTGTAGGGAATCTTAGTAGTGCAGGCAGGGATTTTAGAACCATTGTTGTGACAGTATGGTGGGACTTTTCCTGTGTTTCACTTTCCTTGTCACTGCCTTGCTTTTATTATGTTTTATCATCCTCATAATCGCAATACATGCCTTTTTACATAGAATGCAGTTGATTCAATAAAACTTATTGAACCTCGTCCTGCTTCAGTTTTGCCTTTGTATGTGTGAGACATATGTGACTGAGAGAAAAAAGCAAGATCTGTTCCACCATGATTTCCCTGAGAAATCTAGGTGACATAATAAGACTGCCACAAACCACCTTTTCCTCTTGGGTAGTAATGAGGTGCTGCTGGCTGGCCAGAAGGATTAGGCCAACACTTGTCACAGAATGCAGGATCAGACTCAGTCCCCCACGCCCAGTGGTGCTGCACACAGATCCGGCAGTCTCATTACTCTAACAAGAGTCTTTACAACAATAATGATGGACAGAACATCCTCATTATCTAAAGTGGTTGCTAATTCCCTCTGTACAGCAGAGCCAAGATTAGCAGACATAGATGTATTATTTAAGCCAGCAAGGTCCAAAGAGAGACTTCTGTCAGATCAATTTCCTTGGTGATAACACCACCCACTCTATCTAAGAATGTGTCTATGGTCATATTGTTTGGACCTAGGATGGATTTAGGAAGTGGAACCTTCCTTTTCCCCATAAATAAAAAGTCTACACTGTTGAAGAGCTGCGCTCGGAGATGAGAGTGGTTATCAGATCCAAAACGGTCATGAAAAATAAGAGCAAATAAACACCTTACTTCCTTCCTGTCGAAGATGTGGAGGGTTCCTTGATAGTCCTTGATGACATCTGAAGGGGAGAACAAGAAGGTAGGTCCAGCCAAACGTCGAACAACCTCAGTTGGGGGCAGACAGGCATGCTCCTGGACAGTCTTCAACTTTGCACATGCCAGGGCATGTCCCGCACCTCGGGTCTCCCAGGTGCTTAGGAGCGCATTCAAACATGGGAGCCTCTCCTCATCCGCTCATTGGTGACTGCTGGAGGATAGAGTTTCTCAATAGCAGTAACAGGAGCATGGTGGTGTGGTGGTCAGGTGCCACAGGTGTCCCAAGTGCTTAAGAGTGTGTTTAATCATTGAAGCCCCTCTTCCTGGGCTCAATGGTGATTGCTAGGGGATGGATCCCCTCACTAGCAGCAGCATGCAGGGGCAGTTTCTCCATGGGGACGTAGGAGGGTCACCCCCCCACCCCCTGTAGAAGTGCCATGAGCCATGGCATATTGAGGCCCATGTTTATACTTTTTTAGCACCCCATTTGCGTCATTTTTTGGTGCAAAATCGGTGCAAACTTACAAAGTACAATTGTATTTTGGACGTTTGCGCTGCTTTTGCGTCAAAAAATGATGCACATGCGGCGCCAAAAAAGTATAAATATGTGCCTGAGTTTAAAATGACCAAAATGACTACTTATTTTGGTTAAGGTTTATTCTTCCCAGGTCACAGCACTACGCAGGTCCGGTTTCTAAGGTGGGACAAGGCCAATTTGCTTGATTGTCAGGCAGAAAGTTGGCATAATGGCTGGTGCCATGATGTGAAGTGAGCATGTCAGGTTGGCAGGCCTCTTACTGTTCCCAGCCTGACAAGTGCACTTCAGGCCTGTTATACTTGCACTTCATTAGAAACCCTGGGGGAGCTCACTGCAATCTCCCAGTCTCCTTTAGAGCGCTAAGTTTACTGCCCCAACCAATCCTGGCATACCAATTTTAATGATCTTAGTCATTTCAATAAATGACATAGGCCCTCATTACAACCTTGGCGGTAAATGCTGCCTACCGCCGTGCTGAGGGCAGCCAACATACCATGACCGTGGCGGTATACCACTATGGGTATTATGACCCACACAGAAAAATCCGCCACTATACAGACACCCACACAAGTCCGCCAGGCCGAAGGTCAGTGATAAACTGGCGGAACCAAAACACACACCGTTATACCAATAGGAATACGCCCACAGTATCGGGACCCACAAATCACCGCAGTGGTCTTTCAACCGCGGTAAACCAACGGCGGTACACACCGCCGCGCTTATAATACACACAGACTTACAAAACTGCACCACATTGGACATTTCAAACTACATACACCTGACACACATACATCCACCACACCCACACACCCACACACCCACACCACTATAAAACACACACCCACATTACCCACAACACTTTCAATGAAAAAAAAGATAGCTAACAGAGAGAGACAAGCCAGGAGCACCCACTCAATCTGAGCCACAGAACACCTTCAACCATACACCATCCACGCACCTCACAGCACACGCCACAACACATCACTACACACATCCTCACACATACCACTCACACCAAAAGACACCCCAGGTTTTCAGAGGAGGAGCTAAGGGTCATGGTGGAGGAAATCACCTTGGTAGAGCCACAGCTATTCGGATCACAGGTACAGCAGACGTTCATTTCAAGGAGGATGGAGCTATGGCGGAGAGTCGTGGACAGGGTCAACGCCTTGGGACAGCACCCCAGAACAAGGGATGACATCAGGAAGAGGTGGAACGACCTACGGGGGAAGGTGCATTCCGTGGTTGCAAGACACCAGGTAGCCGTACAGAGGACTGGCGGTGGACCACGACCCCCTCCCCCACAACTAACATGGGAGGAGCAAGTCTTGGCAATAATGCATTCTGAGGGCCTCGCAGGAGTAGCAGGACGACTGGACTCTGGTAAGTCAAATCTTTACTACTATATCCCCCACCTACCTGCATGCCATCACAAACTCCTACCCCTACCCTCACCCCATCACTCCACCACCAGCCCTGCATGCAACACCAATGCCTGGACACCCATCACAGACCTGCATGGACACCAGTCACAAAAGCATGCCCATTAGAGAGAATCACCTAGCCCACAAAATCACCACGCACACAAAGCAAAGCTGACAGGACTATCACAACCATACAGGGAAACACACCCATGCACAAGATGGCACACGCAGATACAATAACACTGCATTTACATCCCTACAGGACCCCCACTCAACGTCACGGAGAGGAGGTGCCACCAACATCCAGTCCCCCACAGAAGAGGCCCACAGTGATGACAGCAGCTCTGCACACCAGGATCGCGATGTCCAACCTGGCTCATCAGGGACCTCTGGACCCTCCCCCCTTGGCAAACACCAGCACAGCACCCACCCAGCGGGACCGTACCACTGTCCCCAGGACACATCAATCAGCAGTGTGTCCACCACTACAGGGACCACAGGCAACCCCACAAACCCAAGACAATCAGGGACCTGGGGTCAGTGGCAGTGGGCACACGGTTCAGGGGACAGAAGCACAGGACAACAGGGAAGCTGGGAGGACTGCTGTGTGACAGGGGGAGGACAGGCCCACAGAACCCACTCTCCACGAGGCACTTGCAGGGATCATGCGAGAATACCGACATTCCCAGGAGTCCTTGGGCCAGATACTGGCCAAGTTGCCGGAGACCCAGCGACTGCAGAAGGGACAGTACCTGGGGATCAGGGAGGACCTGAAGGACATCCACACCATCCTGGTCACCACTGCAGGGGTGCTGGCTGACATGGCCAACACCATGAGGGAGGCATTCGCACACCAACGTGCCCCTGACACTAGCCACACCGAAGAACAGCCCTCCACCTCCGCCAGCGCTAGTGAAAAGGAGGCCACGCCACTGGAACAACAGGCCACCAGCAGAAGGAGAACCACCCCACAAACGTTCCCTGCAATCCAGGCAGAAGCCAGAGAACATTGCCAAGACCCCCTGCCAGGAAATAAGACTCCTGATTGTCACCCTTGTGTCCCACTCTGTTATCCTGTCCACCTTGAACTGCCATTGCTCCCCTTCCTATGCCCCATTGGACAATTCACCTGTGATACAAAGAGACTGGACTCTAACTGGACATTCCCCCACCATCACCCAAGCCCATTGTACATTTCCCTCAACCTCTTAGCACTTAAATAAACACCCTTGGAACAAATACAAGTCTGGAGTATTTCAATTGATTGAAATTTGTATTAGTTCAACAATCTGTAAACATTGCAATTCATATGTACAGTTATATATACATTGGTATGACCTGTAGTGGGCAGCAGTAAACACACCAGAAGCCAGAGTGGGGCACAGAGATCTGAAAATATAGATGCCAAAGGCTACAGTAAGTAGCCATAGACAATGTAAAGTGAAGTTACAGTGTCTTACCTGTGTGTCACTGGAAGTACTGCTGTATGAGGGAACGCCTTTTGTCCACATCTTCATCCTCTGCCTCCTCTTCCTCACTGTCCACAGGCTCCACCGCTGCCACAATACCATCTCCAGGCTCATCCTCCTGCAGAAAAGGCACCTGGAGTCTCAAGGCCAGGTTGTGCAACATGCAACATGCAACGATGATCTGGCACACCTTCTTGGGTGAGTAGTACAGGGATCCACCAGTCAGATGGAGGCACCTGAACCTGGCCTTCAGGAGGCCGAAGGTTCTTTTAATTATCCGCCTTGTTAGCCCATGTGCCTCATTGTAACGTTTCTCTGCCCTTGTCCTGGTATTTCTCACTGGGGTCAGTAGCCATGAGAGGTTGGAGTAACCAGAGTCACCTGCAAATATCGAGGGATACCTGTTAGACACACACTCACCCTTAGGGACAACCCATACACCAATATATACTTGGTGGGGACCTTGGGCTCACCTATTAGCCACACCTGTTGCCTCTGGAGTTGAGCCATCACATATGGGATGCTGCTATTCCTCACAGAGCCAGGATACTTGGCATTCACATGGGAGATGTACTGGTCCGCCAAACACACCATCTGCACATGATGAGAGTGATAGCTTTTTCTATTCCTAAACACTTGTTCATTTCTCCGGGGGGGACAAATGCTACATGGGTACCATCAATGGCACCAATTATGTTGGGGATATGTCCCAGAGCATAAAAGTCAGCCTTTACTGTGGCCAAATCATCCACCTGGGGGAATACGATGTAGCTGCGCATGTATTTCAGCAGGACATACAACACTCTGGTCAACACGTTGGAGAACATTGGCTGAGACATCCGTGATGCCATGGCCACTGTTGTTTGGAAGGAACCACTTGCCAGGAAATGGAGCACTGACAGGACCTGTACTAGAGAGGGGATACCTGTGGGCTAGTGGATAGCTGAAATCAGGTCTGGCTCCAATTGGGCACACAGTTCTTGGACTGTGGCCCGATCAAGTCTGTAGGTTAGGATAATGTGTCTGTCCTCCATTGTCGCCAGGTCCACCAGGGGTTCTGTACACTGGAGGATGGGAGGATGTCTCCATCTCATATTCATCCTCAACAGTTGAAGTCTGAGGAGGGAAATGGTGAGCAGAAGGTCATATTCACACATCTATTGAAATAATGATGCATATCTTCATTTAAAGAACCAGTATGTGAATCCGAGAGTCAGTTGATGTGCCAATATCTGCTGTGACGCAGTTAGATGCCATGGCCTGTGCCCCCCTGAAATGGCGGCTGCCTGACCTGTGAGGAGGGTCAAGTGGAAATGAGGTAATTCCGCTGGCATTGTGCGCCTTTTCAGTCGGCGGTCGACGACTGCCGCGCAACTTCGCATTGGTTATCGTTAGGCCCTATCGGTTCCAGGAGTCAATGGCGATGTACACCGGCGGTGACGGCACGCACCGCTGTGAAAGTGACCGCCATTTTCTATCTGTTCACTCTCTTGCTACCTGACCTTCAACAGGAGAGGACCTACACTGCAAGTGCTGCTGTGACCTGTGTCTGGAAGCGACAATGGCTCATGAATCTGGGGAAACGGCCCCTGCCTTCACCTCGGAGGAGTTGGAGAGACGAGACTGGTGGATGAGGTTCTACCCCAGTACACTTTACTCTATGGTCCTCCAGACAAACAGGTAAGTACAATGTGAGCATGATGAGTGGGCCATGAATGTATGGAGTGCTGTGTATGTAAGCCACATGTACGGGGGCTGAGGTGTCCTGGGCAGAGTGCTGCATGTATGGTGGTCAATGTATGTGCATAAGGGGATGGGAGGGACATGGTGGGCCATGAGTATGACAGTCCAGGTGGTATGACTAATCACTTTTCTGCTGTCTTTTTCCTGTGGGTCAGCACCCATCAGAAAAAGGGTTTTCGGCGTGCCATCGCCAAGGAGGTGGGGACCCTGGGGGGTCTTTGACAGGTGGAGCACCCACTGCCGCAAACGGTGGGAGGACCTGCACCGCTGGCCAAGGAAGATGACGGAGGCCCAACGAGGAAGGGGTGCCCGCCGTACCCTGACCCCCCTGATGTTCTGCATCCTGGTGGTGGTCTGTCCGGAGTTGGATGGGCGCTTGAGGGCATCACAGCAGCCACAAGGGGGTGAGTACAAATTCAGAATCATGACATTGCACATGTTACGGTATTACCTGGGTGGGGATGTGGACTTTGGGTGCCCCTAAGGCAGGGGGAACATGGCAGGGTAGGTCCCTTTTTGGGCAGGCTCTGAAGCACTCCAACCCCAATGGTGTTAGTGGGCATCTCCTACTGGTCAGGGCCCTGTTTTTTTCAGGTGCGCAGCTGATGGCGTTATGCTAGGTACCCCATGGGCGGGTGACTATCTTTGTAACTGGTAGTGCATGGCCTGATCATAGGGCTGCTTCCTGTGTTTTGTGTATGCCAATGGTAGTTTGTCACCCTGTCCTTGTGTGCATTAGCATCATCTGGCGGAGGAGCAGAGGCACCGGCGACGGAGGGAGCTGCATCCCACATGGGCCTGGAGGCCAAATCCACCGAGGGTGAGGGCACCAGTGGGATAGAGGGCGAGTAGAGCACCACGACGGAGACAAGAGGGGACACTACAGACAGTGACTCCTCCTCTGATGGAAGCTCTCTGGCAGACACCTCTGTGCCCACCCCAACAACAGGTACAGCTGCCACCTCCCCTACCAGCACCGCCCTCCCAGCAGCCACTCAGCGTGTTTCCTGTGCCCGCTCACCCAAGAGGGTGGGCATCTCCTTCGCCCCAGGCACCTTAGGCCCTGCCCCAGTCAGCCCTGCTGCCTTCAGTGAGGAGGCTATTGACCTCCTGAGATCCCTCACTGTTGGGCAGTCAACCATAGTGAATGCCATCCAGGGTGTCCAGAGGCATTTGCAACAAACAAATGCATACCTGGAGGGCATTCCCTCTGGCGTGGAGGCCCAACAGAGAGCATTTCAGGCTCTGGCCTCCGCACTGATGGCAGCCATTGTCCCTGTATCCAGCCTCCCGCCTCCAACTTCCTCTACCCAGTACCAATCCCCTCAACCCCAGCCTATCCCAAGCACACCTTCAGACCAGCATTCACCCAAATCAACATACAGAAGTGGCTCAGGCAAACACAAGCACCACACTTCATCTCACAGGCACTCACACAAGCACCATCCTCATGCAGAGATACCAACATCCACTGCCTCCACTGTGTCCCCCTCCTCCTCGTCATCCACCTCCCTCCCAGTAGCATCTCCACTCACACCTGCATGCACTGCATGCTCATCCACTACCTTCATCACCATAACGCTCATCACTACACACGCCTTACTGGCAGTCACCACCCCCACATCCATGCACACATCCCCTGTGTCCTCTCCCAATGTGTCTGTGACCCCTCCTCCCAAAGTATACAAACGCAAGCACACACCTACCCAACAGCCATCCACCTCCCAACAGCATACAGCTCATGCACCTGCACCCAAACACAGCAGATTGACACCTCCTACAACCACTCCCTCTTCCTCCACCCCCAAACCTTGAACCTCTTCCTGCCCCAATGTCCCTAAGAAGCTCTTCCTAGCAAACATTGACCTCTTCCCTACCCAGCTCCCCCGTCCTTCAGCTCGGGCCAGGGTGGCCAAAACCCAGCCCAGCACCTCAGCCACCAAATCCACATCCGCTGTGGTGTCTGCAGCTGTCAGAGGCTCAAAGGGGGCACCCGTCAGCCCAGCCAGTGTGCCACCAACCCCTGCCAAGGGCAAGAACATTCTGCCACCTGGCAAGGTGAAGAAGGGGACAACATCCAGCAGGGTGAAGGAGCCACAACCACCCAGCAAGGCCACCTCAAAGACTCCAGCTGCCAGACCCAAGGTGACACCACCATCTGCCAAGGGCAGGAAGGGGCACAAAACACCAGCCAAGCCACGTCAGCTGTCCGAGCCTGCAGCTGAAGGCCTGGTGGCTACCAGCCCAACCGCCAGCACCGGCATGTGCACTGCGGCCAGCACCGCCACCTGCACCACCTCAAGCACCGCCACCTGCACCTCTACTGTCAGCAACAGCAGCCCCAGTGGGAAGCCGCCCCAGGCTGCAGGAGAATAGCTGGAGCCTCTCCGCACCACTGGCAGCACCAGCACCTGCACCACGGCCAGCACCGCCACCTGCACCACCCCAAGCACTGCTGCAAGCACTGCCGCAAGCACTGGAAACTGCACCGCTGACAGTAGCACCAATGCCAGCAGCAGAAGCCCCAGTGGGCAGCCATCCGAGGCTGCAGGAGAAAAGCTGGAACCTCCCCCCACCACTGGCAGCACCACTACCGGCACTACCAACACTGTGCAGCCGTAGCCGCCGCCAGATGGACTGTAGCCCTCCCTCCATGGACTATCATGCATCCTGGCCACTGAAAATCTCGTGGCTCTGACACCCAGGTGAAGGACTGTGACCTGGCACCCTCCATGTGCTGCATCACTGGGCACCAAGCCCCCTCCAGAACCAGTGGAGAAAGGCATCCACTCACCCTATCCTTGGCAGGATAAAGCACAGTGGGCACCAAGCCCCCTCCAGAACTAGTGGAACATGTCACCCACTTGAGAGACTGTGGCTTTACACTCCCCAGGACCAAGCAATGGGCAAACCACCCACTTGAGAGACTTGAGAGACTGGGGCTTTGCACTCCCCAGGACCAAGCAGTGGGTAAAAAACCCACTTGGGAGACTTGAGAGCCTGTGGCTTTGAGAGACCTGAGAGACTGTGGCTTTGCACTCCCCAGGACCAAGCAGTGGGCAAACCACCCACTTGGGAGACTTGAGAGACTGTGGCTTTGCACTCCCCAGGACCAAGCAGTGGGCAAACCACCCACTTGAGAGACTGTGGCTTTGCACTCCCAAGGACCAAACAGTGGGCATACCACCCACTTGAGAGTCTTGAGAGACTGTGGTTTTGCACTCCCCAGGACCAAGCAGTGGGCATGGAGCCCCCTCCAGGAGCAGTGGCGCAGTACCATCTTCCGGCTAAGGTGCCCCCCGTCACCCTTCCCCGTGAGGTGCCTGTGTGTTTTCGACCTGATGCCCCTGCAGTGTTCTCTCTATTTTGCAGCAGGAGTCAAGTGTGGGCTTGGCCTATGTGTTATAGCCCAGTGGGCCACAGACTATTTTTGTATGTGGACATTGTACCTCATTTTGTATATAGTGTATATATTACACATACTGCTTATTTATTTATGAACGTTTTTCTCTACATTTCTAATATTACACTCATTTGACTCCATTCCTTTTGTCCTTGTGTTGTTCCAGAGTGTTACGGGGTCTATATGTAATGTTGTTGCATGTGTTTGTGTGTATGGTGTTTGGGGTGAAGGTGGGGGTGGTGGTGTTGCGTGTGTGTGTCACTCTCTTTTTCCTCCCCCGCCTCCCCTGTGTACCAGGTGCAGTACTCACCGTGGTCGCTGGCGTTGGTACTCCTGGAAGATGTGAAGATACACCAGCATGGGTGACACCTGTAGTTGGGCTCCATGGTGTCCTGGTTCTTCCTTGAGTGTCGAGAGGTGAGTGGTTTCCCTTTAAAGTACTGTTTCCGCCGTGCTTTTGATGGCGTTGGTACCACCCCGGAAAAGCTGGCGGATGGGCGGGTTGTAATGGGGTGGGCGGTACATTGTCTTCCACCTGGCTGTTGGTGGTTACCGCCACAGTGTTTGTTGCTAACGTCGTGGCAGTCAGAGTGTTAAAGTGGCTGTATGTGTTGGCGGTTTCCGCCGTGGTCATGATTCCATTGTTGTTAACGCCGGCCTGTTGGGGGTATTGCTGCCGCTTTAACACCGACCGCCAGGGTTGTAATGAGGGCCATAGTCACTTACTACAGTTTCTAGCTAAAGCCCGTCCAATGCAATCAATCAATCAATGAATTTATAAAGCGCACTACGTACCCGTGAGGGTTTCAAGGCGCTGGGGGAGGGGGGGAAGGGAGTGCTGCTACTGATCGAAGAGCCAAGTTTTGAGGAGTCTTCTGAAGGCGAGTAGATCTTGGGTCTGGCGTAGGTTGGTCGGGAGGAAGTTCCAGGTCTTGGCGGCAAGGTAGGATAAGGATCTGCCGCCGGAGTTCTTTCGCTGGATGCGGGAAGGAAGTGATCCAGTCGAGGGCTTTGTCTTCTATTCCGGCTTCGAAGAGGCGAGCTATCAGGGTGCGGAGGCAGACTGTGTCGAAGGCAGCAGATAGGTCCAGGAGGATGAGGGCTGATGTTTCGCCGTTGTCCAGTTGTCGTCTGAGGTCGTCTGTGGCGGCTAGAAGGGCGGTCTCGGTGCTGTGGTTCCGTCTGAACCCTGACTGGGAGGGGTCCAGGATGTTGTTGTCTTCGAGGTGGCGGGTCAGTTGCATGTTGGCGATTTTTTCGATGACCTTCGCCGGGAACGGGAGCAGGGAGATGGGGCGGAAGTTCGTAAGATCTTGAGTGTCAGCTTTGGGCTTCTTGAGGAGGACGTGGATTTTGGCATGCTTCCAACTTTCCGGGAATGTTGCTGTTTCGAAGGAGATATTGATGACCTTCCGTAGTTGGGGGGCGATGATTGTGTCGTCTTTGTTGTACACATGGTGTGGGCATTGTAGGAGGCTGGACTGGCTTGTAGTGAGTACCTAGGGGTACTTGCACCTTGCACCAGGCCCAGTTATCCGTTATTAGTGTATAGGGTGTCTAGCAGCTTAGGCTGATAGATAATAGTAGCTTAGCAGAGCAGCTTAGGCTGAACTAGGAGACGAGTGAAGCTCCTACAGTACCACTAGTGTCATATACACAATATCATAAGAAAACATAATACACAGATATACTAAAAATAAAGGTACTTTATTTTTATGACAATATGCCAAAAGTATCTCAGTGAGTACCCTCAGTATGAGGATAGCAAATATACACAAGATATATGTACACAATACCAAAATATGCAGTAATAGTCTTAGAAAACAGTGCAAACAATGTATAGTTACAATAGGATGCAATGGGGACACATAGGGATAGGGGCAACACAAACCATATACTCCAAAAGTGGAATGCGAACCACGAATGGACCCCAAACCTATGTGACCTTGTAGAGGGTCGCTGGGACTATTAGAAAATACTAAGGGTTAGAAAAATAGCCCACCCCAAGACCCTGAAAAGTGAGTGCAAAGTGCACTAAAGTTCCCCAAGGGACATAGAAGTCGTGATAGGGGAATTCTGCAGGAAAGACACAAACCAGCAATGCAACAACGATGGATTTCCAGTCGAGGGTACCTGTGGAACAAGGGGACCAAGTCCAAAAGTCACAAGCAAGTCGGAGATTGGCAGATGCCCAGGAAATGCCAGCTGTGGATGCAAAGAAGCTGCCACTGGACAGTAGAAGCTGAGGTTTCTGCAGGAACGACAAGGGCTAGGAACTTCCCCTTTGGAGGACGGATCTCTCACGCCGTGGAGAGTCGTGCAGAAGTGTTTTCCTGAAGAAAGACCGCCAACAAGCCTTGCTACCTGCATATCGTGCGGTTAGGGTTTTTGGATGCTGCTGTGGCCCAGGAGGGACCAGGATGTCGCCAATTACGTCTGGGGACAGAGGAGGCGTCGAGCAAGACAAGGAGCCCTCTCAGAAGCAGGCAGCACCCGCAGAAGTGCCAGAACAGGCACTACAAAGATGCATGAAACGGTGCTCACCCGAAGTCGCACAAAGGAGTCCCACGTCGCCGGAGGACAACTTAGGAAGTCGTGCAATGCAGGTTAGAGTGCCGTGGACCCAGGCTGGACTGTGCACAAAGGATTTCAGCCGGAATTGCACGGAGGCCGGAGTGGCTGCAAAAGTCGTGGTTCCCAGAAATGCAGTCTGGCGTGGGGAGGCAAGGACTTACCTCCACCAAACTTGGACTGAAGAGTCACTGGACTGTGGGAGTCACTTGGACAGAGTTGCTGGATTCAAGGGACCTCGCTCGTCATGCTGAGAGGAGACCCAGGGGACCGGTGATGCAGTTCTTTGGTGCCTGCGGTTGCAGGGTGACGATTCCGTCGACCCACGGGAGATTTCTTCGGAGCTTCTAGTGCAGAGAGGAGGCAGACTACCCCCACAGCATGCACCACCAGGAAAGCAGTCGAGAAGGCGGCTGGATCAGCGTTACAGAGTTGCAGTAGTCGTCTTTGCTACTTTGTTGCAGTTTTGCAGGCTTCCAGCGCGGTCAGCAGTCGATTCCTTGGCAGAAGGTGAAGAGAGAGATGCAGAGGAACTCGGATGAGCTCTTGCAATCGTTATCTAAGAAATTCCCCAAAGCAGAGACCCTAAATAGCCAGAAAAGAGGGTTTGGCTACTTAGGAGAGAAGATAGGCTAGCAACACCAGAAGGAGCCTATCAGAAGGAGTCTCTGATGTCACCTGCTGGCCCTGGCCACTCAGAGCAGTCCAGTGTGCCAGCAGCACCTCTGTTTCCAAGATGGCAGAGGTCTGGAGCACACTGGAGGAGCTCTGGGCACCTCCCAGGGGAGGTGCAGGTCAGGGGAGTGGTCACTCCCCTTTCCTTTGTCCAGTTTCGCGCCAGAGCAGGGCTGAGGGGTCCCTGAACCGGTGTAGACTGGCTTATGCAGAAATGGGCACCATGTGTGCCCATGAAAGCATTTCCAGAGGCGGGGGGAGGCTACTCCTCCCCTGCCTTCACACCATTTTCCAAAGGGAGAGGGTGTAACACCCTCTCTCTGAGGAAGTCCTTTGTTCTGCCTTCCTGGGCCAAGCCTGGCTGAACCCCAGGAGGGCAGAAACCTGTCTGAGGGGTTGGCAGCAGCAGCAGCTGCAGTGAAACCCCGGGAAAGGCAGTTTGGCAGTGCCAGGGTCTGTGCTAGAGACCCGTGGGATCATGGGATTGCACCATCAATGTCAGGATGGCATAGAGGGGGCAATTCCATGATCTTAGACATGTTACATGGCCATATTCGGAGTTACCATAGTGAAGCTACACATAGGTAGTGACCTATATGTAGTGCACGCGTGTAATGGTGTCCCCGCACTCACAAAGTCCGGGGAATTGGCCCTGAACAATGTGGGAGCACCTTGGCTAGTGCCAGGGTGCCCACACACTAAGTAACTTAGCACCCAACCTTTACCAGGTAAAGGTTAGACATATAGGTGACTTATAAGTTACTTAAGTGCAGTGTAAAATGGCTGTGAAATAACGTGGACGTTATTTCACTCAGGCTGCAGTGGCAGGCCTGTGTAAGAATTGTCAGAGCTCCCTATGGGTGCAAAAGAAATGCTGCAGCCCATAGGGATCTCCTGGAACCCCAATACCCTGGGAACCTCAGTACCATATACTAGGGAATTATAAGGGTGTTCCAGTAAGCCAATGTAAATTGGTAAAATTGGTCACTAGCCTGTTAGTGACAATTTGAAAGAAATGAGAGAGCATAACCACTGAGGTTCTGGTTAGCAGAGCCTCAGTGAGACATTTAGGCATCACACAGGGAACACATACCTATAGGTCACAAACTTATGAGCACTGGGGTCCTGGCTAGCAGGGTCCCAGTGACACATAACAAACATACTGAAAACATAGGGTTTTCACTATGAGCACTGGGCCCTGGCTAGCAGGATTCCAGTGAGACAGTGAAAACACCCTGACATACACTCATAAACAGGCCAAAAGTGGGGGTAACAAGGCTAGAAAGAGGCTACTTTCTTACAGGCATGGGTCAGACGGTGATCCTGAGTGGATGGAGTTCATGATCTTGAGTGCCTCTGTGTCGTTGACGTTGGTCCAGGAGGTCAGGTGGTTGGTGCATGTGGTGCTTGCGGGGATGGGGTCTGGCGTGGTTGTGGTGGAGAAGCTGTTGTGGATGTCAGTGATGTTCTGGAGGAAGAAGGAGGACAGAGAGTCGCAGAGTTCTTGGGATGGTGGGATGGTGGGATGTCGTTGACGTTGGTGCTGGGATTGGAGAGTTCTTTCACGATGTTGAAGAGCGCTTTGCTGTTGTGTGCGTTTTTATTCAGGCGGTCTTTGAAGGAGGATCTTTTGGTTATTCTGATGAGATGGTGGTGCCTGTGGGAGGCGTCCTTGAGGGCTGTGTGGTTGTCGGGGGTGCGTTCATGGAGCCATTTCTTTTTTAGTTTCCGGCAGTCGCGTTTGGAGGCTTGGAGCTCGTCGGTGAACCAGGTGGCTTTTTTGCAGGCTTGGTTGTTGGGTGGGTTCTTGAGTGGCACTAGGGAGTTAGCACAGTTGGTGATCCACTGTCTGAGGTTGAGAGCGGTGGTCTCTGGGTCGGTGGGTGGGTTCTGGGCGAGGGTATTGGTTCGTTGCTCTTCGGTGACTTTGCTCCAGCAGCGGCAGGGTGGTTGTTGGGGGCGGTGGTGCTTGGTTTGTTTCTTGAAGGTGAAGTGGATGCAGTGGTTGTCGGTCTAGTAGAGTTCGGTGGTGTAGTTGAAGGTGATGTGGGCGCTTGGGGTGAAGATGTGATCAAGCGTGTGGCCGGCGATGTGTGTGGGAGTGGTGATAAGTTGTCGGAGTCCGAGGTTGGCGATCAGCGTGGTGGAGTTGGGGTCGTTGTTGTTCTCTAAGTGGAAATTGAGGTCTCCGAGGAGGACGTAGTCCGTGGAGGGGAGTGCGTGGGTGCTGGGGAGTTTGGCAATGGTGTCGTTGAAGGGTGCTCGTGGGCCCGGGGGTCTGTAGATGAGTGTTCTTCTGAGGGTGGTGTTGGGGTCGGTGTGGATCTGGAAGTGTAGGTGCACGGCGGTCTTGAGGGTGTCGTCCGTGTAGGTGGAGACTTTGAGGGTGAATTTGTGGGCGATGGCTATTCCTCCTCCGATGCCGTTGGTGCGGTCTCTTCGAGTGATGTTGTAGCCGTCCGGGATGGCTATGGCGATGTCAGGTGCCGAGGGATTGTTCCACCAGGTTTCGGTCAGGAAGGCTACGTCTGGGGCGGTGGTGTCGAGCAGGTCCCAGAGTGCGATGGCGTGCTTGCATGCGGAGCGGGTGTTGAAGAGTATGCAGTGGAGGTGGTTGGATCCGGCTTTGGGGGGTTTCGTTGTTCTGTCGCAGGTGAATTTGCAGGTGTGGCAGGATAAGGGACCGTTGGTGTTCCTTGGAGAGGACTAAAAGCAGTCAGTGTTGTGGCCAGGGTTGAGGGCGTTAAGGTCGCTGGCCGTGTAGCGACGTCTGGAGGTGCGGGGTCCCTAGGACCATGGGGGGTGGCGCTGGTCGCGGTCCAGGCGCGGACGGGCGCAGATGGTCTTGCCTCTGGCGCGCCTCTGGCATGCCAGGGGCGCGCCCGCTGCGCAGACACGCAGCGACCACCATTAAGAAGGGAGGAGAGAGGGAGGAGCAGCTGGGTGGCGGGAGGGAGAGGTGAATGGGGGCGCGAGGGGGCAGGCCGCAGGGACGCAGCAGCAGGGGAACGTGAGCGGCTCAGAGAGAGCCAGAGCGGGGGAGCGCACAAGGGGCAAAAACAGGCGCAAAAGCCTGAAAAGGCACAAAAAGTGGAACAAAACAGATGGAAACTGCACAATAAAAACAAGGCAATAAAACAGAGCACAAAAAACACAATGTACCAATGCAGAAGTCTAGAGACACTTACCAGAATCCCACTAGAAACCAGGGATGAGGCGCAGGCGGGTGCCTGCGGGTGGAGGAGGGCCTCGAACACGCGAACAGCAGCGTGGGCGGGGGTCAGGGACACGGATGCAGCTAGGTGGTGCTGCGATCGTGGGGGAGCGAGCTCCTGACCTATGCATGCTGAATAGTAATCCTTTATTCAACCTCGAAGGTTAGCACCTGGGCTTCCTTGTTACACAGCACACACAGTAAAATGATGTGTTTATATTGCCAGTTAGCCACCCTAGTTGTCTGTAAGTTAAAGAAGGAGCATTAGTTCTAATGGTTATCTAATGGTAGATTTTATTTTTGTACATTGATCAAAATTAGCCTTAGTTCTACTGTTTGCCCTTCTTTTGTTTTTCACAATATTTTCATGGGGAGGATCTCACCAAACTCTCCGCATGTCATTAGCGGTCACCTAGGTAAACCAACCCCCCCTTCCCCACAATATTTACACCCCATCACTTTAAAACATCACCAGACACAACTAGTGGCGTGGCAACGTAGTAGCTGTGGTACTGTAGGTCTGCCAAGTTCTTAAGAGCACGTTTAATCATTGGAGCCCCCTCCTGTGCTCACTGTTGGCTGCTGGTGGATAGAGCCCCTCACCAGCAGCAATGGGAGTGTGGCAGTATTATAAGAAGACAGTAAAGATGATAAGATGTCATTTGGAATGGAGCCTGAAGTCACCAGAATATATGTTGTTACTAGAAAGCATATATATCGTGAAGTCATCAACCAGAAGCATAAATGAAGATATTGACGGATTTAGAGAGAATAAAATTAAGTTCAATTGTAAGTAATGAAAAAACGATCTCTTGTAATGTAGCGCATTGCAACATTCATAGGCAAAGTTAGAATATCAAGGACAAATCAGTCTAAAATTCGTTCATGTGTTTTTATGCAGTTTAACAAAGGAGACAACATGTTAGTCGCCTGTTCATGATTTAAACACCATAATAAAAGTACTGTGTTCTTTGATTATTGTGAAATGTTGATAACAATACTGAAATACAAGGGTGGGATTCCAACAAAGAAGTGAAAGGCCATACATGTACAATAGTATTACATGATTCGGACACCACTTCGCACCTCGTGAACACTAAGTCGTAAGCCAATTCTCTTTTAAAGGCAGACCCAAATGTAGAGAACATCTAGGATTCAGAATATTAACATTTCTATCTGGATGAGTTTTTCCCCATATGGTAATATCATTTTCACTCTGACCTGAGTTCTGATGAGTGCTGCTGCAGGGTAAAAAATTTTTGAAAAATAATGATTGTCTATATTCAACACGTCTACAGTTGTTATTTTTGCAAAATGTCAAATAGACTCCAAAATCCCTATTGGACAGACACAGACATGCTGGCGAAGATAATTTCAGAAATGTTTGGAAAAGGGTTCAGGAAAATCCATTGTAACTTCAGCACATTAAATCACCGGTTTTAGGAGCAAACGCATAATGAAAATATAAACCAGGATGGCCATCAGAAGAACAAACTTCATTTGAACTGTATAAGGATTGCTAGTGTGAACATTTACATTAAAATGTGTTAGAAATAGCATTACAAGTTACAACTTCTAAGGCAGCCAATGTTTAAATGATCAATACTTCAAACGTTTGGAAAGTATAGGTATAAATCAGATCTTACCTGTGATTTCAGTTTTATTGCACCCTGTTTAATATGGTATTACATGTGTAAAGGCAGAGTTACACAAACTTTTCCAGGTGAGTGAAAGGAACACCTAGAAAGATTTGTAATAAATGTATGTTTAAAATCTGGTTGATTTCTAAGAGCAAAAATGTCCAAGTTACAAATTTAAGACATCTTACTTGGCACAGTTACCCACGTGTAAGCAGGAGCACGATTGCAAAAACATTGCATTGCAGACTGTAAAGTTGAAAGAGGTGGATGTTCCATGGGTGTTCCAGGGAGTTCCATTTGATCGATGTGGAGGGAAGCTATATTTTCTGCATTGCTACCCCTGATTTTTCACCATATTCTTGATACTTGGTATTAGGAATCTGCGCACTGTCATTCTGTGCCATTGGTACTGGTAAAATTGGTATTACCTAATTGGTCTACTTACCTTTCCTTTAAGGCAATAGTGAATGGCACAACAATGCAGCTTGGCATGGAAGTGAAATCTCAAATGTGGGCTACAGTATCTAGTTACACCACTCATCTTCCTGACTACAAAATATGGCTCCAGGGGGCAGTAGCCTGATCTTTGGACCTATGAAGACAGGAATTGTGTCTTCAACTGGCCATTTAATAGGCATTAGTCACTTGGGAGTGGACAGGATCAATTGCTAAAACAAAAGGCAACCTTGAACCTACCTCTTGCTACTGGGAGATGCCAAGTGGAACTGCCCCAATTAATTCCTTAAACTCTCCTTGAATTATTGGAACCAGCTCTAGAAAAAGAGAACTCAGTTTTGTCCGTACAAGAGGGATTTGACCCTGTTTTATAGTGGTCCAGAGACCGCTCAGCTGGAAGAAGAGTTATGCCATCTGGAAAGTCAATTTTTATAGTAAAGCGAAGAGAAAGTACATCAAAAAGGAGGTGGGCATAGGGTGAAAAATTAAACTGGATTGGATAGAGAAAATTCTCCAGTTACTGGCTAATATAGGGGATAAGGCACCTCAACACACATCCTCGAACATTCCTAGACTTAGCAAGATAAGCGTCTGATTAAAGTGTCTCTGCTGGGAGAAAAAAACACTGACTTGCCTAGCACCCAGGCACTGGAACTGTTCTCTTAGGAGAAAGTGGTTAACCTCTGGTTGACTACTCTCTGGACACAAAAAGTGGAATGACTCGATTCCAACAAGACATAGATGGCCATAAAAGACTAGATAAGGGACTAGTTAGGGTTGGAGGGAGACCTAAGGCCTCAGTACGACTTTGGCAGTCTGATAGTAAGACCCCCGCAGTTGCAACCGCCAAAAGCCTGCCATGTTGGCAGTCACCTGACCGCCATATTAAGTGATACGAGGTTCAGACCGCAAAAAAAATGCCAATTTCCCGAAACTGCCAAGACTCAGACGGGTGGAAAAAAAGGCAGTCAGACCACCAGCAGCACCAGCCCAACAAAAATCAACCAATCTAATTACGATTCACAAATCACAAGAGCATTTCTTCCATGGTGGAAAACCATTGGCGGTGCGAGCCACTGCGGTCTGAACTCACATCAGTCAGAACACCACTCACCATTGGACTGTTCGAATACCCCACACCTGACACACATTCACACAGCTGACACTCTGCACTATAAAACACACTGCTACACAACCCACAATCCTTTGCAACCAGAATGCCATTCACACCCAGAGAGTAGGATAAACCAAACAAACTTGCAAAAAAAACAATAGGCACCCCTACACATAACACTCAGCACACATCCCACATTTGCACAACAGACACAACACACAATTTATAAACTCGCACTATACACAACCGTCACCCACTCACATCACAGCACCCACACATTATCACAAACATCATTCATCCTACTATTCACTTTCTCACTGTCTTTAGCACCACTACCATGTTCTCACAAAAACACCCATGTTTCACTGATGATGAGTTGAGGGTCATGATGGACAAAATTGTCAGGCTAGAGCCTTATCTATTTGGAGCACAGGTCCAGCAAACATCAATAGCCAGGAAAATGGAGTTATGGCAAAAGATAGTCGACAGGGTGAATGCAGTAGGCAGTTACCCACGCACAAGGGAGGACATCGGGAAGAGGTGAAAAGACCTCAGGGGAAAGGTACATTCCATGGCATCCAGGCACCAGCTGATGGTCCTCAAGACTTGTGGTGGGTCCCCGCCTTCTCCCCCACAGTTCACATCATGGGAGGAGAAGGTCTTGGATATCCTGCATCCTGAGGGCCTGGCCGGAAACCTAAGGGAATAGAGTCAGGTAAGCAACAACAACATCCATGTCACCAAACACTTATGTCTTGCATGCACACTCATCACCTTCCCCCACCCCAATGATCAAACCACCCACCACTCCCTGTCCAAATCTCCAAATACCCCTCACAGCCATGCCACATGTCAAGTACACTCACCTTGGGCCACAGAGATTGGGAAGGACATGTGAAATGCTGGGAACTGACAGCACTACAACTCCCAGAAGGCACTGTTATAGCATTAACAAAACCAGAACCGTGCACTGTGTGAAATGTCTTGCATGTGAACTAACAATCAAAGCAAACCAAAACTGAATGGTCCACTACGTAACAGTTCATGGCAATGACAGCTATGCAATGGCCCACTACCAGTACCAATACAAGCAAATCACAGCCACCGCTGTAACTCAATACCAAACTGGACTCAGAGAAAAGATCCCTAATAATGTAATGTACTCACATGGGGGGACACTTAAGTGGCAAACTGAACACACTTGCAGTACATCCAGACCAAGGGCCAGGACAAATTGTAACACTGATTTTGTGTGCTAGCTCCGAAATCAATGTGCATTGTTCTGCTAGTAGTTGGCCCAATGACGCCATTCACCTTACTGGGAGAGAATTGTACTTTGGCGTGTCTTTATTCAGACAAGATATGAGGGTATTTGCAGCCAATTAAACACCAACATATTCCAAGAGAATGGAGCATGCAGTATGCAGTTTCAAATCTCTGTGTCCCATAATGTGATAACACAGATTAAGTAGCAGCTCTGATTGGCATGTCAGAGGATCATGTAAAGGCAGTGTGTGCATCTCATACACCATGTTTATCTAATTGATGCATCATTTGTTGCATCACATACACCAACTCTCTGTTCCATGTTTCCTACAGGTAACCGTGCCATTCCAACATGGAGAGAATACCAGAGACACACATTACCCCTCTGGATGAAAGCCCCACTGAGGAAAACAGCCCTGGATGTCTGGACACTGACGACGAAGCTGGCCCATCAGGGACACCTGGTAATCAACAGCTGTCAGCCTCACCCTGCCCACAATGGCTCCTCCCAGCCCTGTTGCAACTACATCACAAGAAGCATTCACCCCCAAACCAGTGTCCTAACGACAGTCCATTCCAATGTGTGTCTCCCGTACAGATACATGAATCTCCTCATGTCACCCCTGAGAATGATGGTCCTGCCACCACTGGGAGTGGGCACACTGTGCCAGGGGCACAAGTACGTGGGGGTAGGACGTGTGGCAGGGATGGTGTGAGCCAGAGGATGGGGGCTCCAAGGGTCACAACTGACCAGGAGATCATCTCCCAAGTCTTGGGAGCCTACCAAAACTCCCAAGGCATGATAGGTCAGGTACTGATCATGAAGGGGGATCAGACAGCTGCAGAGGGACAACCACCAGGAAGCCATGCATCAGCAGTAGGTACAAAACACCATCCTGACTTCCATTTCTGGAGTGCTGAGGGACTCAACAAAACCCTGAGTAGCTTTAGCACCCAACATCAGGCCTCTTCCACCAGCCATGAGGCATCAGACTCCTTGACATCTGTGGCTGCTAGTGGAATTGAGGCCCTGCCAGGCGAAGGGACTGCCTCAGACACGCCACCCTCTGTAGCAGAAGACGTGGACATCCATCCAGACATCCAGGAGGAGCAGATGCCAAGGCCAAACCCACTGCTGGGAAGTGAACCTCTACTAATTGGTTCCCCTTGTGTGTCACTGATACACTCTGTTGACTGTTCGGACACCTAAATCCATTTTCCTATGTTGCAAGGACATTAGGCTTGTGTTTCCAAATGGTGCAGCAGCTACCCTGATGACTGAACCCTTCACTGTTCTTTCAGTTTTGTTTCAATTCACACATTACGTTGGTATTGTAACATACGCATGACACAAGTCACTTCTATTGGAAATATCTACACATTTATTAGGAGAATGGTAATCAGCACATTGTGAAGTAATGCTGTAGACTTCAGTGTTTCAGCATATGTGTCATACACTGCCAACCCACAAAATACAGAAGTTATGGACATGTCAGTCTATGACCATCCCAGGAGGCAGACAGATTGGTTCAATTGATCATCGGTTAAAGCCTTATCACATACCTATACCTCATCTTCACAAATCACCATACCCCATCAAAAAGACAGAGGTCAGTGCTAAGCTCTCCAGCCATGGAACCTTCCACTTACCATGGCCAGGTATCTGTAGGCTTGCCACTCACCTATGTCAGTCCTCAAACACATGCATATTGGTCTGCAATGAGGAAACACACTGATAGCTATTCACAAGTTAGGTTGCATACAAAACAAATCACAATGATGGTGGAGGGTCCGGATACCAAACTGTGACATGTGTCAGGCACAAATGGACACAAACATACTACCACTTGAGCCACCTACAATACAAAACAGGTCCAGTTTGTGGAAAAGGATACTTCCAAACCACTGTCCTGGCATTCTGGGCATAGAATTCACACATCACAAATCTGATGCATTACAGTACCTGGTCTAACCCATGTCCACTGCTCATGTCAGTCTGCAAATCCCATCTGCCTGGGACACTGTATGACAATGCCAAATGAGGATGGGCCAAACAGCCAGTCTGCAAATCAGTGATTGACAAAGATAAGGTATAGGCCAGAGTGGAACACAAACATCACATTGTCTATGTATAACTACAAAAGTTACTTTGATTGCGCATTTGCTGAATAATAGATCATGTACATTACATTTCTGTACACAATTCAAAGGAACATCCAGCATGCATATCTGAGTCAGGAGCTTTAGAGCCACTTAATACCACACTGATGGTGGCGAGAAGCACATTACATGGCATGCATTACCTCAACGATGCCCCATGGAATCTCATTAGTAACATCACATCACAGACCTTGAGTCAGTTAAAGTACTGATTGATGACAACTACCCTGATGTCTCCATCTTCAACCTCATCATGCTCATCCTCACTTGGCTGTCTGCATTTCCACCCACAGGATCAGCAGGCTCGCCCTCATCTGGTATCTGACATCTCAGGGCAAGGTTGTGGAGCAAGCAGCAGGCAACAATTATTTGACATACTTTGTAGGGTGATTAGAGGATGGCTCCTCCAGATTTGTCTATGGAGCTAAATCTAGCCTTCGAGAGCCCAAAGGTCTGCTCAACGACATGCCTTGTTCTTCCGTGGGCCTCATTGAAGCAGACTTCCCCAGGCATGGTTGGGTGACTCACTGGTGTCAATTACCAAGGACAGTTTGGGTAGCCAGAGTACCCTGTAAAGTATAGTTACAACAATCCAAACTTTAATCTTGGGCATCCACATATATGGTAGCAGGATAAAAGGGACAAATACCTATGACATGCATGACTTACCAACCAGCCAGGCCCTATCTGTGTATACTCGTATCATTAGCTGTGGGTTATTGCTGTTCCAATCAATCAGGGATTTGTAAAGCGCACTACTCACCCGTGAGGGTCTCAAGGTGCTCAGGAGGGAAGGAGGGATCGTGGGGAGGGAGCTGCTGCTAATGCTCAAACAGCCAGGTCTTGAGAAGTTTCCTGAAGATAAGGAGGTCTTTGGTCTGGCACAGGTGGGTGAGAAGAGTGTTCCAAATTTGGCGGTGAGGTGTGAAAATGATTTACCGCCGGTTGTAGTTCTGTGGACGCGTGGGACGGTTGCGAGGGCGAGGTCAGCGGAGTGAAGATGCCGGGTGGGGGTGTAGAAGGAGAGTCGTTTGTTGAGGTATTCTGGTCCGGTGTTGTGCAGTGCTTTGTGAGCATGGGTGAGGAGTTTGAAGGTGATTCTCTTGTTGACTGGGAGCCAGTGCAGGTTTTTCAGGTGGTCTGTGATGTGGGAGTGGTGGGGGATGTCCAGGATGAGGCGTGCAGAGGCATTCTGGATGCATTGCAGCCTCTTCTTCTGGAGTTTGGCCGTGGTTCCTGCATAGAGGGCATTGCCGTAGTCCAGTTTGCTGCTTACAAGGGCCTGGGTGACTGTTCTTCTGGTTTCAGTGGGTATCCATTTTTAGATCTTTCGGAGCATGCAGAGGGTGTTGAAGCAGGAGGAGGAGATGGCATTGACTTGCTGGGTCATGGATAGTGAGGGGCCCAAGATGAATCCTAGGTTGCATGCATGGTTGGTGGGAGTCAGAGCGGTTCCAATGGTGTAATGTTGACAAGTACATTTGCAGGCACCACTGGCAACCTCATGGCTCGACCCATAAGGATTTCATGCAGCAACAATCCTGTCTTCCTGTTGGGTGTGTTTCTCATTGACATCAACACTAAAGGCAATGCGTCAGATCATTTCAAATTTGTGGACGTGCACATCTTTGCAACTCTTGACTTCAAGGTACCATTCATCTGTTCCACTAGTCCTGATGCTTCAGGGCATTAACTATAATGCAATGTTTACTCAATGTTCAATGCCGCACACAGTAATTTAATAACTTCATTGTTGAAGTGACTTCCCCTATCTGATTCTAGAGAGATTGGAAACCCGAAACGCAGTATCATTTCCCTAAGCAGTAGTTTTGCTACTGTGAGACTATCATTTCTTTGTTTAAGGTACGCTTCAATCTAGTGACTAAAGATGCAAACAATCACCAACACATATCTCAAACCTCCACACACAGGCATCTCAATAAATTCTATCTGCATTCTGCTGAATGGACCTCCTGTTCTTCCAATGTGGCTCAAATTGACCACTGTCCCTTTTCCCACGTTCATCAGTTGGCAAATGACACAACAAAGGCAAACTGCTTCAGCAACCTGTCTAAACGTTGGGTTAAACCAATCATGTTTAAACAACGGAATCATTGCATTCCTTCCAGTATGTGCTTGACCATGAGAGTACCTCACCATTTGAGACAACTGACTATTTGGCAAAACCAATTGACTCTCTTCTGAAACCCAAAATTCATCTTGTCTTTGCTCGCATTTCATTTTACTCCATGAACGTTTTTCCTCCCTGTCAGCATTATTCTGCAACATTTTCAATTCCTCAAAGGTGTCAAGTACTCTCAAAGCATAGCTTGGACATGTTTCATCTTCTTCAGACAACAGTTCCCACTTGTCTTTGAATGATATACAATTCAATGTGCAAAACCTTGAGACTTCATCCACATATCCATTTCCTAATGATACAAAATCCTGCGACTTCAGATGTGCACTGCATTTCACCATGGCAATCTTTTCTGGCATTTGAATAGCAAGTAACAATTCTTTAATTCTCTCACCATTTCTCACTGGTGAACAAGAAGATGTCATGAAACCTCTCTGTGATCACAACTGGCCAAAATCATGGACTATTCTAAATCCATACTGGCTATCCGTATAGATTGTAACTTTCAGTTGAGCCGAAACATGGCATGCTCAAGTAAGGGCTACCAGTTCTGCTACTTGAGCTGAATACACTCCTTGAAACCAAGAAGCTTCCAAGGGCATATCCTGCTCTCAGTGTCGCTGCATTGTCTCTCAGACAAGATCCATCAACAAAGATGATTTGGTCATTTACTTCCAATCGGGTGTCTCTAATGTCAGCTCTCGGTTTTGTACACAAGTCAGTTACTTCAAGACAATCATGCTCAACATCTTCCATCTTTTCAATATTTTCATTTGGAAGTAAGGTTGCCGGGTTCAACACTGTACATCTTTTTGATGACACATTTGGTGACCCTAGAATACTAGTTTCATATCTAGTCAACCTCGCACCAGTCAAATATTGGGTTTTCGTTCTTGTAAGTAAAATCTCAGTAGAGTGAGGGACCATTTCAGTCAGGGAATGGCCCATCACAATGCTTTCACACTGTAAGAGGCTCTGACCAACTGCTGCAACTGCGTGCAAACAACCTGGTAAGGCTGCTGCAACTGGGTCCAAGGTAGCTGAAAAATATGCTACTGGGCAGTTTACACCTACATGGACCTGTGTCAAGACAGACAAAGAACATGCATCACAATCATGACAAAACAATGTGAAAGAATTTGTGGAATCAGGCATACCCAATGCTGGAGCCTTGTACAGACTCTCTCTCAATTCAGTGAACGCTTTCATTCTAGCCTGGTCTAACACTATGGGATCAGTGACCTCCTTATGAGTCAGCTTCTGCAATAGTCTTGAAATGACTGAAAAATGTGGAATCCATTGGCGACAATAGCCTACCATCCCTAAAAACATCCTGACATCTCTCTGTGTGGTCAGGGATGTTTCTGCAATATGGCTGTAATCCTTTCTCTGGATATCTTTCTTGGTCCCTTCTCAATCTGGTGACCCAAGTATTTCAATACTTTCTGGCAGTATTGCAATTTAAGTGGAGACACTTTGTGACCATTCTTTCCCAAATGGTTTCACAGGGCAATTGTATCATACTTGCGCTCTTCCCTTGTTTTGGACGCAATCAGCAAGTCATCAATGTACTGTACCAAGGTCGATTGGCAAGGCAATTCCAACAACTCCAAATTCTTTTTCAAGATCTGATTGAATATGGAAGGTGACTCTGAAAACCCTTGAGGAATTCTGCACCAGGTACAAACTCAATCCAGACATTTGAAACAAAAGAAAAATTGGCTATCCTCATGAGGAGGCACAGAAAAGAAGGCTTGCGACAGATCAATGACAGTGAACCACTCAGCATCACATGGAATCTGAAACATTACCACAGCTGGATTTCGCACCACGGGACAACATTTGATCACAGTCTCATTTATTTTTCTCAAGTCCTGGAAAATTCGAACTTTGCCACAGGGCTTTTGCAAACCCATTATCGGTGAATTACATGGACTGGTCAATACTTCCTTCAAAACCCCCTGTTTTACAAAGTCTGCAATTATCTGGGCAACCTTCATAAGGACATCTTGCAGCATGTGGTACTGTGGAAGTTGAGGAAAAACAGCTTTCAGTTTCACAGTAACTTTAACTGGCTCAACTCCCTTTATCAAACCTACTTCTTTTCCTGTCAATTCCCACACTTTCTCGTTAACCGTTCCCTGCACATCAGGATGAAGCTCTTTCACTGTGAACATCGGGGAAAGTTAAATCAGAGGGTACTCCTCATTTGTAGTCTCACCCTCTATCTCTGGGGCTTGGTCATCTTCATCATCACTATTCGTCTGAATCTCAATTCCATCATTTGAACAAGTAATCAAACACTTCGTTTTACACAGCAAGACTCTTCCCAGTAGGGATACCGGACTTGAATCGCAGACTACGAATTTGTGCAATCTCTGAAAGTTGCCAATTTTAACCTGAACCGGTTACGTAATAGGGTTGGTAAAATATTGGTGCGCTACTCCTACAATCTGAACTGTTCTACCTGTAAGGGGCAAATTTGGAACTTCTGCACTTCTCACTGTAGACCGTATAGCTCCTGTGTCAATCAAGAATGAAACGCTGTGACCCATAACCTTTCCCTTCACATAGGGTCCTCTTTGATCTATTTCTAGGGAAGTTGCAAGCACATATGGCTCCTCATCTGAACTGTCACTCATCCAATTATCATTTATTCCACTCTCACTGTGTAACAGGAATTGGTGCACTGTGTTATTACTTTGCTTAACCCTCTGTCCTGTGACCTGTTGAGAAAGCATCATCTGTTGCTCTTCTATTGGGGCCTGGGTATTTGAATTTGCTGTCTAGGTACCATGGGAACCTGCTGTTGCATTGGCTGCAACTGTGACATTTGTACACGTGGCGTTTACACCTGTTGCATGGACTGAAAATGCTGCATTTGGTTCACAATATTCGGGGAATTTGGATTAGGACCTCTCACTCTTGGGCATCTCACATTCTGGAATGAAGTGAGTCATTACTCTGCTGAATGACACCTTCCTGCCCCATCATTGGACACTCCTGTTTCCGATGTTTAACGGCAACGCAAATGTGACATGGCAACAATTTCTTCATTCCCTGCACATCATTCTCAACCTCTGCAGTACCTAAGTCTGGACCACAAGTCATATTTCCTCTGCAGCCTCTACCTCTCATTTGAGGCTGAAACATCATGTTTCCCTGCAGCTGTAACTGCTGCTTTAATCTGCATCACCATTGCTTTTTCTTTCAACTTTTTCTGCTTCAACTCAACCTCATCACTACGGTATTTAGCATACTGCAACACCTCATCAATCGGCATTGCTTGCCAGCAAATCAAATGACTCTTAATCATATTGCTAATTTCGGATCTCAACCCTTCCACAAATCTGAACACAAAGTGGAACATGTCTTTCGCCTCAATTGTTTATGTACCACTATAATGCTTGAATGCCTGCAACAATCTCTCATAATATGCATGTATCAACTCCTTTGGTTCCTGAGCTGTCCTGTCAATCGTCTGCCAATCAATATTCTTGGGTGAAATTCTCGTTTTCAAAAGTTCAATCACCTTACAGTAATATTTAATTCCTCAGGAGATGGTGCACCTGTATTCTTGTCTCGCTCTGTCTGTTTGCTGATTGGTCAATCTACACTCCTCTTACACTCGATCCACAGATCAGCTGGAACCACTATCTCTAGTAAGGTGTTCAAGTCCTCCCATAGGCACTTTGCGAGTTTCACAAACCTGTCTGTCTGCTGATTCCACTCTACTGGCTTCTCTCTCAATTTTGGATAATCATTTGTAAGTGACAGAATGTCACTTCTGCTCCACTGAACATGAACAAAATTTCCTCCTGGAATCTCTCTCATTGGTAAAATGTTCACTTGATCTTTATCCTGCTGCCCATTTGTAGTCAGCTCCACCTAATCCCTTTTTCTTTTGTCTCTTTTCTTTACACATTTATCTTCAGACTTGTCTAATGCTCCTCAGGTATGGGCACTTAGAAGCAATTCCTTAAGGTGTGCCTTCATTCCGGCAGATCTCATGTGTTCAAAATCTTTAGCCTCAAAATCTAGTCTGTAACTCCTTTTTAAATGTTTTGTTCGCTCTATTTCTATGCTGTACTTCTCTGCCAAGTCTGCTAATTTCTGATGCACATTGCTCACTTCCCTCGTAATCGTCGGGCACAAATATCTCAACTCTGCCTCTATGTAGGATTCTAAACTGTTCACCCCCATAGTTCCCTCAATGAGTTCACCCGCTTCCATGCTTAGCCTAGCATAATTCAAACACTCCGCGGATATTCAGCTTGTCTAACCATTCAATCAACTGCTGAGCTGTCAATCCTTGCAATGAAACGTTACTTGCTTAAACTGGTGGCACATGCTGTGCAACTACATTCAGGGTCTGTAGTGTCAACAATTTCAAATTCTGGCTAATGATTAACCCTGCCATAGTATCTGCAAGTGCTACAAATGGACTACGGTCTAACAATGATCTTGATCCGTCAAAAGTCTGTCCCACAGGCGAGACTACCTGAACATTTTCATTATGTCCTCCCCTCGTCATACTCTGGGACATTGCTCCCTGTTCACCTACAGTAGGCTTCTTCTGTGCAAATAAGGATACGGCTGGACTAACAGTAATAGGTAGCGATATAGCATCTGGCGTTGGTCTGGCACTTACACTCTGTGGGAGAGTAACTCCCATATTATGATTTATCATCTGAGTCATATCTGACTGTGTCCCTGTTACTTGAGTAAATCTTGGCATTACCTGCGGCTGTACTTGGAGCAGTAAAAGTGGAGTTGGTTCAGTTTGAACCAACATCGGTCTCGGGTAAACCTGTTCTGTAGGCACCATTAAGTTCAAAGTTGTTTCCATAATAGGCACAACAGGATAAATTCTCTGAACCTGTGGCGGTTGCATCTGATTTTGTACTACAGGAGTATTAGGCACATTAAGACCACTATGCATTACATTCTGTGTCAGGCTAGCATTAACCTGCATCGGACTCACTGTCCCATTAACCTGTGTCGGGGCTGTCGGATCAGCACTGGTACTTGGACCACTCTCATGTGCTGTATATGGTGGGGGTGATTTCTCAATAGCTTTGTAATAAACTTATCATCATCTGATTCTTCCTCCACTGTTGAAGACTTTCTAGCCTCCCTACTTTCAGACGGGCTTCTGTTAGTTTTCCTAGTAGCTTTTCTTCCTTCCTTCTCATTGTCCTGTGTAATTGCCGGAAACAACTTGATTCCATGCGAAGTCTCCATTCTCCAAACTTTCTGATCACTGTCCCACCTAGCCTCTGCTAAAGTCCTTTCTGCCTTTCTCATCCTCCTCCCAAATTTATGTTGCTGTCTGGCTAATAGCTCCCAAATCGCGAATGCCTCGAACTGTGCTGTCTTGGAAGGGGCTTTGATTCATATAGCACCATCCTTAAATGCTCCAAAACCCTCAAATAGAATGTCCTGTTTGTAAGAAATGCCAAATTCCCATCCTTCACTGTCAATTTGCCAAAGATATGGAGCAACATCCTTCTCTTCCATTACAATGTAAGCTGGTGTACCTTCTGACGGTGTAGCCACGTCTATATTCGTATTATACGTATCACCCCTTATGGCATTCTTTAAAGCTTTGAAAAATGTCATCTTTTCGACCTTTTTGTTATTCAATATCAAATCAGGAAGTTACTTTTAATCCCAAGATTCCTTTCACCTACTTTCTCAATCAATTGCCTCTCACGGATGGCTGCCAATCCATGTGTGACCCTTCTCACTAACCGACCTGTCCCAGCGTGGCACCAATGAAATGACGTCACACTCACACATACTGTGGCTGACAAAGTCTTGCGGCTTGTCCTCCCAAAGTCTGATTCACACAAAACTAAAGCAAAAATTGCAAGCACAAATCAAAAACCAAAAACCAAATCTGCTGGTTTACTACAGGAAAGGTGACAATCGCTTCAGAAACCTTACAGATTTTTCACTGATGGCTCTCGCTCTAACAGCTACTCCTTCTTTCTCGGTCTCCCAGATTCGCAAGCAAAATTCAACCCGCAAATTTACTCTCAACTGATCAATGGGTCTTTCCTGGTGCACATAGGACTCGCCAAATCTCAGTCAAAATTTTCTTTCACTCACTTTGACCCACACACTGACTTGTCGACCATGCCCGATCAACCTACTAAACCAGGCAGATTACCGCATAAAACCCAAGTTTCTCATACACTTTTCAGAGTCTTGAACCACGGAGGGCACGTCAGCAAAAACGTTAACAATATTTGAGCACAAAGTGCCACACACATATAAAGTTCGATAACTTCCCTACTCTCACACTTCAGAGTATGCCCACTCCTACAACTTCATTTGGAGTACGCAAACTCCCTAAACCTTCACAAATCTCACAATTCACCTGCAATTTGCATAAGCTGTGAAAGCGCAACCTACCTCATTCACACTGCCACTAGAACGCTTAGAACACGTTCAACCAAGCATTATAAGGATACAGGATTTTGGGAAAGTCATTTCCGGACTTAAGGAAAATGTTCCTCTATCATCTCTGCAATTTGTATCACAAAAATAAATCCAAATCTCAATAATAATGAACCTTCGCCTCTGTTACTATCTCTGGACATCTGTCATGGGCTCTTAAGGAGACAAACCTTCACCTCTCTTTACCAACATTGTTAACATATTTTGCCCTACACCGGACATCTATGATAAGCTCTTAAGGAGACTAACCATTACCTCTGCTACCATCTCTGTTAGCGCGTCAGACCTCAATAAGTAAACTTACAAGGGGACGCGAATAGGTTGATTAACCTTTTGACTCGCAATTAAGATGATCTTACCATAGCTCCAGTACATGCAAATCAATAATCAATAACCAATACACAATATCAATAATCAACAACAATCAATAGTCAGTAAATGTCACACACCATGACCTTCCAGTCATAAATAACCACACCTTTAAGTGAAAGTTAGAATATTTTTTTCCCTATATTAACAATGCTAACGTCATGTGGATTATTCTCAAAATGAAATGAAATACAAACAGGAACAATACTGGCTATCCAAAGTGGCAGAAGAAACATAATCTAATCAAAGCTTGAACTATAACACATTCTAAGGTTATGGTGCAAATTAATAACAAAGTCAACTGCATCAGCGTGATTACATACATTCGAATTCCGCAGAGGAATTCATCAAACATAATTCCCTATTTTCACAATTTCATTAGTGAGGATCTTTAACTATAGTCAGATTAGCATCAGCATGTTGGGCTTCATGCAAATTTGGAAAAATATCTAACTTTGGCTCTATCAAAACAGTGCAGTTGGTACCTAGAAAGAAAAACAAATATACATAATAATCAACAACCTAATTCATAATACCTATCCTCAATGTGGATCAGCAATCAGAGTCAGTCTTCGTCCTCAGGGCATCAGTTGATCAGCAAGGCATCAGGATTCTGCATCAAATTTCAGAAAACAAAAAGTCTTTAAGCATTAAAGTTAAGCACGTCTCTTGGCAAGACGCAAAATAGGCAAGAATGAGCTATGGCAAATGTAGAATGCTGGGCTAAAAATGTTGCTTTCTTCTCAGTGCAGTTCTGTTAAATTAAAACTAGTAAAACTATTTCCCAAATCCATATTGGTCAGTTAATCGCATGTTCACACTTTGTCCAATAAAACTAAAACTTCAAATCTATGAATTCTACTGTCACTCCATTCACATGTAGGTGATTGGTTATCCTAAAATGTCCTCATCATCCGGCATGTCAGATAACAATATTGTTGCAGCTTCCACTCCAGTTAGTATCTCCATTGTTCTCCACCTGAGAAAGTCAGTCTCACACGCATTACACACAAAATTTTACATTAGCAAGCACAGCATCTTCTAGCATTCGGTTCTCATGGGAAAGGATTCTCAGCTACAAGCACATTTAAACAATGCAAAATGAAAAATCACAGTTTAACCCTGTAGGACAGCCATTTATTAAAAGTTAAGAAATACAGCTTTGACATGAGGCCTGACAACTAGGCCAAGACCATCGCTAAGTTAAGGCCTACAATTAATAAAGCTAGAGCATAACGCATAACCTTTAATATGACATATTACTACGTTAGTCAAACATATATTCAACATTTCACAATGTTAATCTACTAGTAAGTACACTTTGTGAACATTGGCGGCCACTCATCGTAATCACATTTTCAAATGTGTGCATTATTTTTCTACATTGTTATATTTTCTACACAAACCCCTTATTCAGAATACATGAACACTCATTAATAATTTTTATTAATACAACTGCTCTAGCACCATCTATGGCTCCAACCACATGTGGAATGTGTCCCAAAGGATAGAAAGCATCCTTCATATGGACCAGATTGTCACGCTGGGGAAAACTGATGTAGCCCTCCAGGTGTTTTAACAATGCAGACACTATAGCCTTCAAAACCAGACTGAAGATGGGCTGAGACATCCCTGCAGTAAGGGCGACTGTATTCTGAAAGGACCCAATGACCAGGAAGTGCAGCACTGACATGACTTGAACAATGGGGGTATGCTATTGGGATTGCGATTGGCAGACATCAGATCTGGCTCCAACTGACAACATAGATCCATAACTGTATGCATATCCATGCAATATATTTGGATTACATGGTCTGTAGGTCTGCCAGTGGACGGTACACTGGAGGTTGCCTTGCTCTTCTCAGACCTGGGTAACTATGAGGGAAAACACCAGAATTAATGTGAATGACACAACCCATCCTTCATACGTATGATCACAACCATGTGACACACATACCGAAATCATGTCACATGAAACAATGAATATGTGGTACTCAGCACACAGCCAGCCAAAATATAAAAGTGTACTGGATTCTAATCCCCTAAACCTTTGCATGTACTCTACATGGAGATAGATGTCACTGACAGTAAAAGTTACATCAGTCCTGTAGACATGTCACATATATATGTTTGCACTTATGCCATCCTACGATTGTCATTAGTATGACAACACTGTTTCATGTGCCTAACCCAAAATACCTCATTTCACTTCCTCTACTAATTACATGCACATTAATACTTGTAAACAGTAAGTCTGTACTTTACACATTGTCATAGATATGAGGTTTCTGTAAATGATGCAACTTTCATTACTTCATTGTTAGACATGGCAGCTTTTCGGCATGTCTCCCCTGTCTTTTTAACTTCTGACCTCCTGGTTTTATGGTGTACTCGACTCTGTTTTTGCTGGTTTATTGTCTCTACACACTTTACCACTTGCGGTTGTAAAGTGCAACTGTTCCCCATATAAATTGTTCTGTGGATTGGTTTAGCCATGATTGGCATATTTGATGTACTAATACATCCCTAGTGAAGTGCACTAGAGGTGCCCAGGGCCTGTAAATCAAATGCTACTAGTGGGCCTGCAGCACTGGTTGTGCCATCCACATTAGTAGCTGTGTAAACGTGGCTCAGACCTGCCAATGCAGTGTCTGTGTGTGCAGTTTTAAACTACCAATTCAACTTGACAAGTGTACCCACTTGCCAGGCCTACACCTTCCCTTTTACTACATGTAAGGCACCCCTAAGGTAGGCCTTAGGTAGCCCCATGGGCAGGGTGCAGTGTATGTTTAGGGTAGGACATATACTAGTGTGTTTTATATGTCCTAATAGTGAAATACTGTGAAATTCGTTTTCACTGTGCAAGGCCTATCCGTCTCATAGGTGGCAGCCTCTGAATATCCTTAAAGCGCAGATTCCCCTTGAGAGCAGATAAAAATGTGGAGGTTAGGATCTTTTAACTCACAATTTAAAAATACATATTTTAGTGAAGTTGGTTTTTAAATTGTCTGTTCGAAAATGCCACTTTTAAAAAGTAGGCATTTTCTTGATTAAACCATTCTGTGACTCTGCCTCTCTGTAGACAGTGACACAAAGGGGGCTGGGATGTAGCCTGCACATCCTGATGAATCATCTGAGCTAGAGGGGAGGGAGGAGTGGTCACTCGCACCTAAAAGGACTGTGCCTACCCTCACACAATGCAGTCTCCAACCCTCTCATGTGTGTCTGGGGCCTGGCCTGGACAAGGAAGGATCTCACAAACACTTAAAACTTTGCTTTGAAGTTTGCGTACTTCAAAGGCAGAAAGGGTTATAAGAAGAAGACCCAAACCCACAGACATTCAGCATCTTTCTGGAACCAAGAGGAACCTCTGTCCAGGAGAAGAGCTGAAAAGCTGAAGGAGGAGTATTGACCCTTTGCTGTGTTGCTTTGCTGGATTTGCCTGCAGTTTCTGCTTCTGCCTGAAAAGAGTGCAAAGGGTAAACTTTGCTGTGTATCATGCTTGAGAAAGTTCTTGGCTTGGAGTAGAGCTTGCCTCCTGTTGGAAGTCTCAGGGACACCAAAGACTTCAGTTTCCTTGACCTGCAGCACTGGGAACTGTGTGTTTTTGTGCTGTTCAAGAGGAGAAATCACTGCAACGCCGCTGGCCTGCACCTGACGCATGGAGTCACACTGCTCCGCTTCGCACCATGACCCTGGTCTCACAGACCCGGTCATCGGACGACTTCATTGCGCCGTTGCTTGTGCCATGACCTGTGGGCCCGCACTCCGGCATCGCCTGTTCACATCACAGCCTTGGCATCCCTGACAACGGCGCTCCTGCTGACACCGGTGCCGCTGCCTGCACCGTGGCCTGTGGACACCGTTCGTGAGGTATATAAAACACTGTCCCTCATCGCAGCCCCGGTCCACCGACGCCAGCACCATTGACTCCAGTGTCATCACCAGGCATCCCTGCCCACACCGTGGCCTGTGGACACCACTTGTGAGGGTCACGAAGCACCATCCCGTCCCACACCAGTGGCTTGGGCCTACCGACGACAGAGCTTCAGCAAGGATGACACCGTTGCCTGCACCGTGACATGGTGACACCGCACGTCGCACCGCCCTGCTTCACACCGCAGCCCTGGCCACACCGACACCGCTGGATGCCATCACCGAGCGGCTGCCTGCACTGTGACCTGTGGGTACCACACATAGCATTGTCCCCCTTCTCACCGCAGCCCCGGCGCCATCCACACCAGCGCTCCTGACTTCATCAGCCCAGAGTTCGATCTGCAACGTCTCTGACCTTAACCCCTTCGCTGCCAGGCCCTTCCCCCCTCCTGTGCCAGGCCTTTTTTTGCCTATTTGGGGCAGTTCGCGCTTAGGCCCTCATAACTTTTTGTCCACATAAGCTAACCAAGCCAAATTTGCGTCCTTTTTTTCCAACATCCTAGGGATTCTAGAGGTACCCAGACTTTGTGGGTTCCCCTGCAGGAGGCCAATAAATTGGCCAAAATACAGTGAAAATTTCGTTTTTTTCAAAAAAATTGGAAAAAGTGGCTGCAGAAGAAGGCTTGTGGATTTCCCCCTGAAAATGGCATCAACAAAGGGTTTGCAGTGCTAAACTCAGCAGCTTCCCAGCTTTCAGGAACAGGCAGACTTGAATCAGAAAACCCAATTTTTCAACACAAGTTTGGCATTTTACTGGGGCATACCCCATTTTTGCAATTTTTTGTGCTTTCAGCCTCCTTCCAGTCAGTGACAGGAATGGGCATGAAACCAATGCTGGATCCCATAAACCTAAACATTTCTGAAAAGTAGACAAAATTCTGAATTCAGCAAGGGGTCATTTGTGTAGATCCTACAAGGGTTTCCTACAGAAAATAACAGCTGAAAAAGAAAAATATTGAAATTGAGGTGAAAAAACCATCAATTTTTCTCTACGTTTACTCTGTAACTTTTCCCTGCAATGTCAGAATATCGAAAGCAATATACCGTTACGTCTGCTGGACTCCTCTGGTTGCGGGGATATATAGGGCTTGTAGGTTCATCAAGAACCCGAGGAACCCAGAGCCAATAAATGAGCTGCACCCTGCAGTGCGTTTTCATTCTATACCGAGTATACAGCAATTCATTTGCTGAAATATAAAGAGTAAAAAATTGCTATCAAGAAAACCTTTGCATTTCCAAAAAGGGCACAAGATAAGGTGTTGAGGAGCAGTGGTTATTTGCACATCTCTGAATTCCGGGGTGACCATACTAGCATGTGAATTACAGGGAATTTCTCAAATAGATGTCTTTTTTACACACTCTCCTATATTTGGAAGGAAAAAATGTAGAGAAAGACAAGGGGCAATAGCACTTGTTTTGCTAATCTATGTTCCCCCAAGTCTCCCGATAAAAATGATACCTCACTTGTGTGGGTAGGCCTAGCGCCCGCGACAGGAAACGCCCCAAAACGCAACGTGGACACATCCCATTTTTTTTAAAGAAAACAGAGGTGTTTTTTGCGAAGTGCCTACCTGCATGCAGATTTTGGCCTCTAGCTCAGCCGGCACCTAGGGAAACCTACCAAACCTGTGCATTTATGAAAACTAGAGACCTAGGGGAATCCAAGATGGGGTGACTTGCGGGGCTCGGACCAGGTTCTGTTACCCAGAATCCTTTGCAAACCTCAAAATTTGGCTAAAAAAACACATGTTCCTCACATTTCTGTGGCAGAAAGTTCTGGAATCTGAGAGGAGCCACAAATTTCCTTCCACCCAGCGTTCCCTCAAGTCTCCCGATAAGAATGATACCTCACTTGTGTGAGTAGGCCTAGCGCCCGCGTCAGGAAACGCCCCAAAGCGCAACATGGACACATCCAAAATTTTGGAAGAAAACAGAGGTGTTTTTTGCGAAGTGCCTACCTGTAGATTTTGGCCTCTAGCTCAGCCGGCACCTAGGGAAACCTACCAAACCTGTGCATTTCTGAAAACTAGAGACCTAGGGGAATACAAGGAGGGGTGACTTGCGAGGCTCGGACCAGGTTCTGTTACCCAGAATCCTTTGCAAACCTCAAAATTTGGCTAAAAAAACACATATTCCTCACATTTCTGTGGCAGAAAGTTCTGGAGTCTGAGAGGAGCCACAAATTTCCTTCCACCCAGCGTTCCCCCATGTCTCCCGATAAAAATGATACCTCACTTGTGTGGGTAGGCCTAACGCCCGCGACAGGAAACGCCCCAAAGCGCAACGTGGACACATCCAAAATTTTGGAAGAAAACAGAGGTGTTTTTTGCATAGTGCCTTCCTGTAGATTTTGGCCTCTAGCTCAGCCGGCACCTAGGGAAACCTACCAAACCTGTGCATTTCTGAAAACTAGAGACCTAGGGGAATACAAGGAGGGGTGACTTGCGGGGCTCGGACCAGGTTCTGTTACCCAGAATCCTTTGCAAACCTCAAAATTTGGCTAAAAAAACACATGTTCCTCACATTTCTGTGGCAGAAAGTTCTGGAATCTGAGAGGAGCCACAAATTTCCTTCCACCCAGCGTTCCCCCAAGTCTCCCGATAAAAATGATACCTCACTTGTGTGGGTAGGCCTAGCACCCGCGACAGGAAACGCCCCAAAGCGCAACGTGGACACATCCCAAATTTTGGAAGAAAACAGAGGTGTTTTTTGCGAAGTGCCTACCTATAGATTTTGGCCTCTAGCTCAGCCGGCACCTAGGGAAACCTACCAAACCTGTGCATTTCTGAAAACTAGAGACCTAGGGGAATCCAAGGAGGGGTGACTTGCGGGGCTTGGACCAGGTTCTGTTACCCAGAATCCTTTGCAAACCTCAAAATTTGGCTAAAAAAACACATGTTCCTCACATTTCTGTGGCAGAAAGTTCTGGAATCTGAGAGGAGCCACAAATTTCCTTCCACCCAGCGTTCCTCCAAGTCTCCCGATAAAAATGATACCTCACTTGTGTGGGTAGGCCTAGCGCCCGCGACAGGAACCACCCCAAAGCGCAACGTGGACACATCCAAAATTTTGGAAGAAAACAGAGGTGTTTTTTGCGAAGTGCCTACCTGTAGATTTTGGCCTCTAGCTCAGCCGGCACCTAGGGAAACCTACCAAACCTGTGCATTTATGAAAACTAGAGACCTAGGGGAATCCAAGATGGGGTGACTTGCGGCACTCGTACCAGGTTCTGTTAACCAAAATCCTTTGCAAACCTCAAAATTTGGCCAAAAAAACACATGGTCCTCACATTTCTGTGGCAGAAAGTTCTGGAATCTGAGAGGAGCCACAAATTTCCTTCCACCCAGCGTTCCCCCAAGTCTCCCGATAAAAATGATACCTCACTTGTGTGGGTAGGCCTAGCGCCCGCGACAGGAAACGCCCCAAAGAGCAATGTGGACACATCCAAAATTTTGGAAGAAAACAGAGGTGTTTTTTGCATAGTGCCTTCCTGTAGATTTTGGCCTCTAGCTCAGCCGGCACCTAGGGAAACCTACCAAACCTGTGCATTTCTGAAAACTAGAGACCTAGGGGAATACAAGGAGGGGTGACTTGCAGGGCTCGGACCAGGTTCTGTTACCCAGAATCCTTTGCAAACCTCAAAATTTGGCTAAAAAAACACATGTTCCTCACATTTCTGTGGCAGAAAGTTCTGGAATCTGAGAGGAGCCACAAATTTCCTTCCACCCAGCGTTCCCCCAAGTCTCCCGATAAAAATGATACCTCACTTGTGTGGGTAGGCCTAGCGCCCGCGACAGGAAACGCCCCAAAGCGCAACGTGGACACATCCCAAATTTTGGAAGAAAACAGAGGTGTTTTTTGCGAAGTGCCTACCTGTAGATTTTGGCCTCTAGCTCAGCCGGCACCTAGGGAAACCTACCAAACCTGTGCATTTCTGAAAACTAGAGACCTAGGGGAATCCAAGGAGGGGTGACTTGCGGGCTCGGACCAGGTTCTGTTACCCAGAATCCTTTGCAAACCTCAAAATTTGGCTAAAAAAACACATGTTCCTCACATTTCTGTGGCAGAAAGTTCTGGAATCTGAGAGGAGCCACAAATTTCCTTCCACCCAGCGTTCCTCCAAGTCTCCCGATAAAAATGATACCTCACTTGTGTGGGTAGGCCTAGCGCCCGCGACAGGAACCACCCCAAAGCGCAACGTGGACACATCCAAAATTTTGGAAGAAAACAGAGGTGTTTTTTGCGAAGTGCCTACCTGTAGATTTTGGCCTCTAGCTCAGCCGGCACCTAGGGTAACCTACCAAACCTGTGTATTTATGAAAACTAGAGACCTAGGGGAATCCAAGATGGGGTGACTTGCGGGGCTCGGACCAGGTTCTGTTACCCAGAATCCTTTGCAAACCTCAAAATTTGGCTAAAAAAACACATGGTCCTCATATTTCTGTGGCAGAAAGTTCTGGAATCTGAGAGGAGCCACAAATTTCCTTCCACCCAGCGTTCCCCCAAGTCTCCCGATAAAAATGATACCTCACTTGTGTGGGTAGGCCTAGCGCCCGCGACAGGAAACGCCCCAAAGCGCAACGTGGACACATCCACATTTTTGGAAGAAAACAGTGCCTACCTGTGGATTTTGGCCTGTAGCTCAGCCGGCACCTAGGGAAACCTACCAACCCTGTGCATTTTTGAAAACTAAAGACCTTGGGGAATCCAAGATGGGGTGACTTTTGGGGCTCGGACCAGGTTCTGTTACCCAGAATCCTTTGCAAACCTCAAAATTTGGCTAAAAAAACACATGTTCCTCACATTTCTGTGGCAGAAAGTTCTGGAATCTGAGAGGAGCCACAAATTTCCTTCCACCCAGCATTCCCCCAAGTCTCCCGATAAAAATGATACCTCACTTGTGTGGGTGGGCCTGGTGCCTGCAACAGAATAAGGCCCAAAACTTGAAGAGATAGAAGGGATAGCACAGCGAGTTTATAAGGGCATATTCTTTTATACATCTTTAGACGGACTCTGCTTTGGGGACCCACATAAGTGAGGTGTCCTTTTACTTGGGAGACTGAGGGGAAAACTGGGGAGTAGGAATTTTGTGCTGGAGCGGTGATCCTACTAAGAAAAGTAAGAAAATGTTGGGGGAGCCACGCAAGCCACACCTCCCTGGACTCCTTGCGGTGTCTAGTTTAAAAAAAATTCTGGGTTTTGTAGGTTTCCCTAGATGAAGGCCGCACCCAGGACCAAAAACCTAGGTGGGCCCTCCCCCCCAAAAACGGGTATTTTTGTAATATATCATATTGATGTGTGCACATACGTCCGTGATGTGCTAAACACTAAAATTGTGAAAAGAAACACACTTAGGTTATGTGAAGAAGACCCCTCACCCACCAACTAAGTTGGTGGCATGCTTCATCATCGGGGTCCCACCCGAAGCACCTAGTGTGTCACAGGTGTGCTGCGACGCCTGATTACAGCGGAGCAGGTTTTGTAATTTTTACCACACATACTGGTTGGATTTGGCACGAGGGTGAGTGATGGTTCAGTGGATCAAATTTTATTAACAAGTGATTTCACAAAAATGAAATGCACTGCTAATAACTGAAAGGCAAAAAACTGAACCAATGACTCACAGCTCGTGAGCTGTAAAGCCGCGACAAGGCACCAACCGCTTTACAGTCCATTCACACACCTTTCATACATGACACGCACAAGACCATTCACACCGCCAGTCACGGGCCCAGCACATTACAACACTCACATCGACAGACCGCGCCACTCAAGGGCCCATCACTTACATACGCCCACATGCCTGATACAAGAATCACACCAGCTGATGGGAGTGTGGACTGGCGTTTGGCTGGCACCGCCAGCCAAGCGCCACCCCACGCACACCGCCAGCCAAGCGCCACCCCAAGCACACCGCCAGCCAAGCGCCACCCCACGCACACCGCCAGCCAAGCGACACCCCACGCACACCGCCAGCCAAGCGCCACCCCACGCACACCGCCAGCCAAGCGCCACCCCAAGCACACCGCCAGCCAAGCACCACCCCAAGCACACCGCCAGCCAAGCGCCACCCCAAGCACACCTCCATCACTTTTTTTGTTTATAAACAACAAAGAAACCACTAATTATAAAATAAGCACAAAACTACAAACACAAAAGCTCTAACTAAATACATGACAGAGATGCCAACCGTGAAACATATGAAAATATAAAACAGACAGCTTACGCTCCAGGTATTTCCCAGAATTTTTTTGGGGTATGGTAACTTCTGTAACAGCCGGGCACACACAGCCTAGGCTTTGAAGGGCATTCGGGGCAGTACATCCGGCTCTCCCTCCGGATTAATCTCCGGGCACATACTCTACATTTCTTTGTGGGCATGTCTTTTTTGGGAGTGGGAGGAATGTGATCTGGAAAGTGCCGATCTTTCAATCTAGCCACATCCTCCACCACTTCTACTCTAGGAACTCTTGCCGGTTCAACCACAATAAGGCTTTCTATCACCGACTCCTGAAATTTAACAAATGTCATCCTTGACTCAGGTGAACAATCCTTGTATACAATAAAGGCATTAAAAGTTGCCAAATGAAATAAATGTAGGGCCAACTTTTTATACCACGCATAAGACTTACGAAGAGCGGTGTAAGGTTCCAACCTCTGATCTACTCTATCAACACCAGCCATGTGCCTATTGTAGTCCAAAATGCACCCAGGTTTGCGCACTTCCGCATCCTGACCCCAAACAGCCACAGGGGAAGTACTCTCATCATGGATGGTCGATAGCATGTACACATCCCTCCTGTCTGAAAATTTCAGAGCTAGCAGCTCATTATTCCGCAAGGCACTGCACTGTCCCCTCTCTAGTTTTTTACAGACAAGCTCCCATGGATAGCCTTTCCGGTTAGAACGGATTGTGCCACAAGCAACAGTGTCCACCCTAAACAACTCCTTGAACAACTGCACTCCAGTGTAGAAATTATCTACGTACAAATGGTGACTTTTGTTAAACAGCCGTCTAGCAAGTTCCCACACAATTTTTTCGCTAACTCCAAAAGTGGCAGGACAACCAGGAGGGTCAATACTGGAATCCCTACCAGTGTGGACCCGGAAATTATACACATATCCTGTACTGCTTTCTGACAGCAGATACAATTTAATTCCATACCGTGCCCTCTTACTAGGAATGTACTGCTTAAAAACTAAACCCCCCTTGAAAAGGACCAAAGACTCTTCCACACTTATCTCTTTGCCTGGAACATAGACCTCTGAAAAACGATCCACAAAATTATCAAGGACAGGCCTAATCTTAAAAAGGCGGTCACAATCATGGTGATCTCGTGGCAAGGCTAAAGCATTGTCTACAAAATGCAGCATACGAAGAAGAAGCAAATACCGATTACGTGTCATAGTTGCAGGAAATATAGCAGTTGCCATCAAGGGACTAGTAGACCAATAAGAAGCCAGTGACGGCTTCCTGATCAACCCCATCAAAAAAGACAAACCTAAAAACCTTTTCATCTCTTCCAGATATGTGGGAACCCAATGAGTAGCTCTAGACTGATGCTTAAGTCTGGCAGCGTTGTCCCGCAAATATTGCTCTGCATACACATTTGTCTGCTCCACAATCTCTTCCAAAAATACATCGTCCATAAACAAGTGAAAGAAATGGACAGGCAGAAAGTTTTCCGTATTAACTCTACACCCTGGGAGACCAGTAAATGCAGGTAACTGTGGCTGCTCCATGTTTGGGGCAATCCAGGTGTCAGGTCTTCCAATGGGAAACCCTTCAGCCCCAGGCTGCTGCACTCTTGGCACATCAATGTCCTCCTCTAACACAGGCCCTTCATCTGCACTGAGAGTAGTTTCCTCATCAGAAGAATACTCTCGGACAGAAAACTCACTTTCAGAATCTCCTGCTTCCTCCTCTGCCTCAGATGCAGAGTCAGTGTCGTAATCATGGTCTGAAGACGACTCAAAGAGCATGCGAACAACCTGCTGAGCGGTCACTTTGCGGCTAGCCATGATCCTAACAACAAATGGATTGCCAACAACAACTAGCACTAAAATAAGTAATAAACAAAGTGTAGCTTTATCACAAAGAGTTATGTACTACAAAAAACTATACCACTCAGTTGCCTGAAATCGCTACTCACCAAGCAACTACTCTGCACAGACACAGCAATCACCAATGATATCCCACTAAAAAGAAAAAAGAAAAAAGAAAATTAGACATATGACAACACAAACATCACTGTGCTCAAATCTAAGGACAATGTCAAACACACAATACTGCATTTAGTACACCACCTACAAACATGTCATTCATGCATGTCAACAATACTCCTTTGGAGTAAATTGCTTTCACTTACCTAAAACATGCAACTATGCAAACCACAGGACAACTACTGCCAAAACCGCAAAAATCCACAGCAAAGGAAGCAAAAGCCTTGAACTAGAAGAAAAATAAGAAATAAATTGTTATAATCACAAATACAAATACTTTGCCAGTTGACAAACACCCCACCACCAAGAACTTAGAAGTTGTCCCTGGTACCTAAGTGGATCCTGCCCCCCTCGGGGGTAGATGGGCGTAAAAAAATTGGCCAATCTGCCCCCAAGGGGGGCAGAAATGGGCAACACCTCTGTGCCCCCTTTTAGGGGGCGACCCTTCCCAAAGGGGGCAACCCCAGCACAACACAAAACAAAACAAAAAAATCCCTGCCGTATTGGTGGTTTCTGCCCTCCTTGGGGGCAGATGGGCCTACAAAATTAGGGGCAGAGATGGCCAATATGAATTTTCCCCACCTTAGGGGGGCGACCGTTGCCCAAGGGGTGCCCCCAAACACACACCACACACACACACCACACAATCCCTGGCGCCTAGTGTGCTTCCACCCCCCGGGGCCAGATCGTCCAAAAAATGGCTGGTCTGCCATCGGGGGGGCCGAAACAGAAAAAAAAAATAGCTCCCCAGGGGAGCGACCCTTGCCCAAGGGGTTGCCCCCAAAATAAACAATAAAAACAAAATCCCTGGTGTCTAGTGGATTTCACCCCCCCACCCCCCTGGCGGCAGATCAGCCCAAAAATTGGCAATCTGCCCCCAGAGGGGGGGGGGGCGCGAAATACTAAAAAAATAGCCCCCCAGTGGGGCGCCCCTTGCCCAAGGGGTCACCCCCAAAAAATCTTTACAATAAAAATAAATCCCTGGTGTCTAGTGGTTTTCGCCCTCCCCCCCCCCCGGGGGCAGATCCGCCGAAAAATTGGGCGCAGATCCGCCGAAAAATCAGCGGATCTGCCCCCAGGGGGAGGCGAAATACAAAAAAAATTGCCCAAGGGGTCGCCCCCAAAATAAACAAAAAAGAAAATCCCTAGTGGCTAGTGGAGATACCTGCTCCACGATCGCGGGTCCTGCCCGCGATCGTGGAGCAGGAGTCTTGTGAAAACAGGCACAGGGGGAAAGGAAAAACCCTTTCCTTTCCCCACCGTGTCTGTTTTCACCACCCCCCGCCCCCCAAAAACGGAGAGGACTCACCTTATGCGTCCTTTTCCGAAGATGCGCTGGAAGCAAATGGCTTCCAGCGCGCCCGGCAAAACTAGATGACGTCAGCGCGCTGTGCGCGCGCTGACTTCATCGGATTGCCGTGGGGGGGGCGGGGGTGGAAGGGGGGTGCACGGGGGTGCACTAGCGCTCCCCCAAGTTCCCCTGTGCCTAGGACGAGATGATCTCGTCCAAGGCACAGGGGAACTGTAGCCTTGGACAAGATCATCTCGTCCAAGGCACAGAACCGGTTAATGGCCCGATGACCCCCACACTGACTTCGGAATCTACACTGCGATGCCAGCAATGCCACTCTCCAGAGCTCACTGCGAAGATCACAACACCTTGCAATTCCAAAGGTACCTTTTGCGGTCTCCCCGATACCACAGCTGGCCAGCGATGCTGCGGCCAACCTGAACTGTTGGTTTTGTTAATCACGACGCTGTGATAGCCCCAGGTGGAGAAATCAACTTCAAGGAACTGTACTTTTAAGATAAATCTTACAAAATCATATCTTTAGCACTGTATGTTGGAATTTTATCGTTTTGGTCTTGTTTTACACAGATAAATATTGGTTATTTTACTAAAACTGGTGTGGTGTCTTTTTGTAGTGTTTTCACTGTATTATTGTGTGTTATGTGCGAGTGCTTTACACATTGCTTTTGAGATAAGCCTGACTGCTCATGCCAAGCTACCAAGGGGTAGCAGGGGTTATCTGAGCGGGAATCTCCCTTATCCTGACTAGAATAAGGACAAGGTGCAAACCGACTGCCAACTAGAGACCCCACTTCCAACATTCATCATACATATTAGAGCCCTAAAATGACAGCTGCCTGGCCAACTCACAAGGTCACTTCCTGATGTACTGGACATCAGGAAGTGACCTGACTCTGCTGGTGGAAGTCGTCATGGTGGGAGGCGGTTACAATCTTGGTGGACATTGTCATTGAAACTCATTGCTGCCCTTTGCAGACTAGGGCCAATGGCAATGGCGATATCCGCCGGCTTTGATTGTCCGGTAGGTGGTGGACATGACCACCATCTTCTGCATAATCCCATATTTGACTTCTGACACTACCGCCAGCAAGACCTCTATGAACTGAGCTGCTGTGTACTGCCTCTGGGAGCAATCACGCCACGTCCTGCAGGCTATAGGGCCCCTGCCTTCTCTCCTGAAGAGCTGGTCAAGCTTGTGGAGGAGTTCCTAACCCTGTATGGACAGCTATATGGAGCACCAGAGGAGCAGGTGAGTCTAATGCAACACCAATGCGCGAAAGATAGAGTGTATGATGAGGTAAATTAAAGGTGCATGAATGAAGGATTGAGCTAACATGTGTGGGTAGATGGTTATGTGCACATGTGCATAGGAAGACTGTTAGCCCTGATACATGGTAAGTAGTGTGTGATGTATGTACCCTGATCCACATATGTACCTTACAGCATTTACATCAATCTTGCTGTGACAAATAGTTGTTGAGATGTATCATTTAAAGGACATACTTGTGGTCTGGTCCTATGTTTTAAGCCAAAACTTGCTACTGGGTATGCATGTTGTATGCCTGACTCCACTTCACACATGGCCTGACTGCAGATGGTGACTTGCAAAATAATTTGAGGTGTGAGGAATGGTATGCATGGAAACTTGCACTAACGTGATTGTTCATCCTACTTGTTTGGGAATGAAGCATGTGTTCATGACTTTCTCCTCTTGTCTGTGACATCCATGCAGGTCAACGCACATCTGAAAAAGGGGATCTGGTGTGCTGTTGCCAAGAAAGTGCGGACCCTGAGGGTCCACAGCCAGTGGAGCACCCACTGTTGTAAGTGGTGGGAGGACCTCAGACACTGGGCCCTTAAGATTGCAGAGGCCCAGCTGGGGATGTCCTCCCAAGTACGAGGGGGTGCCCATCGGACCTTAACCCAACAAAGAGCCCTCAAATTGGTGGATGGGCATTTGAGAGCAGCACAGCAGCCACAAGGGGGTGAGTACTGACTGAAGTAATTTACATTCCTCTGCAAGGTCAGTGTATGATGTGAAAGCTGTGACTATTTGGTAAGTGCAAAAGGTAAAATGTGTCCTAGGTAAACCTATTTGTGGACTACTCAGCATTGGTACATAGGTTTGCACAATGTATTGTGTATTAGGACATATTGCTCACCTATGTCATCCCTTCTATACAGTAGCATATGATGATGTACGTGTGACTGCGTCATACGTGTACCATGATACTGCTCTTAGTACACTGCTGGTAGTTCCTTGCCACCTACAGATCTATACTCCCAACATTCTGTTGGTAAGTTATCCTGATTTGTGCCCTCGGTCCATTCAATTGCCCCTTGATCCATATCTATGTGCAACATTGAATCAGACAAGTTGAGAAGATGCCTAATATTCCTGAGGTTTACAAGTGCCAAATTATTGTGAGGCTGTGACCTAAATCTGACATTTCACATGCTGCACTTACTCAGATCTGTTAGGAGGTGTTCCCATTGGTAAGTGAGGATTAAACATTGGCACATGTGATGTTTCCTCAGAATGGACATTCTGCATGTACTAAACTATGGTGGTATTACTAGACTACCAAGCCATATCATTGATATAGGTGTTCAGAATATTAGTACCAGGTACATGTTCTTTGGATAGTAAGTGGCGACACAGCAATTTCCTATTGCAATATATTGTGGGCATGCTCAATAGGCTACTACATCTTGGTAACTGGCACAATCTCAACAGGTATTTTCCAGCATCATGTGTACATTGTTAGGTCCAGGCATAAATCAACATTGAGATGCAACTTAAACATACTTACTTTTGCCATTGTGGATATGTTTTGATAGATTTTGATATGGAAACCTATAGTTAGTACTGACTGAATTGGGTTGCAGATGTGGCATTTCACCTTCATGTTGTTGGTTTGGTATGTGTAGTCGGTCATTTGGCTTGACTCAAGGTGTATGTCTCTATCATGTTAAGCTCAGAAGTGTGTTGTAGTATTGCAGTGGTCATGTACAGATGTACGATTGCTCATGTCTGTAGTGTGGATAGTGATGTGGCCACTTGAATAATGGGCTACTGATGTTACCAATCATCATGATTAGTTGAACTGTATGTGGCCTTCATGCACATTAATGCCCGTATTTATACTTTTTTTGCGGCGCATTTGCGTCGTTTTTTGACGCAAAAACAGCGCAAACTTGCAAAATTCCATTGTATTTTGTAGGTTTGCACCGTTTTGCTTCAAAAAGCGGCGCAAATGCGGCGCTAAAAAAAGTATAAATACGGGCCTAAAGGTGTACATTGTATATAAGGTGATGGTATAGTACCTGGCCGTGTCTGTGTCTAAACCCTGTGGACTAAATTGGCCCCTGTAAATGTAAATGACTTTGCTTACAGGTGGAGGGTGCCTTAGATGAGTAGCTCCACAAAGTACGTATCATCCTTTCCTACATGACTATTGGGTCTTGTGTTGCTGATATTTGCTTAGACTCTATCATACTACAATCATTGAAATAGCAGGTATAGTTGTTACATATTTGCTTATGTCAATAGTGAAGGTTGTAGACTTTGTGACATGAAATGGTTTTGGCATGTAGGCAACATCCTGTCTTGTGTTTGGCACATGATGTGGTTCCTTTCCAGGTGCATGACATCTGCTTAAAATGCAGGTATGTATGGATTTTGTGTATGTGATATGTAGAAATGAATGTTACAACTATTTCCCATTGCTTGTTTGATTATGTTGCTGTAGATAGGGACTCAGATTCATGTTGGTAAGTCAGGTTGTCATGAAAAGGTTTTTGTGATAGCTCTACTAATATGATGGTATAGTAGGTGTGCCATAGGTGGCTTAGCTGGTGTGACATTGTTGTAATGTAGGGGTGTATGTTGTATCTAGTTATGACATGATGTTGGCATTGACCTGGTTCTACCTGTGGGTGTAGTACAAGTGGTTGTAATGTGATTGATGTGTACAGTGTCCCTGGCCCAGCCAAAGCACACAGACAGACAGGCATGCATCCATCTCAAAATCCAAGGGTAGCTCAAACAAACATAGGCACCACAAGGCACACCACCGGCATGCACACAAGCAACATACTGATGCAGACACAGCAACAGTTACAACCTGCCATGAGACCCCCACTGCCCTCAGCATCAATGACACTACACCTGACAAACCTGCAGACACCAAACAAACATTCACAGATTCAGCCCCTACACTTATCCTACCACAGTGAGCACAACAGACCCTCAGATATCCAGCCCAGTCACCAGACCCGCAGACACCACAACCACTGACACTCCTACATGCAGCACATCCACCATACCTGCAGTCACCATCCCAACAGTCACCCACCTACCAACGTATCCCCAGCACCTCCACCCCCTCAGTCCTCTACACATAAACACACTCACTCACCTACGCAACAGACACCCACAAGCATATCTCCCACAAACACGCACCCATGACACCCACACATACACGTCAGACAACCACTCCCTCACCCTCCACACCCAAACCACATTCTGATGACCATCCCCGTGTGTCAAAAAAAGCTTTCCTTTAATGTTTTGACCTTTTCTCTACTCCTCTTCCCCCGTAAGACCCCTAAACGCTCTGTTTCTCTCCCCAGGCCCTTCCCTTCCACCTCCAAGTCACCTCCTACCCCCCGCAAGTACCAATGCCCCTCTTCCCACCAAGAAGTCTACAGGCCTATGGCCTTGGACATGTCAATATTATTTCTAACTTTTAATACTTTTTTGAACCAACCAGTTGTTGGATTAGACGTTACATATTCTCCTTCATTTCTTTTCTTAGGGCAGATTTGTGTGTAAGTGGTGCTTATGCTACCTGTTTTGTCTGACCACATGAGGTTGTGTGCATTGCTTTTGTGCCCCAGTGATGGGTGTGTGTTGTGTGATGGACATGTGTATGTTGGGGACATGTTGCTGTCATGGTATTGAGTGGTGTTTGTTGCAGTGTTGTGTGGCTTTGTGTGCGTTGACTGTGTGCATGTTTGGTGCATGGTATGTCAGATACGAAGTGCTGTGTGTTTGCTGTCTATGTCGATTGCTGCGTTGTATGGTTGTGTGATTGTGTGCGTTAATTCCCTGTTGGTGGTACAGTGTGTTGCATGAGTGATTTGTCACTGGATAGTGTCTATTGTGGGTGCTTTCCAATGCGTTGATGGTGTTGTTGTTACGTGTTTTGATGTGTGTTATTGTGAGTGACTGGGCATGTGCTGTATGTTTTTGACATGTGTGTGTGTCTGTGTGATGGCCGTAGTGTGTGTACTATGTATGTGCGGGTGTGTTTGTGGCTGTCTGTGAGTGTGCATGTCAGGTTACGTGTGTGTGTCACCCTCGCCCCCGTTCCCTATGATACGTTGTGTGAGTGTAGGAACTTTGGCAATATACAACAGTGACAGGTAACTGTGTGTACTTACAGTTGCTGTCATCATGTTCAGCATAGATTCGAGAGTCTCTGGGCGAGTAGGAGCAGCGGGATGACGTCTAGTTCTGGTTCCATGGTGTCTTTGGATGAGGATGGCTCCCTGAAGGCTAAATGTCTCCTTTTATGCAGTTCGTTTCCTCCTGGGTTTGCATGGTGGTGCAACCAAGGCGGAAACCTTGGCGGTATGTAACCTTATAATCTATCCAGCGGAAACATGGTCCACGTCACCCTGCAGGTGCCTTCAGACATCTGACCGCAGTGGCAGTACCGGCGGGGCATTGGCTGTAATCTGTTGGGAATACAGCCATGGTCATAATTTGGCAGTCTTCTCTACCAGTCTGTTGGCGGTATGACAACCACTGCCAACATGGCGGTCCTCAGACCACCAAACTTGTAATGAGGCCTCTAGTGTCAAGTATCCTGCCCTGACGACATGGGGCGGACAGGAGTGACTAGAAAGAACTTTCCCAGTAGGTTGACAAAAGTGGGACGTATTCCATCACTGGAGGAATGAGGTGAAGTGCTGAGGCTTGTCTAGGGAGATCAAAACCTAGGCAGACAAGAACATTAGGTTTGCCATGCTCTCAGCTTTGCAGTACTGAAAATAGGTTCACAAGACCCAGTTGAAAAGGTATCCAGCCTCATTGTGCATTACATGGCTGCAGCTGGATGATGTTGGGAGCTGAAAAAGTTAGAAGGTAGACTCATACTGGAGAAAGACAGAAAATCTATCGCAGCAGCAAAGTGACCCATGTGGCTACAAATTGTAGCACTGTCCGACCTTCAAAGTTTGGCACTAAAACCAACATCTAAGTGGGAGCTCAATAACAAACATACTAGACTTCCGTGGATTCTTGCCAGCTTCAGCCTGGGATCTTGCCCTGCTGGAGGATTGAGACGTTCAGTCTAGGTCAAAAAGGAAAAACTTTGAATGCGATCACCACTTGGTATATCTGACCTTTGCTCTAACACGGTTGACCTGAAATTGTGCCTTGCTTCTGATCAAGTACAAACTGTTATGTTTCGATGAGGCTTTATGTTTTCCTTGACATTAAGGGCCTCAAAAACCTTAAACATTCACATCACTAGTTCCCCTTATCAAATTTAATGATTTTGGTTTCCATTTGCTCATTAACTTTTTTTTCTTTTCCTAAATGTGTTTAGGAATGTTATTGTGTAGTGTTCTTTACTTTAAAACTATTTGGAGTGGGGGTGTGGGACTAAAACCTGGACACCATGATGGGTTTCTAGGTAGGCTCTGCTGAACCTTGCCAGGAATCATGGAACTAAAGGCACAATCCCAAATATAACTAGTCATCCCTGTTATCCTGCTTCCCTGTATGGTTGGGCACCATCCCCTGCCCTCTAATGCAGTAGAGGAAAATTTGAAACCCTGGAGATGAACACAGGGGTAAGAACTACAGCCCTGGCCTGGAACATATTACTGGATCAGCTTCCACTCTTCCATGCAATCAGACTAGAGTCTGCCACTTAGCGGTGACAGGAGCATGGCTGGGAGCTGATGCTGCCAGGGGTCAATCTCGCCTTGGAAAGCCACCCATCTGCTCACTTTGCTTCACAGACAACACACTGGTACACCAAACCTTGGGGTCAACCCGAAGGGATGTAATGCAGCGCTCCTTATCAGTAGAGGCATGAAGACAGTGCTCTACACAAAGGGCAAACACATGCTGCGCTATCAGTCAGTTACTCCAGAAGTGGGCTTTATCAGCTTCAGGTGAGATGTAGCATCTGCGCAGTGCTAAGTGTGCTAGCAGTAGGTGAGACTGTCTCTGGCAGAATCCTGGGCAAAAATCAGGGCAAAGTGCCTTTCCTGACAAATGGTCAAGTGTCAGTCCTTACATACTAAATCTTTTTTTTAATTGGAAAAGTCTAAAACAAATAAAAATACAGTACTAAAAAAGATTATAGCACATTCAAGTATGTCACCAGACCATTAATAAATGATGATAGAATGCAATGGCATTTATGCTAAACCAACAAAATTCATATAATTACTGAAATATTTAATATCTCAGAAATGTAGTCGGGCAAATTAAGGACAAAGGCTTCCTTAACTGGAGCCTACAATTTCTCCAATTTGTGTCTCATCAGGTTAGAGTGAATGATTGTGAGTTACAGCCCACAGGACAAAATAAACTCATGCCAGCAAGCCCTGGCATCGGGTTCTGTGCGCTGCAGACATGCCCTTGCAATACACAGTCTGATCATGGTGATGGTGAGTGCTTAGAAATAAATCGGCATCATATTGTATTAAATAGAGGTTGAGTGACCCAGCATAATTAGCCTAGAATCATAATCTGCCTTCCCTTGTAGCAGACGATTTGATCTCTGGAAACCTGAAATCCAATAAAACCTCAAGGAGGGGCAAGTTGCAAAGATATGAGTAGCATTTGCCCCTGACGTTGAACACCTGAAGAAGTCAGAATATGGCTGGAGGCCCATCTTGAACAATATACAGGGTGTAAAATAGGTATGAAATAATGCCTTTAAAAAGAGGACATTCAGCCGAGACACACTGAGTATGCCTTGGGGCAAGTGAACACTGAGATGAATATCCCCTTCAGTCACCAGTGAGCCTAAATCCTTGCTCCACTTCTCTGCCAACTGCAGGTGATAAAGTTCCTTCAGAAATAAATTGGGGCACGTCGAAAAATCTTTGGTGGACAAGTGACCAACAAAATCCCTAAGCTGGAGGCATCTAAAAAACCCTGTTGATGTGCCCCATGCAGACTCTGAATTTCCTCAAAAGGACAAACTACGCCGTTAGTAAACAGTTGGACATATTGCTTAATGTCAATCTGCTGCCAAAACTGTAAATACCATCATTGTACTAATACAGGTAAATTGGGATTATGTCCAATGGAGGTGAATTTATTAAAGGCAAATATTCAACAGGATATTTTAATTGCACCCCAAACCTTGTCATACACTGCCAGTGTCTTAAACCTTGTGTGTCAGAAGTAGATTGTGCCAGTCGGACCTGCATCGCTAAAAACCTGACATTCTGAGAACAGATAAAATAGCAGCTAACCAGTCCTCCACATAACAACCATAAGTCGAAGTCCAAAAGAGGAAAGAAAGTACAACTACAAGGAATGAAGAGCCATTCCACCCATGTCACGAGGAAGCTGCAGATAACGAATATCCCAATATAGTTCTTTAAACCTTCGTAAGAATCCCTGCCACGTGGTCTCCACTGTTTTAAAGTACTTTTTAGAAAGGTAATATAATCATTTTAATAAGATTGCAGCGGCCAATCAGGCCTAGCCAAAGCTTGTCCTATTTCCTAATAATGTCAGAGATTTATGGTATAGCCCAGTGGTTCCCAAACATTTTCGACCCACGGCTCCCTTGATCTATTGGCCACTGGCTGCGGCTCCCCATTATGTTACTTTTTGTTGGCGGGTGGGGGATGTAAGCCTGGCCTAGGGAGTACATCCATTTTTCTCCCTGAAAAGAATTGGGATGACGCCAATGAAGGTATTGTAATTCTATATATAACTGTAAAAAATAAAAATGTAACAGTTGTTTAATTACAGCATGCATAGGGTTTTTTAGTAAGGGGAAAATATTGGTTGACGGTAACCCTAGTAAAATGGGCAGGTCTCATTTTTATGTAGTTATAACATAACTGTTTAAATATTGTGAAATGTAGAATCCCTTTAGTTGTGTTTAACCACCAGAGGGCGCTCAAGGACAAAATTAAAAAAGAGCTGCTACAACTGAGTAGTTTTATTTTGTACGAACTGGCCCAAGGGCTATAAATAGCTCAGTGGTTCCCAAACTGTGTGCGGCGCCCCTGGCTAGTTTTGATGGCGCACCAGCGAGCCGCGGCGCACAGATTGGGAACCACTGGTATAGCCCAATGTAATTGCGCTCAGTCATGTGCTCTGTGCATGGGGAAAGGCAAACCCCTAGATAGGTGGCTTCCTTGACATTACCAGGGTCAGCCAAGACCATGTCAGAGCTATTTACAACTTGAGGTTTGCCAATTTTCAAATTCTAACCAGATACTGGGCCAAAAACAGCTGCAGAAGCCTCAATACCACCTAACGCCTGAACAGGAGATGTCAAAAGGATGGCAATGTCATCCATATAATCCAGTGCCTTGGTGGTAAGCTGATTTAGGTGCAATGGAGGTATGGTGTCCTTTGACTTCAATCATTGGATGTAGGGCTCCAAATATAGAGCAAACAATAGAGGCGTTAGCGGCAACCCTGCCAGGTACCCTGCTGGAGTGCAAAGCTTTGCAATATTTGCCACATACTTATGATTCTAGCAGATAAAGAGGTGTAGAGAGTCTTAACCTCATCTACAGTAGAAGCTTTCATCCCAAACCCATTTTAGCCAAACTTTTCCAGAGAAAGCCTCAAAGTCAAAAGACTTTTTGCCATTGAGTAGGATCGGCCCCGCGGACATACGCATTGTTCAGCTATGTCAAGAACAGAGATGGTTGTATTGATATGGGCCATGGTACCTCATCTTGGGATGAAGCAATGCTGCTCATTGTCCACTAACTTAGTTATGACCAAGGATAGGGAATTAGCTAAGATACAAGTTTACATTTTAGTGCCTGTGTTCATTATAGAAGTTGAATGGTAGGACCCACAGTTATGAGGATCTTTATCCTTCTTTAAAACAAAATGAAATGTACGCTTCTCCACAGCATGCAGGTACCAGTCACGGGAAGGCTTGAGAGTTAACCAGCTCTTCAAATCTAGGGATTAGATTATTGGATTTAAGAGGAATAAAGTCCGGTTCAGATGCTTTACCTGAGGCTAGCACCATCAGTGTTTTCTTAATCTCTGTGTACGTAATCTGGCCCTTTAGTATCTGAGTCTGAGTACGTGATAAATACGGTAAGCTTATCGCTTCCTGATGCCCTGTTATAGCTGCTAATGATGGGGGCTACCATCCCGATAAAGTGCTGCATAGAATTCATGAAAAACCAACAGAATCGCGACATGCCTACACACTTGACAAGAGATATCACCTACATTCTTTGAATCTATCCCACCTCTTTGCTGTTCTCAAAGCAGAAAGTCAGTTTTGTGCGCCACCTCTGATAGGCTGTGTCCCAAATCTCTTTTTGAAGACACATGCGGGTGATAGTTAATTGGTCCAATACTTGTTATGCTTTCTCAGCAGAACCTCCAACCAATTTTTTGAGTATTTAAATTCCAGAGTTAACAAATCTGCATATTCCTGTTCTGCCTCCTATCTATTCCTTTTATCCAGAGCTAAGAATTGACCATGGATAACTACTTTCATCATGTCCCACACCATTAGTGGAGACCCTGTGTCTTGATTATACAAAAAGTAATCATCCAAGGAGGTCGATATACAATTCAAATATAGCTTATCTAACAACAGTTTACGATCAGATGACCAGCTCGATGGAAAAGCAGTACCACCACTCAAATTTAATGGCATAAAGAAAGTGAGAGAATCGTGATCAGAGACTATGCACAGATTCAGCTCAATAAGGAGCAATGAGGCAAGGGTGCAGCTTATGAAAATAATATACAGCCTAAACAGTGCCTAATGTGCCACTGAATAAAATGTAAATCTCTGTTCCAGCCAATGGCAAGGGTGGCATGCATCAATAAGGGCATGGGATTGCACCACCTCCTTCAAAGCTGCTCAAGATTTTTTCATACGGACCATCGAAAGTGTGGCAGATGTACAAGAGACACTGGTGAGTCCGAGCCCTGCAGTCAGTCTGACGATGTTACTCTGGAGTGCTGTCTCAAATCGGGTACTGGCTGTATCTGACAAAGGAGGCCCCTCACTCCATGTGATGTGGCTCCTGGCAATCTGCTCCACTGCTCCATACCCCAGAATCCAATTCCAGTTAGTCACTGCCCTCACACCTTGCAGCAGCAGTTTCATTGTCCATGCACCAGGTCCTTAGTGGCTCCATAGTGGCCAAACTACTGATGGTGTTGTCAGGAGTGCAACAGTCAGTGTCTGGGCCTTTATCCAAGTCATTATCCAAATCAGAACAGCCATAGGGGGTGCTGACATAGCCCAGTCTCTAGTTATACATAGCCTTGCAGTGACAAGAGCAATAGAGATGCCAATAGAGATCCACCCATCAACCCCCTGCTTAAAACCTAACATGACATCCCGGGGTCTAGCTGCAAATAAAAGTTTAGTGACCGGGAAAGAAAACCAGCAGCACCATCCTAAAATGATATTAAATGGGGACAACTGAAAAACATGTGGCCGATATCTGCCACCAGTAGCCCGCATTGAGGGCAGCATATAATCCCAGGTGAATCATGTTTCCACTTACATATTCTCTGTGGGGTGTAATACAGCATACATAAGATCTTAAAACTGTCGAAGTTTCAAGGTCACTGATGTGATAGAGGAATATATAACTTTAATAATGATCATGAGGTCAGACTCCTGCACCTCAAACCCAATCTTTAAACTTGAATTACTTGCCAAATAGCCAAGATCATATTTTTGTACCTACCAATAAGGATACAATGGAAAACATGAATAGTTAAAGAAATTCTGTATTATACAGATATGCAAAAAGCTTGTAATCTCTTTCAACAGACCCAATGGGAACACTAAGTTTAAAATAATCAGGGGTCTGTGATATGTGAAAATGTTTTATGGGGCACGTCATAAGAGGTTTGCAAATCAGAAGAGGAGTGAAAGCCTTGAAGATTTAACAATTGGCTGGCCTTGCTAAGACCTCTGTCAAACAATGATGTGGAAACCGGGTCATGGAAAATAGCTGGTAAGAATGGATTCCCCCAGAGCTGCGTATAATAGTACTGCAGCACTGAGAAATCCTAGCTATTACCTCAATCTAAATAGTGGATTTTGCGCCTTAGGCCAATGGATCGACACAACATTGATTTGAGAGGATGTCAAGGGCGCATGTCATAAGAAACATCAATAAACAAGAAATGAATAATCTAATCACTATGCAATAGCCACACCAGTTTATTAAGAAGGATTATACATTTATTTCCCTATATTAACAACGCTAAAGTCAAGAAAATAATTCCCAAACATAAATGATAAGCATATAGAATCATCAACGGCTGATTAGAATGCCTTATATATCTGAGTTTAATCAAAGCAAGTAAACTCAAGTATTATAACACAACATAAGAACACCAATATTTGCAACAGTGAAATAAAATACATTTAAGCAAGAGATCAAAGAACGGCAATTTAAATCATGAGCATGTAAAGACAAATTACCTTACTAACCACTAATTAGCATTAACATGTTGGGCTTAATGAAAAAGATGGGGTGTTGTACATTCAGCCAATAAAACTAAAGTTAGATGACTAAAAGTTACACATTCATAATACACTGAATTCTTATTTGACAACATTTCATTGACGTAATCATCAGCTAGACTTAATTTATAACAATTTCTTCTTCTCTTCCGTCTCATCTGTGAATCCATTGTTCCATCTTGTCTGAATCTTAGGTTCAGGAAGAATCATCTAACAGAGTTGCCATCTACTTCCACTCTTGAGGAAAAAAACCACACGTTAGTGACATTTTTCTAAACAATAGGACATTCAAACTGATGACCTAATAAATCTGACCTTGTGAGACATAACACAAAATCCCACTAGGGGTAGCAGTCTACACGTCTATAAGCTATTAATCACACTCTTTTAAGTAAGCATTGAGCAAAGAAAAACAACTGCAAATTTAGCTAAAGATAGCCTAAGCAGAAAACAAAATGAATTATGGTGCCCATTTACAAAACTCACCCATTTTTCACACATTAGTTCATCAATGACCTGTACATTATTAATTAATAAAATCATCAGTAAAATTTCTGCTCCTGCATAGTGCAGAAGTGGAATCTTATAAGCTTAAACCAGACCCGCTTAAAATAACTTCCAGTCTTTCTGAAAGGGAAAGGAATTACAATCAGGATGACAATCAACCAGACGAAATTTAAACGAGATCCAAAAGAGGCTCAAAAATAGCTTTTAAAATCTAGTAGTACCCAGCTACCTTTAAGAGAATGAAGATTCGACAAATGTAGAGCTTAGTGCCTAAATAGGTAGCAACTAAAACCACATTAGGGCAGCTCACAGGTGTTGAAAAATCGTCAATTATTTGGGTTCTGGGTACATTAATTTGACACCCCAAGAGCTCCCCAGATCTCTCGGTCTCTGCAGTGATTGGTCTAATGTCTTAAAAGAGATTGATTGAATATACAGCACAATCGTCATCACACGCACTTATTCTGATGTCATAGCCATGTAACAAAACAGGGACAATCCCAGCATGCTGACCTATATGAAATAGATAGTTCCAGATAAAGAGCAAATGGCAGTAGAGATAGAGGGCACCCTAGTCTAGTGGCATGTGTAATCCTAAATGAGGAAGTCTACCATAGTACGAATCATTGGACACTGATATAAAAACTGCATTCATCTCAAAAAATGATTCCCAATGCCCATGGTTTGCACAGTTAGCCACATACAAGGTCATTAATCTCTGTTCAATGCCTTTTCAGCATCAAGTAAGATCATGCCAGTGTGAATACCGGGTAGTAGAGGGATCAGACAGCACTTGACTGTCAATATGGCTGGTAGTGTCTTTGCCCAGAATGAAACCATGCTGTTGCAGAGAGATACGCTCTCCAAAACAGACAGCAAACGAGTAGCCAAGATTTTAATGAACATTTCAATATCCACATTATTCAAAGAGATCAGGCAATAAGACCATCGCTCTTCTGCAGGTTTGTCTTTTTTTTTTTTTTTGAAAGATCGCAATATTTGCATGGCCTCAGGAGTCAAGGATCTCACCTATACTAGAATGGTCAGAAGCAGAGGTGCTAGTGTATTTCTAAGTTAATATTTTGAAAACGTCCACAGGGAGTGCATTGTCACTGGCAGCCTTACCTGAATAAAGTATTCTGATAGCGCTCATGACCTCCTCAACAGTAATTGATTTTTCCAGTGCCTGAGCAGAAATAGGGTAGGCTTAGATACCATAGCTGCCTGAATGTATCCTTCGATTATCTGTGCGCTCGACTAGCAGGTTCCTTTGTAAAGGTTTTGATAAAATAACCTAAACTGCTCAAGGATTTCCTGAGCATCATAATATATATTGCTGTGGCCATCCTGAATACATTGAACCATATACAGATCAGATAACTACTCTATTGAATGTTGTATGCTGAAACGTTCCCCACTTTTTTTGCCATACTCACACAAACTGACCCAACAATTAAGAAAGACAGCAGCCACTTTATCTCTTTGTACATGATCCAAACAGTTCCATCAGTTTAGCAGCTCAGTTCTAATTTTGATTTGTCACAGCTATTTGTCAGAACTCCCTGGGAGTGCCTCTGCTCCCACTTCAGCAAATCTAAATGAGCAAACTGCATCTGGGATTTTCAATCCTTATTCTGGTAAATTTAAAATTGCATGATAACCCCACACACATTGTCCTTCATTACAACCCTGGCGGTCGATGTTAAAGCGGCGGTAAAACCGCCAACAAGCCGGCGGTAAAAAAAATGGAATCACGACCGTGGCGGAAACCGCCAACATAGACAGCCACTTTAACACTCCGACCGCCACGGCGGTACAAACAAACAGCGCGGCGGTCACCGCCAACAGACAGGCGGAAGACAATGTACCGCCCACAGTATCATGAGAGGCCAATCCACCACTTTTTCCGGGGCGGACTCACCCAGAACAAAAACACAGCGGAAACAGGACTTGGAAGGGAAAACGCTCTCTACACACCCCACGAGGAACCAGGACGCCATGCAGCCGGAACTCTAAATTCTACCTAACATTGTCTTCCTGCTCCTCTACCAAGAGCACGAACGCCAGCGGCGACGACCACAGTGAGTACTGCACCTACGACACAGGGGAGGGGGGAGGGAAAAGAGAGTGACACACACACACAACACTCAACATGCAAACCCCCCACCCCCACCCACTACAACACACACACAAATACATGTAGATACATTACATTTACACCCCAACCCCCTCTGGAAGAATGCAAGGACAAAAGGAAATGAGTTGAACGAATGTAATCAATAAAAATCCATTACTCAAAAATATATTTACACCATTAACAAATATATGCACCAAGAATTCAAGTCCATGTACTGCACCTACATAGTCCATGGACCATTGGGCCCAAAATGCATGGGCGAGGCCCACACAAGATACCCGATCAAAACAAAGAGAACACTGCAGGGGCATCAGATCTAAATAAAACAGGCACCTCAGGGGGAAGGGAAGGGAAAGGGGGACACCTCAGCCAGATGAGTGCACGATGCCAGCTCCACGAGGGGGCACCATGCCCATTGATGTATCCTGGGGAGTGCAAAGCCACAGTCTCACAAGTCTCTCCAGTGGGTGGTTTGCCCACGGCTTTATCCTGGGGAGTGCAAAACCACAGTCTCACAAGTCTCTCCAGTGGGTGGTTTGCCCACTGCTTTATCCTGGGGAGTGCAAAGCCACAGTCTCTCAAGTCTCTCCAGTAGGTGGTTTGCCCACTGCTTTAACCTGGGGAGTGCAAAGCCACAGTCTCACAAGTCTCTCCAGTAGGTAGTTTGCCCACTGCTTTATCCTGGGGAGTGCAAAGCCACACTCTCACAAGTCTCTCCAATGGGTGGTTTGCACACTGCTTTATCCTGGGGAGTGCAAAGCCACAGTCTCTCAAGTGGATACCAGTTCTCCACTGGTTCTGGAGGGGGCATTGTGCCCAGAGTGCTTCATCCTGCCAAGGACAGAGGTAGTGGGTGCCTCTCTCCACTGGTTCTGGAGGGGGCTTTGTGCCCAGAGTGCTTCATCCTGCCAAGGACAGAGGTAGTGAATGCCTTTCTCCACTGGTTCTGGAGGGGGCTTTGTGCCCAGAGTGCTTCATCCTGCCAAGGATTGGGTGAGTGGATGCCTTTCTCCACTGGTTCTGGAGGGGGCTTTGTGCCCAGAGTGCTTCATCCTGCCAAGGATTGGGAGAGTGGATGCCTTTCTCCACTGGTTCTGGAGGGGGCTTTGTGCCCGGAGTGCTTCATCCTGCCAAGGACAGAGGTAGTGGATGCCTTTCTTCACTGGTTCTGGAGGGGGCTTTGTGCCCAGAGTGCTTCGTCCTGCCAAGGACAGAGGTAGTGGATGTGACACTCCACTGACGGTGGGCCTACATGGAAGCTGTCCAGGCCCCTAGAACTGACCACCATCTTCGTACGACTGACCACTGGGGATGGCACCCATGTCTGCGGTGGTGCCCCTGGCACATGATGTGGCGTGGCCACTGGCAGTGCTTGCGGCGGCCTCAGTAGCGGCGGTGCTTGTGGCTGTCATTGGCCAGCGGTGCTGGTGGGTGGCTCAGTGAGTGTGCTGCTGGCAGCGGAGTCCTGGGCAGCGGTGCTGATGGCTGCGGTGTCCTGGGCAGCGGTGTTGGTGGCGGCGGGGTCCTGGGCAGCGGTGCTGGTGGCGGCGGTGTCCTGGGAAACGGTGCTGGTGGCGGCGGTGCATGTGGTGGTCTTATCCGCCGTGCAGGTTGGCGGCAACTTCCCTTTCTTTCTCTGCCCCTTCCCCACCTTGGATGGTGGGGCAGCTGTCTTGCCACTCCCAACTGTAGTCCTGGGAGAGCCCTTGGTGGCAGGTGTTTTGCCCTTCTCCCTCCGGGCTGTGGCCAACTTCTTATGTTTCTGAGGTGGGGGACTGTCCTTGGCCTGGCTCCTTTGCACACTGGCTGCCCTGCTGCTTGGCGCACTCCAGAAGTCGATTACTGCTGGCACCACTGTTCCCGGTGATGTGGTGGCTGAGGTGCTGGGTTGGGACCTGGAAAGGCGGGCCCTAGGGGACGGAAGGGATGGGGGAGGTGAAGGGAAGAGGTCAAGGTTTGATAGGATACGTTTTTTAGACACACTGGGATGGGTAGATGGAGGGGGTTTGGGAGTGGAGGAAGAGGTAGTGGTTGTAGGAGGTGTTCATTTGCTGACTTTGGGTGAAGGTGCATGGGCTGGAGGCTGTCAAGAGGTGGACGGTGTGTGACTGCATTTGTGTAGTTTGGGAGGTGGGCTCACAGACACACTGGTAGAGGACACAGGGGATGTGTGAATGGTAGTGGGGGTGGTGAGCGCACGTGAGCGGTGTGTGGTGATGGGCGTGCTGGTGATGGACGTAGTGGCTAAAGATGTAGTGCATGCAGGTGTGAGTGGAGACGTGACAGGGAAGGAGGAGGGAGACGAGGAGGAGGGGGACACAGTGGAGGCAGTGGATGTTGGTATGTGTGCATGGGTATGATACTTGTGTGAGTGCTCGGGGATGTGTGGTGCTTATGTTTGCCAGAGCTACCCTTGTGTGTTGAGCTGTGTGCATGCTGGTCTGATGATGTGCTTGGGATAGGCTGAGGTACAGGGGATTGGGGCTGGGTGGAGGAAGTTGGAGGGGGGAGGCTGGACACAGGGACCAAGGCTGCCATCAGTGCTGAGGCCAGAGTCTGAAAAGCTAGCTGTTGGGCTGCCTGACCAGAATGAATGCCCTCCAGGTATGCATTTGTCTGTTGCAACTGCCTCTCTACACCCTGGATGACATTCAGAATGGTAGACTGCCGAACAGTGAGGGATCTGAGGAGGTCAATGGCCTCCTCACTGAGGGCAGCAGGGCTGGCAGGGGCTGAGGTGCCTGGGGTGAAGGAGATGCCTACCCTCCTGGGTGAACGGCCACGGGGCACACGCTGAACGGCTGCTGGGAGGGCGGTGCTGGTACGGGGGTGGCGGCTGTACCTGTAGATGCGGGTGGCCCAGAGGAGCCAGTCACCGCAAGGGAGCTCCCATCAGAGGAGGAGTCGTGTCGCTGGTCTCAGCTCCTGTCCCCGCCGTGGAGCTCCCCTCGCCCTCCGTCCCACTGGTGAATTCGGAGTCCATAGCCTCGCCCTCGAGGGCCATGTGGGATGCAGCTCCCTCCTGCTCCGGTGGCACTGCTCCTCCGCGTGCTGATGCTAATGCACACAAGAACAGGGAGACCACAAAAAGGGGGGGAAAGAAAGTATGCAATACCGCTACCGTTGGCGGACACTACAGACCTCTGCACTACCCCATGCACTTAGAGTTCCTTAATTAATCACAGGGCCATGGGGCACAAGGCCTATGCCCGATTGCTGCACACATGAAAGTCACAGGAGCCTGACTAGGGGTAGATGGCTCTTAACACTGGTGGGGTGGGGTGCCACATGGCCTGCCTTACGAAGGGACCTTGCCTACAAAACTCGCCATGGCCTAGGGGTACCCACAGCCCACCTCCCCCACCCAGACACCTCTAATGCGCCCTGGATCAGATGAATGTGACTGTACTCACCCCCTGTGGCTGCTGTGATGCCCTCAAGCGCCCATCCAACTCCGGGTACGCCACCGCCAGGATCCGGAACATCAGGGGGGGTCATGGTGCGATGGGAACCCCTCCCACGTTGGGAGGCCATCACCAGCTGGGCCTCCGCCGTCTTCTTGCTCCAGCGGCGAATGTCCTCCCATCTTTTCCGGCAGTGGGTGCTCCGTCTGTGGTGGACCCCCATGGTCCGGACTTCCTTGGCGATGGCACGCCAAATATCCTTCTTCTGGTGGGCGCTGACCTACAGGAATACTACAGGGGAAAAGGAGAAGATATAACCGCCCGGACCGTCACAGTCATTGACCCACGTTCCTACTCTTGCCATGACGCACATACACTCACTGTTGTTTCATGCACACCTCATTCCCCCCACAATCTCCCATCCACACCACTCTAAACAGGCATTGCCCATACAGCATGCTCACAGTGTACTCACCTGTTTGTCTGGAGGACCGTAGAGTAGCGTGTACTGGGGGAAGAACCCATCCACTAGTTTTTCCAACTCCTCCGATGTGAAGGCAGGGGCCCTTTCCCCAGACACTTAAGCCATTGTCGCTTCCAGACTGAGGTCACAGCAGCACATGCAGTGTAGGTCCTCTCCTGTCGAAGATCAGTGAGTGAACAGTGAGAAAATGGCGGTCACGTCCGCGGCGGTGCGTACCGTCACCGCCGGTGTACATCGTCATTGGCTCCTGGGACCCATAGGGTCCAATGTTAACCAATACAGGATTTCGCCGCGGTCTTCGACCGCCTACCACGACGATGTACAACGCCAGCGCTGTTACCTCATATCCCCTTGTCCCACCCTACAAGACAGACAGCCGCCATTTCAGGGGGCCACATGGCATTAATTGTAAATGCGTCACACATATCTAGGCCTTGCATACACACTAAGACACGCACATAGCGGATTGACAAATGTGTGCAATAAATATTCTATTTAATACCTCAGTGTTGGGTGATTCTCTGCTCACTGTTCTTGTCCATAGGACACATCTGCTGGGGCAGGTGAGGAGATGGCGTCATCCTCTGGTGTACAGACCTCTGGTGGACCTTTCGACAATGGAAGAGCGACATGTAATTGTCTTCTACAGACTTGATGATGCCACAATCCCGGAACTGTGTGCCCAGTTGGAGCCAGACCTGATGTCCGCAATCCGACATCCCACAGGGATCCCCCCTCTAGTGTAGGTCCTGTCAGTACTCCATTTCCTGGCAAGTGGGTCTTTTCAAACTACAGTGGCCATAGCATGAGGGATGTCCCAGCCTATGTTCTCCAACGTGTTGTCCAGAGTGTTGTCTGCCCTGCTGAAACACATGCGCAGCTACATCGTTTTCCCTCAGGTGGAGGATTTGCCTACGGTGAAAGGTGACTTCTATGCCCCAACATCATAGGTGCCATTAATGGGACACATGTGGCCTTGGTACCCCCCCCCCCGCAGGAGTGAACAGGTGTACAGGAACCGGAAGAGTTACCATTCCATGAATGTGCAGATGGTGTGTTTGGCCGACCAGTACATCTCCCATGTGAATGCCAAGTTTCCTGGCTCAGTGCATGACGCTTATATTCTAAGGAATAGCAGTATCCCTTATGTGATGGGCCAACTCCAGAGGCACCATGTGTGGCTATTAGGTGAGGACAAGGACCCTATACCATGTAAATGGTGGTCTGGGTCTGGGGTTGTCCCTAAAGGTTAGTGTGTGTCTAACAGTTGTCCCTCGACATTGGCAGGTGACTCTGGGTACCCCAACCTGTCATGGCTACTGACCCCAGTGAGGAATCCCAGGACAAGGGCAGAGGAACGCTACAATGAGGCACATGGGTGAACTAGGAGGGTTATAGAGAGGACCTTCGGCCTCCTGAACGCCAGGTTCCGGTGCCTCCATATGACAGGTGGTTCCCTCTACTACTCACCAAAGAAGGTGTGCCAGATCATCATGGCCTGCTGTATGCTGCACAACATGGCTTTGTGACGACAGGTGCCTTTTCTACAGGAGGATGGTCCAGATGGAGGTGTTGAGGCAGCTGTGGAGCCTGTGGACAGTGAAGAAGAGGAGGCAGAAGAAGAGGACATAGACAACAGAAACACTGTGATCCATCAATACTTCCAGAGAGACACAGGTAAGAAGACATCACTGCCTCCTACATCTGATACAATTGTTCTACCTCTCATCTGTCTGTCACTTTCACCCAGTGTATGGACCCTGATTTGTCACTTTACCTTTCGATTTCACATATGTCGGTCCCACTGTGTGACCTCCGCTATGTGACCTCATGGACTAGAGCTGTGTGACATAGGTATGTTGACAATAGCATGGACATTGCTATTTCCCTCAGTTATTGCAAATACACATTTGTGAAAGCACAGACTGACTCCAGATAGCTCTGTGATTTAAGGGTGTTTATTTAAGTGCTAAATATTGGAGAGGGTTGTAAAATGATCAGGGGTGATGGTGGAGGAATGTCCATGCCAGAGTCCAGTCTATTAGTCTCACAGGTGCATTGTCCAAAAGGGCATAGGAAGTGGAGCTGGGGCAGTTTAAGGATGGACAGGGTGACAAAGTGGGACAGAAGGATGACAATCAGAGTGGTCTCATTTTTTGGCGGGGTCTTGGCATTGTTCTCTGTCTTTGTCCTGGATCTCAGGGACCGTTTGCGGGGTGGTTCTCCATCTGCAGGGGGTGGGGTGCTGGTGTTGTGGTCCTGTGGCAGTGCCTCCTGTCCACTAGCGCTGGCAGAGGTGGTGGGAAGTTCATCGTCCAGGCTAGAGTCAGGGGCCCCTTGTTGTGCCACAGTGTCCCTCCTGGTGTTCACGAGTTCCTTCAGCACCCCTACCATGGTGCCCAGGGTGGTATTGATGGATTTGAGTTCCTCCCTGAACCCCAAATACTTTTCCTCCTGCAGCCGCTGGGTCTCCTGAAACTTGGCCAGTACCATTGCCATCGTCTCCTTGGAATGATGGTAGGCTCCCATGATGTTGGAGAGGGCCTCGTGGAGAGTGGGTTCCATGGGCCTGTCCTCCCCCTGTCGCACAGAAGCCCCTCTGGGTGGGTGCTGCGCTGGTGTTTCCAGAGGGGGAGGCTCTGTTGTGGCTTGTGCCAGTGTGAGGGGAACAGACTGTCCCGAGGTCCCAGATGGGCCGGGCTGGTCATCTAGATCCAGTTGGACAGAGCTGCTGTCATCACTGTGGGCCTCTTCTGTGGGTGGAGTGGACATGTCTGGAACCTCCTGTCCGGTGACGTTGGGTAGGGGTCCTGCAGGGGTGTAAAGGCATGATTATTGCATCTGTGTGTGCCATGGTGTGCAATGGGTGGGTGGTCCTGTACCCCAGTGCTTGCATTCCTGTGTAGGACCTTGTGTGCTAATTGTTTAAAGGGCCTGTGTGGGTATTTGTAGTGGCCATGCATTGGTGGTGGGTGTCCATGCTTTGTTGTTGCATGCAGGGCTTGGTGTTGGGATGGGTGGTTTGTGATAGTGGGACATATTTGAGGAGTTGGAGTGATGGGGTGAGGGTGGGGGTATATGATAGCATGCAGGCAGGGTGGGGGATGTAATAGTTAAGATTTAACTTACCAGAGTCCATATCTCCTGCTACTCCTGCAAGGCTCTCAGGATGCAGTATAGCCAAGACCTGCTCCTCCCATGTTGTTAGTTGTGGGGGAAGAACTGGGGGTCCGCCGCCAGTCCTCTGAACCGCAATGTGGTGTCTTGAGACCACGGAATGCACCTTTCCCCGTAGGTCGTTCCACCTCTTCCTGATGTCATCCTGTGTTCTTGGGTGCTGTCCCACTGCGTTGACCCTGTCCACGATTCTCCGCCATACCTCCATCTTCCTAGCTATGGTGGTGTGCTGCACCTGTGTTCCGAATAGCTGTGGCTCTACCCGGATGATTTCCTCCACCATGACCCTGAGCTCCTCCTCAGAAAACCTGGGGTGTCTTTGCGGTGCCATGGGGTGGTGTGGATGATGTGTGTTGTGATGTGTGGGGAGATGTTTAGGGGTGTGTGTGGTATTTTGTGCGTGGATGTGTATGTGTGATGGTGTTTTGTGCCTCTGTATGCTGGTGTTGTCTTTGCTGTGCGGTCTCTCTTTTTGGTAGTAAGGGTTTGTGGGTGACATGGGCGGGTGTTTTATATTGTATTGGGTGTGTGGGAGTGGTGTGTGTATGTGTATCAGGTGTGTGTATTTGGAATTGTCCAATGTGGTTGTGTTTTGTAAATGTGTGTGTATTTTGAGCGTGGCAGTGTGTACCGCCAATGGAATACCACGGTTGAAAGACCACCGCGTGGATTCGTGGGTCGTGATAGTGTGGGCGTATTCCTGTTGGCGTGTCAGTTTGGTTATCGCCAGTTTATCACTGACCTTTGGTGTGGCGGACTTGTGTGGGTGTCTAGATTTTGGCGGATTCCGAGCTGTGGGTCGCAATAGCTGTGGTGGAATTCCGCGGCTGCGGCAGTGTGTTGGCGGTCTTCTGCACGGCGGTAAGCGGCATTTACCACCAATGTTGGAATGAGGGCAATAGGCTTTCAAGGTATCCCAAATGACATGGGGAGCAGAGGAACCAATATTTAGAGAGATAAACGCATTAAGCTCAACATGCATTCTTCTGATATATTCAGGGGGCCAATTAAAGAGATCTAGGAAAGGTCCATCTTTGCACCAATGTAAAATGTTATTAACAGAGGATTATTATCTGAAGTGATCTTTGGGCACATCTCCATTCTAGATGTATTAATTAAGGCCTGAGCCATGACGATCATAGCAATCCTAGAGTAATGGCCAATATGTATGACCAGGGGTAGTTGGATATAAGGTTTGCCAAAGGTGAAAAAGCCCATGTACTATGGTGAGCTCCTTGATAGATCATCCATTGTTATGCATATGTGGAGTGGCAGCTCTATTGGTTATATCCTGGATATAATTCATAAAACAATTAAAATCACTTAACAATAGCAATGCACCAGCCCAGCTTGAAAATTCAAGATTTAAGAAGTTGAATATCCCTCGATCATCTCTATTAGGTCCATATACCATGCATACAACATAGATATTAGAGTTGAACGTCACCTGAGCAATTGCCATCCTACCCCGTGCGTCAGATGAAGTCCAAATTATTTGGAGGATCAATGTCCGAAGACTTAGAATTACAACCCCGTGGATCAAACCTTGCTGTGTAGGACAGACAACAGTTTTATAACCTAGCTGCTATAGATATGCAGTATCCTATGAGCAAGATGAGTTTCAGTCCGACATGAAATGTGTGGTTTCAAAGCTATAACTTCTTTCTTTATATATATATATATATGCTTCAGAGGGCAATTTAGACCAGTAACATTCCATCACAAAATTTGAAGCTCTGATATAATAGTGGGTACAAACCCAAAACAGTGTAGACCTAGTCCTACCCGAGGTTAGAAATATAGTTAACATCTCCTCCTCTCTCCTTCCGCACCTGATTCAACTTGATGTAGAAGTTGTTGCTTCTTCGGAATCAGCCACCATCTTCTTGCAGATCATGAGGCTGTGATGTCCACACCATCATTTTAACCAGCAAGATCAATAATTATGTTCTGTAGTTGAGAGTTATCAGCTCTGACTTCAGCATGGTGATTAGAAGTTTCAGCATGATGAGCTTGAATCAAATGAAAGATAGAAGCAAGTGATGGCTCAGAGGTACTAGAGGTACTGAAAGAGCTGTTGCCAAAGGCAATTATTGTCCAGCTGCCTGCTACATTAGCATTGCCATTGAAAATGTAATCAGGGCCACCAAGTCTCACCTGTGTCCATTCTTAGCAAATATCAGCCTCCACATCTGAGAGGACGCATTGTGCAAGCTGAGTAGATTGTACATGGGTTTGTATTATGCCAGCATTGGAATTCACTGGCCTCAAGCCAGACTTTGTATCTTTTCGCCAGGGTCCTTTTGAAGCCAGGCTCCATTGGCCACCTTCATTCTCTTCTTCTGCTGATATTAACCACCAATTGCTGTATTGTGGCCCCCTTAGTATGAATGCAAGCCTTATCCATAGGTGGGATTAGACCAGGATGTGGAGTGACTAAAGGGGGCTATTAGCCATAAAGTGTTGGAGTTTGCTGGGCTATTGCTGCTGGTCTGTTCTGAGTCACACTCCATATCAACACTGCTAATTATGGGAGGCCCAAAATTGCCACCACTGGCACCCACATCCACATTACTGAGAGGATACTCAATCGACCCCCCAAAGGGACTATCATTGCCATCGTAAATTCTGGTCTCCAGCATAACAGATGGCCCCCAAAGAACCTGACAGAAGGCCTCAGAGTACATGCCCCCATGCAACCGCATAGGCAGTAGCAATTGCAGAGTCTCATAAGATATCTGACTGATATGCCTCACTGCCTAGGGGAGGCAAGTTTAGAGCCTCAAGTGGCACGGAATAAGATTAGGATAGAGAAGCCCAATCCTCCTCCATTACAGCGTTCATTACCTGGATTGCAACTGGGGAGATGAAGTCTAAAGCATCCATGACAGAGAAAACTGTCATGGTAGAAGGGGGTCCCAGTAGAGACAGCACTGATGGAGATTGCTGAAGCTGGGCAGTAAGTAGGAAAACCAAGCACAGGACTGCCAATCTTAGTTATAGCACCACTGTTGCAGTACGGCACTGGGTTTGCACAGCCAAAGTTGCCCCTTTGTTAGGTCTCATATACTGTCACGTCTTTCCAATTTTTTGTTGTCAATGGTGTTTGGGTCTCACATTTTGCAGTGACAATGCTTTGCTAATGTTTTGATTAGGAATTTCTCAGATTATTTCCAGGTTGTCTGTAATAAACCGATGGTGAAGGTAGGAAATTCTGATCCACCCACAGCCCTGTCGAATGCCCCCAACCAGGTTCTTGGCATAGGAGTGGACAGAAACATGTTGGCAAACATAGAGACGACTGGGTCATTATAACCATTGACCATTCACAACTACTGTTGTTTTTATTTTTTATATAAACACATTTTTATTGTTTTCAGAAAAGTATATTTCGAAACATTTAGTACAGACAGGACAATGCATTTCAGTTTTACGTGTTCTTAACATTTGCACATGTGACATTTGTGGGAGTATATATGTTGCTCTAACAAGGCACAGTAATGGGAGGGTTGTAACGGTCCAGTCTATGACTACGACCCTAGCCAGGGACCCCATATCTCATAATATTTCTGGGGACATCCTCTCGAATCGTACACTCTCTTCTCCTGATTTGCACACCAATCAATTCCTGTTCTCCATTTTTGTAGGGACAGCCCAGAGGACAAGGTCCAAGCCGCAGCAATATCTCGTTTTGCCACTAGCAGGGCCACACCGATGAGGGCTCGCTTTGTCCGCGACCTCACTGCGTCCTCCATTACCCCCAGCAGTACCAGACCAGCGGAGAGCTGCAATTCTGCTCCCAATATCTTGTTTAAGTCATTTAGCACCCTCTCCCAGTAGGTCTGCACAACCGGGCAGGTCCAGACCTTGTGGAAGAAATCTGCTAGGTCTCCCATGCAGCGAGGGCATCGGCCATCTGGCCTCAACCCGGCTCGATGAAGTCAAGCAGGCGTTAGGTATGCTTTGTGTAGGTAGAAAAACTGTATGGTGCGCAGTTTCACCGATATGGCTAGTGTCCTGGGGCTCTCGATGATTCCGCCCATTCCGAGTCTTCCAGGGCACCCACCCAGGCCTCCCATCCCCTTCTAGTCAGATCCAAGCCCTCTGGTGTGTTGCTAACTAACATTTTGTAGATCTGTGAAACCCCTTTTCCGCCCAGGTTCCCCATAAGTAATTTGGCTTTGAGCGGGCTAATGTCTGGCAGTGGGTTCCTTGTGATATGTGTTCCTATGGCATGTCTAAGTTGGAGGTATCTGAAGAACTGTTTTCGGGTGAGTTGGAAGTCTGACTGAAGTTCCTGGAAGGTCTTTAGTGTCTCTCCCTTCCACACGTCTCCCACCAAGGAGATACCTAGTAAGTCCCACTCCGCAAAGCCCTCCAGCGCAGCCATAGCACTCATCCACCTCTCCCTCCATAACGGAGTCTGCAGAGTGATCACAGCGTTCCAGCGGGTGTGCCTTAGCGCCGCTCGCCAAGCCAGAAAAACTGCCTTAGTAGTTGCTTCTATGGAGTGTGGGAGGGGTGTACCATATAGCATATCAAGGATGCACTGGAAGCCCAGAATTCCTAGTTCCACCTGGTATGCCGGGTCTGACCAGCCTCCATTAAACCAATCATGTATTACCAGTAGCTGTGTCGCCAGATAGTACAAGTATGGGTCAGAAGCCCCTAGTCCACCTTCATATATCCCTTTCCTACAATACCTTGCTGCCACCCGGTGTCTGGCTCCCCCCAGAGAAATAATGTCGTGGCTGCTTCCAGGGACTGGAACCACGAACGGGGGATTGGAAAGGGGAAGTTCTGGAAAGCATATAGTAGTCTGGGTAGAATCATCATCTTATATAAGGCAACCCGTCCCATTACCTTCAGCGGCAGTGTCTGCCATTTCTGCAGGTCTGTCTTAACCCGTGTCAACAGCGAATCTAGGTTCTTTGCCCATGCCAGTTCTGGTAGGAGGGTCACCCAAACACCTAGGTATTTGAAGCTCAGTCTACGAAGGGGTATCATGTCTTGCCGGTCAAAACAGTCACGGGCGTTAATCAGGGGAACTAGTACTGACTTTGTGGGGTTCATTTTCAAGCCTCATGCCAATGCGTAGCTTTTGAGGAGTAGGAGACTGCGTGGGCCGATACACTTGGTGCGCTCATATATAGCAGCACGTCATCTGCGTATAGAGCTATTCTGTCCTCCCTGGCGTGACCTCATTTCCAGCCACAATATTCCGGATCCGCCCGAAACATCTGAGCTAAAGGCTCTATAACTAGGGCAAAAAGAAGGGGGGATAGTGGGCAACCCTGTCTCGTGCCCCACCTGATTTTGAAAGTTGATGACATGATTCCATTGACCTGTACCCGGGCCGAGGGGTCAGCATAGAGCACTCGAACTAGGTGGCAGAATCTCGGTCCAATGTCTGCCTTTCGGAGCACCAAGAAGAGGTATTCCCAATCTACCGAGTCGAAAGCCTTCTCGAAGCCGATGAAAAGCAACGCCAGATCTCGGGGCCACCGGTGTCTCTCAGCGAGAGCCACGTGTAATCCACGAATACAATGACGGGTGCTTCTGGTTGTCATGAACCCGCATTGGTCTAAGTGGACCAGTTGCGGCAGAACTCTCTTAAGACGCGCTGCCAGAATGGTGGCGAGGATTTTAACCTTGCAGTTAATCAAAGATATCGGTCTATAGTCCGCACATTGCATCGATGGGGGTTGGGACTTGGGAATCACTACTATAGTGGCTTCGTCTAGTCCTCTCGGAAAGGATTTCTGTTGTTCCACCTCTGCAAAGAGAGTAACCAGATGGGGCACCAGTTCCTTTCTATATTTCTTATAGTATTCTGATGGGTAGCCGTGCAGACCGGGGGTCTTTCCAGTTCCCAGTTCTGAGATGGCTCTGTCTATCTCTTCCTCGCTCAGAGGCTCATCTAAGGTTCGCACCTCCGAAGGGGGCAGCCGGGGCAGGGAGATAGCGTCCAGTAGCCTACGGGCATGGGCCGAGTCTACAGAGTCCGAGGCTCTATATAACTCTTTGTAATAGTGGGTGAAGGCCTCTGCTATGTCTTGGCGTCTCTCCGCCTTACCATGTTCTCCGTCCCAAATTTCGAGAATAATGCTCGAAGCTCTATGGTGAGAGACCAGGCAGTGCAGCAGTTTCCCGGTCTTATCCCCCCCACCCATATATTTTCGCAGTGCTTGCCTGCCACAGGGCTTTCGCTGTCTCTACAGATCAGTCTTTGATTTCCTCACGTACTAGGGAGAGATGTCGTGTCACTTTCTCGCAGGGTTCCCCCTCTTGTGTGTGTTCGAGGGCTGCCGCCCATTCTTCTAGTGGTTCGATATCGTGGGTTCTTTGGTGTTCTATCTAACGTATTAAGCCCTTGGCCGCTCCCCTCAATACAACCTTGCTTGCCGCCCATAAGGTACCAGGAGATGATACCGACCCGTCGTTAAGGGTAAAAAATTCACTCTGCGCCTTTTGCAATTGCTCCCCAAACCCTTCGTCCTGTAAGTACCAGGCGTTTAGTCTCCACATGGGGCGATTCATGGATCTGGCATGTCCTATCGCGAATTGGATTGGTGCGTGATCAGATATGCCTCTTGCTAGAATTTCGATGTGAGTCAGGGCATTGCAGTCTGTGCTGGGTAGCAATTGTAGGTCAATTCGGGACTGAGAGCCATGTGCTGCTGAGATGTGGGTAAACTGCCTCTGCCTCGGGTGCCACAGCCGCCACATGTCGTGGAGCCCCGCTGCTGCCAGCCAGCTCGTGAGGTATTTCGCCATTTCGCACCTATGGGTTGTTATTGGGCCTTTTACATCCGCTACGGTGTCAGGGACCGCGTTAAAATCCCCCCCTAGTACTGTGAGACCCGGGAGTATTCCCAAGAGAAGCTGAGTCAGCTCATTGGTTGTTCCACGTTGTAGCGTTGGGGGAACGTAAACACTGACGATGTTGACCGTCACCCCCTCTAATCTACCAGTGATGGCCACAAACTGTCCCTGGCTGTCTTTCAAGACTTGTTCCACTGTCAAAGGAAAGGAGCGGTGTAGTAGAATTGCGACACCTCGCGAGCCTCGTCTGAACCCTGCATGGTAAATTCTGTCAAACCCTCTTCGCGCCAGGAAGGGGCATCGTTCCCCTGTAAGGTGCGTCTCTTGTAGTAGGAGCACTTCGGGTCGGTATCTGTGTATGTATGTGAATACTGCTGTGCGCTTGATTTTGTCTAACAGCCCATTAACATTACAAGAGATAGCCTGTGTTGGGTTCATCTGGATCTGTGTGTAAGATTGTCACTACTCTACCTCTCTGGTGTGGTTGCCCTGGGTTTGAGGCTCCTCCCTTCCTGCTTCCCATGTGCAAATATATGAGCTTTTGGATATCATGTAGGTCTGTCTGCTGTCTGTCTCGTACATCAACCCAAACCTGCAAACATGTCAACGTGACATTGAATGAGAGTAGGCCCCTTCCTATAGGACTTGACCTTCCCAGCCCCCCAACTCCCGCCCCACACCATACTTCCCCCCAGAAGCATCTGTCGCCCTTACCCCTAAACATCTCGCCTGTAAACCAGGTGGGATTGAACCCTAACTAAGTGAGCAGTGGTAGACCCCTCCATAGCGACGGATCATTAAAATAGAAACAATTGGTAATAATGAAATAGATATATCATTGACATTTCACCGTGATGAGCGTCCCCACTCCGAGGCCCCTCTCTGGCCTTCAAGTTATGTTGTCGGGCTGCGAGATAAATCCGTGATCTCGAATGAAACCCAGCCAGTTCGTTGCGGGCTTTGTGCCCCCAAGACTTTCTCATCTTCTCTAAGTCTCGGTGGCTGTTGGTGGTCTTTCACATTGTCAGACGTGGCTAATAGTGGGGAGTTCAAGCGGGAGCCGCGGCGTTCTCTGCGTTTCCGCAACCGGGTGCTGTTTCTCTTAGTATTTACTTGTTTTGGTTGGGTGTTGGATTGATTTCCGCTCTGTGTCAAGCCAGAGTACCAGAGTACTTTGCCAGTCAAAACAGTCACGGGCGTTAATCAAGGGGAACTAGTACTGACTTTGTGGGGTTCATTTTCAAGCCTCATGCCAATGCGTAGCTTTTGAGGAGTAGGAGACTGCGTGGGCCCGATACACTTGGTGCGCTCATATATAGCAGCACGTCATCTGCGTATAGAGCTATTCTGTCCTCCCTGGCGTGACCTCATTTCCAGCCACAATATTCCGGATCCGCCCGAAACATCTGAGCTAAAGGCTCTATAACTAGGGCAAAAAGAAGGGGGGATAGTGGGCAACCCTGTCTCGTGCCCCACCTGATTTTGAAAGTTGATGACATGATTCCATTGACCTGTACCCGGGCCGAGGGGTCAGCATAGAGCACTCGAACTAGGTGGCAGAATCTCGGTCCAATGTCTGCCTTTCGGAGCACCAAGAAGAGGTATTCCCAATCTACCGAGTCGAAAGCCTTCTCGAAGCCGATGAAAAGCAACGCCAGATCTCGGGCCACCGGTGTCTCTCAGCGAGAGCCACGTGTAATCCACGAATACAATGACGGGTGCTTCTGGTTGTCATGAACCCGCATTGGTCTAAGTGGACCAGTTGCGGCAGAACTCTCTTAAGACGCGCTGCCAGAATGGTGGCGAGGATTTTAACCTTGCAGTTAATCAAAGATATCGGTCTATAGTCCGCACATTGCATCGATGGGGGTTGGGACTTGGGAATCACTACTATAGTGGCTTTGTCTAGTCCTCTCGGAAAGGATTTCCGTTGTTCCACCTCTGCAAAGAGAGTCACCAGATGGGGCACCAGTTCCTTTCTATATTTCTTATAGTATTCTGATGGGTAGCCGTGCAGACCGGGGGTCTTTCCAGTTCCCAGTTCTGAGATGGCTCTGTCTATCTCTTCCTCGCTCAGAGGCTCATCTAAGGTTCGCACCTCCGAAGGGGGCAGCCGGGGCAGGGAGATAGCGTCCAGTAGCCTACGGGCATGGGCCGAGTCTACAGAGTCCGAGGCTCTATATAACTCTTTGTAATAGTGGGCGAAGGCCTCTGCTATGTCTTGGCGTCTCTCCGCCTTACCATGTTCTCCGTCCCAAATTTCGAGAATAATGCTCGAAGCTCTATGGTGAGAGACCAGGCAGTGCAGCAGTTTCCCGGTCTTATCCCCCCACCCATATATTTTCGCAGTGCTTGCCTGCCACAGGGCTTTCGCTGTCTCTACAGATCAGTCTTTGATTTCCTCACGTACTAGGGAGAGATGTCGTGTCACTTTCTCGCAGGGTTCCCCCTCTTGTGTGTGTTCGAGGGCTGCCGCCCATTCTTCTAGTGGTTCGATATCGTGGGTTCTTTGGTGTTCTATCTAACGTATTAAGCCCTTGGCCGCTCCCCTCAATACAACCTTGCTTGCCGCCCATAAGGTACCAGGAGATGATACCGACCCGTCGTTAAGGGTAAAAAATTCACTCTGCGCCTTTTGCCATTGCTCCCCAAACCCTTCGTCCTGTAAGTACCAGGCGTTTAGTCTCCACATGGGGCGATTCATGGATCTGGCATGTCCTATCGCGAATTGGAGTGGTGCGTGATCAGATATGCCTCTTGCTAGAATTTCGATGTGAGTCAGGGCATTGCAGTCTGTGCTGGGTAGCAATAGTAGGTCAATTCGGGACTGAGAGCCATGTGCTGCTGAGATGTGGGTAAACTGCCTCTGCCTCGGGTGCCACAGCCGCCACATGTCGTGGAGCCCCGCTGCTGCCAGCCAGCTCGTGAGGTATGTCGCCATTTCGCACCTATGGGTTGTTATTGGGCCTTTTACATCCGCTACGATGTCAGGGACCGCGTTAAAATCCCCCCCTAGTACTGTGAGACCCGGGAGTATTCCCAAGAGAAGCTGAGTCAGCTCATTGGTTGTTCCACGTTGTAGCGTTGGGGGAACGTAAACACTGACGATGTTGACCGTCACCCCCTCTAATCTACCAGTGATGGCCACAAACTGTCCCTGGCTGTCTTTCAAGACTTGTTCCACTGTCAAAGGAAAGGAGCGGTGTAGTAGAATTGCGACACCTCGCGAGCCTCGTCTGAACCCTGCATGGTAAATTCTGTCAAACCCTCTTCGCGCCAGGAAAGGGCATCGTTCCCCTGTAAGGTGCGTCTCTTGTAGTAGGAGCACTTCGGGTCGGTATCTGTGTATGTATGTGAATACTGCTGTGCGCTTGATTTTGTCTAACAGCCCATTAACATTACAAGAGATAGCCTGTGTTGGGTTCATCTGGATCTGTGTGTAAGATTGTCACTACTCTACCTCTCTGGTGTGGTTGCCCTGGGTTTGAGGCTCCTCCCTTCCTGCTTCCCATGTGCAAATATATGAGCTTTTGGATATCATGTAGGTCTGTCTGCTGTCTGTCTCGTACATCAACCCAAACCTGCAAACATGTCAACGTGACATTGAATGAGAGTAGGCCCCTTCCTATAGGACTTGACCTTCCCAGCCCCCCAACTCCCGCCCCACACCATACTTCCCCCCAGAAGCATCTGTCGCCCTTACCCCTAAACATCTCGCCTGTAAACCAGGTGGGATTGAACCCTAACTAAGTGAGCAGTGGTAGACCCCTCCATAGCGACGGATCATTAAAATAGAAACAATTGGTAATAATGAAATAGATATATCATTGACATTTCACCGTGATGAGCGTCCCCACTCCGAGGCCCCTCTCTGGCCTTCAAGTTATGTTGTCGGGCTGCGAGATAAATCCGTGATCTCGAATGAAACCCAGCCAGTTCGTTGCGGGCTTTGTGCCCCCAAGACTTTCTCATCTTCTCTAAGTCTCGGTGGCTGTATGTGGTCTTTCACATTGTCAGACGTGGCTAATAGTGGGGAGTTCAAGCGGGAGCCGCGGCGTTCCCTGCGTTTCCGCAACCGGGTGCTGTTTCTCTTAGTATTTACTTGTTTTGGTTGGGTGTTGGATTGATTTCCGCTCTGTGTCAAGCCAGAGTACTCGCCGGTCAGTCTGAGTGGCAGTTCCTCCGTCAACCATGTCCACGCCGCAGTCGGCTGCTCAAAAAAGTGTGTTCTGTTCCCATGAACCACTCGTAATTTCGTGGGGAACAGCAGGCGGTATTGAATATCCATTGTTTTCAGTTTTTGTGTGACTTCAAGAAATGAGCGCCGTTGTTGTTTTATGTCTCGTGTGTAGTCAGGAAAGAGAAGGATTTTAGCCCCGTTACAGAAGAGGTCTCCTTTAGAGCAGACCTCTTGTAGGATCACGTCCCCATCTTTGAAGTTAAAAAGGCGGAGTATCACCGGTCATGGCGGAGATCCCGGTGGGGGCTTCATCTGCAGAGCTCTGTGGGCACGTTCAATGGCGAACCATGGGGTGAGGCGTTCTGCTGGGATCCAGGAACGAAACCACTCTGCCAAGAACGTGGCAAGGGACGTCTCCGCCGTGGCCTCTGCGAGGCCCACCACCCTGAGATTCTTTCGTCTTGACCTATTCTCGGTGTCTTCGGCTCTGCGGTAGAGCTCGGATGGGCGTGCCATGAGTGCGGATAACTGCTTCTTAAGAGCGTTTACTTCGTCCTCCACCATGGATATTCTGGTCTCTGTCTCGGTGATACTGGCCGTGGCATTGCGAAGGTCCTGACAAACCAAGGTAGTTTCTTCTCTGACTTCTCCTATCTTGGCCTCCACTGCGGCCTGGGACGTGTGTATGGCTTGGAGAATCGTCTCCAGATCTGCCGGTGCCACCGATTGGTCTGCCTTTTCACCCGGGGGGCGGGACTCCGCTCGGGATCCATTTGCACTCGTGGTAAATTGTTCTATTCGCATTTTGGCTGTCGATTGCCGTGTTGCCTTGTCTTTGCCCATGGTTCTCCTGCAATACCCCATCGATTTCTAGGTCGGAGTCTATTTGGAGGTTTCCTCTGTGCATCGCTCCAGGCCCCGGGTATCTAGTGTTCCAGCGGCGGTCCGATCGGATCCGTACCCCTTGCTCCCCCCCCAGCAGCCGCCGTCCGTGCCCTAGGGGGCAAAACCCATCTGCACCAGGCCGCGGCTCGGCACGGTTCTGGGGGCTTGCCAATCCTCCCGGTCTCCATTCCTGCATCGGGGGCCGGTCCCACTATGACCCCGGGCACTGCGTGACCCCCTGGTCTGACCGCGTCCTGATCCGTGTCTCCGACCTGAGAGTTGTCGACCAGCCGGGGGGAGGAGAGGCTGAAGAAGCAGGAGGATAATGGGGGGGAAGGAAGGAGGGCAGCCCCTCCCGAGGTGCCTCACGCCCAGCCCCACTGCTCACCAGATGTCTCCTTCGTCTTCACCCCTGGGGGGGGAGATCGGCAGAGGCGGGGGAACCAGAAGACAGATTGGCCGCTGGGGGGGGCCTCTACCCCACAGTTGTCAGCGCTGCTCCCTCCGCCGCGTCTCAGACCCCGGGGGGGGGGTCAACTCCAGTTGCTCTTGGTCACGGCTGCTCCGGCGGCACGTCCCACTGGCCCACCCAGCAGCTCCGGTGTTTCAGGTCAGCCGCTACCGCCAGGGCAGGCCCTCCCGACGGGTTTCTCCTCACCAGCCCGTCACTCCGTCCGCCACCTTGGGTGAGGCCCTGGGTCTCTCACCATCGGGACCCAGCCTGATTGTACATCCGTCGGCGAGGGAAGGGGGAAAGGGACAGGCAGAGAGGGAAGGAGGCGATTTCCCACTCCCGCCTCCGCAGCTATCTCCAACACTCCAGGGCTGCTTCTTCAGATCCTCAATTATCTCGGCGCCGCCAGCCGCATCCGTCCGCCGGCTCTGGGGGCGTCGAACATTCGGGCCCTGTCGCATCTCGCCGTCCGGCTCAGGCACCAATCCTCATCACCAGCACGTCGAGGAGAAAGTGTTGAGGCGTCCTCAACAGAAGGATTACGCCAATGGTTGCAGATTCTGGGTGGAATCCAAGGCGGATGATGGAGGGGTCCGGAGCACTACAAAAGTGCGTCTGCCATCTTGACGCCTTGACCACACCCCGAACTACTGGTTTTTAACCTTACCAAATGTACCACTTATTATAGGAAATTCCTTGTGGTTTACCTAGGTATTCTTAACTTGATTTGGTTTCCTGTAATATCCAGATTTGGATTATATCTAAGGACTCTCTCATAGGTGAGACTGAGTCCACCCTGGTAGTACCATCTAATAAGCATTGGGTGAGGGGGCCAATGATAAAGCATGCCACATAATGTGGGTGAAACCACCTCATCCAATAATATTGGATATATTTGTGCCCCTGGTAGGTAATAATTTTGCCCTGCTTAGGAAGCCTACCAAACCTTTTGTGCGGTAATAGTATAGGTTAGGAGGAATTATGGTGGACGGTTTGTTCCTCTAGCTCTCTTCTTGTGAATAAAGTAGCTTATACAAGGGGACCAGAACTTAAACCACAGACCTGTGGCCTTGGAACTGCAAGACTAGTGCTGTAGGCTCTTTAACTTTAACTCTAATGACTATCTTTCTCAATTAAGAAAGAGTTAGGACCAAATTGTGCAATAAAGAACTGCACCAAATGCTTTCCTTTGAGGTAGTAGTAGGCTCACAATGACAAGGGTCGCAACCCCCAGTCCCTACCATGTTTACATCTACCCTAGACATGACCCTTGTGAGGCTGATCACTACAAATGGCCCATTACATCAATAGTCAACATCCGACACCACTGAGGAGATAAAAAGTCCCTGCACAGGTTTAACTTCTTTCCATTCACAACTAGCCCACACAGCCTGGAGAATCACAGACCTGGAAATCAGACTGGAGTGTGCCCCAGACTGGGGATCAGAAACATGAAATTCAACATAGATTCACAGATCTACAGAACTGCAGCTGCTGAGACAAAACCTTTATTTTCAGAGTTCCAGAGAAAGAAGAACTGACTGACATCAAACATTTACTGGCCACATGGCTATCTACTCTTTTAAAAACCACATTTGCCCCACTGCTGGAGTTCCAGCAGGCACACATATGGAGTTCCAGCAGGCACACATATTGAGAACATGATGATAGGTCCCATTAGACACCCCAGACCAAAAATGACTTGTCTCCTGCTTCACAAACAAGCAAGTACTATCCTTCAACTCTTCTGGCAGAATGGCTTATGTAAACAAAGGATGTATGATTGGAACAGCATCTGTCTACTCATCTGAAGTGACCTTAACAAGGAAGAAATTTCGAAGGCTGAGCCAATATTGAAACACAAAGGTCTGGCTACCTAAATTCAGTTATTATAGTTATCATGATCAATGGTGTTACCCAAGAGTACTCCAACACTGTTGTGCTGGAACACTTCCTGGTCACGGTTAGCGATCTAACAATCCACACTATACTGCACCATTATCTACAACCTCAACCCCTAAGAGAAGGTCAGGCTTCCCATCCAGTCCCTTGACAATCAAAGGGAATATGAAGACTGCACTTCTCTTCGCCCTCCCAACAAAGCAAGCATCATGCACATTCATCCAAGGACAAAGTTAAATGTGGAACTATCATAAAACCGAAAATTAACCCTACTAATGCTTGAATATTATAAAAGATTTTAACAATGGGCCAGAGACAAGAACAACACCCCTATTAAAGTTTAAGTGAGTACAAGGTAACTCACAGCTAAGAGACCCCCTCAATTGAGTGAAAATAGTACAACCTTACTACCCAGTCCTCTAGCCACAGCTGATACACTCTCCATCAACAGTACAATACTTCCTTGGCAATGACTACTGGAGGTCTGACAGTGCTCTCACTCAATGTTGAGGACCTGATTAGCTACAGAAAACTGAAGTACATTTTTATCATTCCTGGCAACTCATGATCCTGTTAGGGCCTGCAGCACAAAAAATGTGGCATTGCTATATTATTTCAAATGTATGCTTGCCCGTATCATTACCACTTGGAAAAGAATGTTGAAAAAGTACTTTGTAAACCAACAATCCAATTAGCCCACATCATTGTGGACAGCATGTATGCCCCCAATAGCTCCAAGCTCACCATGTTCTCACAACTTGACAGAGTGTTGGCAGGTTCTGGCGATACTAAAGTCCTACTGGGGGGAGGCTGGAACATCGAACAGGACAAAATCCTGGACTATACAGGTCACCCAGAAACTAACTGTAATAAGGACAGAATTGCACAGTGAGATTTGGTGAATAAACTTAACTCTCTGAGTCCCTGGCACACCTCACACTTCAAGAGACAGGGACTACACTTTTAACTCCCACCTACATGCCACAGGGTCACAATTTACTTCTCATATCAGGATCCCTGATCCCCCAGGTTTACGCATGCAACATTATTGCTAATGTTACATCACACCACTTCCTTATGCTTACCATTAGGGGTCCATCACCTACCTAGAAGTTCCAGGAAGTTACTGGAATGCAAATTCTAAGACCCAAAAGCAAGGAACACACTGCAAAATCTCTTACAAGAATATATGACTAACAATGAGGGCACAGTTGACTCCTCGCAGCCACTCTGAGCTACCTGCAAATGGTCAGTTAATGAGAGAATTTACCATTCAATAGAGGAAATTCATGGAAAGCAGGCGCCTACTGGAACAGGAGATGCATCTCTCATCAGAAAAATATCTTCATAACCTCACACAGGCTACCTTTTTACAACTCACAGAAGCCAGGATGATTCATAACTCTTCACTTCATTAGCAGAGAAAGCACTTGGGTGACTTAAACAACACTACTATGAATTTGGTGAGAAAGTGGGCCAGCTACTGGCTCAACAACTCAAAGAAGCAAAGACACACGGATCCATACCTGCCATTAGAAGAAACAAGGGCCTGGTCATGCACCCAGCATGGATAATAGATGAATTTGTCACCTTTTTTAAGGAACTGTACTCCTCAAGCACGAGGGAGGCCACGTCCCAGACAGGGATGGATTGTTTTGAGAAATAAGCCTATCCTGACTCATGGACGAATCTGATGACACGCTAGACCTAGGCAGAACATCAGGCGAGATGGAAAAGGCCATCATACCAAGCTCTCAGGCAAGATCCCAGGAGACGAAGGCTTACCCATTGAGTACTATAAAGTAAACTTACAGATTTTGGCCCTACTTTTGGGGAAAGTGTAAACAGATCTGAGGGACACAGCTACCTTTTACTCTGAACTTAATAAGGCCATCATCATCTTCCTTCCCAAACCTGACAAGGATTTTCAGCTCTGCGGCAGCTATAGGCCCATTTTGCTAGCAAAAATGCCGAAATGCAAGTTTTACACAAAATATTGTCTACTCCACTTAATTCCCTCCCTTGTTCACCTATCACAAATCAGATTTGTCCCAGAAGAGATCATCCTCTACATATATGGGGCAGCTCTCTCATATAATCTGGCAAGCAAACAGAGATAAGGAGAAGAAAATGATCATTTCTCTTGATGCTGAAAAGAAATTCGACTAGATTGAGTGGCCTTATTTATTTTTAACACTACATAAGACAGGTTTCATGAATCTCTTTGTGCAGATGGTCAAGTTACAATACCAGGCTACAATAGCCTCAATCAAAAGCAACAGCTTATTTTCAGATTCACCATTTCAGTTGGAGCCACTGGCAATAAAAATAAGAACATCTATATATATATATAATTGGTTTTGACACAGTGGCCAGGAAAATCAAACTCCTTTTTATGCAGACGAGTTCCTCTTGATAATGGCCAATGCAGAAACATCCTTCCCTGTCCTCTTTGAAGTACTTAACATCTTTTTACACTTTTCAGGCTACAAGATAAACTAGGGGAAGTGTGAGGCCTTTCCTCTCAATCTGTTCCATGTGCAATAGCAGCTCTGGTAGACATGTTTTGGACTTGGCCCTTTCTGCAGGGTCATCCCCAAACTTTTTACCTTAATCTTCCTGTTTTCTGAACCCATTTTCTTTTGGCTTTTTGGACTCTAGCACTGGTTAGCAGTAGAAAAGTGTTCAAAGTGCTTGTGCTCTCGCCTTTAAACATACACCAAGTTAGCAGATTTAATTTACTTGGACTGCAATTGCAGTTCTAAACTTCCTCTTGACTAGGCAAAATTTACTTTTTGCAAGGCTTAAACCTTCTTTCTAATACATATAATTCACCCCTAGGGTACACTCCACATAGCCAATAGGGGAGGATGCAGTGTATTGTTTGGACAGAGTTTCTATAAATGAAAAGTATCAGAGTACATTTGTGAAGAGTTTATTTACAACTTGAGTTTGAGAGTTATGAAATGACCAGTTTACATGAAGCTCTGCCTTACATCAATGTCACACAGGCTTTTATACATTTGTTGGTACATTGGCCAACATGGAAAAGCTGAATCATTTCCAAACATGTTATTGCATGGAAAGCTCAAACAACCACTAATTATGTTTAAAAGAAATATCAAAAAGAGCAAGGTTAGCCCCACCCAAAGAGTTAATTTATCAGTGTGCCGAGGTATGTTGACGCAAGAAGTAACACAAGCCCATCAAAGAAAGACGGGAGCATAGAAGATAAGATTCTGCAAATCGGGCCATTTACGACCTGAAAAAAGCTTTTACCTCTATTGCCTTTATTTTCTCGACTTCACCTTTTCTTTTGTGACAAAATAATATAATTCTTTTAAGGCATATTCTTTACTGTATTCATTTTAATGGGGGCAAGATATTAATGAATGTGCAACATATCAAAATGATGGCTATTATGATCAAATCTATTTTTAACAGCCACCAACCCCAATTTCCAAAGAGAGGTCTGATGACAGCCCCTAATGTGTTCTCTGTTATTTCATATACTTGATACCCAATATCATGCAAATTCTTCTCAGCCTTAAACACTTTTTGAGGAGTTATCCAGAATATAAGTACAACAGTCTTTTTTAATCATCCTACAGACTATGCCCCTTTCTGCCAATATCATATCTAAAACTAGTCTATTTTTTAGCACCACTGTCCTCATAGCATCCATTTTGTTCATAGTTGCCTCCAGTGCTTAATTTGTAAATAAAAACATGCCGGTGCCCAAAGCCCTCCTCTTAAACATGCAGCTGCTGCAATTAAATGTGTAAACATGGAATACTGAGGCAGTGTAATCCTGAGGCTACCCCATGTCTGTTCAATCCATTTAAAGCCACCCCTTGCCCCTTCAGCTCACTCTTGCAGCTTTCTGCTTTCTCCCATTGTAAAGCTTTTTCGTTTTTCTCTTCCTCCGTCTTTCCCATATGTGTCTTTTGTTCACAGTAAATGCTTCAGGCAGAAAGATTAATTTGGGAAATTCGCTTTAATGTGTTGTATTTACTATCAAGGGTTCCTCTTCCTTCTGTTCTGACATTGCCCATTTTAAATAATATTACCTGAAGGTATTGTTATTTGCCTGTTATATTCTGATAGCATTTAATTGTGGATGTTCTAACATTTCTTTGCTCTATTCCAAAGGTAAGAGTCCCAAATGTGTGACCAAAGGCATAACGGTGCATGAAACAGCAGCAGCATGTGTAATAGCTGGGAACCTCTTTTTACCTCAGCTGCCATTTGCATATATATCCAACAATATGAAACATTACATTTTTGTGGTATGCATTCTTCATTTGTACCACCACATGATCAAGGTATTCTTTGATATCATATTTATATATGGCTAAGTCATTGTCTGTTTTTGCCCTTTTTGGTGTTACTATGGCATAGGATTCACATATTATTGCTGAGCAAAAAGTAAAGAGCAGTTTTTTCTTTCATCCTGGTCCAAATGTTTCCTTTGTCATCTTTTGTGTCACTAGGCCTTCAAAGGTTAACATCACTTTTAAGGCTCCAAATCCCATAGGAAAACTAAAATTGTTTGGATTTGGAAGATACTCGAGGCCTCAAATTATAACGTGGTTTATCGGTATGTGGTGCATGCGGCAAATCTAAACTTTCACCAGACTGTTCACTTGTGAGCAGAGGGGACCTCTTAATATGTGAAGCATGGATCCAGTTTTTGTATTCGGAATACTTCAAACCCATGTTAGTGATAAGCAGAACCTGGACAGGGCCATTCCACATCTTCTGCAAGTGTCAAGCACTAACCTGTTCACCCCATGGAGACACAATGCTGTCGTAAGTCGCTTGTTCCCAACTTCACCTAGAAGTCGCGTGCCTCCCACGTACTTGTTTGTGATCCGCATGGAAACATTCCGGGGAAAGGGGATGGATGAGAGAGAGAAAGAAACACAGATGTTGCCTGGCAGGATCAGGATGGCTAGTGGTGGTCTACAAAGAGCAGATATTTCCTATGATGATTTAAACATTAGGTCAAATAACACTTTTCAGGTAACCAATACACTGAAACTATTCTTCACCAATTCCCACAAACTAGGTGTACTTGTCAGGGTACCTTTTCCACTTTTTATGGCTCTCCCCTCTCTCTAGGGATTTTCAAGAAACAGAATGGAACCTGCAACCAGAAACAATGTTTAGACTTCTGTGCTACATACATGTATTCCCATCGTGTACCCAAGTCCATGTGGCCCCACTGGATGACCTACCTAAAGTGTTCCAGAAATTCAGTGTACATCTTGCTCGTTGGGCCTCAATGAGACTTTCTAAAACACTACCACACTCACAATCATAGACATATAACAGGCGATAAAGAATGAAAATCATTTCTTAAGCATTTAGATTTCTCAAACATTCAGGGATTAATCAGTGCAGCGTGTTAGTATCGGAAAGAAGACAGTTCAGTGTTTTAACCACACTTAGAGCATAGGGTTGGTGTATTAAAGCTCACTTTCATATGTAATTGATGTCATCACTGTTACATCACAGTGACATTGAACATGGAAATAACAGACCTTTGACTCACGTTTTAAAACTAGTGTGTGCTAAGCACTGAGTGTTCTTTATCATAGGCAATGATTGGTATCACAAAAAGGCCACATAAACCTCAACTATAACAAACATGTTTATAGTACATCGTTAAAATAACAATTGTCTAACACGCTCACAAATCTATACTGTCATTGTAAGCTAACAACATTGAGCGTTATTATTCGACAGACAGTAAGTATTCAAGTAACCAAGGACATGCCGTTCAAGTGCGAGCTGCCTGTCTGATCATCCGGCAATCAATTATCAAAGGTAACCGGTAAGAAGCCTTTCAACCGCATGCAGCGCTTTACCGCCTTTTATGATGCTAATCTTCTTGATCTCTTCTTTTCTAGAATTGGCATCCGGAATGCTGGGCTGTGAAATAGATGATCCAGGAACAAGTGTTGAGGAGCAGAAAATCCCACGCTACATCTGAAGACCTCTGACAGCAAGCAATCACCTAAAGACTGGTGTGGCTTTAAATACCTGCTGCACCTGGCCACAACCAGTCTGAGTCACCTGGCCACTCCCAGTCTGAGACATGAGGCTACTGTACCTGGCCAAACCCAGTCTGAGTCATGTGGATTCCACAAGATCAGGCGACAAGTTGACCCAGATAACTACGTGAGTTTTAAAACAAGCATTGGCTCAAATAAACATTTATCAAAGGCAACATAAATCATTGGCCCATGCAAGGGCAGGTGATTTGCTTAGAGGCACACATTACTGAATGTTACACATTACTGAAGTTCAGGAGCATAGTCAGATTTGCAGGCCCGACAGCAAGCAGTTAGTTCTATGAAAGTTCTCTACCACAACCCACTCACCAGGCTCCAAGTCGTGGTCTCTGTCTGTCAGGTGCTGGAGAAGGGACTCTTTCACCTACCAGTAAAGAATATACAGTAATTTCATTAATTCAATACAATAGTTTCTCATTAGCTCATCCGTTAGTTGCACAGTGGCAGACTACAGACTACCATCTGTCAGTCACAATCTCAATGGAGCTCCAAGAGGTTGAAGAGCTTGGGGTGCTATGCATATTCATCAGGGCTACTGGAAGGGTATCCACCCATATTATTTTACGTTAAGCACATATTTGCACTATTTTGACCTTTAGGATATGATTTCTCTTTTCCACTGCCCCAGCTGAATTCGGGAAATAAACACAATGAAACTTTTGTTTGATGGTCAAGGCTTGAGGTACTTGTTCCATAGCCTTATCAGCAAATGTGGCCAGTTGTCAATGACAATAGCCTGGGCAGCCTAAACCTTGGAAATCATTCCTTTATTAAACACTTGGCTACTGTTAGTGCATCATTCCTCTTCGTTGGGTATGCTTCCACCCATCTTGAGAGAAGACAGACTATCACCAATACATATTGATATTTATTTATCTGAGGCATTTCTAAAAAGGTGTGCAGAAGCTGCCTCAGGGTGATCAAAATATTCTGGGTGGCTTAGTATTTATTTTCCTGCATTACACTGAACACGTCATAGATGTTTTGTAAACTATTTCTGCTGCTTTTCTGAATTTGCCATTGCATTATATCCCCATTTATTTAATATTTCAAATTGAACCAGTCATACTTTCTTCAGAAAGTCTCTCCCTAACGTAACAAATTACCGAAATCAAAGATCCATTCACTGGAGATTGCAGGGTGAGGTTATACTTTTTAAGCCTATGTCATTTCAGTATATACAGTATATATATATATCTGTGTCTCTATACCTTTCTTTGCCCTAGTGCTCGACATGAGCATGTCTTTAGGGGGCAATGGCTGAGCCTGAACAGATTTGAATTTTTTGGGCATAACTTACTCATCTTATCTTTAAACAAAAAGCCTTCTAGAAGGATAACTTATTATTTTATTCACCAGGTTGAACACATTGGAATGTCATTTTGTTTTGTGCACACCATTTATCATCCAACATTTACATTGAAGTCTTACCAGGTCTCGACAACCTTATCTGATGTTTCCATAAACATGTGCTTTGGGTGTTCGGCCAGGACAGTCCTGTGTCTCAGGGTCATCCATCGGGATCTCCTTCTGGTGTTGTCTCTGGGAAACACATTCCCCTCTGGAGGTGTACACTGTGAGACCTGTGCAGGACCCCGGCATCCCCTTGACAGTGTGTCACCAACTCCAACTGGACTGTTCCTGTTAAATATCAGCAGTGCCTCCAACTGGTTGAGTTTCCATCAATGACAAACAATGTGTCAGAGTACAGTTGTGGAGAGCTTATTTAAAACTCAAATTTGGTTTACAGAATGACTAGTTCCCAAGCAACTTTACCTTACATCAATGCCACAGAGGCCTCTATACATTTGTGGGTACATTGGCTAACATTGAAAAGGCTGAATCATTTCCAGGCATGTCATTGCATGCAAAGTTTAAACAACCTTTAATAAAGTTTAACAGAGATACCAAAGATAGCAAGGTAAGTACCACCCAAAGAGCTCATTTATCACTAGTGCCGGGGGACACTGATGCAAGAAGTTACACAAGCCCGTCAAAGCATGGTCAGGCTTATCTTATACAAACATGTTCACTTCAGGCCATTTGTTTAAAACATTTACATCAGAGTACATATGGGTGCCTAGAAAATAAGGTTTTACTGAGAAAGCACAAATACAAGCAAAGGTGCTTGTGACTTTTAGTACACTGTACCTTTCTCAGTACGTTCTTCAAAATAGTGACATTGTATAATATAGATTCCAACATTTGCATCTGTTAAGGCAGTGTTCACTCTCAATATTTGAAAACGTTGTACATGTACTTTTAACCTGTATATGTACTGGTACTGAAAAACTCATAATTTTGTTTTTCAGTACTACAAGGCTTCCCTCTCCCATGGGATAACATTGGGTTAACTTATTACATCTAATAAGTGATCACTTTCAATTGAGATTAGGTAGGAATATGGAGTTTGAGGTCTAAAGAATTTTAATTTAAAACCCTATTTTATGACAAAATCAGTTTTTAAGTCACACTTCTGAAAATTCCACTTTTAGAAAGTTGGCAGTTTCCTGTCCATCAATTTGTGCATACCTGCTTTATCCTAGGTCACATAAATCAGTGCAGTTGGCCTTTGTGTATTGCTCCAAGACAGTGAAACAAAGGGGAAATAGGTGTTGGCAGGATGGGCAATCTATGACTTGATGAGGGAAAGGAGCTGTCAACTATCGCATATGCACATCACAAAGACTCTGTGCAGCACACTCACAAAGGGCGTCTACACTAGTCTTTTGTGACCCTAGACAAGCTGGGACCAGGGTGAGAAGGCAGGAAATTCCAAACACCTCTGGGGGTAGAAATCTCTAGAACCTTCTACTTCACAGTGGCCCCAGGTATAACTAATGGTCCCTTAGACCCATCACTTCAGTACACCTCTGGTAGAAGACTCAGAAGGACTGCAGTGCTGCTCTGTAAGGACTGCTACTCTGTTGTTTTCCTGCCCTTCTGCCTGAGTGAAAAGGACTGGACCTGCATCTTGATCCCTCGACCAACACAGTGCTTCCAAGGGATAGTTGGCTGGCCTCCTGATCAGAGCCTTAGCGACAGAAAAGGCTTGATCTACCTTGAACCCAGCACCTGAACTCTCTCTGCTATGAGTCCTATCTTTAAGTGGTGTCACCCCAGTCCTAGAACCTTTGAAGTGGCCTGAAGGTGCTCTATCAGTCCAGCTGTGGCCCCATGAGCAGAATCAATGCATGATGCAGCAACTTGCAGCCACATCAGAATCACTGCAGTGCAACTGATTCCTGATGGCAGACACAGCCCGCTGTCTCCATGGAACCACTACTATGCGATGCATCCTTGAAGCAGGCTTTCGCATCGCAAGCCACTTAGCGACTGCATGTTTGATTGTGAGGGAGGACTCTGAATCGCAGCACTTCAGCTTCTTCAGACCCGTCAGTGCTCAATGTATCTTTCACACAGGCCTTTGCATCATAAGCCCCTCATCGATGGCAACCTTGATGATGATGATGCAAGACTCCGCATCTCAGCCCCGCAGTTCCTGGAACTGCTCCTGTATGGCACATCATTGATGGGGGAAATCGCAACACTCTGTAAACAAGGCTTTGAATTACTTTGTTTGTTGGACTAACATGGTCCCTGTATCTGCCCAGTGCTCCATCGCAGTTGGCCTTAACTTGTGACTTTGTCCTGGTCTGGCATGACCAGACAACCAGAGCCTGCACTTTGTGCTATTAGACACTATTCTGATTTAAAACTTTAAAACTGCATATCTCAGGTTCCACTGACTGGATTTTTGTTGTTTTGGTTTCCAACAAATTATTATTAGTACATTTCTTTGGGATTTTTCTTGTGTTATGTTTTCACTTGGTTACTGTTTGAAGTGCTGCAAAATACTTTACCTATTGCCTCTAACTTAAGCCTGATGGCTTTGTGTCACACTACCAGAGGATTGAGATTAAGTTAATCTAGTAACTTTTGTGGTTCACCCTGACAAGGATTGTGATTGTTACTTGAGTGGGGCTTTGGCATCCACACCCTTCAACTAATAACCCAATTTCTTACCTATGCTATTAATGCCACCTGTATATCAGTACTTGGTAGACAGGGCATCTGTTAATTATTGCCTCAACTACTGCAAAACTCTTTAAAATGGCTTAAGTGATTACCTGGTCAAGAAGCGTCAAAGAGAACAAAACAGTAACATTAGTCATTCATGGTCTTGGCAAAACATACAACATCAACCAGCACCCCAGAAACATTTACTTATTACTCTAAAAGCCAAAACACACTTAAGAACTAAAGAGATGATGACACACCATATCTGAATGGCTGGACGCTCTAAAGTGTTTTTCAAACCTGGCCTAATTATTCCGATGTGTGTGTGATGAACCCAGTAACCACTTTTGCCCTGCAAGGTATAGAACGTGGAGGAGTGCAGGGCCTGGAAAATGGAATCAGAAAAAAAGAGAAAAAGCCACAGTGCAAAACACCCTTGCCTAGGCAGATAGAGCTTGGACAGAAGAAGGCAATCACTATTAGTTGCTGGCAGGAAAGTAAATCAGGATGGACTGAAGAAACAAACTGGAAACTACAATACCCAGCAGAGCACTCTGGAATGAGGAGGGAAAACTGATGAGGCCAGGAATTCAACTAAGTTGCGATGCAAAGAGAAGTAATTCTGAAGCTGCATATATAGTGATGAAACAAGAAACAGGAACATCTCAGCAGGAAGTTCTTCCATCTTATATTGGAAGCAAAATGAAAATTCTTGAGCATTCGGAATGATTAAAGAAGGTTCAGGAACTTCCTGGAATTATACTTAAATGAAGGCTTCTGAACTTTCTAGAGTTGTTTAGGAATGGCCTTACACACATTATAAAAACCCCTGGGCCATCTAAATACACACTTTTTTAACTGATTTCCAGTGCTTTGATGACTTTGGGGATCAAGGGAGAAAACCCAACGAGGTGTGAGAATGCCCTCAGGGGGTGGAGTCTTGAGGTAAGACCAATTGGAGTCACTATTTCTATGTTCACTTAAAGCGGCACAATAGCATACGCATTTTCTCAAATGGCATCAACGTATTGGTGATCTTAATTTATTGTTAACTTGAGGCGTCCACACTTTCTGTTCCACCGTTGCTCTCCTTTGTGTGGAGCACGCTTTGGACGAGATTCCATCACTTTTGGTCTGGCGGCCTCTGAGGAGGTCAGCTATCTAGCTGCTCACATCATGTGAGCCATTTAAGCCCAATGCCAGGCAAGCGAGTACTTTGAATTTTCAAAACAAGACGGACACCAAATTACTTATATGGGTGCGGTGTTTATTGTGCTTTAAACTGTGTTCTTACCTAATTTATTTGTAACTTGAGATGTCCTTGCTTTCCGTTCCACTGTGGCTCTCCATTTGTGTGGGGGAAAGCTTTGGATTAGATTCCCTCACTTCCAGTTTGGCGGCCTCTGCAGTCGTCAGCGGTCTAGCTGCTCCCTTCCTGTGAGCCATTTAAGCCCGATGTCAGTTCGGACATGCCCACGGTGCACCAAAGGCAAGCCCATCTGTGCCCGACCATCTCCAGGACCTCTAGATCTTTGCTGACAGATATAAAGTGTACTACTAAAATGTTTTACGCATCGTATGAGTTACTTTCAATAAAATACCAATATGCAGCGACCACTCCTTCTAGTTTGCTCTGTAAAGCCACTTTTTCTCATTCTTTAGAAGGCACTGCCTCTCGTAGATACTGCAAATTTCAAAACCATGTTAACACTAATACGTTGAAGTTTGCACCTCTATTACAACCAGCAACAGTTATGCATGGCTCTTCTTCGCTAACTAAGTTTCAGTAATGTCAATAGCCTTTTATACAATGTCAGATCCATGCCCAAGCATACCACTGAAATATGGGATCTACTTTTAACATTATCTCCGGATACTGGTTTCCTCACTGAAGCCTGGTTAAGTTCCACTACACTGCTAGTGATTACTCTGGCCCTTCTGGAAAACTACTTAGTCTAGACAGAGAGGGCAAAAAAAGTGTTGCCATTGATTTTAAGGAATCCCTCAAAGTATCTCTGGTTGATACTCTACACACTAACTGGGTTGAGATATGTATTTTTAAATGAGAAATCTCTCCCACTGATTGTTGGAAAGGTGCCCTAGTATATCGCACCCAGGGCCAAAAACAATCTTCCGCCATTGTCTGATGGAACACCTACCCACCCAAGTTCTGGCGTCACAGAACTTTCACCTATTAGGAGAATTTCATTTTCATGCAGAGGACCTAACTAATGTCGAGGCAGCTCAGCTCTTTTCTGACTTGTGTTAGGCCTCCATCAGAAAGTAACTGGGCCAACACATGTGGCAGGCCAGACTCTGGATCTAATATTTTCTAATGGCATACCCCTGACCTGTGAGTCCCCCCAACCTTTGCTCTGAATAGACCATTCCTTAATCCGCTTCTGGCTTCCTCAGAAGTTGGGGGTGGAGAACCACAAAACCATCAGCAAAATTACTTCTAGGCATTGAGGTAAACATACCCCTGAGGCATTTGAGAAAGTGTTTGAGCCCAATCTTGCAGGGACAGAAGAAGGCATTAATTAAGCATTATAGGGCTACCAGGAAGCTTTAACCCTAGCTTTTGACAAAGTTGCCCCATTAGAAACCTGCTCCTCAATTAAGCATGGGACACATGCACCATGGTATTCAACAACTTTGAAAGTGGAGAAAGCCTCCTATAAAATACTGGAGAGACAATGGCACAGGACTCATTCTTCAGCTGATAGAGACTTATCAAGTTGCTTTACAAAGCTATTGTTGCAACATTGAGAAAGCTCAGAAAAAACATATCACCAACCAAATTAGACAGGATGGCAATTAATCCAAGAACTATTTGAAATACTAAATCCTTATGTCAATTCACAGGCTTGCTTATAAGCAGTACCCACATCCCAAGATCTCTGCAATTCTTTGGATTACTATTTTGAGGAGAAAATTAACCTAATTTACCAGCACTTTCCTGACTCAACAACTCAAAGGAGTGAGCGTTACAATCCTGTCCCATCTCCTCACAATGGCGAGGACCTACCTCAGCAAGTTGAACACCTTTATACCGGAGTCCATAAAAAAAGCACTTGCTTTAGTAAAATCCAGATCCCCACAGGACTCCCAGAGTTCTGGCCACTCTGTCCAATCAGCTTGCCCTGACTGTCTGCATCCTGTTCAACTTTCAGTCAGCTCACAGTGCCTACCTTCGGCCTGGAAAAAGGCACATGTTATTCCAATCCAAAAAAAAGGCCAACCTGTCCCCGCTGAATTTAATTAACTATTGACCAATCTCACTGCTTCTCTTATAAGGCAAGCTATTGGAGGGGCTAGTCAATCAACAACTTATGGAATACCTTGAAGCTAATAAGATCTTGGACTCGTCACAATCTGGGTCTATGCTTTTTCATAGCGCAGAGACAGTTTTGAGCGCAGTCATGGATTAGTCATGGATTATATTAGATGTGTGCTTGATGCCAATTTGCCTCTATGCTTGTGCTGTTAGATCTATCCAAAGCATTCAGAATTGTGTCACACACTATGCTGCTAGAAAGGTTCCAAGGTGGTTTAAGGACTTTCTCTCTAGCAGATTCCAAGATGTCCTGCTGGACCCATTAAGGTCCCACACCATAAAGCTAGACAAGACTGTTCCTCAGGGTTCCTGTTTAAGCCCTCCACTCTTTAACATCTATGTTGCCCCTTTGGCCAAGCTCATCGAAGCTTTTGGGTTTGAAGTATTCTCCAACATGGATGACACACAATTAATGATCATTTTCAATGACAACTTGACCGAGGCAAAAGAGTGTTTTTCTGCAGGGATGAAAGCAGTGGCTGAATGGATGACTGCAAATTATCTCCAGTTGAACACACATAAAACTAAGTTACTGCTCTTTGGTAAGGCCCAACTGGTCTAGGATTCTGACTGGTGGCCTCCCAAATTATGCACTGTCCCTATTCCCAAACAAACTGTAAAAAAAAACAAAAAAAAAAACTAGGAGTCTGCATCGACTATAAAGTTACGTCTATAAGGGGCACATGCTCTCACACCATGAGTCAGTTGCAGAAAGTTTTCACCTTCTTCCCGCTTCTAGCAAAGAAAACCTGCTAGCAAAATTGCAAGTGATTCAGAAGACTGCTCCTTGTCTTATCAACAATCTAACTTCTGGGCCTGGGCCTCATCTCTGTTACTTTCTCTCCAATCGTTACCGGTCCAGAAGAGGATAATGCACAAAGCTTTAATTGGGAAAGGACCCACCTAACTGTCGGCAAAGCTTACCTAATACTATCCTTTCAGATCTCTAAGATCAAGTGATAAAATGCTACTGTTGGTCCCAAGAGTGAAAAAGACTTGATTCAGAGGCAGATCCTTTCCCTATCTTGCCCCACTGTACTGGAATAGGTTACCTCTATGCACACGTATGTGCCTTGATCACTCCAAATTTCAGCAACTACTTAGGACAGTCTTGTTTAATGAGCTATAACCACCTTTTGGGCTTGAGCAAAGGTATATCTGGTCCCCAACTGTCCTTCTTTTCTCTGTGCCCCCCCCCTCACCTGGGATCTCTAGCTTTGCGCTGATATACCCTGGTTCACGGATGATTTGAGTGCACTACAAGATCTCTAACAGAAAATAACTAATATTCCTTAATACAACTACAAGAATCAAAGACAAAGGCACTTCTCAGTGGCTGGCACTCACCTAATGAACAGCATCCTCTGCATATTTGAAATTCCCACACTACCCTGGACTCCAAACAAAAATCAAAGGCTTACTATTTTAACTTGACAGCGTGACGTTGATGAGCACCTGAAAGCAAATCAGTTATCCATTGTGGGCTGTACATAACAAAAATATACTCTAAATAAAAAAAAAAAACAACCAAGTACAACAGCACTGAGCACTATCTTCTGGGAGGACTACAGTGCATAGCATTCTCGGGTCCAAGGAGGCGGTCTGAGCACCAAAGTCATCTATTCGGCGCTATAAAGCGTGTTACCCCTACCCGCTGCGTGGAACACTGAGTGCTATTCCTCAGGGTGGGTACTACAGTGGCCATCGTTCTTGAGTCCCAAGAGGTGGCCTGAACACCAGAGTCATCTTTTCAGTGCTGTAAAGCACGATACCCCTCCCCACTGTGCGGGACAATACTGAGCGCTATCTTGGGGGAGGGGGGCTACATTGTCCAGCATTCTCAGATCACAGGAGGCAGCCGAAGCACCAGAGTCATCTGTTCAGCGCTATAAATCGTGTTACCTCTCCCTGCTGTGAGGGACAACATTGAGTGTTATTATCAGGGGGGACTATAGTGCCTAGCGTTCTCAGGTCCCAAGAGGCGGCCAAAGCACCAGACTCAACCGTTCGGTGCTATAAAGCACGTTATCCCTCCCCGCTGCTGGGACAGCACTGAGTTCTATCTTCAGGGGGGACTAAGCTGCCCAGCATTCTTGGGTCCCAGGAGGCAGCCAGAGAACCGGAGTCATCTGTTCAGCACTATAAAGCTTGTTACCCCTTTCCATTGCGTGGGACAACACTTGGGACAACACTGAGAGCTATCTTCAGGGAGGACAAGTGTCTGACATTTTCAGGTCCCAAGAGGTGGGGCGAGCACCAGAGCCATCTGTTTGGTGCTCTAAAGTGCGTTACCCATTTCCGCTGAGCGGGACAACACAGATCGCTATCTTCAGGGGAGGCTACAGTGCCCAGCATTCTTGGGTGCAAGGCGGTGGCCTGAGCACCGGAGTTATTTGTTCAGCGATGTAAACGCACGTTACCCCTCCCCACTGCACCAGCCGAGCCAGGACAAAGCCAAGGCTAAGGGTAGGCCCGTCCTGCACCCGTCAGCTCCAGGAAGAGCCAGGGCAGGCCTACCCCACTTGGGTGTTTTTTTTTTTTTTTTACTCTGGTAAGACTGCTTTTAATTATTTTTTTTTCACCGACTGAATGAAGCATTTGAAGATCCCCATAATTGGATCACATGTTGTTGAGTGTTGTATGGAAAATTATAAGGTGATAAGCTTTGTTCCATCAGAGAATTATATAAACTGGTCTTGAGCTTAGTGACTGGACTCTGTTGCGCCGAAGCATTTTATTTGTGCGCTGTGTGTTTATTGGTTTGTGTGACGTCCCGCAAAGCCCGAACAGAATCGTTACAAATTGAACATTGTTGCAGCATTTCCACATTTAGATTATATTATTGGATGCTAAATAAATAGGGTGACATCAGCTTAGCTGCTACTAGGGCTACTGTGGATGTGAAGTTCTGCACAACCCACTATTGGACCGAGTAATAGTTTATTGTGTCTAAGTATCTGTGGAAATATTTATGTGGACTTATTGCATTTTGAAGCGCAACAGCTGTGTCGCATTATTAGAAAGAGTTTCAGTATGGTGAAAAGGAAAGCTCTGAACAGGTCCTTGGGGTCGGGGAGTAAAGAAAATCCCTAGACATTCAGCTGAGAATTGCACACTGGCTGAAATCAATGAGGTAATTAAGGAGGTGTAGGGGTTACTCCATCATAAAGTTAAAGTTACTGGGAAGATGGACAAAGAGAAAGGGTAAAGCTTAAAGGGTATTAAGTCATTTTTAAGCAATCTAAGGATTTGTGGGGGGATTTTGGAAAGAAAGCCCACTTAACCAGTAATCCATTCCCTTTCTTCACAAGTCTGGAATCCTCTGAAATACTACCCTCTGGCCTGTTACCTGAGCCTCCAACAATTTCAACTATTATAACTAGTGCTGTGGAATGCTCCAACAGATATGTAGTTTTAGATAATTTGGCAGCAGATGATGATGATGATATTGTTGCACCTAGGTAATTTCTTAATGAAGAAAGTACTGCCTCCATTGAACAGGTAGCATCTAGGCCACTCCCCAGTTTAGAAAGTGTTTCTTTCACTGAACAACTACAGTCTATAAAGGGAAAAATTATGTAATTACGGGAACATATGGGTAGACTACCCAATGATCTAAATGGTAAATTGGACAAAGTACTGACATTGGTAGGTAAAATTAATAGCATCATGGAAGTCCGTAAAGAGATGCCAGGGTAACACATTTAGTTCAGCCTGTACCCCATAAAACACATCATAAAGAGAGTGCTGATACCCGTCCTGATATTGTTAGCCAAATCAATAAAAGATTGGTTCCTCTAGAAAGTAGGATATCAGATGGAAATATAGTGAGGGGCAGGGCAACATGCAAGGAGTGGGGACCCATAGTAATGTTTGGCATGCTCAGGGGGACACATATTTGACCAATACTGCCACAGTCAATAGAAGGAGGGGATAGAGAGCCGAATATAATTAACAGTTTGATATTTATATGGTTAATGCCCCTAAACTATCATATGACAGGAGGGAATCACAAGTTATGCTTATAAATAAAGCAATACATTACGTAAGGTTCATAAGAGGATGTGGATCAGTTAGAAGAGAAGATATTCTCTATGTAAGTGCCTGAGTAACGGCAACAGATAGTATGACATAATAGGGCTGAAACTAAAGTTTCATTCACTGAAGAAGGTTTCACCTCCATTGAGTTAAGATCTTGGCCTGCTTTAGCAACACAAATAAGATTAAAGCAACGTGACCCTAATGAGATCCGGCCACAAAATTTTATTTGGAACCCTGTTTCTGTTATTGCCCCAGCCCTTTCATGTGGTCCTAAGGATCGCATAGACAACCTACTGGCCATTGATTGACAAGAAGAAAGTATAAGTAACCTAGGGATTCCTTCTCTAAACCCCGGAAAAAGGTTAGATGCAACTTTAGGGACATGCACCCAAAGTCAAGGTAAAACCTCATTGAGAATTACTTTAAACCTCCAATCAGCTATGACTAGTCAAGTAAGATTGGTAGTACTGACATATGGGGGAAGACATTGGAGATAGAAGATTGTGTAAGAATTCTGTCATGGAATGTTGCTGGAGTAAGTGCTAAGCTCTCAGATCCAGAATGGGGGAGTTTTATTGACACATACCATATTATACTGCTGCAGGGGATTTGGGTAATTGAGCCAGTCATCTGGTCAGAATGTTTGCCTTACACTAAAAGTGCCATCCCTTAGGCTGCAGGACAGGCCTCAAGTGGCCTACTGATTTGGTTACGGTTGGATCTCTTCCCTAAAGTAAAGGTTGTTCCCACAGAGAGTAATGATTTACTGGGACTAGAAATCACTATTTCTACATGACAAGGAATAAAGTATATTGATATAGTGAATATATATATATATATATATATATATATATATATATATATATATATAATAGCTAAATAGCTTTTCTAACACAGTGGATCAACTGTTTGGCATTATAGATAAAACGCATAAGGGTGCGCTAACAATGATAGAGGATTGTAACACACAATTAGCCCAGAGGATGGGTGAGATCGATTTGTTTGCTTCAATGTATAGATCTGCTCCCTGAGCTAGAGGTGGGAGAAAAAAAACTAACATTGTAATACAGTTATTCAATTTGGTCATGGCCTACGAAATGAAAATAGTTAATGGAAACATGAAATCAGATTCTCCTCCTTGCTTTCCTTTTAAAAGGGGATTGATAACCAGCAATATAGAATATTTTTTTTTGGATCAACTGCTACGGCCACACTTAAGAGAGATGGAGATTATCCCAAGACCAGATAGTGACCATAAAGCATTAAGTGCTACATTGGAGCCCTGTGTCTTTAAGTCTTTAAACCAGAAGCCTAGTACGAGTATTGATACGTTTCAGGTATCCACTGATAGACAGAGTCTCAAGTGGCCAGTAGTTAGGAACGACTTTGAGAAACAAACTCAAATTTACAGTTTCTTTGAGAATATGCTCTCCCCTGTAACAAATGATGAAACAGGTAAGATTAATTTTTCCAATCTCCATACTCAATTAAAGAATCAAATAAGCAATTTTTTATAAAAACTGTGAAAAGAGGAGCTCAACAAAAACTGTTACCTGCTTGGAATACTAAAACATGTTGGGTTGCTAAGAATAATCCCCTAGAAGCTGTTAAAATGGGGTTCCGGGCTTAAATTGGTGTAGCCAGGAAGATCTACAAAGCCTCTCTGATGGAAGCAAAAAACAATGGAAAACTGCTCAGTGGGCAGAACTAGCACAGGTCCACCAGCTTGGAGATGTGAAAACATTTTGGAAAATCATTGCGGAAGGAACACGTACTATTGACTATCATTTAGTGCCAGTACGCTCTCCAGAAAAAATTATGGCTCGCTTTGAAAGTTTATATAAAGAATGGGCCAACATAATGAACAATTTGAAGATATCTGACAGTGATCCATATATCAACCGAAGTGACTTAATAACTTTAGCCCATACTTCGGGCGATAGACTGCAGGGGGTAATGAGGTTTTCTTGAAACAGCCAATGCTTTAAAACAGATGAACAGAGAGAAGGCCTCTGAATTAGATGGCATTCCTGGTGATCTGTACCTCTCTGAACCTGAAGTATGAGTATCTTATCTTAATGCCCATAGTAATGCCATCTTGAGGGGCGAGGGTATCCCTCCTTCCTGTTTAGGATCAGCTATAATCCCTCTCTATAAAAAGGGGAGTAGAGGTGAGCTGGACAACTATGGACCGAAAAGTCTAATAGATAGTAGCCAGAAAATCTTTTGTAGACAGGTACTGGTTAGACTTCAGTCTTGGCTTGATGTACAGAATGTACCAGCAGGCTTTAGGGCCAAGGTGAGTACCATTGACCAGGTCTTCCGCTTTATAACCATCTGTTGGAAGTATATTTCTTTTAAGCAGAATCACCTATATGTTGCATTTGTAGATCTTCGATCTAGTGCCAAGAGATAACATGTGGAGGGTTTTAGAGGAGTATGGCTTTCCAGGAGATCTTTTGTGGATCCTGAGATTATTACATAAAGACACCTGTGCCAGAGTGGGGAGGAATAGAGGCAGGGTCTCTACTCCTAGGATTCCTATAAATTGAGGAATAAGACAAGGATGTGTGCTTGTGCCTACACTGTTTAGTATGTATATAAATGATGCAGTGAAAAGGTTATTTCTATGTAGGCATGATGCACTAAAAATTGCTGGAACGTCTGTCCCACGCCTTAGGTTTGTATGACACACTTCTAATATCAAGAACCCCTATGGGGTTACAATGTGAGTTGGACACTTTGGCTGCTTTTTGTATTGAAAGGGGACTAGAGATAAAACCGTCTAAGTTCATGGCCATTAATCCTCATTGGTCCTTTAGAAGCAAAGTGTCAAATAATGGTGTTCCACTTGAACAAGTAAAACATTTTGATTATTTAGGAACTAAATTAGCCGATAATATGCATTGGGACCCACAAATAGAAAAAAAAAATAAGACTATTCTCTACCAGAGGGTGATAGCCATAGTGAGGAGGTATAATATAACAGGTTGGGGAGCTGTGTAACCTGTTTTAAAAGTATACAAAGCAGCGGCTGTGACAGCAGCTACTAATGGGGCCAAGGTTTGGGGTTTTGCTAATGTAAAGGCACTAACGCAGGTCTAAAATAAGTTTTTTAGGGCATTGTTTAATCTCCACATGAGAACAACCCTTTTACCATTGATGTATGATTTATCTTTCCTTACATGACCCCCTTAAAACCTCTTCCTTTCAGGATAAGAGTTTAGAAATCACTAATAGAGTTGGTTTCTTTAGACCCATGTGCCGAACGCCTTGGTTAAACCATATAAAACATCTGAGTAATGTGATAAATATGGGAGGATTATGAAATGATCCAGGAGCAATGGGGAAACATGTTATCCAAAAATTTTAAAAAGGAGTACTGAACCATGTTGCACTAAGGGTTTGGGATGATCACAGGGAAGGGAGTCTCTCAGCTCAGTTCTTGATGTATAAATGTATTCCCAAATTTGAATCTTATGTTGACAGAATTTTTCAGTTTCATGCAAAACACCTATATGTACTTTCTAGGTGTTGGGTTCTACCACTAAGGACTTTCATTGCAAAATTGGACAAAACAGCTTGTGCATTAAACTATTGTGCATCTCGCTTCCTAAATAGAGAGACTGAGACCCATTTTTTCTTTTTTATGCCCTCTGTATGCTCAAGTTCGCAAGAAATAGATTTTGGGGCTATGCAAACTTATGGGCATGAGAAATTACTGGGAGGCATTGCATATTTTAAAGAGCGAGATGCAGTAAATATTTGTGTTCGCCATCTCGCAGTACCTGCAGTGGGCATGGAGGATCAGACTGAGAATTGGCACTTTTAAGGGTTTGTAATTGGATGGGATGACATTTGCAATGATATATTCGAAGGGTTTTGGTTCAGTATTTTATAACGGGTGTATAACACTCTGTGCTTTTCTGTGCTGCTATTTAAAACGTTTTAATGCATTATCTTAATGTTAGATCTTAAAGTTTGCATGTGATTTTATGATGTTTTATTTGCTGTTATGCACTTTTATGGCTTATGGCAGAAATAAAGTATATACATACATACAAATAAAATAAACATCCCAGTATATCAATTGAAGTCAGTCACCTGACTTCATAGCAGCTCAGTTTATTTAAGGCTGGCACATCCCTTGACATTCCATTTGTAATATCAGTCTGCAAATCCATTTTAGTGATAGGTAGCTCCATCAGTTTTTGATGAATTCCAAAGTAGTGGATAATTTCAAGAAAGGTAACAGGGTGAGTACAATATGATGTTGCTGTATCTCCTTAATGCTTCAGTAGGTGATATCAAATACCTCCTGGCTTGTTTGAAAGAAATGGCTACATTATCAGTACTACTCTCCAGATGTTTACTTTATGTGTTCCATTTGCAAGCCACAGTTAGCCAGTTTTACTGTTGGCTGGCCTGAAAAGCGTGCATTTTGATGCTAGCCTGTTGATTGTAATTCAAGATCAACATAGGTGATCCAAAGGGAGCTTACTCACACATAATGGGTTGCACCAGGTCTCTGTCCATGTCCCCGCCTTTTGTTCAATATTTTCTTAAACTACTAGAGGAGGCAACTGAAATGCCTTTAAACAAACACACACGCACACACATTCTGATTGTAGGTGATCATCTTTGCACACAATAGCTAGAAATGTATTCAGTTGGCTAGATGATTGAGTTCAATGTATTTTTGCCCTAAACATAATTTGTCATTGAAAATCTAAAATCATCGTCCAAGGTCATGGATATACTATTACCAACTGTTCCCCTAAAAGGTCTCCTTGAGATTTCCTGTTTTGAATATCTGGAATATCAGTTTACTGTCGACATGCAATCCCAAACAAGTATGAGAGGCTTAAATAGCTCTTTCCCATGTAATGGAAGTATGTTGACTAAACCAGCTAGTCTGGCCCAATGGAATGACACTATGACACATTGATAAATCAAAAGATCACAAATGCGTTCCTGAAACAGTTGTGTAAAGAAGCCAACCTAATACAGAAGTAGTGCTGCCTTTTTATTACTGTGCCCTGCACAGATCAGGGACATTTTGGATCAGGTCACACTACTATATTGGGTTAAAATATAGCTTATTCATATGATTGCCTTTCCCATATCTGTGGTATATAATGCTGAATCTAGACATGCCTTTTACAGGAGAAACTATGCCCCAAATTGTCTAAGAGAATTGTTGAGCAACACCTCACAAACAAATTACTGCTTTCTGCTGGGCCAATATCATGATGCCAATTTGCAACTAATACCGCACAGAGGGCAATGCAAATGTGATGGAGCAATAAAGACAACAGTAGGAGCCAGAAATCAGAAAGCTGTGATGGGAGTAAAAAAAGAAACTTCACAAAGAAGGAATCATCTATAAAGTAAATAAAATGCTCTTGTAGCGTTCTGATCATTATAGTGGATGTCAATTTCAGGACACATATTTATCAATTGTTGATTTTGAGGTGGGTCATCAAGACATGATTTTTTTGAGTGTGGCGGGAGTCCTGCATGTGAGTGTGTGTGTGTGTGTCTTTTTTGCACTGTACCTTCCACTGTGTGCGCTGTGTTTTGTGCTGTAGTTTGCCACACTAGTTCACCAAATTCTGATTCTAGTTTATTAATTTATCCTGTAGACCTACCCTAGTATGAACAACCTGTTCAGGTAGGCCTTTTTACCCTTTTTACCTTACACTTAGCGAGCATGCCTAATAGCAGCCCTGTCTAGGGGATCCTAGACCCTGACGAATGCCCCTGACCTTCCAGCACATAGAGTGGGCAGAAACATGTTGGTCCCTGTTTTTTAGACTCTACGAGACATTAGCACTCAACTGAGTACCCATTCCATTTTAACCCTACCTGAGTACACCTTTATTAAAAGTACCCAACCAGGATTGGTGATACTTACAGTATTTTTATTCCTAACCTCATCTGGATCCCTGTTATTTATCCAGTAAGATTTATGTCAGCCCTCCCTCGACTGTTCCTTTAACAACAAGGTTGAATCCGCCCGGGTAGTACTATCTTACCTGGGTGGGGCTAGGTGGTCAAATGATGAAGCATGACACTATAATGTGTTTGAGACCACCTAGTCCGTAAAGGGAACTCCCTCTTGTGAGACACAACCATCCTCATAGCTACCTTTCACGCACACCTCCATCTAGAATTTATCTACACCTAACCGGTATTATTAGTTGAGGATGCACCAATCTAGTTGTACCCTCCTCTCCGACCCCACACTTCCAGTGGTATATGATTTTGAGGTAGGCCCTAAGCCAAGGGCGGATTTGATCATTCTGTAATTTAGTGATGGTCTCCAAGAGTAGCATCACAGTGTGATCATCTTCGAGACATTACTTGACTGTATATTGGAAGCATGAACAAGCTATGTAAGGCGTTGGAGTTGTCAGAGTCACCAGATCCTCGGGGTCTGCGCACGTTCCCAACACGTCCACCACTGAACAGCTCCAAGACTCTGATAGATAATTCACAGAGGCTAAGAGAGTTCAAGAGGGGAAGAGGGGATTAGGAAGGGAACAGCTGGGAAGGAGACCTGTAGTAAGAAAAAGGTTAGAACACACAATATGAAAATTATATCTCCTGAAATCAATACTAGACTATGATTCTAAGCCTAGTCATTCTGAAAACATGAACAATCTAAGAATTAAGCTTAAAATGACTAAGTTTCAAGATGGTCGGATACCTGTAAGGGTATCAAGATGGATTAAATGAAAACTTTCTTATTCAAGTACTTTCCTTCACATGAGAATCAGAAAACCATTCTGACTAAATTTTAAACCAGTCATATAAATCCTTTTTTGAGAATGCATACTGGGGCCATACAATATTGCATCTAGAGACTTTGGCCTTCTGTATACTCTTAAAATGTTTCAACACAAATTGCGAATATTGCAGATTTATATATATATATATAGTAAACACCATAAAAGGATTGTGCACCATGAATAACACAATATGGATTCAGGAAACAAATCATATAACTTGTCAACTCGAATATTACATAATAAATATCTAAGAATAGTGGCATACAATAAACAACATGAATTAAACTTGAGGAGAGAATCGTGCGTCTTGCCAAGTCGAGTGTCACCATGTAAAATGTCAAGAAATGGTAGCACACAATAATGATCAAATCAAATCATCATTAAAACGAATCGCGCGTCTTGCCAATTCGTAAACCATGATGTTAATGCCAAGAAATAACAGCTCACAATGAATAACAAGATCAAAGTACAATGAAACGAATAGCGTGTCTTTTGCCGATTCTTAAGCTACCATGTAAATGCCAAGAAATGGTAGCGCGCAATGAACAACAAAGTTAAATCCTCATGAAATGAATCGCGCGTCTTGCCGATTCGAAAGACATCATGTAAATATCAAGAAATACCAAGAAATGGTATCGTGCAATGAATAACAAAGTTAAACCTTTATGAAACAAATTGCGCATCTTGCCGATTTGTAAACCACCATATAAATGTCAAGAATGGTAGCACGCAAGTAATTTGTTAATCATTACAGAATTAAACCAAGAATAGGAAAATTCGCGATAACAGTGTCGGAACAGTCCAACCACTGTCTTACCGCCTGGAACAATGATCACCAATGAAGGATGAAGGGCAGAAGCCTGGAAGATCCAATAGGCCACCGGGACAGGAGCTCAGGAAGAAGCTGCTGCTCTGCACCGGGACCTCTGAATAGTGAGCACTGGGAGTTGGGCTGGCTCTCTTTTATAGAGTCTTGGCCCAGCCCACAACCACGCCCAGGCATGTTGAAAGGAAAGTCTCTGGAAGGCCCTGGAAAGGGGCCACACCCTAACACACTCTGAAAACCTGCAGCAATACATTGCAAAGGAACAGTATTTGTAAGCATATTAAAAATAAGTTTTCAGGATTGAACTCTGCAATGCAAAAGGTTAAACCACAACATATCAGCACAATGCATAAATTACGTTGTTTTGAGAGTGCTTGGTTTTTGCATTCTAGTCGCCAATAGAGCGCGTACTGCTCTGGTGTTGACAGTACTCCCCTCTCCCAGATGCGCTCTAGGGCCTGGTTTGCCTGGATTAAGACGATGAAAGCGTCTCACAAGTACTGGAGCATGAACATCAGATGCGGAAACCCATGAGTTACTTTCAGGACCATAACCTTTCCATGAGATTAAGTACCATAGATTACGCCCTCTCAGTTTAGAATCCAACACTTTCTTGACTTCGTATTTTTCTTCCCCTTGTACTAGAACAGGAGCTGGATGAGGGTGGAACTTTTGGACTGCCTTTTTCAAGAGAGAAGTGTGGAACACTGGATGAATCCGTAAGGATCTGGGCAATTGTAGTTTATAGGTCACCGGATTGATTTGCTGAAGGACAGTATAAGGACCTCTGAATTTGGGGTTAAACATGTGCTTCTTCTTGAAGTCTGTATGTTTTGTGGAAAGCTACACTTTGTCACCTGGTTGATATTGCGGTCCCTCACAATGTTTCTTGTCATAATGCCTTTTGTATTTTTGTTTGGCTTTTTCTAAATGCTGTTGAATCAGTTTCTGGGTTTGATGCAAATGCTGAATGGTTTCTGGCACAGCTGGAGTAAGAGAACTTTCTTGAGGAATTGTGATGGGCAAGGTGTCAGGATGATAGCCAAATAAACCAAAAAAGGGTGTAACGCCAATAGAAGTGTGGAATGAGTTATTGTAAGCTAACTCAGCTAACCAGATCATAGATGTTCAAGAATGAAGTGCTTTTTCAGCGTAGGCAGGTAAGTATTGTTTCAAAGTCTGATTTAGTCTCTCCGTTTGACCATCTGTTTGAGGATGGTGACTAGTGGATAGCGTAGATGTCACTTGAAGTGTTTTACACCATGTCTTCCAGACATTGGAGGCAAATTGCGACCCCCGATCGGAGAGGATAACCTTTGGCAGTCCATGATAACGAACCACTCTGTTCAGTAAAATAGTTGCCAATTCACTAGAAGTGGGCATTTTTTACAGGCAATGAAATGTCCATATTTCGTGAGACTATCTACTACAACCAGAATTACTGAATGCTGTTGAACCACTGGCAGACCGGTAATAAAGTCTAAAGAAATGTGCTCCCATGGACGACTTGGGGTTGGAAGTGGATGTAACAACCCTTTTGGTTTTGAATGACTTGTTTTAATGCGAGCACAAACTTCACAGTTGTTTACCATTGCTTTTACATCTTTTGTTAGGGTAGGCCAACAAAAATAGCATTGGATCAGTTCAAGAGTTTTAGGAGTACCTGGGTGACCTGCCGTAGGTATAACATGCAACCAATGAAACACTATCTTACGAAGTTTGGTAGTGGGTACGAACAAACAAGCGTCATGAAAGGGTAATCCTTGCTTGATTGACCTTTTGGGATCTGCTTGGGCCCATGTTTGCCATTTTTCAACAGTGAAAGAGTTGCAAATTTCTTCAAAGAAATCTTCAGTTTTTATGATACATAGAACCTTGTCAGGAGCAATGATAACTCTGGAGGCTTGAAATGCAGGCAACGTGGTAGACTCTTGACGGGACAAGGCGTCAGCCTTGCAATTATCTTTACCAGGCCGTAAGGTTACTACAAAATCTAATTCGGCAAAAAACAGCATCCAGCGTAATTGCTGAGGGGTCAAAAGTCTGGCGTAACTCATGAATTGAAGATTACGATGATCAGTATATACTGTGACAATGTATTTGGCACCCAACAAATGATGTCTCCATTCTTTAAAGGCGTCACAAATCGCCAGAAGCTCTTTTTCAGCAATGACATAATTCTGTTTGGCTTCGTTCAACTTCCGAGACATATAAGCTACAGGATGACCAGTGTCTTTATTTCGTTGTGATAAGACGGCTCCTATTGCTACATCTGAAGCATCAGCTTCCACTATGAAAGGTCGATTCGCATCAGGATGAGTCAAGACTGGGGCAGTGGAGAAAGCTTCCTTCAAAGTCGAGAAGGCTTGATCAGCTTCTGGGGACCATACAAACTTTTCTTTCTTTCTTAGTAGCTTAGTGATTGGAGCCACTGTCTGGGAGAAATGATTTATGAACCTCCGGTAAAAATGTGCAAACCCCAGGAAACATTGTACATCACAAACAGTCTTTGGGGTGGGCCAATCAGATACTGCTTTTACTTTCTTTTCTGCCATTACCATACCTTGAGGGGTAAGAATAACCCCTAAAAACTCAACTGTGGTAACATGAAACTCACACTTGGTTAGTTTGCAATATAAATGGTGTTTTCGAAGGGCGGCAAGAATTTTCTTGACATGTTGGACATGTTCGTTTTCATTGTCTGATTAGATCAAAATGTCATCGATGTAGACTATGGCAAATATGTCGAGGTACTCTCCAAGAACGTCATTCAAGAAAAATTTAAATGCTGCTGGAGCATTACACAGACCAAAAGGCATGACGGTGTATTCAAAAAGGCCATATCTTGTCTTGAACGCTGTTTTCCATTCGTCACCCTCTCTCATTCTGACCAATTGATAAACACCTTGAAGGTCAAGCTTCGTGTAGATTTTTGCTCTCTTTACTTGTTCCAATAAGACCGGAATTAGGGGTAAATGATATTTATTCTTGATGGTGACTTCGTTCAAACCCCTATAGTCGATGCAAGTTCGAAGATCTCCATTAGCTTATGGAACAAAAAACAAAGGCGAAGCTGCAGGAGACTTAGAGGGGCGAATGAAGCCATTCTCCAAAAATTGATCTAGGTATTTTCGTAAATGTTGATTTTCCTGTTCTGACAGGGCATATACACGACAGTTGGGAAGTATTGCACCTGGGGCTAGATCAATTTGACAGTCATAAGATCTATGAGGAGGTAGAGTCTCTGCTCCTTTCTCATCAAATACATCTTTGTAAGATGAATACTGTTTGGGCAGCTGAATTTCTTTCTCCGCGGCAGTAGCAATGTAAGAGTTGCAAACTTTTGGTACTTGAATCTTTTGGAGACATTGTTCGTTACATAGCGCAGATGAGAACACGATTTTTCCTTCTGCCCAATTGATCTCTGGATTGTGATGAGTTAACCATGGCAAACCTAGGATAATCCCATATTGGGAAGCATGGATCACGTCAAGGATGATTTTCTCTTTATGTTTCTGTCTTTGATTCTTATCTCACAAATCATCGACAAGGGGATAGTCTGAAGAATTACCGGACCTCCAGTCAAGAGTTTTCCATCGACTGCCTGGATGATTTCTGGGGTCTTCTTTTCAATACATGGGATCCCCCATGCACGAACCAATTGGACATCAACAAAGTTCCCAGTGGCCCCAGAATCAACTAGAACTTTTTTGAAATAGATATTTTTCTTGGTCTGAATTCTTATTTCCAGTTTAAGATGTCTAGATTGTGAAGGGTCCACGGTGACACCCAAGAGCAACCCTTCTCTGCATCTCAGGTGTTTTAGTTTTCCAACTCGACTGGTGCATTGGCTGCGACCTTCTGAACTGGACCTTGCTTGTTCTTTGGTTTGATTGGACAATCTTTGGCAAAATGACCCTTTCGCCCACAATAAAGACATTGTCCATTTTTTCTGCGTAAGTCCTTTTCATCTTTGGTCAAAGGTCTTCTGATGCTTCCAATTTCCATCGGTTCCGGCGTTCTTTCTTTCGGAGTTCTTGTGTCTCTGTTATCATGTACGTGCCATGAATCTTTTTCAATCTTTTTGCGCATTCCTTTACGTTCTGCTAAACGATGATCAAGTCTCAAGACAAGGTTTATTAATTCTTGACAGTCTGTAGGTTTTGGTTCGATTTGCGCTAAGATATCTTTAGTTCCTCTTTGAGTCCCTTGTAAAACAAGACCGCTTGTTTTTCTTCAGGTCAGGATGTCTTGGCAACCAGCCGGTTAAAGTTGGCTAAATACGACACTAGGTCTTGATTCCCTTGGCGTAAATCTAATAATTCACGATCTGCTGACTGTGTTACAGTTCTACGATCAAAAACTCTCTCAAACTCATGAACAAAATTTCTCCAGTTGTACAACAAGGGACTATTTTTACGCACAAGAGGAATTGCCCAAGTAGCTGCATCCCCAGCCAAATATGATAACAAGAAAGCTACTTTGGACTGGGCATCGGGGAAAGTATGTGGTCTGCACGTGAAGTGTAGTCCCACTTGAACCAGGAAAGATTGCGCTTTCAAAGGGTCACCTGAGAAACGTTCTGGGGGAGCTAAAGGAGTTGCGGAAAGAACATTTAGGGAAATGTTTGTCGGATTGCTTCCAGAAGTCTGAGAAGAAGTATCTGGCCAAGACACACCTGTGGCACTTTGTTCCTTCTTCTCTACCTTATCTTGCAACTGACTCACTCTTTCAGCTAAGCTAGTTGTCAATTCTTTGGATGATACCACCTCTGCCTGAAGCTGGGTGATAGTCTTAACTAACTCGTCCAGCGTGGCCATGCTGAGAACATACACAAACCAGGAGGATAATAATTTGTGGGCTCCACCACTGAACAGCTCCGAGACTCTGATAGATAAATCACAGAGGCTAAGAGAGTTCAAGAGGGAAATAGGGGATTAGGAAGGGAACAGCTCAGAAGGATACCTGTAGTAAGAAAAAGATTAGAACACACAATATGAAAATTATATCTCCTGAAATCAATACTAGACTATGATTCTAAGCTTAGTCATTCTGAAAACATGAACAATCTAAGAATTAAGTTTAAAATGACTAAGTTTCAAGATGGTTGGATACCTGTAAGGGAATCAAGATGGATTAAATGAAAACTTTCTTATTCAAGTACTTTCCTTTACATGAGAATCAGAAAAACATTCTGACAACATTTTAAACCAGTCAGATAAATCCTTTTTTGAGAATGCATACTAGGGCCATACAATATTGCATCTAGAAACTCTGGCCTTCTGTATACTCTTAAAATGTTTCAACACAAATTGCGAATATTGCAGATTTATATATATATATATAGTAAACACCATAAAAGGATTGTGCACCATGAATAACAAATTATGGATTCAGGAAACAAATCATATAACTTGTCAACTCGAATATTACATAATAAATATCTTAGAATAGTGGCATACAATAAACAACATGAATTAAACTTGAGGAGAGAATCGTGCGTCTTGCCAATTCGAGTGTCACCATGTAAAATGTCAAGAAATGGTAGCACGCAATAATTATCAAAATCAAATCATCATTAAACAAATTGCGCGTCTTGACGATTCGTAAACCACGATGTTAACGCCAAGAAATAACAGTACACAATGAATAACAAGATCAAAGTACAATGAAACAAATCGCGCGTCTTTTGCCGATTCTTAAGCTACCATGTAAATGCCAAGAAATGGTAGCGCGCAATGATCAACAAAGTTAAATCCTCATGAAATGAATCGCGCGTCTTGCCGATTCATAAGACATCATGTAAATACCAAGAAATACCAAGAAATGGTAGCGCGCAATGAATAACAAAGTTAAACCTTTAAGAAACAAATCGCGCGTCTTGACGATTTTTAAACCACCATATAAATGTCAAGAATGGTAGCGCGCAAGTAATTTGTTAATCATTACAGAATTAAACCAAGAATATGACAATTCTCGATAACGGTGTCGAAACAGTCCAACCACCATCTTACCGCCTGGAACAATGATCACCAATGAAGGATGAAGGGCAGAAGCCTGGAAGATCCAATAGGCCACCGGGACAGGAGCTCAGGAAGAAGCTGCTGCTCTGCACCGGGACCTCTGAATAGTGAGCACTGGGAGTTGGGCTGGCTCTCTTTTATAGAGTCTTGGCCCAGCCCACAACCACGCCCAGGCATGTTGCAAGGAAAGTCACTGGAAGGCCCTGGAAAGGAGCAACACCCTAACACACTCTGAAAACCTGCAGCAATACATTGCAAAGGAACAGTCTTTTAAGCATATTAAAAATACGTTTTCAGGATTGAACTCTGCAATGCAAAAGGTTAAACCGCAACATATCAGCACAATGCATAAATTACGTTGTTTTGAGAGTGCTTGGTTTTTGCATTCTAGTCGCCAATAGAGCATGTACTGCTCTGGTGTTGACAGGAGTATTATTTGAGGGGGGTGAGAATCCACCCCAAAGAATATTTAAATTCTTTGTTAGGTGAGCCATGAAATAAATCAACCTGTACCTAACCCTCTAGCAGTTTAGTAGAAAGCAGTCAGGCGTAACTTAAAGGGAATATGGAAATTTATATGCAGCACTCAAGCAGTAAACACAATACAAGAAAACCCTTGTCAGAAGGATCAGAGAAAAGAACAATAAGAACATAGCTTTATCCTAAGAACATTGTGTGAAAACCTCAACTCTGAGAACCTAGGTGTGGGCTTCATCTGCCAGTTGTAAGGTAGGCATTCTTTAAAGCTTAGGAAGGGGCTGGGCACAGCCTGTAGCCAAACCTGTTAAAAGCAGACTCCCTCTCCCTACAGCCAGGGCCCCCTGTCCACTGTTTAGGAGCAACACACTACTTACCACAGGAGAGCCATCAGGGTCCAGGTGCCAGCTGGACAATAACAGGAAAAGCCTTTTGGTTTTAGCCAGGAAAATGACAACTTCCTAAATAATGTAAATTCCTATTTGACCATCAAGTTGGATTTTACATTATTGTTACAAAGAGGCCCTAAACCCTTTTTCTAGCTACTCTCTAGCTGAATTTAGCACTTATTGGAGGTAATAGTGTAAACCAGGGTTAACCAATGGGCGAGTCAGCCTTTCCACAGTGGAAAAAATCAGTTACAGCAATAAAGTGATACTTCAAATGTTCTTCAATATTTCAGTAATCTCCCTTAAAAGCATAGCACACCATATAGAATCTCAGGGTGTGTAGGCCAGAATAATTGTGATGAGTCTCTCACAATGGTAGAAATATATTTCAAATCAACAAAAAAGTACAAAAAAGGATGAAATAGAGATGTAGCTTGGTTTCTCAGATAGACACACTGGGTGCCATATCTCAGGTCTTCCATCTTAAAGGCATAGTTAAAAGGGACTATATTACACTGAACATACAGAAGAATACCAATTAAATGAAAGACATTAGAGCAAATATCATATCATTCTGTGTTTCCATCCTTTTATTTTCCCTTTTTCATCTATTGCATGTTGTACTCAATAGCTGAATAATGTTGCTCTTTAGCAATCATTAATTTATACTGGTGCAGCAAAAACAATGGCATTTTTCTTTTTAGCAACAAGCTGCCACTCTTGTACCAAATAATTTGTTCATGTTAACAAATGAAATAAACTCTTAACAATGGATCAGTTTTACAAAAGTCTGCATTTTGAACCCATTTCACAAAGGTAAGATTGCATGTATATACTTACTTCTGCACCTAAGTGGAACTCTCAACTTTTTGTTATTCTCTTTTCCCAAGTGGAGAATTGCAGCAAGATGTTGACTTAAGGGCCTCCACTCTCCAGACTTTAACAACTGAATTTATAAGGTATATAAAAAAGGTACTATTAGTAACTTTCCACCTGTTTGTGGCACCCAATAGGAAAAGAATTCCTGATACGAAAATGTAGCAACATTAATTTAAAATGTATTTTTTATTAAATATAAATAAAATGAATGTGATATAAAATAAACATGCAAATAAATATTAACCTAGGACTACGTAAGGAAAATCAAAATACTACCTGTGAAACTAACTTTGTATTGATTTGTAAATTAATTTAAATATATTTTAAATAATATTTTACAATTAAAATCACACACCCTTATTTAATTTGCTAAGTTGCAACAAAGTTGGTTATAAGTTATGTTTTTAATGAACTTTAATAGGTTTTAGGTTTTAGACTTTTTAAACTGGTTAATTTAGGGAGGTTTCTTAACACAAGAATTATGTTTACAGTTGCTAATACCAAAGGAAAAAAGACAAGATCAGAAATAGATTGCAGCATGGACTGCGGTCTTGGTCAAACATATATTAGCCATTCGATGCTGTGCTTGAGGAAGCAATAATGAGCACCTCAGTTACAGATATGGTGGAATGGGCAGTATCTGAAGAAATTATAAATCAGTTAGGAAAAACGAGAATCTTACAGATGACTTGATTGAACATTCAGAAAAACTACAAGCACTTTGCTATCCCCCAGACACTAGACCTCAGTGAACACTAGTGCCAAATAAAAATAAACAAACACACACAGCACTGGAAAGAAAACAGAAAGAGAACACAACATAGTAACTAATATAAACAAATCTATGTGCTATGCAGAGCGGTCAGAGCAGGAAGAATCAAATGTAAGCTAATACACGTTTATAAATTGAATTATTTGCAAAACCAAGTAAAGGAAACAAACTGATTTCTGAAATTTATATTAAATAATGTTTATGATAAATGTACACACTCTCTAACACGTGTTATATTTAATTAAGGCTAAACACATACAAAAAATTAATACTACATTTTAATCATTTTTAAGCATATAACACAAATTTTAAAAGCATGAATTTAACTGGTTTTATGTGAATTACTGTGAGGTGTCGGTGTTATAGCCTGCCACCATTGTTTTTTACGGGAGTGTGTTGCAGTGCCAGTGGTTGGCCATGTGCGGTGCTTGGCTTACTCCAAGAGTTGGCTGAAGTACATTTAAACCTCTTTTGTCAGTGTTATAGTTATAGCAGATTCAGAAGTATACTTTGTGTGTTGTTATTGTTTTAAGGTTGTAAGTAATAAAGTCTACTTTTAAAAAGTCAACTACATTCTAATTGAAAAGTTGAAAGAATTGGAGTAAAAATGCTCTGTCCTTCGTTATTGCATACATGTAAGAAATAGATTTTTTTTTAGAGGGCTGAGAGCCCCACTCAAGGATTAAACCCAATGTTGGAACCACAACAGTCAGTAAACAAACCTTTGCCTAACCTTCTGGTAGTTTAGCACAAAGGCAGTCAAGGGTAACTAAGAGGCAATGTGTAAAGTATTCATGAAGCACACAAACAGTAATAAACAGTAATAAAGTGAGAACACTACACAAGAAAAATCCCACATTAGAAAAAGAGAATAAATCTTGGTAAATTACTTATCAAAATGACAAACATTCAATCAGTAGAACCGGATTTATCAATTTTTAAAGTTTAAAGTAAAAACTAGAGCCTAAAAGATCAAAGTGCCAACCACAGGCATCTAGTCATGTGAGACTGGCTCACAGTAAAAAAATATGGCCAACAGAAATGGAGCATGAGTCAGATATGCTTGGTTGGAGCACATTTTGGGACTTAGAAGAAATTCTGACAAAAAAATTCTGAGAAAGTAGAAGTTCAATGGGGCAAGGCGCAGGTGGTGACCGATAAGGAGGTGTTGTTGTCAGGGAGCTACTGGCCAAAGTAGCAGTGAGGATTTCTTCAATCAGACTCATCTGCCTAAATATAAATCAGGCTTTGAGTTACTTAGTCACAATGGTGACAAATATCCCATCCGCTGAAATATAAATTCCATTATTTCTTTTGGGATTTATATTTCAGCAGACAGGATATCCATCACTGTAGTGACGGAGTAACCCGTCTGCTGAAATATAAATCAGGCTGTAGTCTTTTTTTTGTAAGTCAAAAATCTCCAGAAGGATGAAGCTTGAGGCTGTAGCCAAAAAGAATTCCAGGAAGCCAGACATCCCTGTGGTAAAGGACCACTGAACATGATTTGCTGCTGCAGAGAAGAACGTGGATGTTAGAAATTAGGTTACTGGTTGACTGGAGTGTAAGCCTGGGTAAAGTTGCAACCACAATTCTAGTCAGTGTAAGGCACAAACAAACTCCAAATTACCCTGTGCTCAACCTCTGTTGTGAGGTTATTTTAGTGCTTATGTAGGCACATTTATTTTAGCTTGGGTTTGAGGCATGCACACTCTCACCTAGTCACTTGCCATTGTATTCCTCTTATTATTTTAGCAAGGCTTTGTTTTAGTGGTGATGCCTTATTATTTTTATCAGCTGTCCTTCCATGAAGAGTTTGTTATTTATTTCTTTGCATGACATTTCATCCTTTGCTCACTCCTAGGCAGCACACAACATTTTACTGGATATTGCCAGTCCAGAGAGTACAATGTCTACCCTGCATAGAAAAATATGTGCTGTCACGTCAGGACAGTTCTCAGAACAACAAGATGTTTTGTTACAAAACAACATGCTGCCCCACCATGCTGAACGTTGCTGCAGTTTCTTCTAGAACTCTAAGCTTCCTCTAAGTCTACGTGGAAGAACTCTCAGCAGAATAACAGACCTCTTCTTTACCTCTGAACACAGGTATGGGAATTCTTCCTCACTGGGACAATATGGACAGATTGGGGATACCACTGTTATTTCCTCTTGTGTAGGAACTTAATAGTCTAGGTAAGATTATTCAATACACTATTGTGACAATATGGTGAAACTCTTCCTGTGTTTCACTTTGCTGGTCACTGCTGTAATAATGTTGTGTTTCAGGACACTCATAATCACAATTCATGCCTTTTTGCATAGAATGCAGTCGCTTCAATAAAACCTACTGAAACAAGATCCTGCTTCTGTTTGTTTTAGCATGTATGAGACTTGTATAACTGAGAGAAAGGGGTAAAATCTGTTCTACCATGACTTCCCTACAGAGTCCTAGAGTGCCATGCGACAAGCTGCCACAAATCCCTTTTACTTCCGATACTGGTGAGGTACTGCTAGCTAGACAGAAGGGTTAGACCGACAGCTGTCACACAGTGTGGGATTAGACTGTGTCCTCCCAAAATCGAGCAGTCTTGATACTACAACAGGAGTCCTACGACACCTCCAGATCAATCAGACTTAACTTAGAAGCAATTTGTGAAGTATTTGTGCAACACTTCAAACAGGAAAACAGTGAAAAACAGCGCACAAAAAGATCCCATGCCGGGTTGACTTATAAGTACATTAAATATGGCAATCAGTTGTAAGCCGATTTTATCATGTTTAAAGGGGAATACACAAGCATGTTGGCACTGGTTAGCTGTGGTAAAGAGCACATAGTCCTAGAGCCAACAAAAAGATTTTCAGCAGAAAGTGGAGGGTAAAGGCAAAATGTTTGGGGGAGCGCACCCTGGGGTTGGCAGGTCTAACAGGGGTGATACTATGAGAGCAGCAGCCCACTTGCAACATTTAATTTATAAGCCCTGGATACATGTAGTACTATTGACTAGGGACATATAAGTAAATGAAATATGCTGGTTAGGTGTGTATCAATTTTACCATGTTTGGGGTGGTAAACACAAGCGCTTTATCACTGTTTAGCAGGAGTAAAGTGCACAAAGTGCCCTAAAGCCAAATAAAATGAGTTCAGCAAAAAAATAGAGTAGTGAAGGCAAAAATCTGGGAGAAACAATGCAAAGGGTGTTCATTTTCAGTATGTGTTCCTCAAAGCAGAAAGGAGGAAGAACTACCCACTCTCATGGCAGTTTTCATCTCTAAGGTGCAAAAACCTGTAATCATCATCAACACTGGTGTGGTGAGTCCCAGGGTGATGTTCCACTGAAAAAACCTATTCCCTGTAAGGAGATAGATCACCCCAATAGTTTTGAATTCTCTCCCCTCGTATCCATCATCCATCTGAGGTGTCTGTGGTCTGTCTGAACCCAGCTGTAAGTCCCAACCATGGATGGCCTCAACATCTTTAGAGCTAAAACAGCTGCAAATGGTTTCAATTGCACTGCTCCTCTGTTCCCTGGGAAGTACCCTCCTCCTGATGAAGGCTCAAGGTTGGTCCAACCCCTCATCATTTAACTGTTACAAGACAGCCCCAATGCCATGCTCTGAAGCATCTGTTTGGACTACAAATTCATACGTGAAGTCGGGTGCCTTGAGCATTGCTGCTGTGGACATTGCTTCCTTTAGGGTATCAAACTCTTTCTAGCACACCTTCGCCGAGATCACCTTCTTGGAAATCAGCTCAGTTAAGGGAGCAACAATAATGTGATACCCCTTACAAAATCTCCTGGAATCTCCAGTGAAGCCTAGAAGGCTCTCACCCCAGTCTTGGGAGGTTCCCTAGCTAGGATCGCCTGCATTTTGGTCTGGAGGGGCTGCACATTGCCCCCTACTGAACTGGTAGTCCAAGTACACAACTGATCCCTGCCCTATGTGATATACACTGGCCTTGCTAGTCAGGCCTGTTCATTGCAGGGCCTGGAGCTCTACTCAGAGGTAGTACAGGTGGTCAGCTGATGACAGCAACGTCATCTAGGTAGGAAGAACTATAGCCCTCCATTCCAGTCACAACCTGTTTGACCAATGTCTGAAAGTGGCAGGGATATTCTTCAATCCATAGTGCTAATCTCTAAATTGAAAGTTGCCATCTAGGTTGGACAATGCTGACCTCTCCTTTGCTCCCTCTGTTAAGGCAATCTGACAACGCCCTGACTTCAGTTCAAAGGTACTCAGGAACTTGTCCACCTTTTGGGTACACCAATCAGTGAGCTCTGGGGTCAGTGGCAAAAGAGAAGTGAACTGCCCCAACAAGTAGCAACGGTTCCTCTGTTGTCCTGGGGTCAGTTAGGAGAGAAGGCAACTCATTCCACAAACCTACCTTGTTCCTTGAAAGGCAAGACGTCTTGAAGAGACTCACTCTCCTCCTACTCACCATCATCTGTCACCAAGAGCTTAGTGATTTCAGTTCTCTCAAAGTGGGTCTTTAGGCATTTCACATGTATGATGCTTAAGGGATTTCTAGATGTCTTGAGGTCCACCAGGTAGATGACCTCCTCTTTCCCCCTTCTCACCTAATAGGGCCTGGTCCACCAATCCTTTAAGGCCCGGGGCTCTACATGCTTCATCACTCACACCTTTCGGCCAGGCTGATACGCCACCAGAGTGGGCTCCTGGTCATACCATAACTTTCACACTGTCTTCAAGTTCTCATTGGCCTCTTTCCAAAAGTACTTCATCTGAGACCGGGGCAGTAGCTTCCAATGACCCCTAACAGTAGAGGGTCGTCGAGTTGTAGTCCAGTGGCAGGTACTGTAAAAAAAAAAAAAAAAAAACACACAGTGCCTTTAAGCTCAAATTTCAAAGCTCTTAACCCCTTTGCTACCAGGCCTTTTCCCCCTCCTGTGCCAGGCCTTTTTTTGCCTATTTGGAATAGTTCTCGCTTAGACCCTCATAACGTTTTGTCCACATAAGCTACCCACGCCAAATTTGCGTTCTTTTTTTTTCCAACATCCTAGGAATTCTAGAGGTACCCAGACTTTGTGGGTTCCCCTAAAGGAGGCCAAGAAATTTGCCAAAATACAGTGAAAACTTCGTTGTTTTTTTTAAAAATGGGAACAAAGAGCTGCAGAAGAAGGCTTGTGTTTTTTTCCCTGAAAATGGCATCAACAAAGGGTTTGCTGTGCTAAAATCACCAGCTTCCCAGCTTTCAGGAACAGGCAGACTTGAATCAGAAAACCCAATTTTTCAACACAACTTTGGCATTTTACTGGGCCATACCCCATTTTTACGATTTTTTGTGCTTTCAGCCTCTTTCCAGTCAGTGACAGAAATGGGGGTGAAACCAATGCTGGATCCCAGAAACCTAAACATTTATGAAAAGTAGACAGCATTCTGAATTCAGCAATGGGTAATTTGTGTAGATCCTACAAGGGTTTCCTGCAGAAAATAACAACTGAAATAAAACAAATATTGAAATTGAGGGGAAAAAAACAGCCTTTTTTCTCTACGTTTTACTCTGTAACTTTTTCCTGCAATGTCAGATTTTTGAAAGCAATATACTGTTACGTCCGCTGGGCTCTTCTGGTTGTGGGAATATATAGGGCTTGTAGGTTCATCAAGAACCCTAGGCACCCAGAGCCAATAAATGAGCTGCACCTTGCAGTGGGTTTTCATTCTAGACCGGGTATACAGCAATTCATTTGCTGCGATATAAAGAGTCAAAAATAGGTATCAAGAAAACCTTTGTATTTCCAAAATGGGCACAAGATAAGGTGTTGAAGAGCAGTGGTTATTTGCACATCTCTGAATTCTGGGGTGCCCATACTAGGATGTGAATTACAGGGCATTTCTCAAATAGACGTCTTTTTTACAAACTGTTTTATATTTGGAAGGAAAAAATGTAGAGAAAGACAAGGGGCAATAACACTTGTTTTGCTATTCTATGTTCCCTCAAGTCTCCCGATAAAAATGGTACCTCACTTGTGTGGGTAGGCCTAGTGCCCGCGACAAGAAATGCCCCAAAACACAACGTGGACACATCACATTTTTGCACAGAAAACAGAGGTGTTTTTGCAAAGTGCCTACATGTGGATTTTGGCCCCTAGCTCAGCCAGGACCTAGGGAAACCTACCAAACCTGTTCATTTTTTAAAACTAGAGACCTAGGGGAATCCAGGACGGGGTGACTTGTGGGGCTCTCACCAGGTTCTGTTACCCAGAATCCTTTGCAAACTTCAAAATTTGGCTAAAAATACACTTTTTCCTCACATTTCGGTGACAGAGAGTTCTGGAATCTGAGAGGAGCCACACATTTCCTTCCACCCAGCGTTCCCAAGTCTCCCAATAAAAATGCTACCTCACTTGTGTGAGTAGGCATAGTGCCCACGACAGGAAATGCTCCAAAACACAAAGTGGACACATCACATTTTCTCAAAGAAAACAAAGATGTTTTAGGCAAAGTGCCTATCTGTGGATTTTGGCCTCTAGCTCAGCCGCCACCTAGGGAACCCTACCAAACCTGTGCATTTTTTAAAACTAGAGACCTAGGGGAATTCAAGATGGGGTGACTTGTGGGGCTCTCACCAGGTTCTGTTACCCAGAATCCTTTGCAAACCTCAAAATGTGGCTAAAAAAACACTTTTTCCTCACATTTCGGTGACAGAAAGTTCTGGAATCTGAGAGGAGCCACAAATTTCCTTCCACCCAGCGTTCCCCCAAGTCTCCTGATAAAAATGATAACTCACTTGTGTGGGTAGGCCTAGTGCCCGCGAAAGGAAATGCCCCAAAACACAACGTGGACACATCAAAATGATCAAATAGAAAACTACCTGTTTTTGCGGGGGCACCTGCGTTTTTGGTCCTGGGCTCAGCAGCCATATAGGGAAAACTACCAAACCCAGACATTTCTGAAAACTAGACACCCGAGGGAGTCAAGGGAGGTTTGACTTGCGTGGATCCCCCAATATTTTCTTACCCCGAATCCCCAGCAAAGCGTCAATTTAGCTAAAAAATCAAATTTTCCCACATTTCTGCGTGGGATCACTGCACTGTGAAGAATTTCCTACCACCCAACGTTCCCCTCAGTCTCCCGGTAAAAATGATACCTCACTTGTGTAGGTGGGCCAAGTGTTTGTGACAGGGAAGAGCCAAAAACAAGTCGAAATTGAGGGGGAACCAAAGTGGGTCCAAAAGGGTAGTTTGAAAAAAAACATTTTTAGGCGGTATAGATGAAACAATGCTGGGTGGTAGGAATTTTGTGGATTACTGCAGATTCTGGAAGGTTCCATCACAAAAATGTTGGAAAAATGTGTGCTTTCCAGCAAAGTTGCAGGTTTGCAGGGCATTGTGGGTAAGGTAATGGTGCGGGGTGCATGTGAATCACACCACCCTGGAATCAACTTGATGTTTAGTTTTCAGATGCATCTAGGTCTTGTGGATTTTTCTACATGGCAGCGTCCCAAAGTTAAAAAAAAGTGTAGCCCTCACCATTCCAAGTGGGACGATTTTGAGAGTTACCAAGCTCTCATGGCCCAAATGCAAAACAAAAACCAAAAATAATCAAATGTCTTCTTGCTTGATATGGGATAAGATGTTTTAGTGTGTGGGGGAGAGCTGAAAGACTGTAAGCCCCTTCAGTTCCGGTGGGGGCATAACCAGGCCCATTCTGGTTGGTAGCCACCAGCCCACTATTTTCTTCTTTTTTTTTTTATTCCCTGGCATCTAGTGGACTTTCTGTCCCCCCAGGGTGTGGATGGGGGTAATTGCCCAATCTGCCCACTGGTGGGCAGAACAACTTTGACCCCATTTATTTGGGGTGGGGGTATGGCCATACCACCAACCTCTTATTTTGAAAAAAAATCTTCCCTGCTCTCTGGTGGGCTTTCTAAAATAGGCCAATCTGCCCCCAAGGAGGGTAGTTATGGCCAACAGTAATGTGCCCCCATTGGGAGAGACCCTATCCCAAGGGGCTGCCCCCTCCAAACAAAACACACACCTACACACACACCAATCCATGGTGTCTAGAGGTTTCTTTCCCTTTGGGGGCAGATAGGCCTAACAATAGACTGATCTGCCCCCAAGGGGGGCAGAAATGGCCTAAACACAATTATCCCCCCAGGGGAGCGACCCTTGTCCAAGGGGTCACTCCCCATACATAAAAACAAAGTAAATAACAAAATATATTTGGCCTCCAGGGGGGGCAGAAAAGGCCTAAAAATATGTTGCACCCCCCCCCGGGGAGTGGCCCTTGCCAAAGGGGCCGCTCCCCTTATGCGTTAGTATAAAAAAAAAAAAACCCTGGTGTCTTGTGGTTTCTGCCCCCGGAGGGGGGGGGGCAGAAATGGCCTAATAATAATTCCCCCCCCAGGAGCGACCCTTGCCTAAGGGGTCGCTCCCCAAACATAAAAAAATAAAAATAAATCTTTTTTTTTTTATCCCTGGTGTCTAGTGGTTTTCTGCCCTGGGGGCAGATCGGCTAATAATATTAGGACAGTCTACCCCCGGGGGGGGGCAGAAATGGCCTAGAAATAATTTGCCCCCGAGGAGTGGCCCTTGCCTAAGGGGCCACTCCCCTTACTTGAAATAGCAGACACAAAAAAATATTCCCTGGTGTCTAGTGGTTTCTGCCCCCCCCCCGGGGGCAGATCGCAAGGCCGATCTGCCCCCAGGGGGTACAGAAATGGCCTAATAATGATTTGCCCCCCCCCGAGCGACCCTTTCCCAAGGGGTCGCTCCCCAAACATAAACAAACAAAAAAAAATCAATAATGTTTTCCCTGGTGTCTAGGGGGGTTTCTGCCTCTAGGGGAGGCAGAAACAGCCAAAAATCAAATTGCCCCCCTGGACAGCGGCCCTTGCCCAAGGGGCCGCTCTCCTTATTGAGTAAATCAAAAAGAAAAAAAATTCCCTGGTGTCTAGTGGCAAATGCTCAGAGAAGCCTGAAAGGAGTGGAAAGGACTTTCCTCGCCTTTCAGGCTTCTCTGACCCCCTCCACGTGATCGGAGGAGAAATGCTTTGCATTTCTCCTCCGATCAGGCGCTGGAAGCTGAGCTTCCAGCGCTGGAGGAAAGGCATCTGATGAGGTCTGACGTCATCAGATGCCACAGGGGAGTTACGGGGGGGCGGGGGTGGAAGGGGAAGCGATTCCCCTTCCATCCCTGCCTAGGGGAGAAGTGTGCCTGGCCTTCGGGGGGAGCTCTAGCGCTCCCCCCGGGGGCCCCTAGCAGGACGAAGTGATCTCGTCCAAGGAACCGGGGAACCGGCGCCTTGGACGAGATCACCTCGTCCTGAGCACACAAGGAGTTAATCATGGCTCATTATTATGATGGGCTGTGACTGAGAGCTCTGGAATTAAAGCAGAAGGCAATGTGAGTTTCTCACAGTGCCTGTCAGTGGGTTAAAAAAAATTAAATTTACTTACCCATTCTCCTCCTTCTGCTTTTCCTCGTCGTCGTCTTCGTCCAGTCAGCATGACTGCACTTCCTGGAGCCTTAGGCAGCTCTCCTCTCCAAATCCCAATGCTGCTTTCATGCAGCAGATGAGCAGCATGAGAGCAGCACCAGGATTAGCTGTAGTGGGCTACGTCGATGCTCCAGAAGGCACAAGGGGCCTGTGTTTGTTCTCCACCCGCTGTCTCAGACAGCTGGTTGGAGAGGTTTACACTGCGCATGTGAGGCTGGTCAGCTCAAGAGAGATGGCCAAACGGCCATAAACTGGTGGAGTGAGCACAACTACCCTGCTGCCAGTCAGCAGCAATGCCCCGCCCCCAAACACTGCTTGGGCTGAAAGCAGTGAAAAAAAAAATGGTAATTAATTTTGTTATCATTTTATTTTTCACGTTTGCTGCACAGGCAGTGGGGGGGCTGTGCCTGTTCTCAACCCAGCTGTCTCAGACAGCTGATTGGAGAGGTTTACACTGTGCAGGTGATTCTGGATGGCTCAAGACTGCAGGCCAAACTGCCATGCACAGTGTAAACTGGGGGAGTGAGCACCTCTACCCTGCTCCCAGTCAGCAGAAATGTCCCGGCCCCAAACAGTGCTCAGACTGGGAGCAGTGAAAAATAAAATGGTAATTCATTTTATTGCTATTTTATTTCTTTGCTGCACTGGCAGCAGGGGGGCAACTATCCTCTGCCCTAATGGGGGGCTGCCTTTGCCAGAGGGCCAGCATAGTGCTCACTACACACTGAGCGGGATTTCTTGGGAGCTTGCTCCCACCTCTCATTTACAAGACTCAGAGATCCATGTACAGGGTGGCCAAACAGAAGTTAAAAGGGACTGAACACCATTCACTTCTGAGGCACTTCCCGATATACAAAGAGAAGGCATGGCAACAGGATGCCCACTTACTCCTCGTGGGTTCCGATAGGCCCATAATCATGCCCTTCAGGATGACGCTCCCCCATAATCATGCACTTCGGATGATGCTCCTTCTCCCACCTTGCTGCCAAATCCTGGAATGACCTCCATCTCCACACATCCCACTCTCTGAAGGACTTCAGAAAACAGCTCAAGACCTGGGTCTTCGACCACCACCTCCACCAGCCAGGTAAGACCCGCAACATCACACCAGCACCTGGAGACCCCACGGCGTGACAAGCTTGCACTCTACAAGAACCTCCTGATTGACTGATTACTGAATATTTCAACTAGCCCATTGGCCTGGGGGTACTATGGTGAGGAGAACATATACGTTATTTACACATTTCTCCCACATGCGTTTTCATGTAGGCAAACATTAAGCAAGTGTCCCTGTCAAACACAACCTGCTTAGGGAAACCCACACTAGTAATTATCTCCATGTGTATGGCACAGTCACACCCTCTGACGAATTACCTCAGGATACCTTGTGGCATGGTCTCCCAAGACCAGGATGAACCTGACAGTCTTGGAGCTAGAGGTCCAACAATGTCTATGCTCACCCTCTCAGAGGATGTTCCCACCACAAAGAATGGAAGCAGAAGGGGGCAGGTGTTTTCCCCCTGACATCTCACTGGCATAGCAGGTCATGCAAATGTATAGAATGCCTCAGACTGCATCCTCACCCAGGGCCAATAGAAGTGGGTCACCAGTCAGTCAAAGGTTTTGGCCTGCAGCATATGTTCTAGCAGGTGAATACCATAAGCCAACTCCAATATGAGGACCCTGTAGCACTGGGGGACCACAAGTACACAGGTTGTTCCAGGCTCAGGGAACTTAAGCTTGCTATAAAGGAGACCATTCTACTAATGGATGAGATCATCACCAGCTGTGTCTCCATTTGTCTGGGCTTCAACCTGCCACTGTAGGCCTCTAAAAGTAAGGCACTCCCCCTGCTCTTTGCAGACCTCTGACTTCAGTTTGTCATCCAGCAAAGTTAGGTAAGTCCCCCAGGGAAGCAATGTCTTCCCCTGTAGGTTCCAGAGCATCACCCTCAGGATCAGCCTTCTTCTGGACCCTTCCATTCCTTCTTTTCTTGGAAGGTACCTGGGCTATTTTGTTAGGCTCCAGGTCCTTCTGACTTCCCTGTCGAGCTGCCATGGACTGTGCCTGTACGTTAGAGAGTATAACCCTCAGGATCAGCATCTTTCGGGACCCTTCCACTCCTTCTCTTCTTGGAAGGTACCTGGGCCATTGTTTCAGGCTCCAGGTCCATCTGACTCCCCTGTTGGGCTGCCATGGACTTGTGAGTTCAGCCACAACCAATCAGGCAATCCAAACATCTCCAGGTGGCACCTGACCTCCACCTCTTTCCAGATAGTGTGGTCTAGGATATTCCCTAACCGACAACATGCATGACCAGACTCACAGCTACATTTAAGAAATCCACAAACTTTCCGATTCAAAGTGAACTAGAGCCATTGGATAGTGGCTCCCCTGGTTGTCTGCTGTCACAAGCTGGTAGACTACATCAGGGACTATGGCCCTCATTACAACATTGGCGGTAAAAGCCACTTACCGCCGTGCAGAAGACCGCCAAAACACCGCCGCGGCCGCTGAATCCCACCACAGCTATTATGACACACATCTCGGAATCCGCCGAAATTCAGACACCCACACAACTCCGCCACACCAAAGGTCAGTGTTAAACTGGCGAAAACAATTCCTCCACCGTCACGACAACAGAAACACGCCCATGCTATCACGACACACGAATCCACGCGGCGGTCTTTCAACCGCGGTATTCCATTGGCGGTACACACTGCCGCGCTCAAAATACACACACATCTCCAAAACACCGCCACATTGGACAATTCCAAATACACACACCTGACACACATACAAACACCACTCCCACACACCCAATTCAATATAAAACACAAACCCACATAACCCACAAACCCCTACGACCATAATTCACGAACGAAGGCCAGAGAGACAGAGAGCACAGCAATTGAGAACCCCACCACACAGAGGCACACAACACCATCACCCATACAACATTCCACGCACAAAACACCACACACCACTACACATCACCACACACATCAACACTTACACCACCCCACACATCACCCACACCACCCCATGTCACGCCAAAGACACCCCCGGTTTTCCGAGGAGGAGCTCAGGGTCATGGTGGAGGAAATCCTACGGGTAGAGCCACAGCTATTTGGCTCACAGGTGCAGCACACCTCCATAGCCAGGAAGATGGAGCTATGGCGCAGAATCGTGGACAGGGTCAACACTGTGGGACAGCATCCAAGAAATCAGGAGGACATCAGGAAGAGGTGGAATGACCTACGGGGGAAGGTGCGTTCAGTGGTCTCCAGGCACAACATCGCGGTACAGCGGACTGGCGGAGGACCCCCACCTCCTCCCCCACAACTAACAACATGGGAGGAGCAAGTCTTGACCATCATGCATCCAGAGGGCCTCGGAGGAGTCGGTGGAGGAATGGACACTGGTAAGTCAAATCTTAACTATCATATCCCCCACCCTACCTGCATGCTATCACACACCCCCACCCTCACCCCCTCCCCTATCACCCCAAATCCTCACTAATGTACTAATAACACAAACCACTCATCCCATCACCAAGCCCTGCATGACACAACTAAGCATGGTCACCCCTCACCAAAGCATGCTCACTGCACATACCCAGAACAACCCCCTAACCATCATCACACAAACCCGCACACAGGAATGCTTGCACTGGGGTACACGCACACCCACCCATTGCACACCATTACACACATGCAATAATCATGCTCTCATATCCCTGCAGGACCACTAAGGAACGTCACCACACCGGAGAGTCCAGACATCTCCACCCACAGAAGAGGCCCACAGTGACGACAGCAGCTCTGCCCTACTGGATCCTGATGACCAGCCCGGACCATCGTGGGCCTCGGGACAGTCGGTTCCCCTTGCACAGGCACAGCCCAACACTGACCTTCCACCCTCTGGTAACACCAGCACAGCACCCACCCAGCGGGCCCATACCTCCGTACCCAGGACACGTCAATCAGCGGTGTGTCCACCACTACAGGGAACCCAGGATAACCCACCACCCCAACAACAACAGGGACCTGGGGGCAGTGGTAGTGGGCACACGGTCCAGGGGACGGAGGCACAGGTACACAGGGGAACTGGGAGGGCTGCTGTGCGACAGGGGGCGGACAGGCCAAGGGAACCCACTCTCCACAAGGCCCTCTCCTCCATCATGGGAGCATACCACCACTCCCAGGAGACGATGGCGACGGTCCTGGCCAAGTTTCAGGAGACCCAGCGCCTGCAGGAGGAGCAGTATTTGGGGTTCAGGGAGGAACTCAGAACCATCAGCTCCGCCCTGGGCACCATCGTAAGGGTGCTGAAGGACATACAAAAGACCATGAGGGACCCCGTGGCACTCCAAGGGGCCCCTGACACTAGCATGGACGATGAACTGCCCACCACCTCCGCCGGCACTAGTGGACAGGACGCCCCGCCACAGGACCACCACACCAGCACCCCACCCCCTGCAGATGGACAACCACCACGCAAGCGGTCCCTGAGATCCAGGAACAGGACAGAGCAAGATGGCAGGACCCCCGCCAGGAAATGAGACCACAATGATTGTCCTCCCACTGTCCCACTTTGTTACCCTGTCCATACTTTAACTGCCCCAGCTCCACTTCCTATGCCCATATGGGCAGTGCACCTGTGTGACCAATAGACTGGACTCTGCCATGGACATTCCTCCACCGTCCCCCATCACCATTTTACAACCCCCCTCCATTTTTTAGCACTTAAATAAACACCCTTGAACCACAAAACAATCTGGAGTCAGTCTGTGATTTGGGAAATTTGTATTATCAATGACAGTGTCAAAATGTGTTTTCAATTGTAAAGCCCTCATACCTATGTCACACATCACAAGTCCTTGAAGGATGCAAGCAGATGACACACGTTGGTAACCACACCTGTGAAACCGTAATGGAAAGGTACAACTCAGTGACCAAATAGTGCAATGGAATGACAGACATGATAGAGGTAGAAGTGTGAAAGTGAATGTAATGGTAAAAAAGAAATGTTCTCACCTGTGTGTCATTGGAAATATTGCTGTTTGACTGACTCCCTGTTGTCTATGTCTTCTTACTCAGCTTCCTCCTCATCACTGTCCACAGGCTCCACAGGCTCCACAGCTGCCACAACACCGCCATCTGGACCATCCTCCTGCAGAAAAGGCATCTGGCGTTGCAAAGCAAGATTGTGAAGCATCGAGCAGGCGATGATGATCTGGCACACCTTCCTTGGGGAGTAGAATAGGGAACCACCTGTCATATGGAGGCACCTGAACCTGGCCTTCAGGAGGCCGAAGGTGCTTTCGATCACCCTCCTAGTCCGCCCATGGGCCTCATTGTAGTGTTCCTCTGCCCTGGTCCTGGGATTGGGAAACATCCTGAACAACTGGGTCTAAACCACTACTTGCCTGAACCACTACTGCTAAACAACTAAAAAGTCTCTACAACTAAGTACTGAACAACTACTGTCTAAACAACAATTGTGCCTGCATAACAATTGCCTAAACAACTAATTTTAAGGTAAGGTTTTTTTGGTTTTTTTTATGGTTTATTAGTAGTTTAGAATATATATCAAAATTAGTTGTTCAGGCAATTGTTATTCAGGCACAATTGTTGTTTAGACAGTAGTTGTTCAGTACTTAGTTGTAGAGACTTTTTAGTTGTTTAGGCTTTAGTTGTTTAGGACCTAGTTGTTCTGTCACATATTCCTGGGATTCCTCACTGGGGTCAATAGCCAGGACAGGTTGGGGTAACCAGAGTCCCCTAAAAGCCACACACGGTGCCTCTGGAGTTGACCCATCACATACGGGATACTGCTATTCCGCAGGATGTAGGCGTCATGCACAGAGCCAGGGAACATAGCATTTACCTGGGAGATGTACTGGTCTGCCAAACATACCATCTGTACATTCATCAAATGATAACTCTTCTGTTTCCTGTACACCTGTTCACTCCTGTGGGGGGGGACCAGAGCTACATGGGTGCCATCAATAGCACCTATGATGTTGGGGATATGTCCAAGGGCATAGAAGTCACCTTTAACTGTAGCCAAATCCTCCACATGAGGGAAAACGATGTAGCTCCTTACGTGTTTCAGCAGGGCAGACAACACTCTGGACAACAAGTTGGAAAACATAGTCTGGGACATCCTGATGCCATGGCCACTGTTGTCTGAAAAGACCCACTTGCAAGGAAATGGAGCACTGACAGCACCTGCACGTCAGGGGGGATTCCAGTGGGATGGCAGATTGGTGACATCAGGTCTGGCTCCAACTGGGTACATAGTTCCTGGATAGTGGCACGGTCAAACCTATAGGTGATGATTAAATGTCGCTCCTCCATTGTCAACAGGTCCACCAGCAGTCGGTACACCGGAGGATTCCGCCATCTTCTCAAATGTCCAAGCTGACGGTGCCTAGGAAGGACAACAGCGACCACGGAGTCAACAAATTTCCAGGTATGTACCCACAGATACACAGAACACGACACCAAACACAAAACTCTTCCTGTATGTCTGTTGAGTGTAGGCCTAGGTATGTGTGACACAGTAGTAAATGAAGCCATGTGGGCCCCTGAAATGGCAGCTGCCTGACCTCTAAACTGGGACAATGGGAAGTGAGGTATCTGCTCTGGCGTTGTACACCTTCGCGGTAGGCGATCGTAGACCGCGGCGCAATGCTGCATTGGTTAACATTGGACCCTATGGGTCCCAAGGAGCCAATGATGAAGTGCACCGGCGGTGATGATACGCACCGCCGCGGACGTCACCGCCGCGGACGTCACCGCCGCGGACGTGACCGCCATTTTCTATCTGTTCAATCACTCGATACCTGATCTTCGACAGGAGAGGACCTACACTGGAGGAGACAATGGCTGCTGCGTCTGGGGAAAGGGCCCCTGCCTTCACTGCTCAGGAGTTGGAGAAGCTCATGGACGGGGTCCTCCCCCAGTACACGCTACTCTACGGTCCTCCAGACCAACAGGTAAGTACCAAGGGAGCACGTTGTATGCGCTATGCCTGGGTGGAGAGGGCTGGTTGTAAGAAGGAAGGGGGCAGAGTTCAGGGAACATGAAGGACTGTGAATGCATGTGCCACATGGCAAGGGTAGGGATGGGGGCCACTCACATCGACGGGGCAGTTGGTAATGACTTTTCTTCTTCCCCTGTGCATGTCATGTAGGTCAGCGCCCACCAGAAGAAGGACATTTGGCATGCCATCGCCAAGGACGTCCGGACCCTGGGGGTCCACCAGAGACGGGGCACCCAATGCCGGAAAAGATGGGAGGACATTCGCCGCTGGAGCAAGAAGACGGCGGAGGCTCAGCTGAGGATGGCCTCCCAACGTGGGAGGGGTGCCCGTTGCACCATGACCCCCCCTGATGTTCAGGATCCTGGCGGTGGCCTACCCGGAGTTGGATGGGCGCTTGAGGGCATCACAGCAGACACAAGGGGGTGAGTACACTCTCATTCTGGGGACTTTGCGCGCAGTGGAGGGGTCTGGGTGGGGGAGGAGGGATGTGGGTTTCCCTAGGCCAGGGCGACTTACGTAGGTTAGGACCCTCTGTAATGGAGGCCATGTGCCACTCCACCCCACCTCAGTAGAGGGCCAAGCACAGGTATACATGCCCCTGTGGCATCCATGTGTGCAGATGTCCACCATAGCCATGTAGGCCAGATCCCAGGAATTGCATCTGTAGTGGCCAAGAGCATGGCGTAGTGCAGGGGGCTGCTGTGTCTGTATTGTCCGCCAACGGTAGCGGTAAGCCATGCACTCAACCTGTCTTTCTTCTGTCCCCCCCCCGTTTTTCTGCTCTCCCTGTTCTTTTGTGCATCAGCATCATCAGGCGGAGGTACAGTGGCACCGGAGCACGAGGGAGCTGCATCCCACATGGCCATGGAGGGCCACACCACGGAGTCAGAATACACCAGTGGGACGGAGGGCGAGGTGAGCTTCACGTCGGGCACAGGATCACCAACCAGCGACACGGACTCGTCCGCTGATGGGAGCTCCCTTGTGGTGGCGGCACCATCTGTGCCCCACACTTCTACAGGTACAGCCGCCACCTCCCCTACCAGCACCGCCCTCCCAGCAGCCCCTCAGCGTTCGCCCCGTGCCCGCTCACCCAGGAGGGTGGGCATCACCTCAGCCCCTGCCCCTGTCACCCCTGCTGCCCTCAGTGAGGAGGCCATTGACCTCCTCAGGTCACTCACTGTTGGGCAGTCTACCATTGTGAATGCCATCCAGGGAGTAGAAAGGGAGTTGCAACACACAAATGCATTCCTGGAGGGCATTCATTCTGGTCAGGCTGCCCATCATCGAACCCTGCAGTCTCTGGCCTCAGCACTGATGGCAGCCATTGTCCCTGTGTCTAGCCTCCCCCCTCCAACTTCCTCCACCCAGGCCCAATCCCCTGTACCCCAGCCTATCCCAAGCACACCATCAAACAAGCATGCATACACCTCAACACACACAAGTAGCTCAGGCAAACATAGGCACCACACAACCCACAGGCACTCACGCAAGCATCACCCACATACAGACACAGCAACATCCACTGCCTCCACTGTGTCCCCCTCCTCGTCGTCTCCCTCCTTCCTCCAAGTGTCGTCTACACTCTCACCTGCATGCACTACATCTACAGGCACTAGGACTCGCACCAGAACACCCAGCACCACACCCGCTCACCTGCACTCACCACCCCCACTACCATTTACACGTCCCCTGTGTCCACTCCCAGTGTGTCTGTGATGCCCCCGCCCAAAGTACACAAACGCGGGCACCCACACACCCAACATCCATCCACCTCACGACAGCCTCCAGTACCTGCACCTGCACCCAAAACACCTAAAGTTACACCTCCTACAACCACCTCCTCTCTTCCTCCACTCACAGACCCCCTCCAGCTACCCATCCCAGTCTTCGTCAGCAACTCTTCCTCAGCAACGTTGACCTCTTTGCCACCACCCCCACCCCTCCAATTCATAAGTCCCGTAGTAGCACCTCAGCCAAAAAAACTCCAGGACCTGTGGTGCGTGTGCAAGGTGTGTGGAGTGCACCGGCCACCAGGGCAGCCAGTGTGACACGGAGCCAAAGCACTGCCAGTCCACCCCCTGTGAAGCACCTCAAGTTGGAAAGTGGCCGACGGGACAGGGTGAAGACTCCTGGCGGCAAAACTGCTCACAAGGGTCCCGGGGGATTGCAGAGTCAGCTGTGACTCCTCCAAAGGTGGTGAGGGGCCAGAAGAAGTCTGGTAAGAGCAGCACGGCGGAGAAGGGCGCCATCCTCTCCGGCGGCCGGGACGCCACCACCAGCACCGTCGTCACTGGTCAGGAGACCACCACCAGAGTCAGTGCCCAGGAGGGCAGCAGTATCGTCACTGGTCAGGAGACCACCGCCAGAGTCAGTGGCCAGGAGGGCAGCAGTATCGTCACTGGTCAGGAGACCACCGCCAGAGTCAGTGGCCAGGAGGGCAGCAGTATCGTCACTGGTCAGGAGACCACCGCCAGAGACAGTGCCCAGGAGGGCAGCAGTATCGTCACTGGTCAGGAGACCACTGCCAGAGTCAGTGCCCAGGAGGGCCCTGGCAGCCACAGCCCCGCTGGGCAATGAGGGACCGTCATGCCACACACCACTGCACAGGTCAGAGACCGCCATGGCAAAGCACCGCTGCACAAGGAAAACACCGCCATGGTGAACACCGCTGAACAGGGCAAAGCACTGCTGAACAGGGCAAAGCACCGCTGAACAGGGAAAAGCACCGCCATGGCAAAGTACCGCTGAACAGGGCAAAGCACCGCTGAACAGGTCAGAGACCGCCATGGCAAAGCACCGCTGAACAGGGCAAAGCACCGCTGAACAGGTCAGAGACCGCCATGGCAAAGCACCGCTGCACAAGGAAAACACCACCATGGTGAAGACCGCTGAACAGGGCAGAGCACCGCTGAACAGGGCAAAGCACTGCTGAACAGGTCAGAGACCACCATGGCAAAGCACCGCTGAACAGGGCAAAGCACCGCTGAACAGGTCAGAGACCGCCATGGCAAAGCACCGCTGAACAGGGCAAAGCACAGCTGAACAAGGAAAACACCGCCACATCAAGCATCGTTATCCCATGTGCAGCTGGGACAGTGACGGAACAGGAACCGTCACAGGGAGCCTGATGCAGTCTGGGCACCATTCCCCCTCCAGAACCAGTGGAGACATGTATCCACTCCGTCTGTCCTTAACAGGATGAAGCACTCTGGGCACCATTCCCCCTCCAGAACCATTGGAGACATGCATCCGCTCCGTCTGTCCTTAACAGGATGAAGAACTCTGGGCACCAGTCCCCCTCCAGAACCAGTGGAGACTGTTATCCACTTGAGAGACCCACTGTAGAGACTTGAGAGACTGTGGCTTTGCACTCCCCAGGATGGTACAGTGGGCAAACCACCCACTGTAGAGACTTGTGAGACTGTGGCTTTGCACTCCCCAGGATACATCAATGGGCATGGAGCCCCGTCGTGGATCTGGCGTGGTGCTGTAATCCGGCTGAGGTGCCCCCCCTTTCCCTTCCCCCTGAGGTGCCTGTTGTATTTCTATCTGATGCCCCTGCATTGTTGTCTCCGTTTGTGGACAGGTATCTAGTGTGGGCCTCGCCCATGCATTTTTGGACCAGTGGTGCACGGACATTGATATGTGCATACCTGCACTACTTCTCGTAATGTATATAATTTTGAATGTGTATATATATATCTGTATATATTTGGAACTGTATTTTGATACATTACAATGTTTGAACTGATTTCCTTTTGTCTTTGAATTCTTCCGGTGGGTTGTTGTGGGTTGTTACTGTGATGTTTGGAAATGCATTGGTGTGTGTGTTGTAATGTGCGAGGGTGGGGGTGGGGGTGTTGCGTGTGTGTGTCCCTGACTTTTGCCTCCCCCCTCCCCTATGTCGTAGGTGCAGTACTCACCGTTGTCTTCGGCGCTGCCGTTGCTGGTGTTAGTAGATGAGCAGGAAGACAAGGGCAGGGAGTATTTGTAATTCCGGCTCCATGGAGTCCTCCTTCCTCGTGGAGTGTGTTGAGGTGAGCGTTTTCCCATTGCAAAAGCTGTTTCCGACGTGTTTTTATCCACCGTGAATCCGCCCCGGAAAAGGTGACGGATTGGCGGTTGTGATACTGTGGACGGTACATTGTCTTCCGCCTGTCTGTTGGCGGTGACCGCCGCGCTGCTTGTCTATACCGCCGTGGTGGGCGGTGTGTTAAAGTGGCTGTCTATGTTGGCGGTTTCCGCCACGGTCATAATTCCCTTTTTTTTCTGCCGGCCTGTTTGTGGTATTACCGCACCTTTAACACCGTCCGCCAGGGTTGTAATGACCCCCTATATGTTCTGAGGACACCAGATGACACCTAACAGTAGCCATACTGGCTCTTGTGTCTCTCAGAGCCTCTAGCCTCTGCCCATTGATGGTGACCCGTTGCCTATACTTTTTGGTATGATCAGGCATGTGAGCCATTGGTATCATTTCTTTGTCATCCAAGACACTATATTAACCTGTGGACTCCTCCAACACTAACTGGGGCAAGCCCCCCACCAAACTCTAAACTGTCCTTTCCAGTGAGGGGCTACTTCTGTGCTAATAGATGGGATCCCTCTTTTAAGTGCCCACATTGGTAACACTCATGGCACTTGAGCTGGAAATAGCCCGGGGACTTTTTCCTATTCAAACCAACTTTATTTTGCTCAGGTTTGAACTGGAAATCCTTCCCTTGGAAACTCTTGTGTGTGCCTTGAGAGAACTTCTTTAGTTTTTCCTTGTCTCCCCCTTCTCACCTGTATGGTGTTACCACATGAGATACCTTCTTGTGCACACTTGTGCTGAGCCAGAGATCTGCTTCTTTTGCAAGTCTCATGGATTTGGTGAGCTTGGAATCAACTAAGTTTTTCTGCACATTTGGAAAACAATTACTGAACATGTGCTTTTTTAAAGAAAAAGATTTTACAGCTCATCATAATTACTCACTTTCACCCAACCATCCAGTGCCTTACTGGAATTCTCCACTAAATCCACCCTAGACTGGTTAGACAAAGTATGACTGTCTATAAACATTGATCTGTACCTTCATGGGGCGTGAGCATATTTCGTAACAATGGCTTCTTTCATCTAGGTACATGTCACCCGGTCCCTTTTTCTCAAGGCTAGTAGGATATCCTTCCTTGATTATGGCATGTTTACATAGGATGGCATCCAATCTTCCTCATGGAATCTGTGTTTCTAAGGCCACTTCAAAGGCCTCAAACGACTTATGGATGCCATCCCTCACCACAATGTTAAACACCAGGTCTTGGGTATGGGAACCTGTTTTCCTTCATTAGGCACTTCATCGTTGCTACTGCCATCATCACCTGACTCTGTGACCTGTATAGCAAGTAAGTCCAGTTCAGTTTGACTCAAAACAACGGTCAACAAGGCCTTTTTCTCCTCCAAAGCCAACATATTTTCCTCTTGTGCCAACTCAGCTTCTGCCCCTTCTACTTAGCAGGCAGCATGTCATTCTCTATGGCTGATTTATTGTCTTCTGCAACCAGTTTCAAATGAGTTAGATACAGTTTCAGCTCTCTCTTAGCCTTCCTGTCCTCTAATGCCTCAGAGGTCAGGTTGTGGGAAAAGCAGAGGGCATCACTTTGGTGGTCCCTCCCTTCTCTTCTGTGGCTGCAGTCAAAATATTCTCTTCTTCCTCAATTTCATCTTCCCCTTTTACATCATCCGCCTCCTCATCCTGCTGCTCCTGAGATGTAGACTGCAGCAGGCTGACCTTCTCCGAGGTTCTTAGGGCTGGTAGTCCTGTGTCTTGGAGACTTTGGCTAGCTTCAACCCCTGGACCTTGCACAACTTTTCCAGCCCTGCCACAGTGTAGCCCTCAATGTGCCTCAGACCTCCTTCCATTCTTCCATAATGTCACAGGTATTAGGTATGAGGTATGCATTTAGTTTTGAAAAAGGACAGAAAGTTGCAGAACTAAAAATCAAGGAGAATTCAAATCAAAAACCAATATTTATGTCAGATTATACCAGGGATTTTTGGTTTCATACAAATCACTGAATGGCACTGCACAAACACAAGTAATGGATCACACCACTAAACAGTAATGTAAGAAACAGGATTATAAGGTAAGAGGGGAACGAGCCCCACTCAAGTAATAAATGTAACCCTAGTTGGGGTGAACCACAAAAATCACAAAATAAGCCTTTGCTTAACCCTCTGGTAGCTTGGCATAAAAGCAGTCAGGCTTAACTGGGAGGCAATATGTAAAGTATTTATATAGCACTCAATCTGAAAAAAACAACACAGGAAAATTGTGTTAAATAAAATGACACCAAAATGGCAAACATCCAATCAGTAGAGCCAGAGTTATGAGCTTTTAAAGATTAAGGTAAAAATAGCACCAGAAAAGCTTGAAGCATCAACTGTGGGTATGTGGTTGTACTGGACCGAACAAAATGACAAGTTCAGGCCAACCAAGTTGTAGCACAGGTTGGGTATGGGACCAGGTGCTGCCCATGGGGATTTGCACCTTTTGTCCTTGTTGTGGGAGCTGTGCAGTGTTATGATGTAAGGCTGTGTGCTGCATCAGGTCCCTCAAGCCGTTAGTCACAAAATGTGAGGTGCTGTGATCCGAATCCTTGGCATCATCCTGCATCATTTTGGAATAGATCCAGTGAAGCCACCAATCAGGAGCTGCAAGGTGCTGCATTGCGAGGTCCACTGTCTGATCTGGTGAAGCCATCGATCAAGAGCTGTGACGCATTGCAATGTGAGGCCCTTGCATCATCCTGCACTGTTGCAAATCAGATCCAGTGAAGCTAGTGATCACGAGCTGCGAGGTGCTGCAATGTGAGGCCCTCCATCAGTGTCTGCTTCTATGCCATTATGCGTCAAATCCAGGGGACCCTTCAGTTGTGCAGGGAGGAGTACACTATTACTTCATCCAAGGCTTCAGAACATTGAGGACAGCGTTTTAGAGGTCAGGACTCACTCCCACAGAAACTAGCAGAGGAGACCAGGTCAAATCCAGTAGGGGCTAGTCAGATCAAAAGCAGAATATACACCTGGGAGCTTGTTGTGCCCCTGTGGCTCAAACAGGTGGTGAGTTAATTAATCCTTTCAGTCATTTCTGGGGTCAAGACACAAAGGTACAGTTTTCCTTCTCCGGATAGCAGGGCAGTCCTTCTCCTGAAGCCCTGACGTGTTCTGTTTTCATGTTCTGGGGTTGCCACTTTTATGCCAAGTGCAAGCCTGTGGGTGAGGTACACCCTCTGTATCTAGCCCTACACTGGTTCTGGTCAGTTCTTTAAATTCCCCTAAGTCTGGCTCCAGTTGACTAGTGAAATGTAGGGCAGACTTTGCCAGTTACAGGGGACGCATCTTCTGAAATGAGGAAGAGTTGAGTACTGTCCTCTGGCTACCATTTGAAGCTCATGAATGGGATTGATGCAAACCCCCATGCCAGGAGAGGAACACCATTCCCCACGCTTAAAGCCTTTTTGAGCCCTGTTTGGAAGAAATACACATGACACCACAGGAGAGACATTAACAGTCATGTCACCCTGGATACTAGCAGTAAGCTACATTTAGCTTAGGCTGAAAAATGGCAACTTTCTAGAAGTTATATTTTCAAAACAGTAAAATCTGACCTTACCCTTAAAAGAGATTTTAAATTACATCAAAATGAGCGGAAGAAGTGTTTTCTCTATCCGTTCCCAAACTGAAATTATCATTTATGGATGGTAATAAGGTAACTCAGTGTTAGTCTACAAGAGGCTTGCCTTGTCACAGTGAAAAATTACTTTGGGGGGGTTTCACTGCTGTGACATGTGAAACATGAAATGTACATGTTTTACTTTTGTGATACCCTGCACCCTGCTCTATGAGCCATTAGGACCTACCTTAGGTGTGATAGAAGTATTAAAAGTAAAGTTAATGCCTGGCAAAAGAATGATTTTGCCACATCAAAATGGCAGCTTAAAACTGCACAATAGACTGCAGTGGTAAGCCTGAGACATGTTTTACAGCACTACTTAAGATGGCCACACAATGAATGCTGCAGCCCACTTGCAGCATTTAACTTACAGGCTCTGGTTACATGTAGTACCATTAAATAGGAACTCGTAAAATTAAAGTAAACATGCAACTTAGGTGAATCAGCTGGATACCAATGTTACTATATTTGGAATGAAGAGTACAAACACTTTCCCACAGGCTAGCAGGGGTGAAGTGTGCAGAGTCTTAAAGCCAACAAAAACGGGTTCTGAAAAAATAGGGTAGTGAAGGCAAATATCTGGGGGAACACCACGGCCATTTGCAGCACCATGACAATTCCAAAAATGTTGAATTTTAAAAGTTTGTTTGAATGCACGCACTCAAAAATACCATTACTATCCATAAAGGCTACCATTCCTGGATCACTAAAAACCCCTTAATAACCCTTAATGCTGCCCTTTCCTGAATCCTAAAAAACCTTTACTATTCCCTTAACATTAGCCATCCCTGATCTCAAAAATCCTTTACTACTACCTTAACACTAGCTTTCCCTGATCCCTAAACACCCCTTACTATACTTTTATGCTACCCACCCTCAAACTTTAAAAAACACTTAATACTACCCTTCTTTGAACCCTGAAATACCTTAGTACCCCTTAACCCTATTCTTCCATGACCCTACCAACCCCTTACTATCCTTTAATGCTACCCTTCCCCCACCTCCCTGTAAAAGCCACTTTATTTTAGCAGAAGGATGGCCACTTGTTCAATGTCCCATTAGGCTTTCCTTTGCACTATAAGGCACAACATTTTTCGATTCTTTTCTAACAACAACATTTTTATTCTGTTCTTTCAATAGATGATACTTTTGACTCAACTTTTTTGCATTATACTTTTTTCTTCACACTATTTACACTGCAAGCCAGTTTTAAAGCCAGAAAGCACCAGAAGATTGCTCATCTAACTAGGCAGGGAGACCAAGCAGGGAGGCCAAGCAAAGAGGGGAACATGTACGGGATAAGTAGAAAGAGAGAAATAACATCAATTGCCCATATCAGAATATATGACTATAACACCAGAGAACAAAGGTTATGCTACTAGAACATTCAACCCACTCAGGATAGAATGTTATAGTCTAATAGCCTACTGCTGAGTGAGAGTGCCTTTAACAACTGGTATAGCCCACTGTAGAAGGACTTTAAAACTATTAGGACATACTGTCCATTTTCAACATTACAAATGATAAAAGAAACACAAACCTTGGAATGTTAGAGAAGAAGGCTTCCACCAGCTACTATTGATCCTGAACCACTCCTTTGTATTCAATAGAGCTCCCAAACATGATTTACCTTTTGTGGTTCTATTGTCTTCAGTGGCGCTCACAACATTGCAATGTTTTGATGTAGCTTAATAAACTGATGTTGAGGACACTTCAGTTCACTGAATACCTTATGCCCCCAAATTGCCTGGAAAGGCCTATATGGAGGGAGACACATTTAACAATGAGTATACCTCTAGTTAGAAGGCCATTAGAACATTCCACTCATTCAGGGTTGAACGATCTAGGTTAACATAGGAGAAACAAAAAGGCAAGCACTAGAATATTGTCACAGAGGGTCTATACCAGCCTTTATATGCCTTCTGCCTACCTATTGTCTTCAATGGTCCTCCCAGTATTGTAGTGTTCTATTTAAAATGTATTGCCTGCTGCTGTTGGCATGCACAGTGTTAGACCTGTCAGCTTTTGGGTGGTCTTCCCCCAAACTCTTTGCCTGGTGGCCTCCCATTTTTGCTGTATCTTTTTGTTGGCCTTACGCCTCTGTACACTTTACGACTGCTGACTAGTGCTAAAGTGAATTTGCGTCACCTCTAAACTTGGTAATATTAGTGTATCCACAATTGGCATCTTTGATTTACCGGTAAGTCCCTTGTAAAGTAGTATACCATATACCAAGGGCCTGTAAATTAAAGGCTACTAGTGGCCTGCAGCACTGATTGTACCACCCACACAAGTAGCCTTTCAAGCCTATCTCAGGCCTGCCACTGGAGGGTCTGTGTGTGCGGTTTCACTGCCAGTTCGACTTGGCATTTACAACCTCTTGCCAAGCCCTAAACCCCCCTATAATTACATGTGTCACTTCTAAGGTAGGCACTAGGTAGCCCATAAGGCAGAGTGCTATGTAAATAAAATTCAGGTCATGTACTTTTAAGCTTTACATGTCCTGGTAGTGAAAAACTCACAAAGTTGTTTTTCACTACTGTGAGGCCTACTCCTCTCATAAGCCAGCATTGGGAATTCCTTAATATGTTTTAACATGTAAGTTCTGATCAGAAAGGAGCAGCTACATCATGGTTCATATCATTGGAATGGGAATGATAAATCCTCTTCACTGGTGAGGCCAGATTTAAAATTACTATTTTAGAAATGTCACTTTTAGAAAGTGGGCATGTCTCTGCTCTTACTGCTGTGTGTGCCTTGCAGCCTCTTTCCAATACACTTCTGGGGTAGGTGACAGCTACGCTTTGTGCATTTCCTCCGGACAGCCACAAACACCAAAAGTTTAGGTGTGTGTGAGCACTCATCTGCATCCATCTGCATTTTGATGGGCCTTCCTGAGCAGGAAGGGTGAAGGGGAGCTGACACTAACACTTGAATAAGGAAGTGCCTGTCCCCACACAAAAGGGATGATTACCCCTACTGATAGTCTGGAGGGAAGGCTAGAAAGATAGCTAGAAAGCTAGAAAGCAAGAAATACCCTGCTTTGAAGTCACCCCCATATCAAAGGCACCTTGAGTATAAGCAATGGGTCTCTAACCTCCTAAAACAGATGCTTTTGGCTCTTCTACTGAACCCCTGTCATTAGAACTGCTGGGCTGCTTAAAAGACTCAAGTGGACTGCTTTTCTAGAAGGACTACATTTCTGTGCTTCATGTCCGATCAGCAGCAGAGAATGTCCATGAGCAGTGCTTCATAACCACACACTGACCAAAGTCGCCACACTTTGCTGCAGTCAGCCCACATAAGGGAAATCCACACTGTGTGCGTGCCACACAGACGGGGATACTTAACGACACGGTCCCACATCTAAGGTACTTTGTGTTGTGGGACACGAAGGTGCCCTTCTCAAGCCCGCAGTCGTTGTACCAGTAAAAGTACCTCCTTCTCAGTGTCCGGAGATACACACTGGATTGCTAGTGACTTTTGGGTGCATGGTTTCATCACCATTGTGATCAAGTCCCTCTAGGGAACGTCTAAGGGACTGTACCCCGATCTACATAACCGCAACCAACCTTTTTGAAAACATTAGTGATCTGTCAGCATGTTTTCACAATTATACTTAAAAAGCATATTGTGAGATCCACTGATTGGATTTTCTTGTCATTTTGGTCTAGACCTAGTTATAATTTGACAGTCTAGTTTTAAAAACCTGTGTGGAGACTTTTTTGTGGTGCTTTCATTGTGTTACTGTCTGTGGGTTTGCGTTGCACAATTACTTTACACATTGCCTCTTGAGATAAGCCTGACAGCTCTGTGACAAGCTACAAGAGGGTATGCACAGGTTATCTCTTAGTGTGTATCTAGCTTACCCTGACTAGAAGTGGTGGTTCCTCTTTGTACAGGGTGCATACTCTGACAACCAGAAACCTCAGTCTTAACAAATAGCCACATTCAAGAAGAGTTCCCTTTTACCCTTGTCATCCTCTATTTCCCAACCATAAATTCTACCAACCCTACCTCTGCAACTGCCACTCTCTTCTGTAATCCTGGTGCCCTCTAGAGCTATGCAGACTACATCACCCCATTCTCAATCCCTTACAAACCTCTGCAGCCCCTCATTAGTACTCTGCTTCTGAACACTATTCCATCTGCTACCCTCTTTCTCTTTTCTCCATGCCCCACCTTATAGTTACTCACTTTGCAATAATATTTCTCTTGTAAAGTGCTATAAACCTTCCAAGCATACTTACACTAATTATCCCCTCCCACAAAGAGATAAAGCACTTAACTCGTATTGCCCTACAACTAAAAAGAATAAGGCTATAGCCTTGACAGCCCGATCTTTGATGGGAGCATGGGGCAGGTATGCCCACCCAGTCAGTTTTGCTCGCTGCCACAGTGTTCCCCAAGAACCACTGTTCATCTGCACCACCCCTCCATGTTTATACTCTTCCAGGGTTGTTATGATGAGAGACATAAAAGCATCTCATTCTTTCAAGTTCCCCTATCAAAAGTGAAAGTGTACGTAGCCAAACCACAACAATACTTGAGCACCTGAGAGGGAGAGCTTGTTTTGGGGGGCAGGTAGAGAGTTACATGGCAGTCTAATAGTTCAACTGAAATCAGTAACCAATTTATTTTTAGAGTATCATGTACATTGCTCTATTTACTAATTCAAAGTATAGTATGTTTAATTTTCAGAATCCCTTTTGTACAAATCTGAGCCATTGTCATCAACTTAGAAGGAGCTGTATGGGTTGGTAGATTGCAGCTTGCAAAAAAACTAAGTAAACCTTTGTGATTATGGGTGCAATATGAGCCATGGCACCTGGCTAAGGTGGTGCAGGTAAGTGCTCGCAGGCTACACTCACACAACTCATTTAATTACATTTTAATATTCTTTTTAAGCCAGGGGATTTTTCATGCCAACTAGCCTCTGACTCCTGTATGAAACTGGGTTATAAATTAAGAGGGGTTAAAGCAAACTCAAATAATAACACAATCCTTGTCAAGGTGAAAAACAAATGTCCCCAAAGTAATCTTTCAGTAGCTTGCCACAAATGCAGTCAGGCCTAACTTAGAGGCAGTGTGTAAAGTATTTATGTAGCTCTCAAAAGGCAAAGTGAAACCAGTTTAGAAAAATAAAGTAAACATTAATAAATAAAATGACAAGAAAACAGCAAAAAATCGAGTACTGGAGATATGAGGTTCTAAGGTATTAGGAGGAAAATAACACCAAATTGCATACATTGCCATTATCTGGCCATGCTGTACTGCAGTTAAGTTACAAGTTCAGGCTGACCACAGTGGAGCACAGGCTGGATACAGGGACCAGATTAGTACCGGGTAAGAGTTAAATTCTTAAATCCAGGCAGAGAGGTGCTGTTCATGTTGCCCACAACCACAAGTAGGTTGTTGGTGCGAGGAGCACTCCACCCAAAACTGGTCAACTCACTCAAATAGCAATTTAGACTAAATATGTATAGAAACACCTCCATTACTGTTTAAAAAAAAGTAATTGGAACAGTGACTGGCCCCCCTTCATAAATATTGCCAACTGCTCCTTTATGATAGCAGATATGATGGCAAGAAGAGGGCATTTGTATGAGAGTCATGCCAGACTTTTACAATGTTTTTCTACTTGACTGTTGTTCTCTATAGGTGGACAAGAGCAATTAGATATTCAAAAAATATACAAGCTCCCAGTTCCTTGTATTAGTTGAATGCAAAATATTCCTATTGGTTGGGAATACATTAAAAGTCAGTGGGCACAACTCAGTAATATTACTGTTGGACCAAATATTTCTGATATCTCATGGCATTACTATAATTGGTAATCCGTCTTCACCTACAGCAAAATAGCTACACACCAAGAAATAAGTGGCAAACATTTGCTGCTCTCCATACCCTCACTGCATTCATAGCAAAGTATTACCAGACCATGATGCTTCTATTCAGCAAGCACAAGCCTATAAAGAGGAAAATACACAAGATCAAACTTGCCATGAAACAACACTAGGCTGGTTGCCGCTGGTCCATGCGCTACAATTTGCTCCTTGCTGACAGTCTTTCTGACCCCCCTTGTGGCAGATCATACACTCTCCTATTCCAGATTTTTGATAGTTTTGTGGGTCTAGAATGCAATCATGGACTGACTCTGGCTAAATTAAATCTCGCCTACTAATTTCTCATTGTGTTGTGCTTGATGTAGAGTACAGACCATACTCTAATCTACATTTCCACACATACGTTACCATGCTCCTTCAGCTTTATCGTTCACCCTTGCTGTTCAAGGTGTTCAATTAAATGAATAGCTGTTTTCAGTCACTCTGGGATTATAAGACACATTCCCACTTTAACCTCTGCCACCTGTTAATATGGTAGCTTCACCTGCTGATATTCTGTTAGTTTCATTGAACTGGCAGACCCCCTTCTCTGGGTACCAACCATCAGAAATAAACTAAACTATTGACTGTGTAAATAGATTCTGATCCCAATTCCATCCTATCATTTGATCAATGGATTTAGAATTTGCTAGTGGGTGGTTGTTTACCAGTAGTAGTAGAACCGGTACCAACAGTCAGTCCTATCACTCTAAACCGCTTCATAGTGTTAATGCCTTTATTTAATTTTTCAATAGCCTATTGCTTTGTTCCACAACATCTGCTGTCTGTGGGTGATAAGGAATAGGTAATGTCCATGTTACTCCTGTTTCTTTTGCCCAGAATTGCACTTCATCTACAGTAAACTGGGAGCTATTGTGGCTTTGGATTTCTTCAAGTACATCATATACAATAACTAAATATTTTTGGAGGGGCATGGCCGGCAAGATGGCCAACCAGCAGCACTAGAGGAGTGCTCCCGGCACCGGACTCGAAATCCTCCGTAATCCTGCCACCCTGAGCCCCTGCAGACCCAGCATACAAATCCTGGAGCCCCCAGGAGTGGAGGGGAGAGGAGTGCACCGACAGCCGGAGCGGGGCGCGTGAGGGGAGCGCGCGAGGTGAGCGACTTACCCCATGATGGCAGCCGCGGGCACGGTCGCAGCTTGAGCAGGCAGTCACGGTCTGTTGCGGAGATGACAGTGGGGACTTGGACTGGGGGGTGGGGAGAACGCCGGTAACCGGAGTTCGGCACAGCGATTGTGCTGTTGGGGGTGCGCATTTGGTGAGCGCCTGACCAAAAAATGCCGGCCCGATCGCGGGAGCATTTTTGAGCAGCCATTAAATTCAGAAGCTTGTGGAGAAAGTGAGGCGCAGTTCAGGGGGAGAGACCCAGTTGGGGGGGCCTTCAAAAATTGGACGCAGTGGTGTTCAGGTGCTGTGCCACACCTGGTGTCCCCCCTTACCCCCTGCACACAACTGGAGGTGCCCATTTTGTAGGCCTGGAGGCCCATCGTAGTGACCTGAATTTTGCAGGGTGTCGTTCCTTGAGGAGGACGTTTGGGCAGCTGGTGGTGGGCGGAGCTGCGCGGAACGTGGGGTGGTGGCGGGGGTCTTTTGCTGGACTTGGCCTGGGGGGTCCCCCCCTTCTGTGGCAGAGTGCTGATTGGGCGGCCCTATATCGGCCAGCTCCTGGGCTGCAGGACTGGCTGGTGGTGAGACAGACCTGTTGAGTGGAAGAGTATGCCTGTGCTGCTCCTGCCGGTGGTCACCCCACGGTGAACTGGTGTGGGTGAGACTGTTGGGAACCAGACGGTGGTGTGTGGCAAGGACACGAGATTTGACCACTGCACTACGCCTGGTGGTGGGGCACAACATTGTGAGTAACTGTTTGTAGCGGGAGCCCCATCTGGTACGCACCTTGGGAAAGGACAGGGCGAACAAGGGAACGCAGCAAACAAGGATGGATCAATACACAGTGCAGAACGCAGGAGTGAGTCTGCAAAGGGACCCTCCCTCCACCTCAGAGAAGGGAACGGAGACCACCGGGGCGCAGATCCTGGCTGCCATCGAGTCATCTAGCCGGGCAACGCAGACTCAGATCGCGGCCATAGCAGTAGATGTCAACCTGCTGAGAGCTGATCTGAGAGTAGTGGCGGAACGATCGGTGGCCACTGAGCAAAAGGTGACTTGCATGCAGTCTGATGTGGACATACTAAAGGCTCAAACATGCAAACTGGAGGCACGTGTCGAGGATGCAGAGGATGGGGCGAGGCACTGTAACCTCCGTGTAGTAGGTTACCCCCTGACTTTTTGCCTTTGCTGATGCCAAGTTATGATTTGAGAGTGTGCTGAGGCCTGCTAACGAGGCCCCAGCACCAGTGTTCTTTCCCTAACCTGTACCTTTGTCTCCACAATTGACACACCCTGGCATCCAGGTAAGTCCCTTATAACTGGTACCCCTGGTACCAAGGGCCCTGATGCCAGGGAAGGTCTCTAAGGGCTGCAGCATGTCTTATGCCCCCCTGGGGACCCCTTACTCAGCACATACACACTGCTTGCCAGCTTGTGTGTGCTGGTGGGGAGAAAATGACTAAGTCGACATGGCAGTCCCCTCAGAGTGCCATGCCAACCTCACACTGCCTATGGCATAGATAAGTCACCCCTCTAGCAGGCCTTACAGCCCAAGGCAGGGTGCACTATACCACAGGTGAGGGCATAGGTGCATGAGCACTATGCCCCTACAGTGTCTAAACAAAACCTTAGACATTGTAAATGCAGGGTAGCCATAAGAGTATATGGTCTGGGAGTCGGTCATACACGAACTCCACAGCACCATAATGGCTACACTGAAAACTGGGACGTTTGGTATCAAACTTCTCAGCACAATAAATGCACACTGATGCCAGTGTCCATTTTATTGTAAAATACACCCAGAGGGCATCTTAGAGATGCCCCCTGAAAACATACCCGACTTCCAGTGTGGGCTGACTAGTTTTGCCAGCCTGCCACACACCAGACATGTTGCTAGCCACATGGAGAGAGAGTGTCTTTGTCACTCTGTGGCTAGTAACAAAGCCTGCACTGGGTGGAGGTGCTTCTCACCTCCCCCTGCAGGAACTGTAACACCTGGCGGTGAGCCTCAAAGGCTCACCCCCTTTGTTACAGCGCCACAGGCCATCCCAGCTAGTGGAGATGCCTGCCCCCTCTGGCCACGGCCCCACTTTTGGTGGCAAGGCCGGAGGAAATAATAAGAAAAACAAGAAGGAGTCACTGGCCAGTCAGGACAACCCCTGAGGTGTCCTGAGCTGAGGTGACTCTGACTTTTAGAAATCCTCCATCTTGCAGATAGAGGATTCCCCCAATAGGATTAGGGATGCGCCTCCCTCCCCTCAGGGAGGAGGCACAAAGAGGGTGTAGCCACCCTCAGGGCTAGTAGCCATTGGCTACTAACCTCCCAGACCTAAACACCCCCCTAAATTGAGTTTTTAGGGGCCCCCAGAACCTAGGAAGATAGATTCCTGCAACCTAAGATGAAGAAGGACTGCTGACCTGAAGCCCTGCAGAGAAGACGGAGACACCAACTACTTTGGCCCCGGCCCTACCGGCTTGTCTCCCCACTTCAAGAAAAACTGCAACAGCGACGCGTCCCCCAGGGTCCAGCGACCTCTGAAGCCTCAGAGGACTACCCTGCATCTAAAAGGACCAAGAACTCCCAAGGACAGCGGCCCTGTTCCACAAAGACTGAAACTTGCAACAAAGAAACAACTTTTAAAGGACTGCATGTGTCCCGCCGGAAGCATGAGACTTTCCACTCTGCACCCGACGCCCCCGGCTCGACCCGCAGAGAACCAACACTACAGGGAGGACTCCCCGGCGACTGCGACCCTGTGAGTAGTCAGAGTTGACCCCCCTGAGCCCCCACCAGCGACGCCTGCAGAGGGAATCCAGAGGCTCCCCCTGACCGCGACTGCCTGCTTCAAAGAACCCGACGCCTGGGAAACACACTGCACCCGCAGCCCCCAGGACCTGAAGGATCCGACCTCCAGTGCAGGAGTGACCCCCAGGTGGCCCTCTCCCTAGCCCAGGTGGTGGCTACCCCAAGGAGCCCCCCCCCCTTGCCTGCCTGCATCGCTGAAGAGACCCCTGGGTCTCCCATTGAAACCAATTGCAAACCCAACGCCTGTTTGCACTCTGCCCCTGTGCCGCTGAGGGTGTACTTTCTGTGCTGACTTGTGTCCCCCCCGGTGCCCTACAAAACCCCCCTGGTCTACCCTCCGAAGACGCGGGTACTTACCTGCTGGCAGACTGGAACCGGGGCACCCCCTTCTCCATTGAAGCCTATGCGTTTTGGGCACCACTTTGACCTCTGCACCTGACCGGCCCTGAGCTGCTGGTGTGGTAACTTTGGGGTTGCCCTGAACCCCCAACGGTGGGCTACCTTGGACCCAACTTTGAACCTTACTTACCTGTGAAACTAACAAATACTTACCTCCCCCAGGAACTGTTGAATTTTGCACTGTGTCCAATTTTAAAATAGCTTATTGACATTTTTGCCAAAACTGTACATGCTATTGTGATGATTCAAAGTTCCTAAGATACCTGCGTGAAATACCTTTCATTTAAAGTATTGTTTGTAAATCTGAAACCTGTGGTTCTTAAAATAAACTAAGAAAATATATTTTTCTATAAAAAAACCTATTGGCCTGGAATTGTCTTTGAGTGTGTGTTCCTCATTCATTGCCTGTGTGTGTACTACAAATGCTTAACACTACCCTCTGATAAGCCTACTGCTCGACCACACTACCACAAAATAGAGCATTAGAATTATCTCTTTTTGCCACTATCTTACCTCTAAGGGGAACCCTTGGACTCTGTGCATGCTATTTCTTACTTTGAAATAGTACATACAGAGCCAACTTCCTACAAGCGTCTGCACCAGGCTCTGGTGCCCCCTCCGTGGGCCCCTCCGTGTATGATCATAGCCAAGGTCCTTAACTACAGAGACCGCAACGCAATTTTGCAGGAAGTACCCAAACATGAAGATCCAACATTTGAGAACCACACTATCTGTTTTTTCCCAAACTACACCAGGGCGGTGCAGCTCCAACGACAGTCATATGCTGGTGTTAAGCATAAGCTAAGAGACCTGGGCTATACTTATATGTTGTTGTATCCAGCAAAGCTGAAGGTTCTACATGTGGGCCGTGCTCACTTCTTTCAATCTCCTGAAGCAGTGTGGGACTGGTTGGAACGGAGCAATGGGACACGACCGCCGGAATCCCCGCAGGGGGAGAGTAGTAGGAGACCCCGAGGGCCGGATGAAGTGCGTACTGCAGTGCGCAGGAGTACCAGGTGCCATCGTGCCGGCCGTGGAAGCCGAGTAATTGTGCGCTCGGACGGTACTCTGAGCGGAAGAGACAGGAGCGGGAGGAGGCTAGACTATTGGTACAAACTGTCACGTCGGAGGCTTTCTCGTGCTCCGGCTCCCCCTGTGCTGTGAGTGGTCTGTCTCCGGAGGGGGAGGTCGAGGTCACCTGAATGATATACAGGACCTTTTGTTGTGATTGGAATCAAGTACTTGGGCTTGGGGTCGACGCTTGGGGTCCTCCCTATGTTGGCTCTCCTCTGGCTCTATGGCCTCTGTTTTCCCTCCTGTCAATTGCTACCTTTTAGGTGCTGGTGAAGAGGGGGTTCGGGTTGGCATTTGAATGGGGGCCACTGCAGAGTGGTGAGCCTGTAACCCCCCCTCAGTTCTCAGTTGTTAGTTTAATTGTTGGGGGGAGTGTGTGTGTTGTCTGGACAACTGGCGAGAGGTGGCAGAGTGCAGTGTATTCGGTACCTGACACTGGCTATCAAGTGGGAGTGGCAACTGTTCCCCCACTTCTGGGTACTGGAAGTGATAGCGGGGTACACACACGTTTGGGCAGACACTAGTTGTGGGTGGTGTTTACCCGGGGTGGGATGGGGGAGTGTTATGTGGGTTCTAGCTGGTGTTGGTATTCAGTTTTTGATGAGGTGAGCACAGTGAGCATTCTCCTACTGAGAAGGTATCGGATCATCGTGTGGGTGGGGGGGGCAGTCGCGCCCTGTGGGGCTCTAGGTGGTGTGGAACAAAATATGGCTGGTACCCTGACATGTATAGTTACATGGAATGTTAGAAGCTTGAACTCCTTTGTGAAGCGCTACAGAGTACACACATATCTTAAGCGGCTTGGCGTGCACATTGCGCTCCTGCAGGAGACGCATCTGATAGAAAGTGAAGCACAAAAAGTACAGAAAAAATGAAGGGACAGTTTTATTCAGCAACCAACTCCTCCTATGCTGGGGGGGGTGGGGTCTCTGTATGGTTTCCCCCGGGACGCCATTCACATTAAGAAGCTTAATAGCGGATGTTCAAGGACAATATATATTCTTGCATGGGGTGTTAGATAGCCGGGAGCTCTGTCTGTTGAATGTTTATGCCCCCAACACTGATGATGCGGGGTTCTATCACCAGCTCCAACAGGAATTAATATCTTACACAGGGATGCCTATTGTGTGGGCTGGTGACTTTAATTGTGTCCTAGACGGGGCCCTAGATAGGGACCCTCCAAAGCTGAACACTAAGTCGCAAATGACTGCCAAGTTGCGGATGGTTATGAGGAATTTACATTTTGTGGATGTGTGGAGGGAAATGTACCCTACTTCCAAAATATTTTCGTGTTACACATCCACCCATGGGGCATATAGCCGCCTGGATCGATTCCTCCTTGCAAATGACAGATCGCTGGATGTTTGCCGTGTTGCCTATCAGGTTCGGTTCTTATCAGACCATGCCTCTATCCTTTTGGAATGTGAAACACACGTAACCAAGCCGGCAATCCCCCTGTGGCGTCTGCGGCCAGACCTACTGAGTGATCCCGAATATAAACAAGACCTCCAGGTGGCACTGAGTGTTTATTTTAGTACTAATTGGGGTGCGGCCACAGCCCGGGGTGTCGAATGGGAGGCACTGAAAGTAGTTATCAGAGGGGAAAGCCTCAGTAATATGTATGGTATTAGGAAGCACTTGGACCAGGAACTCACACGGCAGGAGGATGCACTGAAAGCCCTACAGCGTCAAATAGATAATGGTGACGTGTCAGAATTGGCGTGCCTTGAGGTGCATGGCAGAATTGTAGAACTCTGGGATAGACTGGATAGTTATGTCTGTCAGAATTATAGGCAGCGGCTGTACCAGGAGGGGGACCGTTCAGGACGTATGTTGGCTTGGCTCCTTCGGCAGGAACGCCCTGTTCCTATTATTCAGATGCTCCATGGTCCTTCCGGTGAAATGATTTTGGGACAGCTGCAGATGAATTTGCACCTGCGGGAACACCTGCGGGCTCTATATACCGCAGACCCATATAGGGGAGTACTTGGATGGTCTGCGGCTTCCTCGCCTTACAGAGACCCAGTCAGAGGAGCTGTAGGGAGAGGTGTCCTTGGACAATCTGATGGAGGCATTGCAAAGAATGGCATCCGGAAAAACACCTGGTCCTGACGGGCTACCTGTTGAATTTTACCGCACTTACCCCACTGTGATTCTGCTGCGACTGTTGGAGATGCTTCATGAGGCACGGGGTGCTGGACTTCTCCCATAGAATATGCAGGAAGCATTGATAGTCATGCTGCCCGAAACCTGGGAAGGCGGTGGACGACCCAGGCTTCTATAGGCCATTATCTATGTTGAATATGGATGTTGAGTTGTTGGCCAAGGTTTTGGCCTCTCGTTTGAGTCGAGTGGTGACCCATTGAGTGATCAATGTTGATTTATACCAGGGAGGGGGACTCATATGAACATACAGCGCCTAGCACATATATTGCATGATACCCGTGGCTCCGCCTTTCCGCGTTTCCTGCAGCTCTGGTGGCTCTAGATATGGAGAAAGCATTCAAAACGTTTTCCTGGGAATACCTATGGGAGGTGATGCGTCGGATGGGTATTGGCCCAGTCTTTCTATCCTGCGTGCATCTTTTATATACAGTGCCCCGAGCAAGAGTGCGTACAGGAGGGATAGTGTTGGAATCCTTTACTATCGAATGTGGCACACTGCAGGGATGTCCCTTATCGCCACTGCTGTTCGCGTTGGCTATGGAGCCTCTAGCCATACTACTACGGTCCGGGTTGGATGGGTGGGGCATCCGTGTGGGGGCTAGAACGCATTAAATATCATTGTATGCTGACGATGCCATGGTGTATGTCACTGATCCGGAGCGAGCAGTCCCCCTCTTGTTGGGTATGATGGATATTTTTGGACAGATGTCAGGCCTCGGAGTCAATCGGCACAAAACTGTATTATTCCCAATGGCAGGACTGTCGACAACGGCGACACCTGAGCTACCCAGTTTGGGGCTGTCTTGGGAGACAGAGTCCTTTACATATTTAGGCGTTCGAGTGACGCACTCCCTGCAGCTGCAATTTACGTTAAACATGGGGAGAGTATTGGAGGGCCTCCGCTCCTCTGTTCAATTCTGGACCTCCTTTCCATTATCGGTTATGGGTAACGTCACACTTAGTAAAATTATTGTTCTCCCCAGATGCCTCTATGTCATGCAGAACTCGCTCTGTGAGCTCCCTCTCTCATTGTTCCGTCAGCTGGATAGATTATTATTATCCCTAGTCTTGGCGGGTAGGCGGTGCAGAGTCCACTTGGAGTTACTGAAATTGGACCTGGCTAGTGGGGGTCTGGGACTGCCCGATATCTACCTATATTATCTGGCCGGGTTACTACAGTGCGCAGTCCGGTGGTGTGAGAACACACCTACCTGGGAAAAAGACTTGTTGACTGGCTCGGTCTGTGTGGAGCAACTCCTCCATATATTGATGGGGGGCTCTAGGGTTCCGCGGGCTACCCCTTGTCTAATAGAGCAGGTGTTGAGAGCCTGGGAGAGTGCCGTTGTGGGGGTTCTCCGCAGGGCACCATACGTGCGTCTGCTACCCTTGTGCTGGATCCGGCCCTTTGTCAAAGCTGCTGAGGTGATGGATTTTGAGAAGTGGCACGCAGGGGGTTGTAATCATGCGGATGACCTGTACCAAAACAGCACGTTCATTACAAGGGAAGAAGCGGAATCCCTGTTTGGAGTGAGCAGGGGGCAGTTCCTACAGTATGCGAATATTTCACAGACAGCCAGAGAGATTTGGGTGACTTTTCCGGAGGAACCGGCTGAATCTCACCTCGTGGTGACTTCTGGATCCGGGAGGTGAACGCGGTCTCCAATCCTGAATGTATAAAGCTCTAAAGTGAGATAGGCTAACTGGGGTGCAGAGAATCAGGGGCTGATGGGAAGCTGATCTGGGTGTAGTGCTCACAGACGGGGAATGGAACGTTGATACAGGATGCGACTAGCAATGCTCAGCATTATTTGCATAGAGCATACCTGATGCCCCAACGCCTGCATAGAATATCCCCCTCGAAACCTGACAGCTGTGGCCGTTGCGGGATGCTGTTGGCTTCATTTGTTCATATGGCATGGGTCTATAGCTCTGTCCAGCCCTTTTGGTGTCAAGTAGTGGTGGCGCCTGGGGAGGTCATGGCTGTGCAAGTGCAGGTAGCAATGAAACACTGTTTACTGGACCTGCTCCCTGTCCCTAAGAAAGGTCATAAGATGGCGTACAGATTTGCGCAATTGGGGCTCATCTTGGCAAAAAGGCGTATTGCGATGCGATGGGCTAGCCCGCACCCCTGCTGCATGCTGATTGGCTGAGTGACTTGGCCGAAAGGGCCACCGCGAAGGAGTGTCGCCTGCGTAGAGTGAGAGTGGATGAACATGCTGCCCGAAACAGAGCGTTGGCATGACATGATAACTAGTTATCTTGTGTGTGGAGAATGGGTGGGAGGACCCCTTGACAGACTATTCCAACTGCTGAGCTCTGGATATAGTTTGTCTATTCACGGAATAAGGTTAGTGGCTTTAGAGGCTTGGCCACGATTTTTTTTAGATTTCATGATGGGTGCGTCGCGAGGATTGGCTGTTAATGTGGGGGTCGTCGTGAGTGGAACTCCTCCTCCTGGTCATTGATGTATATATGGACTGGTTTGTGGTAGCCCCCTCCCCGGTTGTTTCTTCCCCGTCCCCCACCGGCTGCGTGTGCGTGGTACCTTTGATGTCATATGGGCGTTGTTGCTCATTTTATCTGTTCTGTCAGTGCTCGCCATAATCACAGTGTTCTGCTTTGTTTGATAGTTGTTGGACTGAAATGCACGAACTGTATAGTGATTGGCGCCACTAACCGATGTGCCCATTTTGTTGATGATGATGGATTTGACCTTGTCTGATACTATAAATGTTTATTTCATTATGCTCACTAGGTCAATGCACAATACGTGAACCTGGGTAGGGACCTCGAATGGGTACAGTTGTTGGATGGTGGACTGACAGTATATTTCCTTCAATGTAATATGCAATGATGTAGTGCACGGTTATATGAGTCCCTTTCTATGCATAAATAAACACGTTAAAAAAAACTAAATATTTCAACATCTTCAGAGAGGCAGCCTGGTTCATTCATTTAGATGGAGCAGCTTAAACAATTGCAGAATATGTGTCTACTGCAACTATGCAGTGTTGCAATCCCCTGTCAACTATGATCAACATAACTGAATTAAGTCAATCATACAGATTGCTCCAGCTCGTTCTCTCCTTAGAAGCTGACTGGTGCTGCGTTTCTCAATTGACCAGTTCCAGACCTGACCACATTGGCCACATACATGTTTTTTAGTCTTTACCATCAAATGGGTGAAAGGCATTCCCCTTTGTTGAGTACACTCATGTGCACCCTTCCCTGCTAAATGTTAACTTTTCTCATAAGCCCAGTTTGCCAGCCTTTGCAGCACCAGTGGTAGCACTTGAATCAATTTGGGCTATTAAGTTCACAACATAGTTCCTGGGACATTACTCTGTGTATCCACATGCCCATATATTTTTCCTTTGAAGGCTGCTTCCCATATTTTTTTTCCATATCTTCACTCTTCTCAAGATTGGGTGGCTATGAATTTTTCATTGCCATTTCCTAGGCTCCAAGTTGGCAACCAAGCTACCAGTGCATTGTAGCACTTAAAACTGTACAACCTAAGGGTCTGATTACGATCTTTGCGGAGGGGAATACTCTGTCCCAGATGTGACGGATATCCCGCCCACCATATTACAAGTTCCATTATATCCTATGGAACTTGTAAATACGACGTCACATTTGTGACGGAGTTATCCCCTCCGCCAAAGTTATAATCAGGCACTAAGGGCCAGATGTATGAAGATTTCGCTTTGCGAGTCCCTAATAGCGAATTAAGAAATCGCTATTTCCGGCACGCAAAATGTGATGTACCAAAATTGCGAGTCGGAAATAGCGATTTCTTAAAAATTGCTAATGCAATTTGTGAGGTCCAAATACTGAATCGCAAACAAAATTGCGATTCAGTATTTGAAAATCGCAAATTGCGAAAACGGTTACCCAGCACAGCCTGATGACATCACAAGCAGGAAGTGAGTCAGCCCATGCTGTTTCCAGGTACCACACCCACAGGAGCAGTCAGAGTTACAAACCAGCCCCAGGGAGCAAGTGTGGGAGCAAGCCAGGAACTAACACCAACATGGCCAATGCTGGTAATGGGAAGGAGAAAGAGATGGGAATAGGAAGCTGAAATTCAGTGAGCAAGAATTGGAGGTGCTCACTGAGGAGGTGGTCAGGTGCCATGACCGGCTCTTCGGGAAGAGCACACTCCAGGTACCAGAGAGTGAGAAGCGGAAACTTTGGGCTGACATCCAGACCAAAATCTGCGCAGTGGGGGTTGCCCAGCGCTCAGTGGTAGAGATACGCAAGAGGTGGTACGACCTGCGTTCCAGTGGCAAGGAAACACAGCCACTGTCCGACTCTAACACCAGTGAGTCATTGCGTATAGCACCAATCAGACGCAGGGCAAGGATGTTACCTCTCCACGATTTGAAACTGGACTCCGATGAAATGCCGGATGAAGGCCACACACCACCCCCAGACGTTAGATCCATAGGAAGGCAGCAGTCCCTGCCCCAGCGTCACTCAACTCCCCACAGGAGGCCCCACGATGCAGGCACACAGCACACAGATGAAGACGAGGGCCCATCAATCTTTGGTGGCCTTGAAGCGTCCATGCTCAAATTGCAGCGCAAAACATGAGGGCAATACACAGGCAGTTGCAGTCACACAATGCCAATATGGGGGGACTGCACAAGCAGTTGGAGTCTCTGAACGCAAACATCTGCAAGCTGCATGAGGGACAGCGAACAGCTGCAGATAACACCAAGGAACTGAAAAATGCCATTAAGGAACTCTGTACTGAGATCAGGCATGAGCGTGTGAGCCACCGCAAGTGCGAAGGGTAATTCATGGGAATGTTCAATGGCTTTTGCAGATCCGTAAATCATCTTGCTACATCACTTGCCCTGATATCACGGCATGCTGGGGCCGCACAGGTGGAGGCAGCACATAGCAGTCGGGACGTTGAACAGGGATTGGTGCAAATAACCAACGTTCTGGATGCTATGCTGACAGCACGCAGTGCTACACCCAGCGAACTGGGTGTTGGGGATACTGAGGAGTCATCTAGCCTCAGCAGTCTTGCAGTCCCCGTGATGGATCCTAGGTGTCACAGTGCCAGGCACAGTACTGCCTGTGAGCCTAATACAAGGGATGCCGGCGAGGCCACTGCGCACTCAAGTGGAATGCGTGGTCGTAAGAAGTGACATTGAGGGCTACAGGGGACTACCTTCACATGTAGCAATACAGTAAAATTATGATGATAATAGTGTGACACTGTTAATGGCTCATGTCTGCCTCATGTGTATTGCTTTGTCCTAGTGACACATATGTTACCTGAAGTCAAGGTAATAAAGGTGCTAACTACAGGAATACATGTCAGTGAGGTGGTGTTGTCATTACTTACTTCTGAAATGGTTGTGCGTGATGTCAGCATGCCTTTGCCTGCCCTCTGCTGCACTGATCCTGTTTGCTGGATGTAGGGGTGGTATGGATCATCATCCTCATCTGAGTCTGGCTATGATACTTCCACAGGTATGCCCCTGGTGGTAGCTATATTGTGCAAGATCGCACATGTGGCCACTATTCTACAGGTCGTGTCCGGGCTGTACTGTAGTGCCCCTCCACTTTTGTGGATGCACCGGAAGCGACTCTTCAGCAGGCCAAAGGTGCGCTCCGCCACATTGCGGGTTGCCCTGTGTGCTGAATTGTATCTCCGCTCTGCTGGTGTTGCAGGATTTAGGTAGGGCGTCATCATATAGGTGCACACTGCGTAGGCACTGTCTCCTGGAAGAAACAGAGGGTATAATGAGTAGCTGTGCCATCTGACGTCACACTGCCATCAATACAACATTGTAACGTTGCAAATTACCTAGTAGACATCCTTCACCAAATTCACTACCTACCAGTCTTGTGTGAATCCCGCTGTGGCGAAAGATGTACGAATCATGTGTGCTCCCTGGGTACCTGGCCACGAGATCAGTTACGATGTAGGAGGCATTGCATATCACCTGTATGTTCATTGAATGTTGGTTTTTACGGTTGCGGTACACATACTGTGTGGTAGATGGTGGACAGATTGCAACATGTGTCCCATCTATGGCGCCTAGGACATGGGGGAACTGTGCTTTCAGTAGAAATCGATTTTTGTCTGCTGTATTTCCTGTGGAGTGTGGGGGAATCTGATGTACTGGTGTATCCTGCTCAGCATGGCATATAGAAATGCATTGAAAAATCTAGAGAGGGCACTCTGTGATACCCCTCCAGCTGCTGCTATGACCCCTTGATAGCTCCCTGAGGCTAGTAGGTGCAGGAAGCATAATACCTGAACATGGGTGGGTATGCTATTAGTCCTGTGTGTTGTGCGCTGCAGTAGGGGTTGTAGCTCAACTATCAGGTCAAGTATCATGGCTGAGCTCAAGCTGTACTTATCAAAAATGTCCTCCTCAGTCTGGTCAAAAAGGGTAATGCGCACTCTGAAAATGCGCTCCTGTCTCCTCCTCCCTCTCCTCAAACCTGCCAAGATCCTCATTCTCCTTGCCATGACGTAGAGTGCAGCCATTGTGAAAAAGAGGCTGAGGCATTCTGGGCCTCTTTATATAGGTTGCACCTGGTTACCACCTGGTTTCAATCCGTGGTAAATTGCATGTGCAAAAGGCCATTCTGCGAATATTCGCAATTTGCGATTTTTTGATGCAGTGCATTGCGACATGGTTTTTGCACAACAAATACCGATTCTGTATTTGCAAGTCGCTATTCAGGCTCGCAATTTGCGAGATGCAAATAGCGATTCGGTTTTTCATGTCGCAAATTGTGATACGCAGATTGCCACACGCAAAACCGTGTTGCTTCGCTAATAATCGTAATTTTTGCGATTCCTTGTTTTTGGCCTGCGAATGCCTTACATAAATCGCAAAACATGTTTTTGCATTCGCAAACGGCAGATTTCTGTGATTCGCACCATTTACGAATGCTAAAACATTTGATACATCTGGCCCTAAGTGTATTAGCTAATATTGTATATTGCCATAGGCTCAGCCAACTGAACTGAGCCCAAAGTTCTTTGCTGTAAAATCACCACTTGGGAGGGGGACTTTATGCTGCTGCATTCCATTTTAGATCATCATAGCTTATGGTTGCTGACATATCAGTGAACCAGGGATAACCTTGCTGGTCCTGCTGAGATCTTCCTACCATAGTCCTTTTATTGGTGATGGTACCAGTACCACGAGATGGTTGATGTCTTCTGTAGCCACTTCAAAGTTTATCATTTTTTCCATTCATTGTGTCATTTCTAGAGTATCTCCAGCATTAAGACCTTTGCACTTCTGCATGTACCATTTCCCATTCATCAGTCTCTTAGTCCGGGATGGTAACCCTTCATTCTTTACCTACCCAGCAACAGGTCAATTAGTCTTAACATTTACTTGACTTGTCCTGATCTGTCTTTCTGTTTGCTGGAGTAATGTCACCGCGGCCATCAGTGTCTTTTCCAGCATGGTATGTTGTTGCTGTACTCCTGTGAACTGCTTAGATCAGAATCCAAACAGTATCATCCATCCTTCCTGTGTGAGTTTATGTTGAAAAAGACCCAAAGATATGGCACTCTCATTCAATATCACTTCTAGAACAAAAGGCAGCAAGGGATCCATTGGTCTGAGTTACTGATGCTTGAAGATTGCTTCTTTTGCTACATGGAGTTGTTCTAGGCAACATTTGAAGTTATTCTTTTTATGAGTGATCTGGTGGATTGCAAGTAGACTCATTCCAAGATGGGGTATTGTTGTGTAGCCATTTTAGTTATAGCTCCATGCACGTTAGTTTAACACACTAGGCCGCTGTGCACTTTAATCTAGATATATTTTAGTTGGCTTTGCATTGTTATTTTTACAATAACCAGTTTTACGGTCTTGCTTTATTTTCATCTACCTAACTGTTTTTGCTTAGCCCAGCACTGTGTTCTCAAACAAGACATTCTTGATCACTCTGTGCTTCATTCAAGGCTACAGTTTGGTACATCGCTGGTGAAAGTGGTAGAAGTTTAGTCTCCAACATTCATAGAAAATACACACCCTTACGTAGGGACATTTTCTCAGAACACCAGCTGTGTTATTATAAAAACACTTCCTTGACCCATTACACATTAAGAGGGAGATTCCAGCCAGGGAACAACGACTGTATGCAGATTGCTGAATGCTTCGCTGCAGATGCTAACGCAAACTACAGGCCTTTGCTCAGGTATGAGAGTTGATGTCATCCCGGGGGAACCTGAAAGGCAGAATCAGAGTTTAACATTCTGTGCTCAGATTATGACTTAGGTAGGAAATGATCTATCAATCCTAGTGACAATTTGATAGCGTTATTCTTATGCTTCACTCTCCTTGTCACCATTTTAATATTGTCATGTTGTGTCATCCTGGTTATTGCAGCTCACGCTTTGTTATCTAAGATACAGTTGTTTTATTAAACCAATCAGTGAAACGTATACTGCTTCTGTTTGTCATTTATATATGAGACTGAATTGTGAATGAGAGAACCGGATGCAACCTGAGTGACCACGACTTCCCTGAGAAGCCTAATATGTCATGCGCTTGGCTACCCAATCATCCCTATCCTCTGGTAGAGATGAGGCACTGCTAGTTAGCTGGAGCAAAACCCGGATCTAGAGCGACAGGTGTCACCCACAGTGGGTCAGACTCAGTCTCCCACACCGTGGACGATCTTGCTGCTCAAAATCCAGTACTCATTAGATAAATGAGAGCCTACGCGACAGTATGAAGACTCTTGCCTTTTGCCCCAATAAAGGACACAGTTTCTTTCAGTGAGCTGGGTTCGGGAATCTGTTGGATGCTGAACACCACTTTTTCAGGAAATTTCTTTTTAGACCCACTCTATACCATGCTTAACATATCCAAGAACTGTACCTCTGGTGCTGCCCTACCATTTTGATGGGTTTACAGCCCATCCCTGATCTGTGAAATGCTTGATCAGCATAGGCAACTCTTTGATAACATCATCTTTGCTTCCATTGTTCATTGTGTCATCAATATAGTGGAAGGTGGTTACTGGAGTCTCAGATTTGGCCAGATCCCTAGACTGCATACTATGGCAGATAGCCAGAGAGTGCAAATATCCTTGGGGTAACATTTGAAATGTGTACTGTTTTCCTTCCCACGTAAATACAAATTGGTCCTGGGATTCTAAAGTAATAGGTACTGAAAAGAAAGCACTGGCCATATCAATCACTGCATGATACACCCCTGCCCTTTCCCTATATGTTCAATTATAATACTCATGTCAGGCACAGTTATTCAAAGCCTGATAATTAACACTCATCCTCCAGCATTCATCTGGATTCTTCACAGGCTATACAGGGGAGTTGAAAAGATTTGCTGCAGGTCTAATCATCAGAGCAGTTTCATTAGGACCTACACCATTTCTCCTTTTTGGTAGTCCTTCTGGTAAACAATATTACTTCAATACCAGTGGCTGTGGCAAACTTGATAAATTCACTGGTGTCCACTTTGCTTGCCCAGTGACCATGGGTTTCACTGCTCTTATATAATCCAAATGTGAGTACATGAGAAGTCCATAAATGTCCATCAAGTTCTTATGTCAATGTAAAGGTGTTGACTTGGTGTGTTTTTTCCATCCAGCCAACATGAAAACCTCCATGGAATACCTGGCTTCAGATGTCTGGAACCAGTCCCAATGCAAAATGCCAAAGTTGCTGCCAAATGGCTGGCTTGAGTGATTTAAAGCAAAGATAACCCAAAATTAACATGATGTTTACAGTCAAACGAATTACCTATTGAATAAGTTTAATACTCTCTATTCATATAAGTGTGTGTGTGTATATATACATACATATATGTATTCCTATGGTACAATATTGCAAAAGCAATGCTGTTCATTTTCCAGTTCATTATGGTTCATCCAGTTCTTGTTTAAGACTGTGATGTACTTTTCCAAAAAAGGACCAGGAGCACTCCATACAGTAAAAATAGAATTTATGAAGCAAAAGTATAACAGCAAATTTTGCTTCTATGATTCTCGTTCAGACTCATACTTCACCAATAAATGTATTAGCATAAATAGTGGCCCCGAAAAAAAACATTGATGTTCCAAACCTTTTTTTAAGTTATTTATTTTTCTATGGAAAGCATCTATGGCATAAGGTAAAAATGCCGTAATTCCAGCAGGAACATTTTATTGGCACCAATCTCTCTTTTCTGCAATAAGTCCCATTGAACTACTTCCATGCCCTCAATGTATGGAATAATGTATATACTGGGCTTCAAAAAAAAACAGTCTACAGAAATGTCTAGTTTTTCCCCAGTGATCCATTCCAGATCTACAGCTTTGGCTAAAATGTGATTACAGATTTTTTAGAAGGAGCATGTTGGGTCAGCATCAAGTGGCATATATAAGTTTGAATCCTCAGCATGGGCATTGACCTTAGCTTCACATAATTCTGTGTCCATTACAAGATTACCTCCTTTAACCATCACCTGAAAGGTGATCTAATTTTTGTTAGCTAATGCTCTTAACAAGCCCCACTCCATTCTTTGGTAAACATGTTGTTTCTCCTCTTCTGATTATAATTCAACTGTTTTAAATAATTTTTCACCAAAGTTTCAAATGTGTCTAAAATTGCCTTTTGGTTTGAATTCCTTATAACAAGGTGTTTCCCACTCTTCACCCTTTTTATTCCTTGATGCAAAGTAATATTTAAAACATATATTGTGCATAAATTTGTAAAATGTAATTTCAGTTTCCAACGAGTAGGTCCTGCAAGAGGAAACGAAGTAAGCGCTTTTATTCAAAACTAATTGTTGTGCAGTTAATGGAAAGGATGAACTGTCACTCGCTAGACTTGCAAAGGACTACATAAATAGATTTTGTCTTTCTCCTTGTCCTTTTCCTTTTGCCCCACCTCCTTTCCCGTATGCAAATCTATCGGATCCGTTGGTGGGTTCATAGTTCGTTAAAATAAAAGTAGCCTACTTAGAGTACTTGTCGTAGAACTAGATATTAGGTCAACTGTGCCTGAGGTTCAGAGTTACACTGGTTGACGACTTGTGGATGTTTCGCATCCTGATGCACTGCTTTCATCTGAAGGTACCAAAGTAGATTTTTTTTTTTAAGAAAAGCGTTTTTGCAAGTAAACGGCATCCCATGTATAACATTCATCGAGTTTTATAATCTATTATGGCAACCCTCTTCTAAGATTTCTACTTCTTAATGTTCTTCACTCACTCAAATCCTTTTCCTCACCGTCTGTGTTATAAACCTGGCCAACTCCCCCCTCACTCAGGTTAACTTTTACTATGCATTTGTTTGCTACGTTAGCCATCACTTCCCTCGGTTTCCTCAACAATGACCCTGTGGGTAATCCATCATGTCCTTCTTATCCACCCCTGCCTTCAGTAAGTCATATTGTCAGATATATTCATGCCCACCAAGAGGGACAGCAGCGGTTCCTCTTATACCAGAGGCGTTGATACTATTTGTTTAGATCTCATAGTGGTTGTAAGGGAAGTCATATCTGGCCGCTCCCACTGGTTGCCTCTCAGCCCTTGTTCTCAACCTTGCTTTATCGTCAGTAACATTCTTCTACTCCCAGATGGGATGCAAGTCAGCAGTGTGTCGGTACGTACTAACTATACAATCCTGTATCATATCCATCATGGAAAACTGCATTACTTTTGAACTTCCATACCTTCCCCCCTTTGCTGTCTCAGTTGAGGGTCACTGGTCAGAGCTCCTAATGCTACTGCCACATGATTAGTGAGGAAGACACTATCTGCACAATTCGAACTGCAACCTTTTGTTTATATGTTGTTTGTAATGAAGGAAATACAGTCTGAGTAAAAACTTGAGAGAACTTAATATTTTCCACTCCCATTACCCAATTCTTTTTGGTAAATGCTTTCAGTATTTTTAATACATTTTTCCCTGAGTTATGCTTCACTACTTCAACTTTCAGCAAAGACCTGAAAGAGCTGCACCTCATGACTGTGTAAACTGGTTGATCTTTTAGGAAAAGTTTAAGTCCTGGGGTGTATTTCAACTCTGTGGGTCTTCACACAGACAATTATATTAGAGTGTAAAAGGGAGCCATACATTCATTTCATGGATACAGTCTGGCGTATAGAAAGCCACACTCACGGTGGCAGCCTGGACCGCTGCCAATGCTGCGGTCTGACTGCCACATTACAACCTTGGTGCACAGACTGCCAGGGAACTGCCAGCTCCACCAGTATCTTGGATCCCAGTGGTCTGGCGGTAGCATGGGTTCTAATCCGCCAGGGCAGCGCTGCTCTGGGGATTATGACCTTGTTCTCCGCCAATGGTTTCATGGCTGTAGCACCACCGTAAAAAGGCTGGCGGAGAACAGGTGCAAGGGGCCACATGGAGGCCTTGCACTGCCCATCTACTTGGCATGCTTTGCAGAGGGCGAACATTGCAAGAGTGCACCCTGTGGGCTACAGCATTGCTGCTGGCTCGATTACGAGCCGGAGACCTGCTGTTTCCTGCTAGGCCAGGGGGCGGAAACGTAGGTTTCTGCCCACCATCCTAGCAGGAAGCCCATAATAGCTCAGGTGGCAAGGTTGTCGTGTAGGCGGCGGACACCCTGTTGGGATTTTGGCGGACAGAGTTTTCCATCCGCCAAACTCATAATGGGGCCCTATGTGTCTTGAATGATTCACAACAAGGATGTCTTTTAGTTCATGTCCTTTTTTCTTCACACATTGCTGACATACAAAATGGAATTGCTAACTATTCTCCTAGCCTTTGTGATTCAGAACTTAGGGTTCTCATGTATGATGATGACTCAATCATCCTGCACTTGACTCAAATAGGCTTACAATGTTAATTAAAAGTGATCAAAGACTATGGAACTTTGAATGAACTGGGTAATCAATAAATGTGCAATAGTTATTTTGCATACGGCATAGCATATCAAGATCTCTTGGAACTTTCTGCAGAAATCACTCTGGGTAAAAAATTACGAGTAGTAGGTCTTAATGTTCTGTCTTTGTTTTCAGAAACTAAGTTCAACAGCACTTCTCTTGAATAGCTGTTTTTTTTTTAGAATGCAACAAACCCACATGAATACCATATGAACCCAAAATTATTTCTAACATACCATATGGGCTTTTATGGTTGCTATGGTTGCCACAAACCTTTTTTTACAAACACAAACAAAATTGAAGTGAATATTTTGCATAGTGTTCTTGGGGCCTACCATTCTCACATGACAAACTATTAGACTGAAGCTTCAGATGCATAGCATAACTGTAAAAGGATTTCTGCAAAGGGTAAATTTGCATTATGATTTGCTCCAAAGCTCCAGTGTGGTCAATAATGTATGCCATTTTAAGAGAACTGGATAAGCTTGAAGGCTACCCTTTCCACTTCAGATCACTCTCGAAGGAAGCATTAACAATTGTAGATTGAAAGATGATTCGGTAGAAGTACCAAATAAAAAGGCTCAAAACCATAATTGAAAAATATTGCTTATATAAAGTCATTCAGGGCTAGATGTATCAAGGTTCGCATTAGCCAATATCAAACAGCGATTCTTAGCGTATCACTAACTGGGATAAAAAAAAAAAACAATGTAACAACACCATCGCAAAATAGCGAGTAGCAAATAGCGATTCGGTAAAATAGCGAATCAGTATTTTGAAATTGTTAATTGCGATTTTTGTACTCTGGAGCAGCTTGAGGACATCACAACTAGGAAGTGAGTCAGTGCATGCTGTTTCCAGAAGCCTGAGCCACAGGAGCAGGCAGAGAGACCCAGCATGGCCCTAGGGAGGCACTCAGGAGAGTCAGCCAGTACCAGAAAAAACTATGTGCACTAATGGGAACGAGAAGGACAAAGGAGAGAGGAAGCGCAAACTGAAATTCAGTGAGCAGGAATTGGAGGTGCTCACAGAAGAGATGGTCAAAAACCATGATCAGTTATTTGGAAAACACTCACTACAGGTGCCAGAAAGTGAGAAGAGAAAAATGTGGACTAACATCCAGACCAAGATATGCGCGGTGGGTGTTGTGCAGCGTTCCATCGAGGAGATATGCAAACGCTGGTACGACTTGCGTTCACATGCCAAAGAGAGGGTAGCAAGCAGGCTCAAGGAGGCAAGGGACACTGGAGGAGGACCACCCACCCAAACACTGCCCACCCCCATGGAAGACATGATGGAGTCAACACTGCTGCCTGAAGCTGTTCGTGGTGTCACTGACATTGACACCTCAGGCAAACCCGGCAGCAGCAAAGATAAGTGCAGTAATGATTTGAATCACCATATGTTAATGTACAAAATGCCCCTTAGAAAATAACAATGGCACTATGCACAGTGATAATAGTCCATGCCACATATTACATTCAACACTACAATGGTTTATGGGAGTGGTAGTCCATACCGTTAAAGTGTATATACTACATAAATAACAAGATAGTGTAAAACCAAACAGATAAATAACACAACAGACAATTAGAGATACTATGCCAGGGTAAATGTTGTTCATTTAAGTAACTGTGAGAGTACAAATCCAAGAATTACATTCTGGGCATTGTTATTGCATATGTTCTGGCCCAGCAGAAAGTGGAAAGGGGGGGGAGAATGACAAAAGTTAGCCACATTCAAATTCAAACACCAGTGAGTCCATAATACAAGCATTAACTAGATGCAGGGCAAGAGTGCTACCCCTCTGAGTTTACCCTGGACTCCGATGAATTGCCGGAAGTACCCACACCACCTCCAAAGGTTAGAAGCACCAACAGACAGCAGTCCCTGTCCCATAGTCAGTCCACTCCCCTCAAGAGGCATCACAAAGAAGGCAGACAGTGCACAGAGGAAGGTACGGGGCCATTGCTGTTTGGTGGCCTTGAGGCATCCGTGCTGAAAGTGCAGCGCCTGCAATGTAAACACATGAAATCAACACATAGGCAGTTGGTGTCAATCGATCACAGCATGGGATCAATGCACAGGCAGTTGGGGTCTATTGATGACAACATGAGATCAATGCACAAGCAGTTGGAGTCTCTCAATAACAACATGTGCAAGCTGCATGAGGCACAGCAAGTTGCAGCAGAACATGCAAGGGAGATGACAAATGCCATTAGGGAACTCTGCACTGTAATGCAGCAGGAGCATGTCACCCACCATAGTCGCCATCACCAATTGATGGGCAGTATGGATATGTTCAGCAAATCTGTCAATCGGCTCACTACCACAACTGCTTCAGTGTAACGACGTGCCGTGGGCATGTAAGTGGAGATTGAACATTGCAGTCGGGATGTTGCTTGCGGATTGGTACAAATCACCAATGTATTTGAGACAATGCAGACAGCCCGGAGTGCTGCAAACCGTGAACTGGGTGGTGGGGATAGTGAGGAACTCTCTAGCTCAGCAGTGTCGCAGCCCCGGTGATGGATCATAGGCGTGGCAGTTCCAGACACAATACTGTCTCTGAACCCGCAACAAGAGGTGCAACTGAGACCCCTGAGCGTTCAAGTGGAGTGCGTTGACGTAAAAGGTAATGTGGAGAAGTACAGGGGACTTGCATATCATGTAGCAATACAGTGATACTATGACGTCAATAGTGTCACAGTGGAACTGGGACCTGATTTTGTATACTGTATACCTATGTCCTATTCACACATGTATTACCTGAAGTCAAGGCAATAAATGTGCTACCTACAGCAATGAATGAATGTAGACGTGGTGTTGTCATTACTTACATCAGAAATAGTTGTGTATAATCTCAGCACGTCTTTGTCGGCCCTCTGCTGCACTGGTTCTGTCTGCTGGGTGAAGGGGTGGCAAGGGATCATCATCCTTCTCGGAGTCAGGCTCTGTGGGTTTCACTGGTATGCCTCTCATTGTTGCAAAGTTGTGCAACATAGCACGTGTGGCCATGATTTTGCAGGTGTTTTCAGGACTGTATTGCAGTGCGCCCCCACTCTTGTGCAGACATCTGAAATGACTCTTCAGCAGGCCGAAGGTCCTCTCGCTCGCACTAGGTGTTATCAAACTTCTCAGCACAATAAATGCACACTGATGCCAGTGTGCAATTTATTGTAACATACACCCAGAGGGCATCTTAGAGATGCCGCCTATATACTAATCCAACTTCTAGTGTAGGCTGACCAGTTTCTGCCAGCCTGCCACACACCAGACATGTTGCTGGCCACATGGGGAGAGTGCATTTGTCACTCTGTGGCCAGGAACAAAGGCTCATCCCTTTTGTTACAGTGCCCCAGGGCATCCCAGCTAGTGGAAATGCCCGCCCCTACGGCCACTGCCCCCACTTTTGGCAACAAGGCTGGAGGGGATAATGAGAAAAACAAGGAGGATTCACCCACCAGTCAGGACAGCCCCTAATGTGTCCTGAGCTGAGGTGACCCTTGCATTGAGAAATCCTCCATCTTGAGTTTGGAGGATTCCCCCAATAGGATTAGGGATGTGCCCCCCCCACCCCACAGGGAGGAGGCACAAAGAGGGTGTAGCCACGCTCAAGGACAGTAGTCATTGGCTACTGCCCTCCCAGACCTAAACACACCCCTAAATTCAGTATTTAGGGGCTCCCCAGAACCTAGGAAACTAGATTCCTGCAACCTGAAGAAACAAGGAGGACTGCTGACCTACAAGCCTGCAGAGAAGGGGGAAGACGACAACTGCTTTGGCCCAGCCCTACCTGCCGGTCTCCAACTTCGAAAACCTGCAACCAGCGACGCATCCGACAGGGACCAGCGACCTCTGAAGCCTCAGAGGACTGCCCTGCACTAAAGGACCAAGAAACTCCTGTGAACAGCGGCCCTGTTCAAGATCAGCTACTTCTTTGCAACAAAGAAGCAACCCCCAAAGACTGCACGTTTCCCACTGGAAGCGTGAGACTTCTCACTCTGCACCCGACGCCCCCGGCTCGAGATTCAGAGAACCAGCACCTCAGGGAGGACTCCCCGGTGACTTTGCAGGTGTCGCTGTGGGGGCTCAGGGGGCTCGTCTCTGGTTACTCACGGGCTCAGAGAGAATCCAGAGGCTCCCCCTGACCGCGACTGCCTGTAACAAGGGACCCAATGCCTGGATCCAGCACTGCACCCGCAGCCCCCAGGACCTGAAGGAACCGAACCTCAGCACAGGAGTGACCCCAAGGCAACCCTCTGCCTTGCCCAGGTGGTGGCTGTCCAGAGAAGCCCCTCCCCTGTACCTGCCTGCACCGCTAGAGTGACCCCTGTGTCTCTCCATTGTTTTCTACCTGAAACCCGATGCCTGCTTTACACACTGCACCCGGCCGTCCCTGTGCTGCTGAGGGTGTGTTTTGTGTGCCTAGTTGTGTCCCCCCAGTGCTCTACAAAACCCCCCTGGTCTGCCCTCGAGGGCACAGGTACTTACCTGCTGGCAGACTGGAACCGGAGCACCCCTATTCTCCATAGGCACCTATGTGTTTTGGGCACCTCTTTGACCTCTGCACCTGACTGGCCCTGAACTGCTGGTATGGTAACTTTGGGGTTGCCTTGAACCCCCAACGGTGGGCTGCTTATGCCCCAGAACTGAGACTTGTAAGTGTTTTACTTACCTCCTAATCTAACTTTTACTTACCTCCCCCAGGAACTGTTGATTTTTGTCCACTTTGAAAATAGCTTATTGCCATTTTTACAAAGACTGTATATGATATTGCTTTTATTCAAAGTTCCTAAAGTATCTAAGTGAAGTACCTTGCATTTGAAGTGTTTACTGCAAATCTTGAACCTGTGGTTCTTAATATAAACTAAGAAAATATATTTTTCAAGATAAAAACCTATTGGCCTGGAGTAAGTCTGAGTGTGTGTTCCTCATTTATTGCCTGTGTGTGTAGAACAAATGCTTAACACAACCCTCTGATAAGCCTATTGCTCGACCACACTACCACAAAATAGAGCATAAGAATTATCTACTTTTGCCACTATCTAACCTCTAAGGACTCTGTGCACACTGTTTCTTACTTTGAAATAGTATATACAGAGCCAACTTCCTACAAAGATCCTTTGATACATCCAGCCCTAAATGCAGACTTGAGGCATTTAGAAAATGTAATCTGAATCCACTCAATAACACTGTTTGCCAAGCCGAGTGTTTTCACTGTTTACCTGACTGAGAAGCAACAAAGGAGTCACTTTTACATCAATTTTAAATCAAGTGGTTTACTAACACAAAGAGAAGGAGGGGATTGGTAGAAGGTACCTCAAGAAAAAAGACTGTCGCTTTTCAGCTTTTGTCACAAAAAAGTTTGAACATTGATACATGTCTTATGTGTATGTACAATTTAAAAGCAACTTTGCTGTCTTTATTAGCTAACTTTTTCAGAAAGGTTGCTTTTGAACTGTGAATGAAAGACACCATGTTGTTATTATACAAGGTAAAATCAGTTAATATTCGTATCCATCTTGTTTTGCTTTAAGATATTAAATTGATTGAAATGACTATTACAGAAGTTATGTAATTGAATTGTGACACTTCTCTGTTTAATGCATTCTTCTTTTTAAATAAACCTTTCCACCGCCATCTTGCATTTCTTCAAACATCCCTGCACTGGTTTTGGGGGTCTCACTCTTGTCCTCTTGCACACAATACTGTATCCCATAGCACTTATCTGCCCCTACAATGTAGCTTCCCCCTCTCTGATCGTTATTAGAATGCATTTAACACATACTGGCAATAACAGTCTTTTTTTAGCTCCTCTATTTCCCATTCCACAGGTTTATTATAGCCAGAGCACCTTCGAATATGTAATCTGTGATGGTAGAAATTTCATGTGCATGTGCAAATGAACGATAAGTATGGCTTCAGCAACCTAAATGAGCATTCCGAAATGTAATGTTACTAATAGTTTAATTAAATAAAAACAACAAAAAAAACGAATACAAATCTCCATGATATCGTACACTGCTGGTCCAGATTGGTAGGTCCTTCCCCTCTCATTGAAGAAGTATCTCCTACCTCCCCACACCACATCCACCAACCCTACGGGTGACAGAAACGGGAACCACGTGGAACAGGATCATTGCTGGAGAGTCCTGTAGAAGAGGGTGCACGACTCATGTACATCCCGGGTACCCCAATGCAGGCATATGTAATAGAAGAGAGGGAAGGAGGTCAAAGGAGGAACAGGCCAGGCTAATAGTTGTGGGGGGGTGGATCTGTGAACATGCAGTGAGGTTCTTAGAGAGGGGGATATGTGATGAGATTACTCAACTTATTGCCCTGTCACACACACACCCTAGTGGGTATTGAGGTGTCAGGAGCACCCCCGCTTAGTCCATAGAGTTTGAGACCGTAAAGAACGTATTGGTGAGAGAGATTTAGAGCCATTAGAATAGTGGGCGTCGGTCATGTTGTTCCTCAGCTCGAAGGTTGAGCTTAGGCGGTGAGGCAGAGGAGCAAGTACAAAAAAGGAGGATACGGATAGGGACACTATATTCGTGAAAAGGAAGAAAGGGACTAAGAAGTTAAACATAATTATGAAACTATAAGAAGGGTATGGGGTGACAGCCAAAACTGAAACAGAAACAAGAGCTAGGATAAAAGCTAGTGAAAAGGCAAGAGCATCGGCAAGGGGAAGAGTTGGGGGAGGATAAGTGGGTGCAGCGGGGGGGATGAGGGAGTGGCCTATAGTGAGTTCTGGGGGAGTATATGTGGGGGTATGGCTGAATCGTAGAGGGGGTGGTAGGAACTGAAGAGGCAGGGAGCCCTATGAATAAATGACAGAAAAGCATGCCCCATCTCCTCCATAGCAGACCATAGAAGTCTCAAGCACAATCATAAGGGAGGGGACCAACATCCCCGAATGGGAGGGCACGGTGTCGGCCCGGTGTATGAGCATGTTGCTTCCTATTCATTAGGCACCGACAGAAAGGGTGCCCATGTCTGGAGAAAAACCTCCAGCTTGTCTTAGAGACTATAAATAAGTTTCTCATGTGAGGCTGCCTGATAAATAGCAGCGATCCATTCCATGTGAAGAGGGACCTGGGTCGTACTCCAGTGTCTCAGTATACACACCTTAGCTGAGGCAAGCACAGTATGTAGTAGACATTGTTGCGGTCATGTTAGGCAGCTTAAGTCACTGGTGTCATGTAATAATAAGAGGGAGGGGGTGAGAGAGGTCAGCAATGGAATGATTTCTCTGAGGATATGCCCTACCTTCTGCCAAAAAGTCTGTATAGCTGGACAATCATGCAGAATATGAAGGAGATCACATTGATCGTGAGAGCATCTCCAGCAAGAGGCATGAGATAATAGACCCGCCGAACGCAACCTCAGAGGAGTCCAGTACCAATCATGCAGGGACTTGAATAAGCTGAATTTCAGGCGAGCTTCTATAGCCCCCCGGTCCCTGGCCGCTATCATTTCAGCCCAGTCCTCCAATTCGTATTCAGTCTGAAGACGTGTCTGTCACTTTGCCTTAGTGGAGAGTAAAAGTGGGAGGGAGACGAGATGGCAAATTAGTTGGGCATGGAGCCCGGATATTGCACCCCAGAAAGATCCCCAAGTCTCCAAGTAGTGAAGTTTTGGAGACTGAGAAAGATCCCATGGGGGTCTACCAAGTTGTCCCTCCAAACAATGTTTAAGTTGAGCGAAGCGCCATAGGTGGTGCCTGGGTAGATCAAATTCCTCTCTCAGTTCTGTAAAGGATTTCAAGGTGCCCCCATGCAGGAGTTGATCCAATCGATAGAGGCCTTTCGAGCCCCAAGTTTCCAAGACAATGGTTTTCTTACCTATAAGCAATCCGCCATTACCCCATAATAGTGCTTTGTCATGGATCTGAGGATCAATTTTGAGTAATCAGTGAGCATGAATCCAAGAATTGTGCATGGCTCTGACCATAGGGTTGGCCGAGAGCGAGGATGGAGGGACTGCATCATCTGTAATCCCGATGAGGGAATAAAGAGCTCTCTCCATTTCCACCCAGGGGGCGGATCACGTACCTTCGGTAGCATGTACACCAATTGCGAGAGGTGCAGCGCAAGCGCATAGTGTTCCACGGAGGGGAGGCCCAACCCCCCATACTCCCATCTGGCTAGCAATGCCATTTTAGGTAGTCTTGGGCGCATTGATCCCCACACAAAGGTCCGAATGCGGCAGTCTATCTCCCGGAGTGTCGACAGAGGGATCTGTTGAGGTATCATACCTAGGACATATAGGAAGCGAGGTAAGGTTACCATTTGTACTGCCTGGGCTATGCCCCACATGGATAAGCCAATATGCATCCATTTATCAAAGTCACATTTTATATCAGCTAAGAGCGGGTCCAGATTATCTGGGATCATGTTTTCTAGTCCTCTATTAATGTATATACCAAGGTATTGCAAACACTATCGTTTCCACGTGACCGAGAGATCTCGGAGAGATGCGCTCACCATTACCGGGGATAACAGTAAGGCTTCGTTCTTACCGCATGTAATCCTGTATCCCGACAGGAGCTCGACCTCAGCGAGGATGGTACGCAGCACCTGCAAGGACTTGGGAAAGTCGGTAAGGGTGAGTAGGATGTCGTCAGCATATAGGTAAATTGTAGAATCCCCACCTGGGATGCGTATCCCTGAGATGTCACTCGAACCACGGATCGTGGCTGCCAAGGGTTCCACCGCCAGGAGGAACAGCAAGGGTGACAGAGGGCAGCCCTGTCGGGTTCCCCTACGCACTGGGAACATTTCAGAGAGGGACCCCCCGCAATTGACCAGTGCGGACGGAAAGTCGTATAGCAGGCGCACCATGTTGATAAAGGTGTTTCTGAGGCCAAAATGCTTCAGTGGTTCGAAGAGGTACCTCCACTCTATGCGATCGACGGCCTTCTCAGCATCCAGAGAGAGGGCTAGTTCTTCATCGGGTGAGTCCTGTGTCGCCCAAATGGCATGAAATAGTGTGCGGAGGTGATTTCTGGAAGACCGGCCTGGCACAAAGCCAACCTGCGCATGATGAACCAGGGAGGGTATAACTTTAAGACGTGTCACGAGTATCCCAGCTAGGATCTTAACATCTCCATTGAGGAGGGAGATAGGGCGATAGCTGCCACACCTGAGGGGGTCCTTACCCGGTTTGGACAGTACTACAATAGAGGCCCTGTTGGATAACGGATGTAGAGAGCCAGTTTGTGTGGCCCTTCGGAAGGCCTCAGAGGGTTTCCACCAGATCCACCCCGCCCATTTATAGAATTCTGCCGGGTACCCATCTTCACCGGGTGTCTTATGGTATGGCAGATTAGCAATTGCCTGCCTGATTTGTTCTTTACTAATGTCACTGGTTAGTAAAGCCCTACCTTTCTCCGATAGTCGCAGTAAGTTTGCCTTCTCCAGAAAGGCAGATAACTTTCTCTGATCTACCACCCCCTCTGGAGCATAAAGGGTCCGATAAAAGTGACCAAACTCATTGGCAATTTCTTGGGGGTGCATGATAAGTGAATCATGCGCACTGTATAGAGCTGGAATGGCCAGAGTCGCCTCTCTTTGCCGGAACTGGGCAGCTAATAGGCGGCTTGCTTTCTCCCCATGCTCATAATGATGGCCCTTAAGTCTCCAGAGAGCATATTCTGCACGTGAAGTGTAGAGAGAGTTAAGCTCCATTTTAGCATGCTCCAGTCGACGTCGGAGGGGGGGTGGAGGGGGAACAGGTAAATTCATGTGCTGTTTGCAGAATACAGTCCTCCAGGGCTTTCTGCTGGTCACGTTTCTGGGCGTTGGCAATGGCGGCGTCTCTCATAAGTTGCCCCCTGATCGCCGCCTTAGCCTCCGCCCAAAGCAGTTGAGGCGAAGCCACTGAGCCTTTGTTATTATGGAGATATTCTGTGATGTGGGAACTGAGCTTCTCTCTCCCCTCCGGGATACGGTAGCGTGAGATATTAAGGCACCACGGTTTACGGCCGGGTAAGACTTGCCCGAGTCGCAGAGATAGTAAAACCGGGGAGTGGTCCGACAGAGCTGCTGGAAGAATCTCAGACTCATGGACAGCTTGTATAAACTGATACGAAACTAAGAAGTAATCTAGTCTGGATTGGGTTCCATGTACTGGTGACATAAAAGTGTATTCACAATCGGTAGGGTGCGAGAGACGCCAGTGATCCTGCAGGCCATGGTCAGAGATGATGTCCCCCATGAGGGATCTGTCTGCATTATTACCTGCATTATTGCCGGTTGATCTCTCTTGAATAGCATCAGGCGCAAGGTTCCAGCCCCCCCCCCCAGAAGGTATTGAGAGGTGCCAATCTCAGTCAGTATTCTCTTGAGAGATAGGAAGAAGGAGCATTTAGAGCCTGTTGGGCCACAGATAGATCCTAAGCATACTGTAGAGGAGCCCAGTACTAACTTGGCAAGGACATAGCATCCTTCTGAGTAACTCCATGTCTTAAGAAGTCTAAACGACAATGATCGACGACTGACAATCGCCACACCACACTTACAACCTGTGCCCTGTATGCCATCTCGCACTGATGGTGCTCCACGGTGAAGTACCCGACCCACCCAGTCCCTACGTAGCTTGTCTGATTCCAAGGAGGATAGGGGAGTTTCCTGCAAAAGAGCAATATCAGTGTGTTTGGATCTGAGATAGGACAGAATCTTCTGTCGCTTAATGTAATGGGTCACCCCGTGGACATTCCAGGAAAGAATCTTTAGTGGTGTAGTGGAGCCTATTGAGAGGTATCAAGGGCACAGGTGTGCGAAGGGATGCAAAATCGCAGGTAGGAGAACATGTTCACTGAAGGGACTATAGGGAGAGAGAGATCCAAGGCACCGGAGAGAAGTGCTGTGGTAAGGAACTATCAAAAGAGGAGGAAAGATATATGGAGGGGCCCGCTGAAGAATAGAAGGAGATCCGACCAATAGATAGTAAAAGGTGATTGGGAGCAATGAAAGAAACTAACAGACACCAATAGTGAGAGAGAGGGAGGAATACAAAAAATACAGAGAGAAAAAAAAAATAGAATAAGGAATAAGGAGACACAAATCACAAGACTATATCTGCGAAAGGTAAGGAAAGGGTCCTCACCTCCAGAAGTGCTGTTAAACTGCAGGTCAGTGGTAACATGGTCTGCACACCGAGCTAACACAGAGTGGCGGGAGGGGACGACTAAAGGTGTACGATTCATTAATATGGGCCATCTAATAACCACTGTGAGGAGGGAAAACTGGGTATGTGGTCCATTGATGGTGCAGGGAACAAAATGGGAGAAAGAGGAGGGAGAGGGTAGAGTGGGGTAGCCATCAACCTACACGGCTAAGGGGTAAGAAGATGGTATGGCCGTGCATCGAGTATCTGATTAGAGGTGAAAGGACCCGACTGGGCTGTGACCATGGTGAAGAAGAGTATAAAGGATTCAACGGATCTAGGCAATGGAGCATGTGGGTCTATCGCTGAACAAGGAAACATGCCAGAGCAAGGTCACCACCCTCCTTATGAGTCCTCCGGGGCCTACAAGCAGATTGCCCGGAGATAAACCCAACAATCCCCTGAGGCAACACTAGAACACTGCCATCATACTGAAACATTAATACTATAACATGTATAACACCCCCTGCCCGCCCTCCCCTATTAGTTAAGGAAACACAAGAAATGTCCATATCCAGATCACTTAGCTGTCCGTCGTAGATGGTCTCATCCGGAGGCTCCTTTTCTAGTTGAACAACAAAAGTGCCATGAGAACATCAGGTGTGGTCAGCGGTTGACGGTTTTAGGGGGGATCCGGACTTGTCTCTGCCCTGGTCCTGTGTGTGCGCAATCACTGCTTGCAGGGCATGATCTCGCCCATCCTGCCATTTAGGGGGTCGATCGAACACCCGTCCCCCTCTTCTGCAAGACAACATGAGGTTAAGAAACAGCAGCGGGAGCCAGAGAGGTGCCTCCCCCATCAGGGGGATCCGGGCCCATGGGTGCAGGAGTGCAGTCCATGGAGCACTGTGCAATGTCGTCCAGGAACGAACCAAGACTTGCGGGCTCCAGGAAATCCCTCGACTTGCTGTTGTGTGTGATTCACATTTGTGCTGGTTCGAACAGTCCAAATTTAATGTCTAGCTTACGGAGTTGGGGCCGAAGAGCCAAGAACGCCTTGCGCTTTTCATTCGTGATCCTGGAAAAATCCGCTGCCACTCTGACCTCCTGATCATCCAGCAAGAATGAACCCTGGGACCGCACCTTCAGGACGACATGCCGAGCCTGCTCATGCCGGAGGAAACACGCAATGATCGGGTGGGGCCGCCCCTGAGGATATGGAGCGAGGAGGGCCGACCCTCTGGAACTCGAGTGGTGGCGAGAAAGTCAGACCTGTGAGCTCAGGTAGCAGACTTTGAAGGAATGTTTTGATATAGGTACCTTCACTTTTTTCTGGTATGCCAAAGAAGCGGACGTTGTCTCTATGACTCCTGTCCTCTAGATCAGCGATCTTTTCTCGTAGAGTGTGTAGCTCAGCATCGTGCTCAGGCAGCATCCTGATGTGGTCCTCTACAGTTGTGAGGCGTTGATCCAGATCCGCTACCTTCTCACTGAAGCAGGCTATATCCGACCTGATGGAAGCAGAGGACGCGGATAGCTCAGTAATCTTCAAGTCTATTGTTTCCAGACACCGTCCGACTGCTGTATTCTCCTGCAAAATACGGTCAATGGCATCCAGTGTTCGAGGTTCTGCCGGAACGGTCGCTGACCTGGAGAGGGTCTGTTGGGCAGCCATGACCTTCGGCTGGGCTATGGCCTCCGAGAAGAGCAGTTGGCGGGAGTGCTTGCCTGAGGCTTTTCCACTGGGCATCGCCATCAATGATGGAGAATCCTGGAGGGATCAGGCCAAAGTCCTTTGGCGGTGAAGTTATATCTACAGCCTGTGAGCCAAGATGCCTTCTCTGTCACCATCAGAGGTTATACAGCCTGCTTCACCAAAAAGTGTCCATCACATCCGATCAGGATCCTTGGTAGGGAAGGTATCTGCGAGAATCCAGGGCTGATTGACCTCCCCGCCTGCAGGGGTCGAGAGGTTTGACTTTTTCTGTAGGGATACAAGGGGTGTGGGCATTACAGGTCGGAGATTCCCATCCTTGCACTATTGGGGGAGGTATCCCAGCCTTGAATGTGTGCACGAGTCTGTCCATAGATGAGATATAGATTGCACCTGTCTTTCACCCATTCGTTCATTCGCGGGTGGGGGTGCTCTTGGGTGCCCTCAGAGTATAGCAGGATGGGAGATCCAGGAAGGCGTGGATATGGTGGGACAGACTACAGGAGAGGCCTGTCCGCACAGCTCCAAAGAGGACGGTTGTTGTCCTGGGCAGGGAGGCAGCCCATACCAGTGGGTCACCCAGGTCATATGGGGGGTCAGTTGTCTGGCACTCTTCCACGATGCGGCCTGCCCAGCTAGGGTTTCCAAAGTACAGGATGCGTAGCCTGATGGAGGTAGGGAAGATGTCACTCACCAGATCCACAATCCTCCAAGCCGCCTGTGCTGCAAGGTGAGGGCAGAGGACCAGGGCTACGTTGGGGGCACATATGCGTATGAAACTGGTCCCCGCGGCAGTGTCAAGGTCTTGAGTAGCGGTGGAAGGTCCTGGAGCACTGAGAGAGGACGCTCCAGTGAGACAGGTAGAGCTCCCCACCCAGGAGCCCCTTGTGGGCCTTCCTGGTCTTTTCCCCATCTCTGGGCCCTTCGGGAGCTGCAGGGGTCCTCACCATACCTTCCATGCGGCCATGGGGAGAAGGGGTCCTCAATCCTCCTGGGTCGGGATGCCGATCGTTTCCCCCCCGCTGATCCCCAGTGCACACCGGAGCCGCAGACAAAATTGAGGATGCCGCACGTGCGCTGGTACAGGCCGCGTCTCCTTCCCGGTCCTGTCGGTGTCCTTCCGCAGCTACTGAGCCCCCCGCGGCCCAATGTCCGGTCAGCACACACTAGGAGCCCCCGCTGTGGCCCCCTCGTTGATGGAGTCTGTCCCCGCTTCGCTGCGGCGCACAGAGCTCCTCTCTAGGCTGCCATGTCCGATGGCGGCCAAACCACGCCCCATAATTTCCAAATTTTAACAAAAGCTTGTTTCTAGCTCAAACTGATATAAAATTACTAAAAACATCAGCAAGCTTGTTGCCACACAGAAAAATCCCTTTGCCTTAGCAAGTTAGGAGGTTGCCTTTAAGTCACTGACTGCTGTAGATAAATACTAAACCAATAATAATAAGGTGAATCCTTTGCCCAGACACTGTTAATGTGTGTAAAAATGACAGTAATGCTGCCAAAAAACGAGGCACATTGTGTTGCATAATTTGCCCTTTCATGATATGGTCCATTCCTGCTGCATAATTTTAGAGGTTCTGACTATAACTTTCAGTAATCTTGGCTAGCAGGTCCTAAAAAATGACAGTGAACAATCATATCTGTACATTTTGTTTGTTAATATAGCTAAATGAATTCACTGTAATCAGAAGAGTATATATCTGTTTCTTCTGCTACTTACTATTCACCTCTGTTGCACCGTTCATTAACTACTGACCCGTAACTATGCTGTCAGAATAAAGATTCTCTGCTGTCACTGATAGCTCTCTCACAAACATTTTAACAAATTCTCCAAATAACTGAAGCACTGTAGAAATACTTTGGAAATTGTAATTAACATTGTTTTTCCTCCGTTATCTCTACAGATTTCTGGCATCCTTTGATGCCAGATTTGTGCATGGCAAAACCTGAAAAATAAAACAAAATAAAATATGGTTTTAAACCCTGTGGATACATTGTGGGTAATGTGTCAATTTATAGATATCATATGGGTGTTTTATAAAGATAATAGCAAGAGAAACAGAAACATGGTAGCAATAGTTTGTGTAATGCTTAATGAATACCCTTGATAAAGAGGAAGATGATGAGGTGTTTGCAGGGTAGAAGCCAGTGTTTGCAGGGTTCTGAATGAAATCAGAAGGAAGACTGTTGATTTCAAAGAGCAACATCCAAAGAGATGTTTTCTGCCCGACATAAAATGAATTTGGTACAGCACCGACCTTTGTGATTGAATCAAAAAGGAGATTGTTGCACAATGAACTATTGAACGAAAAGCAAATAAACCGCAAACGGATGGTTTAATAAACAGGAAGTGTGGGAGGACCAGGTGTCTCTAGGATGTTACATAACATGGTTTTGGTTTGCAAATCCCTTGAAGAAATGCTTCCTGCTTTAAATATATGGACAACTTTTTAATACTGGAAGGTAACCAGTAAAGTGAAGATGTCCGTTTGGGACAGAGCCAAGCTTTCTCTCCAAGAGCCCAACATATAAAGCTATTAGACTATTATTGTTTGTTTACTTTCAACATGATACATTCCAAATATACAAAAAAATGTATTAAGTAAATAACTCCATCAGAGCTTTATGATGTTGGATTTATTTTAAACGACTTCATAAAATAACATACATTTTTCAAAACTTTATAAGGTACTTGATTGAATAAAAATATCACCACAAACAAGACCCTGTACCAAGGATAAAGACTATGAAAACATCAACAAAGTGCAAAAACAAATGAGTGACACAATATATAAAATTGTATCACAACTAATGGTTTAAGAACACATTAGGTAATACCAAAAGAAAAAGGTACAAATCCAGCCAACGAAAATAATATTTTAACAACATGTGAATTTATATTTCTGTGCTCCGCTAAATAACTTTCAACACAAATTACATTCTCAGCTTTAAAAGTGATGGTCAGAAAAATAAGAAATATCACACAAAACATGAAAATATGTTTGAGTGTTGAAAATTAATCAATTCTGAAGAAAATAAAGCATTTGAAATGTAGAAAATTAAATGACAAACACAGGGACTAGTAGACTAGTAGGTCAATTGATCCCAGTATTACAAAAATAACATGTCACCAGGAATACAAATGTGTGGCTTGGTAAGTACGATTGACAGTTTTTTCAGTTTAAATCCAGGAAATCAAACTGTATTATATTCATATTGTCATTAAGCAACCAAAGGGTATTCAAATGCAGGACTATATTACCTAAAGAAATTACGCAACAGCAAGAGGTCACAATTTTCACACACATTAAAGGAACAGCAAGAATGGGAATCTGAAAATGGCAACTCTTGACTGATGAAAACACACTATTTGAAAATAAACCAACAGCATACCAAATCACAAAATAGCACAAGTTCAACCAATCGGGTTTAAAAAATATTAAAATACTTACTTTTTTTATACTCTGCACATTGAAAACTAGACCGTGCACTAAGTGGTTTAACTTAAATGTCCATTGCATAAAATAAATAGAGTGATACAGAAACTGATTATCTGAATTACATATTTTAAAGAGTGCCTTCAAATGAGCAATCAGAATGCTCTACAAGTTGAGAAAGTGGTTTAGGCTTGCTGCTCAATTAATCTTGGACATCTTTACAAAGTTTGTTAACTATCATATCAATGAAGTACTATAGTGATGGTGCTTCTATGTGATGCATGGTCCAATTGATAAATGGCCTGACTCACCAATTAATTTTACTTGAGCCCCACAACAAAAAAGTAGTCTTACCACAACTCAGTATACTGAGCCAAATCTTCAGAATTCTGAAAATTAAGTTGTCCTGTTTTGCCTACACATAGCCTAACAATAGTTTCCAGGCACTTGTAAGTAAATATATAGAGTATCTGAGAGGAATATAAAAATACAAATTATCCACAAAGAGTGATCCATGAAGCAACAATGATATGTCACTAAAGATTAACATGCCAAGTGTTTAAAAAGTATTAAAATAGTCATGAGAAGGGAAAGAATGATTGATAAAAGATTTAAGAAATGTGATCCCACCAAACCCACTTGAAGAGGACATCTACACACGTTGAAAATGTTTAAGCAATAAATAGGATTATGATTCTAAATTTAACACATGACTAAGAAATAAATAGAATTTGAACAAACAATGGTACAAGAAAATCCATGGCTTAAACAGTGAAACCCTACATCTGCAATAAAACGGAGCAAATCATACTAAAAAGTAAGTGTGAAAGGGAAACAAAAACAGAAATCTACTAAAGAGAAAGTCAGATAAAAAAAGGAAAGCCATGATTAGAGAAAAGACACTTTTGCAAATAATGCAAAGTTTATCTTCAAAATAAAATCTAAATTTAATTCTCAAGAATTTTACACAGGCCTGTGATATGAAAGAATTTATTTTTTTGCCATTTCCATCCAACAAGGGTGATCATTTTATTTCATGTACTCTCACAATTAAATCCCACACAATGATCACTCTAGTTCAGTGCAACATTACTTGGAGAGACGTTGAAAATTCAAAATTTATGAAACAGGGTACATATCCCTTAAACAAAAATTAAATACCCTTCATAATAAAAGGCTAAAAAAAAAAATCAACTTTTCAAAATACAAAATATCACTCTTGCTTGATTTGATTGTGATCCCAAAATGTATTTTTCTATACTTCAAGTAGTTTGAGCAGGTTGTCTTTGGAAGAGAATGTCGTACAAAGGGTTTCCTTGCAGAAATTACATTTTCTTATGAAAAGTCAGGTCTGCTCATGTGGAAGATGTGATGAAAACTTTAAGAGTACATTAGATAATATAACATGCATAAGCATTGCACAGCTGAACTTAACATTTGATTGTAATTGTACATCTCTTCCTGAGTTAAACACCATCACCAGCTTCAAATCCAGTACTATTTGGCAAAACACTTCATTCAAATAAGGCAATGTAAATTATGCTTCATTTTGAAGTTGATCCTTTTTTTCCATAATTTGTCCTGCCATGCTATTGTAAGATGGTGTGTGCCAGGATATGTTTTAAAATATGTTCCTGTAAAAATAGACATTGTTTTTATTATTTGAAAACCATATTAAATCATCATATATTGTGAGATCTGGAAGATTTCAGTTGAACAGACTCAAAATTGTTCCCTTTTTCCTACAAAAAAAACAAAAACATAGCATTATTAGTTTTTATCATTATTTGATGTTTTTTTCATACAATCCTTACCACTTATGCCGATGAGATTTTTAAACATTTTCTAGCTGACAGTGTGCTATTCACTGAGTGGTCCTCACACCTGACACCACCAAAGGTGCTCCACATTATTTTGATTGATTCATCAGAAGAGTCCAATGTTGTTTGAGACTGGAGAAGTACACAAAATGTTTCCAAGTAGATGACAGGCACAACGAATACCACCCCTCATTAAACAGTGGCAAGATTAATGCTTATCAGCTGGTTAATAGGTAGAGGCAAATCCCCATCTACTTTACCACAATGTACAGATTGCCTGATCAAGGTAGGACTACTGAGGCTGTAGTGATTTTATCATTTTGAACAGGCGTCACCACAACTATTTTCTTACCTTGGGCAGTGGGCCACTTTTAATGATAGCTGTCTCACCTTTTTCTATTGGAGAAATGTCTTCTCCTGCTGCAGATTATAAATGTGATTTGTATGTACCAGGTGATTTTCCTTATATATGCTATATGTGTATCATTAATGGCTTGGAACTATCTATTTTTTAACACAAGAAAGTCCTAAAACTGTTCTGCTTGTAAATGTGCACTTAGAAACATGTGCTATGAATGTGAGTGCATTCTTCTTTCCAATCCTTCCCCGTAAATGTAGCAATACTCAACTGGAACACAGGTTTTCATCTGTTTGCATAATGTGGGAGTTATGTTTGAACAAAATTAGGCAATCCCATTAATGCATGCATTTTCTTCCTAAAGGTTTAGGGGCTTTAATGCCCCACACTTTTGTAGAAAACCTGGTGTGAGTCCCTTTTCCTGCAATGAATACATTCTATTCTACGACTATTACCTGCAAAAAGCATATTTTGGATTTTCTGAAATTCACTTCATACTCTGCCTTGGCACGTTATAAACACCCTGTCATTTGACTAGTTCATTGACTGTGATGTATATTCATCGATATAAGAGGTCAAACAAAGTATCTTGCTCAATTATTCTGGCTGAGAAACCCTTCACCTATTTTACCCTTGAGGCAATTTCATGAAGCAGTACTGTGTTCTCCCAAATGAGAAAGAGGTTAAATAATATGATTCAGTGCCTGAACTCTAAAAAAAAAAGCATTCTCTATGTCTATTGTGGTTTTGTATTTTTTGTGTGTGAGATTCATCATTAATTCAGTACTATGTGCAGTTTGCATAGCATAGTTTTACAATGTTGCCTCAAATTGTGATAATCCAGTACTCATCTCTAAGATTCATTAGCTTCAATACTCAGAAAATCAGGGGGTATATATTTTATAGAAAGTGATGAGGATTTCCAGATACTACAGTTCATCCAAAATGTGTTTGAGGTGCAACTTGGCCTCTGGCTTCATTAAATAATGTTTTTAGACATGCAGCTCATCCCAAAATGAAATTACACACAGAACTGCATTTTTGGCACAACCAGTTTTACTTTGTATAGTGCTGGAGCCATTTATAAAGCCCATTTTGTAGCATTCTGGTCCTTAACTATCTGTGTCACTAAAGAATAAATAGGTTTTCATGGTCACCCAAAATGGGACTTTATTTAGCGTAGTTGAGCAATGCCCTATAATTGTATTTACAGTCTGTGGAATAAAGGCAATTGCTTTGGGAGTTTTATTAGGCTTGTGTAAAGGACTTCTTTTTCAGGATCCCAGATCCCCTGAACCAAGTCCCCACATTGGGTGCCATGTCACATACACTTTAAATTTACTATAACATCTGGTAAATCCATTGAGCCACAAAAGGAAATGCTCCCTTTTATTGGAAAGGAGAGCAGGCAGCTGTCTCTCACCTCTCCCGTTTGCGAGTTATGCTATTAGACAAGGCATTATAGGGGTCAGTCAAACCTGTTAAAGGATCACTTACCTAATGATGATGAAAACTGGAGGCCCATCCTTATGCATACACAAATAGTATTTTTCTACCGTATGATTATTCATTTTGCAGTATTTGTCTATATATTATATATATATATATATGAATGGTTTTTTTAATTACATATGCCTAACCAGTTAGTCTATTCCCTCCACAAAGTGTCTGAATATTGTCAGCCATCAAGCCTATGTGGTTGTATTAGTTTGCTAAACCTAAAATTTGCCACTGATGTACAGTTTCTGAGCATAGTTTTATACTTATATTTAAGTCACAATTCAGCCCTTCACCATCTTCCTTCAGCAACCAGTCCATTTAACTAAATGCACCAATCAGCAGTACCTTATATACCTTGATTACTAATGATGCCATACGTAGCACGGAGGGGTCACTTGTGCTTGTTTTGCTAAAAAAATGTGCAAGGTCCCTCTGCAGAAGTTAATTACTTATTCCTCCAAGATCTCTAAGTGGCAGTGTAACAATGCATGCATCAGAGAAGTAGAAATATTTCCTTTTCTGTCCTGTTACTTAGAATGTTATTAGAAACATGGAGTTTCTCAAATAAGCATATGGTGATCAAGAATACACTTCCTAGCATTACTAGTCTAACAGTCTGATCTAGGTTCTGAATTTATTATACACATTCTCTATTATTAAGTGCAGTCATATTTACAGGCAATCATGACTGTCCTGCATGTAACATGAATCATTACCATACAAAAGACCTGGTACAAGTGATTGTTTCACCAATATTTGTTCTGGGCTGAAATATATACCTGCCACCTGGATGAACATTGGGAGCTGGTCAGATATCAGAATGCTCCCTTTGCAGGCTTTAGCTGCCCATTACAGGCTCTCAGAGGGAGTATTTTGTGGTGTAAGCTGCCTGTCAACACTAGTGTAGTTAGTTGCACCCCTGCTCAATTTTCCCACTATACTGCTTCTGCCTCTTCTGAAGCTGCATGATGAGCCATGGCTATCCATTCTCTTACATTTTATTTAACTGGAAGGCAACACCAATCAGCCAGAGAAAAGCAGAGAAAAAAAAACTCAGCTTCTTTATGGTTCCCTGCTCTCCTTTGCTCTGAACACTTGCAGTCAGGATGTCCAGATGTTTTTGAGTCCCTTTCTCTACTTTTAATTGTTTTAAATGGGCACCGTACTGAGGAAACAACTGCTTGACAAATACCTTATAAATGCCAGCAAGAAATGGTAGATTAAAAACAATTTACCAATTACGTTTTCATGTGTGTCTGTGCAATTTAAGGAATTTCTGAATTGTGCATTTGTAACTCTTCCCTTTTTTTACATTTTAGATAAATTCCGTCATTCACAGTCTTAACTGCGACCACTGCCTGTTATCTATAGCTTACAGTATAGTCCCTGCTCCAACATTTTCAGTTCTCTTTAACGGATGGTTGGACCCCCAATATAAATGGAGGTCAATGTCAGTAAAACAAAGATTATCATATTTGTGAGAAAAAAGGTTAAAAAAAGATTTTGTTAGTGTAATAATGTGATGGAAAGAGGTCCACATTATAACTACTTGAAGTAGATGGACATTGTCAATGAAATTTTGTAAGCTAAAATTAATGAACACCTGATGGATTTTGCCTCACCCAATTTTATCAACTATAAAAGACAGATCATTTGAGCATTCTCATATAGTTGTATGGCATTTTTAGGATGTCTAGTGTGTAGGCTGGCATTGGATGAATATGCACTCTTTAGCTCTGTGTTTTCAATGAAGCAGGACCAGAGCCACCTTGGGTTTGGGCGAATTAAGCAGTCATGCCAAAGCAAATTTTAAAATATTGTTGTAGGGCAAGGACATCATGAACATAAGTTGTTGTCTGTGAAGTTGCTGTTTTGGTGTCACATTGCTTTCACATTTGAGACAAATAATTAGTGGGCCAATTTGGAGTCACTGAACTGACAGAGACATGGTCTCCACTAGGGAAACCAGAGAGACGTACCAGGCCTTAAACTGCAGGGTCATGAATATATTAGAAATTATTTCACGTAGCCAACCACTAGGTCAGTTAACTGCTTTAAAGTCATCAAAATACCTACAAACCTGAGCAATATCATTAATGGACTTCAGAAAAATGTATTTACTGCTCTCGCATATATAACTCACCACAAAGTTTAAGCATCAGGTCTATGTGTTATGTGTATTTAGGGTTTCCTGGGATTTCCATGAATGAGACAGTTCTGTTTCTCTGTAGAGATATAGTGAGAATTTGACCCACATTTTTAGTCTTTTTCCAAAACTAATAATATAAAAGGGATGGAATCTGTAGTTAGGTGGAGTATCCACCAGAAAGAGTGTTACTGAATGTAAGTGGCTTGTTCTTCTGATAATATGTCTAACTGCACACTTCTCACCTTTAGAATAGATACCATAACTGTACCTCCTAAAAGTGGAGGGTCTGAGAAGTTGACTCCAATTAGGAAGTCTTGCAGGCCCAAAAAGGCAAAATGGCCCTTGCATCAGATCTGCCTGTCAAGGCAGTATGTGTTTTGCAAGAGTGTACTCAGACCTGTATGTTGCATCAAGGCAGATATCCAGAATGGCAATCCTCTTGACAGTGCCATTGTAGTGGCCTTTGTCCTTGTGGAAGGAGCCTACAGGCCCCCTAGGGGTTTCCTTATTAGCCAGCGTGTAGCAGATTTTAATACAAAGTACTATCCACCTGGAAAAATCCTCTTTTTGCAGTGCCTTGTTTTTTTTTTGGTCCTTGTGAAACCCACAAAGAGCTAAATATCTACACTATAGTCTCTCATATAATCTATGTAAAAAAAAAAGAGCTCCCTTAGAGTCAGAGTTAAGCTGGTGGAGCCTCTCCACCCCTTTTGAGGAATGTGGTAGAGTTAAAAATGTCTGCAAGGTGGTCAATTGACCAATTTGGAAGGGTCATGCTACCTGGCAGGAAAGCACCCAGGTCCTCTGCACTAATTTGTCTGGGAAGAAAATGGTGTAGGTAAGTGGCACAGAGAGTGCCTGTAGTTCTCTCACGTGACACACAGAAATGATGATATTGTCTTGCTCGTCAAGTTGTAGAAAGCAACTCGTCTAAAGGTCCCTCTAGGGCGGACCCAAGGAGTGATTGTGAGACCTGCATATCAGAAAGGATAAGTCAATGAGGTGAACTGTGATTAAGGGAGGGGCCCTGACAAGTGCTTTGATTTAATGGAAGAAGTCAAGAGCAAAGTGCTAATCTGAACATGAAAGTCAAAACAATGGCATACAAATCACAATGATTGAGGTGGTCATAAAAAATACTGAGGCAGCTACGAAAGGTTAAAATAGGGGAGATTCTGCCCGAGGAGATCAGGGGAGACCAACCAAATTGGAAGAGGAACATAAACAAAAAAGGAATAGGGCCAGTGGGAGCCCAAGCAAGGAGCAGTAAAAAGCAGCTAACTCATGTTTAACCCATGAAGGATTGGAAACACCTGTCAAGAGAGTGTGCAGGCTAAGCGCTACAAAGCAGTGATTAAAGGAGTTCAGACTACAGACTTAACAAATGTAAGGAAACATGGTAAGCACCTTCCCTGCAGTTGTCAGGGAAGGCTGCCTAATCGGTGCAGAGCAGTGACTAGGGTGAGTCAGGACTGCAACAAAGAAAGATTCCCTTACTGGTCAGCAGTAAAGCTATCAAGGTCAAAGTGCAGGGACAAGTATTGGACTAACACATTATAACAAAATACAATCATACAATCATATATAGGAATTTTAAATGCCCACAAATGAAGCGATTAAAATGTTGGGCAAGTCAATCAGTGAACAACAGTTGTTAAGTAAGAGAGTCCCCAGGGTTCAAGGGGAAAATAGAAGATTTTTAATCTCGAACATATATACATTCAATGAAGATTTGAACAAAAAGCTATGAGGAGAAAACAAATGAGATGGAGGAAATATAACAAAAGGAAGGGAAACAGCAAATGAATCAGAATAGAAAGAACCTCAGTTCAGCAAAAGTTGACAGTGTAGGCCATCATGCCTGTTGCTTAAGGGTCACTTAGGTGATTGTGCTCATGCTTTTCTCTCTACAATCTAATTATTGTGCCTTCTTGTTCTTACTGAATGTATTTCATTGTATGCTCATATTGTTCAAATATGTTCATCCATTCTCTTACGTTAACTTGTGTTTCATACAGTAATAAAATTTCATGTTCATCTAGGAACACAGTCTCACAGGAGACACTACTGTATAATGCACACAATGGTGAACTACACATTGCTTACTATTTGGAAAGGTAATGGTGTTATTTGCATCGGAGAACCCCAAATGACAATTTTTACACATTAATAAGCATATTATTTTTTAACACAAGTTGTTTGGCTGTTTGATTTTAAAGTACAGTAACTAGCTTTAGGTTGCCTTCACTCATCCCAATTTTTTCTGGATTATTTTTTGTTGGCCTAAGTACTCTGTGCACCTTACCACTGATAACTAGTGCTAAAGTGTTTGTGCTCCTTGCTTTAATTATGGTAGAATTGGTTTACACACAATTGGCATAGTTAATTTACTTTTAAGCCCCTAGCAAAGACGTGCCACATGAACAGAGGGCCTGTAAATTAAATGCTTCTAGTGCACCTGCAGCACTGATTGTGTCAACCACTTAAGTAGCCCTTTAAACATGTCTCAGGCCTGTCATTACCGCCTGTGTGTGGTCTTTAAACTGCAATTTCAACCTTGCAAAAAAAAAACTTTTCCCAGGCCTAAACCTTCCTTTTAAATGCATTAAATCAATCTACTGCAAGCCTATATCTCCTATAGCATAACATCGGATGACCTCATTGCATTTAATAAGTGATAAAATTGAAATCGAAGTAGGTAGACAGGTCAAGTTTGGTGTCTATGAAACTGAGAATGAAAACGCTGTTTTGCAGAAGGGTCTTATGTGTCCCACAGGTCTGAGATCATAGCTGTCCAGGCTTGCAGGTCATCTTCCAGGCATTGCGCCTGCGAAAATGGCACATTCGTACCTGTTTTGCACTTGTACATTCGATCATGTCTTTCAATCATGCGGTATTTGCAGGGGGTACTGACTGTAGCCATGCTATGGCGATTCATCTTTTTGCGAGAACCAGTCTGAGAAGGCCACATTTGCAACTAAAATGTTTCTTAGCAGGTGACAGGAACATGCCCAACACTGGTTTGATACCTAACTCTACTTCCCATCCTGAGACACTGTTGATGCTTTGCAACACAGCTGGGGCCGGTTGGCCGGCTGGTGAGGATAGATGGCATGCAATGTGGTCGAGGTGAGGTAGGTCTGATGTATAAAAATTTATTGTAGGAGTCTAAAATGAGCATTAGAGCTTACTTGCCTTACCCCGTCGTGGATCTTCACCCAATATTTGGTCTAAGGCAGTTCAACAATTATCGTTTTCCACTTGGTCTGCACTGGAAGCACTATCTGTGGGCGGTCAGAATATAGCACATGATACAAGTGGGAATACAACCTACGCCCCCCTACCAAGTTTAACAGGACCGTCAAACTATTAGATCGAATTGGTTCATCTGGGAAGGAAGGCCAACCCTTGCTTGCCGTGCTCGAATTTTCCATATATTGGAGGTACTGTCCTCTTCCCCAAGGAGAATGAGGTCATGGCCTCTTCCCTAGTGATGAAGTGCTCATCTGTGTACAGATTCCCGATGTCCCATCATGGAGTCAGTGAGTTTTAGGAAGGGTTGTGTGACCCACAGAGGCATTTCTGGGGTGTATGAGGCACGCCGAATGATCCGCAGGACTACGTCTTCCCACACCCCAGCCACTGAGCATACTTTGAGGGGGATGGGGTGGGAGATCCATCGACCCCGTCATCAGCAGCATCAGTAGTGACCCTTCCACATGAGTATCTGGGGTGGCATCGCTGAGAACAGGGGACAGAAAGTCGTCTTATTCCTAAAAGGGGTCCAATTATCACAATTGTTTGCTTGATCCTTAACCTGTTGCCTCACCTTTCTGAGAAATTGTAGGACCTCAATTTTGGAGTCTATAGGGTTCTGCTTTTTATCAGGTACAAAAGACAACCCCTTCTTTAGTAGTGAGATTTCTGTTGTGTCAAAACTGTCTTGGTGAGGTTATATATGAGAGTTTCTTCTAGACTTACCACTGGTAAGTTTTCTGCAGTGTCTGAAACTCCCCGGTAAATGTAGCCCTGCTTCTTCCTCTGCTCCTTCGTCTGAATCCACCTCCCCTCCAATTGCCTCTCTCTAAAAAAGTGGACTGACCTTGTACATCTTTGTTATAAGAATATGAATTTTCAATGGAATCCAAATTAGAATCCGGGGAAGCATCCGAAAATGTTATGAATCTCCGTCTTGATCTTCCATATGCAGGAGGATTATATTGTGAGCTCGCTTTGTAGAAGTCTTCTTTGAGATATGGATAAGTCTTCTCCACACTGACACTACTACTTCAATAAGCTTTTTAGCTTCCGGAATGGATTCATCTCCTAGTATCAAATTCGTTAAGGTTTCTAATTCTCTTAGTTCCTGCTCACTTACTTTCAATGCCGTTTCTATTGCTAGAGCTAATGAATCACAAGAACATTTAGTCTCCACCCCACTGAATTGAGTCAAATTTCCTTTGTCATCTGTGAATATGATAGAAATATTTCCTACTTGTAATCCCCATGGAATGGTAATATTTCTCAAGTGATCCAATTGCACCTGAGCATGTAAGTGTGCCCTAACTTGTTTTTTTCTTCAAGCGTTTAAGTCTCTCTATATTTTCTAATTTGTTACTAGCAGACGTGTCTATACGTCCACTTAATAAAAATGGATTATCTATTAATCTTAATATTTGTTTTTCTGTGTAACTCACAGTTAGTGTTTCTGACATGATATTATCACAATCTGTCTCTTAGTGAATAAAACTGCTACAGTGTATGCCTTAAAGTCTCAACCTGTATTTCCAATACTTCAAGTATATCTGAGGCAATATTCCTCCCATTCTATCATAGAAGCCCTCACATCAAACTAGGTGTGCACTATCACAATTATGCATATAAAGAGGTTTGCCCAATTATACCCCCCTAGAGTCTGGGCAGCCCAACAACTCATACAAAAACTATATTAACTCTCAAGGTATCGTTCAACACACATCTTTTGGATCAATAAAACATCAATTATTATTGTGATGGCATTGGTAGTGACCCTTCATCTTGAGTACCCCACAGTAGCCTTTTCTCACAATTGTCCTCTAGGTCCAGCCAGTGAACCATGTGCTGTAGCTGTGCTGCCATATAGTAAAGTTCCAAGTGGGGTAACTCAAGCTTCCCCGGCTCTTATGTTCTCTGTAGAGTGGACAGTCCCACAGGTTTATGCCAGGACCCCCAGAGTAGGTCCACTATCAGACCATCAACAGTCCATAAGTAGTATTGTGGGACCACATACGGTGTGCTTTGAAGGGCATGAAGACAACGGGGAAGGTTAGCATTTTTGCAATAACAATCTTGCCCATTTGGGAGAGTGGCAACTCTCTCCAGAAATGGATTGAACTATGTATACCCTCCACCACTCGGCCGATGTTTCTCTCTATGTAGGTTTGGGCCATGTGCGTCAGCTGGATCCTGAGGTAACAGACTTCTTACGCCTCCCAGGGGAATCCCGCTCTGGGCAACTTCTCCGCAGGCATCCCTGCCAGTCTTCCCAGTGGAAATAGTTTAGATTTGTTTGGGTTAACTTTCAGTCCCAAGCCCTCACCGAAATCTCAAATAATGTTAAGTAGGATAGGTGCAGAGTATGTGGGACTTTGCAAGTACACCAATACATCATCTGCATAGAGGGAGACTACATGGGTGGTGTCCCAAAGAGTAATGCCCCATGGGCTCAATGCCCTCTGTAAGGTCTCCACTGGGGGTTCCAGGGTCATTTCAAACATGAGTGGTGAAAGAGGGCAGCCCTGCTGCGTGCTTCTATGCAGACTGAAAGTTTCAGTCACCACTCCCCCAGAACGCACCCGAGCATATGGATCCGAACAGAGCAGATGAACCCATCAGATGAATCCAGGACCCAGATCAAACCTCCTGAGAAGATGCCATAGATAATCTCAGTTCAGGGAATCAAATGCTTGCTCGATATCCAGGAACACTAGGGCATGATCATCGTTTTTTAAGAATGGGGCATGGTACGCATTACAGAGTTACAGTCTCCTGTGATTATTACTGCTGCGTCCGCATAGGGCACCGCCCTTGTCATGACTTTGGTAAAGAAATTCAGGCAATTGTTATTGGGAGCATAGACATTAGTTAAACACAGTTTGCAACCATTGAGGGTGTCGTGCAGAATGACCTATTGCCCCTCTAGGTTTGTTAGGTGTTGTTGAGATTTAAACAGTAACCCTGGGGCAACCCATATAGGCACACGACAAGCATAACCAGTGTATGAGGTGGCATATAGCTTCCCCCTCCAGCGCTTAAGCAGGCTGGGAATACGGTCAACCCACATATGTCTCCCATAGGAGTGCAATCTCAAAATTGCAAGCACTTTTCTACGTTTCTCAAACTGAGCCAGCCATATGACATTCCAGGTAATCACTTTGCTCACATAAGCAGCCATACTTTGTGTACGTTCTTAGTGTTCCATCCAGATCCCTGAACTTGTTCATAACAAAGTCTTCAGCACAAGTACTTTATCAATCCTCTCCAGTGATCAAACGCACACCAGTATATGCAATACCAGTTCCCTAGACAACATCTCAACAAAACTAACGCCTAACTCCCCCTTCCCTTTGGTCAGTGTCTCCCACCCACACAATCGAAACTTAGACTTGATGGGAGTCAAAGAATCCTGCCCATATCTCAACCATAGGGGGAAAGAAACCCCAGTAGATCCCAACACTCCCCCTGCACTTTTAATTTAACTGGTGCTCCGCAAGAAGATGAGTTGGCAAGAGAGGTGCAAGGCAGTGGCACTCAAGATGTTACCCTGGGACACCAGCCCCTAATCTGTGGCACCCCCATTAGTGTACCAGATTCTGATTGATAGAAACAAATACAAAGGAGAAATTAAACAATCCATCCTGGCTGTAGAATAGGCAAAACAATTACTTATATTACCTTACCTACCACCGTTGATTATTGTCCTACCATCAGTCAGGGTAAGTCCTACCCCACCCGAGAGGGAGGGAAGGAACAGCAAAACATCTCTATATTACATCACCCAGTAACTCACATCATGACCCTTGGTGTCCATGCCCAGTTCTGGGCAGAGTCCTAATTCTAAAAAAATCGCCCTTCTTGCAAGTCCTGTGAGCCATTTGCTGCATCTGCCACCGCCAACTCAGACTGTAGCATACCATCAAAGCGGACTACAATTTTTTTCAGTTTTTCTCCTCTGTCGGTGCTTCTTCAATGATCTCGGCATCATCGATGTTGTCCCAGTTGATATCATGCAGTCTCCTTTTGAGTCCAACCAAGTAGTGGCATCCTCCACAGAAAAGAAGGAGGCTTTCCTATCATATTGAACTCTTAGTTTTGCTGGGTACATAAGCCTGTATTTTACGTTCAACTTTTGCATTCGTTCTTTGACCATGAGAAAAGTCTTCCTTTGTTCCTGTACCTTTTGTGTATAATCGGGGTAAATAGAGATTGGGTGGCCCTCAAACATCAAGGCGCCCCTCACTAGAGGATTCAGCAGGATGGCATCCTTGTTGCAAAAGTTGAATAGTTGAGATATCATTGCCTGAGGGGGGGGCCCAGGCCTGGGGAGCGGAGCCAGTGCCCTAATGTGCCCTCTCGATTGTGAAGAACTTTTAAAGTTTGTTTTGGAAAAAGCACCTGCCTGAGCCACTCCTCTAAAATCAATTCCACTGAGTCCCCTTCTGCCCATGGATTGTGGGTTATTTCAGCAGGATCGCCACTCTGAATCCTCCATTCAATTGTATAGGCACATTGTTTGTTGTTGTTGGCGGTTCTGGTCTCCTGCTGCATGGATCCAAAACCTTGCTCAGTGTTAGTCACTTGGTCAGTCCCTTTACGCAGGTCAGCACACAGAAGGTTAACCTCTATGGAGACGGAGTCTATTTCATACGCCAGTTCCTAACAAGATGTCAGAATGGCGATCATGAGGGACACCCCCCCCAGACTGAGCATTCACCTCAGTCAACTGTGTTTCTCACCGCAGTCAGGACTCCACAGGGGTTGGTTGCATGTAGTTTGAGATCTTGTTTGCCTGGTGCATATTGGCATTCTTGTCTTTCCCCATATGGTCTTGTGGCTATGGGTTGGCTGGTCTAAAATTCTGGATGGATTGCAGTATACCCCTGCAGCTGGCACCCATCAATGAAAGACCCTGTCTCTGGAGTGAGGGGCCAGTGAGACTAGCTAAAGACCCCGCTGTCCAGCGATTCCACCTCTATGTAGTCAGCCTTTTGGGCCTGTCAATCAGAGGCCCATGGGGAGAGGGCGGGGGTGTTCTCCATCTCCCTGTACCCTGTAGCTCAGGATGTTAATCAATTCTCTGGATTAGTTATTTGTCTGCGCCTCTGCTTTGCGAGAATGAGCCTGCCCCCTCTCATGGTGGCACACCAGGGTCCTCCCAATTGTGCAAGGGTTACGCACAACACCTCATGCCAGTCTGTCATCCTTCACCACACAGGGCCCCACATCCCCGCAGCTCAAGACAGTTCTTGGCCCCCAATGGCACCTTCATCCCGGCAGGATAGCAGAGCAAAACGACCCAGCAGGACCAGCTTGCTGGGCCCTTAGAACAGAAGCGGCTGTACTCAAATCCGATCTAGGTAGACCCCTGCAGGGCATCATTCAAGTAGGAGTGCACGTCACTAGCCGCCACAGGCCTCTCCACTCACTGACCCAGATTGGTGTCAGCTCCAATGAGGGCTAGCGAGGATTTCTGGGCGGCACAGGTCCCCCATAATGGTGTATCATTTTTCAAAATCTGGTTTCTTTAGAAGGCATTCAGCCCCCAGGTTTTTCGCATGTACTGCGCCAAAAGACTATGCCTCTGCCTGGGCCCATCTATAGGGTCTCTCAACAGTACTTCCCAGGTACCCCACAAGTCACTCTCGATCTCTGGAGACCCAGCACTCACCCTCCTTGGTTGTGCTGAGTTATGGTACGCTTTAACAGGCCCAAGGCCCAGCAGTTCAGACTACAGATGGTTAATCAGTCTTTATCCCCCGGCAGGCCCTCCCCATCGGGAACAAAACAGTCAAAGTATAAGATCGGCCAGGTCAGGGGGGCACACTCACTCCTCTCCCCCAGTGCTATGCGGATGTCTTTGGTTTCTCACGGGCCGCTTTGAGCCTCCAGGGAATCACCTCCTGCTCATCTTACTCTGGTTTGCCTGCTGCTGCCACTTCTCCTTCCCAGCAGCACTGTCGGAGCAGAGGTCAGTGATTCTCATTCGGGGGCATAGGGGGCGTCCAGCAGATCACTGCATGTCAGCCAGACATTCGAGGCTTCACACTGTGGTAATTTTTGTAGTAGTAGGCCACCACACAACTTAGGGCTCTGACTGAGGCCCAGGTCTCCTAAAGAGCACCACTGGTATTCCTTTGTGATGATACAGGGGTCCCCAGGGTCGGTCTCTATAAAGAAAATAGGCAGGATTTGGTAGGATTAAAAACATGCTGAGAGGGGGCTCAGAGAAGAGTGTATAGTCGACCATTTTGGCTGGCTCAGTCCCCATGGTCAGCTTGAAATTGTCACTTTGTCCTGGTCCGGTATGACCAGATATCCACAGTTGGCAATTGGTACTTTTTCTCCCTATTATCACTTACATCTTTAAAATTGCATATTTCTGGTTCTACTGACTGGATTTTTGTCATTTTGGTTTAAAATAATTATCAATTAAATTTTACTCTATTTTTCTGGATAGGTGTGGGGTGTGTTTTATGCCATGTTTCACCTTAATATTGTTTGAAATGCTGCAAAAACGCTTCACACATTACCTTTATATTAAGCTTACTGCTTCTGCGTGAAGCTACCAGAGGGTTAAGCATAGGTTCATTTGAGGTTTGCTTGTGATTTCACAATGACAAGGATTGTGGTTGGTGCTTAAATAGGGTTTCAGCTCCCTCAACATTTAACCTGATTTCTTACAGAAGAAATGTTTAAGACTATTAGATTTCCTACACAAAGTCCAGAGAAATAGTTTAGGCTATCCAAATCTTTCACCTATAGCTCTATTTCAATACTTTTTCTACTATAGATAAAACAAGTACAATCACATGGTAGATTTGATTTAAAGAACATTAAATTATACAAATAATTATAAGAAATATGCTATTGCCCCTTCTAAAAATATGTTTTGATTTAATTTGGAAGATTTCATGCTAAAGAAACATTAAAAAAAATCACAGTAAAATTAAATTTCACTTGTTCAGATTACAAACTTAACTAATAACACAAACATTTGGAACTTATTTGGAAATAAAGTGTGTGACCTCTTCCCCTTCTTGTAATGATTATAGAATAATATCTACTGCTGCAAAGAGGTTTCAAATAACCACTAGGCTGGAATTCTACAAGGTCTCCAGAAATCACACTTGTCACCCGCAAACATCTCAGAAAGGATTACCTCGATAAGTCATTCAAGTAAACATTTGAAAAAAGAAGGTTAAAGTAATAAGAAACATTTTCCACAGTTATTGTATGTTGATTTTTAAACTTCTGCATTAAGAAGAGCACAATAAAAACATATATTGTTGAGTCCAAATTAAGGTTTACAACACTTACCTTTTTTGCCAAAGACTTTAGTTTTTCAAGTATTGACTGTTTATTAGAATATACAATCTCCTCTTCATTGTCCTCGCCTTCCATAATAGCACAGCTATCTGCAGCAGGCAACTCACATTCTTTTGTGCTGGCAGTCATTATTAATTTAGAATATTTGTATTCCAATCTAAAGGTATAAAAATGCAAGTGTTAATGTTTAGTACTTAATCAGAAAATGCTTATTGTTAGAAATGGGGTCTTTGGTTGGCAGTCAGGTTACCCCCGTCCAAACAAGGACCCTCACTCTAGTCAGGGTAAGTCACACACAATCCAAATTATCCTGTGCCCACCCTCTGGTAGCTTGGCACTGAGCAATCAGGCTTAACTTAGAAGGCAATGTGTAATGTATTAGCGCAATAAATCATACAGTACCACAATATAGCACCACAAAAATACACCAGAAAGTGTTTAGAAAAATATATAATATTTATTTGGATGAATGCAGGTCAAAACAATTAAAGATGTAATAAGTAAATGTTGAAATATCACTGAAAAGTGATAAAAAGTGTCTTAAGTCTTTTAAAAGCAAACAAAGTATCTTTCAAGCACAAAGTACCTGGTTCGCGTGAAAAAAATCTCCGCAAAGAACTGCAGAGGAGGAGAAGCGTGGAAACAAAGGGTTGTGCATAGATTTCTCAGGCCGCACATGGTGATGCGTCGTTTAGTTTTCACGCAGGGACGGCTGTGCGTCGATTTCCGGTGCTCGGTCGTGGATCCTCTTCGGATTGCGGGGTTTTCAGACGCCCCGTCGATGGTGTGTGGATTTCTTGCGTTGGCAGGACGAAATCACAGGAGCTGCGTCGATTCCTCTCTGGAAGTCAGACTGCATTGTTCTGGCTCAGCTGTGCGTCGATTCGGTGGCCCGTGTGTCAAATTTCCAGTCGCTACGCTGGCGCTGTGTCGATCTTCTAGTTCTGAAGTCGGGCTGTGTCTTTCCGGTTCGGCGTGCGGTGAAATTTGCACCTCAGCGCAGGCTGTGCATCGTTTCTGGCAGGCTGTGCATTGAATTTCGCCGCATAAGGAGTCCTTCTTGAAGAGATTAAGTCTTTTTATTCCTGAGACTTCAGGGAACAGGAGGCAAGCTTTATCCAAGCACCTGGAGAGCACTTCTTCACCACAGGCAGAGAGCAGCAAGGCAGCAGGGCAACAGCAAGGCAGCAGCAAGGCAGCAGTCCTTCACAGAAAGCAGACAGGTGAGTTATTTGGGCAGCCAGGCAGTTCTTTTTGGCAGGATGCAGGTTCTGGTTCAAGTTTCATCTCCAGGAAGTGTCTGAGTAGGTAGGGCAGAGGCACTGTTTATATACCCAAATGTGCCTTTGAAGTGGGGAGACTTCAAAGAGTGCTTTAAAAGTGCACCAGGTCCCCTTTCAGTTCAATCCTGTCTACCAGGGTCCCAGTAGGGGGTGTGGCAGTCCTTTGTGTGAGGGCAGGCTCTCCACTCTCCCAGCCCAGGAAGGCCCATTCAAAATGCAGATGTATGCAAGTGAGGCTGAGTATACTGTGTTTGGGGTGTGTCTGAGTGAATGCACAAGGAGCTGTCAACTAAACCCAGCCAGACGTGGATTGTAAGGCACAGAAAGATTTAAATGCAGAGAAATGCCCACTTTCTAAAAGTGGCATTTCTAAAATAGTAATATTAAATCCAACTTCACCAGTCAGCAGGATTTTGTATCACCATTCTGGCAATATTGAATATGACCTTCCTAATCCTTTCAGATCAGCAGCTACCATTCAAACAATGTATGAGGGCAGCCCCAATGTTAGCCTATGAAGGAAGCAGGCTTCACAGCAGTGTAAAAACGAATTTAGGAGTTTTACACTACCAGGACATGTAAACTACACAGTTACATGTCCTACCTTTTGCCTACACGGCACCCTGCCCTATGGGTTACCTAGCGCATACCTTAGGGGTGTCTTATATGTAGAAAAAGAGGTGTTTTAGGCTTGGCAAGTACTTTTAAATGCAAAGTCGAATTGGCAGTGAAACGGCACATACAGGCCTTGCAATGGCAGGCCTGAGACAAGGTTAAGTGGCTACTTAAGTGGGTGGCACCATCAGTGCTGCAGGCCCACTAGTAGCATTTAATCTACAGGCCCTGGGCACATATATTGCACTTTACTAGGGACTTATAAGTACATTAAATAGTCAAATTGGGTAGGATCCAATGTTGCCATGTTTAAAGGGAGAGAGCATATGCACGTTAGCACTAGTTAGCAGTGGTAAAGTGTGCATAGTCTTAAAACCAGCAAAAACAGTATCTAAAAAGTGGAGGGAGGCGGGCAAAACGTTAGGGGTGACCACCATAAAGCTGTCAGGTCTAACACTTATGCATAGATGTTGCAGTATTAAGCACTATGTGTACGGCAGGCACTGTCTAGAATGCTGTTCTTTTGTGAGAACATAGGAATACTGCATTAAAAATAAACCTATACACTGTAGCTTTCACTGTAGTGTTCTTATGATTCTGCAGGACGTTTTATGTTTTTGCTTTTCCAGATACTTTGATGTTCACTCTTTTTCTGACACATGTATGTAACATGTTGTTGGAAATGGTGCTTTTTGTAGGGTTTTCCCTAAACTTTTTGCTTCTCGCCTCCCATTTTTGATCCTGTGCTGAATTTAGTTTTTTCTGGCTTTAGAACTCTGGTTACTTTATCACGGCTAACCAGTATTAAAGCGCATGGGATGTCTGTCGAAATTGTATTTGTAATTGGTTTATCCATGATTGGCATATTTGAGTTACTACTAGGTCCCCAGTTTAGTGCATCATGGGTGCCCAGGGCCTATAAAATGCAACTAGTGGACCTGCAGCATTGACTGTGCCACCCATTAGTAGCCCTGTAAACATATCTCAGACCTACCACTGCAATGTCTGAGTGGGCAGTTTTAAACTGCCATTTCAACCTGGCAAGTGCCTTGCCAGGCCCAAGTCTTTTCTTTTACAGCATGTAAGTCACCCCTAAGGTAGGTGTTGGGTTCTGTCCTTCGTGCGTTCCGCGCGACAGGACAAAGGAATGTAGAATGTGGGCAAAAGGAATGTTAGGTCGGGTTTGGTTTGTGAAAGTTGCGAAAGGGAATGGATGCGGACGGTCGGAGGGAGAAGCTGTATTGTTGTAACTTGGAATAAAATTATACTTCAATCAACAATTGTGTCTGACATCAATACCTTTCAGTGGCGATGAGGGTCCATGTGCTGACATCGTCCTATGGCCGTATGAAGATTTATATTGCCTTGAAGATTCATATTGTCAGCTTTTCCTCCCAACGGTGTGTTGGCTTAATTTCGGAAGTTCCTTGAACCGCTTTCTGCCACCGACGTGCAGGTAAACCGGAGGTGCTGTGCCGTTGGGAGAGAGTAAATTTTTTTAAGGAACTCTCTCTCCCACCCCTACGTCATCGCGTATTTAGTGTGCGCCCCTGCGCGTCTAGTGCGCATTCGGGCAGCCATTTTCTGTGGTGAACTCCTGTGTCATCGCACGTCTAGAACGCGTTTTCGCGCTCCTGCATATTACGGCGGCCATATTACTGCGTGTCACGGTGACACGCACACCTTTGGCGGCCATTTTGTGGTTTATATTTGGCACTAGACCACGTAGTTTGATTCCATCACTTTCTTGTTCTACGGCGCGTCACGGTGATGTGCACACCTTTCTTTTCTATTCGAAGGTACAATTAAACTAGAGTGCACGTTTTCCTCGGCATTTTCTGGAATTTGTTTCTGCTGATGTAGTTTTCACCAGGTTTTTAAAGGATTTGGAAAAAAAGAAGAGAACTATGAAACACTTTATTGTATACATGTTGTAATCTTATTATTTAAATTTTTCTTCACCTTCAATTTATTTTAGGTTCAATTTCTTGTTGTATTGAAACGCTGTGCTAAGCAACAATCTATTTCTCCGCCACTTCCTTTTGTTCCCAATCCGTCCTCCCCGGACGCTGATTGGGAACAATGGAAAGAGGCATTTGAAGCATATTTAGATGCTCTTGAGGGTGAAACTTTCACCCACAAGAGAAAATATGCAATTTTAAAGCATTGCCTTGGCAATGAAGGACGGAAAATTTTGAAATATATACCTAAGGTGTCTGTTTTAACTATTGAAGGTGAAGGGGATGGTGTTGAAGATGAGTATGGTACTGCTATTAAGTCTTTGGATGTAAGATTTAAGAAATGTAGAAATGTTACTTTAGAAAGGCACAAATTTTACAAGAGAAATCAAGCCGATGGTGAGTCTGCGTCCAGTTACGTTGGAGCTTTGAGACTTTTAGCAGTCTCGTGCGAATATAAAGAATTTGAAGAGGAAATGATAAAGGATCAACGAGTGGAAAAAACTAACAACAAGAAATACAAGAAGCCTTATTGTCTACGCCAAATTTAACTTTACAGAAAGCATTAGAAATTGCCACCAGAATAGAAAGTACTTTTTCGTTCATGGAACAAATGTCAGTTTCGGAGATCAGAAATCAAACCCCCCGTTCAGACGTATTTGCTGGGAAACCTAAATATAAAAAAACCAACAAGAAGAGTGAGGGTACTTTACAAACTTCTGGGGGAAAAACCGGAAAAAAAAACTTTCAAACCCCTAGAATGTTACAGATGTGGCAGCACTTCTCACTTGGGCAATGCCAAATCTTGTCCGGCAGTCGACAAAATGTGTGCCAAGTGTTACAAAAAAGGTCATTTAGCGAGAGTGTGTAAGTCTAACAAAGTTAACAACGCTGAAAGATCGAATTCCAACCGGGTCAATAGCGTGGTTGCTAATAATTGTGTTCCTTCCAGCAGCGATGAGGAGGAAGTGTTTTTAGTGCAAGAGAACGAGAATCCACATAAGAAAAGACCATTCTGTTCTGTGGAAATAAATGGTATCCAAGTCCAGATGATGGCTGATTCTGGTTCGCCATTCACACTTTTGAGTGAGAATAAGTGGAACGATTTGTTTAAAAGTCATGGGGCTGTTTTGAATCAGTCTCATATTCGGCAAATAGGATATGGCGGTAGTTCAATTGATGTGCTCGGAGAATTTCAAGCTGAAATCAAATTTAAAAGTAATTTTATATGGTCTACCATATATGTTGCCAAAGATGATGCATGCTTATTAGGTTGGTTTGACCAAGGTAAATTAGAATTAATATTGGATCCAAACAATCCACAACAGGTTATACTGACATGCAAGTCTCTACTGTTATGAGTGATAAATGGGAAGCGTGTTATCCTGAAATCTTTAATGGTGGTGTTGGTCTATTCAAGGGATTCGCTCATAAAATTAAAATTAACGAGGGTGCTCAACCGAAAGTTCATAAAGTAAGGAAAGTTCCACTCACCCTTAAAGATGATTTTAAGAAAGAACTGGATAAATTGTGTTCTCAGGATATAATAGAACCAATTGAGTCTTCTGATTGGGTTGCACCTGTAGTCCTGGCTCGCAAAACGAATGGTCAGTTGCGTATGTGTGTTGATTTACACGATCTTAATGATCAAATTTGGGTGGATCAATTTCCTCTACTGAACATACCTGAAATGTTATCTTCAATTAAGGGTGCTAGGGTATTTTCTTTGCTCGACATGACGTCAGCATACCATCAAATTAATCTACATCCTAATTCTAGACACTACACTGCTTTTATTACACCATTTGGTTTGTTCCAATTTAAACGCATGCCTTTTGGACTGGCGTCTGCATCCGCGGTCTTTCAGAGAACTGTAGATAGTATGTTTAGGGAACTGAGTGGTGTGAAAGCTTTCCAGGACGACATTTTAGTTTATAGGAAGGATGTGCAGGAACATGATGAGAGATTGGGTCGTGTTTTAAACACCTTAAAATTGAAAGGAGTAACTTTAAGTCCTACAAAATGTCGTTTTGGAGTATCTGCTGTTAATTATCTAGGTTTCGAATTGTCGGGTGATGGTATCAAACCCAAAGGGAGTTTAGTGGAAACTATTCAATATTTTGGGAGTCCAGAGAACAAGGACCAATTGAGGTCTTTCATGGGTTTGGTAGAGTTTTACGCTCGATTTATTACAAATTGTTCGGAAAAGATGTATAATTTGAGGAATCTTCTAAAAAAGAATGTCAAGTTTGTGTGGGACGAACACTGTAATCGTGAGTTTGAACATATAAATATGAAATTGCTCAGGCAATTCCCTTGAAACCGTTTCATACCAGGGATCATACCATCATCATGACTGATGCCAGCCAAAAGGGGTTGGGAGCTGTGTTGTTACAGAGAAGGAATGGCAGGGAAGAAGTGGTTGCATTCACATCAAGGAGTCTGAAGGGTGCTGAAGCGACGTATTCAGTAATTGAACGCGAGGCTCTGGCATGCTGGTGGAGCATTAATCACTTTAAACAATATGTGTGGGGCTCAAGATTCACAGTAAGAACTGATCATAAACCGTTGGTTCAATTGTTTACTACCAAGGGTGCTGAGAAAGCTACTCCTAGGATTGCCAAGTGGCAATACTGTTTGTGTGAACATAATTTTAAAATAGAGTATGTGCCAGGAAAAAAATATGTTTTGGCTGATTGTTTGTCTAGGTTGCCTTGCACTGATCTGTTAGCTGAGTCTTCTGCTAACAATGGTCCTAAGAACGATGATAATGATATCGTTGTATGCTCTGTTAACGAGCAATTGGATGGTGCGTTGAGTGAACATGAGTGGAGGAATGCGTGTGAAGAAGATCACGAGATGAAATCGGTCATGAATGCTGTGGTCTCGGGGTGGTCACATTGGTCCTCAGATGATGAACTAAAGAATAGGTATAAACATGTCTTTGACGAGTTGTCAGTTATTAGAGATTTATTGTTTAGGTCCAAGCAGTTAGTTGTGCCAAGTGGGATGAGGAAAAAAGTTCTATGTTTAGCACATGAGGGTCACATTGGGATGCGAGCCATGAAACGGCGGATAAGAGAAGGTTTTTGGTGGCCTGGGGTTGATAAGTGTATAGAACATTTTGTAAGAGATTGCATATTTTGTGCTACCAGTGATAAGTCCCAAGTTACTGTGCCAAGTCCAATAGAAGCAGTGTGTGTGCCAGACAAACCGTGGAGTAAACTTGCGATTGATATTATTGGGCCAATGAAGTTGTCTCATGGGATCCAAGAATATGGGATGGTTTTAATTGACTATTACAGCCGATGGCCTGAAGTGAAATTTGTGAAGATTCCTGACACTAATAATGTGATCCAATGGTTAGAAGGTATTTTTGCTAGAGAGGGCATTCCTGATGAAATTTTGACTGACAATGGTCCCCAGTTTACATCTATGCAATTCATGAAGTTCATGCAGTTTTTGGGAATCAAACATTTGAAAACCTCTTTGTACCATCCAAGGAGTAATGGCCTTGTGGAGAGGTTCAATAGAGTCTTAAAGGACAATATTCAGTTGTCCAAAGCGAGCGGACTACATTGTAAGTCTGAATTGGCAAAGTTATTGTGGGCAATTCGCACTACGAATAACTCTGATACGCATGTTTCACCGTTCGTTTTATTACGTGGTCGTATTCCGTCCTCAAAATTATCGAGAGAATGGATGGCTCATTTTAGTGTACCATGGCAACCGCGAGTGGAAGGAGGGTGATTTGGTGAGAGTGAAGTTCCCAAGAGTCATGATCAAGGGTATGTCCAAATTCAGTGATTGGAAGAAAATAATTCAGGTGGGCGATAGTGCTGTTAAATTAGACGATGGCAAGTGGTGGAATAAGAGTAAAATATCTGCATCGAAGATTGTGGGTAAAGAAAATGTACAGAGCGCAAATGTTAACATGCAGGACGTGTATGATAACAATAATGTTTCCAGAACTTCTGTTCCGTCTGTACAGCATGGTGTACATTCTTCCAGAACTGTCAAAGTGCCCAAAAAATATGATGACTATGTGATGTTGAAATGTTAATCAAAACCCCATGATGTAAATCATTATTTTGGGTGTCATGATTTTATGACATCATTAGATAACAAAGTTATTAGATAAGGTAAGAGATGTGTTGGGTTCTGTCCTTCGTGCGTTCCGCGCGACAGGACAAAGGAATGTAGAATGTGGGCAAAAGGAATGTTGGGTCAGGTTTGGTTTGTGACAGTTGCGACTGGGAATGGATGCGGACGGTCGGACGGAGAAGCTGTATCGTTGTAACTTGGAATAAAATTATACTTCAATCAACAATTGTGTCCGACATCAATACCTTTCAGTAGGCCCAAGGCAGCCCCACGGGCAGTTAGCAGTGTTTTTAAAAGGTAGGATATGTAAAGGTGTGTTTTATATGTACTGATAATGAAATACTGCAAAATGTGTTTTTCACTATTGCAAGGCCTATCTCTCTAATAGATTAACATGGGGATTGTCTTGAAATATGTCTCAAGTGTAATTTCCCATTGGGAGCATAGAGAGATATGAAGTTTGAGGGTCGCTGAACTCACAATTTAAAAATACATCTTTTGGTAAAGTTGGATTTTGAATTGTAAGTTTGGAAATACCATTTTTGGAAAGTGGGCATTTTCTTGCTTCAGCATTCTGTGCCACTGTCTGTGAAATACACGTCTGGGCCACGATGACAGTTGGGCTGTTTGTGAATTCACTCTAGACAGTCACACAAAGGAAGCTCAGGTGTGCCCTGCATATCCTGATGGGTCTTCCTGGGCTAAAGTGGTGGGAGGAGCTGACACTTGCATCTGAAAAGGGCTGTGCCTGTCCTTACACAAAGCAGTGTCCAAACACCTATAGCATTTCTGGAGCCAGGACCACAAAGGCATGGTCTAGTGCACTACAAAGACTTCTCTTTGAAGTTTGCCTACTTCAAAGACAGAAATTGGTATAAGTACTGGACCTCTGACCCCACATGGCTAGAATCCTTCTGCACTGAGGACATTCTGACAGGAAGAAGAGATGGATGCTGTAGGAGGGACTACCACTCTGCTTGTTGCTCTGCCGTGATGATCTGTTCCTTGCTGCTTCTGTCCTAGGAATGTAAAGACTGGACTTGACTTCCTACATCCTGTTTCCAAAAGTTCTCCAAGGGCTTGGATGAACTTTCCTCTTGTTAAGAAGTCTCAGGGATATCAGAGACTTCATTTGCCAGCACCTGGGTTCTCTTGCCGAGAGTCTTGACTTTCCAAGTGCTGCCAAATCCAGCTCCTCTGCCCTTGGGAGTGAGTTCTGGTGTAACCAAGAAGAAACAAGCACATTGACTCCAGAGCAACTTCAGATCCGGTGCCGCTGTCTGACTCCACACCACTGCCTGTAACGGAGCTGTGGTTCCAGCTGAGTGTAGCAACTGCGACCAACGCCACAGGCCTGACACTGCTGCAGCACCTTCAAAGTACCACCAAGGCATGAGTCCCAAGTGCTGCGTCAGTGACACCTGACTCCACCTCAGAACCTGTGGCCCAGGGGTGTGATCACGACACTGACATCAACACCTTGCGTCTTCACCTGCTGGATTCATCAACCCACTTTGTCGGAAGAACAGATGCCTTGCCACTGATGCCTCACCACCTCCCTTGCAAACGTAAGGAACCAACATCTCACCTCCCCTGCCTAGCTGTAAGGATGCCCCAACTCCCCAGTCGCAGCAAAGAACCAACCCCACACTGGCTCCAGTAATGCCTCACCTCCCCGACTCAATGCAATGTCTTTGTTTCCTTGTTTTCCCAGGCACTGTAACTGGGTTCTGTGCTATTCCATGACTGCCCTCATTCCCTCGCAAGTGGCATTGGACTGTTGGGAATGACTTCCTCAAGACATCATCATAGCCCCAAGTTGGAGCTATTGTGTTTCTATGATTTAATCTTTGGAAATTCTTATTTTTGCTTGTGTATTTTGGATAATTGTCTTTTTGTCTTGTTTTACTCAGATAAATATTATCCATTTTTCTAAAATGGTGTGGAGTGTGTGTGTTTGTGTGTGTACAAATACTTCACACATTCCCTTTATGATAAGCAAGACTGCTCATGCCAAGCTACAAAGAGAGTGGGCATTGGTTATCTTAGCTGTGTGACTCCCTGACCCTGACCAGAGTGAGGGTCCCTACTAGGACAGAGTTCAAACTACTGCCAGCTAGAGAAGACCACATTTCTAACACATATATATGTAGATGTGTGTATGTATATATATATATATATATATATATATATATATATATATATATATATATATACACACACATATATATATACACACACATACATACACACAAACACACACTCCTACATTTCAATACAAATCACAGGTTTCACCTTCTCCCTAACGTTTTAAAATGTGCAGGTCATTGTATTACATTGTTGACCTTAATTTGGAGGAGTTTCTCATTGGAATGCTTAGGAAGGACGGCTGTAATTGTAAAATGTATCCTTTGCTTCTTGATCTCTGACTCATATGAAGGCTTTATTGTGTGTTCAGGCTACCTGCTTTCGATGAGAGAGTATGTAAAAGCGGTGAAGGTCGAATGTCTTGGTATCACGTATTTTTATAAAGCCTGTGAATAGGCATTAGCTAAGAATATGTCAATGAGGTGAAGGCAAAACAGTGAAGTCCCCTATCGATACCTTTGTGTTGCTGTCTCTATGGCAAGGATTTATCATATTACTAATTTGCGGGCAAAGAAAGACATCAATAGAAAAGTCAAGTGGATTATGCGAATCTAGCCAATTTATAAGAAAGTGGTAGATTTCTTCTGTGCTAATTATTTCTCGTGCTTAACATGTTGGTAGCCACACTCACATAAAAACAACTTTAAGGTATTCGCAATTAAAGAACAAAGCACTTATGTCACAAAGAACTGGCTTGCTGAATTTCTCAATCATTCACGTGTGCATTGATATGCTAATGCTTGAAAATGGCAAAGCAAGCAGCGCTAGCATCAGACACATTGTTTTCAGAGAAATCCATATCCCAATGGAATTACACTACAAATGTTTTTCAAGCATTCTGCTGTAGCTTGGCAGTGCTGTAAAATGTACAGGTACAAATTTGCTCTAAAAGTACAGTAACATGTCATTTAAATGCTTGTTAGTAAATAAAATTGTGTTTTACCCTTTTGATCAAAACAGTTCCTGACAAATACCTTAAGGGTCATGTATGACAAAATGCTTGGGAGAGCACCTGACTTGAATGAGGCTGTCATCAAAAACATGAAACACTTACTTTAGACGGAGCATTGTTTCAGCACATGCAATATGAAGTCTTAGATAATTTATATAAAAATGAAGATACTTATGTTAAAAGTCAAGAGGTCAGATGTACTAAGCATTTTAACTGTCACAAATACGCCAATTTATCATTTGCAACTGTTCAAATCCTTTTTCCTATATACTAATCATGTTTTAAAAGTTGCAAGATTTTTTCAGATTCCTAAAATGGGATTGCAAATGGATGCATTTTTAGTATCTGGAAGTGGTGTATTGTAGGTGTCTCTTCCAAATACCTAATTGCTATCTAATATATTAATAGTTTGCGACCCAAATTGGATCACAAAAGAAGGTAATAATGCATTCGCAAAAGGAAGGGGTCCCTTTGCGACCGTTGTTCCTTTGTGAATGTTAAAAAAAATATATATATATTTTGTAGAAGTGTTTGCAGTAACAACCAAAAAAGAAAAAAAATAAACTTCTCTTTTTAAACGCAGCCCGATTTATTTTAAGGAAACTGAGCTTCATTTAAAAGTACAGTTTAATTCATTGGAAGGCAATCACAGATATGTTGGTAGCCCAGCATCAGTAGATCACATCCCAGGATGACCTTGAATAGTAGAGAGCCACAATTTTCAACCTACATCATTAATATTCATGAAGTTGGTTGGATTGCAATTCATCATCATTTGGATTTTTAAGAACCGACCCATTAGTACGTATATTGTTTCTTAAAACAGTCTTTACTTGTGGGAAAAACACTAGTCATAATTTGCGACCAGATATTTGTGCATTTGGCCCAAAGTTCTAACTGTTGCAAATCAAACTAAGCTATAATGAGAAAGAAGAGAGCTAGCACAGGCACTGTTGTGGAAAGTACTCCACACAATAAGTTATGCCTGACATTTTTAGTAGTGGATAATTCTAGAGAAATCACTACTGGCCTCTTCATGTGGTACAAAACCAGCTGTATGCATTCAGAAGCTCAAGGTAATAAAAAAATGCTTCTTTCCATAAATGAAATCATAAACATTCACAAAACGTTAACGCAAAACACAAGCCCAGCAGAGCATTGGACATACGAATCAAAACTCACAGATAATCTGTCATGAAATCATTCTGCCTACAGAAAAGAAGAATCCGTACAAAATCAATTTTACTCACTATTCTAGTTTAGATACAAAAGAAAAAAGGCAATAACGCAAGCAAAGGTCTGAACAAAATACTAAAGCTACCCCATGCAGATTATCATATAGGGCTTGTACAGAGTTAGAGACCCAATGTGAATGATTTCCGTCTGTTGAAATCATTATTTGCAACACAATGCAAGGCAAAAGTTGATGTCTTTTTTTGTAATTCAAATGGAATGGGACAAAACGGCACAAAGGAATTAAGGTAAAAACTATTCCAGAGGAGGAGATCATCTCCTTTAGCTCATGAGGTGTACTGTATAATACCCAAGGACGGTAGATACTAGCGAGAAGACAATAGTTTAGAGACAAGGAAAACTCGCAGGAAAACATAATATGTACGACCCTTGGGCTGCCCAAAATGTGCATTGTCTTCAATGAAAGGACCTTATTCCTTACCCAGAGATAAATACATATCCAGAACCAGGATTGCGTACAGCCTTTACTGTTCACATAAATCTTAGCCTCTTGGTGGTGTGTTCTCAGCAGTGATAATCATGAGTTCAGAAGAAATTCAATGTCCAACAACTCTGCTGAGTTGGAAAAATGTCCTGCACCAAAGAACTTTGGACGAGTCACCACACAGAGTAGCAGTAATCATTACAAGATGGAAACTGTTGAACAGTTAACTGGGACAGCCAGAAAAAGTACCACTCCGACCAAAAGATAAGCCAGAAGTAGGCCCCATATCCGGGTAGTCAAACTCACTGGGTGGAAGGAGCCAACTGTTCTTAATATATGATACTGGGTTTCCAGTGCAGGAATGTATGTCAATTCAAACATTTCCTATATGTAAAGGTTCAAGGTACCACCACCACTAAAGCCACTATGCACACTCGAACATAGACACCAGTACATTCTAGAAGGAGAAGATAATACTGTTTTGGTACTTTGGTCCTGCAAAAAAGAAGAACTGTAGCAATTCAATGCAGAAAGCCAGAAATGTTTCAGGTCATAGTGGATTAATATCTGAAAACCTCTTTCAAATATCTGGCCATCCATCTCATGACAGGACAGACATGTTGATCACCTGTCAAGAAAAAGTCCACATGTGCATCACTACACACTGGGACTCCTTCAGTAGGTTAAATAAAGGCTAGCTGCTGGACCGAATGTTGAGGATGCTTTTCAAGGCATTTAGTGACATGCAATATTTGTGATATTCTCTAAGTAGAAATAGCATACCATTGCCAACATCTTGGATGAAGTTAATACCAAAGTCTATGACTTATTTTAGCCTAGAAGTCTCAGCAATAGATGTGTTGCCACTGACTATGGCAGTGAAATTGTCAAAGTAATGTTCAGTGCATTTCATCAGCATAACTGTGAAGGACTTCCTAAAATAAAGCAGCAGTCAACAACATACTAGCCTCCTGCCACAATATTTGGACTCAATTCAGATATTCTTTCAAAACCTGGAAGCAGTTGAGGATCATTCATAAAGGTAACAGAACAGTGGAGGGTGACAAATGGAGACTAGCTGAGATCATTATCCAAATGCCAGTGCATTTTTACTTGGATTTTGACAAAGTAAGTCAGCAAGGAAAGTACCATGAGCCAAGCGATCACAAAGGTGCACTGTTACAAATGGGTTCTTTGGTTGGAATTCTGATTGCCCCCTGTCCAATCAAGGACCCATACTATAGTCAGGGCAAAGGAAAAACACACCCGGTTAACCCCTGATCATCCCCTTGGTAGCTTGACACGAGCAGAAAAGCTTAACCCAGAGACAATGGGTAAAGTATTTGTACCAACACACACAGTAATACATTAAAACCACTACAAAATAACTCAACACCAGGTTAGACAAATAGTCTATATTTATCTGAGCAAAACAAGACCCAAATGACAAATCCAACATACACAGGCAAAGTTATGAATTTTTAAAGATTAAACTTCAATGTAGTGCTTAAAAAGACAAATGCTTCGATGAGGCAATATCAAAGTGTTGTGATGGAGTCGTTCCCAACAATCAGATGCCAATGGCACCGGTCACGGAGTCACACAAACCCCCAGGTACAATACCTTGTGAAAATGAGGAAACAAGTCGGTGTTGATGTTGGGGATCGTGGCATCGCTGGATCCAAGGCGGCGTTGGTTCCGGTGCTGCGGAGTGGTGGTGGTGAGGTGGAGGCGGTGCAAAAAGTTGGATTCATGCACTTCCGGCACAGTGTGGTGCGGCAGCTTCCACAGAGTTGCGGACTTCAGTAAGGCGGCATCGGCGTCAAGCCTGCAGGGTCGTCGCACTCCAGTGAGGACCACTGCTTCGGTTGCAGGTCACAGGATTTGGCAGCGGCGTCAGTCTGGAGTCGTCCGAAGTTGGTTTCCTTGGACATTCTCGATTTTCCACCAGCTTCTCCTTTCGAGGGCCCAGGGATTGGATTAGGCACCACTTGGCAGTGCAGGAGTCTCAGCAGAGCCCAGGTGCTGGCAGAGGAAGTCTTTGATGGCCCTGAAACTTCAGAACAGGGGGTAAGTTCAGTCCAAGCCCTTGGACATTCTTCTTAAGCAAGAATATACCACAAAGTCCAGTCTCTGTTCCCTTTCACAGGCAGAAGCAGCAACTGCAGGATAGCCCAACAAAGCACAGTCACCGGCAGGAGCAGCACTTCTCCTTAGCTCTTCAGTTCTTCTCCTTGGCAGAGGTTTCTCTTGCTTCTAGAAGCAAATCTTAAAGAAATCTAAAGTTTGGGGGTTTGAGTCCACTACTTAAACCCCTTTCTGCCTTTGAAGTTGTCCAACTTTAAAGAAAAGTCTCTGTTGCTTGCAGGATTCTGCCTTGCCCAGGCCAGGCCCCAGACACACACCAGGGCATTGTGTGAGGGCAGGACAGACCATTTAGGTGTACGTGACCACTCCTCCCTCCACTCTAACCCAGATGGCTCATCTGATTATGAAGACTACACACCAGCTCCCATTGTGTCACTGTCTAGAGAGGAGTCACAATAGCCCAACTGTCAGTCTGACCCAGACAGGGAATCCACAACCAGGCAGAGTCGCAGATTGGTTTAAGCAAGAAAATGCCTACTTTGTAAAAGTAGCATTTTCAAACTAAATCTAAAATGCAACTTCACTAAAATATGTATTTTTAAATTTGTGAGTTCCGAGGCCCCTAAACTCCACATTTCCATTTGCTCTCAAAGGGAAACTGCACCTATAAGATATTTAAAGGCATCTCCCATGGTACCCTATGAGACAGAAAGGCCTTGCAACAGTAAAAACTGAATTTGGCAGTATTTGACTGTTAGGACATGTAAAAACACGCAAATACATGTCCTACCTTTAACATACACCGCACCATGCCCATGGAGCTACCTAGGGCTTACCTTAGGGGTGACTTACATGTATAAAAAGGGAAGGTTTGGGCCTCACAATTGGGTACACTTGACAGATCAAATTGACAGTTTAAAAACTGCACACACAGACACTGCAGTGGCATTTCTGAACCATGTTTACAGGGCTACTCATGTGGATGGAACAATCAGTGCTGCAGGCCCACTAGTGGCATTTGATTTACAAGCCCTAGGCACCTCTAGTGCTCTTTATTAGGCACTTACTGGTAAATAAATATGCCAATTATGAAAAAAAAGCCAATTCCATATATAATTTCATGTAGGGATCACTTGCACTTTAGCGCTGGTCAGCAGTGGTATGGTGCCCATAGTAACGATAAACAACAAAAACAGAGTCCAGCACACAGCAACAACCTGGGAAGCAGAGGCAAAAAGGTAGGGGAGACCACGCCAAGGATGCCCGGTCTAACATGCACATGTTGCAGGAACAAACATTTACTAATCTCAGTGAAGAAGCTGGTGCTTAGGTCAACAGCTTAATCCATCATGAGAAAACAAATAAAAGGTTGCAAAAAAAGTTTATGTCCTTCAAAGAGTACATCTGTGCCACAATACTGTAGTCACAGAACAAATAATTATCTGTCTACTTTCAGTCGTTTTTCAGCAGTAGATGTTTCAATTTACAGGAATCGAATCTTTAGGAGAGTAGGTGACTTAGGTAAATGATTGATTGCAAATTTAAGGCTATAGCTAAACAGAACTGCTGCCTTCAACCTCCAAAGAGCACAGTATTGGCTTAGTATCCAGAAGCATGTTGCAACTGCGGCAGCACCCTCCTGTGGGAACACCATCACCCACTAATAAATATATAGCACCAACAGCTTCATTTCCAACATCTGAAATGGGTTGGTTTATGGATACGCAGGACTTCATTTAAGCACAGGTAACCTGGTGGACAGCTACCTGGGTCAAGACCAACTTATCTACTTCATCCGAAGAAGGAGCAATGGCCAGCACTCAGCAGGATGGCAACAAGGTATCTAGCATGTACTTTAGCCAGTGTAGATTCAGAGTGTGTATTCAGTGCAGCTGTGGCAAATGCCATGGTCAAAGGACAAGTCTCTCCTCAGAACGAGAGCCTGCTGATTATATAAATGAATGAACATTTAGTGGCCAAAAATGATAAGGCTCCAGAAGACAGACCTGTTGATGTGGGAAATTTCTCAGACATCACAACTGTAGTAAGTGATCATCCTCCAAACAATCTCCCTAAATGTGAAGATGAACTTTACTTAACAGATTTAAAACAAAAACATAACAGATATATCTGCTGTGAGCTTAATTGTTATATTCGGTGTGTGGCTATTGCAAATAAACTGAAATGACCAATGTGCATTTAACAGATGAACAATCAAGGAGGGGACACCGATTCTAGTCTGGTGACTGAGTGGTGAGAGGTGAAAACCTAATTCAAATTTAGGGTCATCTGTAGCCTTGCAAATAAAATGAGCATTTGTATCTAAGTCTGCAATGGAAGCCTCCATTTCCTAAAAAACAGATACCTTCTATGCCTAAACATTCAGTCCCATGCTCAGCTGTCAGCAAAGGTTCAAAGGATTGCACTGCTTAATTATGTATCTTTCTTCTATAGGAATAAAAGACACATAGGTAAGTGGACATGTCACTTAGAACAGTTACCTTGCATCAATGAATGATTGATGGCACAATCTTAGGTAAACCAGGTATGTAATGCTTGGGTAATCATTCTGGATCAGTGCTTTCATGTGTCTCAGGGAGTTTTACTTGATTGATCTTTTGTCAAACTGAAGTCCATTGTCTCTTGGTTCTTCTGTGACCACTCAGCTTACCTTACTAGACTAAGACTCAATTTCTATTTATTTTCTTTTTGAACCAGTCCATCTCATTTGGGAAGAAATAAAATCCACAAGTACTGTCAAAAACATTCAGAAAATGTACCATTACCCATCTACTTGTATGGCAAACAAGAAGACTGAAATAAACAGACCTTCCCCTGAGGATTGGAAAGAAATGGGCTGATGAGAATATTACAGACTAGTGGAAAATCCTAACTAAGTGGTTGTGAAACTGCTGAGCACAACTAAAGTGTGTTAATGTTTGGATGATCAGGAAACATGGAGCTAGTTGACTGTGATCAGTACAAGAAGGACACCTAAATAATAGTACCAGGGCCATCTGCTCAGCATTGTGATTGCCTGTGTATCCATGCTTCCTCTGCCTCTCCAATATTGCCATTTTCCTTTTTCATTCCACAGGTATTCTCTTTCTCAAGCACCCTCCATTAAGCTCCTGCTATGAAGGTCAGCCCTGCTCTCACAACGAGCGATGCCAAAAGAATGCAGTTGCACCATGTATACAGTATGATTTTTCTTTTTTGAACTGTGTGCCCCCCTCCCACTCCTTGAGTTTGCATTCCAGCCTAGATAATGTTTAACTATCTAGGAAGTCAGTGAGTTGCTAAAGAACATTTAAATAGGTTAACTTAATTGTCATCTTCTTTCCATAACAGATGTGACCTGTTTGTGGAGTTGATGAATGCTGTTCTTGTCTCCCTTTCACCTTTCCCTACTCATTCATTCATGAAATAGCTTGTACTCTTCCCTTAGGTTAGGTGATCTGTTATGCAGTTATCTACTCATCACCAACAGATTTCACACTTGGCAGGGCAGATGTGGTGCAAGAAATGCTACACTGTGCTAGGTGGGAGGTTACCAAAAATTTCAAAATTTGCCCACACCACCCCTCTAGTCTTACTCTAGCAAGAAGACCAAGAAGTACTTACCTTTGATAATGCACTTTGTGGTGGATTCTTTACCCTATCACAGATTCTTCACCTATTAGTCCATATGGAGTAAAAGACTAGGCAAGAATGCTGTTCACCAAAGACAGCTACAGCAAGGACTTTGAAGATCTTAGACAACTTGATACCCTTAACACAACATGGACAGTAGCAATTCACCAGATCCTCCTATCACCACAAACTGTCTAATACGAATGAACCAGACTATTCCAATCAATAAGAGAGGAATTGTCTGGAAGAGGTCACAAGGAATTGGCCCATTAATCTAAAACAAAAGCACAAGGACCTTCAGCAAGAGAGAAGTCTAGATCACTCACAAAGACCAATGGATGACCTAGAAATGTTTACACCTTGCTCTGAAAGTATGGTTTTGTTGGGCGACCTCTTGTGGTGCTCTAGTAGTATGTCTCTATGAAAGATGAGGGTGCTACATATTCTTCCGTGAAGGCAGACTCCAATGCTTATACTTCACAATGATTTGAGCTTCTGCTATGACACCAGTATACACCCACTCATTCATCTGGCTATTAATTACCATTTCATCCCACTGCTTTAAACTGCACTGTATAACTCCATCCCCCTTACTAAGACCACAAACACACACTTAGGTATTGATAATTATTCTCCAGGACCACCCTGCATGGTCCTGGCTCTTGAACAGGACTTGTCTTTGCATGGAGCCAGACACTGTCTTGAGTGGCTGATGCTTCACCCTCTAACAGTTGATACTTTAAATTCAACATAACTTAACCTTGAGTAATACCCCATTCTCCGAGGGGCTTAGCTAGAGTGCACACCATTACTCCATCACTTACACCACATAACTATCCACAGACCCCTCTCACAGGATCTCTTCTTGGGAACTAGCTTTGCATTCTCTCCTTTGGGCACACTCATAACAGGTGTACATCCCCCCTCTACTGATCAAGATATGTATGGACCTTTGAGAGCTTCAACAGAGCAGAGCCGCCTACTCTGATCCATGCAACTGTATGAGACCATGTACACTACTGCCCTCTTGATCAGATCCCAGAAGACACATATATGGTGGTCACATGAAAACTGAAAGTTATCCCCTTGAATTTCAATTGTCTCAATCTAAAGGCAAAATACAAGAAACTTTTATCCTTTCTAAGCCAGGGCCAACCAGACAGAGCACTGATTCAGAAACACAACTCTCTCAGAAACAAAGAGCAAAACTCAGAAGGGATTGGGTGGGAAGGGAATACCATGCTTATGGGGGCCCTTGTCTGAAAGACGAGTCTCCTTCACCCTGCCTATATTACAAAGGGGGAGTAGCAATCTTAATCCAAAAAGGGATACCCTTCAGTGTACTGAAAACATGGACTGACCCAGAAGGGAAAGATATTTTATACTTCAAGGCTCACATCCAAGGCCAGTCACTGGTCCTAGGTTCAGTCTATGCCTTAACAAGTAACAAGGACCACTTTATGAGCTTCCTGGACCGTATACCATTTTCCATTCCACAAACCAGTACTAGTAGGAGATTGGAATCTGGTGTTGGACCCAGTGCTGGACAGATCCAACCACTTCACCCTTGGTAGACGCAGAGACAGGTTATTTCCTGACATTAATAGACTCCTGGGGAATAATAAAACCATCTGACCTTGACTATACATTTATCTCATGTTTGCATGGTACCTGCACGAGGACTGACTTCTTTCTATGATTACCCCCCTCCCTCCCTCCCTACCTTTCACCACAAAGGCATAATTATTTCAAACACCACTTTGGGCCATGATGCAATAACACTGCAATTGACCTTAGACATGCTGTCATGGCCCCTAGACAATGGCTGTTCAACACCTCCAGATTTAAATCACAGGAAACCAAATGAAAAGTAGCATACAATTCTAAGTAAGGAAAGATCATCAGTCTGTAACCTCTCATCAGGAACTGCAGAAGGCAGGCAAGCCATGTATATGTGGGTAATTGAATGACAGGCTCAGATAAAGCAAACAAAGCTAAAACAACATGTAGCAGTTATGCTAGGTTACAACAAGACACACTCAAGTTACATTCAAGGACCTCCTACAACCAAAATCTGAACGTAATGGTCTATATACCAAACTAAAAAGCTGCTATTCAACCTTAAAAAGAGGTATTATGAGAGAGGGGAAAAGGCAAGGCGTTTACTGGCCTATCAGTTGTGTCAGTAAGAAGCCACATGCACAAAAGCTATTCTTTGAAATGATAATGATGAGACTCACGCACACCCAACAGACATATTGCAGGCTTCACTTTACTTTTATGATAAGCTGGGTACATTGGAAAGCCTTGAGACTTTCCAGACAGGAACTGTGTTTCTTTCTAAAAATGAATGTGCCAAAACTCACCACTGAAGAAGCTGTTCAACTATCGGAGAACATCACTGAGGATGAATATGACAGGTCATTGACCCACTTTCCTCCTCCAAGAGCCTAGGAAGGATGGCTACTTTACAGAATTTGAGAAGATTAAGAAGACCGCTGTTCCCTTGTTACCTAAAATGCTGAACAATATACAAGGTGTTTCTTCGCTATTATCTGACACTAACAAAGCAAGAATCAACATGATCCTCAAACCAGGCAAAGGTCCTCAGAGTTGTGCAAGGTATCCGGCTGATTATTGTTGACCTCAAGATCCTGGCAAATGGCTTTGCTAAGAGGCTGAAGAGCCTACTGCCATCATTTATACACCACGATCAAGTGGGATTCACCCCACACTGAGCCTTGGCATCTCACCTGCGCTCCCTGGCACAAGTCCTTTAGCACTTACAAAATAACGACGAGAAACTGGTGATCTTTCTAGATGCTGAGAAGAGCTTTGATTGGTTTGGGTGTGGTTAGGTATTTCAGTTACTGGAATGTATGGGCCTGTGGCAAGAGTTTATTACCAAAGTGAGATGGTTATATATAGACCCAATGACAGTGAATCTTGCAACAGAAATTTATCTCAACCAGTAGGAGCAACAGGGAAACCCAGCAGGGCTACCTCCTATCTCCCTTACTGTTAGTGAGTGGCTTTAATTGCTGATTCCAGATCTCTACTGGTAATCCTTTCAGCTTACCCATATGCATTATTTCATGGCTGACACCTTAGAAACGCCACAATCACCCCATCAAAGCTGTTAGGTAAAGTAGGTGGCATGTTGTTGGACTGGCTCTGTCTGCATGGGTCACCCCACAACATTTTGCCTTCATCCCTCTCATTTTTGATGATTTTTTGTTGCCTTTAGGATTCTGTGCACTTTAACACTCCTAACCAGTGGTAAAGATCTTGTGCTTTCTCTGTAAACATGGTAAGATAGGCTTACACCTGACTGGCATATTCAATTTACTTATAAGTCCCTAGTAAAGTGGTATATCAAATACCCAGGACCTGTAAATGAAATGGCATTAAAATATATATATATATATATATATATATATATATATATATATATATATATATATATACATACATATTATATCCAAAAGGGCAATCCAATAGTCCCTTGTGGGTCTGGGTATTAAAAAGTCAGGTAGGTAAGGATGCCAACAAGGGATTTGTTCAGCAGACAATTTAACACATAAATCTATTAAACATTCGAGATGTGCAAGCATGATATCACAACTTAATTAAAAGATGTATACTTAATTTTTAACGTTTTTTTTTAAAGAAAATACATTTCAGAATGCAAGTGTACGTATTTGTGTCACATTTATATGGAAGTACAGGAGTTCAAAAAAATCTATCTCATAATATTTTGACAGTGATCAGTGAAGTACTTTTTTTTTTTTAGTTAGTTTGCCATTTGTTAATGTATGTTCAAGCCCACTTTCTAGGCATACAACAAGAGCCTTATAATTTACAAAAGAACTAGGCTCTGAACAGAAACTTTGGCCCATATTTATACTTTTTTAGCGCCACATTTGCGCCGCTTTTTGACGCAAAAACGGTGCAAACTTCCAAAATAAAATTTTATTTTGTACGTTTGCACAGTTTTTGCATCAAAAAGCGGCGCTAATGGGGCACAGAAAAAGTATAAATATGGGCCTTAATGACTAAAGAAAAAGTTAGGTTATGTGTTGATGTTTTGATCTCAGTTGTTATGCATCTGTGAGGCAGTCTACAGGACTGTATCATTTCATGAAGATGAAGGCCCCCACCGAGAAAGTTTTCGTAGTTGCAATATAAATTCTGTAATTGGATTATTTGCTGAAGACTCGGCATGCATATACATCTCAAAGATAAATCATTGTGCTTGCCCTGGCCAAAGTAGTCCTAGCGGAGTTACGTCAAAATTGCCTGTCTTGCTCAGCATTCAATGTTAGCTTCAAACTAACGTCTTGTCCCACTCCTTTCTTCTTCGCAGCAGAAAATCCTTTTCAGATGACCTTCAGTAAAACGGTATTCGGCCTTCTGGAACTGTTGTCGGCTACAGCATCATCCTGATGGAGATTTTTGACTTCCAAAAATCCAAACATAGAAATCTCCACCACAACTTCCTCCAGCAGCTCCCTGATGACAACGCTTCCTCCTCTGACACTGCCTGAAGCCGTATCCCACTGAACTTTACCATCTCAGAAATTTTTTTCCCAGAATTTCTTCTAAGTCCGAAGGTGAGCACCAACCATGCCCAATACTCTTCTTGTATCTGACCCGCACTCCATCGTGGTCAGCCATATTTGACCCAGTCTAGGGTTAGTAAATGACCATGATTGGTACTTTGATCTTTCAGGCACTAGATTTTTCCTTAAATTTTAAAAATTCATAACTCCAGTTCTAGGGATTTGATTTTTATCATTTAGGGTCAAATAATTTATTAAAATGTTCTCTCTTTTTCTAAATTGGTGTGAGACGTTACTTGTGTTGTGTTTTCACTTTATAGCAGTTTGTGTGCTGCATAAATATTTTATAAATTGCCCCTAAATTAATCCTGACTGCTTTTGTGCCAAGCTTCCAGATGATTAGCCACAGGTTAATTTAGTGACGTGTGTGGTTCACCCTGACAGAGACTGTGGCTGTTGCTTGAACAGAGGTCACCCGCCCCACCCCACCCCACCCCAATTTAACCAACAACATAATTTTTCACAGATGGGCACTCTTTATTCATAAGACAAACACAAAATGATTCATTCTTCTTTAGCTCTCGAAGGCAATGGTTTAAGACTGGCTAAAGGCACATTGACTGCTCCTTATAGATAGCGCACTACATAAAGAGACACCAATTTAGGGTGCACTAAATAAAGAGACACCGATCTAGGGTAAAAGCAAAGTATGGTTAGGCACACTTAAAGCAGTTTGGTCAGACTTCCAATATGCTGGGTTGTCCACAATAGACCAACTACTCTAAGAAAGCTAAATGATGTAATTTGCAGAGCCACACACCAAGTTCACACTCACCACTAGACATTACAGGAGATACCAATTACAATTGTGGCATTACCTCACAACAGCATTATGATCCAATCCCATCTCCCTTCCTCAATCACCTCTACAGTCGTACTTAAGAACCTGTGGAACTTTTAAAGGGGTGGTATCAAGGTTATACAACATCCTCCTAGAAGGAGTTTATTAAGCCCACTGGGATTGCAATTAAGGGGCTGGTGGACATACCACTTAAACCTCAACCTTTCCACAGATGACTGGACAGATCTACTACACCATTACACAATACACCAGAAAGAGCTCATCTTGAAGTCAGGCTACTAAGCAGGTGGCACTGGTCCCTACACAGGCTGGTTCAGGTGACAATCTCCCCCTCATCAGTGTGCTGGTGGAACCACCAATCAAACAGCAATATAATTCACATAGTCTGCGAGTGTCAAAGAGTAAGGTCCTACTGGAGATTGATATAAACCAGTGCTGGGATCACGCAAGACTTGAAAAGCTCTGCAGCTATACTACATGACAAAAAGCCATATCCAGAGATGACCCTCCAAGAGGGCTGTTGGTTCACAACTGCTCTTGCGGTTGCCAAAATATGCATACTCCAGAGATTTTGTTGAAAGAAATTTTCTTAGCAGCATCAATAAGCAAGTCTTAAGTAAAATAAATGATCACATCCACTTTTGAAAAAGTGTGAGCCCTTTCTTAAAAAAAATAAAAGTGAATAACTTACACCTATGCCTGAATCATCAGAACGCTCTATAGAGTTAGGATATACCAAACCGCCTAAGCAGAAAATAATTCTCACTCCACAGGGGTATATACGATAGCCTGATGGCGATTACACATTACGAACAAACAGGTATAGGTCTCAAAGTGATCCTTTCCTGAAAACCCGGGAAAGACGCCAGCCGGAGATTATGCCACATAAACTGGTTTTGTAATGAGGGCTGCCTACAAAATGTAACCTTATGCATATTTATTTAATGGCACAGACGCTAGTGGGTGGGTCTGCTTCTTTAGTCTATGATTTGTAAGTTGTTTCATATGTCTGGAAAATCACAATAACAATTACTATTAAAAAAAACATGTCGGAAAAATTAAAAATAAACCCACCCGCACCACCTACAATAGGCTCAATATCCCTTCCTAAACCGTCAAAAAACTATCTCCTGCTTCACCAACTGTCCCACCCTCATCAACCACAACAGACCCTACCCCCACCTCCCTCCAACAACTGCCCCTCTATGAAGTTCTGTCATTTTTTTGTATCTGACTCTGGTCCTTCCTCCAGGCCTTCGACAATTTGCTGGAGGAGTATTCTATTTGAGGGAGCAGAGGGGTGTGCTATTTTGACACACGGCAGGCTCAGCAGCCTCTGGTGGCTACGGCCATGGTACTAGCTGGATTACACCAGCCTCGCATTACGGCTCTGAAATGAGCTTTGTTAGCGAGAACAGGGCTCATGTCTGAGCTCAAATGCCCACTTCCACCGCTTTTGTTTTTGCAAAGGAGGATGAGGAACCAGTCCATTAACTTTTTTCTGCCTGATATTATATCAAAAATGCTTTTATCACATCTATTCGATCACAAGGTATCGTGCTCAAACTATGCAGGAAGCTACAGGTGATGTACTTGTTCGAGGGGACCAGGCTTATTTTCGTCTTTAAATTCTGATCCGCAGCGAGAAAGAAAGAAAGAAGCAAAGAAAGAAAAAAAGAAAGAAAGATAGAAAGAAAGAAAGACAGGGAAGGAAAAAAGAGACAAAGAGGGAAAAAAGAGAGGAGGAAAAAAGAGTAAGAAAGAAAGAAAGATAAGTAAGGAGAGAAAGCAAGAAAAAAAAAGAAAAGAAAATAGTCATTGCGAAGCAATACAAATAACTTTGTTTCTATCACTTACATGTCAGAGTCGCCACCTCAGTCCCAAGGAGGTTGAGTACGTCCTGCTTGCGGTCTATGCCAACAGCTCAGCAGTTCATGACTTGCTGCGGTGTCCTTGTGACAGTCTTGAGGTGGCACTTCCTGCCCCACACTTGTCCCCAACACTCCTTCCTCTCTACTAAGGACTCTGGGCCTGCTGCCAACGTGAGCAGGGAGTGGCACTACACCAAAAACAAGAAGCGCTGCTACCTCCTCCTCACAAAAAGTGTTTTACTAGGTTACTCTCTGGAGCCAATAGTAGATGTGAGACTGGGAATAGGTGCCTTGCGGCTCACTGTCAGTCTCTGCTGCACTCTGGGGGCGCATGGGGGTGACAAAACAAACACGCTAAAGAGACAGGGGAAAGACCAATTAATTAAAGCCCAGGCGCTGGGAAAGGAGACAAAATGTGAAAAGAAACTTCAAAAGATGGGAGAGATGGACGTAAATGGCATGGATGAAGTAGGACTGGCGAAAGAAGTTTGGGAATATGAGGCAGGATCAGTCTGGAGTCACGCCCTAATCAAAATAGCAGCAAGGGTGAGGTATGCCTGTTTGCACTATTTTATTCCAAAATATGTCTTGGCATCATTTTTGTGCGTGTAATTACATACAATCTCCCAATCTGGGGGGAATTTTGCTTAATTATGTTACTGTATATTACGTGAATTTTCAACTCCCTAATATTTACCACATATCAAATACAAAACCCAGCAAAGCCAGTATCCGGTGCACAACAAGGTTGGTCAGCGCTCATCTAGGATTGCTTACCCTCTAATTACAATCCAAAAACTCATCAAAAACAAGAAAGGATAGTACTCACAAACTTCAGTACAAAATGTATTCATCAAACAACCCAGTGAGCATCCGTGATGTGATGCGTTTCGACCTGAAAGGTCTTTCTCTTGGCCAAGCAGAACTCCCTTGCCTATTTCTTCTGCATATCCTGCAAAAGTAGACCCTGTTCATAAAGCTCTGTTGCAATACATTCGGGGACTTGTATTTCATCAAGATGATGCTTTTGATGACGTACTGTGGCGTTGTTCCTTTATCTTTGACAGTCAAAATTCAATTAAAAATTACAAAACGCTGATCATGCATGATTCATGCTTGTTTTCCTGCTAACAAGAATTGCAGTGATGCCCCTCTGAAGAGAAATGGTCCCATTTTTATTACATCTTGAGTAATTTGATAAAATAGATCAAATGATTCTTTGTGCTGTTTATTTCCACTGAAACACATTTTCTGGTCAAACTAGCAAAAGGCAACTGTAATGCTCATTATCTAAAGAAACATTGCCTGTGTATTATTATTTTCAACCAGACAAGCTAACGTCGGTCTTATCAATTTTACTCCAAATGCACAGAGTTCCTTGGAAAACCTCTGAACCACATCTACTGAAATACTTGGATTTAAGTTGAACGGCAATTTCCTCACACAAACCCCTCCCCTTTCATCCTTTGTGACCATCTCAACTGCATAAAATTCCAGTAATTCTTTATCACGGTTATGAATTTTTTGGCTAACAGTTTTACTACAATGTAGGAACATTTACAAGATATAATTACACATACGTGCTCAGAACTCTCTTTTTAATGTAAAGGTTGTGCTGCCAATGTATTTGAGTTGGCATGGCAGAGACAGTGTAACCACTCGCAGAATTCAAATGTGGTATTATTTCCGGTTTCTTTCCACTCCAATGTCCTTTTAGGTAGACACTTATCCGCATAGTTTTATTGTTCTCTTCTGAAGTATGCACTAATATGTCTGAGTGACTTCCATTTCCAATATGTGACGCTATGATGTAGTACTAAAGATCTTTGAAATCTAGGTCATCTTGAATGAGGTTTCAATATCTTTGAAGGATGTATTCTATTTGCGTGGATTCTATCGTGACTATCGATCATTGTTATCCTGTCATCGTTTTTCTATTTCTTGTTTGGTTGATGAAGTTTAAGCATCGGCTTGTTTTTGCCTTCCATAATCCTTTTTGTACAACCTTTTATGGACACCCCCTTGCCAATTTTTTTTTTTTAGAACTTATGGCTGTGGAATTCAGGCTCAATTGGTCGGTTCCTCCTCGGTCTTAGGAATTTGCAAAATAAGGCACTGTATTTCAACCCTTGAGGATGGCGACTGCAAGAGGATAAAATACCATTTTGCTGTAGTTTCACAATGAACAGGGCCGGCTTTAGCGCATGTAACGCCCAGTGCGACAGTAAGTCTTGGCCTTCCTAGAGGTGAAGCCTTGAGTGGGTCATGGTGCCGCTTCCTTCCTCAACAACGGTAAAAATTAGCATAACACACTCTCCATTTGCATATATGGTTTACGCCACTGCACTTTTCATGCGTACTTATGGAAAAAGTGCCAAGTTTGAGCAAATCAGTACACACTAAAAAGGCTGCTAGGCGAGTTGTGTGCGTGTACAAATTCATCGTACAATGCAGTCCGTGAGGCAGTGAACAGCATGCTCTCATGTCTATGTCGCTGTGCTGTGGTTACAGGCTGGAACGTAATCTTAGTACAAATGCTCGAAATAACTCGTGTTACTGTAAAATTTATCTCCTTTGCTTGCTTTGGTTCCAAGCCTTTTGGCTTTGTCAGTGTTTGTTTTGTCACAATTATTGTGAAACACCATCGTTCATTAGTGCTCATGTGCCCTTGCCAAACCCACCCTATGAGGTCCGACCGGCCTGCCCCCCCACTTCTACTCTGAAGCCATCCTCAGCAGCCCCCCCTTGCAATAACTCATGATGCTCAAGCTGGGGATGACAGGTCAAAGTTTAATTTCATTTGTGTCACACATCATGTCTCGTGGCAATAAATCATGTTGATAGGTCATAGCAATAAACACACCCAGGCAGGTCATATATCATAATTGGGCAACAAAACATGGGTATGTCATAAATCATGCTAACAACTCAATTGACAGTTGTCACCTTCACCGTTTTCCCTTCAAGCTGGAAGGTTTGGTGCAGCAGCTTCTAGGCTTCCCTTGCTACCCATGTGTGACAATCGAGGCCAGTCTAGCAATCGGGGGCTGCAAGAACCGTGTTTGCTTTGAGACTCACCTTCTAAAGGCATCTGCACAACCTTACTGGCAGTCTTTACCCTTCTTTTTGACAAACCATCCGCCCTAAGGAGGTGATGCCACATAGTAGCAAATAGTAGTGCTGCCTCACCGGACTCTCTTTGCTTGCAGCTGTGACACCCACCAGCCATTTCAGGTGAGGTTGGGTGGGATCAGCTGTTAAGTAGAATGATATGGGTCCTATGCACCAAGGCCTTTTGGCTTCACAAAGGACACACCCACTTCCGAACACAGGTCACTTTGAACCCCACATGCCAATCCCTGCCCCGGATTTATGCAAGCTTACATGTGGTGGATACCAGAAGCCCAGGAAGAATGTTGGTGGGAGGCATAGCAGGAGAAAAGGCAACCAGTCCCCATCATCTTATAATGCAGCCTCAAGGACTAACATCCGTCGGGGGCATTAGCCATAGTTCCTCCAAGTTTACAGTTCTGCCTTCCCGACTGCTTTAATCCCTCCCTATGAGGGCTATCCGTCTGACTGGCTTCTCCCTTTTACTTTGACACTACCCCCAATGCCCTCCCCCTTGCAATTACTTGCCAAACTCGAGTCCGAGATGACATGTCGCAGTTTGTTTTCATTGGTATCAGACATCATGGCCCTCATTACAACATTGGGCGGCAAAAGCCGTGCAGAAGACCAGCAACACACCGCCGCGGCAGCGGAATTCCGCCACGGTTATTATGACCCACTGCTCGGAATCTGCCAAAATTCAGACACCCACACAAGTCCGCCACACCAAAGGTCAGTGATAAACTGGCGAAAACAAAACCTCCACCGTCAGGCCAACAGAAATACACCCACACTATCACGACACACGAATCCACGCGGCGGTCATTCAACCGCGGTATTCCATTGGCGGTACACACCGCTGCACTCAAAATACACACACATTTACAAAACAGTACCACATTGGACAATTCCAAATACACACACCTGAGACACATACACACACCACTCCCACACACCCATTACAATATAAAACACACACCCACATCACCCACAAACCCCTACGACAAAATTACAGAGAGAGACACTACAAACAACTACCAAGCATCCACAGGCACACAATACCATCACCCACATAACTTCCACGCACCTCACACAACACCCCACTAAATATCAACCCACTTATCACTACACACATCACCCCACACATCACCCACACCACCCCATGGCACGGCAAAGACACCCCAGGTTCTCTGAGGAGGAGCTCAGGGTCATGGTGGAGGAAATTGTCCAGGTAGAGCCACAGCTATTCGGATCACAGGTGCAGCACACCTCCATAGCCAGGAAGATGGAGCTATGGCGCAGAATAGTGGACAGGGTCAACGCAGGGGGACAGCACCCAAGAAATAGGGATGACATCAGGAAGAGGTGGAACGACCTACGGGGGAAGGTGCGTTCCGTGGTCTCAAGACACCTCATCGCAGTACAGAGGACTGGCGGCGGACCCCCACCTCCTCCCCCACAACTAACAACATGGGAGGAGCAAGTCTTTGGCAATTCTGCATCCTGAGGGCCTCGTAGGAGTAGATGGAGGAATGGACTCTGTTAAGTCAAATCTTAACTATTACATCCCCCACCCTACTTGCATGCTATCACATACCCCCACCCTCACCCTCACCCCATCACTCCAACTCCTCACAAATGTCCCAACATCACAAACCACACATCCTAACACCAAGCCCTGCATGCAACAACAAAGCATGGACACCCATCACCAAAGCATGGCCACTGCACATACCCATATACCCCCCTAAAACACCATCACACAAGGACCCACACAAGAATGCAAGCACTGGGGTACAGGGTCACCCACCCATTGCACACCATGGCACACACAGACGTAATAAACATCCTTTTATACCCCTGCAGGACCCCTACCCAACGTCACCGGACAGGAGGGTCCACACATGTCTACACCACCAACAGAAGAGGCCCACAGTGATGACAGCAGCTCTGTCCAACTGGATCTAGATGGCCAGCCCGGCACATCTGGGACCTCTGGACAGTCGGTTCCCCTGACACAGTCACAGGCCACCACAGAGCTTCCCCCCTCTGGAACCCAGCGGGCCCATACCTCTGTCCCCAGGACACGTCAAGCAGCAGTGTGTCCACCACTACAGGGAACCCAGGCTAACCCACCACCCAACAACAGGGACCTGGGGGCAGTGGCAGTGGGCACACGGTCCCGGGGACGGAGGCACAGGAACACAGGGAAACTGGGAGGGCTGCTGTGCGACAGGGGGAGAACAGGCCCAGGGAACCCACTCTCCACGAGGCCCTCTCCAACATCCTGGGAGCCTACCACCATTCCCAGGAGACGATGGCAACGGTACTGGCCAAGTTTCAGGAGACCCAGCGCCTGCAGGAGGAACAGTATTTGGGCTTCAGGGAGGAACACAGATCCATCAATTCCACCCTGGGCACCATCGAAGGGGTGCTGAAGGAAGTCCTCAACACCAGGAGGGACACTGTGGCACAACAAGGGGCCCCTGACACTAGCCTGGACATTGAACTGCCCACCACCTCCGCCGGCGCTAGTGGACAGGAGGCACCGCCACAGGACCACCACACCAGCACCCCACCCCCTGCAGAGGGAGAACCACCCCGCAAACGGTCCCTGAGATCCAGGACAAAGGCAGAGAACGATGCCAAGACCCCCGCCAAGAAATGAGACCACCCTGAATGTTATCCTTCTGTCCCACCTTGTCACCCTGTCCATCCTCAAACTGCCCCAGCTCCACTTCCTATGCCCATTTGGGCAATGCACCTGTGAGACTAATAGACTGGACTCTGCCATGGACATTCCTCCACCATCACTCCTCACCATTTTACAACCCCCTCCAATATTGAGCACTAAAATAAACACACTTAAAGCACAAAACAATCTAAAGTCTGTCTGTGATTTTGAAATAGTGTATTAGCAATTACAGTGCCAAAATGCTCTTTCAAATGTAATGTCAACATACCTATGTCACACAGCTCTAGTCCATGAGGAAACAAAGCAGATGTCACACAGTGGGACCCACATCTGTGAAATCGTAAGGGAAAGTGGCAACTCAGTGACCATACACTGGGTGAAAACGACAGACAGTAGAGAGGTAGTAGTGTCAAAGTACATGTAGTAGGCAGGTTTGTATTCTTACCTGTGTCTCAGTGGAAGTATTGCAGGATAACCGAGTTCCTGTTCTCAATGTCCTCTTCTTCTGCTTCCTCGTCTTCACTGTCCACAGGCTCCACAGATGCCACAACACCGCCATCTGGACCATCCTCCTGCAGAAAAGGCACCTGTCGTCGCAAAGCTAAGTTGTGAAGCATACAGCAGGCCACGATGATCTGGCACACCTTCTTTGGTGAGTAGAATAGGGATCCACCTGTCATATGGAGGCACCTGAACCTGGCCTTCAGGAGGCCGAAGGTCCGCTCTATAATCCTCCGAGTCCGCCCATGGGCCTCATTGTAGCGTTCCTCTGCCCTTGTCCTGGGATTCCTCACTGGGGTCAGTAACTATGACAGGTTGGGGTAACCAGAGTCACCTGCAAATGGCGAGGGCAACTGTTAGACACACACTAACCTGTAGGGATATCCCCAGACCCAGACAACCATTCCCACTGACTTGCTTCCAGGTGCTCACCTAATAGCCACACACAGTGCCTCTGGAGTTGACCCATCACATAAGGGATGCTGCTATTCCGCAGGATGTAAGCGTCATGCATTGAGCCAGGGAATTTGGCATTCACATGGGAGATGTACTGGTCTGCCAAACACACCATCTGCACATTCATGGAATGATAGCTCTTCCGGTTTCTGTACACCTGTTCACTCCTGCGGGGGGGTACCAAAGCCACATGTGACCCATCAATGGCACCTATGATGTTGGGGATATGTCCCAGGGCATAGAAGTCACCTTTCACTGTAGGCAAATCCTCCACCTGAGGGAAAACCATGTAGCTCCGCATGTGTTTCAGCAGGGCAGACAACACTCTGGACAACACGTTGGAAAACATAGGCTAGGACATCCCTGATGCTATGGCCACTGTTGTTTGAAATGACCCACTTGCAAGGAAATGGAGTACTGACAGCACCTGCACTAGAGGGGGGATACCTGTGGGATGGCGGATAGCTGACATCAGGTCTGGCTCCATCTGGGTGCACAGTTCCAAGATTGCGGCACGATCAAGCCTGTAGGTATCTTTCCTCCATTGTTGACAGGTCCACCAGCTGTCTGTACACCGGAGGATGCCGCCATCTCCTCACATGTCCCAGCGGACAGTGCCTTTGAAGGACAACAGCGAGCTCAGAGTCAACCAACTCAGAGGTACGTACCCACAGCTTACATAGAACACGAATCATAATCCGAAATTTGGCCTGTATGAGTATTGAGGCATGGCCTAGGTATGTGTGACGCAGTTAACAATTAAGCCATGTGGGCCCCTGAAATGGCGGCTGCCTGACCTGTAAAGTGGGACAATGGGATGTGAGGTAACTGCGCTGGCGTTGTACACCGTTGCGGTAGGCGGTCGATGACCGTGACACAATTCTGCATTGGTTAACATTGGACCCTATGGGTCCCAGGAGCCAATGACTATGTACGCTGGCGGTGACGGTACGCACCGCCTCGGACGTGACCGCCATTTTCTATCTGTTCAATCACTCGATACCTGATCTTCGACAGGAGAGGACCTACACTGCAAGTGCTGCTGTGACCTCGGTCTGGAAGAGACAATGGCTCGTGCGTCTGGGGAAAGGGCCCCTGCCTTCACATCGGAGGAGTTGGAGAAACTCGTGGATGAGGTCCTTCCCCAGTACACGCTACTCTACGGTCCTCCAGACAAACAGGTAAGTACACTGGGATTATGCTGTATGGGCTATGCCTGTGTGGAGTGTGGTGGATGAAAGATGGGGAGGGAGATTGAGGCGTGCATGAAACGACGGTGAGTGCATGTGCCACATGGCAAGGGTGGGGAGGGGGGTCCAATGACTGACAGTGCAGTTGGTAATAACTTTTCTTTTTCCCCTGTACAATTCCTGTAGGTCAGCACCCACCAGAAGAAGGATATTTGGCGTGCCATCGCCAAGGACGTCCACACCCTGGGGGTCTACCACAGACGGAGCACCCACTGCCGTAAGAGATGGGAGGACATTCGCCGCTGGAGCAAGAAGACGGCGGAGGCCCAGCTGGGGATCGGCTCCCAACGTGGGAGGGGTTCCCGTCACACCATGACCCCCCTGATGTTCAGGATCCTGGCGGTGGCGTACCCGGAGTTGGATGGGCACTTGAGGGCATCACAGCAGCCACAAGGGGGTGAGCACACTCTCATTCTGCTGATTTTGCGTGCAGTGGAGGTGTCTGGGTGGGGGAGGTTGGCTGTGGGTTTCCCTAGGCCAGGGCGAGTGTGCTAGTTAGGTCCCCTTGTTCTGGCAGACCCTGTGGCACCCCACCCCACCTGTGTACAGTGCCAAGTACACCTAGTCAGGCTCCTGTGACATCCATGTGTGCAGATGTCGACCATAGCCTTGTAGGCCATGTCCCAGGGATTGAACAGTGGACCCCAAGTGTGCGGCGTAGTGCAGGGGGCTTCTGTGTCTGTCATGTCTGCCAACGATAGAGGTAATGCATGCACTCAACATGTCTTTCTTCTGTCGTTCCTCCCCCTTTTTGTGGTCTCCCTGTTGTTGTGTGCATTAGCATCATCAGGCGGAGGAGCAGTGGCACCGGAGAAGGAGGGAGCTGCTTCCCACATGGCCCTGGAGCGCTACACTATGGACTCGGAATTCACCAGTGGGACGGAGGGCGAGGGGAGCTCCACGGCGGGGACAGGAGCTGACACCAGTGATACAGACTCATCCTCCGATGGGAACTCCCTTGTGGTGGCGGCCACATCTGTGCCCCGCATCTACAGGTATAGCCGCCACCCCCCCTACCAGCACTGCCCTCCCAGCAGCCCCTCAGCCTTTGCCCCGTGCCCACTCACCCAGGAGGGTGGGCATCACCTTTGCCCCAGGCACCTCAGGCCCTGCCCCAGTCACTCCTGCTATCCTCAGTGAGGAGGCCATTGACCTCCTCAGGTCCCTCACTGTTGGGCAGTCTACCATTTTGAATGCCATCCAGGGAGTAGAAAGGCAGTTGCAACAAACCAATGCATTCCTGGAGGGTATTCATTCTGGTCAGGGCGCCCTTCAGCGAGATTTTCAGACTCTGGCCTCAGCACTGATGGCAGCTATTGTCCACGTCTCTAGCCTCCCCCCTCCAACTTCCTTCACCCAGCCCCAATCCCCTCTATCTCAGCCAATCCCAAGCACACCTTCAGACCAGCAGGCACACACGTCAACACACAAGGGAAGCTCAGGCAAACATAAGCACCACACATCCCACAGGCACTCACGCAAGCATCAGACACATGCAGACACACCAACATCCACTGCCTCCACTGTGTCCCCCTCCTCCTCGTCTCCCTCCTCCCTCCCAGTCTCGTCTCCACTCACACCTGCATGCACTACATCTACAGCCACTACTTCCATCACCAGCACACACACCACCACACCCCGCTCATGTGCAGTCACCACCCCCACTACCATTCACACGTCCCCTGTTTCCTCTCCCAGTGTGTCTGTGACACCCCCTCCCAAGATACACAAATGCAGCCACACACCCACCCAACAGCCATCCACCTCACGACAGCCCACAGTGCATGCACCTTCACCCAAAGTCACCAAACGAACACCTCCTACAACCACAACCTCTTCCTCCACTCCCAAACCCTCTCCAGCTACCCGTCCCAGTGTTCCCAAGAAACTTTTTCTGTCCACCCTTGACCTCTTTCCCTCACCTCCCCCACCCCGTCAGTCTCCTAGGGCCCGACTCTCCAGGTCCCAACCTAGCACCTCAGCCACAACATCTCTGGGAACAGTGGTGCCTGTAGTCACCGGAATCTGGAGTGCACCGGGCAGCAGGGCACCCAGTGTGGCACGGAGCCACAGCACGGACAGTCCCCCACCTGTCAAGCATCAATAGTTGGCCAGTGCCCGGCGGGAGAGGGGGAAGACTCCAGCCACCAAAGCCGCTCCCAGGGGTACAGGTGAGAGTGTGGAGTCAGCTGCGACCATTCCAAGGTGGAGAAGGGGCACAAGAAACTCAGCAAGTCTGGGAAGAGCAGCACAGTGGACAAGACCGCCATCATCTCCGCTGCCCAGGAGGCCACCGCCATCATCCCCGCTGCCCAAGAGGCCAGCACCAGCCCTGCTGCCCAGGAGGCCACCGCCATCATCCCCGCTGCCCAGGAGGCCACCACCATCATCCCCGCTGCCCAGGAGGCCACCGCCAGCACCAGCCCTGCTGCACAGGAGGACACCGCCATCATCCCCGATGCCCAGGAGGCCACCGCCAGCACCAGCCCTGCTGCACAGGAGGCCACCGCCAGCACCAGCCCAGCTGCCCAGGACAAGATCGCCAGCACCAGCCCAGCTGCCCAGGACAGGACCGCCAGCACCAGCCCAGCTGCCCAGGACAGGACCGCCAGCACCAGCCGAGCTGCCCAGGACAGGACCGCCAGCACCAGCCGAGCTGCCCAGGACACTGCCGCCACAAGCACCGCTGAACAGGACACTGCCGCCACAAGCACCGCTGCCAAGGACACAGCAACAAGCACCGCTGGCCCATGAGCGCCAAGGGCACTGACGCTACTGAGTCCGTCACGAGCAGGATGAAGCACTCTGGGCACAAGGCCCCCTCCAGAACCAGTGGAGATTCAGATCCACTACCTCAGTCCTTGGCAGGATGAAGCACTCTGGGCACAAGGCCCCCTCCAGAACCAGTGGAGTAAGGCATCCACTACCTCAGTCCTTGGCAGGATGAAGCACTCTGGGCACAAGGCCCCCTCCAGAACCAGTGGAGATTCACATCCACTACCTCTGTCCTTGGCAGGATGAAGCACTCTGGGCACAAGGCCCCCTCCAGAACCAGTGGAGACTGTTATCCACTTGAGAGACTGTGGCTTTGTACTCCCCAGGATGGAACAGTGGGCAACCCACCCACTGTAGAGACTTGAGAGACTGTGGCTTTGCACTCCCCAGGATGGAACAGTGGGTAACCCACCCACTGTAGAGACTTGAGAGAGTGTGGCTTTGCACTCCCCAAGATTGAACAGTGGGCATGTGGCCCCCTCGTGGATTTGGCGTTGTGCACTCAACCGGCTGAGGTGCCCGTTTTATTGCTATCTGATGCCCCTGCAGTGTTCTCTCCGTCATGTTCGGGGATTGAGTGTGGGCCTCGCCCATGCCGTGTGGGCCCAGTGTTCCACGGACTTCAATGGAGCACTACCTGGACTACTATTCTTGGTGTATATATTTGTTTATAGTGTAAATATATTTTTGCATACTGGATTTTAATATATTACAATGGTTACACACATTTTCTTTTGTCTTTGCATTTTTCCAGGGGGTTTTGGGGGGTGTAATTGTAATGTATCATGCTATATTAGTGTGTGTGTTGTAGTGGGTGAGGGTGGGGGTAGGGGTGTTGCCTGTGTGTGTCCATGTTTCACTCCCCCTCCCCTGTGTCGAAGGTGCAGTACTCACCGTGGTCTTCGCCGCCGGTGTTCATGCTCCTGGTAGAGGAGCAAGAAGATAAGGGCTGGCAGGATCTGGAGCTCGGGTTCCATGGTGCCCGGATTCCTCGTGGGGTGTGTAGAGGTGAGCGTTTTCACTTCGAAGTCCTGTTTCCGCCGTGTTTTTGTTCACGGTGAATCCGCCCCGGAAAAGGTGGCAGATTGGTAGGTTGTGATACTGTGGGCGGTACATTGTCCTCCGTCTGTCTGTTGGCGGTGACCGCCATGCTGTTTGTGTGTACCGCCGTGGCGGTCGGAGTGTTAAAGTGGCTGTCTATGTTGGCGGTTTCCGCCACGGTCGTGATTCCATTTTTTTTCCCCCCGGCCTGTTGGTGGTCTTACCGCCTCTTTAACACCGACCGCCAGGGCTGTAATGACCACCCATGACTTGTGACCATTAATCATTTAGACAGACCATAACTATAGACACACTCAGATAGGTCATAATTCATAGTTGGGTAACAAAAGAGAGGTGCATCATAAATCACATTGACAATATAATTGGCCGTTGTCACCTTCAAGGGAGGTTTAGAGTGGCAACTTGTAGGCTTCCCTTGCTACTGAAGCACCATTCACCTCGGGCTGCAAGTGCCTGCTTCACAACTCTTCTCCCTTGCTGCCTGTGACAGGTACAGTAATATGAAGTAATAAATTGTTCCTTTTTTAAGTATACTAGTAATAGTTCATTGTGCTCGTTTGCAAAGCTCAGTGAGTATAAGGCTTTATTTTTCTCTTCATTAAGGTATCTAAATAAGTCTGTCCATTTAAGATTTCCAAACACAACTGTAAAGTACTTTGAGTCTGTCCTTTTGCGTCTTGTTTATCCTTCTTGTATTGTCCTTTTTAAGTTTCTTCTGTTTTCCTTCCTAGGTGTGTCCGTGGCTCCAGAGAAAACTCATTTGAAGTCCGAGAGAGAGAAGAGAAAAAGAAATATGAAGCCTTATTAGGTAAGTGTACAGGTCTGTACATTCCTTATTCATTCTTCCCACACACAAACGTGTTTCTCCACCTTTGCGCGCTTTACACGTAGCGTTTTTTTTTCTTTGTGATCGATTTAAGAGTTAGTTTGCATCATTCATTAGTGATAAGTTTTTCTTTTGGTTTTCCTTCGTTATCTTGTGGGTTAATACTTTCCCCTCTGTGCTGTAACATGCGTTCCTGCCAATTCTTATAGTGCTCGAAAAGAAAAGCTACCTTTTCTCCAAATAAAAAACAAAACAAAACAAAACATACTCACATGCGACCCGTAAGTTCGACTTCCTTTTTACCCTCTGGTCCTCCTCTCAATCATTACCATTACAGAGGTTTGCTCTTCCCTCACCTGTCCCCGTACCTGAGAAAGCCACTGTGGCAGGCTGTGTTACGAGCGGATCAAGTAGAGTCCAAAGAATGGGGTTCTTTATGTTTGAAATTTTATTCTCTGTTTATTCACAGGTTATTCTCTTAATCATTGTTCGAAGGCTTTTGGTAAGTCTTGGGGTTTCTGCTTTCCTCAACTCCTTTCTTTTCTCTCCTAGGTTTCCTCTTTCCCTGGTCTCCTCCGGTCTGTGAAAGGATGTGGGCGTCTCTCTCGAATCCCGGCAGAAATGAAAAATAACAGAAAAGGAACAGGTAAGTATTTCTGAGGTACTGGGTGGGGTATTGTGCTCGTGAGGGGAAAAGGCAGCAAGCGGGCAAGTTCGTGAGGGGTTGATCAGTGGTGGGGTTTAGGGTTCCTGGGGTCCACAACGTGCCTGGTTCCCTTCGTGCCCCTTCCCTTGTCTCTTATTCACCCTCCCCGTCCTTCCTCCCACTTCCCTGGTGCCTTTCCCCGTGCCCTAGACTCCCCGTGACCCTTCCTGTCCCTAGGAGGGACCGTACCTTGTCAAGCCACGACCCTCCTGGGTCGTGGCGGCTTTCTCGTCTTTCCGGCGTCTCTCGTTTCTCCGGTTCCCGCGTTTCGGCACTTCCTCTGTGGACCTCCTCCTGGTTTCTCGCCGGGGCTGCCAAAGATTCTGTCCTCTTCTCTCCTTCCTGGTTTCTCGTCGTGCTCCTCTCTTCTCCTCTCTGGTTTTCCGTCGCGCGCCTCTCTTCCGGATCAGCGTCCTTCTTCAATCCCCTTGACCGGAAGTCGTCGATGCTGCAACGACGTGGCGTCTCCCCGTTGCCAGGGGAACGCCGCGCCGTTTCCGTGGAGCCAGCCGAAAGATGGCGGATTCGAGGTGAGTGAGACGCGGCCTCCGGGACCCGTCTACAATCTCCTACCCTTGATCGGGGCTGTTCGAGGTCCGATGAAGGAGGAAACCGGGAGAGGTAGTCGGCTGGACCTTGCAGGGAACCAGGGATATGGCGAACCTGGAACGTAAAGGGTTGCAGTTCTAGGAACCATCTCAAGATTCTGGAGTTGGAGTCTTTGTGAGAGGCAAGCCAGGTGAGAGGGGCATGGTCAGTGAACAGAACGAAGGACCTGCCCAAAAGATAATACTGCAAGGATTCCACAGCCCATTTAATGGCGAGACATTCTTTTTCAATCGTAGGGTAATGGGTCTCTCGTGGAAACAGTTTCCTACTTAGAAAAACCACTGGGTGGTCAAAACCCTCGTCATCGGGCTGTGTGAGCACGGCTCCGAGACCTACGTCCGATGCATCAGTATACAAGTGAAAAGTGTTTAAGAAATCAGGGCATTTTAGTATTGGGTCTGAGATAAGGGACTGTTTCAATCGTTCAAAGCTACTCTGTTGGGAGTCGGTAAATGGAGCCAATTTTGTGGGGTTCTGTTTGGTCAGGAGGTCAGTCAGAGGGGCAGCAATGGTGGAATAATTGGGGATAAATCGGCGGTAGTATCCTACTAAGCCTAGGAACGACCGTAGGTCTTTCTTTGTTTTGGGTTTAGCTGTTTGTAATATGGCCTCAACTTTGTTTTGTTGTGGTTGTAGAGTGCCACTTCCTATGATATAACCCAGATAGGAGATTTCAGTGTTTCCTAGTAAACACTTCTTAGGGTTGGCAGTTAAACCGGCTTCCGTTAAGGTGGAGAAGACCGTATCTAGATGTACTAAGTGATCTTGCCAGGTTTCGCTAAAAAAGACTATGTCGTCTAGGTAGGCGGCGGTAAAAGTCTGGAAGGGTTTTAAGATTCGATCCATCAGACGCTGGAAAGTCGCGGGAGCTCCGTGAAGAGCAAAAGGTAAAACCGTAAATTGATAAAGGCCGGAAGAGGTTGAAAAGGCTGTCTTTTCCTTGGCATCGGGGTGGAGGGGTATCTGCCAATATCCCTTGGTTAAGTCCAGGGTGGATAAATAACGAGCCTTTCCTAATTTCTCTAAGATGTCATCCACTCTGGGGATAGGGTATGTGTCAAAAAGGGAAATCTCATTAAGTTTGCGAAAATCAATGCAAAATCTTATCGATCTGTCTGGTTTAGGAACCAACACTACAGGGGAATTCCAGGGACTATTGGCGGGTTCAATAACCCCTAAGGCTAACATTGCCTCGACTTCGGCTTCAATGATAGGTCTTCGTGCTTCAGGGATGCGATAAGGACGAAGACGTACTATGTGTCCTATAGGGGTGTTAATGTGATGATATGTTAATGAAGTTTTTCCTGGTGTTTTGGAGAAGAAATGGGAATGTTGCTCGATTAGGGTGTCTAATTGTTTTTTTTTAGTATCTGTTAGCTTTTGATTAATACTGGGTTTTTCTTCTGGATGTGCTATTCTTATAGGACACATCTCTAGTTCTCGTTCTTTGGTATAAGAGACCAAACACCCGATGTCCGTCTGGTCTTTAGTCTCTTCTGCAGATTTCCATTGTTTTAACAAATTTATGTGGTAAATTTGGGTTTTCGTTGGGTTGGTACTCATCTCTAATAGATAGGTAACAGGGGAGACCGATCTAATAACCCTATAGGGTCCTTGCCATTTGGCAATCAGCTTATGGTCAGATGTAGGTCGCATAATGAGGACCTGTTCATTAGGGAGAAAGGAACGTATTTTGCTTCCCTTGTCATAGTATGATTTTTGTTGATTCTGAGCCGTGACTAAATGACTATGAACATCTTCCCAGAGGGTTTGTAACTGACTTCTAAGTTTATGGATATAGTCCATCAGGGGTTTCCCTTCTTCCTGTTCTTCCTCCCATGTCTCGGCAGCCATATCCAGGAGACTGCGAGGCTGCCTCCCGAAAACCAATTCAAAGGGACTGTGTCCCGTAGAGGACTGTTCGTGGGTTCTTATGGCATATAGGACCAAGGGAAGCTTCTGATCCCAGTTGCGACCGGATTCATCCACGGTTTTCCTTAACAGTGTCTTTATTGTACGGTTATATCGTTCTACCAGCCCATCTGTCTGGAGGTGATAGACCGAGGTGCGTAGCTGGGTGATCCCCAATAACTGACACACCTGTTTCATGAGTTTTGACATAAAGGGTGTACCTTGATCCGTCAATATTTCCTGGGGAAAACCTATTCGGGAAAAGATTGTTATCATGGCTTGGGCTATTGTTTTGGTGGTCATGCTGGAGAGGGGTATGGCTTCTGGGTATCTAGTCGCATAGTCAACTATGACTAAAATGTAGGTATGTCCTTTAGAATAGGGAAGGAGGGGTCCTACCAGGTCCATGCCCACCCGTTTAAAAGGGATATCAATAATGGGTAAAGGGTATAATGGTGCTTTCCTGGGCATTCCTGGCTCAGTTAATTGGCATCTAGGGCATTGGGAACAGTACCTGCGTATCTGAGCATATACTCCTGGCCAGTAGAATTTTCGCATCAGATATTCTTCCGTTTTTTCCCGACCATAATGGCCTCCCCCGGGTTGATTATGGGCTAAAAACAGTACATGAGCTCGAAATGGTTCTGGAACTACTAATTGTTGCTTGGTTTCCCCTTTTACAGTTCTAGTTATTCGGTATAGGAGGTGTTTCTTGATAAGACAATAAGGACCCACCTCATTAGTGATCTCTGTTTTGGCCGAGCTCCAGGCATGGGAAAGGGTAGGATCTTCTCTCTGGCTGCTTGGGAAGGAGATGGGCCTGCTACTAATCTCTGCTACTAGTTTAGGAATATCCTCTGTCTTTCGGGTTTCCTGATATTGTCTTTTCTCCCGTCTTTTCTCGTTTCGTGTAAGTTTCTTTCGGTGCGGTGGTATTTCTATGGGGACATTGGAAAAAGGGGCTTCGGTCCACCACTCGGGAGTCTCAGCGGGTCCACGGACTTGATCTAATAGGTCATAGAATCGATTATAATCAGTCCCGATAATACAGTCCTCGATTAGTCGATCCATAACCCCTATCGAAACCATATCCTGAAAGGGACCCCATTCTATCTTAACTGTGGTGAGGGGATAAGTTCCTTTGTCTCCATGTATACAACATATGGATACCCAGCGGTTAGTGACCGAAGTATCCACAGGGATTAGATCCTTCCGGATTACAGATTGGCTGCATCCTGAATCAATTAGTGCCGAAATGACCAGTCCATTTATGGTGACCAGGTATCTAAATTTCTCATTCCCTTTCCCTGTACATAGAACTCTACGTCGTGTGACCCCAATTTCCATGGGTTCCGGTCCTTCGGATTTCCTGGGACATATTCTGGCAATATGTCCCCATTCTCCGCAGTGGAAACATTGTGGGGACTGCATAGGGTGATGTTCTACGGGTTTAGGGAACAGCGTTTCTTCGGGGAAATACCTGGGAACTGGTTTTGGTGGAGGGATGTTTTTTTTTTGGAAAGGTCTCGGGGCCACGGGTTTAAGTTCTGTGGAGCGATGGAAAGCACAAGCCAAATCAATAGCAATCTCTGTGTCCACCTTTGGATGTTGTCGGATCCAATTCTTAGTACTCAGGGGCAGGGAATCCAAATACTGTTCTAAAGTAATTGTCTTAATGACATCATCCCGGGTTGTCCCTATGGGTCCCAACCATTTTAGAGCCAAGTCTTTTACCCTAAAGTAGAAGGAGCGAGGGTCCTCATTCGTACTCCATTTAATTTTTCTAAATCGTAAACGATAATATTCCGTATCATGCCCGACTCGCCCCAGGATACTTTTTTTTATCTCTTTATATGGGGTAGAACCATCAGGGTTTGCGGATTGGTAGGCAGTCTGCAGGAATCCCGTAAGCAAGGGAGCCACATACTGACCCCAGCGGTCCTCTGGCCATTGAGCAGATGAGGCTACCCTCTCAAAATTCGTAAAAAATGAGTCTGGGTCTTCCCCTTCTTGGTACTTTTGGAGAACCGAACTGGGAACGTTTGGATGTACCTTACTGGTCGCGATCGTATCGGTTAACTTTTGTAATGCAGTCTCATGTACTAGTTGATTATTGGCTAGGATTGTAGCCTGACTTTTTAAAGCCGATTGTAAGGCCTCCCGGTCTTCCTTGGCCTCTCTTTGGTGTGCTTCCCACACCAACTGCAGATGTCTCTGTCCTTCTGCTAGTTGTTTAATCATATCCTCAAGGGATGGAACTTCACTCATGATAGAACGCTCGTAAGCCCACCTGAGGACTAGATCCCACTTCTGACACCACTGTGGCAGGCTGTGTTACGAGCGGATCAAGTAGAGTCCAAAGAATGGGGTTCTTTATATTTGAAATTTTATTCTCTGTTTATTCACAGGTTATTCTCTTAATCATTGTTCGAAGGCTTTTGGTAAGTCTTGGGGTTTCTGCTTTCCTCAACTCCTTTCTTTTCTCTCCTAGGTTTCCTCTTTCCCTGGTCTCCTCCGGTCTGTGAAAGGATGTGGGCGTCTCTCTCGAATCCCGGCAGAAATGAAAAATAACAGAAAAGGAACAGGTAAGTATTTCTGAGGTACTGGGTGGGGTATTGTGCTCGTGAGGGGAAAAGGCAGCAAGCGGGCAAGTTCGTGAGGAGTTGATCAGTGGTGGGGTTTAGGGTTCCTGGGGTCCACAACGTGCCTGGTTCCCTTCGTGCCCCTTCCCTTGTCTCTTATTCACCCTCCCCGTCCTTCCTCCCACTTCCCTGGTGCCTTTCCCCGTGCCCGAGACTCCCCGTGACCCTTCCTGTCCCTAGGAGGGACCATACCTTGTCAAGCCACGACCCTCCTGGGTCGTGGCGGCTTTCTCGTCTTTCCGGCGTCTCTAGTTTCTCCGGTTCCCGCGTTTCGGCACTTCCTCTGTGGACCTCCTCCTGGTTTCTCGCCGGGGCTGCCAAAGATTCTATCCTCTTCTCTCCTTCCTGGTTTCTCGTCGTGCTCCTCTCTTCTCCTCTCTGGTTTTCCGTCGCGCGCCTCTCTTCCGGATCAGCGTCCTTCTTCAATCCCCTTGACCGGAAGTCGTCGATGCTGCAACGACGTGGCGTCTCCCCGTTGCCAGGGGAACGCCGCGCCGTTTCCGTGGAGCCAGCCGAAAGATGGCGGATTCGAGGTGAGTGAGACGCGGCCTCCGGGACCCGTCTACAGCCACGTTCCTACAGGAATGTGGCTGGGTTCTCCGTTTGTTTCTCTCTCAGTCTTTCTCGCAGTTCATCCTTCCTCCTCCTCATCACGGCCTGGCGACTCAGCGTCCACCCCTCTTCTTCCTGTCTCCAACTTGGGCATGAGTCCTCCTTCCTCGTCTTCACGTCTCCTCCTCCTTTCTCCCGATGATCTCTCTCCCGACGTTGCCTCACTGGTCTTCTCTTGGATGTCATCTTTCCCGCGGATGTCATCCCACACAGGAAGGAAGTGCGGGAAAGCACTCCCGGAAGCACCCCTGGGGCACTCCACTTCTGCCCCCGGTATATGCGATATATGTGCCCCCTCACACTGCCCTTGCCAGTGCTCCTGGCATTAGGCATCCCACGGATCACCTTACTGGCAGTCTTTACCTTTCTTTTTGGATTAGCATCTGCCCTTATTAGCATATTATCAATCGGTGGTGCTTCCCCTGCCTCACTTCCGAGGGAATAAAAAAAAAAATAACACAGTGATGGATGGAATGCTTGAAATAATCTCAGCCACCAGCAATCATTCGGGCCCGCATTCCAATCCATTGTTTTTCACCCACCATGACACTTCAGTTTGGACTCCATACGCGAATCAATCTTGACCCTGCTCCAATGGGAACAGTCCAGCCCCATCTGCCAAGCTAAATCCTCCCTCAACCCAAACTAAGATCGCATGGTGTGCAAAATAATGCTGAAAAGGGATGTGGCCCAAGTAACTACTAGTGGTTGATATTAATTTTCAATCCATCACTGTTTTGTATACCTTAATAGGCTGCCACATTGCCGGCAGTTACCTGACTCATGGCAGCTCCCCACTCTCCTGTAGCTCCACAGTTATACTGAAACAGCCCTTCAGTTCCAAAGCACCCACAATATTCAATAGGAACATGTCCATGCGCACACCCGAAAAGTGGACCCTGCACCCAGTGTAGTATCCTGGCACTTGCATGTTAATAATTCAATGTCTAACAAACTCCCATCCCATTCTCCTACAGAATTTTTTCATTGTGATGTTAGGTTTACATTTAGACCTCTCAGCCACCCTGTGGTCCCTGCCCCCATCCACTTAAAGCATGGTATGATTTTGGACAAAACAGTGTTAGCTGGTCTCACCATTCTGGCCACCTTAGTAAGATCACTCCCCATGGCCTCGAGTAACTGCCACCTTACCAAGGTCATTAAATTATTGCCCCTAGATGTATGATAATGTAGAGTCAGTCCCCAGCTTCTAATGCCAGGCACAACATCGGTAACAGCTGGGCCCATCTCATCCCTGCTCTGTCTAGCCACACAATGTTCGTGTTATACCACCATATTCCTTTAAATTAGTTTCCTCGCTCCTGCCCTTTGTGATGAAGGAGTGTCATAACAGCCACAGAGCTTGAACGTCTGAGGCTGTCAACTTCTCTGACTCCTGATCGGCTCACTTTTCATACCCAGTGCTGCTACTGTCCTGACTGTCCCATGTGAAAGAAGTGATTGCCAAAGCACTGAGCTGAAAGCCCAGCTTCTTTCAGGGCCTTACGGATGATAGTGGAGAATGAATACCTTTTGAGGAATGTACCCGGTAGACGAATAAAGACAGCCCCCACTTGCGGTCTCATGCTCAGGTACTAATTCCATGCACAGACTGGGCAGTGCTATGGTGTGGGGAAGCACAGTAAGCGAGACTGCTTTTTTCTGCCCTCCTGATCTGTCTTAGACTTTGAGTAGTGAGCTGAAAAGAGCGTGTAACAAGCTTCAAATAATTTGAAGGTGGTGGGTAAACTGTAAATTAAAATTATAACTATAAATTTAGAATGTTTAAAGTTTGTGTACTTTAAACTTGGTTTATATAGGGAAAACACGTTTTCTTAACTATAACTTAGCTTTAACCTTTGTTATTTTTTTTTTTTTTTTTTTTTTTTTTTTTAGTTTTTGATAAAAATATGTTTTCAATTGTAGAACCAGTGTTGTAAGTGAAGAATTGTTTTTTGGAGTACATAGGAGGAGAGTTTGTAAAGTCTAGGAAAGTGGAATGCCAGGTCAAACAGTAGAGTAGAGTGTCACAGACTTTCATAGTGTGAAGCAGAGTGTTTTAGTGTAGAGTGTCAGAGTGGAGTACTGTCAAGTGGAGTGTCAGAGTACGGTGGAGGATAGTGTCATCGAGCGGAGTGCTGTGTCATGTAGTAGAGCGGCGTGTTAGATAGTGAAATGTATATCATAGAGAGAAGTTGAGAGATTTGTTGTTGAGAGCCACAGAGTGTAGTATCTGGGTGTACAGTGGACGGGCATGAGTGGAGTGTTGTCAAAGTGTAGTACAGTGTGGTAGGATGCAGTGAAGTAGAGCGTCAGACAGTGAAGCACCATAGAGCAGAGTATAGTACAGGGCCATGTAGTGGGGTAAAGTGTAATACAGTAAAGTATAGTGGAGTAACATAGTGTAGAGTGGAATAAAGTGTCAAAGTGGAGAGACGTGTAATCATAGACTATAGTGGTGTGGAGTGCAGTTGAGTGTTGCAGCATATAGTCAAGTAAAGTGTCATAAGTTTGAGTACTGTGTTGTACAGTAGAGTGCTGTACAGTGTTGTAAAGTATGGTACAGTGGATTGGCATACAGTGTTATCGAGTACAATGACATTGAGTGGGGTGGAGTGAAGTACAGTGAAGTATAGGAGTACTGTGTCAGAGTAGAGTGGAGTAAAGTGGGGTGGAGTGGCATACAAAGAGTTGTGTACAGTGTTGTATAGTGTACTAGAGTAGAATGGAGTATAGTGTTGTACAGTGGCATACAGCATAGTATAGTGTTGTGCAGTTGAGTAAAGGGGTATAAACAGAGATACACTGTTGGAGAGTAGCATACAGTGTAGTAGAGTGGAGTTAAATAGAGGACAATAGTGTGTAGTGTGTGAAACAGTGGATCTGCATGTAGTGGATTGTTGTATAGTAGTGTAGTAAGGAAAAGTCTTGTATAGTGGAGTAGAATCTAGTAGAGTGGTGTAACAGTGTGGAGTAAATTACAATAGAGAGTACTGCTGTGTCAGAGTAGAGTGGCTTGGACTGTACTTGTGCAGCATAGATAGTAGGCTGTTGTAAATTGCAGTGGGGTCTTCTACAGTAGAGTGGAGTGCTGTGCCATATATAAAAGTGTAGAAGAGTATAGAGTTGGACAGTGTAGACTATGGGGACATAGTGGCATAGAATATAATAGAGTGCCATGAAGTATGCTAGACCTTTATAGAGTGGAGTTATAGAGAGTGGATCAGAGTGTCATAAAATAGAGCGGCACAGAGGCAATATCATTAGGTAGAGCAGCATACAGTGGAATAGTGTACAGTGGACTGTAGAAGAGTGGAGCGGCATAGAGTGGAATAACAGAGTAGAGTGATGTAGTGTGGAGTGGCATAAAGTGGAGTAGGGTATAATGGATAAGCATAGAGCGGGGTGGCATATATTGAAGTGGCATAGCGTAGAGTTGAAGAAATTGTTATAAATTGGAGTGGTATCTCATACAGTAGAGTGGAGCAGTGTGCTATACAGTGTTGAAAACTGTTGTGGAGTAGAGGGGAGTGGCATAGCACAGGGATGCATGTGAAATTTAGCCGCAATGTAGATTATGGTATGCAGAGTAAAGCAAAACAGTGAAGTGCCCTGCCTTGCATTTTTCCAGATTTACCAATCAATGCAGTGTCATGCAGATTTGCCAATGAACGCAGGGCCATGCAAAGTGGTATTGTATTCCTTTGTAAATCTGACTTAAATATTGCATTGCCAAAGCAACACCATGAGTGACGAAAGGGTACCACAATCCAATCATACAGCTAGAACTTAGTTATAGTTTGGGCCATGGTATACCATGATACCTTTGCAGTACAATGTGGTACTTGGATATGACAGGCTAGAAAATAATTGGATGATGGATATTTTTAGAGAATGGAAAGGCCGCCATATTGTGTTTACTACACTTTGGCTGTGTTCAGTGTTAGAGCCTTAGGCACAGGTAAGCAGTAGGTCCTTCCCTATTGCCACTTTATTAAAGTGTTAATGGATTGAAAAAATTATATTTTTTTATATATATTTTTAAATGTTATATACCACCTTAGTTTCCCAAAATTTTTGAAATTTCATAAAAAGGGTTGGGGTAACAGATATAACTGTTTACATGCTTTATAACTTAAAAAATACTTACCCTACTTAACTGCAGTACCCAAAAAGCATAATCTCTGCACCATAATGTATAATCCTGGCAAATTTCATGTGAATTCATTCAGCTGTTATTGAGCTACGCCAAGTGCAATAGTGTATGGAAAATGCATTTCGGAAAAAACTGGTTTTGGGACCCCCATTTATCTTTGCACCCCCTTAAGGAATCACCACAAAAAAGTACATCATCTCAAAATGTAGAAAATGCTAGAGTTCTGGAAAATTTTGTGGTGATTCGTCAAATGGCAGCTAATATCCGAAAAATTCCTATCTTTGGGAATACAAAGTATAAAAAAACAGTGGTAATCAGATTTAATGTGATTTCTTTTTAGTAATTACATTTGTTATGTATTTTGTTTATTAGTTTACATTATCATGTGACCATAAATGTGCCTTTTAGTTGTTCAGTGAGTCATTCTGAAACTTTGCATTTGCAGTCTCGCTTATCGTTCAGGCTACCTTGCTACTTTTAAGATTGTGGTATTTCTAAATGTATGTAAAGTTTCGGATTTACTTCATGTACAACTGAAAGACCCATTTATGGCCACATGCTAATTGAAACTGAAACTTTATGTTCTGTGATGTTACCATCACTTGGTATAGCTCAACAAATGATATATTGGCGCTTAGCTAGCTTAGGGCCAGCAAACTAACTAAAACAACCATGTCTATAAAAGTTTTTTAAACTTATCAAGCTCAGTACATGAGCGACTTTGCAAGGGATGTTTTTTCTAGTAGAAGAGGGCAAGGTAAGAGAAAGTCCTCTCACCAAATCTCAAAGTGCAGATTTGAGGAATCCAAAGTAAAGCTTTGTCTTTCATTCTTAGCAGTCTGATGGGGAAGTAGTATTTAGGCCTGCTTTGCAAATAAAATAAACATTTGCCAGTCAGTGACTTATGAGTGAGACAAAATAGCTTAAACACCACCCATGTTCTGACTGGCAGCCAGTGCAAGGAATTCAAAATAGGAGCAGAAGGAGAGCCAGGTGGAAGGCTACATACTAGTCTGGCCGCTGTGTTCTGTAGAACCTGAAGTTTCAACATGAGTGTCTCGTTGGCAGCTACTGTTGGATTGCTATTTTAGCCATGTTAAAGACACGTTGTTTTAAGCTAATTAAGCCTGCAGCTGTGCACTCCAACCCAGTTACATTTTATTCAGCATTGCTTTATTTTTCTAGCAATAGCAACATTTGCAGTGCTATTTTATTTACCTCATTGTACTTTCGCCTAGGAAAGCATTACGTTCTTAGTAGGACATTTATTTCACTTTGTGCTTTCTCCAAGGTTACAGTCAGATCGGGTTGCCAACAAACGTGGTATGTTGTGTCTCCAACATTCACAGAAAACACACACTCATAAGTGGGGACTATTTCTTAGAATGTTAGCTGTTTTATTATAAAAAAACAACCCTTTGTCCCAGACACATTGAAGGGAGATTCCAGCCAGATGACCATGACTGCATGCTGATTGCTGACCACTTCACTGTAGCTACTTGCTTAGATGACCAGCACCCTGGTCCACATGAGGATGGTGTCTCTCTAGGGTACAGGTATCATTCCTCCAGGTATGAGGGATGATGTGCCCCCAAGGGGGAACCCCGAAGGGCAGATTAAGCTTATTATGCTGTGCTCAGACATAGTCTAGGTAGAAGGAATATATACATCACTCTAAGTGACAGTATGGTAGGACTACTCTTGTGTTTTACTCTGTTAGTCACCTGCTTGTTTTTATTGTGTTTTATCATCCTAGTTATTGCAATGCATGTCTTTTTATCTAACATGCAGTTATTTCAATAAATACTTACTGAATCATATTCTGCCTCTGTTGTCTTTGCCAGTATGAGACCTATTGGTAACTGAGAGAAAGGGAAGGGACCTGATCGACCAATATTCCCCTGCAGAGCCTTCTTGTCATGCGCCCGGTTGCCACAATCATCTCATCCAGAGATAGGACGCTGCGAGTTAGCCGGAGAACCCGGATTAGGCCGACAGGCGTCATGTGGTGTGGAATCGAGACATGTTCATTCATGGACCGAGTGGGATTTAATTTTACACCAAGATTTTTTACTACTTGCTTCTGGGATGGAGCTGGCCCAAGTTCTGACTGACACCAGTCCATGGCCCAAAGCTGCTGAGCCTTACTGAACAACAGTATCTCAGTTTTATCCCATTTAGCTGTAGGCAGCTGCTCAACATCCAGAGTGCAATTTTCCTCAAACGATCAGAAAAAACTGGATTTAACCCCATGCAAATCTTGTCCGAAAGAGATGACTAACACAAGAATGTCATCAGCATAAGATATTATCTTGAAGCCACATGCTTTGACCATCTGTGCAAAGGGGGGGGGGCATAGTTGTTAAATAAAGTGGGACTCAATGAGGAGCCCTGCCAAACCCCCTTGTCAAACAGCATGGTGTGGGAGTTAAAACTATCCAAAGAGATCATATGAGTATGATTTTTCAGATATTCAATGAACCACTGAAGTGCTTTGCCATGAATACTATTGGCATCCAGCCTGTGAATAAGAATAACATGGGAGACTATGTCAAAAGCTGCAGACAAATCCAATGGCACAGGCATAGCCGGTGTGCCAGCATAAAGGGACAGTCTCATGGTGTTCATGACTCTGACTAATGTGGCCTAGTTCTAAAGGATGCTCTGAATCCAGATTGTAAATGTTCCAGGACCCTGTGCTCTTCCAGTAATGCAGAAAGCTGCCTCCTTATAACATTCTGCAAAATTTTACTTAAGGGAGGGAGCAATAAGATAGGGCGATAGTTTGAGGGGTTTGCTGCGTCTGCGTTAGGTTTCTTTAAAATTGGAGAGACTTGAGCAGTTTTCCAGGGTATGGGAACTAGGACTAAGTCCATGAAGGGATTAAAGATGGTCATGATGGAAAGAGCAATAAAGCTAGCTAGACTAGCCAAAATACTGAAGGGGCACAAGTCCAGAGAAGATCCTGATTTTGCTAATTCTAAAAACCCCTGGATCTGCTCCAAGGTGAAATGTTCAAATCTCTCCAGATGAAAGGTAGCCTTGGGAGAGGGTAGGCTAAACATAGGTGGATCTTCAGAGAGACTCTGACAAACAGGAAAGTTTGAATAAATTATATAAATTTTTCTCCTCAAAAAAGTTAGCTACAGAATCACACAACTCTTGTGATACCGATATGGCATGAGCACAGGCTTGATGTTCAATGAGGTCATTAAGTACTATAAAAATAACTTTTGTTGAATTGCCTGCTTGCTCAATTCTATTTGTTAGGAAACTTCTCTGGGCCTTTGTTCTGGTAACTTATGAGCATCAGTTTATGTTCATCTTTGCCGAAGAGGATTTGGACTTTTGCCATCGCCTTTCTAGCCTTTTGTACATGTTTTTCTCCAGTTGTAATTTAGACGAATTTCAAGAAGCATTGCATCTACTGGAGATAACTGGTGCAATTTGATCAAGCACCCGAGCGAAGGAGCTATGGGAAAATATCCAGTGCTACTAGAAGGCTGTAAAGGTAGATAATACCTGGAAAAGTTGTCAGGTGAGACTAGGTTCCATTGTCTAGTAGCCTCCCTCAACACACTTAGATCTTTCAAACTTGTTCACCATGGGAATCCAAAGCTTAATCAGGTAGCGATCAGACCAGGGGAGATATAATGGGAATTCACTCCTTGGTTCAGGGAACTTCATGAAGATCAAGTCTAAGGTGTGACCGGCTGGATGGGTGGGCCAAACCACTGTTTGAGACCTAATATTTCCAGGTCTGCCAAAAGTTGAGCCACCTTGGTTTTTGAGACATCTTCACCTTGGAAATTAAAGTCACCCAGGAGCAAAACATTTTTGATGCTAGTATGTGAGGTGCAATATGTTCTGCTAGCAAATGGCTAAACTCTTTCTTGGCTCTATGTGGTCAGTAAATATGAGTACCCTTCCAAAAATCCATAGCCAAGAGCTCAATTGTAAAAACACACAATTCCACCCAATCAGCTAACAGGGACTCAAATAAGTTCTATCTTGACTGTTTCTCGAAAAGCAACAGCAACACCACTCACCCCCCGGGCCAGACTCCCAGTCTAGCTTAACCAGTTGATACTTCTCCGGGAGGGCTAAAGGGATACAGGCAAGGCTACTGAATTCAGCCAAGTCTATTTAAGAAAACACAAGTCTGGAGAGAGGAAAGTTTGGAGGTCAAATTATTTAATCTAATGTTTTGACATGGAGCTGATGATACAGTATAGGACTTTAGGACTATGAGATACGTCCAGAAGTGCAGAGCCAGGAATATGATTCAGAGTACCTCAACAGGAACCCTCCTTGGGGCTGAATAACCTAGTCATACCACAGTAATGGCCTCTTTGGCCAAAGGAGCAGGGGTCTTGGCACCTGGTGACATTCAGCCATGGACAGGCATGGATAGTCAGACACAGGCACACAGAGGCTTGCCTTTGGTGCAACTTCACCATGCTGACCGAGAGTCTGTGCCCACATTGGTCCTAAATAGGCATCTCCCAGCAGAGAACAGAGGGCCTGGACCAGCTTACCTCCCCAAAATGGCACCAAGAGTGTCAAACATGAAGTGGGGCAGGCCTAATGACTCTCTCAATACGATTGGCAATGCTGGAGCGGAATGGAAAGTACTAATGCCCAAAGTAAAGTGCATTTTCTCAAAATAAAAATACCACAATATTAAAATGATACATCTGAGAAACAGTATAAACGAAGGGATGAATTGTGAGCTAATTATTAGGTCCAGCACCCAGGCTCCTTAAATGTAATGGTTAAATATAGGAGAGATGCTGTCGGCCAGGACCAGGAAAGGGACTGATCAACTAGACCAGGGGATCCAATTAATAAGAAGTGATTGCTCTCACAAATCCAGATGCTTCATCTTGGGCTGCTCCTCGTTGGACTGGTGCTGCAGTGCCAAACGGCCCTCTCAAGGGGGCCCTTTATGGGAGTTCCTCTGATTTGGTAGCCACAATGATGAGTGCAAGTGAGGATATCGTCAGTGTACGGTGGTGTCATAAGTTGTTTAAAAATGTCTAAGGGGTATCAGAGACAGGTGAATGTGGTGGCCTCCTTGACAAGAGTAAAAACAAAAGAATGCCGTCATAGGAACCAATGCACCTCAACCACTTAAAATTTGTAGTAGGGTCGACCTGTCAGGTCTTATGGCCCAACTGGATCCTAGGCAACTTCTTCAGACCAAATAGGTGACAACTACCCTACCCCTTTTTGAGAATAAAGGTGTGCTTGAATAAAAGTGACCAAACAATACCTGTTGTCAACTATAGATACTACAGTACAGGACGCTGGCAATCTGACCCTATTAGTGATTGTGCCCCTTACGAATGGGCAGAGGACCATGATTACCTGTGGAAACAAATTGGTCCCATGTGGTGATCTATCCGTGACCTACCCTCCTCTGCAGGCTGGCCCTAGCAGTTAGTCACACAAACTACTATTTGGAGGACATGATAATTGGCCACTAGGGGAATAAATAATGATCTTCAATTTTATAATAATAACAAAGATTGCCTTTCATTCACTTTGACATTCAGGATCCTACTAAAAGTAGCTATGAAGCCCAAAAAATAAACTAGTCTGCAGATGTAAAGTTTCAGGATTACTATATGAATAACTAAAAGTCACATTTAATGTCACATGATTATGCAAATCAATAAACAAATACATAACAAATACAATAGATAAAAACAGAAATAACATTAAATCTGATTGCTATCCCGTAGTTATAGTTACTATTTCCCAAAGATCAGTATTCTTTAGGATGGGGGTCCCTGGGGCTTAAATTGGCCTGGGGAGGAGGGGGCCAGATGCCTCCCCAATAAAAAATGCAGTGGTCCCTGGGAGATGGGGACCCTAGGTCTGAATTATACCCAGAGAGGTGGGGGCCAAGTACCACCCCCCAAACAATTCCGGAAGACCCCAGCGGATGGTTTCCCCAGGGGCAAAATCTGTCCAGGGAGGGGTAACTGCTTGATCACTACATAAAAATAGCGATTGGGCGGTGGCATTGTGGTCCCTCCCCAAACAAGCACACCAAGCTCCTGGGGATTGGGATAAAAGAGTTGCCCTGGGAGATGGGGTGTACCTAGGGCCTAACAAGGTTTGGAGAAGGGGACCACACTGCCCCCCTCCCCTTTTCGTAAATAAGTGGAACCAGGGGATAGAGTCCACAGAGCCAATAACAGCTTGCGGAGGGCCCTGCCCCCCCATTTAATTATTTGAAAAAGCCCAGATGGTCACCTGCACCAGGCCCTATGGCCAACACCCCACTGCGCATGACTAAGTCATTAGGTGATTAGCTAATGGCTGCCATTACAAAAGTGAAAGGCAGCCATGTTGTTTTTAAGTCCATTTAAACTAGGAGCAATGTCCAGCTTTATGCCTTCAGATCTAGATAATAATAGGGTTTGGTATTTTTCCCTACCTAATACCACGTTAGTGAAAATAAAAAAATATTTATTTTTATAAAAATATTTATATTTATATATTTATGTTTATATTTTCTAAACAAAATTTACAGAGTACCATGGTTCTACCTCGGGTGAAACACGGTACCAACAAAATAATTTTTACAAAATATATATATTTTTTTTAATTGAAAATATTCTATGATACATTATTTCACAAATATAGGTGGTCATTATGACATTGGCGGTGACTGTTAAAGTGGTGGTCATACCACCTACAGGCTGGTGGTAATTACCACCAAATTATGACCTGGCGGTGATAACTCCCATAGACAGACAATGTACCACACCAACCGACAGGGCGTTAACACCATTGACCACGGCGGTAGCCATCAACAGCCGGGCGGAAGACAAGGTATCGTCCCCCATATAAAGACACAGAAAACCGCCACGATTTCTGGGGAGGAACCAACGCAATCAAAAACCTGGAGAAACAGAACACAGAAGACGAAAGAGTCACAAACAGCGACACCGAGAAGATCAACGCTGACATGGAACCAGAACTTAAAATCTTCCCGATGCTCTTCTATACCATGCTCCACCTGGAATACCAACACCGACTAAGACGACGATGGTCAGTACAGCCAACTAGCACACAAGGGAGGGAGGAAAAGAAGAGTGACGCACACATGCACAACACACATCATTCACACACACACACACACACACACTCTCAAACAGCTGCAGAGGAAAACCGGTCTCTCAGGACACACGTCATAATAATGCAAGGACTACATTTAAGTCACTTTTGCGAAAAGGCCAATGGCCAGCCCAAAGTACAGAAAGCCCACATGGCCACAGCGCACAGTCGAAGCCCCAACTCATTCTCTGACATAATCCGCACTACACTGTGCAGGGGCATCATGTTGGAATGGCCAGGCACATCAGGGGGAAGAGGGGTGTGGGGTGGCACCTCAGCTGAAGGGGGGAACTTGCTTACGGGTTCTGGAGGGGGCTGCATGCCCATTTCAATTGCTGGGGAGTGCAAGGTCACAGTCCCTGAGTTGGGGAACTTGCCCACTGGTTCTGGAGGGGGCTCCTTGCCCATTTCACTTTTCTGGGGAGTGCAAGGTCATAGTCTCTGAGGTAGGGAACTTGCCCACTGGTTCTGGAGGAGGCTCCTTGTACAACAGTCCTTGGAGGGTGGCCTACATGCCCTCTGCTGGAGGTGAGGGTTGGTGTGTCCCAGCTGGAGGTGAAGGCTGCTGTGTCCCAGCTGGAGGTGAAGGCTGCTGTGTCCCAGCTGGAGGTGAAGGCTGCTGTGTCCCAGCTGGAGGTCACGGCTGCCGTGTCCCAGCTGGAGGTGAGGGCTCCTTGTCCACTGCTGTTGGAGGGGACCTCTTGCCTCTCTTAGTTGGTGGAGTGGGAACCTTCCCTTTCCTGGGTGGTGTAGTTGGATCCTTCCCTCTCTTGGGTGGAGGAGTGGGATCCTTCCATCTCTTGGGTGGTGGAGCGGGTCCTTCCCACTCTTGGGTGGTGGAGTGGGATCCTTCCCCCTTCTTGGGTGGTGGAGTGGGATCCTTTCCTTTCTTGCCTCCACAACTAGGAGGTGCCTCCACTGTCCCCGTGGACTGTTTGGCTGAGGTGCTGGGCTGGGACGCTGTGACCCTGCTCTTACGGGCAGGACAAGGGCAAGGAAGAGGTCAAGTTGGGCAAGGAAAAGCTTCTTAGGAACGGTGTGGTGGGATGAGGGGGAAGGGATGGGAGTGGAGATGGAGGGAGTGGTTCTTGGAGGTTTATGTCTGATGGACTTGAGTGCAGGTTCTTGGGCAGTGTGCTGATGTGAGGTGGATGGTTGTTGGGTGTCTGAGTGCATGCGTTTGTGTCTCTTAGGAGTGGGCAGACACGGTAGGAAAGGACACAGGGGACGTTGTGGAAGTGTCTGCAAGTGAGGTGAGTGTGCTGCTTGGTGTGGTGATGGTGGCTATTGATGCAGTCCATTCAGGTGTGAGTGCGGATGTGACAATGAGGGAGGAGGAGGGAGAGGAGGGGAGGGGAGGGGAAGACAGTGGAGGCAGTGGATGTGGATGTGTGTGGAACTGTCTGTTTGTTTGTTTGAGTGCTTGTGGCCTGAAGTGTGCTGCCTGTGTTGGTCTGTGCCACTCTTGTGTGATGTTTTGTGTGCATGCTTGTCTGTATGTGCGCATGGGATGGCTTGAGGTTGAGGAGATTGGGATTGGGACTGGGAAATGGTAGTTGGTGGGGGGACGGTAGGAACAGGGACAATGGCTGCCATCAGAGAGGAGGCCAGAGCGTAGAACAATCTTTGTTGGGCTGCCAATACACCATGAATGCCCTCCAGGAATGCATTGCATTGCTGCATTTGGGATGTCAGCCCCTGGATCCCATTCACAATGATTGACTGCCCTACAGAGATGGCTCTCAGGAGGTCAATAGCCTCCTCAATGAGGGCAGCAGGGCTCACTGGGGCAGGGCCTGATGTGCCTGGGGCGAAGGAGATGCCCACCCTACTGGGTGAGCGGGCATGGGCAATTTGCTGAGGGGCTGCTGGGAGGGCATTGCTGGTATGGTGGTGGCGGCTGTACCTTAAGCTGAGGTGGTCCCAGAGGTGTCCACCACCACCCCTGGGAGCTTCCATCTGTGGAGGAATCCGAATCAGTGTTGTCACCTCCTGCCTCTACTGTGGTGCTCCCCTCACCCTCCATCCCACTGGTCCCCTCAGCGTTGGTGGACTCTGCCTCCTGGGTCCTGTGGGATGCAGCTCCCTCTGTTGCTGGGGCCCCTGCTCGTTCACCAGATGATGCTAATGCATACATGGACAGGATGACAGAAGAAAAAAGGGGGGGAGAAAGGGAGCACTGGGTCAATTGCAGCACCAACACCACAGATGGCATATACATTACCATAACACACAGGGTTCAGGATTGAGCACCATGCATAGCACTGGCAATTACATTGGCTAGGTACCACAGCAAGAATTGAGCCAGCCCCCGGCAACTGCACCCCTCCTGGGAGTCACTAAGCCCTGTCTGACATGGAATGCAACCTAGTTAGGTCAACAGATTTTGCAATACAACCATTACCCTTGAGCTGGCTCACTCTGTGATCACTAAGCTGGCATTAAGGGGCACCCACTAACTGACACCTACCACCAGGTTCCCATACCACCTACCAATCAAAGTTGTAATGCACACTGTACTCACACCCTGGCTGCTGTGATGCCCTCAAGCGCCCATCCAGCTCTGGGTAGGCCACCTCCAGTATGCTGGCCATCAGGGTAGTCAGGTTCCGATGGGCTCCCCGCCCTCATTGGGAGGCCATCCCCAGCTGGGCATTCGCAGTCTTCCAGGCCCAGCGACTCCGGTCCTCCCACCTCTTCCTACAGTGGGCGCTCTGATGTAGACCCCCATGGTCTGTGCGTCCTTGGCAATGGCATGCCACAATCTCTTCTTCAGATGAGTGCTGACCTGTAGAGGATACACAGACAGGAGGACACCATTCCACATACAATCCAGCCTGTCACACATGGCCCACAAATTCCCTTCCATTCCCATTGGCACACACATCACCCAGCACCCAAGCAGACATACAACCCCCCCCCAAATGACACGATGCTTGCACACACATCGCCATGCAACCTCGTCACATGCCTTGTGCCCAAGGTGTACTCACATGTTGGTCTGGAGGCCCATACAGCTGCTCATACTGGGGTAGGACCCCATCCAACAAACGCTCCAACTCCTCCAAAGTGAAGGCAGAGGCCCTTTTCCCCAGTCACACAGGCCATGGCAAGATCCAGACACTGGTCCCAGCAGCACACGGAGTATAGGTGTTGTCCTGTGGAAAGTCAGGAATCAAGTGAGGTTATAGACAGAAAATGGCAGTCACATCCGCGTCAGTGTACATCGTCACAGCCGCCAGTGATCCCTGTTGGCCACTATACTCCATAGAGCCCCATGTTATCCAATAGCACGGCGGTGCAAGATTGCCTTCTGCCATGACGCGCAACGCTGGCAGAGTTACCTCACTTCAACCTGTGCCTACATACAGGACAGGAAGTCACCATTTTATGGTGGTGGGCAATATTCAGATAATCGAGAACTGCGTAATTTCTATAATTTGCACATACATTGCCATTCCCAATGTCCCATAACGTTACTGCTCTATGTACACTGAGGTGGTGGTTCCATTGTTCAAATTGTGACAGCCTACTCACTCTTGTGTCCCTTAGATACCTACCTCTGCGGAACAATCAGAGGAGGAGACAAGACACTGTGTACAGACCCCTTGTGGATTTGGCTACACTGGAGGACAGGCACATAATACTGACCTATAGACTAGAAAGAGCCACAATTACAGAGCTGTGTGCTCAATTGGAGCCTGATCTGATATCAGCTATCCTTCATCCCACTGGGATCCCCCCTCTAGAGCAGGTTCTATCAATGCTCCATTTCCTGGCAACTGGTTCATTCCAAGTGACAGTGGGCTTGGCAGTAGGAATGTCACAGCCAATGTTCTCAATCGTGCTGGCAAGGGTTTTGTCTGCCCCGGTTTAATACATGTGCAGCTACATTGCTCTCCCCCAGGTGGAAGATTTACTCCCTGTGAAGGCAGGATTCTATGCAATTGGACATACACCCAACATTATTGGTGTGATTGACGGTACACATGTTGCGTTTGTCCCACCCCGCCAAAATGAACATGTGTTCAGGAATCGGAGGGGTTTCCACTCACTCAATGTGCAAATGGTATGCCTGGCTGACCAGTACATGTCCCACGTCACTGCCAAGTATCCTGGGTGGGTGCATGACACCTTCGTCCTGAGGAATAGCAGCATTCCAAATGTGATTGCACAATTACAGAGGCACAGGGTGTGGCTAATTGGTGAGCCTGACTCCTCCCCCAATGTATGTCAGTGTATGCCTTCTGGTGTTAAACCCATACCATTGAGTAAGGCTAATGTTTGTCCCTCAATACTTGCAGATGATTCGGGCTACCCAAACCCATTGTGGTTCCTGACCCCTGTGAGGAATGCCAGGACAGGGGCTGAGAATAGTTATAATGGTGCACATGGGCGAACCAGGAGAATTATTGAAAGGACCCTCGGCCTCCTGAAGGGCAGGTTCAGATGCCTGCATCTGACAGGTGGGTCCCTGTGCTACTCACCCGAAAAGGTCTGCCAGATAGTAGGGGCATGCTGCATGTTGCACAACCTAGCCCTCCGATGACATGTGCCTTATCTACAGGAGGAGGAGACTGGAAATGCCCTTGTGGCAGCAGTGGACCCTGAGGACAGTGAGGATGAGGAGGCAGAGGATAGGGATGTGGACAACAGAACATCAGTTGTACGTCAATACTTCCAATGACACACAGGTGTGACAGTGGAACTGACCATTCCTCTGATTATTGTGGTTTTCTGTGTGGCTGTAGCAGGATGGAATTCACTTCCTTTGTATCTCTACTTACTGTCACTTATGGCTTCTCATTTTGTAGATGTTGGTGATGTGAGGACTACAGACAGATACAGGTCATTAAATGTATGCTATCACAGTGTTCAGATTATTTGCACACGATGTGACCGTTTTCATCACATAAAACACATTCACTCAGGTTGTGTTTAAGGGTGTTTATTGTGGTGCAAATAATTGATGGAAAAGTGCAATGGAATGGGGTGATGGTTGAGGAAAATCCAGGATACTGTTCCAGTCTGTTTGTAGCACAGGTCCACTGTCCAAGGGGCCATAGGAAGGGCAACAAAGGCAGTTCAAAATGGACAAGGTGACAAGATTGGACACAAGGGGGACTTTCAGGAGGGGCTCATTTCCTGGCGGTGGTCTTGGTCATGGCAAGTGTCTCTGGCTTTTGTCTGGGTTGCAGGAAACGTTTGTGGGGTGGTTCATCTTTTGCAGCAGGAAGGGTGCTTATGGCCTGTGGGTCTTGTGGCAGGGCCACCTGACCACTATCTGCAACGGAAGTGGTGGGCTGGTCAGTAGACTGGCTAGTGGTAGGGGCCTGCTGGTGTGCTGTCCATTCCCTCATGATGTTGGCCATATCAGCCAGCACCCCTGCTATGGAGACCATGGTGGTGTTGAGGGCCTGCAAATCCTCCCTGATCTCCTGATGGTGTACCTCCTGCAGCCGCTTGTTCTCCTGCATGTTGGTAAGGATCTGGCTCATCTTGTCCTGGGATTGTTGGTAAGCCCCCAGGACATTAGTGAGTGCCTCCTGGAGAGTCGGTTCCCTGGTCCTGTCCTCCCCTGGTACACAGCCATCCTCCTAGTGTCCCTGATACCCTGTGCCTCTGTCCCCTGAATGGTGTGCCCAATGTGCCCAATGCCACTGACCCCATGTTCCTTATTGTCTTGGTTGTGAGGTGTGGACTGGGGTCCCCGTACAGGTGGGCACACTGCTGATTGACGTGTCCTGTGGACAGAGATGTGGGGACGTTGGGTGGCTGCTGTGGTGTTCGATACTGATGGGGGAGGCTCTGTGGTGGACTGTGAGTGGGCTGGGGTGGCCGACTGACCAGTGGTCCCTCATGGGCCAGGTAGTTCATCCAGATCTTGAAGACCAGAGTTACTGTCATCACTGGGGGCATCTTCTGTTGTGGGACTGGTTAGTCGTGGCGCCTCCTTGCTGCTGAGATTTGCTGGGGCACCTGCGGGGATATAAGTGATGTATTATACTTCATGTCTGTGACATATTGTACATCCCTTGCTTCTCCTCTATTGTTGCTGTTGCCCTGCCACCTTTGTTTGTGTATGGTGATGTATTGTGGGATTATTAGTTCTCCATGCTGTGCATGCTTTGGTGATGGGTGTCCAAGCAGGGCTGGGAGGGCTGTCCATGCTTTGGTATAGCATGCAGAGCTTGGCATTGGGGTTAGTCAGATGTGTACGTGCAGTGTGTGGGATGGAGTGGAGTGATGGGAGTGGGGATAAGGGTGTGTGATGGCATGCAGGTATGGGGTGTGATAAGTAGTAAATATTGACTCACCAGTGTCCAGTCCTCCGGCTACTCCAGTGAGTCCCTCAGGATGCAGTATTGCCAAGGCTTGCTCCTCCCATTCTGTGAGCTGTGGGGGAGGAGGTGGGGGTCCACCGTCAGTCGTCTGGATGGCGAGCTGGTGTCTTGCTGCCAAAGAACATAGCTTTTCCCATAGCTCGTTCCACCTCTTCCTGATGTCATCCCTTGTTTTTGGATGCTGTCCCACAGCTTTCAACCCGTCCACGATTCTCCGCCATAGCTCCCTCTTCCTGGCAATGGATATTTGCTGTACCTGTGCTCCAAACAGCTGTGGCTCTACCCTGTCTATTTCCTCGACCATGACCCACAAATCCTCATCTGTGAAACAGGGGTGCCTTAGTGGGGACATGGGTGTTATGTGGTGTGTGTTGTGTAGAGGGTGTTAAGTGGTGTTAAGTATTGTGGTGGGGTGTGACGGATGGATATGTGTGTATGTGTGTGTGTGTTTGTGTGTAGTTGTCTCAGTGGTCTTCGTGTTGGTCTTGTGGCACTTACTGGTATTCGCAAAGGGTTGTGTGTAATGTGGGTATGTGTTTTATAGCGCTATGGGTGGGTGGGTGTGGTGTGTATATGAGTGTCAGGTGTGATTTTCGTTTTGGCCAATGTTGTGTTGTTTTGTATTTGGGTGGCGATTCTGAGCCTGCCACGGTGTACCGCCAATGGTTTACCGCCATTGGATATCCACTGTGGTGATTCATGGGTCATAATGTGGTGGCCGTTGTTTTGTTGGCGTAACGGTATGGGTGTTTGTACCGACGCTTTACCACTGACCTTTGGGCTGGTGGATTTGTGTATGTGGCAGTATTCTGGCGGTTTGATGTGTGTGTGTCATAATATGGGGAACGGATATTTACCACCACAGCGGTACGTTGGCAGCCATCACCACGGCAGTAAGCGACATTTACCACCAATGTCATAATGAGGGCCATAGTGTACTAAAATGTATCTTCTCTTTTTGACATTTAAATATGCACAAAAAGGTCTACGGAGTAGTGTGGTTCTACCTACAAATTACTGTGCTAATCATACACTGCTTTAAAAATGTATAGGAAATTATGAATACATTTATCTACCCATTACCACCTTAAACAAGCTGGGATAGGTACTGAACAACAATAAAATCTACTACTTGCCTATATCTAAGACCTAACCCAGAACATAGCACAACACAGAAGCAGCAAATCTGTGATGAAAACTACATGGCTGCCTTTTATCTTTGGTAAACACAGCCATTAGCCAATCAGGGTGATCCATCAAGTGATTAAGTGGGGGCTGACAAAAAAAGTGGGGGTCCAAAATGAGTGTACCCCATTCGTTTTCCCGTGGGAACTTTAGACTGAGCACACACCTAACCCCTGAATGGATTTACACTAAAACTGGCAGAAAGCTATATCGTGGTCCAGAAATAGTGTTTTTATGTGATCTGGTGAAAACCTGTTAAGTAGTTTGTGAGCAGTTAATGCTCAAAAACATTTTATATATCATGCTGCAGAGAATCTGTGGACTTGACAGATCTCAAGATGACATCTGATTGGCCATCAAAACGTCAACAACAATGCGGCAGCAGCCATCTTAAGACTCTGGACTTTGTTCCACGTCCTAAGAAATACAAAAAAAGTATAAGGGGCAGGGTAGGTATAGCCTGACCCCTCCTGGTGGTTGGGTCTGGCCTGGGGCCGAATTTTTGTTGTTGTTGCCCCAAATATGCTGAGGACCAGAAAATTTGTGGTGAAATTTGAAAAAAAAGTAATGAGAGCTGCTGCCCAACACAAAATACCACCAGGGTTGGGCAGAGCCCAGGAGGGAGGTTGAAACATTAGTTCGAGGGAGGAGGGGATGCATGCCCACCCCCGAGCCACCAAGAGGCCCTGGTGACCCCATCTCCATGGGGAAATATTTTAATAAAGGGAAAGGCACCAAACAGCCCCTCTCCTTGAGCCTAAAACGGTCAATGGAACCCCATCTCCTAGGGTTGACATGTTTAAAAAGGGATGGGGGCACAAGGCCTTCCTCCCTGAGCCTACAAAGGCCCCAGGGATGCCATCCCCCAGGGCTGATATTTTTTTAATAAAGGGAAAGGCTCCACACATCCCCTCACCTCGATTCTAAAACTTCCACAAAGACCCCATCTCCCAGGGCCGACATGTTTAAAAAGGGAAGGGGGCATACGGCCCTCCTCCCTGAGCCTAAAAAGGCCCTAGGGATGTCGTCCCCCAAGGGCTATATCAATGAATAATGGGAGGGCCACCTGGCCCCCCTCCCCAAGCTTTAAAAGGCCTGGGGACCCCATATACACAGGCTGTGGTGTACTTAAAAAGGGAGGGGACCATGTGGCCCCCCTCTCTGAGCATCTTAAGGCCCTGGGTGCCTCATTCCCCAAGGCCGGCTCAATTTCTCTATCCTCGGGAGCCCAATCCTGGGATAGAGTATTTTCCATGCCCCATCAGTGGCACAACAGGGAAATATATGCTTGCATCAGCTTTGTGGGAGCATGTTTAAATCTCCTGCTGGGTAGAAGCAAACATGCCTTCACTGCCTGCAGGAGTGTCAGTAGGGAAGGCATGTCTGATCCCAGCTGACAGGAGATTTAAACATCCTCCTGCCAGGTGGAAGCAGACTTTTATTTCAATAGATATTGCTTCTGCAAAGGGAATAAGCATAGATAGCTGCTCCCTCTGGGCAGGAGCAATGCCGGCTTCCACCCCCTTGTGGGAGCTGGCTCAGGATGTGGGGCCCTGAGGCTCTCCTCGCTGCCACCAACTTGTTGCATCCCCTGGGCCTGAAGAGGCTCAGTGAGGGGGCCATAAACCCCTCCCCTTAATTATGTAATTCTGCTCCAGGGGATGGGGTCCCCTGGGCCTAATAAAGTTCGGAGAAGGAGACCACACTCTGATTGGCTGCCATCAACAAGAGAAAAACGTTTCTGGGAGTCATTACAAGACTCAGGGACATAGGGCCTCATTCCAACCCTGGCGGTCTTGGACCGCCAGGGCTGTTTTGACGGAAGCACCGCAACAGGCTGGCGGTGCTTCCTGGTGTATTACGACCGCGGCGGTAGCGCTGCGGTCGCACCGCCGGGGCCGGCGGATTTCCACCACAATGGCCCCGGCGGTTGTAATCCGCCAGTGCAGCGCTGCTTGCAGCGCTGCCCAGGGGATTACGAGTTCCCGACCGCCAGCCTTTTTCTGGCGGTCTGAACCGCCAAGAAATGGCTGGAGGTTCGGGGAGTCGTGGGGCCCCTGGGGGCCGCTGGCATGGGCAGGGCAGGGCAGGGGCCCCCTGACAGGGCCCCATGCGGCTTTTCACTGTCTGCTGTGCAGACAGTGAAAAGCACGACGGGTGCAACTGCACCCGTCGCACGGCCGCAACACCGCAGGCTCCATTTGGAGCTGGCTCCCATGTTGCGGCCCACATCCCCGCTGGGCCGGCGGGCGGAAACTTGGTTTCCGCCTGCCGGCCCAGCGGGGATGTCCAAATGGGCACCACGGGAGTGCGGCCACATTGGCGGCCGCCCAGCGGTTACAGCTTGGCGGGCGGCTGTAGCCGCCCGCCAATGTTGTAATGAGGCCCTTAGTCTCCTGTCCTGAAATATTAAAATAAAACAAAATAAAAATAATGTGCAAATTAAAAATAATGTAAGGTCCCTGAGGTGAGGACAAAGAGGGAACCCCCCTCCTCTGTGGCAAAACAAAATCTGCCATTTTTGCAGCAATCCCACAAGGTTTGTAGCAAAAATGAAAAAACTAAAGTCAGTTGATCATTTTTTTAAAAATATTTGGAGGCGTCTCCCTCGCTAAACCTATTTTGGGCCACCAGGTACATTAAGTAGGGAGAGGGGGCACATCCCTGAGTCTTCGTAGACACATTGAATGTCATCAATGATGTCATTTGAGATGTCAGCAGTGATTTCATGGAGCATGTCATAAGTGATGCAATATATGAGGTCATAAGCAGTGCCTAGCTGGGGAGCAAGTTATTATTGATGAATTTCTGTGGTTCTTGAGTTGAAAATGTTATTTTGGCACTGACATTCCACTAAGTATAATGTCACTTTAATCGTTGTCTTTCTTTCAGCAAATGTATATTATCAGAATGGGTCTTGGCTAAGGCCAGACCTAAAAAAAAATTGTATGTGAATGTTACTCAGACACATAATATAGTGATTTCCATTTAGAGAAAGCAATATTACTTCTTTGCACTATTTTGTGATTAACTGGGGAGATAAGGATTTCATCCGACAGCGTTGTATTTAATCTTACCAGTAGATGGCACTACTCTTTCATAAACCACCTTCTTCTTTATCATGAACTTTAGGGGAATTCATTTATGCGATCTGTAAAGTTAGTGGCACTTGGACAACGGCTTTTGGAAAAAGACACATTTTTATATATGCAGGTACTTAACAAAAGCTCCCCTGCAGTTCCCAGAAAGGTTTCCGTTATACAAGTGAAACACCTCCCAAGTCCTCATTACAATTAACTTATCAGTAAATCTGTAGCCAGGCAGAGAAAGCCTAAGATTCAGATATTAGTAGGAACTGTTTAAAATGTATGTCACTTATATGTGGCTAGTGTTATGTCATGGGCAGGGTTTAGTCCACTTTAGCAAACCCTTAGAGAGGAAGTTGCAAGGGACACCTCCTGTGTCACTTTAATGGTTTATACTGGGGTGACTACTTCGCAATGGCAAAGGAGCCTCGCCCCACTGGCTAAGAGCGGCCTCTCACCTACAACACCTTAAAGAACCCACCAACAGCCTATTTTGAGCCACTAGTTAACACAGACTATAAGCGGTTCTATTGCAAAAAGCACAACGACAACCTGAAGAATCAGCACATGCACACTGTCAGATGTCGAGGATGAAGTCAGAGCACAGTTTATCCAAGGCTGTTTATCTGCAAAGTTAAGAAAAAACACACCCTAGGTATCAGGGATGTCCATGGCGAACATACTGATCCTTGGCCATTGCAAAGAACTCTCCAAGACCCACACTGCACACATGGAAGCAGCCCTGCAATGCCCAATAAAAACCGAGCCTGTCAAAACTTTAGCCACCCCCAACACAGACAAGAAGAAAGCTTGCACAAATCCTCCAACAGCTCCCAAGGTCTTTCATTGGTGTAGAGGTAAATACCCATACCAAGATACATGTCCAGCAGAAGCATAAGGGGCACATTGTGTTTGTCAATCTTTAGCCAACAAGAAACCGCAGAGACCAAAGTCGGTAAATACCATGGCAGTGCCAGAGACCCCGTACGAAGAAGAAGACATTGACAATCATGACATCGAGGGTGCCGCGTATGTCTTACATACCATGCAACATGACGAATACCAAAGGCGCCGCATCCCCAAGTGTATGGTTGCTGTTGCTTTTCATCCCCTCACCACTTTAACTGAAACTTGCGCTTCAATCAATATCATGGCACAAACCATAATTTAAATTCTTCCACATCTATGGTGTTACGCCCAACTGCAACACAAGTATATACTTTTTGTTCGCCTACCCCACTACTTCTAGCAGGTGTTTTCACAACGTCATCTCCTATGAAGATTGAACGACCAGAGCCAAAGTGTATGTCGCTTGAGGATGCTGCTGAGTTGCAAGACTGCTGAACAACTACATTTGATCACATTCGCATTCAGTGTACACCTATCAGCTGCCGATGCTCTGGTCATCAAATTTGCAAAGCTGTTGGAAGGGATCAGATGTCTAAAGGATTGCATGGTTCATCTGCATGTAGATGAGTCTATTCAGCCTGCTACCCTCTACCATCGCCAGTTGGCATTCCACCTGTGTCCAAAGGTCAAAGAAGAACACAGGAAACTAGAAGCAGCAGAGATCATCAAGAAGGTTGATGACCTGAACCCCTGGGAGTCCCCAATAGTGGTTGCTTGAAAGCCCAAATAACTGGGGGAGGTTTGGATCTTTGGGGACATGTGCCTGCCAAACATGGCGATACAGCGAGAAAGACACTTAACACCTACTGCTGACGACCTTGTGGTGGAAGTGAGCGCCTCAAGATGGTTCTCAAAGGTAGATCTCCGAGCAATTTACAGCCAACTATTGCTAGCACCAGAATCAATGGTGATTACAACATTCTCCACTCATGTGGGTCTCAGAAGGTACAAGTGCCTCAGCTTTGCAGTATGCAGCGCTGCTGAAGATATTTCAGGACATCATCAGTGGAGTCTTAGCCGGGCTTCCTGGTGTCATCAACGTCAGTGACTATATCCTTGTACATGCTCCATCCTTGGAAAAACATCTTGAGAGACTACGCACTGGAATATGACTTCTCTGTGGTTTACCTGCCGGTTAGCCATAACCCAGCAGATTATCTGTCCAAACATGCAAAACCTGCTAGAGTCTGCGAAGAATCAGAAGCAGTGGAAGAATATGTGAAACTAATAGTAGATAGGTCATGGCGTCTGCCCATCTCCTTATCAGAAATTCTGGAAGCAACCAAGGAACCAAGCAACCAAGAAAGACGAGTGTCTCCAACTGGCTCTGTCTGTTGTCACATCGGGTAAGTGAAAAAAAACTGTCCTTTCGCACCACAGAAGCTGAGCAAACAGCCAACCAAATCATTCTTTAATTGGAAAAGATTATGGCCACTAATGGCCTTCTGCGTGAAATTCAAACAGATAACAGACCTCCATTGTCCGAATCAGGAATTTGCAGAATATCAGAAATCCAGAGGCATACACCACGGGCAGACCACGCCCAGATGGCAATGTGCAAATGGAGAAGTGGAACGTTTTATGAGGACTGTCAACAAAATACTTCACATGGCACTGGCCAATCAACAAAACTTGGACTGTGCATTGTATGCCTTCTTGCTGGAGTACAAACTTACTCCATACACCACCACAAGAGTCACTTCAACTGAGCTGTGCATCAGCTGCCAACTCGCAGACACCATAACTCAAGTGGAAGCTCCTTCGACAATCCATAATGAAGTGTCTGATGCTCTTAGTCAACGGAAGGAGAAAAACGACATGATGACCTCCAAGTGAATAGCACTTTCATTGTCACTCGCAAATAGGCAATGCCGTTCTTGTCAGAGATCGCCACTCAGGGAGCAAATTGTGTTTACATTTTTAACCACATCCATGGAAAATTGCAAGACTACAAGGGACCATGATCACTGCCTCCAGGGGTGAAGAGACAGTTACCTGAAATGTTGTTTTCTCTAAGCAGGTCAAACACTGCAAGCATCACACAGGTGTGAAATAATCAACCTCAGTTGACCAGAATCCTGAGCCAGACTGTGGCAGCCCTGAGGAAGTGTTTTTTGAGATGACATCAGTCTGCAAGGAGGTCCTGTAATGACCGAACAAGGACAACAGCCGACAACCGTGAGTGGGCCAGATCCTACCCCTAGCACTGCAGACAGGCATACTGAAAACAATACTCCTAGCCAACACAAAGGAGTATCAAGATACAGTCTCAGACCGCGCCCAACATTTTCTACAAGGCTGAAAGATTTAGTTCTCCATTCAATTAACATTTTCAGTGAATAGATACAAGTATGTTTTGATACTAGTTCAGTGTTGCTTGTTTTTTTTAATCTGGGTGTGACTGAGCACCCTGTATTAGTAGTAGTTCTGTTTTTTTTTCTGTGAGTTTTGCCAGTTGTATTTTATCTTTTATTTCTAACTATGTGTGTTATATTTCTTTTCTTTTAGTTGGGTAGGGATGTTATGTCATGGGTAAACCCAGAGAGGGGAAGTTGCAAGGGACCCCTCCCTATGTCACTATAATGGTTTAGACCATTATGTGGGTGATGGTTTTCAATAAAAAGACCCAAGGTCTTCCCCCCGGGGGTCAGTGATTAACAGTAGTGCTGGAGTGGTATCTCTTGAGTGTTTGGTATTTATATGTGCACCCATGTAGGCAGTCTTACCAGCACTACGTAAGGGCCATGGGGGCAACCATAACAGGGGGTAGACTTTGCAATGTCATATAGTTCTCAGATTTGCATTGGGTTTCTGGAAGTCCTTTAGGTCATGAATGGCTGAAAGGTTTCGGGATGTCATTTGAAATTTGAACAAGTTGGGAATGGGTTGGGACAATGAGTTAGGTTTGCAGAAACGTTAAGATACAAAAACTGGGAGCTTTGCAGACAGTGTAAAAACAGGAGTGGCCACACATGCAAGTAGTTACTATCTTTTATGAATAAAAGGGATCATTCAGGCTCTCTGAATAATGTAACTGAGAAGCACTTTATGGACTGTGCCCAAATGTGGAATATAAACACTCCTCCCCTTCCCTCCCCAATAAAATACACTTGACTGTGACCGTACGAGATTTGAAATGGAAATACCAAGAATTGACACTTTAATGAGTCTTATAAGGATTGGCACTGCACGGACACCACTTGGACCGTTATCCAGAATAGCTGTGAGTGTGACCATTTCTCCCGAAATTGTATAGCCTCTTGTATTTTCTACCTTTCTCTTTTCACTCCCTTCTTCTAGCACTCCCTTCCTCTAATCCCCCATTTAATCTCTTCTCCTCTTCCCATGTCTCACTTCTCCTTTTAGCTCTCTTCCATTTACATCCATTCCCTCCTCCTGTCTTACCCTCCCTTTCTTTTCACCTCTTTTTTGTCTGCCACATTTCTATTTTCTACTACCACTTCTCCTCTCACCTCCCCCTGCTTGTCTTGCCCAATCTCTCATTTCAAATTACACATTTGCCTCACTCCTCATCTCATCTTTATATTGCATTTTTTGTCTTCTCTTTACTCACCGATAACGCCTCTTCCCATTTGTCTCTCTCTCTTCATCACACCCCTTAATTCGGCCCTGTTTTTTCCCCTGTCATACTGCTTTTCTTTATCTTTCCCTCTCTGCCCTCCCTTCCAGACAGTTGAAGTAACATAAAACATGTTTAGGCCAGTGTGGTACCCCTGAATTGTGCCATATGTTTACGAATTTGGACTAAAAAATTATATAGCTGAATAAACGAAAGCAAATTAAATCAAACAAAATAATGTCATTTTTGTTATTTTTCCTCCATAAGGGGGGAGATTAATATAAATATTAAATATGAATAATCAGTCATGACGGGTAAAAATGAAGTTCCAACACATACTATGCATTTCTGATGTTATAAAAAAAAAAAGTGAGTGGCAGTTACTGGAGTCCTACAAGCCTAGTCTTGAAAGATGTTTTCAGTCTTATTCTCTATTCTCCATTCTCATTTCAACTTATTAATTACATACGTATATTTTAGTGCTTAGAAAGAGCAGACATATATTTTGAGTCTAAAGGAAACAGGTATGAAGTATGTAGGTCAATCTTCCCACATGGACAATACACACCAGGTGATGCACATCATTAAAGGAGAGGAGGAAAAAAAGACATCCATGTCCTCGCTCACTCTCCTGTTAATCACAGGTTCTTTCAAACACTGGTGCTGGTTTCAGACTGGAAGTGCTACCATCAATTTTACATCACTAAACCCGTTCAGATTGTAAAAAATGCAAGTGTCACACAAAGACCAAATGTAGAAAATGAGCCATGTCTATTCAGCTGAAGAATGGTATGGGTATGGCATGTGTGTGTGTTTAGGATCACACTGAAAACAATATATTATTAAAGCATGGTGTGATAGCACACTCATTTGTACACAATACATTGTCCATTGAAATTGCCACTTGTTCATATGGACATTTCACCGATAAAACTATATAGCTCAACAAATGATCATGTTTGGAATTGGGTTTCAGAAAATATTTTTCATTTGTGCAACACCAAGTAAATGATGTGTTCTGATCCTTTTAAATCATCGTTTCCATCACACTTGGAAATAAAGGGAAAAAATACTATTTTGTGCATTCATGACTAATACATTTTAAACACTTGTACATGTCATTTATAGGTACGTTTTGTTGTGTAAGAAAAAAAATGACACCATACAGCCTTTTCTTTACTCCTGCAAGATTGTCAAATGCTTCATTTTAACAAATCCCTTACCCTTGTAGTCAAAGAAACGTAAACACCAAAGTGCATGTTCAAAGAATAAGTATCAGTTTATCAGAAACAGCCTGACATTTGACCTCTGTCTTTAAATGTACAGCAACGGGACGGGATAAAACTAAGATTTAAAGCCTTGTTTGATGCTCATTTCCCTTCCGAACTCCAGCATGGTTGTTTTGGGTGTGCTACAGAACTGTCCTACTTTCCAGCGCCTATGCTATTAAAACAAAGCTAGATTTTGGTGATGCAAGCCGAAACTGTGTTGGCTGTCCTGGAATTGACTTACGTTTTTCCTTGGAAGACGAGCCGCCACTTAGAGGCCCACTACGGGTTGCAGTTCTACACAGGCAAGCCTCCAAGATGAGGAATGGACCTGTGGACTAAGACCCCCATAAACCTCACACGTTGACACAAGCGAACCAAGAAGAAGCTTTCTGTCAGTGAGAAGCTCCTCTTGGTTCAGTGCAATGGAGGGCTCTGTGGAAAGCAGATGCAGTCTCTCCACAGGAGCTTTCGGGAAAAGGAAGTGGCGCACAGGGCAGGATTGGTGCAAGGTGCGTGGGGGCGGGAATAGGGGTAGGCTTTAAATAGGTTTGGGATGGGAGGGACCAGCCTCTTCCGCGCCAGCCCATCGTGCGGTCAGAAGATTGGCCAGTCCGACCCTTCATGTTAGTGTAGGTAGGTGGGGGAGTTTTTGTTTATAGTGGCATGGCCATAACGCCACTGCGGTGCGAGCCGCGCTTCGCATTTTAGGCAAAGCCGGCCATGCCGATTTGCTTAGGCCTGGTGTGCTCGACCAGGCCTAGGTCAGCATGTAGCGCCCGGTGCGTGTGGCCTCCAGTGGGGTTGGGGCTGCATTTGCAGCCTGCAGCTCGACCGATCGACCAAAAAGGAAAACAAATCAGCTGGGGGGAGGGGAAGCAGTGCATCCACCACCCCCAAACTCCAAATCAAGGCCCTTTTCATTGGGGCATGTCGATCCTGAGGTGGAGGGGCTGGGCCCCCCAGAGAGAAGATCGTTTTTGCGTTGGGGCCTAAGTAGCTGGGGAGGCATGTGGACATGCTGGGGCCCAGGTGGGCATGGGAGCTGGGCCATGTAATCTGGGCAGTCCCCCTTTGGATCCCACACACTTAACTCAGGTGGCCCCAGCCAAGGGATACAGGTGAGGCCTCTGGAAAGAAGGCTAAAGGGTTCAGTAGTGAAGGTTTGGAGTGGGTCAGGACAAGTCATTGGAGGGGGGGCAGGGTGAGCAGTACAGAACAGTCTGGGTCACTGAGGGCCCCCTCCGGGCACATGAGTGAGGCACCTTCAGGTGTAACAGGAGGGCTGGCCACGGCTCAGGACTGGTCCTCTGTGGACATAGATGCCAGGATTAAAGAGCAGAGGATGGCGGTGGCGGAAACAGAAGAGAGGTGGACACAGCTATGCAGGGACAGGGATGATGCCTTAGCGTGAGAGCAGCAGCCTAAGAGGAAGGTGGAGAGAAGGAGGCTGGGGGGCATTCCTGCCCCTGGGGAAGGACAGGGTAGTTGGGTATGGGTTCCAAAGGAACAGGAGAGCAGCCAGGAGGCTTGTGCGGCTGCATGACGGGCACATACGGCCATGTGAGGTACAGAGAGTACAAGCCAGTAAAGGAGACTGGCAGTAAGAAGGTGACGCCAACGGGGCGCAACACGGCCTTGGGGTATTGGTCTGAAGCACTAGAGGGGTCTTTGTGGCCTTCTCTACAGCGCAGTAACATGCTGGTCGCAAGTATGGTGGACACCATGGGGGACTGGCTCTGGATGAGTGGAGTGATGCAATGGATGTGAGGGGTGAGGACGAAGAGCGTGAGATGGACGAGGAGGTAGTGGTGGAACTTGGTTATGAGGATGAGTCGGACGAATGGGAAGATGAGGAGATTCGTGAAAGCAAGGTAAGCGGGGTAAAGGGCACAAGAGCGGCGCAACCCCCTCTTCACTTTCTGTCTTACAGGAGACGGCGGATAGTGGGATGTATCAAGAGGCAAGGAGGAGCGTGTTCGCCAAGTCCTGATGGCATCAAAGGGGACGATGCCCCATGTTCAAAGTAAGAGAGAATGGTGGTCTGTTTGGGGAGGGGGTCAATGCACGGCTGTGACGAAAACGCACAAGTCCATAGCAGTGGGTGATCACTCAATATATGACGCGCCTGGCGAAAGTTTGGCACAGGTTGGGGATGGTAAGCTGACGACAGTGCAGGATACGACTACTACTGGTGAAGATGGGGGAGCTGCGATGGTAGGCGGCAAGGATGGGGGGTGACAAGGTCGGTAAAGGGCACAAGAAGTGGCTTGCGTATATGGGCCTTGTGATGCCGTTGGGTTCGCATGTGGCTGACAAGACAAAGGCACGGATTTGGCACCATTAGTATGTAGATGTTTTCAAACTGCTCCATAGAGATATACAGGCTAAGGAGGGCTCCAAAGAGGATTAGTGGAAGTTATCTAGGCGGCCCAAGGTACCGATCACTGTGGATAATTGTGACATCAGCCTTCTTGGTATATGCCAGTATCTATTGCGAGAAATGTCCCAACAGGGCCATTGCGCTTTTTAAATACATGGATATTATACTGAAAGCCCAAATGCATTTTGGGGGTTTTGCATGGCTCAATTATGACGAGGAGTTTCGGGCGTGTGTAAGTGTGAATCCTGATAAGCCCTTGGGAGACGTAGATTCAGAGCTATGGATGCAGTGGATGGCGTCATCCCATTCCGCAGCATCCACACATACCGCTAGCGGCCCACCGGTGGTGTGCAAGCCTTTTCAGTCCCGTCCCACCCAAGCGGGGACGGGTACTATACAGCGACCTCATATACCTACCTCAGGGGCATGTTGGAACTTCAATAAGGGTTTCTGCTCGAGACATCCTTGTAAGTTCAAACGTGAGTGTTCCAAATGCGGGGGAATACACCCGGTCATGCAGTGCTTTTCGCTCAATAGTCCAGCAGAGCAGTGGAGAGCAGCTAGGGGTAGAGGGATGCAAGGTGCTCCTGCACGGAAGGGCTCCTATGCCAATTAAGCTGGAGGTATTGCTGCCCTCGTTGCGCATGCACCTGGACGGTGACATAGCGTGCAAGTTGGAGTGGGGTTTCAAGGAAGGGTTTCGGATAGGTTATCAAGGGCCGTGACAGAAGAGATGGGCGGACAATTTGCAGTCTGCCAAAGACATGCCAAAGGTGGTAGCGGATAAACTGGCAAAAGAAGTTTTGGAGGGCAGAATTGCGGGTCCATTTTTCGATTGGCCCATGGAAAACCTGATGATTTCACCTCTGGGTGTGGTTCCCAAAAAGACCAAGGGTGAGTTTCTTCCCATCCATCACTTATCATGGCCAGAAGGTGCGTAGGTGAACGACTTAATCGCACCAGAGGACACAAAGGTGGTTTATGCTTCAGTGGACAATGCCATTCGGCTCATTTGTGGGTGTGGCAGGGGGTTCTGAGCTAGCAAAATGCAACATTAAGGTTGCTTTTCGGCTCCTCCCTATCCATCCTGAGGACTGCATTATTGGGCATGCAGCTAGATGGGATTGTGGACAGAGTACTCCTGATGGGCTGTGCCATTTCATGTGTGGTTTTCGAGGCCTTTAGTACTTTTCTCCAATGGGTTTTTGTGAAAGTGTGTGAACATCATGAGGTGACACATTACTTGGACGATTTCCTCTTTGTGGGAAAGGCTGGCTACGACTCTTGTAAGAAGGCATTGACAGGTTTTGAGAGACTGGCCTGGGAGATGAGGGTTCCGTTGGCTCCTGAGAAAACTGAGGGCCCCAGTTGGGTGCTGACCTTTTTGGGGATTGAACTGGACATGGAAGAGTTGGTGGCTCGACTGCCGATTGGAAAGGTGGGCGAGATTTGGCAATTTTTGAGACAGGTCCGGTCCTTGCACAAGATCGATTTGCGCATGGCACAACAGCTTCTGGATTTCCTCTACTTTGCATGCAGGGTGGTCAGAGGGGGCAGAACCTTTTGCAGGCACTTGGGATTAGCTTTGTCAGGAACAACCCTCCCCCATCATAGGATCGAGTGTCAGTGGGGCTGCGAGAAGACGTCCGAGTGTGGGAGAATTTATTAACAGTTCGAAGGGGTTTCCATTCTTTTTTGGGAGGAGCACACAGACTGGCAGGTGCAAATCTTTTCAGATGCAGCCGGGACTTCTGGTTTTGGTTGACACAAGGCAGAATTATTGCTTTTCTGGAATTCTTTCCTTTGTTAGTGGCCTTGACTGGGGGGATGAACTTGCCAACATGACGGTTGTAGAACTGGTAAACAGACAGAGGGCTAAAGATCTGAAGATCTGAGAGTCTTGCCTTTATTGAGGTGTTTCATGCTCAGATGTTTATCGTTGAATGTTATATTTAAAGCAGAGCACATTCCTGGGGTTAACAATGCTATTGCAGATTCCCTGTCACGTTCACAGTGGCACCGTTTTTGCAGCTTGGCACCAGGAGCAGAGCGGCACAGGACAGCGGTCCCGGCAAACATTTGAGAGTGGGGGGTGTGATGATCATTGGGCTGGTGGAGATGTCACTAGCGGAAATCACTCGGAGGAGTTATCATCTGGCATGGTTGGAATTTCAGAGTTTCGAATGTATTGAAGGGTATTTTTGGGTGCAGAGTGAGAGCATGCTACAGTCTCCCACTTTACATTTCGTGTTGTTTTTGATAAAAAAAGGTTTGTCGCCCGCTACGATTGTGGGCAAGTTGGCTGATGTGTCTTTTTATGGTAAATTATTTTTTTGGTTGCGACCCAACTAAGGATGGTATTCTGGGCAGAATGTTGAAAGGGTGGAGTAGAGCTAGAGCAGGGTTGGGCAAGGCGGCAAGGGAACCTATTTCATTTGAATTGGTTTTGGAATTGTTGCATGTGCTGCCAGTTTGTTTTACAGATGCTCGTGAGCTTGCGTTGTTTAGATTATGCATGGTGTGGATGTTTTTTGGGGCTTTCCGGGTGTCAGAACTTTTGGGTGTGCGGAGGTCTGTAGGTGTAAAAGCAGGCAATATATGCCTGAGAGGGGGACGCTTCGGCATAGGGCTTCGAAAGTCAAAGACAGATCAGTTGGGACAGGGGAAGTGGGTCTGGTTGGAGAAAGGTGGGGGGGATACAGCCGCTTGTCGGGTTGTTGAGTGGATCAGTTTTCGGTCACATGGGGGTGCAGGTGGGGATGGTGTTTTTGGCCATGCAAGTGGCGAGAAGGTCACAGCTTTTCAGTTGTTGGCTGTTTTGCAGATGGCGCTGCGACAAATCGAGAGATGGGCCCAGTGCTATGGGACTCATTCATTCAGAATAGGGGCAGCTACCGCGGCAGTGCAGCTAGGTTGGGACTGGGTCCAGATTAGACTGATTGGTAGGTAGAGGTCTAGATGCTGCGAGCGATACGCGAGGCCTTGACTGGTGGAAAAGGGTGCTGAAGAGGAAGGGGCGAGGGCTAGTATATAAATGGGCAGGGGGATCTTTTTGGCATTGTATTAAAGTTTGTTCTTTTTTCAGGTTGCCTAACTGTCCCCAGGAGCATGAAGATGGTCACTTGGATGGTCGGTCAATCGTTCATACATTGGGCGGCGAAATACACTGAATGGCAGATCTATGGATGCTCAATGGGACTGCCGAGTAGCCGTCCTGAAGTCTTGCGGTGGGGGACGAGAGGTATGAGGTGGGTAATCTGCTTCTTTTTCTAACATCAATGATGCCAAACTGGGGTTGTCCAGATCTTCTGCTATTGCACCTGGGGGGAAATGACCTTGTGAAACTTTAGAGGCTCACCCTACTGCAACATATGCAATGGGATTTGCAGAAGATGCACGGTACCTGCTTAGTTTGGACTGAGTTTGTACCCAGGAGAAAGTGGAAAGGGGCTATGAAGCATGGAGCTATGGAGAGGGCTCGGAGGAAGCTCAACAGGGCAATGATGGTTTTCTGCTTGGCACATGGTATTAAGGTTAAGGTGTTGAAGCACGAGGATATTATGGAGGAGAAGGCAGGGCTTTTTAGGACTGATGGTGTGCACTTATCACAGTTGGACAATGCACATTACCTTACACATCTGCAAATACTTGTGGGTGATTTGTGGGGGGGAAAGTGGCTCAAGGAGAAGGTGTAAGGTTTTGCAATGTTGCAGTGGGCTCGCTGGTGGGGCAGCAAAACGCCTAACGGGTTTGCGCTGTGTGGCAGTAGATGGGGGAGGGTGGAGAGTCAGATGCGGGCATGGCTGCCCTTCCAGGGGGAGAAAGAAGCAGGTGAAGGATGATAGCGTGGGGGATGCCCGAAGCAGGCAGGGGAATGAAAGGAAAAGGGGGATGTGTGGATGAATTGAAGCGGAAGATGGGTGAATGGAGGCAAAGTGAGGGAATGAGTGAAAAGGAGGACTGGGGAGAAGTTTCAAAGGGTGGGATTTTAAAGTTAGAGTTTGAAGTTGAGTATGAACAATGTTATGTATAAGATGCAATCCTGTCCTAAATAAATGGCCTTTTACACTATGTAAAACACTCTGTCAATGACTATGTCCCGAAGTGCTCTGTGGGTCCCGAAACATCCTCCACTGTCCCTGCTCAAGCGGCTAGGGCTGGGCGGAACTCACAGAGCTTTACTCCGTGGAATTCAACGGAGTTGCATAAAAACTCCACAGTTTGCAGCGTTCCACCCCACCTTCCTGAAATCTCGACATCAGAAATTGCACGCCAGCAGGTGCTGACATCCAATACCACAACAACTTAGGGGAGCGGTACAGGCAGGCTAAGCAGACATCTACAGACGACATGTGCATTTCTACAGCTACTATTGCTTGTGTTTGTTTATCAGTCATCAATCAAACCAAACCTCACAGAGAGATGGAAGGAAATAAGGGGCATGTCATTTTCATCTCCAAGGCAAAATAAAAAGAAGTACAAATTTTTACAAAGTAAGCCATGAGGCTTTCCCGGTAATGAGGCCTTTTAAAGAGACTACGTGGCATTGTGTTCTCCTGTTGTATATGGTAATATACAAAGCGGTTGTTGGTGATACTTGGGGTGGCTGGAGATCCAGTGCATGTGAAGCATTTTGTCTTCCACACTCTACTTATTCAGCCTCAGATAAGCACAACAAACCAAATATTTGTGGATTCACCCACCCACAATTCACATGAATATCAAATATATCCACAAACCCTTGGCAGAGCTATCCAACAGCGAGCAGTTAATAGCCCAACAAGAGCTGTCTGGTCTAGAAAAAGAGGGATATTCATCTCAGCAGACCGGGAGCCTGGTGTTTTGCTCTTATACTAATGGCAATATCACTTGCTTTGTGAGTGCGAGAAAACCTCACTGTTTTCTTTTGTACTATTATAGCATCTGCACACTCATGACTGGAGGAAAGGTATTAACAAATGCCAATTGAATATTCAACAGAAGGCAAAATGCATTTGTATCTTCATGTGCGACTTCTATGCCGCTTCTGCCCCTAACACGCAAATCAACTGGATGAGTACCTGCATTTATTTGTCCAGTGTAAACCAATTGCATTACCCAAACCATGGGTGAAGCAAGGCACCTATTTTGTATATGTTGGACTGAAATGAGGCCTGACATACCTAAAAATCAAGATTGGCATAAATCCCATAAATTTAAGTGAAAACACTGCTGTTTGCAGGACAGCATTTACACATCAAATCTACATGAATACAAGTCTCATCTATAACTGCAACAATGCAAGTACAAATTCTTAAACAACTCACCAATGGTAGTAAGCGCTAGATGAATGTAATTATAACTAGGTGTCTATAATGCTCAGCAACTATGTCCGATAAGCCACACAACCATGACTCTTCCTGGGCCACTGTATGAGCCAGGCCCTCCCCTGCTCAGTATGTTAGATGCTTTTTCCCCACCCCTTCCTCTGCAAAACATTGGATGGCCCATGTTGTGTGCGTCATACCTTCACCCAATCATCGGTTTTTAATCAAAAACACTACTGGGTAACTTAGCCTCTTCATCCCCACTCCCCAAAGACTCCTCCCTTTAACTAAGGGGCAGGAAACCCACTGTTCCAAAATAACAATGTCTCACTCCAAAAAAGGCTCCTAATCTTAAAAACAAGGACAAGAATCGTCAGTTGGGCACTCCCCTGGATTTATCTGCACCCTGTACTCTTAGCTACAAAGACATACTCACTCGCCTGTTTCATATCACATAAGCAAAGTAGCAAACACCATGTTCAAAGCAGAGTCAGATTGCAAATAAACCAGCAACAGTTTGGTTTGATACCTCAGCAGTGCACCTATGGGTGCACTACCTATGCTAGGGTCCCTAAACCTACATGCCCTACCATAGACTAGAGACTTATAGGTAGGTTGACTTAGCCAATTATAATTAGCCTAATTTGCATACTGATTTTACACAGAGCACAGGCCCTGGGACTGGTTAGCAGTACCCAGGCCACCATCAGAGTCAGGAAAACACCAGCAAAAAGTGGAAAATGGGGGCAAAAAGTTAGGGGGCCTCTGCAATCAGCCCTGTTCTCTCACGTTGTATTTTTCAGCTCTATTCTAGTGCTTTTTAAATCGGCCTTTATTCTTCTCAAAATGTAATTACTTTCACCTCTCCCCATCCACTAGGTAGGATATAGGGTGCTTGCCCTGAACTGCTTATGTGCAATGTACATAGGATCACACTGTGCATCAGAGCCGATACAGAGTGTGCTTAGGTGCCTATAAACTTCTGTTCAGTTCATGTTATAAATCTGAAAGTAAGGACTGACGTGCCAGCTTAAAAAAGCAGATGGTTAAAATACTCTATAAATGAATTACGCACTTTGACTCATCCATGATCTTATGATATTAATAGCAAATGTGTGTTTATTTTTGGCAATAGCATTGAATCTCAAAGCTTTGCAAAGTACTTGTAATATGTCTTTGGACACACCTGCTAATTAAAAAAAACTATTAAAAATTGCACTCTGTCACTTTACATTGTATTCCTACTTTTTATAACATATGTGGCACCACACTATGAAACAAAAGCAATAATTCTTAAAAGGCATGAAATGAAAGCATGCAAAGCAAAGGTAATTGCGCCTGTAAGCAATTGAGCATTCCGTGCTGACATTTACAAGTCGTCAGAGCTGCCGTTTTCAGTATAGTTATGTGTGACATTACTATGCTTACATTGTGATTATGTGTGACACTGCATGTTATATGTGCCACTGAGTGACATTTTCACAAGCCGGCCGAACTAAGCTATTGGGCCTAAGTTCTATTTTTAAGTACATTCACAACCCCATTTTGAACCTGCTGAGAGCTCTAATTTAGTTCAGATCTAAATACCCTTTTCCCAGCCCAGAAATCGTATGTAGTCTCTTTTCCAATACCTTTAGATAAGCCCTCAACTCCATCCCAGAAAGATACTTTCTCTCATGCCTAGCCTTATGCTCTCTTCTCCAACCCAATTTCCCTCTGCTCCTTTCTTGTTTAAGTTTTGTCGCCCGCCGTCTCTATGTAGTCTCTTTTCATTCTCCAGATATTCCTCCCTGTCGTGCTCTCTCCATCCTATCATAGCTACGCCTTGTCCTCACCCTCTAAACCATCCATTCTTACAGGATATGTCTTTGATGTCTCAATAGCCTGCTCAAGTACCTTCCACTCCCTTCAGAGGAAGCTTCTTCATCCTTTGCCCAAGAGCCTCTCTGGCGTCTTTCTGCACTATACCCACTTGGTTATTTTTGCGCCACCCTGTAACCCTTGCTTGCCTCTTTATAATACATCCTGAATATCCCTGCAACACCTCCTCCACCCATTCAACTATTATGCCAGACAATCTTAGCCAGTCTTGGTTTCTTCGCTATAGCACTTTCTATAACGGTGGTAAAAGAAAAACTACAAGTTCCACAATTCAGTGTGCTGTGATAAGTGAAAAAGCTATTACTGGCTGACGTTGACACTCGTGTCATGGGGTTACCTAATATCATAAATCATAAGCATAAAAAAGTGTCTAGTTGGTGCTGGACCCTTGGTCTTAACGTCTGTCCTGTCTCATCTGAACAGAGTATGTACATTATTAAAGGTTTTTGTAAAGCACAGTGCCCTTTGATTTGATAGTTTTGGTGCCAGAGCAAGTGTGCATAACTGCTGGTAACTTGCATGTTGCATACAAGTAATCGGAATTAATGATCTGTACAACAAACAAAAAAGGATGTAACCAAAGGCATGCAAAAAATTATTTGAAACTAAAGAATGTCTAACATCTGTCTTGCTAAATAGTGTGACCTGCTCCTGCTTTTATGTGGGGCCAAGTGCTGACTGTAGCGCTTGGACTGTCAGTACTGTGCTCGCTGGATCTCGTCCTGCCTTTGCTGGGACAGCAGATTCTGTAAAAGTCAAAGACGAATCTCCAGTGGGAAGCAGCAATTACAATGCGGTCGGAACTACGCAAGCCTTTACCACTCATGCCTTTACCGTGCCGAATTTTACAATTAAAATGCCTTTACCACAAATTTTGTTATAAGGACATGAATGGTAAAAGCATACGAGTGATACAAGTTTTACAGGTAAATTTAACTGTTTTGCAAGTATGTAATAAGTGTTTTATACATAGACGCATATGTAGTAAAGACGGCGTTGTAAATGTAAGTGTTTTGCAGGTATGTAATATATGTTATAATGACAGCGTTGTAAAGGCATGCATAGTAATAGCATGAATAGTTCCATCATACAATAATCTCCAGTCAGTGACTCGCAGTTGGACTCGAAGCTCTCTCTGCTCAGCGAGTCAGCAGAGGACACGGACAGGAGCTTCAACCTCCACCCAGTCCCTTTGCAGACTTTTGTGCTCTATAGTTGAGGAGAAACCCCCACAAATGGGGATTGTTTAAGAGGGAATGGAGCGCAAAGGCCTCGCTTGTGAGTGCCATGAAGCACAAAGAATACAAGATCATTGCCAGAAGCTGGGGTTCACTCATTGACAGCTTCGGTCTCCCTGGTTAAGTAGCCTCCAGTCATGATGCTGGGGCTTAACTCCTAGAAGTGGATTTTGCCAGGGCTCAGGCATGAGTAACGAGCTACGGGTTATGAATGTGGAATGAGGTACAACCTCTGAAGGCTACTAACTGCACTTACCTTAACAAACCTCCACATCACTGACTTGCATCTAATTTCAGTGCAGCTGCCACCTGTCCAACTTACCCTGCTCGATCAATGAGACAGCTCTGCAACTGCTGTCAGGCGCTCCCGCAACACAGCATAGCGCAGCCTTAGAGGTCGAGAAAGGACAAGCCTTATGCCACTTGACGCCAGTGGCAGGTGTGGCAACAAGGGGAAAAAAATATGCTGCCCGTCGCATCAGTGACTGCCTGGGGCCAGTGACAACACAGACACTGCAGCGTGATCACAATGGGGTGGTGCCTTGCCTGAAGGCACTTCTGGATTCCTCCGGATTTAATTGATGTTATCACTAGCACCCCACAAAACGCAAAGAGAGGCCACATGACTGGTGCAATAATTAAACAGTACAAGAATGAGATGGAAGACTTAAAACACAGAGAGACCTCAGTGTTTAACACAGCAGACTCTCAGTACACAGCGCACTGCTTGCAGAGTGTGCTCACTTCTTGAATGCATCACATTGCAGCCTCATTGAGTGCGCTTTGTGGGGTGGTCTAAGGCACTATAAATGTGTGACTAATGTATTTTAGTGCAGTGATGTACATGGGTGCCTGCAGGGGGGAAAAGTGGGTGGGGGGTGCTTGCCGCCCCCTGGATTCAGGTATTGCCTGGTGTGCAGGCTCACAGAGCAGCATTACACTACAGAAACCATAGTGTTACGCTGCCTGCACTAGAACAGATGCAGCCCCTGCCAAAAACAGTCTGGGACACTGCAGACCATGGTGGATGTGTCACGGTGGTTGGGGTTGGGTCCTCCTGGAGGCAGCTAACACTGTGTCGGAGTCAGTCCCAGATTGGTCAAACTCAGAAGTCTCACACTGTCATTGGCAGCTTAGGCTGAGCGTGCCGCTACCAATGACAGTGAAAAATGGCACGAGTCGCTACCCGGGACAGTGCATGACACATGAGTGGGATCAATCTGCGTCTGACTCAGACATCCAAAGCCGGTCCACCCATGTCTCCCTACCCTCAGCAGCAGTGTGCAGGCTCATGCCAGTCAGAAGAAGCAGTCTGTAGCGTGTCCCACTGAACAGTTTGTTACAGGGAGAAGTAAGATAGCTATAACCGCAGCTAAATATAACATGTATGTGGTGCATAATATGTTAACATAAATACAGATTAGAAATTGCTAATTAGACAATGGCAGCTTGAGCCTTCTATTAAGCTTTTGCATCCGGTTTGTCAACCCTTTGCAGACCTGTGCTTTATGTGCTAATGACTATGCCCTTTTTGACATTGTCAAAAAGAGTTGGAGGATGGATGACATTAAAATTTTGCCCCCCATAAAAAAATTCAGTGGACGCCCATGGTGATGCAAACACTAGCACTAAGATGCATTAGTCTAACCCCTGATGCGTGGTACTTGATAGGGCTGAATACTCAGTGTGTGTTGTTGGCTAAATTGCTATCAAGCAATCACCATTCACTGCTACTTATATGTATAGCAACTTTCTAACAACAGATGTATGCAAGCCTTTAATGGTTTGGCCTTTGGTTTATAGCAGAATGGCTCTGCGGTTAAAAATAAAAAAAAACATAAGACAGACTGTATACCGAATCGACTTCGGGGAAACAAAAGATGGACGAGCTACATTATGTGCACCAGTTAAACCCTTTTGGGAAAATGTAATTACCATTTCGGTATGGCAGTATACTCCAGGATTAATATTAGACTCTAAGCTGGAGAGAGGACTGTTTTGAAAACAATTTCCCAAAATTTACTGTACCCTATTAGGACAATACAAAAAACGTTAGTAACATAAATGGTGCTTAAGTTATAGCTCGGTATCATGTTCTCTCAGGACAACATGTTTACCTTTACCTGCAGCACCATTAACTGTGTGACTCATCATTGATTATAGAGTGTGTGACAATATGTAAGCACCTTCCTGAGCCCCTTGCATTGGGTTCATCCCACACAGCTTAATGGAGTGTTGTGTAAAGAAAGCTGGTGTTGTGTAAAGAAAGCTGGTGTGGCTGTAGCAGGATGTCTCTTGTTGCTTCTCATACTATTTGTGTGGACATAAGTGAAAAGGCCAAATGCCACCAATCAGTTTTGCTGGCACTGTGATCATCAAATGATTGTCAAATTACTGCCCTATGGGCAGATCCAAAAATGTGACCAACAGTCTCAATAGAGAAATAGCTACAAAGGGGTGCCTCATAGGTCCTCATTATCCTAATGAAACTACTGGATTTGGGTGGCAGAATCACTTGTCATGCCGGGGACTGAGTCTAAACCCACACCAGGTGACACCTGTTGGCCTAATCTGGGATTTCTTCCGGCTAACTAGCAGTGCTTCATCTCTACCCGAGAGCAGGGATGATTGGGCAACCAGGTGTATGACACAAATGACTCCTCAAGGAAATCGTGGTCACTCAGATCTCATCCGTTTCTCTCAGTTATATTAGTCTTACATATGCAGGGACAATAAGAGGAAGAGTATAGTTCAATCAGGTTTTATTAAAGTAACTGCATCTTAGATAATAAGGCATGTATTGCAGTAACTAGGACAATGAAGCATGACAGGATTAAAATTGTGACAAGGAGAGTGAAACATAAAAATAACGCTACCATCTTGTCACTAAGATCGTTAAAAATAGCTCCTACCTAGGCTATGTTAGAGCACAGCATGTTAAGCTCTAATTCTGCCCTTCAGGTTCCCTTGGGAAGACATCATCCCTCATACCTGAGCAAGAGGAATGTAGTCTACATAAGCAGCTGCACGAAGCACTCGGCAATCAGCATACAGTTGCGGTCATCTAGCTGGAATCTCCCTCTAACGTAAATGGGTCAAAGTGTTTTTTTTAATAATAAAACAACTGATGTTCCAAGAAAAGATACCCACATAAGAGAGTGTATTTTTCTGTGAACATTAGAGACAAAGCGTGCCACTTTGCCTGCAACCCATTTTATTTCAGCCTTGAGAAAAGCACAAGAAATGTCTTTTTTAAGAACGTAGTGCCGACCTAGACGAAGAACAGGTAGATAGAGAAAATAAAACAAGACCGCAAATGTGGCTATTGTTAAAATAATATAACAAAGCTAGAATGAAATATATCTAGGTTAAAGTGCACAGCGGCAGGCCTAGTTTGTTAAAGTAACATGTATAACACTATAACTAAAATGGCTACACAACACCCTCCCCTGACCCATGACCCTCTGTATGTATAGTGCTAGTGGGAGAGCTTAAAGTGTGAATGGCATTCTAAATTTAGCAAAGGCTGAAAGGGGTGGAACAAAATCCCAAATGTATGTAAATAATGTAATATACATTACATAAGCCTAGACAGACAGCTAAAGAGAAGTTGTCTCTAGCCCAGATCTAAAATAAGATCATTAATTTAATTATTTATTACAGCTGAGTTCAAATGTCACAGGTCAGGACAAGGAGAATAACTAAAGCAGCCATTTAAAGAAAAAAGAAAAGTAGCTTTTCTTTCTTATGACCTGTTTTTCCAGCTGACAGTTACAAGCAGAAAGAAGATATTTATGGCAACAGGTTTGTTTTTCCACCACTTGGCTAATTACAGTCAATTTGGAATCTTTCAGCATGTTTCTGAACAGTCTGCGCTACAGCAGCTTAAAAAATAAAAAAAAAACAGGCTTGTATTAAATTATTATAAATATATATTTGCAACAAATGTTTTTGCAACAGCTTTTTTTGTGTGTGTAATTTTGCACTAGAGATTCTATTTTTACTCTTCATATTTGCAACACGCTCTCTCTTTTGTATGAAGGAGCTATGCATCTAGGCTTTAAGTGGTTTTTGGGAAAGGTGATAGTGTGGGTTAAAGAACCCCATGCCCTGCATGTTAAGAATACTGCAAGTCATCCTGAAGTTTCATAACCTTATAAAGGAAATCTGCCTTTGGCCTCATAGTCATGGAATTCCTAGGTGACTTGCAATATCCTTATAATGTTCTGCAGGATGTACTTTATCCCATGTATTTTGGGGAACATCAAGCTAATATGGTCAGGGTAGATATTATTGTGAATTCCATATTCATATTAACACCTATGGAATTTGGGAATGGAAAACATGTCAATAAACCATTCTTACTACTATTTTGAATGGAAGTGATTCTGCCAAAATACAGAAAGCCTACAAAATAATGACAATATTAGCTTTACAAAATAATGTGAAATTAATTAGAAATCTTACTTCTTATTTTTCTTCCAGAAGTAGCAGGTCAGGGCTACAAGCAAAAGCGCTACAAACGAACCAACGCCCGCACCAGCTTTGAACCAAAAATCAATTGAGTCGCATGTGGCGGTTGTTATTTTTGGTAAAGAGACTCCTTTAATGCACTGTTTTGGGTCCTTCCACATGTACACAGTTTCCTGTTAAACAAAAACACCAGTAATAATTTCTCATTCACACCTATACAAAAGAAAACCAAATGACCTGAAGACAGAAGAAGTGCAATTTTGGGATCTGATTGACAACGATATTAACATTTTCAAAATAATAACAATTATAGTTACATCATTTTCACATTCGATATTGAAGTTAAACAGGTGTCTAAAAATAACTGCCTAGTGAGAAATTGCATGCAAATAGAAACAGCAAAAGATAAAACAAAATGCAAGAGAGGAACTGGGAGGAGGAGATTGTTGAAAAGTGACAATTTCTACTGTAAGACCTATCTGACTCTGTGTTTAGCATGACACATCCACAGAAAAACAATGCTCATGGGTATTATCCACTTATGTACCTGCAAAGCACGCAAACAATATCACACTGACAAGCATCAAACATCACAAACCATGTCTTTATTATTTGATCATCATAGACAATTTTGAAATAATTATTAAGAATTACAGGATATAGGGGGCAGAATCTGGCTGCCGACTGTCATGGTTGTCCAGCCAAAAGCTCCTGAGGTTCACTGGATGAACTGCTGCCTTTCTGTTGCCATCAGTTAACTTATTGATTCCTGACACCTGAAATGAGAGAAACACAGGGACCCCCTCAATGACCACCGCAAACCCACAGGTCACCTGCAGGTAACCACTCGGAACCGCAGAATGGGGTCACATACATGAGCGATCCGACGGATGGTGTTGCAGAGCAGTCCTGACATACGCAAGTGGCAGAAAGTATGTGGTGCCCCTTGCTACAGTGAGATCTCCCCCACCTTTGCTTGTGGCACAGAAGATGACGGAGTCACCGGACGGGGCTGACCTGTAGCTCAGACATCAAGCGAGTATCGTGGTTGAGGCCACAAAAGATGCCCTGAAGAAGTCAGATGAGAAATCCTATGGTATTTGATCACTGTGGGCCCCATACAGCCTTACCGGACAGCACCGGCTGTTACATGAAGCAGTAGGAAACACTGTAGCCCACCTAGCTCCTACTCACAATGCATTTGTGATCCTGGAGTATCCATTTACCACCCTTCTACATGTCAGGGCATTGCCAATTCAATGGGAGCATGAGGGTAGAAGGCAGTCTGATTGACTGGTTTGCCCCCTCCCTGACTTGCTATCCTCCGGGTCATCAATGCTGTACAACTAAGAACTTGGTACTTCCTCACCAAGTGTGAGTTCCTAGGCCGTTAGGAAGAATTTGTTTGTGCCTTTGGCTTGCCGTTATTATAGCTGCTTAGTCAGGACTATTCCTGGCTGATGGATTACATTGCTGGGATGTGGCGACAGGGATCGCTTGCACATGAGGAGCTGATCCATTTTCACAACACTTTTTTTCTTTCCCTACCAGACCTTGAAGCATCCCCGCAACACCTGAGAGGAGTGCCCCACACCAATCCTACTGGGCCTGCCCTATGGACAGAGATCTGCTGTGGTAACACTCCAAGCTTACACACCACGATGGGAAAGGACCAAGGATACCCCCAACACACACGCTGAACTTCTTTTGCTTCCCCTTCCCTCCCATGGGTGTGCTGCACCTGGCAGGGTAAACTACCTCTTTCCTCACAGATACATTGGGCCATGCCCCGACTGACAATATGGCAAGCAACTAAGCTATACAGAAACTCCTTTTATTGGGGGTGCAAAGCCACCAGAAACTACAAGTAAGACCGAGCAGGAAGCCTCCATGGAGATATTGGAAGTAGGAACAGAATTTTAGTGAAAATAAATAATAATAAGGTTACAGGGATGTTATAATTAGGTTAATGTTTTACCCATACAAAACCATTGAAATTCAGCAGTTATAGTTATACTTATAGCTATAGTTATGTTAAGAAACTATGACTCATTGCCTAAAGGTACCTTCCGGCATGAGTTCTTCAGATCCGTATAACTACAAGTATGACTGCTGAATTTCTATGGTTTTGTATGGGTAACACATCAACCTAACTATAACATTCCTGTAACCTTTGGATTTTTCAGTGAATTTATATGGTTACCACCCTAATACCCATCCCCACATTAACAAATAAAAATACCTTAGCCATCGAAATATCCCTACCCACCCTAAACCCTAAAAATATCCTTGCCACCCAAATACTCTTATCCACCCTAGACCCTTAAAATACCCATGCCACTCTGACACCATTATCCACCCTAAATGTTAAAAATACCCTTGCCACCCAAATACCCTCACCCACCCTAAGCCCTAAAAATACCCTTGTCACCCAAATACTCTCAGCCACCCTCAACCCTAAAAATACCCCTGACACCTAAATACCCTCACCTACCCTAAACCCTAAAAATACCCCTGACACCCAAATACCCTTAACAACCCTAAAACCTCCAAATACCATAGCTACCAAATACCCTCACCCACCCTAAAAATACATGTGCCACCCAAACACCCCTTCTCACACTAAGCCCTAAAACTACCCTTGTACCCTGAAAACACTCACCCACTCTAAACCCTATGACTACCCTTGCCACCTAAATACCCTCACCCACCCTAAACCCTAAAAATACCCTTGACACCCAAATACTCTCACCCACCCTCAACCCTAAAAATAGCCGACACCTAAATACCCTTGCCTACCCTAAACCCTAAAAATACACCCGACACCCAAATACCCTTAACAACCCTAAAACCTACAAATACCATAACCACCAAATAGCCTCACCCACCATAAAAATACCTGTGCCACCCAAACACCCCTTCTCACGCTAAGCCCTGAAACTACCCTTGTAACCTGAAAACACTCACCCACTCTAAACCCTATGACTAACCTTGCCACCTAAATACCCTCACTCACCCTAAACCACCCAAAAAACATTGCCACCCTAAAACCATTACCCACTCTAAATATTAAAAATACCTTTAGCACCTAAATACCCTCACCCACCATAAAAATACCCTTGCCACCTTAATACCATTGCCCACCTTAAAAATAACCTTGCCACCTAAATACCCTTAACCAACCTAAACGCAAAAAATACATTTGCAACTAAACTACATTTACCCAACCTAAACCCTAAAAATACCCTTGCCACCCTAACACCACAACTCATCCAATACCCTAAAACACCCTTCCATCCAATACCTTCATGCACCCCAAACCCTAAAAATGCCCTTGCTATATATATATATATATATACACACACATATATATATATATATTTTTTTTTTTAAGGTAACTATAACTCATGCCCCCTCCGTGCACAGTTTTCAGATCAATAAATTTACTGCAATTATATTATCAACGATGTCCTGGAAGATGCAATTACTGATGTTATATGTGAGATAATTAGCAGTGCATGGCGAGGGTGCGAGTTATAGTTACTTTAGGGCATGAGTTATAGGTACTTGAAATAACTAACTATAACAGCTGAATTTCTATGGTTTTGTGACTGTAAATTCTGATCCTTACTATAACGTCTCTGTAACCTTTGATTTTTTTTCAATGAATTTCTCTGTTTTTTTCTTTTTTGTCCAAAACAGCGGGGTGCATGCAGGGCCTGGCAGGCAGCCAACCCCCACGTGCATCCAACCCCCGCCATGCATGGCCTTTGGCTGTGTGTGGCAGGGGGTATATGGCCAGGCCCTGCAGCTCACCCACCCCGTGTGCATTTAACCTCGCACCAGGCCCTATGACCAACACACAGTGTTCATCCAACCTCCTGCTAGGCCCTGTGGTCAACTCCCAGAGTACATCCAACCCCACACAATGAGGGAGAAGCAATGAGAAAGCACTCAAACAACATGAAAACAAAACGAGAAAGCAGTATAAACTTGGGGAAAGCAAGGTGCTGGTGCACAAAAAACAAGGGAAAAACAAAGAGAAAGTAGTGAAAATGAGGGAAAAGCAGGGAGAGGAAGAATGAAGGAAAAGCAAAGAGAAGGCACTCAAAAAACAAAGAGAAAACAGGAGCAAAAACAATGAAGCAGCAGGGGATGAGCTGGGCCTCTTTTCAAAACAAAATTCCAGCAGATTCACAGATCCATTGCGAATTTTGTGGCAAAAATTTAAGAAAAACGTTTTATTTCCCCAAGGTGTCCTTGTGTGTCCCCACCACCAGGCCTAGTGGTTAAGGGTATTCCTACCCTGCCCCATTCTTATTATTTGTTTTTTTTACTTTTATCTTGGGACTTGGCTGAGTCCAAGTCCCAATCTGGCTCCCAGCACTTCCTGGTTGAAGTGCAGGCAGTCAAAGAGATCTCAGCATGAGATCTGTTGGATCTGTGTCTCTATAAATACACATTTCTTTTTCCTTTAATAACTCCAAAACTACTGAACGGATATATCCCAAATCACAAAAAGGGCTCTTTCGTGATCCAAGAGCTAGCTTTCTGCCAAATTTGGTGTAATTGTGTCCAGTGGTTCGGGCTCTAGTCGTGCCTAAAATCTCTATAGGGAATTGCAAGGGCAAAAAGTGTTTTGGGACCACTCTCATTTTCCTCACCCCTCGCTTGACAAATCACCTCAAAACCTTCAAGGCAGCAGTTGAGCAGTGAGTGCGTACTCATTTTGAAACTTTTGTGAAGGTTCGTCAAATAGTGCCAAAGTTATTGGAAAAACAAAAAATGCTTTTCCTGCTGATAACTAGGTCCTAACTATAACTACCTACTGGAGACCACAAGAGGATAATATATATATATATATAGATAGATAGATATATATATACATTTATGTATATATATCTAGATATATACAGATATATATATATGTATATATATATATATAGACACACACACACACACGTTCATTTAAAAAAACAACAGTTACAGGGAGCTTATAGTTAGGTTCACATTTTTAATGTACGAAACCATAGAAATGTACCAGTTATAGTTAGATTTACCTCAAGTAACTGTAACTCGTGCCCTAAGGTAGCTATTACTCGCGCCCTTACCATGCACAATTTTTTCATCCAAAAATTTACTGTAAATAATACATTGATATTATCAATTATGCTATCAAAGATGTCATGAGTGCTGTAATTTGTGGGGTAATTAGCAGTGCATGGCGATGGCATGAGTCATAGTTACCTTAGGGCACATGCTTGCATGTCTGCATGCAGGGATCAGAGATGAAAACTCTGTTTTCTGGCAAGGTGACCTGTTTGACAGGTCCCGCTGTTAGGAAGAAAAGTGTTTGCTGTGACTTGGCTGCAGCTGTCAAAGCTGCAGCCAAGCCACAACAAACAGCTATGTCCGGAGGGTAGGCCTCCCGGGACATAGCAGGAGCCGGGCCTGGGGGGTGACAGTCTCCAGGGCCAACAGTGGCTCCCCGAGAGGGGCCACGCGCCCCCCTCCAATGTAGAAGAAGTCCCACGGGAGGTGGTGGTCCCCAGGGCTGCAGGGGGTCTGAAACAGATCTCTATTTTTTTTTAACATATGCCCCGGCCCCTGCACACAATTAAACAAATTCCTCTGGGAGGTGGTGGTCCTGGGGTCTGTGGGAGAGGGATTTGCAGCCCCCCACACACAATTTCATCGATGCCCTGGGGAGATGGTGGTCCCCGGAGTGTGTGGGGGCCAGGCAGACCCCCCAGCACTCCAATAAATGAATGTGCCAGGACGTGGCCCACCTGGGGGCTTAAAAAAGGTGAAGCGTGGGAGCCTAAGCTTTGTTTTTTAAAACATTTTCACCTGATCCACTGTTCATCACAATGAAAATTGGGAAAAAAATGCTTTTTAGCCGGGGGATGCCATGTGGGACCCCACCACCAGAGTTAAGGTGTCAGGGTGTCTGTACCATGGCCCCATTTTTTTCAAAAAAAATTCTGGGACTTGGCTGCTTACTTCTAAGATGGCTGCCAACACTTCATGGTTGAAGTGTGGACAGCTAATCAGATTTCAGCACGGGATCGGGAGGAGTCACAAGTTCTTTGCGTCCCTATATATACAAATTTGTTTTCCTCTTATTTGCTGAAAAACTACTGAATGGATTTAAACCTAAACAAAAAAGGTCCCTTTCCTGACCAGGACCTACCTTTCTGCCAAATTTGGTGTAATGCTGCCCAGTAGTTTTGGCACCATCACTGTTCACAATCTCCATGCAAAAATTAAAGGGGAAAAGGTGTTTTGGAACCTCGCCTTTTTCTCAGCCCCCCCGGATGGATCACCCCAAACTTTCCACACAACTGCTGACGTCACTGGCAAATTTGTTTGGAAAGTTTCATGAAGATCAAAGATATAGGTAAGTAAATAAACAATTTTGATATAGACACTAGATCCTAACTGTAACTACCCAGTGGCAATACGCACTAGGTTGTGTGTGTGTGTATATATATATATATATATATATATATATATATTCATTTTACACTTACCTGCAAAATGCTTCCATTTTTGATGTATAGCTATGCATGGTAAAGGCACATGCGTGATAAAACTTTACGTGATAAAGGTATGTGTGGTAAAGGCATATGCGTTTTAATGGATGAGTGGTAAAGGTGTGTCCCACACAAATATATTGGACCTTGCGACAGAACTAAAAGCTCTACAAACGGATATGGGATCCTTCTATGTCAAACTGTACGCCTGGACAAAAGTACCACTCTACTGGAACAAAGGCTGAAAAGTGCAGACTTTTGGAACCAGATATCTGGCATCAAAAACAAAAAATGATCTACCTGGAAGACAGGGCGTAGAGAGACAACGTCAGGTTCAATTGATTACCTGAAAAGGTGGAACAGAACAGTGATGCGCAAAGCTTGCCAACAGACCAGGTGCCATTAATACTTAGCCTGTCTTTTTCCCATCCCCTGTAATTTCAAAGAGCTCACGTAATATGCCACAGGGATCTCCTTAGGGATTCTGTGCCCAGTCTGAGACTGATTATTGAATGTTTTTTTTTTTGTTTTTTTTTTAACTAAATGAATAGGTCCGCTTGGTCTCAACAGCTGCCCGGAATCATACCTTTATGACCTGAGTGGCACTAAAATCCAGATTTCAGAAGGTATCTCAGTTGAAACGACAAATAGAAAGCCTTTCTGCAACTTAGGTCACAGCTCTGGAAGTGGGATATTAAGTATGGCCTTTTAGAACCAGCAACTAAGTGGATTATGATGGATGGGAAGTCGAGAGACTACACAGCCAAAAGATCTCAGAACAACGAGTAGAATTTTCCCACCATATCCCCGAAACAGAGAACCCTCAAATTAATCTCTACAGCAGTAAAGCACGCCCATTCACCATACTGGCAGACTACACAATCATCTTCCCAAGCAGAAAGCGGAAGGGGATATGGTTGTTCACTGTGTGGAGGAGCTAGCACAGGGCATTAGTAGGGACAAATCAAGAACATTTTGAGGTTATCTCAACCAACTGACAGAGACTGTGGAATAACATCCTGTGGCTATTGGCTGAAGACAGATCAGTATACATAGAGAGTGCTCTTACTGACTTTGTTGAGCATATTGTATTTACTAAATTGTAGCTTAGCTTCCCCCCTCACACCTCCACATTATAGTCATACTGAACATTTGAGACTCTCACCCTGCACTTGGGCCCCACTGACCATCTCTCATGACCATCCCTTTCTCATTATAAATTCATTAACCACCCACTTTCAGCTTCACTTGCAACATGGACAGTGAGTCCTATTTATAGACACTCTTGCTCCTCCTGGCCCCCCTTCCCCACGTCATCATTAAAATCTGTGTTAGGCTGGGTATTGGCAGGGGTAAGTACACCCCTACCACTAGTAATACACCCCCAACACAGGGTTGTGCCCACTCAAGGTTCCACAAAGTAACCCTTGGTACAACACCCTGTAGCTTGGTAATGAGTTGTCAGGCTTAACCCAGGGGACAGATATGTAGAGCATTTAAATGCAACAATACAATACATATGTAAGAGACAACACACAATGAAAACCCCACAACAATTTTTAAACCTAGAAGATATTTTTATCTTTAAAATGACACCAAAACAACAAAAATCCAAAATAGAGAACCAGAGATATGATTTTGTAAACATTAAAAATAACTAGCACTTAGAAGCAAAATAGTCCTTAGAGGGAAGGTTGCACTGGACCGAGACAGTCAAGATTTCCAGTTGCCTGCAATGCAACACTTTACACTTACTTCCAGAAGTGTTTCTTGATGCTAGGAAGTGGTCCACAATCCTAATCCAAGGTTCCATAATCTCCGAGTTGCTCCTTGAGACTTGGGACACAATGCACCTGGCCAAATCTTTGCAAGTCCACTGGACACACTCCAGGCTGGGGACATTTGTGTAAGTTTGATGCAGGGAAGCTCTTAACCTGTTGCCTGAGGGAGTCCGCTCCTGAGTCCTTTTTGAAGCAAGGCAAAGTACTTTGGGCTGTGGTTCCAGTGTGCAGCAGGCAATCCTTAAGGGTGCAGGCCTCTAGATTGCAAACCAGTGTTTCAGAAGAGCAGTCATTCTTCTTGTTGTAGTTCCAGGCAGCAGATTTTTATTCCAGTGCAGATCAGCCACTTTTATTCCATCATCTTGGGGGACAGTCACTAAGGATTCTTGTCCAATGGGTTGCAGGGTACAACCCAGAGGTATGGCAACTTCCTCCAATGTGTGGCATCTTCTTGCCCAATAAAGCATGCACTTTAGCATTTCAAGATAGATGATTTCTCTCCAGAGGAGCAAGATCTGGCTAAACCAACCCCACTAGTGTATCTCATTTCCATCAATTTCTCCCCTGGATATCTACAAATTCCTCTCTTAATCCTTCTAGTTATCTGTAGGGTACAGGAGTGAGCCAGCAGGCCTGGGGGCATTCCTTTCTGACCTGTATTCTTTTGAGGCCTCAGGTTGCTTGACCCAGCCCCCTTCATGGCCTGGCTGTACCACCTGCCTCCCTACCACTATCAGATAACCTCTGCTCCGAACAGGACACTTATCCCCAAAGCAAAGCAACTTGGCTAATCCTGTAAGGGCTGACCAATCAGGAGAGACCACTAGCAGACTGGAATTTGGCTTACAGAGAAGAACGTTGTAGAACTTCTTTTCTGCATAAGAAATGATAAATTCAACACTGGCATGTTGCATTTAACATTACCATTCATTTGAGTCCACTGATTATGTTTTTATGTTTTTCTTAGCCATACATAGGCTTATGAATCATATTTCCAGTATAGCCCATGGGGGAAATTGAAAAGGTGGAGTTTTTCCATCACCAGGGCATATGAAACATCTTTTAAAATTGTCCCTGCTCATAACTACATGGCACCCTACCGCTAGGGCATCGAGGTGAGACGTTGGGGTGACTTACATATAAACATAAGGTAGATTAACACTTTGGAAGTACCTGTAGTTCCAAAGTTGAATTTGCATACATTTTAAATTTTAAAGACAGTTTGCAAAGCAGGCCTGCCTTTACAAATGACAGCAGGCCCACAGCAGGGCAGGAAATATGCTGTGCCTCTAAACTTCCATGCCCTATTATATACAAGGGACTTATAGGTAGTTTGAACCACCATGCCTATTATCTACTAGGGACTTACATGGTCTGTCATTGCCAATTGGATTTATAACATTATCATTTGACCATATACCTTTTATTCAGAGCACTGGCCCTGGGCCTGTTAAGCAGAGCCCAGGGCACAGTTAGAGTCAGTTATCATCAGTATCAGTCAGGGGCATTAGGGTGAACATGCTAAAAGGGTGCCTTCCTCACAAAATCTAATAGCACTCTCTTCAAACCCTAGGAACAGGGCTCTTTTCTGTCTGCTGAGCCTAGCCCAGATCTAGGGGCTTAGACTATGGTGAAAGACACATGAGTACTTCAACATTTTATTGCCTTTACCAAACTCTCACATATCTCTAGTTCATCAGTGTGATCACACAGCTCATGGACTAGGGCTGATTAACTCCAGCGACTCTTTCATACCATACCAGGTCTGGTTCTATTTCTCATCTCCCCTACCTCTTTTCTCATAGCCCCGACTCCCCTGGGTGTGGACCCCTAACCCTCCCTTCACTATTCCCTATTCCATGCAAGTCTCACTCTGAATGCAGCAAAGTGTGAGTTACACAAAACCAAACTTTTTCAGCACATATTTTCTGATGAGGGAATGATTCCTGACCCAGATAAGGTGTAATCACTGACATCTACCTGCCCCACACAAAGTGTAACCATGCTACCATCCTTCGTAGGTAAAGCCAGTCATTGCTCAAGGTACATTTGTGACTGCTACAGTGAGTGTCCCACTAAGAGATTTGACAGAACAAAATGTCCCATTCTAGTGGTCTCCTGTGGTTTCAAAGAAATAAAACATGCGATCAATAATGCAACTGAAATTGCCTATTTTGACCCCAAGTTACATTGTGAGATTACAGTAGATGCGAGCCCAGTGGGGCTAGCGGCAATCCTTACTGAACGCAATGGCCATCTAAATGCCCAGAGACACATTGTGGCCTATGCCAGTGGAAGCTGCTTTAAAACAGAAAGCTCCTACTCTCAGATGGAGAAGGAGAGTGTGGCCGTAGCATGGGCCTTTTAACATTTTCATGTATTCTTATATGGTAAATGCTTCACTATCATCACAGACCACCAGTTGTTGCACACTTTCTTTGCAAACCCATAAGCTAAGATGCCCCATCGCATCGAGTGAAGGGTTGTGGCTGCAAGAGTGACTTTGTAATTGTACACAAGCCAGAGAAAGACAAAACCCTACAGATTTCTTTTCACGAGTGCTGCTACATATCCACAGCTCAACATCCAAAGCGGCTGAAGAGCATCTCAACTTCATTGTGAGGTCCAGCATGCCAGCAGCTCTATCCATTGAACAGATTATTACTGCTAATAAAGTAGATAAAGACATGCTCACCCCTCAAAGCCTTCATAACAAGGTAAGTATTCAACCTTTTGCTGATGATGTTGAATTACAAAAATTAAAAAAATTAAACGGTTGAGCTATCAGTCACCAGAAAGGGTATCATATTGAGAGGCTCAAGAATGGTCATACCAGAGAGCCTGAGACAGCACGTTATTGAGCTCACCCATGAAGGACATTGTGGCATTATAGCCACCAAAAGAGCCCTAAGAAACTGAGTATGGTTCCCTGGCCTAAATGAACAAGTTGAGGGAGAGCTAATTTTTTGAACTATTTCTCCACCAAGGTGATGCAGTATCCATTGACAATGTCAGACCTTCCTGCACATGCCTGGGAGGGAGTTGCAGTTTATTTCTTTGAGCCTCTAAGAAATGGACAACATCTACTGGTTGTCATTGATGAATACTCGTGTTTTCCTTTGGTGGAAACTTGTTGTCGACAACCCATTATAAAGTCATTGAGCAGCTTGATGACAGCTTTGCAGAGTGGGGCATTCCTGATATTCTCAAATCTGATAATGGCCTGCCTTTCAATAGCAAAGACCTCAAGGGGTTTCTTGTTTGAGTCAATGTCAAGCATCAAAAGAGTACACCTCTCTAGACCCAAGCCAATGGTTTTGTTGAACAATTTATGATCACCCTTAAGAGGGTAATTCAGCGTGCTTTGATGGAGAGAATCGATCTAAACCAAGCTCTGTGCCCAGCCTTTCATGCCTATCGATCAACTCCTCACTCAACAACTGGTGAGAGCTCTGCCATCTTGCTAATTGGGAGAGCCATCAGAACAAAACTACCACAATGGACTTCGGACCGATCAATGATTGCCGAAAAGGTTCTTGTCACAAATACTTCTCAAAAGTGCAAAATGAAAACATATGCTTCTCAGCACCAACATGCCCAGAAAACAGTCTTTGAGAATGGGACTGCATAGTGGTCAACCAGAAATGGGAGAGGAAAACAGATACTCGGTTTGCTATTGATGCTTTGACGGTTGGAATATGCAAAGGACACATGGTGACAACGCATCTTCCCAGAAATCCACCACACAGGACTCGTCACACTTTGAACGCTTTCCTCAATGTTCATCAGCTCCTGAGATCACAAGTGAGGCAACCCACGGACATCCAGAACACACATCTGAGCCTATGTCATCTTTGCATAGTGAGAGTGCATCTCAACTGCCTCATACCATCCAATCTAGTAGACTAGTGCGAGCACACCAGCGACTCATTGAGGAAATATGATACTAATGTTGTTTGCACTTTTTATTTAACAAAGAGGGAATTGTACTGTCTTTTAGATCTTGCGCACTAGGACCCTTGCGGTCCAGGATTGGCTCTAGACAGAAATTACCTAATCTGATGGGAGGTGTTAAGGTGCGGCTATGAAAGAAATAACAATGCGTGCAGAGCGTGAAAGTATGTTGAGGAATAAAGATGTCTATTACAGAGCTCCATGTGTGACACATTCATTTGCATTTTACCATGTTGGAGAAGACGCTACAGGGGTGTGGTTCAATATGTGTGTAATATGATTACACAAATGACATTGCTTGCAGTGCTTTAAAACGTTTAGTAGGTCACTATTCTCCGGTTTTAGATTTTTGCAATGTTTCTAAAAGTTTTATTATTCTTTAGATTATTGCTTCATCGAACACTAAAAGTATGACCACACACACATTTTTTTTATGTGTTATCAATAAAACCCTTTCCCCATCTGTTAAATCACAAGGTGTGAATACAGTTTGTGCTCAATGTATGCAGGGGGCTGTGGGATATGGCTCATTTTGGGGACCAGGACTAATTTTCATCATTAAGTTTTGACCCACTACAGGAGACAGAAAGGCAGAAAAGACAGAAAGAGAAAGCTACAAAACACTGACAAATGGAGAAAGAAGGGAGAAAAAGGAACCAGCAACAGTGAGATAGAAACATAGGAAGTGGAGAGCAGTGGAAATAAAAGGCATGCGATGGAATCAAGAATAGGCAGCCTTGGCATTCTGTAATCCAGGCAATTGAAAGCACCAGACTCCTATGAAAAACTAATTTGTAAAATGTTTTAAGATTAAATATTTACAAACTAAGCACTGCATAGAAACTATCTTTTCATGGCAAAATGTTTGCAAACCAATATCGAAAGGAACATCAGCATGCTCCGCAATACATTCATAAAATTGGAAATATATATTTTTTTGTCTTTCATACTCCCTCATGGGAGTTAATTAAGATGGGGGTGTTTTCCATCCTCTCTCCAAATGTATTAAAGATGTACACATTTCTTAGAAAATACAATGACTATATAATGTACAATAATTCCTAGCTACAGACAACTTTTCACAGCCTACCTTTCTGTGTTGTTTCAGTTGCCAGTAACTGTTATCATCCCTTTAATTTTACAATAGATAGAAACTACTGTCCTTTAAAAGCATATTTGCAACAGCCACACGCATACCTGAATCCCGTCTTTGCAGGCCTTCTCAATCTCATGGTAGTCACTGTGTGTGCACAAAGGGCAGGCATCTGCATGTTCCCAAAGGAAGAAGAAGATGCAGCCGTCGCAGGTTCCAGCTGGGCAGTTCCTGAAGAATACCAACACACTTAACCCACATGTGAGAATGACATGGAAAGCACACATTTATTATCTGCTGCTGAAGAACACTTTTAGCAATTCCTTAAGATTATTTGAAACTTGGAGACAAGATACACAATTCCATGGATGCACTCCCTTAGGGATCATCAAATCCCCAACCTGAGTTTGGTACTTCAGCAGGTGTCAGACCTAACATCCTTGGCATGGTTTTCCCCCCAAAACCATTTGTCTATACTCCTCCTGTTTTGCTGAATTCTCTTTTTAGTGGCTCTAGGACTCTGCACACTTTACCTGTGCTAACCAGCTAACGTGCTTGTGCTCACTCCGAGAAACATGGTAAAGCTAGCTTACACTCAATTGGCATATTTAATTGATTTGTAAGTCCCCAGTAAAGTGGTATACATTATACCCAGGGCTGGTACAAGTGGGCCTGCAGCACTTGTGACACCCACTTAAGTAGCCCTTTAAAACCTGCCTCTGGCCTGCCATTGTAGCCTGTATGTGCAGTTTTAATCTGCCTTTGCGGCATTGCAAAATAATTATTTTGCCAGGTCTAAACCTTCCTTTTTAGTACATATGTCAATCCTAAAATAGGCCCCTAAACGGATGTGTGCTGTCAGAGTATTTAATAAATTGGACATGTGCTTCTAAGTCTTACATGTGCTAGTAGTGAAAGCCATTCAAATTTGTTTTACCCTACTGAAAGTCCTACTTCTCCCTCAGGATAACATTGTGTTACCGTATTACATTTAATAAGTGATAACATTCGTTTTGGATCAGGTAAGAATGTCATGTTTGGTGTCTGAGAAACCGAAATTTAAATCCCTCTTTAATGGTAAGGTCAGATTTTAGGCCACAGTTCTGTAAATACCACTTTTAGAAAGTTGTCATTTTATTGCCCTAACCATTTGGTACTTGCAACCTGTTGCTGGGTCTCTAGACTTGGTGTAGTTGACGATTGGTCTTTGTGTATTCCTCCCAGACATCTACACAATAGAAGACCTGCGTGTGAGCAAGATGGCTTGTCCTGACTTGAGGGGGGTGGAGCTGTCACCTGTCACACTCACTTCAAAGACTCTTCCTCAGCTCACACACAATGGACTTAACACTAGCCTACTGTGCCTGCAAACTGGGACCAGGACAGTGCGACAGGAAAGTCCACACACTTCTGTTAGTGGGGAAACTCCAGAAATGACTTCCACTTCCAAGTGTGCACCAAGTATCAAATAGGGAATCCTCAAACCCACTCATCAGCACACTCCTGGATATGTGGATACTACAAAATAAGGCATGCCATGCTGCCAGAGGACTAGACTGCTTCCTGATGCCTGCTCTTGTGCCTGAGAAGGAAGAGTGATCCACCATCTTTCATCCCAGGCTGAGACTCCTAGGGTCAGCTGACTGAGCTCTTGTTCTGAGATACAGGGACACAACAAGGTCCAGAGGCCTTCCTGCAACTTCCTGTGACTTATCGCATATATAGTGCTCTCAATTAGAAGATACTTCAATTGTGGGATCTTACCATTCAGTAATATAGTGCCTTCCTGCAACTGCCTAGCTGACCTGCTCTCCTGTACATGGAACTGGACCTGTCTGAACCCTGCTGGCCTCTGGTAAAGTGAGTTCCTGATCCTCAAATTGTGCCCCTCAGGGCCTGGATCCTTGGTGTGACATTAGCTCCCTCTAAAAGAAAAGAAGAAGTTGTAATATTTTGGACTATTCACTACCACACACAGGCCTGTTCATGTCAATCTATTGCTGTCGACCGCCAATGCAAAGCTCTGGTGAACCAGACTTTTTGCACTACATCGACCACCAACGTCGACAGGCAAAGCTAGATCTGCACTTCATGCTACAGCTTCAACAGTGCACAGTGACTGCCAATGCGAAGCTCCAGCATGACCATCCACAATGCTCAATAGAATCTTAGTGCTACAGTTAGGACTGTCCGTGACACCTGGTCTGCTCTTCGTGTTACATTGACGACCACTTGCGATGGCCTCCCTGCACCTCAATGTCTTCGCCACTATGCATGAAAATGTTTGCCCTGAATTTTATAAAGTAACTTTTCAGCTCAACTAACCTGGTTCCAGTATTCAGCCCGCACTCCACTGTGGTGGCCTGAACTTGTGCGTTTAACCTTGCACAACCAGATAACTGTGTGGCTCTTTGTGCTTTTAGGCGCTATGCTTACCTTAAATCTTTGAAACTTTATGTCTCTGGTGTACAATAATTTATTAAATCTTACTCTATTTTACCAAGTTTGTGTGGAATTCTCATGTGCTGCATTTTCAGTTTGTTATAGTTTACATGTGGCATAAATACTTTACACATTGCCTCTAGATTAAACCTGACCACTTTTGTGCCAAGCTACGAAAAGTTAAGCACAGGTGAATTCAGTGATTTTTTGTGGTTCATTCCGACAAGGATTGTGGCTGTTGCTTGAGTAGTGTTTCACTTCCCTCAACCAACGACCCCATTTCTCACAGCAAGACACTGAAGTGCAAATTATATCTGAAGAAGAAAGGGAGAACATTGCCCGTAAGAAGTAACATGGATCACAAGAGCGTCATCTTTTCTAAAGTTTCTGGCATTACTGTGAAAACCCCCAAAAAGCAGCACAGAAAGGGCCATAGAGAGCATACACTTAAGACGTGCTAAGATTGTCACCCATCACTGTGTATTTTGCTGCTATCAGAGGATGGTCATCGCTGCCAGTGACCCTACCAGGGATTGGGATTCAGAACAAATACAGATACAAGCTAAGTTTCCTTAATTGGTCTGTCTTTCCTCAACAGAGCAACAGTGTTTGAATGTGCAATCTGAAAAGTGGAGCCTTTCACCACTTCTTAGGTAAATGTAGAGCTGGAATCATGCCGAACCCTGCGCCTGCAATGCCATGAGGATCCTGGGTCTTGGGATTTGTGCAGAAGAATGTCTAATATATGAAAGAATGAATGAATACATACATGAATGACTTTGTACAGCAAGGCACCAATACCAAACTCCATTATCTATGAGGATTAATGCAAGCATCTATGTTACCTCTACTTCATCCATGTTTTAAACACAAAAGTGCAAGGTAAGTTTTTATACTAAGCACTAACATATGTTCTTATAGTGAGGTCCTCAATTAAGAGTGCCTCGGAGGAGGGTGTGATATTTATTGCACCTGATAAAATCAGACATAGCAGTGTTTGTAATTTATCTGGTGTGATAAACAGTGCAGTATGAGTTTTGCATTAAAAATAGTTCACAACTAGGATATTGGGGCATTGTGCACCAACATTCACATGTCCCGGTACTTACAGGGCATTTCATCCTCCCAGTAACGTTAGGCAGGTTTGACCAGCCAAACTTTACCAGGAGACAGTTGTGGGCTGCAGTATTTACAGCTAAGCTCATAATTGTGATATCTGTCACAGATGCTACAGCACATATCATAATTTACAGAGACACTTATAATTAGGCCTTACGACAATTATGTAGAACCCCTAGACTGAAAGGTCTTAATTTATAAAGGTCTCGCAAAGTTTTGGTGGAATTGTTGATTCATGAACAATTGCAATAGGGCTTCCTCTCAGTCGAGGTTCTTAGTGGAATAGGCCACCCAAATGTCTTTGGAGACATTTGTATAAGAGAACATGGTCATCCCAGTCATTCTGACATATTTTGTGATTTTATGTTGTCCATCTGCCTAGAATTGCTTATACCTTCCAAGGCACCTGCAGCATGCTAAATGCCTATTCAATATTTAAGATGTACTTGTCTGGCTTCCCACTGTTCATTTTTATTAGTAATGAACTGCCCTGTATTTATCTTTGTCCTCATCATTATTAAAATTAATTTACTCAGCAGAAACTAAGCATTTAGGAGTCATTGCTTGAACCAGCTGAGACCAATGCAAACTTGACTTATGAGATCTCTCCAATTGGCACTTGTACTCACGCTCATGCCTCAAAAGGAAAGGGAGCATCTTCCAAATGGACACATATTAACATGCATTGTCAGACTTGTTTGAGGAGTTGTCTACCTAACTGACTCACAATCATTTATCATGATAATTAGACAATTTTTACATCTTCATTGCCATAGCTTAAAACATTGCATTGCCAAAACAGTGAACATCCTACTTAATGTCCTTCGTCAGAGAAACACAAAGAAAGTCAGAGTGGATTAAACAATTATTTACTTAGCTTAAGATAGACAATATTGAGTGGAATGACAAGAACACATACAAGAAAGTGTGTTTGTGTACTTTGCAGTGTTCATAAAGCTGTGGATGTCTACAACGTTATCCTAAAGTAGATAGATGTTATCAATTCTGACTGTAGTTACTGTTTTTAGCAGAAGTGCTGTGCTTTAACTAATTTGTGTAACTGTGTATTTTCACTAGATGGCTGCATCACTATAATGAATCATGCAGCGAAACCCTAATTCCCACAGTCACAAGTAACTTTCAGTAAATGCAGAATGGAATGCACTTGTCCCTTGCAGAGAGGATCATCTGTTCTTAAGGTATGTGTAAGTAATCAGCTTGCCTTCAGTGATGGGCTCTATTATTTCCTATAATTTGATAAACAAAACAGATGTAAAGGAACATCCCCAGGCGTCAGACTGGATCCGGAGAATTTTCTTTGAGCAGTACTTCTGCGTGCCATCAGGTGGTGTCGGTTGACTCCACTGGCGTCATTGGCATCGTGTTCGTCGTGATGATGTCACGGTCGTATATAAGCGCCACCCCGGTGCGCTGACGTCAGTTTCTTTTCACGACTTTCCATGCCAGCACCGCGGAGCCATGAAGAACACAGAGTGGTGTGCCAAAACTAGGGCCCATGAGGGGAAGTTCCTGTCCCTAAAAATCAGTTTGCAGTGCAGCGAGGATGGGCGGGTCGGTAAGGAATCTGCAACTAGAATACGTCTCTACCAGATATATCGTTAACGAAGGTAACTAACTTTTACATCTGATAGAGACCTGGTAGTTGCAGTTTTCTTACCTTTGAATAAATATCCGAGCAATACCATCCCCAGTGGTGGGCTGTGAACCAAGATCACACCAAGAAGTCCTCCAGGACCAAACGGCCAAAGTAGCTTAACTCCTCCTTACTTCTCTACATGCTCGTGCCTGCAGCCAGCAGCAGTAGCTGCAGACTAGTCTTCGGTCTTCACTCTGTGCATGGCATGTGATGACACCAAGCAATACCTCCATGCTCCACTGCTCTGAGGAGCTACTACCAAGGTTTCCACGATACCCGGCAGACTCTTGTTGCTCCCATAGCTTCCCGGTGACTGAGCACACTAACGCTTTACATTCACCCATTTGTTGACCTGTGTACATCCTCTCCCGTTGGGTAGCTAAGAGTGAGGGAGGTGTGTGGGAGGGGCACGGGAGAACAGACGATCTGGAAGTTTGTGGAGGCTTGTGTGGGGGAAGCAGGAGTTACACTATGAGGGTTGCTGTACAAAAGAGTACTCTCACACTGAAACAACCTTAGCTGTCCGACCGACTGTGGGGAGGAGGCACTGGCTTCAGCAGAGAAAGGTAAGCCTGGTTCCAGAGGCCAGACTTCTGGCTACTCATGGGCTTCTTGGTTCTTCTCAATGACTTGTATGGTTTTTTATGCCTTGTATTCATGCCCTTCTTGAACTCTGAGGCTTTAAAATGTCCTTTAGGATGCACCTGGAGTAAAGAGGGATTGACCAGCTTGCATTATGAAAGTCTACAACATGCAATTTTGACTTAACTTTTACAATGCACATAACACTTTCAGAGGTTATCTGGCTGGATAGCCATGAGAGCTTTGGACCAGAAAGGACAGTGTGAAACGGGAGCCCAGCTGACAGCACAAAAAGCTATTGCTATGGATTTAGAGGAATTGCCAGCTAATACATCAAACAGGCTACCTAAACCTATCCTTTCTTCAGGGATGCCCAACCTGTTATGCCCATAAGCAATTCAATTGATAAAGTAGGTTTAAAACAAAACACACAATGTGTGGTGGTGCAAATAAATACTCCTACCACTACTCAGCTCCCAGACCTTCCTGATATGGCTTCGGACAATGACAATGAATAAATATACAGCAGAGAGGATTCCCCTGGCCAGAACTTAAATTCAGCTTGTCTAATGAGCACACTTCATCTCAGAGTTAACAGAAACAAGCACAAACACAACTACCATCTTTAAGGAGAGGCAACACAGCAACACTATTTGTCACCAAGATGGGATATCTCAATACAAGCAGATCTAGACCTCGCTAGGGATGTGCCACCTACATATCTAGTCCTTACGGCTATGAATGCAATAACAATTTACCAACAATTTCAGATTCACTGATCTATTTAACAACTGCTATGAATAACCAGACCACATTGTTTCAAGACATTTCAAACACTATAGCAAATCTCAATGGGTTCAAATCTGGAATGAGAAGTCAGGAAGGCTTTGCTGGACACATCAACCCCCAAACGTCAACAGTTTTTTGTATTAATAATATTGAAGACTTACTTCAACAACTACTGCATGAATTGAAAGGTCTTTTGGTGGGCTTTTACGTAGGTCCAGCAACAGCGTCTTGCTCCTAGGAAAATGTAGTTCTGCTAGAACTCCAATGACAGAGGCTAACCACCTTCCCAGTCCTGATCAAACTCAAAGAAGCTTGGCTTTTCTGGCAAAGCAAAATGCTTGTGGAAGTATTTTAGAAATGAATAACAAAACCTCAAGCATATCCTGTGGTCTAGATATGAGCCAAAGGACAGATACTGTTGTAGACTCAGGATAAAGACCAAAGGCTCTGCTGAATAGCTTCTTACCATATGTTAGTAAGAGACATTTAGAAAGATTAAACAAAATAAAACGTGTGGATTGTGGCTTGCTCACTCTTCGAAGGTCACCAGCCAAAGTAATTATGCAATTTTTAATTCAAATATACCGGCTATGAATAAATGTAAAAAAAACATCAGGAGCAAGTTAATATTATTTTGTCAGAGACCTCACAAGATGAACACGTGGGCACACAAGTTCCAAAACCACTCAGCTGTGGAGGATTGCAGTGATGTTCCTTAGACATCTGAGAAGGGGAATGCCAAACAAGGTCAAACCGAAAAACCTCAAACCACTAAAAGGTTGGATCCCCTACCTGTGGACTCTCAAAATGCCTCCAAGAAAGAAAGTCAGTACCTCAGTATCATTGGAAGAGAGCCTTTAGAGGATTAAAAGGAAGCTACGAATCACCTCAAAACATTCTGATGGAATTTCTGAAATTGTGAAATAGTTGCAAAATCCACCACTAAATACTGACCTGGAATACGGGGGTCACTGCAACAATCAGATACTCTCTGCCAACTGCAACAAGAGGGTAAACACCAGTGCACTCGATAGAGGGATGTTACAGCCCCCCCACAGATGAAAAAAGAGCTGAGGTCAGGGATGGTGCAACTTTCCTTATTGATTTTGCCTCTCACATGTCAGATGACCCCTATGACATCCTTAACTGAAATAACATTCACAACGTTGCACCAGTGCCATGACTAGAGCACATATGCTCCACCGACTTACTAAGGCCCTCATTATGACATTGGCGGTAAGTACTGCTTACCACCATGCTGACTGCCGCCAACATACCACAGCGGATGACACACACATAGCAAGTCTGCCAGACTGAAGGTCAGTGATAAACTGGCGGTAGAAAAACCCACAACGTTACGCCAACAGAACTACGCCCACAGCATTATGACCCACGAATCACCATGGCGGACATTCAATGGCGCTAAACCATTGACTGTATATACCGCCGCCCTCAAAATACACACAAAACAACACCATATTGGACAATTCAAACTACACACACCTGACACACATACACACACCACACCCACACCACTATAAAACACACACACACACACACACACTACCCACAACCCTTTACCAATACAAACAAGTGCTGCAAGAGATAGCAAGACCACGGACAAGACCACAGACACGCACCACCATCACCTATACACCATCCACACACCCTACATCACACACCCCAACACAGCACCCCACAAACCCTCACCGACACCACTCAATACACCCATGGCACTGCAACAACACCCCAGGTTCTCTGAGGAGGAGCTAAGGGACATGGTGGAGGAAATCATCCGGGTGGAGCCACAGCTATTCGGATCACAGGTACAGCAGACGTCCATTGCTAGGAAGATGGTGCTATGGCGGAGAATCGTGGACAGGGTTAACTCTGTGGGACAGCCCCAGAACAAGGGATGACATCAGGAAGAGGTGGAATGACCTATGGAGGAAGGTACGTTCCACAGCAGCAAGACACCAAATAGCTGTACAGAGGACTGGCGGTGGACTCCCACCTTCTCCCCCACAAATAACAACATAGAAGGAGCAAGTCTTGGCAATCATGCATCCTGAGTGCCTGGCAGGAGGATGAGGAGGAGGAGGAGGAGGACTGGACTCTGGTGAGTCAAATCTCTATTGCTATCACCCCCCCTACCTGCATGCCATCACAAACCCCCACCCTTACCCTCACTCCCATCACTTCACCACCTCCCACATACCCCACCATCACAACCCACTCATCCCAAAACCAAGCCCTGCATGCAACACCAATGCAAGGACACCCCTCATAGACCTGCATGGACCCCCATCACTAGAGCATGCACATTAGAGAGAATCACCTAGCCCACAAAATCACTACTAACTCAAGGCAAAGCTGGCAGGGCAACAACAACCATAGAGGGCAACACACCCATGCAGAAGATGACACACACAGAAACAATAACACTGCATTTACATCCCTACAGGTCCCCCACCCAACGTCACCAGAGAGGAGCTGCCAGCAACTTCCAGTCCACCCCCAGAAGAGGTCGACAGTGATGACAGCAGCTCTGGACGCCTAGATCTTGATGACCAACCTGGCCCACCAGGAATCTCCGGACAGTCGGTAACCCAGGCACAGTCCCATACCACCACAGGGCCTCCCCTCTCAGGAAACACCAGCACAGTACCGACCCAGCAGGCCCATACCTCTGTCCCCAGGACACGTCAATCAGCAGTGTGTCCACCACTACAGGGACCCCAGGCCACCCCACAAACACAGGATGATCAGGGACCTGGGGTCAGTGCAGTGGGCACACGGTTCAGGGTACAGAGGCACAGGACAACAGAGAAGCCGGGAGGACTGCTATGCAGCAGGGGGAGGACAGGCCCAGGGAACCGACTCTCCAGGAGGCACTCACCAACATCCTGGGAGCATACCACCATTCCCAGGAGACGATGGGCCAGATACTGGACAAGTCGCAGGAGACCTAGCGGCTGCAGGAGGGACAGTATCTGGGGACCAAGGAGGACTTGAAGGACATCAACACCTCCCTGGTGTCCATTGCAGGGGTGCTGGCAGACATGGCTAACACCATGAGGGAGGCAGTGGCACACCACCGGGCCCCTGACACTAGCCAAACCGATGAACAGCCTTTCACCTCCGCTGCCGCTAGTGGACAGGAGGCCCCGCCACAGGAACAACAGCCCACCAGCACCACACCCCTGCAGCAGGAGAACCACCCTGCTATTGGTCCCTGCGATCCAGGCAGAAGCCAGAGAACTTTGCCAAGACCCCCACAAAGAAATAAGACTCTCACGAATGTCCCCCTTGTGTCCCACTCTGTCACCCTGTCCACCTTGAACTGCCATTGCTCCCCTTCCTATGCCCCCTTGGACAATGCACCTGTGATACAAATACACTGTACTCCAGTTGGCGATGAGCAACATACAGCATCCACGATGATCTGGCACACCTTCTTGGGTGAGTAGTACAGGGATCCACCTGTTAGATGGAGGCAACGAAACCTGGCCTTCAGGAGGCCGAATGCCCTTTCTATTATTCTTCTTGTTCGCCCATGTGCCTCATTGTAACGTTCCTCTGCCCTTGCCCTGGGATTCCTCACAGCGGTCAGTAGCCATGAGAGGTTGGGGTAACCAGAGTCACGTGAAAATATCAAGGGCCATCTGTTAGACGCACACTAACCCTTAGGGCCCACACCATACCCATACACTAACAACCCCTTAGTGGGAACCGGGGCTCACCTATTAGCCACACCCAGTGCCTCTCGAGTTGAGCTATCACATACGGGATGCTGCTATTCCTCAGGATAAAGGCATCATGCACAGACCCAGGATACTTTGCATTGACGTGGGAGATGTACTGGTCCGCCAGGCACACTATCTGCACATTCATGGAATGAAAGCTCTTTCGATTTTGGAACACCTGTTGATTTCTCTGGGGGGGGTAGGGGGAAATGCAATACGTGCACTATCAATAGCCCCAATAATGTTGGGGATATGTCCCATTACATAGAAATCAGCTTTTACTGTGGCTAAATCCTCCACCTGGGGGAAAAATATGTAGCTGCGCATGTGTTTAATCAGGGCAAACAACACTCTGGTCAACATTATTGAGAACATTGGCTGAGACATTCCTTCTGCCAAGCCCACTGTCACTTGGAAGGAGCCACTTGCCAGGAAATGGAGCACAGATAGGGCTTGCACAAGAGGGGGGGATCCCGGTGGGCTGACGGATAGCAGATATCAGGTCAGGTTCCAATTGGGCACACAGCTCTGTGATTGTGGCCCTGTCCAGCCTACAGGTGAGGATAATGTGCCTGTCCTCCATTGTTGCCAAGTCCACCAGGGGCCTGCACATGGGGGATGTCTCCATTTCCTATTCATCCACAGCGGTTGGAAATGGTGAGTAGCTGATCAGTATTCCATATTTCCAAACACTACACTGCAGTGCATGTTGTGACCATAACACAATATTGCTGTATAGGCCCAATGGCCTATCCGGAGCTAGATGGGCACTTGGGGGCATCACAGCAGCCACAAGGGGGTGAGTACAGTGCCCCAATATGCTACTTGCACGTGAGGGTGGCATCCGGGTGGGGGGATGTGGGCCTGTGGGTGCCCCTAGGCCAGGCCAGCCAGTGCAGGGTAGGGTATGGCCAATGTTGGGCAGGGTCTGATGTCAACCTCCTCCAAACAAGCTAGTAGGCCTCCACTCGTGGGAAGGGGTCTGTGGGTCTCAGGTATGCCTCAGTTGGCGTTAGGTATTCCTGTCCATGGGCTGGTGACAAGCATTGTGACTGGTAGTGCATTGCCTAGTGCGTAGGGCTGTTCCCTGTGTGTGAGTGTGTTGTGTACACCAACGGTGGTGTTGTTGCCGCCACAGACCAAGGGTATCATTTGTCTTGCCACCCCCTTTTTGTTTTGTCACCTTTTCCTTACGTGCATTAGCATAATCTGGTGGAGGAGCAGAGACACCGGCGATGGGGAGAGCTGCATCCCACAGAGCCAAGGTGGCATAATCCACCGACGGTGAGGGCACCAGTGGGATGGAGGGCGAGGGGAGCACCACAGCGGGGACTGGAGGGGAAAGTTCTGACAATAATACACCCTCCGATGGAAGCTGCATTGTGGTGGTGGACACCTCTGTGCTCACCCCAACTACAGGTACAGCCGCCACCCCCCGTACCAGCACCACCCTCCCAGCAGCCCCTCAGTGTGTTTCCCATGCCCGCTCACCCAGGAGGGTGGGCATCTCCTTCGCCCCAGGTGCCTCAGGTCCTGCCCCAGTTAGCCCTGATGCCCTGAGTGAGGAGGCTATTGACCTCCTGCGATACATCTCTGTTGGGCAGTCAACCATTGTGAATGCCATCCAGGGGCTGGCAGCCCATTTGCTACAAACAAATGCATTCCTGGAGGGCATTCACTCTGGCATGGCGGCCCAACAGAGATCAATTCAGGCTCTGGCATCCTCCCTGATGGCAGCCATTGTCCCTGTTTCTAGCCTCCCCCCTCTAACCTCCTCTGCCCAATCCCATTCCCCTCAACCCCAACCTATCCCAAGCACACAGGCAGACCAGCATGCACCCAGGACAACACACAGGAGTGGTTCAGGCAAACACGAGCGCCACACATCATCCCACCGGCACTCATATAAACACCATCCAGATGCAGACATACCAACATCTACTGCCTCCACTGTGTTCCCCTCCTCCTCGTCCTTCACCTCCCTCCTAGTAGCGTCTACACTCACACCTGCATGCACTACATCCTCATCCACTAGCACCATCACGCCTATCACTACACGCCCCTCACTGCCAGTCACCAGCCCTGTGGGAAAACAGGGCTGATTGCAGAGGCCCCCTAACTTTTTGCCCCCATTTTCCACTTTATGCTGGTGTTTTCCTGACTCTGATGGTGCCCTGGGTACTGCTAACCAGTCCCAGGGCCTGTGCTCTGTGTAAAATCAATATGCAAATTAGGCTAATTATAATTGGCTAAGTTAACCTACCTATAAGTCCCTAGTATATGGTAGGGCATGTAGGTTTAGGGACCACAGCATAGGTGGTGCACACCTAGGTGCATTGCTGAGGTGCCCAGTGTCATTTTAAAAGCAAGCCTGCCTTGCTGGCTGCTTTTAAATTAAAGTTATATGCAAATTCGACTTTGGAATTAAAGGTACTTCCAAAGTCTTAAACTACCTTATTTTTACATATAAGTCACCCCTAAGGTGTGCCCTATGTGCCCCTAGGGCTGGGTGCCATGTAACTATAAGCAGGGATTTTATAAAAATATATTTATAAGCCCTGGTGAGGTAAAAACAGCCAAATTCGTTTTTCCCTCATTGAAGTAAATGGCCTTCATAGGCTAGAATGGGCAGACTTTATTTTAAATTGTAAAGTCTCCTTAAATGTTACATACCAAGAATTTGGTATCAAATTGATTGTTGTAATAAATCCCACAACTTCCAGTTGTTGGATTTAATATAACTTGTCCAGGTAAAAAGTTTTAGACTTTACCTAAAAAGTTGCCAATTTCAGCTCTGCATTGTTTTTGCTGCTGTGCTCTGATTGGCCAGCCTGCAGCAGCTTCTGCCAGGCTGCCTTGATGAGGTGTGAAGTGGCCAGACTTCACACAAAGGAATGTGCTTGGGGGAGAGAATCTCCCCTCAGCAGATGGTGAGGCAGGAAGGGGGAGGGCTGCCAAACTGGTCTTCAAAGGCAGAGAAGGACATTTGCAGCACCCAGCAACACCCCCACATCCTGCAACCCCAGACAACTAGGTGCCCCCTTGATTAGATTAGGAGAGGGCAGGAGAGGGGTGTGTTTATGATTTTTAGCCACACCAGTGGGTGGGCTCAGCCAGATGTAACCTCCAAAAATCAGATTCAGCCATGTTGGATTTTTGGAGACTATTGCCTTTTGGGATGGATTTTTGCCACACTTCCCAGGAAGTGGTCATCACAGGGGGACGACCCTGTACCTGATTGGAGGACCAGGACCCCCCTGCTTTTCACCCAGGAGCAAGGATAAAACTGGCAGACCTGCACCCACGCCTCAGATCCCCTCCAGAATTCAGCAAGAAAGGAACTAAAGAAGAAGAAGGACTGCCCTGCTGGACCCCTGGCCTGCACCTGGACCCTGCACTCAGAAAGACTGCACCAGCTGCACACTTGGGCTTCACCACAAGAAGGACTTTGCCTGGCTTCAACTGGTTCAAGGAGGGACTCCCTGTTTGCTACAGGTGAAAAATTGCTATCCAGAGTCCCCTGCACCAACTCCTGAAAAAGTGACCAGCTGACCACTGTCCAGTGGCCAAAAAGGAGTTTGCGCCAGGTGTATTCTGGGAGTTGAAGTCCGCACTTCCCAAGGACCATCACAGAACTTCTGGACCCTTGGGGTGAGCTGTGGACCCCAAAAGAACCTTAAAAGAACATCTGGGTGAAGCCCCAGAAGTTTGGAAAAGATTGGAGAATTTTTGAAAAAAAGCTCCATAAAGTGACCGACCCGACGCGGAAATTCTAGCCGGCTTGCCTCAACCGCGACCCGGCCTGACTTCGTGCTTCGTCCCGGTAAATAAAAACATCCAAAAAAGAGACTAAGTCCGAACGTAAAAAGTTGACCGGGACCTCCCAGCCATCGTATCCGAGAAGGGCTCCATGGACGTCGGATCAAGATCCAGGTTTACCCCGGTCGAAGGATTTTCATCTCGAAAAAACGACTAAGTCCGAAGGTAAAAATCACCACCGAGGAAACCGACTTCGCGTATCCGGACAAGGGCTCCAGGAGGTCGGATCCAACTGGCAGGTTCGTCCCGGGGAAGAAAAACATCAAAAAAGAGACTAAGTCAGAAGGTCACTTTTTAACCGAGGCCTCCCGCGACTTGTAGCCGAGCAGGGCTCCATCGCGGTCGGCCTGAAAGTTTGACTTTGTCCCGGTCCTGGTGCAACCAGATGACCCGATTGGCGCTTTTTGTTTCTAAGCGCTAGAAAATAATAATACTTTAAAAATTCATATCTCCGGTTCCCCTGAACCGATTTTAATCGTTTTTGTGTCATTTAAAAGATAAAAATATAAGCTAATTTTATAAATTGGTTTTGGATTTTTAAACTGTTTCCTGTGTTTTATTTAATTACTGTTTTGTGATATTTGAATGCTTTACACTTTGTCTCCTAAGTTAAGCCTTGACGCTCGATGCCAAGCTACCAAGGGTAGAGCTGGGATTAATTTACTGAGACCTAACTGTACTTATGTGGAGGTTTGTGGCTTGTTGCTAGGTGTAGGTATCTACCTGCCCTACCAATAACCCATTTTCCAACACTTCCATGCACACGTCCCCTGTGTCCTCTCCCACTGTGTCTGTGCCCCTCCTCCCAAGGTACCCAAATGCAAGCACTCAGACACCCACACCCAACAGCCATCCACCTCACAACAGCATCCAGCCCATGCACCTGCACCCAAACACAGCAGACACCTCCTACAACCATTTCCTCTTCCTCCACTCCCAAACCCTCACCCTCTTCCCACCCCAATGTCCCTAAGAAGCTTTTCCTCTCCACCATTGACCTCTTCCCTACCCCTCCACCCCCCATCCTTCATGTCAGGCCAGAGTGAAGAAAACCCAGGCAAGCACCTCAGCCACCCAGTCCAGGGGCACCATAGTGTCAACAGCTACTGCAGGTGGGAAAGGATCCCAGGCATCAGGCAGCAACACAGACAGGGTGGCTGCACCAGCTGCATCATGGAAGGGCAAGGAGGCACCACCAGCTGCAGGTGTGAATGGTGTAATCCCAGGCTGCTGACAGGAAGGGCAAGGGGCCTGCACCAGGAGGTAGGAAGGACAGGAGGCTGGCGCTGGGACTCATTCGGAGCCCCCACCACCAACCATGGTGGTTCAGCTGCCTGGGGCTGCAGGGGATGGGCTGAAGCATCCCCCACCACTGCCAACACTGCCACCAGCACCACTGCCAGCAGCAGCATCCCCAGTGGGCAGCCGTCCAAGGCTGCAGGGGATGGGCTGGAGCCTTCCCCCACCACTGCCAGCATTGCCACCAGCACCGCCACCAGCACTGCCACCAGCACCACTGCCAGCAGCAGCAGCCACAATGGGCAGCCGTCCGAGGCTGCAGGGGATGGGCTGGAGCCTCTCCCCACCGCCACCAGTACCGCCACCAGCACCACTGCCAGTAGCAGCAGCCCCAGTGGGCAGCCGTCTGAGGCTGTAGGGAATGGGCTGGAGCCTCCCCCCACCACTGCCAGCCCCAACACCAACCCTGCCACAGCCACCATTCAGCAGCCATCATCGACTGCGGACAGTGTGTAGTCCTGCCTTCATGGGCTGTTGTGCGTCCTGGCCCCTGCAAATCCAGTGGGTCTGACACCCAGGTGAGAGACTGTGACCTTGCACTCCCCAAGATCTGCATCACAGGGCACAATGCCCCCTCCAGAACCAGTGGAAGAAGCCATCCACTCACCGCATCCTTTCCAGGATGAAGCACACTGGGCAAAATTCCCCCTCCAGAACCAGTGGAGAAGCCATCCACTCACCGCATCCTTTCCAGGATGAAGCACACTGGGCACAATGTCCCCTCCAGAACCAGTGGAGAAGCCATCCACTCACCCCATCCTTCCCAGGATGAAGCACACTGGGCACAATGCCCCCTCCAGAACCAGTGGAAGAAGCCATCCACTCACCGCATCCTTCCCAGGATGAAGCACACTGGGCACAATGCCCCCTCCAGAACCAGTGGAGAAGCCATCCACTCACCGCATCCTTTCCAGGATGAAGCACACTGGGCACAATGCCCCCTCCAGAACCAGTGGAGAAGCCATACACTAGAGAGACTGTGGCTTTACACTACCCAGGTCCAAAGCCACCCACTAGAGAGACTGTGGCTTTGCACTCCCCAGGACCAAGCAGTGGAAAACCACCCACTTGAGAGACTGTGGCTTTGTACTCCCCAGGACCAAGCAGTGAGCAGACCACCCACTTGAGGGACTGTGGCCTTGCACTCCCCAGGACCAAGCAGTGGGCAAACCACCCACTTGAGAGACTGTGGCCTTGCACTCCCCAAGGACATCGCACATGGAATATAGCCCCCTCCAGGACCAGTGGTGGTGTACCATCTTCCGGCTGAGGTGCCCCCCCATTTCCCGTCCCCATGAGGTGCCTGTGTATTTTGGACCTGATGCCCCGGCAGTGTTCTCTCTGTGTTGTTGCAGGAGTAAGGAGGGGCCTTAGCCTATGTGTTGTGGCCCTGTGGCCCATGGACATTGAGGACTGGGCAGTGTCCCTCCATTTGTAAATATGTATATACGTTTGTAATTTAATGCACTTATTCATGTTCTTTAATCGTATTACACTCACTTTCCAATCATTTTGTCCTTGCATTATTCCTGAGGGGTAAAGGGTGGATATGTAATGTTACTGCATCTGGTTGTGTGTATGGTATGGGGGATGGGGGTAGGGGTGTTGCATGTGTGTGTCACTCTCTTTTTCCTCCCCCCTGCCTTGTGTGCTAGGCCACAGTACTCATCGTGGTCGTCTTCGCCGACGTTGGTGTTCGTAATGCAGGAAAAGGTAGGCGAGCATGGGAAATATGTGCAACTCAGGCTCCATGGCACTGTGGTTGTTCCCAGTGTCTCCAGAGGTGAGTCCTTTGACTTCTGTGTTCTGTTTCCACCGTGCTTTTGATGTCGTTGGTACCTCCCTGGAAAAGCTGATGGATAGGATGGTCATAATGCAGTGGGCAGTACATTGTCTTCGCCTGGCTGTTGGCGGTTACCGCCATGGTGCTTGCTGCTACCGCCGTGGCGTTCAGTGTGTTAAAGTGGCTGTCTGTCTGAGCAGTTTCCGTCGTGGTCATAATCCCATTTTTGTTACCGACAGCCTGTTGGCAGTATTACCGCGGCTTTTTCACTGACCGCCAGGGTGGTAATGAGGGCCTAAGTGTTTGCTTCATTATGGATAAGCTCCTGCAGAAAGAATTCACTAGGACCAACTGGGTTAATGAAGATCTATATGAGCAAACCTAAGTACCTATTGCAGGATGGAAGAATGGGGGATAAATATAAACAAGTAGAGCCACTGAGCTATTGTCTTTTTAAAAAACAATCTACAAAATAATCAAAAATGAGGGTCGGCACTAATGCACTAGTCAATGTTTAAGGGCCCCCGTTTGGCTCAATAGAACAAAGTCAATAATTTCTCCATTACTGTTAACTCTCATCACAGCGCAACAGAGGTTAAGCTTTCAGGGGCTTGGGATAACACCTCCAGGAAAAGGACTTTCTCCTGACAAAATAATTGGTCTGACTGATGTTAATTTAGTGATGGTGAAATTTTGATCTTGGAGCATAGCAGGGCTGGACCAACACTTAAAGGATCAGGATAGTAACTTACTATTTTTTTGTTAATTCCTATCATATAGTTAGCACGCAAGAGACGTGGAAAGCGGCGGACATAGTTTTTTCAGAATTTTATAAATGTAGGCCCTCCAGCAAAGAAAGGGCTAAAAGGACGAGCAAGTGGCGGTATTCCTGTACTGCTGAACTCCGGACTTTATAGCTACGACATTTTGTGGAGAAAAAATAAATAAAAATTATTGCAATTCAGATGAGATTTGACTTAACTCTGGAGATTTCTCTTATTAACATTTACGCTCCTCCACCATTGATAAAGAACAGAAAATAACTTCTATTGCTACTCCATCATATTGAATTGGCAACCAGTTCAGTCAAAAATACGACAGCACTAGTCACTGGCGATTTTAACAACGTTCTTTAACACGCATCCACCCTAGAAGATGATGAAACAAATGATTTGAATTTTGATGTTCCCCAAGCTGTTTGTCATAACTGAAAGAAATTGGTCAATGCACTTGATCACTCAACGTTTTATGACTGTGGCTTCAGACACCTGAATGGAGATACCCCAAAGATCAACTGGCTCAAGCTATCAATAAGGCAGAGGCCATCAATCAAAAATTGACTACACTTTTGTTTACGTCGCAGGCTTCAATATCATCAAACATTACTGCATAATAGTAAGACCTGCTAGTGATCAATAGCAAATTGTCACCAATAAAAAAATAGAGAGTTGTGATTCACTTAGCAAGCACAGAGTGTGTCTTAGTGGAAAGAAGCTAGCATGGAATTCTAATTTGACTACCAAGTTACAGCACACCTGGGCAAAACCTTTCCTCACTAAAGTTAATGAAGACACTAAGGATCTGAATGGGATTCAGGCTATAGGTATTCTTAAATGCACTAATCTCCTGGCATTTTCAGTTCATCACTACACCAACCTGAAAAAGAATATGACCTGGCAAACCATGAACTCTCCATAGTATAAAAACACTATACAGGCATAATATAAAGTACCTTCATAAGAAGGTACCTAGGTAGTTTGGTGAAACTTAGAAACCATATAAAAAGCTGATAAGTAAAAATAAAAGAAACCATCAAGAAGAGAGCTGAATAGAACTGCAGGACACCTCAAACAACTCATACTTTGTGCTTACTAGTGGGTACTGTATCCGAAAGGTATAAGATAGGTGAAGACTACTTCAGCCTTTTCAAGATTTGGAAAACTTATTTAACAAACGTCTATGGTGGACATAAAAGTGATTGGAAGCATATGAGTGAGGGAGCAGGGTTAGAAGATTATGCTATTTCACAAGTACAAACCGAACAACTTATCACATCTTCAAAATCCCCATGTGCTTTGGGTCCCAATGCACTGCCAGTGGCAGCCATGAAATGCAACCGATCACAATGGCACTTTCTTCTATCACATTTAATTCAGTCGTCTATGCAGGACAGGTTTTGAGCAAGGCTTACTAAAATTTCTTATTGCATAACATAGACAGAGGTTAGGGGGAAACTATCTGACGGGAAAGGGATGAATCCAAAAATCCACATCTTTAATGGCCTAAAACAAGGATGTGTCTTGGACCCTTTATTATTTAGTTTGTACATCTCTTATTTAACTTGCATCTTATTGCAAGGTAAGGTTGATTCGTCCAAATTGGTCAGCACAAAAGTTCCGTAACTGGCTTAGACAGATGACCTAGTGTTTCTATTTGTGAAACAGATTGGCCTACAACCCCAATTAAGTAGGGTGTATTCCTTTATTATGAACAATAACCTTCAGATCAATATAAACAAGACAAAGATCATGTGTCAATCCAAAATACAACTAGTCCATCAGACCTAGTAAAATTGAACTTGTGTCAACATACACTTATCTAGGACTGAGACAATACATTAAGGTGGAAGGCCCATATAAAGCACTTCTGTAAAAGAGTTGCAGTAATAAAACGAGCAAAAAATAGATTTTCTATTAAATACAAAGGGGCAGCTGTGGCCCCTGCACTCACGGTTGCCAATTCTAAAATAGCTACAGCACTCATGTATGGGTCTGTTTGTTAGACTCCAGGTACAGCCAGAAAGGCTGAAACTAGGTTTCTAAATTGCATTAGAAAACTGTTCAACCTATGGAAAGCAACAGAGCCAATTGACACTGGAGTTTGGTTTTGTGCCCCTGCCTGCCATAATCAACCACATTAACTATTTTGTGGATTGCTATTTAGCAGAGGACAACATCCTAAAGAATTGCATTAAGAAGGAGTTGTCCCACGGAATTCGATTTTGCTTTAGGGGCTCTACACCAAAAGTTGGTAACACAACTAAATTCTTGTCCCAAGCATTTAGAAGATGGGAAACGTTAATGTTTTAATGTTTTGTATGCAGTTTCCTGGGTAATTTCAGAAGGAATGTTTTTAGTTTTAGGTTGCATATTTTGTACGTGTTTTACAAACTGAATTCCTATTGTACAGGATTGTATATTGTATAGGATTTAAAAAAAAATAAAAAAAGAGAGACAAATTATTATTACTACAAATTTTTATAGTGCTCAAGTCAAAGAATGCAACAACAGAGGTTAAAAATAATCTGGACAGGAAGACAAGCAATGAAACTACACATATTGCTGTGAAGAAACTACAAAGCAGCACATCCTAGTTTGTTCCCATAATTGTTGAAGGGTGCATATCCTGCACATTATTATCTGCAATTAGTGCTGCTGCCGAAGCAGAAGGAACAATAGAACACTGATCAGGAAGTAGTCTGTATAATCCAATGTAATGAAGCATCAAACAAAAATAACATGTGATTGGTTCTTTCTGTCTTACTTACTAGTAAATCTCCATTAAAAGTGATACAGCCACAGGTGACATTTCTTTCTGAAAGGAACTTCAGGGAATCAATATATCTGTATGTTCCAACAAATGTCACTACCAGAATACATGGCTGACACTGAGAGAACGCTGTCTTGAACACAGTGTCAGCCACGGATTCTGGTGATGAAATCTACAATTGCGAATTGTGACTGTAAGAAAATACTCTGCATTGAATGATTTATATACATATGTAGGATTAATCACCACCATTAATTAAATAGGTTGGGACATATGAATATATTGATGCTGATCCCACATCAAGTAGCTCCTTGATAGTCGTAGGCAGACAAAAGTTGACATTTTAAAAGTAGATTTTGTAAATATGTAGTACAAGTCTAACAAATTGGGCTATGTTTGTAATATCTATTTATAAAATCCATGAAGCAACTTTTTAGCTGGTTACTAGGAAGAGATAAGAGTATTTTATTTGAATGTTAACTCTCAGTGCTTTCTTATTGAACAGCTGACAGTGCAACAGTGAAAATAGCTTTTAGGATCTAGCAATTGTAAGGACATGTTTTACATTAAAGGTTTACATGTCCTACTTTTAAATATCATGCACCTTCCCTTAATTGAAATTAAGGCTTACTTACTAGTGATTTATTAATATTAAAGAGAATGGTTTAGGTCTATCATTAGGGTTTATTTTGACAGGCTAAATTGTCGTATTTAAATTGCTACATTCATGCTACATTGGTAGCCTACACTGTCACTGCAGTGAATGGCACAATAGTTGCTGTAATCCACTAGTAACATTTAACTTACAGGTCCTGGGTATACTTTGAACCATATACTAGGGGCTTATAGGCATGTTAAATATGACCAAATGAAGTATTTTATAGAGTGCACAGCTACTGCAGAAGGCCCACTTACCTCTCACTTACAGCTAAAAAAAGAAGATAGGTTTTCAATTCTTCCCTAAATCATAATTTTCAGGAGATCAAACTAAATGATAATGGAAACCTTTTTCATGCTTTGCTGCCCAAAATCGAGAAGGACAGCCTTCAGATTCTAGCTGGGCAAAACCTTGGTAAATATGCAAATCAGGAGTACACCAATTGCATCATATTGAAAGACAGAGCGCAGGCATTTTACTACGAGTTAGCAGGGGCAAAGTGTACAGAGATCTACAACCAGCCAAAACAGAAAGGGCAAAAATCTATGGACACAGCCAGGAACAGATGGTGATTTCCTACTTTAGCTTTTTAAATAGGCCAATAAATAACTCCATTACCTTAATAAAAGAACAGCTTCAAACTATTTTACTCTAAAATACAAGTTTAGGTGTTCATATTTTTACAGATTTAATTGGCTATAGTGATATTACACATTTTACTCATTATGGAAAAAGTACCTCTGGCCATTCAACTGTAATACTAGTAACAAATTCAAAATAAATTACCTGGGCACAGAAAGCTCTCCTTCACCAGTTTTCGTAGGGTTGCACCTCATAGTTATAACAGTGGCTCGCCCACTGTCACAGGAAGATGTAATTTCAGATGCCCTGGTACAAAAAAACAAATTTCTTGACATTTATCTATGCAGTTATCTTAGGCACCTATAAATCACTAGTGACTATTGGGGAAATCCACCTACTTCTCTACATCTATATAGCAACATCGTCATGTGAGAGGACTGTACAATAAATGCTGCTGTGAAAAAAGTGCCATGACTTCTATCCTTCAGGTGAATTACCCATGTATACGAGTACTACACACAAAAGGAGAAAGATGTTATGCTCACCGACAGTGAAATATGACACTGTGAATAAAACATTAACAGTAAGTAATTGGTGACAAATGGTAGTATGTCTAATTTAGTTTGTAGGATATAGACTGAAATCAGGAAAAGATGTTTGAAAGTGTTCATGGGTAACAAGACTTAAATTGTAGGGAAAAGAATAAATACCATACTTACTAACCAATGAAAAGCATAAAACCTAATACACACCTTAGCATGTAACCAGAACTTTTTGAAAATCATGAATAATATAAAAGAAAACTAGAGCTCAGCAGTTTGAATATTACATATTTATTGTTCTTACAAAAAATGGGCTATTAGGATATAAGATAGGAGTCGTTCAGGAGTAAAACGCTGCAACCTTCTGTCTACTAGGAATCAAGCACTCCGTTGTTGCATTTAATCTTCTTAGGGTAGTGAAGAAGAGCAGCCCAGTAGAGGTGATGTGTGCTAGTACCCCAGTCTTTAAGCATACATCAGACAACACCCACTGAATCCGGCCCAGTCAATCTTTTACCTATAAAAACTAAAATTACTTTTACACACACCACTCAATACTAGGCATGAATTTACAAATCTATACATGTAGGCAGCTGGAAATATCTATGGGGACACCATCCTAATAGTTCACACCTCTAGAAAGCGCTGAACCTTAAGGCCACAATACACCCCACACCTACACTAGACACAGTACAATGGGTGGCAGTTATCCAAAGCCAGGTCTACGGGTTTCGTCTGGGCTTTACCACGTTAATAAAAGCAGAACTATGTCAAAATGAACCAGTGCAACATTATGGATAGTACCACCTTAAAATGACATTCATTAAGGCCTGTCATAACTCGCTGTTAAACTTAATCATAAATAAAGCACTTCAAAACATTCCAAGGCTTTCCATCAAAATTGGTAGTGATTGACAGTTAATTTTGTGTTTTTTGATAAAGCCTTTTCATGATCCTGATTAAACCATATAACATTTAATTATCATGTATAGTCTTCTCAATCCTATCAATGCCAAAAAACATCAAAAGGTCAGCATCTTGGTTATCTACTTTAGCCCAATGTCTGGCAACAGGATAAGAGACATCATGGTTTTTAACTGCTCTATGATGTACCAGAACCCTCTTTTTCACAGGACCAATAGTACTGCCTACATACTGCAATCCCCAAGTTAAAAACCAGGGTGTCTCTTATCCGGTTGCCAACATTGGCTAAAGTAGATAACCAAGAAGCTGACCTTTTGATGTTTTTTGGCATTGATAGGATTGAGAAGTGGAGATGGAGATGGAGAAAGGAGATTGAGTGTTAAGGAGTCAGAATATATAATCTTACTCAGTAGCAAATCATCTGTAGGGTTGAATGAGAATTAAGAACTTTATGTACACGTCGGCTCATATGACAGCATAAAGTTATCTGTAATCCTAATTTTTGGTTCTTATTTTTATTACTGCTCATACTATTGTGGCTGTGTTTTCATCCTTCTTTTTCTCCCTTTTCAATGTCTTTGTCTTGTCCTGTTCAATTGAATTTTTCTAGTTTTATATTGAAAAAAATGTTTTTCCCTGATTAAACTCCTAATGCGCTTCCACTGAATAAGAAAGATTTGTGCATTTTAGGGTTCACTTTAGTTGGAGTTAGGGTGTTTTGCTTTTTCTTCTCTCAGTCTTTTTCTCTTTCTTTTGGCTGTTTCTTCTGTTTGTCTAAGGCTGATGCATGATTTAAGGTCCATTATTTATATAAGAAACTGTAGATGATGTAATATTAAATGGTAAAATGTCATGAGTAATAGGATTTTGACAATGTGATTAATCATGTATGTATGTATGTATGTATGTATGTATGTATCTGTATTTGTATTTGTAAAGCACATTCCAGCCGGGGTATCAGAGTGCTAAGCAACAGTAAGGAGAGTGACAGAAAAACTTAACGACTTAATGAGAGGAAGAAATAGCAGAACTACTGTGGAAAGAGCCACGTTTTCAACTGCTTCTTAAAGGCCAAAAAGTTATGTTCCTTCGTAATAGTCAGGGGGAGCATGTGCCAGTGTTTGGCAGCAGCCACTACAAATGCTTTCTCACCCAATCTGGCCTTACGAGTGTGAGGGACATGGATCAGGTGAGATCCTGCTGATCTAAGCAGACGACCAGGCACGTACCAGCATAGCGTAGAGGAAAGGTATTCAGATCCTAACGAATGAAGGGACTTATGTGCCAAACAAAGTCTTGAAAATGATATGCTTCCTGACAGATAACCACTATGGCTGTTTAAGGCTGCCGCTAGCGGAAGCTGAGCGCAGATGATCTAATATTAGACAAACGGCCATATTCTGGATCAGCTGTAGTTTGCTGAGTGGGTCTTTATCAACGTTTGGCATGAAGGCATTACAGTAGTCCAGTCTGGAGATCACCAAAGTGAGGGACACCGTGATTCTAGGCTCCTTTTATAAATATGAAGAAAAAAAAAATCAAGAATTTCATAGTCCAAAAACAAGCTCTGGAGGTAGAGTTAGCTTGAGACTTAAAAGACAAACAGTTGTCAAACATGACCCCCAAGTTTCTGGTGGAGGTTATGGGGGCAGGCAGGTCACCACCCAAAGGAGGCCACAAACGTGAGCTCCACAATTCCCTACTAGAGCCAAAGAGCTAAATCTCTGTTTTGTCGCCATTCATTTTGAGCCAGTTAAAACCCATCCATTTATTAATCTCACTCATGCAGCGATGGAATTGATCTGCAACTCCCTCCCAGTTCTTATGGACGGATATAACTAGTTGAGTGTTGTCCGCATAAGAGGTGGCCAAAAAGCCAAATGACCGGATGAGTCTGGCCAATGGAGAAACGTACTGATTAAACAATGTGGAGCTAAGAGTGGAGCCCTGAGGGACTCCATAAGGTAATTGATATGCGGGAACTCTGAAATCACCACAGCTTACAGTGGTAGATCTTTCTCCTAGGAAGGACTTCAAAATATTTAGAACTGTCCCTCTAACACCCGCTTGATGGAGACGGTGTGCCATACTGTGTGCAACATGGTATCGAAAGTGGCAGATAGGTCCAATAGCACTAAGATAGCTCCCTGCCCCTCATCAACAAGTCTACGAATAGTATCCGAGGTGGTAATGAGGGTGGATTCAGTGTTATGGGCTTTCATGAAGCAGTGCTGATAGGGATCTAGGTTGCCAGAGTCTTGAAGAAATTTGGCTAGTTATGTATTAATATGTTTTTTGAAGATTTTAGTCTGGAAAGGCAGCAGGGTGATGGGCAATGGATTCTTAATATCATTTGCCACTCCATCAGGTTTCTTTTTCAGAGGAACCACCATTGTTTCCTTCCATGATGTGGGAAATTCTCCAATATTCAGAATCTCCTGAAATACCAGTACAAGGGCCAAAGACACTAGCTCACGGGCAAGCTGCAATTTGTGGTGGGGGCAAGGATCACTGGGGGAATCTGACTTAATTTCCATCATGAACTCTTTGATCTTCTCCAGCCGCAAAGGCTGAAAATGAGTAAGCATAGGAAAATCTGTGCTTATTCAACTATTTAAGTGCTCAGAGGGGTCTGGTACCCCCAGTGATTGAGCAAAGCTGGCTTGAATTTGTATAACTTTGTTTTTAAAAAAAGGTGGTGACCTTGTTGCTGAATTCCTGTGAGCTCTCCAGCTCTGGGGGGGCTAGAGGAAGCAGTGAGGGAAAGTACCACTCTAAAAAGTTCTCCAGGGACATTTTTTGCTTCCCTAATTTTACATGAGTAGAACCGGGTGTTAGATTTTTTTACCACATCTTTATAGGCACTGATCTAAGCTTTCATTTTTCCTTTGGATTTGTGTCTAATTTCCACCTTTATTCTTGTTGGCGGGAATTTTCTCTGAAGGCTCTTGAGATAATTGGTAAACCAGGGACAGCTAGCTTTTTTCTTGACCAGAAAGCAGGGTGTCTTAAGAGGGGCCAGATGGTCAATAGCTATTTTGACCCCAAGGTTAAATCTGACTGTAGCCGACAGAGGGAGTTTATTTGCTGTTTTCCAGCCTAGGACCAGTGCCGGTCTTAGTTTCTGTTCCTTAATGCTGTTCCAATGTCTGATAGGCTTTAGGGAGGTGCAGAGATAAGTAGGGGACAAGAAGTTTGTCAACTAAAAGCGAGGAGATGGTGGTCTGTCCAGTCAAGGTCCCTGTTCTCCAGAAGGACGCAATTATCATGTCAGGCAAATATCCCGTCCAGCAAATGGCCCGCCCGGTCAGTGGCTGTCATGACTTAACTTCCAGTCCAAATTCGCCTGGAGGTTCAGGAACTCGTTAATTTGAGGGTACGGAGTATCCTCAAAATAAATGTTGAGGTCCCCCAGTACAATACATATAGAAGTCATAGTTATACTCTCAATGATGGCTGGCCAGTGCTGTAGAAAGGTGGAGTTTTATCCAGGAGGCCTGTAGACCAACAGACCCTCAAAAAGCACACTGTTTTTCTAACGACTAAACACCCTTACAAATCTCTGATGTGGCATCTATGGCTTCCCAATGACAGCAACGTATGGACTTAAAAATGATGGCCAAACCACCTCCGCTACCAGTAATTCTATCAAGACTGAGGAATGAATAGCCGGGTAGAGAGGCTGCAATAAATCGGGGCCTGAATCTTCTTTGGCCCATGTTTCGGTAATGAAGAGGCAATCTAAATTTTTGTAGACAATCAGATCTTGTATTTTGGTCTTATGTTTGACCAGGGAGTGCGCATTAATCAGGGCACAGGTTATGAAGTTAGTACTGATGACCTCTTCGCTTTTACAGCTTTCAAGCACATCCTGTAGTGGAGTGTGAGGGAGAGTGCTGCAAGGCGGCATCCCGGGTGTCCAACTGCAATGATCACAACTCCACCCGTCTAAATTATCTGGGGAAACCTAAACACAGTTCTTGCACTACTGTCTCTCCGCTAAAGTGTGAATGGCATGAGAAGAGCAGGAAAGACGGGTTAACGTTTGCTCAGAAAAGGCAGAGTCTCCGGCCCCAGGTCGGGCGCGGACGGGCACAGATGAGCATGGCTTAGGCGTGCCTTTGGCGCGCCATCAGCGGGACCGCTGCACGTGGCCTCTGTGCGGCCGCGTTGCCCCGGAATAATAACTGCGGGCTCAAACATCACGTGACCACATGTCAGCAGCTAGCCTGTTGACCTGTTTTATCACCACGATGGCTGCTGCCCAAAACCAAAAGGGGAGGGCTCTAACAGGCCCAATCCCCTGTAGAAAATGAGCTAAGCTGCAGTGATAGGCACGCAAAGGGCACCTGATAAAAATGCAGGTATTGCCCCAAGAGTTAACGAGCTAAGTACTCACAAAAAAAAAACAGCGAGGAAGGCGGGAGGAAGATGCAGAGCCAAAAATAGAAAGAAGTATAAAAGGGCTCACAATAAAAAGTTAAACGGGTAAAATGAAAGTAAATAGATTATAAAATACAGGTAATTAAAAGACACTCACAAATTAATGCGCTATGCAGCTGCGCCGCCCCAGAATAATAACTGCGGGCTCAAACATCACGTGACCACAGGCCAGCAGTTAGCCTGCTGACCTGTTTTACCCCGAAGATAGCCCCTGCCCAAAACCAAGAGGGGAGGGCTACAACAGGCTAAGCGGCAGTGATCGGCGTCCGAGAGCGCCCGATAAAAATACAGGTATTGCCCCCAAGAGTTAACGAGCAAAGTACTCGCTAAAAAACCAGCGAGGAAGGCGGGAGGCAGATGCAGAACCAAAAATAGAACTAAGTATAAAATCATGATTTATATGCATATATATGTATAAAATATACAAAGGAATGGCCACTAGACCTGTATTTTTGAAAGGAGGATTTTTGATATCAGTTACTCATTGTCATATGATTATTGATTTTGAATGAATTTTAGGACCACAAAGAAATAGACAAATGTCATGAGTGATAGGATTTTGAAAATATGATTAATCATGATTTGTATACATATATATATTCATATATATATATATATATGTATAATATATACAACGTAATGGCCACTAGGCCTCTATTTTTGAAAGGAGGTTTTTTGATATGTTACTCGTTGTCATACGATTATTGATTTTGAATGAATTTCCGTCAAATTGAGAGTTCTGGACTTTAGGACCACAAAAAACATTGCTCAAATCATGTATATAGTTGACTCAAAAGGTGGAGCGAGAGCACATATGTATTATGTATGTTAAAGATGGTGTATCTATGTTTAGGATTTCTGGCACAACTTTTAAAATTATGCCATGACGAAGACCCTTTTTGGTTGAAATGCATAGCCAAATAAAAGTTTCTTGCAAAGATGCAGAGAGAGAGAGAGAGAGAGAGAGAGAGAGAGAGAGAGAGAGAGAGAGAGAGAGAGAGAGAGAGAGAGAGAGCGCGCTTTTAGGGGTTAGGGTGTGTATTGATTTAGATTTTTGGGTGGTAAGGGCATTTTTAGGGTGGGTATGTGTTTTTGGGTGGTAAGGGGTTTTTAGGTTTTAGGGTGGGTATGATATTTTGAGTGGTAAGGGGGGTTGGGCTTTAGGGTGGGAATGGGATTTAGGATGATAATGGTATTTTAGGGTTTAGGGTAGGTATGGGTTTTTAGCTGGTAAGAACACTTTTAGGTTCTAAGATTGGTATGAGGTTTTGGGTGGTAAGGGGTATTTAGGCAATGGGTTTTTGGGTGGTATAGAATATTTTTGATTTCAGGGTGGGGTATTGGGTAGAAAGTATTTTGTAGGGTTCAGTGTGGGTATGGGTTTTTGGGTGGTAAGGGCATTTTTAGGGTGGGTATGGGGTTTTGGATGTCCTCCTTTTGCTCTGAAAATATGGATAAGATAGCAAAAATCAATAAACTGTAATTCAAAGATTGTAGCAAGCAGGGAAGTTATCCTCACATTAAAGTGCTCTTGCAATGCCTACAATGTCATGTGCATAAACAAGCGTGTTTAGAAAGAAGTCTTGTTGTAGGTATTTGGTGGTTTCCCATGCTTATAAAAAAAAAAAAAAATCATATAGCATGTGTAAGTAAAATACAAATTTTCACTTACTTATAAAAGAAATGCACATCAGGAATTGTCACACGACCTGGGAAAAGGTTTTCTTTGACAGTGATATTGTTAAGAGTTGTATTAATGGTGACTCCTAAAAAAATTTAAAAAAAATTAAAATAATCCTACGTACTATTATATTCAAAGATACATAATTACTTTAGATTATGCCAAACAATCATATAATAAACCAGCGAGAAGCAAGCAACTAAGAGTGGCTTTACAGCCATTCAATGGTAAGTAACAGGTGGTGTCCAAGCCTACTAACAGTAAACAAACATGACTCGCATAGTCAGCGCATACACCGTCTAGCCGAGACCTTAAAAATCATCTCAATTTCTTTTCCCTTGATTTTTGCTAACAGAATACATCCCATTAACTTCTGTATTTATGCATCAAAGCAATTACCAGGTTTCTAATTTACAAGTGATTACTATACACACTTAAACATTTTAATGTAATTAAAATTGTTGTTTAGAGCAAATGTGGTTTAATCTTCACTGCTTTCTTTCAAAGAAATAAAGGCCTCTCATAACCCTTGTGGTATATGACTGTATTCTCATACATTTGAGGTGCCCATTTCCAAGCAACTGTGTAATGACCTACATTCAACAAATTGATTTAGGCCAAAGAAAGATGTATTTAACTTCCATAAAGACCCATTAATGCAGGTTACTAATGAGCAATAGCACAAGCACACAACAAACTTGATCCATATCCTGCTGTTTAATTTATGAATTAATTTTGCAGCCTGGAAATATAATGGCTTAGTAAGAATTTGGTGTCTGGTTTTATGTTCACATTTTCTTTGAATTTACCTCTTCAGCCAAGGTGGTGGTGGCAAATGTGCCATATGTTGGCATCTCGAGGGAAGCTGAGGGATGCCAAACGGCAGCATCAGGTGTCAGTGTAGCCCACTGGATGAGAAATCTCTAACAGATATCCACCAGTGCTAATGTCTGCAAGTACTTGTAGGCACTGAACTGTATTCCCACAGTGGGTCTGGTTTTCCCACTGTGCTCAGGGTGAAACCCATCATGGTGTAGAAACTATTCTTATCTATACCTGGATCTTCTCTGTTGAGTTACTTCACAGAGATTGAGCTTGCTGAGTTCCGTTTATTTTTAACACTACCTCCAGCCCCCTGCCCATCTTTGCTTACTACGTCTCCCAGGAACACAAATATATCACGTTTGGATGAGACAACGGATCCAATTTCAATATATGAAGCACAGGAGCTGGGAACGGGGAAAGGGGTAGTACCTATTTGCTCACAACAGGAAGCAAATAGAAACCAAGAGAGTAATAACCCCATGCTTGATCCTCAGCTCACCTATGCTGCTAGTCGGCTTGGCATAGGAAGACCGGCTAAGAAAATTAAGAGAGTCTTAACCTCAAGAAGACCACTGACTCAGGTGGGATTAAGCGTTTCAACTCCAACAACATTTTCATTAGATGATCACTGGGGACTTTTAAAATCACATATTTCTGATTTGCTAGACAGCAAATTGGCTCCAGTTTTGCCACATTTAAAAACTATAGACACTGTTTTAAGCCAATTATCTTTTTAAAAGGCTAGAAGGATGTAGCAAAATCCAGGTAGGCAATACCTCGCACTGTAATCCTACTATGTTGCCCCCTGTTGATCCACTAGACCCCAAAATGTAGCTGAAAAGGACTTTCATTCTGGTATGGTACCAGAATCAGTAGTTACAGCACGACGAGCGGTGGACCAAGTAGCACATCCGTCTTCATTACATTATGGGATATATTTTAATATTGCTTGTGATTGGCCTGCTGAGCCCGTCTATAGGTCTGCAGATGACAAAAGGCAGGTGTTTTGCCCCCTTCCTCCCCCAAAGGTCTAGATCACTGATGCCTACATGAAATGTTTTGAATCAAACATGCCAGTAAAAAAGTCCCCCAGTGATAATTGATCTTCCTCCGGCTGCAAGCTCTCTGGTTATCATAATAGCGAATGTTCCTCGATTGGTAACCAGTGTCTCAGAAACAATTCATTCAAGAATAAAGTTATGTGTTGGTTGAATAATAACATAAAACACAAAGGAGATCTTGCACAGGAAATATTCATGGTAAGGAGGAAGGCAGGAATAGGCCCAATAAAGAAAAGGTATGAGGAGAATACTGTGATTGTACATTTTCGAAACCCAGAGGCAGCCAAGTACTCTTTACAGCAAAGACACGTCACTGTGATTAAACAAATATCTGAATATTTTGCCCTTGGGTTTTTATTATAGACACTTAGCCCTGGCTTTCATGAGAGGTAATAGAGAAAGGATCTGAAGAAATATGCAGAACATCTCATTACCTCCTATGCCATTCCCACTGGAAAATAATTTTTGGGTGTTTTCGGATCGAGACTCAAATGACTGACTTTCTTTAGATAAGATTGAGGACTCTCCCCATGTTCTGCCCTAAAATATACAAGATGAGGCGCATTAAACTTCTCAACGTCTCCATCATGACTCTTCTGTGGCATTGACAGCTCAAGGAGTGAGGTGCAATAAATCCCTCAAATCCTTTATCATGTTTCTTCCGCAGCCTTGGAGACTAATGGAGTAGAACAGGGCATGTCATTGTTATCTTGGAATGTTGCAGGCCTCCGGAATAAGTTGGAAAATATGGACAGGCTGTCTTTTATTGGGACGTATGACAGAATCTGTTGCCAAGAAAACTGGGCTATTAATGCTTTTGTTATATATGGGTTTAAGTATTTTTGTGTCAGTGCAAACCCCCTCCTCAGCAGAGAGAGGCAAAGGGGGCTTAGCTGTCTTTGTGGCTAATCATATTAGGAACCTTGAAGTTAGGCCAGTAGAATCGAGACCTTGTTTTCGCATCACATCAACTCCAATCTGGATTTTAGAGAAACTGGGAGAAATAATAAGGATATGGGTTGATCATAAGAATACTCCATGTTCTTTTATTCGGTCTGGGAACTTTAATATTTGCAAATGCCCACATGTGGGGGATATCATATGTGGCTTCATGGATGATCAGGCCACAGATCTGGGCATTTTATGCATACCACATATAGAGAATCTCTAAAAGAACTGGTTGTGTCCCTATCCCTGATTTTACCCATGCCAAACAAGAATGGTGAGAATCAAAATGTACCCAAATTCACGGGTCGAGGTAAGGGTTCTATTATTGATTTTATATTGGTATCGAGTTATCTGGCCCAGTACCCACTTGATTGTAAAATTCATCCTCTCCCATTCAGTGATCATAACCAGGTGAATCTAAGAATCACTTATCTGGGTATGGATAGACCATCACTATAAAGGAAGGCCCCTGTATTAAAGTCAGCAAGAAAAGGGGTTATTCTGTGGTGGGACTCCATTAATCTGATGCAATTTTCAGAAAATGTGATTACTAAAAATCAGGTGGAGCTTCTGGGTTGTCTCTCTGTGTCTTCTGATCCTGCCAACATTACATCTAATTTTAGAATTATACGTGTTGTTAATAGGAGAAGTTTAGGTCTTGTTTTGGTCCTGTTGAAGCGTTATTGGTTCTGTGGTGACCATTGAGATGCAAAACATGTCGACCCATTAATAGAGGGAATAGGTTAGTGTCCTTTTTTCCTCGTCTGTTTTTTCCTGACTTGAGAGCGCATACGAGCATTCCTGCACTCTCCCTTTTTCATTTTTTTATCTTGGCCTGTACCCTTTTCTGATCTAATAAAATTGATGTTGACTTACTAGGTTTTTAAGCCAATTATACTCCCCCTTTTTTGCTCTCCTACCCTACCTGTACCTGTACCTGTAGGTTTTGACTGACCACAGCACATATACATTGGGAAAAAGATCTCCAGTTAAGAGCCCCCCTCCATAGGGGGACCCGTCAGACATTGCAGCGCAGGTCTGACGAGGAGCATGCCCAGTGATGAAGCATGACATCCTACAGGATGTGTGAGGACTTTTGCTTCTAACAGAAGAGCTTCCCTGTGTTCCTCTTTTTTTCTCTTTGGAACAGTGTACCTTATATTCACTGCATAGGTTATATCTGGGAGGTTGTACACTGGACCATTAATCTCCCGGTCCCCCCTTTTGGAATTATATCTAAGATTAAATAAGCTTACAAATGCTTGACAGTGTCAGTCCAGGTTTTCTAAAGAGTGTACAGCTGCCCTTCAGGTGTTAAAATCAGCCACTAATGCTGGGCCATGTGATGTCTAAAAAATGTGATTAGTTAGATCCAATTACAAACAGGCCCTCGACTGGAGGAAGCAGGAACTTAGGTCAAGAGCATGGGAGGATCCCCAAAAGTCTTTGCAGCTTAAAGATTCATCTCTATTTTTAAGTATGGTCAATTACCCCTTTTTGGGGAAGAGCCACCTTAGTGAGATCACTTTCAACATTACTGAGCATGAATGAATAGTTCATTTTTCTAAAACCTTTAACCCAGAGCAAAAAGTTTGATTGGGGGGGGGGACTCTAAACAGGGGCCCGCTTTAGATGAAACCTGAGTTGCTGAGTTAGTGGATTTAGCAGCTGTGACAAATGCTATAAATAGTGCTTCTAGTGGTAAAGCCAAGGGGCCAGATGAGGTGCCTGTTGATTTCTAAAAGCTAACCTAGACTATAGGCTCCCCTGATTACAAATGTAATGCAGGCCACAATACGGGGGACTAGTACCACCCTGGAAAGAAACAGTCTGTGACAGATCGAACAATATACAAATGACGACGAGATATGCGTTTTAGTTTATGGTGGAATTTATTCTAAGATTAAGGTGGAATAAAGGCAAAAACTTGAAGTATGTAATCAAGTGGGTGGGGTTTCCTTAGGGTTTTCGGTGTTGTGGTTCAGTTCCTGTAGTGTTGATTTAGTTTCAATGTTTCTTTTCCCGGGAGACGTCTGGCGGATCCCCTCAGGTGGATTCCCGGGTACCGGAAAACAAAGGAAAACAACACCCGGGTAAGTATGGGGTTTAACCAAAAGGATTATTTCACTCTTTCTCTGTAGTCTTGTCTGGGTATGGGTAGGAACGATAAGGAGGGGTGTCTGTGAGGAGTTGGGGGGAGGGGGGGAATAAGTGCTCTCACTCTCTAATTATAGATTTTGTGGGGTGCCCATATGTGCTCGTTATCGTGCCCCTTTCGGTTCCCTCCCTTTCCACTTCTATATTCCCTCCCCCCCCCTTAGTCTGAAATGGCCTTTGTTTTGGTCCACAAGGACCGTACCTTGGTGAGCCACGACCCTCCTGGGTCGTGGCTGGCGTTGTGGCGTTCCTCTGCTGCGGTCTCTTCTCCTGCCGTCTTTTGTTTGGTCTCCCTCTCCTGGGCTCTCCTCTCCTGCTCCTCCGGTCTCCTCTCCTGGGCTCTCCTCTCCTGCTCCTCCGGTCTCCTCTCCTGGGCTCTCCTCTCCTGCTCCTTCTCCTGGGCTCTCCTCTCCTGCTCCGTCTCTTGGGCTCTCCTCTCCTGCTCCTTCTCCTGGGCTCTCCTCTCCTGCTCCTTCTCCTGGGCTCTCCTCTCCTGCTCCTTCTCCTGGGCTCTCCTCTCCTCCTCCTCTGGTCTCTTCTCCTCGGCTCTCCTCTCCTCCTCCGTCTCCTGTCTCTTCTCCTCGGCTCTCCTCTCCTGCTCCTCCCTCCCTCTTCCGGTGCCGTCCTCCCTTTTGTTTATGCCGTGCCGGGAAACCCATCCGGTTTCCCGGGCAACGGCCTTCCCCCTGCCTCGGTCGGATCGCGTCGCCCCGGCAACGGGGAGACGCGGACATGAAGCATCGGCCTGCTCCGATGCGTCATGACGAGCCGCGGCTGCCGGGGACGCCCGGTTACACACCCCTTCCCAAGAACGGTCCTGATCGAGGACCGAGGTAGAGTCCGGGTATCTGGCGAGATAATCAGCCGGGGCCTGTTGGGGACCAGGGATGTGACGGACCTGAAACGAAAAGGGTTGGAGTTCAAGGAACCACCTCAAGATCCGTGAATTCGTATCTTTATGAGCCGACAACCAAGTGAGGGGAGCATGATCTGTATAGAGAATAAAAGGGCGACCCAAAAGGTAATACTGCAAGGTGTCTACAGCCCATTTGATGGCCAAACATTCCTTTTCAATCGTGGGGTAATGGCGTTCCCGAGGAAACAGTTTCCTGCTAATATACACTATCGGGTGATCCCTACCGTCCCCATCGGGCTGGGTCAGTACCCCTCCTAGCCCGACATCAGAGGCGTCTGTATAGAGGTGGAACGGTTTTGAGAAATCGGGGCACCGTAGGATGGGCTCTCTAGTCAGAAAGGCTTTTAGCTGTTCAAAACTAGTCTCCTGTTGATCCGAAAAAGGGGCTAATTGATTAGGACGAGATTTAGCTAGAAGATCTGTAAGGGGGGCGGCTAGGGTGGAATAATTGGGAATGAATCTTCGATAGTAGCCGACCAACCCTAGGAAGGAACGCAAATCTTTCTTCGTTGCAGGGCTAGGTGCATTGAGAATAGCTTCTACCTTTTTAGATTGTGGCTGGAGGTTCCCTTGACTGATTTTGTATCCTAAGTACAATATGTCAGGCTGACCGATAACGCATTTTTTTGGATTGGCAGTTAACCCTGCCTGTCTCAGAGTATGGAATATCTGCTGCAAATGTAGTAGATGATCATTCCATGTTTCACTGAAAATAACTACGTCGTCTAAGTAAGCAGCTGAAAAATGTCGAAAGGGGTTTAGGAGGCTGTCCATTAACCGTTGAAATGTTGCTGGGGCTCCATGCAGTCCGAACGGCAACACTGTGAAGTGGTACAGGCCCGACTGCGTGGCAAAGGCCGTTTTCTCTTTATCTTCTGCGGCTAGTGGAATCTGCCAATATCCTTTAGTTAAATCTAGGGTGGACATGTATTTTGCTTTTCCTAGTTTTTCTAATACATCATCCACCCTGGGTATCGGATAAGTATCGAACATGGAATGTTCGTTGAGTTTCCTGAAGTCGATGCAGAACCTAATAGTACCATCTGGTTTTGGTACCAGGACAACTGGGGAGCACCAGGGACTAGTAGAAGGCTCTATTACTCCTAACTCTAGCATCTTTTGGACCTCGTCCTCCATAATCTGTTTCCTGGCCTCTGGTATACGATATGGTCGTAACCGGACAATTGTACCTGGTGCAGTCCGTATTTTATGGGCAATCAAAGAGGTTTTGCCTGGCACTATGGAAAAAAACGATCTGAAATGTTCCAGTAGACTGAATACCTGTTCCCTCTCTAATTTTGTTAACGAGGAGTTCACTGTGGGTAGATTCTCCCCAATAGTGGTCTCGGTCGGGCAAAATTCAATTTGAACCCTCCCATTGGGACATAGGAACCGGCCCACGGCTTCGGTCGAGTTAGAGCCCTCGGGTTCTTCCCATTTTTTTAATAGATTTATGTGATAAATCTGGGTTTTCTGCGGCGTGGTCGAGATTTCAATTAGGTAAGTGAACGGGGAAACGGCTCGTAGTACTTTATGTGGACCCTGCCATTTTGCTACCAATTTGTGTTCAGACGTGGGGCGCATTATAAGTACCTGATCTCCTGGTAGTAGAACTCTTAATTTACTCCCTCGATCGTAATATTGTTTTTGGTTCTGTTGGGCATGTTCCATATTTACTCGGACTGTATCCCATAACCCTTGTAACTGAGACCGTAAGTCGTGGGCATATTCTAACAAGGGTTTCCCCCCTTCCTCCGCCTCCTCTTCCCAAGCTTCTATGGCCATGTCCAGCAGGGATCGGGGCTGTCTTCCGAACACGAGTTCAAAAGGACTGTGTCCGGTAGATGCCTGTTCATGGGTACGTATAGCATACAATACCAAGGGCAACTTTTGATCCCAGTCTTTACCGGACTCCTCTACTACTTTTCTTAGCAGGGTTTTTATGGTACGGTTGTACCGTTCTACCAGTCCATCGGTCTGTGGATGGTACACCGAGGTGCGAATTTGGGAAATGCCTAACGTTTTGCACACCTGCTTCATGAGTGTAGACATGAAAGGAGTTCCCTGATCAGTGAGTATTTCATGTGGAAATCCTACTCGAGAAAATACATTAATCATTGCTTGGGCTACTGTTTTGGTTGTCATACTTTTTAATGGAATGGCCTCTGGGTATCGGGTGGCATAATCTACCATGACTAGGATATATGTGTGCCCTTTCGTGGAGGGAACTATGGGACCTATCAAGTCCATTCCCATCCTACTAAACGGAACGTCTATGATGGGTAATGGCATGAGAGGCGCTTTTCTAGGTCTACCGGGTTCGGTAAGTTGGCACCTGGAACATTGGGAGCAAAATTTTCGTATGTGGGCAAAAACCCCCGGCCAATAAAACCGCCGGAGGAGATACTCTTCTGTTTTTTCCCTTCCGAAATGACCTCCTCCGGGTTGACAGTGGGCTAAGGTTAAAACATGTTCTCTATAGTGCTCGGGCACTAACAACTGTTGCTTACGGTCCCCGGAGCGATTAGTGGTTATGCAATATAAGAGGTTTTTTCTAATTAAGAAGTAGGGACCCACCTCTTCGGTTTCTTCTGATTTGGCCGACTTCCAAGCTTGAGCGAGAGAAGGATCTTCTCTTTGTCTTTGGGGAAACCCGACAGGCACTTCATGTGTCTCGGCAATCAGACCTGAGGGTGTGCTATGTGCCTCTTTCTCTCGGTGGTTTGCTTTTTCAACACGTTTCTCCCTACGTGACAGTTTCCTACGGGTAGAGGGGGGCTCTAGGTCGCTGTCCGAAAAAGGGGCACCCTTCCACCAGTCCTGGGTCAGGGTTGGTTGTCGAACGTGATCCAGGATCTCCTGAAAATGTTCGTAATCCGTCCCAATAATACATTCCTCTATCAGATCTGAGATTATACCCATAGAAAGGCTGTCCCTGTAGTTCCTCCACTCTACTGTCAGGGCCTGTAAGGGGTACCTCTCCTTATCCCCATGAATGCAGCAAATAGTCACCCAATGTTCGACTTCCTGGTCTGCTAGGGCTAGGAGATCCTTCCTTATCACGGATTGACTGCATCCGGAATCTATAAGGGCGCAAACTATTCGACCATTGACATTTAAGGACTGTTTAAATTTGGGGTTGCCCTGGCCTGTACACAGCACCCGTCGTCGGGTAACTCCAACCTCCATGGGTTCACTAGTGTCTTGTTTCCTGGGACACATACGGGCAATGTGTCCCCATTCCCCACAGTTATAACACTGGGGACCCGGTACTGGTGGATGCTCGTAGGTTCTGCGAGGTACGGGTTCTTCGGGAAGGACTCTGGGAGTGCTTTTTGGGTTGGGGAGCCCCGGTTTTATGATGCGGCGGGTTGGCATATTTCGTACATCCACCGAACGATGGTATGCACATGCTAAGTCAATTGCCATCGCCGTATTCACTTTGGGATGTTGACGGATCCAGTGTTTTGTGGCCGTAGGCAAGGCATCTAAAAATTGTTGGATGACAATGGTTTGGACTACGTCTTCCCGGCTATTCCCTGACGGACCCAACCATTTTAAAGCCAAATCGTTTACCCGATAGTAGAAGGTTCGGGGATCCTCGTTCGGTCCCCACTTGATTTTCCTGAATTTGATTCTATAATATTCCGTGTCATGCCCCACCCGCTCTAATATACTGGTCTTTATTTCGGAATATGGGGTTGTTCCCCCGGGATTCGCTGCTTGATATGCGGCTTGTAGGATTCCTGTAAGCAGAGGGGCGACATACTGGCCCCATCTATCTTCCGGCCATTGTGCGGTTGAGGCCACCCTTTCAAAATTAGTGAAAAAGGAGTCGGGATCATCCCCTTCTTGATATTTTTGCAGGACGGAACTTGGGACATTGGGGTGTACCTTAGTGGTAGCAATTGTCTCCGTTAGTTTCTTCATGGCCGTCTCGTGGACCAGTTGATTATTGGCCAGTATGGTTGCCTGACTTTTCAAAGCCGACTGTAAGGCTTCACGGTCCTCCTTAGCCTCCCTCTGGTGGGCCTCCCACACCAGTTGTAGGTGTTGTTGGCCTTCGGCCAACTATTTTATCATGTCCTCCAGCGAGGGGGTGTCACTCATTGTGTATACTGTTCGATTGTCGAGGAGGATCTAGAGTCTGATCCCACTTCTGACACCACTGTGACAGATCGAACAATATACAAATGACGACGAGATATGCGTTTTAGTTTATGGTGGAATTTATTCTAAGATTAAGGTGGAATAAAGGCAAAAACTTGAAGTATGTAATCAAGTGGGTGGGGTTTCCTTAGGGTTTTCGGTGTTGTGGTTCAGTTCCTGTAGTGTTGATTTAGTTTCAATGTTTCTTTTCCCGGGAGACGTCTGGCGGATCCCCTCAGGTGGATTCCCGGGTACCGGAAAACAAAGGAAAACAACACCCGGGTAAGTATGGGGTTTAACCAAAAGGATTATTTCACTCTTTCTCTGTAGTCTTGTCTGGGTATGGGTAGGAACGATAAGGAGGGGTGTCTGTGAGGAGTTGGGGGGAGAGGGGGAATAAGTGCTCTCACTCTCTAATTATAGATTTTGTGGGGTGCCCATATGTGCTCGTTATCGTGCCCCTTTCGGTTCCCTCCCTTTCCACTTCTATATTCCCTCCCCCCCCCCCTTAGTCTGAAATGGCCTTTGTTTTGGTACACAAGGACCGTACCTTGGTGAGCCCCGACCCTCCTGTGTCGTGGCTGGCGTTGTGGCGTTCCTCTGCTGCGGTCTCTTCTCCTGCCGTCTTTTGTTTGGTCTCCCTCTCCTGGGCTCTCCTCTCCTGCTCCTCCGGTCTCCTCTCCTGGGCTCTCCTCTCCTGCTCCTCCGGTCTCCTCTCCTGGGCTCTCCTCTCCTGCTCCTTCTCCTGGGCTCTCCTCTCCTGCTCCGTCTCTTGGGCTCTCCTCTCCTGCTCCTTCTCCTGGGCTCTCCTCTCCTGCTCCTTCTCCTGGGCTCTCCTTTCCTGCTCCTTCTCCTGGGCTCTCCTCTCCTCCTCCTCTGGTCTCTTCTCCTCGGCTCTCCTCTCCTCCTCCGTCTCCTGTCTCTTCTCCTCGGCTCTCCTCTCCTGCTCCTCCCTCCCTCTTCCGGTGCCGTCCTCCCTTTTGTTTATGCCGCGCCGGGAAACCCATCCGGTTTCCCGGGCAACGGCCTTCCACCTGCCTCGGTCGGATCGCGTCGCCCCGGCAACGGGGAGACGCGGACATGACGCATCGGCCTGCTCCGATGCGTCATGACGAGCCGCGGCTGCCGGGGACGCCCGGTTACACAGTCATAGTACCAATCTTTAAGAAGGGAGACAGGAACTTTCCTGTCTATTTTGTTGACTGACAACACCAAACATCCTGGATAGAGGTATTCTGGGGAAGCTTGAGTCCTGGGCAGAGAAAAATATGTTTTTTAGCACCTTGCAAAATGGTTTCCCGACCTGGTCAGGGACATCTGAGCAGGCCCTCAATCTCATGCTTATTTTAGACAAGTATGTGATCGTCAGGAGAGGAATTGTACATATGGTCTTCAGGGACCTCTCCTGTGCTTTTGACATGGTGGATAGGGACCTCTTGTGGAGACTGTTGGGGCAGACAGGGATAGACAACGAACTTGTGAGCCTTATAAGACAATTGCATCAGGACACATCCACAAAAGTTTGTTTTTCTAGGAGCGGAAGCTGTATGCTCCAATAAGTGTGACTAAAGGAGTACAACAGGGCTGCATTTTAGCCCCCTTTCTATTTTTATTTTTAAAAAAACACATTGGATTTATTTTTGACAAAGTGCACTGAAGAGGTCCCAAAAATAGATACCCTATTGGTACCAGTTCTGTTGTATATGGACGACACAGGTTAATTATTATAAGAGCACAAAAAATGGGAGCCGCAGTTGAGGCTGTTTTGAAGTTTGCCTTAAGAGTGGGACAGAAGCCAGTTCAGCAGCTTCTTCAAATCTATATTAGCAAATGTGCAGCAATAGGCACTTATGGTGCAGGACTTTGGGGATTTGCTGCAGTAGGGAAACTTCAGACTGTGGAAAACAGATTTCTGGGGAGACTTATTGCTGCACCTTGGAATACAGTGAGTTTTATTTTGCACACAGAATTAGGAGCTGCCTATATAGAAGACCATATTGAGTTAGCGCCCCTATGCTTACGGCTGAAGATTTGGAGTGCCACTTCCTCTCCCCAAGCAAGTTTTGAGGGATTGTCTTAGCCAGGATAATGTAACTTCAATTCCTTGGCTCGCTTTTATAAAAGCCACCTTTTATAGTCTTGGTGTAGTCATTCTTTTGAAAACCCTGAGCAGATTACTCCAGACTCTAGGTTAAGGCTGAAACAGAGATATGGTTCCTATATGTAGGAATCAAGATTAGTGGATATTTTGGATAAGAGAATGGTTATACGCTATCTGCTAATTAGTATTACCAAGGGGATGGCATCATATCTGTCATGGATTATAAACCCTGAGCATAGATTTTACCCGTCTAGATTGAGGGCGAGTCTCGTCCATTTCTTCGTGGCCTTTCCTGCTGTTTGCACATGGCATCCTGCCTTGCCCCTGTGGTGAGCATACTCGGAGGCCCCAGGAGGGTTGGGACTGCTGCCTTCCCTCACTGGCTCACTGTCACTGATTGACTCAAAACTGAAGCACCCAGGTCCGAAACAATCAGTGACATTCCCCCTCGTAATGAGGGGGAGGGTCTCGAGGCACCTTTGCTAGGTCAAGGATGTCACGCCCACAAGGCTGTGACTTCTTCATCCCAGCAAAGTTCAGCTCAGGCAGCTGGGAGCCTGTGCAAATAGCACATGTCTAGCTCCTGGCTGCCTGACCTGAAAATGAAGAGTGTCTGTCAGGCAGATCTTTGTTCAGCCTGACAGACACTCTTCTCGAGGGGCAAAAGGTGGGAGGGATGTGGCCCATCAACCCCAAAGGACGGGCCACGGCTGGCTGTCAACAGTGAAATTTCTACTATTGTGAGCACAATTCATTTCAGGGGCAAAATGTAACAATAAACGTGTTTCTTATAGATTTACTCTGACTACCTTCTTCTAAAAGAGGTGCATAACGTTCTAAAGAAAAGGATAGGATTTTTATTCTGTGAAAAAGTGAACTGGCCTTCAGCATTCACACAACATTACAAGCAGTAAATACCTAGGAAAGTGTCCGCAAGGCTGATAGACTGAGATGACAGCGCCATTCTGAAACCTTTGCTGTCTGAGGGGATAATAGTAGATTGGCAAACAAAGGATTTCACAAAATTAGATATGTCTTCGGTAACGTAATCCACAACTTTTAACGTGACGTCTGTAACGTTGTCCGTACAAACAGCCTTTTTGTCCCCCTTAGAAAAAAAAATAATACTAATTAAGAAATCAGGTTAGTATTATGCATTTCCAGATCTGTTAACATTTTATGTGTGGTTACAGGAAGTTTATTCACAACAGATGAAGATTTTTCAACAAAAACCCATTTCCCCAAAACATTTGGAAATCTGTCATGCAGAGCTGCGCTAGTGGCAGATTTCCAGAACTACTCAGCGAAACCTTTTTTCAAATCCTACTTGACCTATGATTTGACGTTTTCGATGGCATGATTCTACATTCTTCAATTATGTCTGTTGGAATGTGCAAGTCTTCATGCAATGGCACATTTTTAGGTCAAGGCCTACCAGACAGCACAGCTTGTTCCTTTCTTGTTGATTTTCACCCCTACAGTGAAAATAAGTGTCTGAGTTGAGAAACCCCTCTGCAGCCGCACCAAGCAAGTAGGTGACAGAATGCCTATCATGAAACAATAAATATGACATAATATCTCCATGAGACAGTCAGCTCAATCTCAGTTGGCCTACTGTCGACAAAATCATTGCACCGCCTCTAATTACAGTGTCCAGCTCGACACCAGACAGTCCTCTCAAGCAAGATTCAAATTAGGTTTGTCTATCTTTAAGAGCAAAACGCTTCTACATTCTTTTGAACTACTAATTGATATTCAAAAGCATTATTTTTCAATAACAGGTTAATATATAGATACTTAAACCAAGATGTGATTATCCACCTACCTTTTGTAGTTCTCCTTATTCGCACCATTCACATTTCAAGGACCAATCTGCGTCATTAGCTCTTATTGATTTTGACAAGCAGCTTTTTATTGGCATTTTTCCTAGCCTCTCCTTCCCATCTTGAAGTCTGATCGGATTAGTCTATTCTGCCTTTTATCCATAAGCAAAAGGCAAGAGTCCCCCTTCCCTCTGCAGTTAACCCTACTCATGTTGCACTCAAAATAATTTTTCTGTGTTCCCAGTACTTTGCCATTTCATACAGCTGTAGTGACACATTTGTGATGCAACTAAACTAAGCTACTGGGGACAGAGGCCCCAGCAACCAATAATCATATGTGAACCATATTCTCGAGTTGATGATTCTGTCTGCCAGAGGACAATAGCCTAGCCTCTGGACCCAGGAAGGCAAAAGTGCACCAATAATTGGCCACATAGCAGGGACTAGCCATAAAGGCTGCCTACAAGACAACTGCTAGAATAAAGGATAGCCTAAACACAACACTTCTCTGGAAGTGGACCTGACAGTCTCCACAACCATTCAATCCCAGAGCCCTCCTAGAACCTGACAAAGGGGAGGAGGGTTCATCTATACATGGGTGTGGATAGACACCTGTACAGAACTGCCCTAGAAGCAGGAAGAGGTCAGTCATCATCATTTAGAGTTTCTGGAAATTTGTACAGTAAAGAGAAAGGGAAGTGCTACAAAAGTAGATGGGAAAAGTAGGAAAATGTAAAAATCACTAGAAAGGGAACATTCTCCAATTACTGGTCAGTGCACAGGACAAGACTAGCATCTCACCACCCTCCTGCTCAGAATGTTCCTGGACCTCGGAATACTACATCTGCAGAAGATGTCTAACTCTAGCTAGAAGAAGAGGACTGAAGAACACTTGATCCTGATAGCCCTCAGGGACTGCAACTGCTCTCCAAGATTAAAGTGGTTGTCTTGTGTTTGCCAGCCTCAGGGGCACACAAAGCATGACTCCTTACTCCATTAGGGCCCAGCTGAAAAGAAAGGACTGAGCCCTGAATGGGTGATCCAGTGCTGAAAGGCCTGTCCTGAGGAGCTGTAACCTGGAGAACTGACCAGGAAGACATTTTCCAGAAATTGGAGAAAAGAAGGACAATCATGTTTCCACTGCTGGAGGACCTAGACAACGTGCGGAGGCTTGCCATCTGAGAGTGCACCAAAGGTGGACTAGATAACCAGCTTTATTCAGCTAGAAGCTTTTTGCCACCTTGAAAACAGGTTCAACAGTACCTTGTAGAGCCCGGCTCTGATATAGCCAAAAGCTTGACCTTGCTTGAGGGTTTTACAAATCAAAAAAAGTAACTAAACCAAAGGTAAATCTCTGGACCAGTACAAAGTATCAATTCTATCCCCGTGATAAAGCAACCTCTGCAGCAACAAAAACAGGCTTTGTCTTGCTTGGAGCTTTTGCAACCAAAACAAATGGCTTCAGCAGGAGCTCGATGATGGCATATATGACTTTGAAGGACCCTATCTTGCCTCAACTTTGGATCTTGCATTCAGAAGGATTTTGACTTCTATTTCAGAGATTAAGGGCCTTATTTAGAACTCAGCGGACAGGTTACTCTGTCACAACAGTGACGTATATCCCATCAGCCGAAATCTAAAACCCATAGGACATAATGGGATTTATATTCCTGCGACCATTGTGACAGAGTACCACATCCGCCAGGGTATAAATCAGGCCCCATGTCGGATGGTAAAAACTTTGACAGCAATGACCCACTTGGTGTATCCGATCTCTACTTCATTGCAGTCGACCTGACACACAATTCCTGGTCAACCATGAACTTATTTTTCATTGGTGCTTCACTTTTTAAAGGTGCTTGTTGCATTACAAGTTTAAAAAGTCGTATCTCCCGTTCCTTCCATCCAATTTTAAAGATGTTTTACTATTTGTTGCTCATTACATTTTACTCTCTATTACTAAATTGGCTCAGGAATTTTATTGCGTTGTGTTCCTTACTTTAAAATTATTGGTGTCTCTTTAACTTAACTTACACCTCTCTTAATTAACTTTCTTGTGCCATACGTACCAAGGGCTCAGCATCACTTCTCGGAGACCTAACTAAGCTGCGTTTAAGACGTTCGTAAGGGCCCCGTCTCTCAAATTAATAAGCCACTTTCTGACACAAGTTTACTAGACTATGTGTGACATGAAATTAGACAAGTAGAAAACTGCAGGTGTTTCATTAACATTCATCTTGTGTCCTTTTTCATGAGAACTTTTACTGGTCAGATCCATGCAAAATGAAATGCAGCACTTACCACATTTCCACATAAACTGATATTAAAGTTGTGGAAGTATTTAGTTCCTCGTGATGTGAAGCTTGGCCCATTCATCAATGACCTTGCATTACTTAAAGCACTAAAGTCGTATTGAAGACTCTTGTTTTCATGAAAATATGACAGCTGACAGTCACTAAAGCAAGCTGTGTGATCCTATTAAAAACAAAAAAATACTGTCAACCAATTTACCATTAAGTGAAATGAAAATTGTTCCATTTCAACAACGTTTTTTTGACTTTGCTATTTTTGCATACCATACTTACACTTGGAAATGACATATGCGCATTTCATGAGCATGCATTGCACCATATAACAACGAGGTCTTTCAGATTCTTCCTAAACAGCTGAAGGCAATCCACTATTTGCTATTTCATCTGCTGTCACTAGAATATGTTATTTAGTAAAATCACTTTAAAATGATTTGGTTTAGTTAACACAAAAGCATTTAAAACCAATTAGGCAGGAGCAGGGTACATGTTTTTCAGGTATTACTTTGTACTTGGATTTAAATAACTAAGATTTAACTGTAGCAGGAGCCACGCGGTAAACAATTGAAGATAAATTAGCATAGGTCATTTCTAGTATGCGACTGAAACACTGAAATAAACAAATGTTGTCAAAGCCAATACTTAAAAAATATATAAATGTATTTTTTATTTTGAAAAATGAATAATACGAAAACAAAGAGTTTACAATAGATTAGGAACGGCCATTGTTAATATAGATATAGGCATGTTATGAGCAATTAAAAGTTTTCAGTTTTTATGCAGCATACACCACGTCGATCATTTGTATATATCATTACCTATTGCGGATTTAGGTGCAGATTATTCATTAATGCTAAGGAGGAACATTTGCATTCAATCAATGAGACCCCTGTACTGGGGCCAATCCCCTTAGATTGTCTGATGCTCCAGAGGGCATCCCATTGCCTCATAGACAGGCCTTTTCAACAGTCTACATTCATCAAGACTATGCTTCATTTAAAGGCTGGCTTTAGCGCTGGTGGCGCCCGGTGCAGCAGTCTTCTTTGGAGCCCCTCCACATGACCACTTTCTTCACAAATTCACACACTACCACCCTCCAGGTGGGCCCCTCATCTCTCCATAGCCTAACATAAATACATTTTTTACAGCACTACTTATAGTTCACTCACACTCAATTCTGTGATCTCTGTGGTACACGTTCTTTGCAGCAGGCACATTAACCCTCTGTGCTACTATGAGATTAATATGAGTCAAAACTGCACTAGGCAAAATTCCGATTTCTCACCAGCAGGAACGTTAATCACCAGAGTTATCTAGACATGTTTACTGTTGCCTAAAAACTGCTAGACACAAGGATGTTTGCTGCGCTTTGGAACCCATAAGGTATTATTAAACACACCACCCTCCACTAAAGTCAGCATCAGGTGCGGCTGCACCGGTTACACTGCTCTAAAGCCAGCCCTGCTTCATTTTATAATGCTTGGTGAAGCTGGATTACACCAATTTTGGTCTATGTCTTTTTTGGCCACTATCACGTCTAGACTAAGAAATAATTTCTGGTATCACATGAGGCCTAGGTTGTCCGAGATGTTTAATGTGGCTGTTCGTGGGTTGATTTAAATCTGTGTGCCCATGACTTTGTTGCATTTGTCTTCCACTGCACTCCAGAACCCCACGGGGCTCCACAACTGCAGACAGTATGCAACAAGGCCCCTTGTTCTGTTTGACATCTAAGACATTATGGTGAAGAGTCCTTTTTAATGCACCAGAATCTGACTCTAGTATAGTGTACTCAGGGTAAATATTTAAATTGTATCAGATGAAATTTAGACACTATTGCTATCTCTCTAGGTGCTGCTAGTGCCTCCTGCAATTCTGTGTGCTCCATTAATCCCATGTCTTCCTCTTAAGCTACCCTAAGCTTGTCCAAAGGTGACTAGTGTGTGGAACATTATCGATTGTGTACAGGCTTGAAATCTTTTTCTTTGAGGCCCTTCATTGTGAACTTGGCCTCCAACAGATACAAAAATGGGTATTGAGTCCAACTGAGGAATATATATGAGAATAGTCCTGATCTTATTTGTGAAAAACCTATAAAGCTGTGTGTTACCAGGCCAGTCTCTTTTTGGACGTTTGAAAATTATTTGTGTGTATTATGTGTGAGGGTCACTCCCAGAGTGGAGATGTCCAACTGCCCAACTTGTTCCTACCTACAAAACCCAGTAGTGCGACTACCTGAGGAAGTAATGTACACACCTACAATGGTGCTTCCTTGGTTAGTCGTTCTTGCCAGCGAATTGGTTTCAAAGTAGCAGGCCATGTTTTCAGGGCCATTCTGGGCGCTGGAGTAATGTGTCAAATGCAAGTACGTTTGACTCCAAGTGCAGTAAAAAGCAATCAAAACATGCCTTCTGGTTTGCAAAACAATAAAAAAGAGCTAGTTTGTCTATACTGTACATAAACCAGATAAAGAATTGAAAGTGTCAAAGAGTGTGCTTTTCAGATGTAAAATGGTCCCTAATATATTCCAGTGAAGGAGAAAGGAGACACAGAAATGGCCAATAGAAAGAAAGTGAGGCAAAAAGCTCCTATGACCTCTGGTAAGATTCGACTGACAACGTCTTCAAGCCATTGGCTGAAAACTCAAGAAGCAACGAAGGCAATATTTGTAGGAGGCTGAACCAAGGCCTCTTAGACTATGTATAGAATGCAATATGCTTGCCTTGAATGGTGTACACACCATTACACATCAAAATGTAACATTAATGTTTGTTATAGTAGTATTCTTGTTTCAATTACAAACGTATGTACAATGGATATTCCTAAACACAATTATTAAACACCATGGCAAGTTAAAAAAGGAAAGCTCAAGAAAGAATATTAACATAACCTTACCTTATTGCTTTTGCTTCCAGGCCCACATGGAATACATGCTTTTATACCATAGACTTGATGCCCAGACAGATATGTGTCGGGCGGACACTCCTTGCACTGATTATTTTCTTTTTCAATGTAGTGCCCCCGTGGACAGGGGACACATGATCCAGACTGTTCAGAGCCAAGAGCACAAGCATGGCATGTAGATGCAACACCGTCCATAACATTAGTTGCAGTTATTGAATAAATCTTCACAATATCATTGACGAGGTTTCGTGTCTGTGTTTACAACAACAAAAAAAGAATTTAAAAATACATTTAATTCAAACAATTCTTACATTTTCAGCAAACAAATAATAAGCATGTTCATGTTTTCTCAGATTTCTAGGTGTAGGTCTTGTCATTTATAAAAACGAATACCAAGAGAAACATTATTGGAAGCCACCTATACTGTTTTAAAGCAAACACAAATGCATCCAGTTGGAGCTTTGTATTCGGGACAAGAATTTGTCGGACAAAGAAGAGAAATCTTTTCGGAGACAGGGCTTTTATGAGAATAATCTAAGTCAGGCTGCTGTCACCACAACCCATCTCTACTGTAGACCTCCCCCCCCCCAAAGGCCTGCATTGAGACAGCAAAATTCTACCTCAGTAGATTTTCTTCTACATTTCCGATTGTTTAAGTGTTAACAAACATCCACAGAAGTAATCCTGGAAATCTGCGCTATAGATTTCCAGTAAGCCAGACTCCTACTGGCCAATACATGATCATGTAGCTCACATGTTTATTTTAGGTGTAAATAAGCATTGGGCATTTTCACTTTTTTCGTATTCTGTACAGAAAATATTTGACTTGTGGGGAAAACATTTCCCCCTACATACTCATAATATTTAGTGCTGATCTCAAGTCATTCCCACCTGGGAATTGCAGTTAACTCAAACCTTTATGGCAGCAGACAACCTTATGAATGTTTCCCGGATGGGAATGGCCATACCAAATGTTTGTGAATACTCACAGACCTACAGGATTGTTGATGGTGTATGCATTTTGCATAGCAACCCCTGACGCTGTGCCATTGAGCCTATGCTAAATCTCCAATGGTAGAAACATTTTCATGCCGACAAATATTACATGATTGTGTATGTTACTTCGTTATCATACATTCCACTTTTCCTGATTATAGAATGAGGACTTGAAATTTAGTTTAGGCGCCTCGTTCTCCAGGGCTAACGCTTCACCTGTTAGGACTAAATAGTACATAACCATGAGGCATATATATCCCAAAGCATGAATAATTATTCAAAAAATGTTTATTTTGTTTCATTCAATATTTATTTCCCCAATATTAGCATCATCGTCTTCATTAAGTCTAAATAACAATAAAACTTTACTCAATAAATATTTCCATCTTAATACATTGTCTAAAAACATTCTTTGGACATTTCGTTTCAATGTGGCAGCAAGCAATTAGTGCAGATATCATGTTAAAACACCAAAATCTTATATTATTCGCGGCATGCAAGTAAAGGGCTATAATCTTTAAGGAGAGGAATACCTAGCAGACACAAAATACCTCAGTGGTGCCAGGGTCAGTTTCCTGGAAACACACTTTTGCCTTCTTCCCCACATGAATAACAAATACAGCGAAACAGCAAATAATACGCATTTTTAGGATTCGTGATGCCTCCTTATGTTCCCTGACACCTCGATTTCGGCATACTGTTATGATCCATTTTTTCCCACCATTCAGATATGATTGGCAAAAAGAGGACAAGCTCAACCATTTTCTTGGTGGTTCCGCAACAAGGGCACAGCCAGTCTATTGTCTCCAGATTGCATTCCCATTTAGCAGTAAATGGCAGAAGCAGAAGAGTCCCGTGACAGAATTGGAGAAGGAGCTTCCTAGCTGCTGCAGGTTCAATCTCATCTATGTAGTGCTCTACTTTTAATCCGTCCTTCATCATAATAAAATAATTGGTTAATGAGCCTGATGTAGTCTGTCCCTCCAAAGTTCACTTTTTATACTGCCAGTAATTGCCCTTGATGGTTAGTTTGGTAATTGAAGAGGCATCCAAGGGGGAAACCCACTGTTTCTCACTCCCATCATTTTAAGGCTCTCTCTTACATACTTGATCCAAGGAATATCCCTTGATCCTGGGATATGTATGACGTATTCTCAACCCTGTTGATAACAGCATTGCTCAGGAGTGGCTCAGATCCTTCTCCAATAAAGAAAGGGTCTCACTCCAATCCCATCGGAAATGGATCTGAGCCCCATGACTAAACAGAGTGAGCAGAGGGGTACTAATTGGGAGGCCCATCAACTGACGCAAAAATCGGGTTTCAGCTGCCACCATGGGAGTCCTATGGCCCTATAACTCCACACCATATAAAGCTGCTTCCAGGGCCTGACGTTTGTAAATTTGGATTCTCAGTGATATAGGACGGAATTGGGTAACTCAATGCATTTTCACCAACCCCCGGTAAATTGCTCATGTTTAAGCTTACGCTGTGCAATGTGGGTGTGCCAGTCTAGCTGCTCTGTTATATCAAGGTAACTAAAAATGTGCACATGCTTCAAAGGTGTTTCATATAACATGGTATTATATTTTGTAGAATGGCAAGGACTTAATACCATATATTTAGTTTTCCCCATGTTAATTTCCAGTCACCTCTGTCTGCAGAAGTTATCAAAACTATCTAAAATGTTTGTAACCCCAGTGGTGATTTGAAGAGCAGAAGCGTGTCATCTGTAAACATACGGGTGGGGACCTTGAAGTCTGCCAGACGTGGGGCATCACTCTCGAATTGATCCAGGTAGGCTACCAGATTGTTAACACATAACGTGAAAGGTTAAGGGTAAGGACACAGCCCTCTCTAACCCCTCTATTTACAGGGAATGTGTTGTTCATTCCCCCCACATTCAACCTCGGCAAAATTATGTTCATGGAACCTAATAATAGTTTTCAAGAGATAGTTAAGAACTCCTATATGAGTTAGTACCTGCCAGAGCGTGGGTCTAGGCACCAGACCAAATGTAGACCGTAAGTCTACAAATACTACATAAAGTCAGCCACCCCCCCTCTAAAATAGTAGCAGAAGTTGAAATACTTGATCTACAGGTCGGGTGCGTTTCCGGAAGACAGCTTGCAGGGGAGTCAATATCTCATTCACTGTCAGCCACTCCTGCAGCTTATCGGGATGATTCAAATGAACAGCTTTTCGGAGCTGTCTACAAGGCTTATAAGCCTGAAGTTTATCAGGAGGGATCAGGATCCCTTTTTGGAAATTGCTATTATTTCTGCCCCTGCCCAGGATGAAGCGATAGGGGCCCTTTCATGATGGCATTAAAATACAACGTGAAGTAGGAGCTCAAATTTCAATGTCATTTAGGTACAAATCTTCTGAGAGCTTGTCTAGCTCTGGTGCTTTGTTAGGAACGATCTTCTCAATAGCCGCACTAATTTCCAAGGTTAAAATAAGAGAAATCTCAGCACATTCACTCACATCACTCAAGACTTGCTTCCTTTTGGCCTAATGGACCACTTTGGTGTGCAATAGGTTCCTCTGGCATGGAAAACAAACTGGAGAAATGTGCAACCCATTTTGTGGCAACAACATGATTCACAATAGGGCAGTGTCTCTCTCAGCTCCACGTGGACACTATGGGCCTGATGTACGAAATACAGTCGCAGGCAGAGCAGCACTTCTCCTCAGCTCTTCAGCTCTATTCCAGGCAGAGGTTCCTCTTGTTTCCAGAAGAGTTTCTAAAATCTGTGGTTTTGGGTGCCCTTCTTATATCCAATTTCTCCTTTGAAGTAGGCCTACTTCAAAGTAAAGTCTCTTTGGAATGTGAAATCCTGCCTTGCCAAGGCCAGGCCCCAGACACTCACCAGGGGGTTGGAGACTGCATTGTGGGAGGGCAGGCACAGCCCTTTCAGGTGTGAGTGACCACTCCTTCCCTCCCTCCTAGCACAGATGGCTCATCAGGATATGCAGGCTACACACTCGCTCCCTTTGTGTCACTGTCTAGTGTGGGGTGCAACCAGCCCAACTGTCAACCTGACCCAGACAGGGAATCCACAAACAGGCAGAGTCACAGAAATGGTATAAGCACTTCTAAAAGTGACATTTCCAAACACAGAATCTTAAAATCAACTTTACTAAATGATGCATTTTAAAATTGTGAGCTCAGAGACCCCAAACTCCACATGTCCATCCATTCCCAAAGGGGATCTACATTTTAATCAGATTTAAAGGTAGCCCCCATGTTAACCTATGAGAGGGACAGGCCTTGCAACAGTGAAAAACGAATTTAGCAATATTTCACTTTCAGGACCTATAAAACGCATTACTATATGTCCTACCTTAACCATACACTGCACCCTGCCCTTGGGGCTGCCTAGGGCCTACCTTAGGGGTGTCTGAGATGTAAGAAAAGGGAAGGTTTAGGCCTGGCAAGTGAGTACACTTGCCAAGTCGAATTTACAGTTAGAAGTGCACACACAGACACTGAAATGGCAGGTGTGAAACATGATTACAGAGCTACTTGTGTGGGTGGCACAACCAGTGCTGCAGGCCCACTAGTAGCATTTGCTTCACAGGCCCTGGCACCTCTAGTGCACTTTACTAGGGACTTACTAGTAAACCAAATATGCCAATCATGGATAAGCCAATTACATACACATTTTGTAAAGGAGCACTTGCACTTTAGCCCTGGTTAGCAGTGGTAAAGTGCCCAGAGTAACAAAAACAGTAAAATCAGAGTCCAGCACACATCAACAACCTGGGGAACAGAGGCAAAAAGTTAAGGGAGACCACGCCAAGGATGAAAAGTCTAACATTCCCTAATAGCGATTCCTACAGTGTAGGAATAAATATCAGGAAATTGCTGTTTAGGTAATAGTGACCTATTTTTGTAGGTACGAATAGTTTAGCATTTCCTAATTTGCAATTTTCTAACAGGAAATCTCAAATTAGGAAAAGCTAAAGCAAGGGTGACGGTCAGCCAAAGCACCCCCTTGCTGCATCCTACAAAAAGTGGGCATGTGTGCGCTTTATTGCACTTAAAAAAATAAATTTAAAAAAGCATTTTTGGGTGCATTTTTTTAAATATATATTTGTTTTTTAATTGCACATGGTTGCCATCGACTTGAATTTGATGTTAATTGTATTTCCTAAATGCTCATTTTGCATTTAGGAAATGCTTTGTACATGTGCCAAAAAATCGCAATAGCAAATCCCTATTTGCGATTTCCTATTTAGACAATCACAAAATGCGATTTCTCCAGGGTAGAAATTCCATTTGACGATCCTCTAAAGGCCTTTGTACATAGAAAAAGGCAGAAATTGTGATTAGGCCCACTAGAAAATGCAAAAGGCATTTGTACATCTGGCCCTATATTCCAAAAGGAACAATGGTCCTAGTCTTTGGCCGCAACCAGAAATTCTTTCCATTTCCCACATTCCCAGCCTCTTTTTGCTTCTTTAACAGCATTTTTGAATACCACCCTCGTTGCTTGAATCAGCATTCGATCTTGCTTTTTAATTGCAGCACTTCTACATGCTTTATTATACCAGGATGGGGAGCTTTTCCTACCTACAATCACTTTTTCTCCACATAAAAACGTTTCTTTAATTCCATGTGCAAATGGTTATGTATGTTACCAATCCTTTCTGGGGTCCCCCTTTAGTCCAGTTGCAGAAGGAGCAATCCCCAAATACTCACAGCAACTAATTTATAAATTGACACACCTAACTCTTGGGATTGTGACACAGCATTCCACTTGCCTCTGTGCCGATTGTTGGCTAATCTCAGTCTTCCATCAAATGGCCCAATGCAGTTAGCTTGACTATTGTGAGCAGGGATCTCTATAACAAGAATTAGGACATTATGGGTGGGTGTTTTGGTCATGTCTATTCACTGCAGCCACATCCTTACGTTCAGTACCTTGGATGCAATTGAAAGTATGATATCCTTCCCTGGCAGAAATAGTTCTGCCATTACAGGCTAGTATACCTTGATTTATTGTTAATGGATTTAACTGAAGTGAGGGAGAAACCATTTATTAATGGGAGGGATTACTAATCATGGTATTGACCACGCTTTATATTCCTCATGAGTGAGGGTTTCACTGATAACATCCAGTGGTTCAAATTGCCATTTAATATCCCCACCCACAATTTTTATTATCCTAACTGGTAGTGCTGCCATGTGTAAGTTCAGTAGCTCTATGATGGGATTCAACTTTATTCCCCACTGGTCTTAAGAACACGTAATAAATATTGAAAACTACTTCCTGCGGAAATGTCAAACTAAGACACAAAATATTGGGAGAACCTATCTTGATTTGCTTGGCCGCACAGGCAAGCATGGTACTGACCATACCATAAGGCCCCCCGAAGGCCTGCCGTTTCCAGTTGTTGATGTTTCCTAATTAAAGTTAACAAAGCCCACAGTGCACAGGCTTCACAGGCCAGGCCTCTTGGAAGATCATGCATGTCTATAAAATGGCACCAATCTGGGCAATTTAGTTTGGAAACTAGCCCACCTACATTCCAGGAGACTAACTTATTATGGCGGCTAAATGTATTGCAAAAGAATCCACATCAATTCCAGTCCTAGTTGGCACCCCCAATTCTCAAATAATTTAACCAGAGTGGGTGAGGCAGCACTGTCCCTTGTATGACTATCCCTCATACCATTCTTAGTGCCAGGTTGGGCTGAATAAAATGTTCACACCAATTTTGAGTTTTGTTTTTTCTGGCCCAGTAGGGACTAGTCTGAGCTCAAGACCAGGCAACTCAATAGAGGGGTTGGTTGCCAGTAGTCTTATTTGAGCTCTTTCTAGGGTACAGCCATGTCCTGTCTTAACCAGGGTCACAATTTTTTGTGACGTCTTGACTCTGAATTCATCATCAGTGACATCAATCTGCTGCACCCTCCCAACATCATGATTGGTAGTACCACCCATACAACTCTCTACAATACTAACAATACACGGGACAGCCTGAGAAACACGAGTATCATAAACAAGCCAATCCACTCCTGCTAGAATATCAAAACGGTTGGAAATGGGGACTCTGCATACATCGTGATTGCATAATAGTTTATTAGAAACAAAATTAGGTACAGACGGTGGACATGCACTTTGCTTCTGTAGGGCAGAATCTTGTTCTGGAACAATGACTTGGTTTAAAAAAATAGCCTAATGACATGGCTACCCATTTTCTTAAATGACCAAAAAGCAGGCTCTGCATTTACTTAGAGATCTAAAATTAATGATGACACAATCCCCTGGGCAATTCACGACCCCAGACCGATCCACCCCATCAGCGAGTCAGAAGGATGTTATACACCAAAGAGAAAGGGAAGTCCCTGTATCATGTGAGCCAGTTCAGTGTTTTATTGGCGAGTTCTTCATGCAAGTCCCTCTGATCCTCACACAGAGGAGGAACTCCAGGTAGTATTGCCACATAAGGGCAAGATGCAGGTTTGAGATTAAACACAGGATAGCTATGGCTTTGAGTAGATCCATTAGTGAGAGGCTACCATATAGCATTCATCTTACAGTCCTTTGGTCCCCACCCGATGACTCACATTGTCACGTTAAGATGGATAGAGAGCAGACAGTCACAAATCTGGTTGGAAAATAGAGTTATAGAGTCTAAATGGCGGCTATTTGACACAGTGCTGGAAGGTACTGTGGGCCGTATAATAGGCAAGGCATTATGTTGTCCAGATACCTCACCCTGAACAACTTTGTGGGCTATTGTTGGAGCTTGGGGAGCTGGAATCTGAAATTGTTTAATATCATTCAGTCCTTGTTCAATGGCTGTCATGCGAGCCAGGACTGAAGAAAGTTTTGCAAGTATAATAGCCTTAACTTTAGGAACGCAGTCCGCCAACAACTGTACATCCCACAATAGTTTAGATATAATCCCCCCTTCAGTGGCCTTAAAAGATGATTGTACTGATACAAAAGGCGTGGGGGGAACTATTTTGGGTACAATTTCCACAATTATTTTGTGTGCCATCCATCTGGGTCACTTTATGGCCACGGTTGACTGTGGGCTCACCTCAGGAGAAGATGGATTAGAAGCTTGAACTTGACCTCCATTCATTTTCTAAGGGGCAATAGATGGTGAGGAGCCTGCATTGGCATCAGGTGTTATGTCAGATGTCATACCAGAACCAACGGACAACCTTCTCTTTGCTAGATCAGTTTTAGTGGAAATAACCCCCATGGTCCTCTGTAGCATTATATCTATTGAGATGGCTTTGGGAGTGGTTGAAATAGAAGACCCCCCTATGGCATTTCTTTTGGCTAAACACATAGAATTTCATCTTTTAGACCAGTACCTACAAAATCATAAGCTAGAGAGAGGTGGCCCAGCCCAGCCTCCTCCAGTCGTGGACAGGTCTTGGCCCAGATTTGTCTGGGCGTGGCCAGATCATGTCCAACACCGCTGGGAAGCCAGCAGCCCCGCCCCGCCCCTCTTGCCAATTAAACGAAGTTCGCACCTCCAGGGGCATAGATAGCAGGGAGATGGAGTCTCCCCGCCGATGTTGCCATACACTTTCTTCTGTACGGATTACAGTGTTATTTAGATGCCACCCTACAAGAAGTGAGTCACAGGAAGCGATGTCGATGGACAAGACAAGACATGCTTGCAGTGCAGTGGACCTTCTAATATTGCCCTACAGGGCAACATACAGTAGGTCGGAAATAATGTGTTTCAAATGCATAGTGTATTCCCAGTGCAGCTGTGTCATCAGTCTACCAAGATGCTGGGCATCAGAAAGAAATAAAAAGTAACCACTTAACTAATCTACACAGCTTGACCAGTGTTTAATTTGTAGAGAAATGAGTGCTGGTGCCCAAAGCTCTGCTCAGAAGCACGCACCCAGTGTTCTTAAATGTCAGAGCGATGAATACCAAGACCGCATAATCTTCCATCCACTAACAGACATTGCAGCGTTTTTTTCTGGTTTTCTCTTCCTCCTTTATTCCATTCTAGGTATTTTCCACTCTTCTTTTGGGGAAATGTCTCATCAAGAAAAATAAATGCCGTTCCCCAAAAATAAGTGCCGGTGGCCAGGCAACCAACTCAATTCAAAAACTGGGCACAGCTGGTGAATAAAATGAAGGCACATTTCTCTGGCAGACACATACCTGGCAGAGAAGGTGTAGATCTTCCCCGGAGAGGGAACAGTCGTGAATTTCCTCACATGTGAACCACAATGATTGTCATTCAGTTTTGATAGATTTGATAGATTGTGAATAAACAGCGTTCAGATTAAAACTCTGCTATTTTGCAAATCACAGACCCAACACCCCCATAACCTTTCAATTCACCTAAACCAACGTGTATTGTGAAGTTCGTAAAAATAGGCTTCTAAAATAATGGTAGATTCAAACAATGTGTTCACGGGGCACATAGTTCAACATCCTGTATACAGCCTTTGTTTACATTAAACCTCAGGTGAGAGCAGCGGCCTTACAGGTGAGGAGACGAGCACTATCGAGGCTTTGCTGGCGGATGCTGCGGTGCTCTGGTTTTAAGACAACTAGATGGTAACCGTGTGGAAGATAATGTAATCATGTGTCAACAAAATAAAGGGCAGTATGTGATACTGGCCATCTAAATAGCACACAGCGCAAACTGAACTGTCTCTTGACACAAATTACCCGTGTGTGCTACTCATTCTGTAGGTCTAAGCAGGATAAAAGGCAATGTCTATTTAAGAGAATACTCCTGCTGCTCAGAGGAGAAGCACAGATGTATCCAATCCTAGACTTTTTCACTTTATAAACGGCGGGTGGCTGACCCAAGCCAATAAATTATATTAATGCATTACCAAAGCCCCATTTCTCTGCTTGATTTGGGTTTTGATGTCCACATACTTGACATGCTTATCACTGTGTAGGTGCCTAACCCTGTAGATACCCAGACGAAAAGAAGCAGGTATTCAAAGCTCCAGCGAAGCTAGTGATGACGCAGAAAAAGAGGGTTCGACATATATTCATGTACACTGTGTAACCGACATATATATTGAAGTGTGATTTTAAGTAAAAGAAATAATGTACGAGGGAAATTGTGCCCTCGGGGCAGTTCGCCATCATTATAAACGAGCTTTATTAATCATGAAGTATTAAAAATGTATTAATCCGTCATAATCGCAAATGTATGCCATGATTTCTTGTTTGAAAACTGTTTTGCTTAGCTTAAATTTAGTACAGGCTTTGGCCTAGTTGCTTGGTTTCAAATTCTAACTGCGTGATTCTTTTTTTCCTTGAATTAATGAAATATATTCTTGCTTGAAGTTGTATTTTTCCAGTAGAAACTGGCTGGTACACTTATCTCCAAGGTTTCGTGCTAGGCCGGTTACATCCCCTTTGATACAAGGTCAGTCTCTGCAGGTGCGGACAATGAAGGTACAGATAGTAAAATAATTGGCAAACCATGATACAATTTGTGTTCCAAGGCGCCAAGGACAGTGTATGCATAAATGGGCGCTAGTAAAAGACAATTTTTATTGGACAATTTGAAGCCAACCTATGAACCCTCCAATGGAAGACCCTACAGAATTTGGAATGTTTCTTACTTAAACCCACCGGACAAAGAGAAGTCAGCCATTTTCCTCGATGCCAGTTTGAAGCCTGATGCCAGACTCCATTTTGGACGACACCCTGATGCCCTTTTCTCTATCTGAGAGAAAGAGACTTTAAGAATTCTCACCCTAGAGACTTTAACTTTGATTTGCCCCGTCTTGCCCATGCAGTAACTTTGCCCTATTCTCCTTGCCGTTGCAAGGAAGCTTGCCCTTAACTTTGCCCCTTTGAAATTTGCCCCATGCTGATCAACCGGTACCTGAAGGACGAAGACTTTTCTTGAATGCTGATTGTATTTGGTAAATATGAAAGGATAAATGTATTATGCATTGTGTTTTTTTTCCTTTTAGGTACCAACTGCTATTTTGATAGGATCCTAGCTAGAACTTTTCCAAATTTGTGTTGACTAAATTCGTTTTGCATGAAGTCCCACATGCCAATGCTAATTAGAGGTTAGTCGAGGTATTCATTCAATGTACCATGAAGAATTGAAATCTTGTTATGCTGACCGAATGTATGCAATTAGTCAAATACAGTTAGTCACATTGGTGATTTGCATTGCTATAACAGAGTGTATCATTATTCAGATTTTACGTAGATTGCGTTTCTTCCGCCGTTATGGACAGCTTGTAATGTTCATATACATATATCAATTGGTTTTGAGACACATATATATCGTGCTAGCTTTGTTAATATAGGGAAATAAATTCACTAACTTTTAATAAACTGGTGTGGTTATTCATGACTGAAAGGTCATGGTGCGCCGAAATACCAACTGTTATTGATTTCTGATGTGTTATATTGATCTATTAATTGAGTGCTGATTACCGATTACAACAGTTATTGATTATTGATCTGAGTGACTCGACTATTGAGGATGAGGAGAGCCCGACTCGGTTAAAAGATTCACCGACCTCCAACGTGTCCAGGTACAGGTAATTTATAAGGGCTGGACGCGTTATCACTAGCGATTAGAGCAGCCTTCTAGAAAGCAAAATAACACTTTTCTCATTTCTTATGGGTTAGAAAAAAAAAACAGTGCAGAGCACTAATGATGAAGGTTGGGCCTTAAGGGGACATTGGCGTTCTCTTTACATGACACTTCATAATAGTGGTCCATGAATATAACCTATAGCTATGAACATTTTCGTGGCCATGATATTCTTAATACTTACATCTTGTTGTAGGTTTGTCCTCTGAAAAGCCCATGTAAACACATGTGTAGTATTTTTCAAGACTGTGTATGTATAGGCTTGCTTGTCCCGGTTTCCTGCCCACGATTCCACTACAAATGTATTCTTTTTGTTAACATCCTAAAACATAATAAGAGCAGTATTAGAAAATTAAGTATAAAAGTATATTAAGTATAATAGTCGCTTGGGAATCTCAACAGCAGGCTTGTATTGTATAAACCACATAGCCGACTAAAGAGGTGCATTCTGTGAAACCCGAAACTGTTGCATACATTTCTTGCAGCAGATTTTATGGCTTGATATTCTCTGTTTACCTAAACACTATGCTTATGCCATTCCTCTGGTTCTTACATATAATAGAAGTGAGTTTTCAAACTCAAAGATGATATCCCTTTGAATTGGTTTTATTTTCCTGAGCCCTGCAGCAGCCAGGAGGAGGCTAGTGGGAGGCTAACCCCACCCCTTTTTTGATAAAAACAAATAAATAAATGGGGCTCAAGTCTTTCTGCCACCCCTGGGGGGCAGATAGGGACAGTACCCCCCCAATATGGCTCACCCGGGGGGGGGGGGGCAGAAAGCCTACTAGGCTCCTAGTGGTGGGGTCTGCCCCAATTGGGCCTGGCAATGCCCCCACCCCCAAAAAGTGGGCACAGTCTTTCTGCCCCCTGGGGGCAGATGTGACAATTACCCCCAATTTACCTCCTGGGGGGAGAATGCCCACTAGACATAAGGGAATCATTTTTTTTTTTATAATAACGGGGTGGGGGCTGCCCACCACCATGGGGATGGTTATGCCCCTTCCCCCAACTGAAGGGGCAACAATCTTTCTGCTCCCTAGAGCATCTCATCCCATCGGCAGGCAAGAGGAGATTTTACTCTTTTGAGTGTAGCCAGGAGACCTTGGCTAACTCCATACAACATCCCACTTGCAATGGTGAACAGCTTCACGTTCTGGGCTTGCGTAAGCTGCCACAAGGAAAAACTTACCAGACCTAGACACTTCTGAAAACTAGACATCTGGGAGAGTCCAGGGTGGTGTGCTTCACATACTTCCCATACTATTTTCTTACCCACAATGCACTGCAAGCATACCGCTTTGCCTGAAGTCATACCTTTTCCCTAAATTTCTGTGATGGAAATTTCTGGAATGTAAGGGAATCTGCAAAATTCCTATCACCCAGCATTGCTCCACCTCTGCCAATAAAAACTGCCACACTTGTTTGGGGTTTGCAGGGCATTGTGGGGAAGAAAACCTAACGGGATCCATGCAAGTCATACTATCCTAGATTCCCCTAGGTGTCTAGTTTTTAAAAATGTACAGGTTGGCTATGTTTCCCAAGGTGAGGGTTGAGCTAGGGTCCAAAATCTAGAGCTACCCACAACCAAAAAAGAGGGTCAGTTTTCAGTGGAAAAATAAACTGCATACATGTTGCGTTTTAGGCCATTTCCTGTCACGGACACTAGGCCTACCCACACAAGTGAGGTGTAATGTTTATCAGGAGACTTGGGGGAATACAGACTAGCAGAACAGGTGTTATTACGAATTGTCTTTCTCTGCATTTGCACCTTCCAAATGTAAGACAGTGAGTAAGAAAGAAGTCATTTTGAGAAATGCCCTGTAATTCACATGCTAGTATAGGTACTCCCAATTCAGAGATTTGCAAATAACCACTGCTTCTAAACTCCATATCTTGTGCCCATTTTGGAAATACATAGGTTTCCTTGATAACTATTTTTCACTCTTGCTAATTTACCAAATTAATTGCTGTATGCAAGGTGCACAATGAAAAACCATTGAAAGGTGCAGCTCAGTTATTGGCTCTGGGAACCTACAAGCCCTATATATCCCCGCAACAAGATGGTTCTAGCGGATGCAACGGTATATTGCTTTTGAAAATCTGCCATAGTTAGAAATTACAGATGAAAACGTAAACACATATAGCTGTGTTTTGTCAACTAAATTTCAATATCTTTTTTTATTTGAACTATTACCTTCAATAGTAACACCTTGAAGGATCTACATAATTGACCTCATGCTAAATTCAGAATTGTGTCTACTTTTCAGAAATGTATAGCTTTTCGGGATCCACCATTGGTTTCACACCCATTTCTACCCCTAACTGGAAGGAGGCTGAAAGCACACAAAATAGGACAAGCATTTGCAATGCAATAGGTCTCACATTAACAAAAGTTAGAGCTGTTGTCATTGTAAATTAAAATGTCAACCTCACATTTGGTACATTATAAATATTTAGTCGTGGAGCACATTAATCCTTTATCAGAAATAAACTGTTTGTGCATTCCTTCATAAACTTGGCATATGACTGTAATGGTCTAGACAACCCCTACAGAGCACCACAGTAAAAATAGCATTTGGAAGAAACATGGTCAGGTAACCATACATTTAGCCTCTATCGGGCATAATCACATAAAAAAGCATGATAAAGAACATTGCAGTGTAACCATATATTCAGCCCCTTGAGGGCACATTGTATTATACATTTTCAGGCCTAGCAGGCCTTTTAAATATCATTTAACTGTGGAGTCAGTGGCACAAGGGTGCAGTGCCACAGGTCGTTACCACATGTCCTGGTAGAGACAACAGCAGAAGGTGCAGTACCACTGGTCGTGGCTAGATGTCCCTGTGGAGTCAACAGCAGATGGTGCAGTACCACTACCTGTTGCTAGATGTCCCTGTGGAGCCAAAAGCACTCAGAGTACACTGTTACAGAAAGCTTCCAGAACTTCTTCTGACATCAGAAGCTCAGAATGTCCCCTGGAAACAGCTGGAGAAGTACCAGGTCCACAGTGAAATGGCTGAAATATTTAGCTATGTTGTACATTAAACCTTTATCAGAAACAAACTGTTTGTGCATACGTTAAACCTTTCTCAGAAATAAACTGTGTTTGTGCATTAGCAGAAGGTGCAATACCACTGGTCGTGGCTAGATGTCCCTGTAGAGCCACCTGAGTTAGTAGTGCCCTGAGGCAATTATCCTTCAGACCCAACTAAGACTTTCTTTAATCACTTTGCAAATAATCTGTCCACAAGGTCTCGGAATGGGTGAGAAAAAGGTGCCCGCAGTACCCAAGTGACCTAACCGCACATCTTTGAAGTCTGCAAAATTTCCTAGGCTTTGCCAACTTTGATCAACTATTCATTCATCGATTTCCCTTTTTTAGTAGTCTTATTCGTAAAGGAGCTACATTTGCATTGCCAAATGAAGATCATCAGGCCCTCCTGGATTTTGAAGAAACAATTTTCTAATAATCCTATTTTGTTACTCCTGAATATAGAACTACCATCTACTGTAGAAACTGATGCATCATATCACATACTGTGGGAGTAGTTTCATCCCAAAACGATCCTGTAACTTGACAGGCGCATTCCATAGCCTCCTTCTCTCAGACGTTTTCTCCAGTACAATAACGTTGTACAATTTCAGACAAAAGGGTAACGTAATAAAAAAGTGACGACAATACTTATTCCAAGGTAAATACACACAGGACAACACAGACCACGGAAATGCACAGTTTCTTAAATCAGCTAAGGCGTTAGCTCCAAGACACGGTGGGGGACACTTATTTTCTGATTATTTGTTATCAGTTATAAATTCTGTGCAAAAGTTGAGAAAGCAGACAACTTATCTCAGCAGAATGAACGTGAATTTGAAAAAACAACAATCACAGAGTTTCCGCTCATATTGCTTAGCAGAGCATCCCATATTAATTCCATAGCACTACTAAATGTGGATGACTTTCCGATCTAAAGTTAAAACTTCGGTGACTAAATGCCTTTACTTTTTAGATGTTATTGCTTATGCGAAGAAGGCAGTTTGTAAGACACGGATTTTTCTATACACTGTTCTTCTAAAAATTCAGTCGCTAAAGTGGATTGCCTACACTCTTTAATTATCTGTTAGAGTGTTACTCTTTCAAACAATAATGGGGATATTTTCATTTTAAAAAGTGCTCCTTTCAACAAGTTAGCTAATGTTTGCTTTGTTTAACATATGTAACAATTCACAAACAACAAAGAATATTTGAATCTTGGTCTAGCATTCTACTTTTTCTTTGCAATGGGAGAAGGCAATAGATGATAAAGTGCCACAGGTAACGCCGCTTTTGTGGCAGTGCTTAATTTGTAAATAAAACGTGCCGGTGCCCAAAGCTCCCCTTTTAAACACGCTGCTGCTGTATTTAAATGTGCGAGCACTGAGTACGGAGGCAGCATTTCCCTTAAAGCCACCTCGGGACTCTAATCCATATACTGCCACTCCCTGCCTCTTCAGCTCACTCTTGAAAGTTTCTGCTTTCTAGCTTTGTGAAGCTTTTTCGTTTTTCTCTTCCTTCGTCTTTCCTATTTGTGTCTTTTGCTTGCAGTAAATGCTTGAGGCAGAAAAATAAGTGCCGGCCCTCAGAAATAAGTGCAGGTGCCCCACACCAGAAACCACTAGTTCAAATTAAGCACTGGTTTGTGGAACAGGATCATTAACACATCCCAAGGCTCCACAATGCCCACATGTACATAGTTGTGATTATGATCTAAAGAGTAAATAAAAACTAACTAGACTCTGTACACAAGACTGGAAGTGTACAATTAATTACCCCTCCACTCTAGGCCCTAGATGGGTGATGTTGTGAGATCGGGGCTTATCTGGGTCGTGAAAGCAAGGGATTCTCTGGCCACAGGCGACTGAGCAACCCAAACCCGTTAATAAAAAGAAAGAACCTACCATTTTTTCCACCCAATATACTCTTTTTCTCTTTTACCACTTACGATACGTTACAAGAGCAAAGGAACATGGTCACACTTGTTCTTTTCAGATGTGACTCTTCAGCTATACGAACACCACGAAGAAGATAACGCAGCGTTTGTTAATTTAGTTTTCTTTTGTAATTTAAAGAAAGAGCTCAAACACAAACCACAAACAGAAACCAAGATTACCAAATAATTTCTCCATGCTTGACATTAATGTGTTTGGTGGCCTTTGCTGTGTGCTCGAGCAAAAATATCTATGGAAATCTGAACTGGAAATGCAACTGCGGAAAACTGCTGCTTGCAACTTCACCTCTCCCTCACTAAGAAAATCTGCACAAAACTGTAAAGGATCCACCCAAGGTTAATATATATTTTTGTTTTAAAGTAAATTAGGTAGATGTACATTGCGTTGAGTTTTATATCCGCGGTATGACCTCCACATTAATTTATGAAACCCTAAAATGTGAAATTGTCGGTGCACCGTGCACAGTGTAGGAGTGTTTAGAGCAGGAAATAGACGATATTGAAGGCAATGAATGCTCTTGTAGAGTTGTGCTTTTGCATTTAGGCTCGGTTTTGTTGCACTGGTGTTGTTGCTCAGTCACATTGATTCGTTCCTGTTTTTTACATTGTGCATTGCATTCTGTGTAACTATGTGTTGTGCTGCTGTGAGGTGTTGCTGATTTATTAGAGATGTAATGTTGTTGTGCAGTGTTGCTGGATTAGTAGCTTTTAGTGCGAAGCCCTTTGATGCATCCAACCTCATTATTCAAAGTAAACAGATGCACAGATGACGGTGAATCATCAAACAGGGATCAGGGATATTTTGTAAACATATATTTGTCAGAATCTCTTACAGAAAACACATCAGCAAGAAACTTACCACCATGAAGTACAAAACGCAATCTGCAGAACACACAGTCTCGAAAACGAATGTAATCGTCCCTATATCAACCCCTGTTGCCCCAGTTACTGATGTTGGAGGTCTGCATTTCAAAAAGGAAGATGAAAAAATAATGTTTTATTGCACCATTCGTAGGCTTTACACGGTTCAAACAATAATATTTCAAATCAATGATGATTGTACTAAAAAAAAAAAGCTGCAAACCCGTGACTATTTTCTATTTAACAAGAGATCAAGCAAGTAATATTTGACCTAAAAGTATATTCATTTTTCAATCAAAGTATAACCAATGTGCGAAAATAATGAGCAACATTAAAACACTGGAATGCTATAAATGTCAAAGTTAGTTACTAATTAAAAGCATTCATTTAATATTGCAGGTTAGGCTAAAGAGTGTAAAATATTTTTGTTCAGACATGTTTTGTTCATTTTATGCAAAACAGAGAACACAAATGATTTAATGACATTTTATAAACGAAAACGGGGTATTTCCATGTTTAGAATGAAAGAAGACCAACATACAGCTCATGTTTTAATCGCTGCAATTCCAACAAGCACTGAAAGAGATAGTATATCTAATGTGAGTGCAGAGTTCTTAAAAAAGTAAAAGGAAAACATATCTAAATACTGAAGTAAAAAAAATACATATCTTAACTCAAAACTGTGCACTGAATTTAATGTTTTCAATAATTTTAAATGGACTGGACCTGTTGAGCAGATTTTAAAATGAATAAGTCTGAATAAGCCTGTGTCAGAATGTAAAGGGAAATGCTTGACAAGATATATTTTTTTCCATAAAATTCGTTTTTTTGGCTGTAGCCCAGGGAGCAGATGTATGGGCCTCCATGAGAAGCATCATGGTAAATATTACTTCTGTCTCAGATCCAGCTCAGTGAGTGCATCAGATGGCCCATCTTGCAGTGTCATAAAAACCTTTGTGCGCCAAAGCTTGTGCTTTAATGCAATGTGCGAAAAGCAGGAAATAAAGCAAAAGCAACCCTTAAATTCTACGATTTAGCCATACCACAGTAAAAATATTTCTGTTACTTTGCTTTTACAGACAAGCTGGGAGTTATGCAGAGCAAAAGATTGGTGGTGGGCTGATATTTGAGGAGGGGGAACCAGAACATGAAGAAGAAAGCTGGAAAACACATGCACTCTCATGGACTGCTCAATGAAAAAGAAATAACTATTTCCCTAAAAACAGCAGAGCAGTAAAAGATAGAAAATGAAAGAATCGTAAAAAAAAGCTACGCGTCAACAGGATACTGTAGGAGGCTGGCCTGGTTTGTAGTCGATACCAAGCACCTTGCACCAGTCCAGGTATACCTTATTAGTGTAGAGGGGTGTCTAGCAGCTTAGGCTGATAGAAAAGGTAGCTTGGCAGAGCAGCTTAGACTGAATTAGGAGACGTGTAAAGCTCCCACTATACCACTGGTGTCATATGCACAATATCATAAGAAAACACAATACACTGATATACTAAAAATAAAGGTACTTTATTTTTATGACAATATGCCAAAAGTATCTCAGTGAGTACCCTCAGTATGAGGATAGCAAATATACACAAGATATATGTACCCAATACCAAAAATATGCAGTAATAGCAATAGAAAGCGATGTAAGCAATGTACAGTCACAATAGATTGCAATGAGAGCACATAGGTATAGGGGGAACACAAACCATATACTCCAAAAGTGGAATGCGAATCACAAATGGACCCCAAACCTATTTGAGCTTGTAGAGGGTCGCTGGGACTGTAAGAAAACAGTGAGGGTTAGAAAAATAGCCCACCCCAAGACCCTGAAAAGTGGGTGCAAAGTGCACCTAAGTTCCCCAGAGAGCACAGAAGTCGTGATAGGGGAATTCTGCAAGGAAGACCAACACCAGCAATGCAACAACGATGGATTTCTGGACGAGAGTACCTGTGGAACAAGGGGACCAAGTCCAAAAGTCACGATCAAGTCGGGAGTGGGCAGATGCCCAGGAAATGCCAGCTGTGAGTGCAAAGAAGCTGCCACTGGATGGTAGAAGCCGTGGATTCTGCAAGAACGAAAAGGACTAGGAACTTTCCCTTTGGAGGATGGATGTCCCACGTCGTGAAAAAGCTTGCAGAGGTGTTTCCATGCAGAAAGACCGCAAACAAGCCTTGCTAGCTGCAAGGGTCGCGGTAGGGTTTTTGGATGCTGCTGTGGTCCAGGAGGGACCAGGATGTCGCCAATTGCGTGAGGAGACAGAGGGGGCGCCCAGCAAAACAAGGAGCCCACTCAGAAGCAAGCAGCACCCGCAGAAGTGCCGGAACAGGCACTACGAAGAAGAGTGAACCGGAGCTCACCCGAAGTTACAAAGGAAAGTCCCACGACGCCGGAGGACAACTCAGGAGGTCGTGCACTGCAGGTTAGAGTGTCGGGGACCCAGGCTTGGCTGTGCCCAAAGGAAATCCTGGAAGAGTGCACAGGAGCTGGAGCAGCTGCAAATCACTCGGTACCCAGCAATGCAGTCTAGCGTGGGGAGGCAAGGACTTACCTCCACCAAACTTGGACTGAAGAGTCACTGGACTGTGGGAGTCACTTGGACAGAGTTGCTGAGTTCCAGGGACCACGCTCGTTGTGCTGAGAGGGGACCCAGGGGACCGGTGATGCAGTCTTTTGGTGCCTGCGGTTGCAGGGGGAAGATTCTGTCGACCCACGGAAGATTTCTTCGGAGCTTCTAGTGCAGAGAGGAGGCAGACTACCCCCACAGCATGCACCACCAGAAAAACAGTCGAGAAGGCGGCCGGATCAGCGTTACAAGGTCACAGTAGTTGTCTTTGCTACTTTGTTGCAGTTTTGCAGGCGTCCAGAGCAGTCAGAGGTCGATTCCTTAGCAGAAGGTGAAGAGAGAGATGCAGAGGAACTCTGATGAGCTCTTGCATTCGTTATCTAAAGAATTCCCCAAAGCAGAGACCCTAAATAGCCAGAAAAGGAGGTTTGGCTACTTAAGAGAGAGGATAGGCTAGCAACACCTGGAGGAGCCTATCAGAAGGAGTCTCTGACGTCACCTGCTGGCACTGGACACTCAGAGCAGTCCAGTGTGCCAGCAGCACCTCCGTTTCCAAGATGGCAGAGGTCTGGAGCACACTGGAGGAGCTCTGGGCACCTCCCAGGGGAGGTGCAGGTCAGGGGAGTGGTCACTCCCCTTTCCTTTGTCCAGTTTTACGCCAGAGCAGGGCTGGGGGATCCCTGAACCGGTGTAGACTGGCTTATGCAGAAATGGGCACCATCTGTGCCCATGAAAGCATTTCCAGAGGCTGGGGGAGGCTACTCCTCCCCAGCCCTAACACCTTTTTCCAAAGGGAGAGGGTGTAACACCCTCTCTCTGAGGAAGTCCTTTGTTCTGCCTTCCTGGGCCAAGCCTGGCTGGACCCCAGGAGGGCAGAAACCTGTCTGAGGGGTTGGCAGCAGCAGCAGCTGCAGTGAAACCCCGGGAAAGGTAGTTTGGCAGTACCCGGGTCTGAGCTAGAGACTCGGGGGATCATGGAATTGTCTCCCCAATGCCAGAATGGCATTGGGGAGACAATTCCATGATCTTAGACATGTTACATGGCCATGTTCGGAGTTACCATTGTGACGCTATACATATGTCGTGACATATGTATAGTGCACGTGTGTAATGGTGTCCCCGCAATCACAAAGTCCGGGGAATTTGCCCTGAACAATGTGGGGGCACCTTGGCTAGTGCCAGGGTGCCCACACACTAAGTAACTTAGCACCCAACCTTTACCAGGTAAAGGTTAGACATATAGGTGACTTATAAGTTACTTAAGTGCAGTGGTAAATGGCTGTGAAATAACGTGGACGTTATTTCACTCAGGCTGCAATGGCAGGCCTGTGTAAGAATTGTCGGAGCTCCATATGGGTGGAAAAAGAAATGCTGCAGCCCATAGGGATCTCCTGGAACCCCAATACCCTGGGTACCTTAGTACCATATACTAGGGAATTATAAGGGTGTTCCAGTATGCCAAAGTAAATTGGTGAAATTGGTCACTAGCCTGTTAGTGACAATTTGGAAAGAAATGAGAGAGCATAACCACTGAGGTTCTGGTTAGCAGAGCCTCAGTGAGACAGTTAGTCATAACACAGGTAACACATACAGGGCATACTTATGAGCACTGGGGCCCTGGCTGGCAGGGTCCCAGTGACACATACAACTAAAACAACATATATACAGTGAAATATGGGGGTAACATGCCAGGCAAGATGGTACTTTCCTACAGATACAAACACTAGAAAAGGAAGGCAAGTCATCAAATAAGAAGCAAGCAAATGGGAGTGATAATACAGCTGTTAGACCGGACAGCCTTAGGGTGGTCACCCCTAACGTTTGCCTGCCTCCCTCCACTTTTTAGATACTGTTTGTGCTGGTTTTAAGACTGCTAACCAGTGCTAAAGTGCATATGCTCTCTCCCTTTAAACATGGTAACATTGGTTCATACCCAATTGGACTATTTCATTTACTTATAAGTCCCTAGTAAAGTGTACTATAAGTGCCCAGGGCCTGTAGATTAAATGCTACTAGTTGGCCTGCAGCACTGATTGTGCCACCCACTTCATTATCCCCTTAACTTTGTCTCAGGCCTGCCATTGCAAGGCCTGTGTATGCAGTTTCACTGCCAATTTCGACTTGGCATTTAAAAGTACTTGCCAAGCCTAAAACTCCCCTTTCTCTACATATAAGACACCCCTAAGGTATGCCCTAGGTAACCCATAGGGCAGGGTGCTGTGTAGGCAAAAGGCAAGATATGTACCTAGGTAGTTTACATGTCCTGGTAGTGTAAAACTTCTAAATTCGCTTTTACACTGCTGTAAAGCCTAACATTGGGGCTGCCCTCATACATTGTTTGAATGGTAGCTGCTGATCTGAAAGGAGTAGTAAGGTCATATTTAGTATGGCCAGAATGGTGATATAATATCCTGCTTGACTCCTTGTGTGGTGAAGTTGGATTTAATATTACTATTTTAGAAATGCCACTTTAGAAAGGGAGCATTTCTCTGCACTTAAATCTTTCTGTCCCTTAAAATCCACGTCTGGCTGGGTTTAGTTGACACCTACTTGTGCATTCACTCAGACACACCCCAAACACAGGATACTCAGCCTCAATTTGCATTTTGAATGGGTCTTCCTGGGCTGGGAGGGTGGAGGACCTGCTCTCATACATAGGGCTGCCAAACCCCCTACTGGGACCCTGGCAGACGGGACTGAACTGAAAGGGGACCTGGTGCACTTCCGAGCCACTCTTTGAAGTCCCCCCCACTTCAAAGGCACATTTTGGTATATAAACAAGGCCTCTGCCCTACCACCTTAGACACTTCCTGGAGAAGAAACTTGTAACCAGAACCTGCATCCTGCCAAGAAGAACTGCCTGGCTTCCCAAAGGACTCACCTGACTGCTTTCTGTGAAGGACTGCTGCCTTGCTGTTGCCCTGCTGCTTTGCTGTTCCCTGGCTGTGGTGAAGAAGTGCTCTCCAAGGGCTTGGATAGAGCTTGCCTCCTGCTCCCGGACGTTTCAGGACCAAAAAGACTTCATCTCTTCAAGAAGGACTCCTTGTGTGGTGAAATTCGATGCACAGCCTGCACCGTGGTGAAAATTTCACTGCACGCCGAACCGGAATGACGCAGCCCGACTTCGCAACGAGAAGATCGATGCAGCGCCAGCCTAGCGAACGGAAATTCGACACACGGCCCACTGGATAGACGCATAGCCGAGCCGGAACGACGCAGCCCGACTTCCAGAAAGGAATCGATGTAGCGCCTGCCGTGCAGTAGAAACTTCAACGCAATGCCCACTGGATTGATGCAGCTCCTGTGACTTCGTCCTGCCAGCGCAGGAAATCCATGCACAGTCCCCGGGGCGCCAGAAAACCCGCAACCTGAATAGGATCCACGAGTGAGTGCCAGAAATCGACACACAGCCGTCCCTGTGTGGAAACTAAATGACGCATCGCCATGTGCGGCCCGAGAAATCGGCACACATCCTTTGTTTCCACACTTCTCCTCTGCGGCCCTTTGCAGAGATTTGTCATGCGGACCAGGTACTTTGTGCTTGAAAGAGACTTTGTTTGCTTTTAAAAGACTTAAGACACTTTAAATCACTTTTCTGTGATATCTCTACATTTACTTATTACATCTTTGATCGTTTTGACCTGCATTTATCCAGATAAATATTATATTTTTTTCTAAACACTGTGTGGTGCTATATGGTGGTACTGTATGACTTATTGCACAAATACTTTACACAATGCCTTCTAAGTTAAGCCTGACTGCTCTGTGCCAAGCTACCAGAGGGTGTGCAGAGGATAATTTGGATTGTGTGTGACTTAGCCTGACTAGAGTGAGGGTCCTTGCTTGGACAGGGGGTAACCTGACTGCCAACCAATGACCCCATTTCTAACAACAGCCAACCAATGGTAAGCAGTGGGCAGCCTCTAATCCTACAGGTAAGTTCACAATATGTCTTTCACAACCAGACTGCTTACATGATCTGGTCGGCAAGACCTAAAAATACTTACAAATATAGAGTTTGGAAAGGGATTTAGGGTGACTAGGTATACTGCAGTCTTTGGTTTGATATGGTGCCATGTTACAGTAGAGCACTGTATAGTATTTATTGATTTGCAGACATTTCACCGCAAGACAAACACTAACACTCAAGACACCAGTCTTTGCTCTGTGGTGATTGCTTTTTTTCAAACAATTAAACAATTCAGATTTCTGTATAATATAATGACAACTTAAGTAGTTGAAATAAATATATTCTTACTTGAATCCTGCAATCTGCAAATTCAAAATTAGATAATCATTGTCAGAGGCTCCTGTGCCACTCCGCACATGATCACCCGACACTTCCCAACCTAAGAAAGGAGAACAACCTTTTACATTAAGCAGTTAAACCACAAATAAAAAAGCATAGATTGAGATTGAATACATTGGTAATAATTTTTTAATGATTTGTTGTTAACCAACCCTAAATGTTCCACAAATTTAAGGCCATATCATTATCTCGTTTTGCTCTATTTCACAGAATGGAAGTGTTTATATGAAAAAAAATATGTGTGGTCCAGCCGAACGCCAGGATTGCCTGATACCAAAGCTCCTTATTCTTGATCCCATTTCATGCCTCTTTCTCCTACCATTCTACACTTCCAGTCCAGTCTCCTTATCTTACAGGTTCTTTATCATCACAGCTTTCTTCATTCATCGCTGTTTTCCTATCTTCCTTTTACTCCCTGTATCATCATTTTCTCACTCTTGCTGAATGTCTAATGATCAAAAAGAATTATTTTGGGTCTCAAAAATGTGTGCCTGGCCCAACTGCAGCAACCACCTGCACAGATTAAACAACCCAAAACTGGTCCAGGCACTGAGTCAAAAATAAAATGACACTACTACAACTGAATGACTTACAGACACCACACGAGGCCTTTGCTACTTTAGTGCAATAAGTGCAAGAACACCGGGTCCTAAGAGTCTAAGGTGAGCAAGGCACAACATTCACAGCTGGCTTTGCTATCCAACCTATGGCAATCAGTCAATTTGAACCCATTACACCCTTGCTACACAAATGATAGCTCCGATCAGAAACCCAGAGCTGTATTTGCCAATAGAAAAAAGGTAACATGTAGGCAGGCTTATATTCTGAGCAAAGGAAAACTATGAAAATCAAAGGAAGACCAGTGTTTGACTATCAATATTTAATCAACCAAAGAACAAAGATGTTTCCAGGCATGGGCAAAGTAGGCCATGGCCCTGTGCTTGATGGAGCTCCCTCATACAGCCAGCCCTGTTCTACAGGGAGTCTTGCCCTGATGATCTTGAATAATTCTTTAACAGATTGTTCAAAACACCCATTTAATTTAATTTATTTTAATGTGGGTGATGCGTGGGAGTGCTTTACAGACATTTTGCAGTGACATGGTTTTTTTTTCATCACTATGCAACATACATAAAAAAGTTTCTTTTAGATCAAAACAGGGCCTCACTTATGAGAAATGGGTGAGGATTACAAAGATTATTTACAATAAAATTAGAGAGATGCTGTATATTCTAGTATTAAAAACATGTCACTATCTTTGAATATTAAAAGTAAACACATTTAGGCACGAAAGAGCTGAAAGTGCATCATTAATCCAAATTTGTTCCAAACAGAGGGCCCCACATTATGTTTGGCCCAGTGCCCCTTGAAAACCCTAAAATATCCCTGCCAAAGAAAGGACAAGAGCATCCAAAAGCGTCAATATAGCTGGTTTTTAAAAAGCAGTTGTGTATCAGAGTTCAATATTTCCTTAGTGTGTTTGTGATATACATTGTACTTACCATTCATCCCATCACACTTTGAGTTTGCAACATTAAAACAAGACGTTTTCATACTGGTAGGCAGTACATTCCACCATTTGTATTCCAAGCCCAACACTGGCTCTGTTCCAGCAGGACAGGGCTTGCATTCTGTGAAAAGAGATAACCAGGAACAAAAGTAAGTGCGTAGTCAAAATTAATCCTATAGCTGATCTTATAGTTGGATTCTATTTACTGTTTGTTTCATGAAAATACCGTTATTTACAGAGTACATCTGAACATTATATCCACATATAAGTTAAAGCTGTACTAAAACAGTAGGTTAGTGCTGTTAGCAAGAGAGAAAAATCAGATGTTTTTATCAGTTTCAATAAAGAGTGTGTGAGAAGTAAGGGGCAAGAGAGATACAAATAGATCGACACAGAAAAAAGAAAGAGAAATTGGGCAGGAGCGAGAAAGGAGCCGAGAACGCATGATGCAGTACTTTGAAGTGTCTTTGCTGGAGGAACTTATTGAAAACTGGTGCGTGTTTTCGACCAGTGTGGCTCTAGTGTGTGCAGCCTGTGTTCAGCTGTCTTTGGTGCCCTTTCGAGTGTGCACTCGACATTTGTCTTGCAAGGCAATTGGTATGATCTTCGGATATTGATCTGCAGATGTGGCCACTGATGGTTCATTTTCAGTGTTGTCCCACAAGACTGCCCAATGGCTTCAGGATGCTTTCTTTGAGCAATTCTTTCCTTTAGAAATGGATGCTGTGGCTCCCGGATCCCTTATATGTTTTTAAGTGGAATATTTTGAAAGGCTTGTTTGCTTTGCTTGTTGAGGTGACATTTTATTCCTTTAGTGTTGTTTTGTTAGAAGTGTGTCGTTTTGCGGCCAAGGGAAGGGTGTCGCAAGGTCTTCCTGGGCCTACCCTGGTTCTCAATCTTAGCTTTATATTTTACACTTTACAAGTTTTAGGATCCCATCACTTTTTAGCATTGACAATTTCTACACTTTGCACAATATTATTCCTAGACTACAATGCACATGCTGCTTGTTTTTAGTTAGCCTTTCTGTACATGTAATCTATACACTCTGTTCAAAGCTAGGGATATAGAACAAGATATCCTAGTGCTTGCATTTCCCATTTGGAGACAGCTTCTAACATCTAAAAAAATAACTGCTGCATCGGATCTGTACTTCCAACACAGTGTGGCTTTGAGTACACAAACGATAGACTGCCCCGGAAGGCTCATAGGAACACTCCAGCCACTACTGTCCTGGAACAAATCCTGTGATCGACATGCAGTTCTCTTGATGATCTTCCATCTTGCGGAGGATTGCCAACTTCACTATAGACTGGCACCTTGGCTCAACTCTCCAGGTATGGGGGTCTCCAGTTATGCCGTTAGATTGTCCACAGGCAGAGAGTACACCAGCTATGCTCTCACATTATAGTTAGTGGTAGATAGAAAGATATAGTTCTAAGATTATAATGGTTGGACTGTTTATTCTATTCATCATGTTAATAACGCTGGTTACAATGCTTTGTTTCATCTGCCTCATAATCACAGCTCATTCTCTCTATGCAAGAATACAATTGTTTTAATAAATGTTTGAAATAGTTTATTGGTAACTTTCTTGTGTTTACCTTGGGCTTGCACGAGTAAAGCAATGAAAGAGATAAGATTTGTTTCCACAACTTTCTTGGGAGTCAGAATGTCTTGTTTCAAGTTGCTGTAGACATCTGTTACCCTGGAAAGGTTACGGGTTCAGGTGAGGCACTATGGGCTAGCTAAAAATTAGGTCAGCAGCTCCTGATGGTATAGACAGACTCAGTCCTCTTGTTCCAAAGTTCTGCTGCCCTAATACTCAGTCCTACCATTTTAGTGGGAACCATATAACATCACCTTATCCTTAGTCAAATACATTGGTCAGTCTGCGTAAGAAGCTCCCTTTTGTTAGGGAATGCCCAGGGCAGAGAAGCCAACTACTATATACTTGAAATTAAAAAAAGCCCAAAGTTGCAGTTTACAATGAAATTTCATTTTAAGAAGTTAACGCACTGTCAGTATCACCTATGTAGAAACACAAATTTGGACTTTCAAGCTAGCAAATTATGGTTATTTGTGAGAACAGCATATACTGAAATATCAATAGACAATTGTTGTGTTCTGTAAAAAATATGAATCCATTTAGTGTGGACAGTCTATTATTGCTCCACCATGGGGTGATATTTTTCATGACAATATTTTGGACATGATGGGCCTGATTCCCAAAGAAAGTTTTAAGCATACACTAGGAGATTTTTACCAATATGTGGGTGTAAAACTCTACCCTGAAAGGGTAGGTTACTTTTTATTTTAACGTTTCCAGTGAACATGAAATCAACATATATTCTTTTTTGATTTGATAAATATATTTTGAGATTGAGAGGTAGTGTTCATATTTATCTTTTTAAAGGTTGAATAATTAAAGGAATTTATTGGATCTCTCTATATACCTTTTGATATGAACTATGTAACCTTGTTATTCAATAAGACAAAACATGGCTTCTCTGTCCTTTTAATTTTGAAAATGAACATATATATTGTTCGTGGCCAATATTTTAGGACCCCCCCTAGTCAATTGATGTCTGAATTCTAACATTTTATTTTTGACCTATGTTAACTGTAGGAACAACAATCTTTATAAAAATTTGAACCATTCTATTTATGAAAAATTCTGCTTCCCACTATTATCTTTTTATTCTTGGCAATAGTTTCACAAAGGGTTAGTCCTGCTTAAATCTGTATGCAAATATGTGTTGCTTATATTTAATTAAAGAGAATTATAATGACCGCAACACTAAATACTGTGGTAATCACTTAGTAGAATCTGTTGATATTTTGTTGACATAATTCCAGATGGCCGATTTAGATTTTTTTCTAGGAGCCCAATCCTACCTTACGCCTGATGAGTCACATGAAACATTTCTTATAGCTTTTGTTTAGATGTGTTTGTAATGTAAATTGTATACTTGTGTTTTTTAATATAATGTTTGTAATTTTTCTTTTACATTTTAATCTTATTCCTTCATTTGTCTTTATCCTCATTTTATCTTTGGGTCATTGGCATTGTACTGATGTCTCTACTATAAAAATATGAAAAAATCTTTGTATTAAAAGTAATGTATTATGAACTTCAAAGAATTGACAATTTTTTGTAGAGGTCGCAAAACATACAATAGTTTGCTTCAGTATTCTTTTAAATTACCACTAAAAAGTTCTACATTATAAACCTGATGTTTTATCAATGAACACTAAGTAATTCTGTCTCCACAAATTAACTACACAAGAGTTGGAAGGATTCTTGCACCTCTCAGAAGTCACATAGGAGGTCCATTAAGGGTTTCCTTCTACTTATTATTTGAGTGAAGTGAGTGTAGAGTTACTACTTTTCAGGAATCACAGAAATATCCAGGAGTCCGCACTGAAAGTCGTACCAGACACAGATTTTAAAATGGATTTCTGGTAAAGTCATGGGACACTGCCATCATGATCCAATTAAAGCTGAGCGGAGGTCTCCATAGCAGGAAAGTTAGCACAGGAGGAAAATGACCCACCTCCTTTCTTTCTCCAAAGGAAAAATATTTCCAGCTGAGAAGCCCAGTCACCTACATCCCACCAAATATGGGGATGACTCATTCCACCCCCCCCCCCACCCTGGGAAGGGATTAACACCAGAAATGTGCTGAAGTAAAAAGCTATGTTTTTCAGGCAGGAAAGAGGAATAAGAGACATTTGTGAAGTCCAAAAATATACGTTTGTAGGCCTTCCCAATCTTTCAAGGCTAGCCACACATTAGAAGATCTTGGACTGTCATATTCCCACCACTTGAGTGATACTTACAGGCAGGTGTGCCAAATCTGCACTCATGGTAGAGATCTCTGCAACCATATCCGTAAATGGGCTTTACGATTAAACAGAGGTTTACAACCCAATTTATCTTTGCAAATAGTATCCAATAATATTGTCAGATGATATTCTGACATAAATATGCTCGTATCACACCGTCTGATGCTCATGCTGGCTGATGGTCTTACCATACCAAATAATTTATGAATTTCAAGTCCAAAATGGGAAGGAGCTGCACTCCTGTTACTGTAAGGAAAGATAATTATTTTCTACAACAGCTACATGGCATACAGCCTTATGCTGTAACCTGCATTGTTTTTTGTAGACAGAAAGACAATTCCTCTCTTTCCCCTAGGTGATCAGTTGAATTGTCGTGTCCGTAACCTAATCCTCATACCTTTCAATATCTCCAATCACAACCTACATTCTTCTTCAATTCCCAGAAAATTTAAGTCTTTCACATTACTGTACAATGTCTATAAATCAACACAGCAATTAAAATGCTCTTGCTGGGCTATTATTCCTGAATAACATTTGGTTTTAAGAAGAGCAATAATAATCAAGAAAGTAAAGAAAAGAGAAACTTACCATGAAAGCAGCAGTAGTCACATGTACACTATCGGTTTCCAGTAATTAATGAAAATAATTAAAAGATTATATTAGATGAAAAACGTCATACCCTGAATGCCATTAGAGAATGATCCTTGTGGACAAGGAGAGCAAGATGATGTCCTGTTGCTGTAAAACCCAGGGTTGCAGGGTGGGCAATCTGTCTTCTGCCCAGAGGCTGGGAGCTTTGTTGCATTGGGAAGGTCTTCTCTGCAAACCTTTGGCTCTATCCATTTATATGTTATTTGAGTCTGTAAGGAACATAGCCAGCTTTTAGGTTATATAATTAACTCCTTAAAAAATACATTTCTCCACATCTCATACTCCAGGTTCCAAAGGTCAGTAGCCCTAGCCATTAGGCCACATCTCGTCCCATACCATTATCAAATTCAGAGAAACATTAACTACTTGGAATGTATTAGTCCCAAGGAACACTTCAAAAACATCTGACAGGGGTTTGAGTTTCAGTTAACTGTATAATAACAACGTCTACATGAAATCTAGAGCAGCAGTACTAATATTGATGACTTTTCAAAGACTTTTGACTGGAAAGGGGAACAAGACAGAAGTTACCACTTCAACTTTTACTGTCCATAACAGAAAGTCCATAAGTACAAAGGTTTTAACATTAAGGATGAGCAATGACCAGTTACTTGGAGCAGCAAACCAGTCGGGAAAAAGAGAGAATTAAATGAAGGATGTGTGAACAAAGGGAATGCCTCTGAATGTGACATAACCTTAAGTATAAGTATAATAAATGACAAAAACACTTGAAAGCAGTTTCAATTTATGAGATAAATTTTGAAAAGGTCTAAGTAAAAATGTTCTGGAGACAATGACAATTTTTTATTATGTGATAATAACCAACAAACAGTTTAAAATCGAAGGACATGTAGATATTTTTACATCAAATCCTAAAAAAAGGCATGCTACTTTACTAACATGCTATGTGCATAGCACAAATAAACAAGTAGACAAAAAACAACCGCCTAAAATGTCATTTAGAGTTTGGCAGATGGAATAAACTTTGTAAATCAATGGTTCTAACAGCCTACCAAGCTAACTATTCCCCTGCCCTGTCAAAGGTGGCAAAATCTTGCCACAGGGTCGCTGTCTTTCATATATCTGGAGGTCAACCCCATTTAGGGTAGTCTTCTTGAGGAACACTTTCTCTGCCTGGCTCTCAAGCAGAAATAATTGTCTTTACATGCCAGGAGAAAACTCCCTGCATGTACCCCATTTGCCAGATTGTTTGCAAAAAACAATCAGTGACGGTAGAGCTGGTAAAAACATGGATCTGGCTTTGAAATCATTTGTAATACAAGTGCTACCCCAATACTAATATACTCAATTCTCTGTCCTGGCCAATGGTAATCTTTTAGACATGCTAAAGATAGGTTCTTATGTGCATGGCAAATTCTATATCCTACTTTAAGTAAGCTATGTTTACAAAATCAAAATGTTCAATACTGTGCATCCTAGAGAATGATTCGGACAATTCTGACTGTGGAATGAATAGCTATTTGGCAAATTTTTCTAGCTGAAACTGTTTTTGTTCAAATGTGTACAAATGCACACAATTAATGTCCTAGAGAAAGTCACCCAACAAATGAACCACATCAAATGCTGTTAGAGACATTAAAGCCATGATGTTTTATTTAACACATATTAAGTTAAAAGTGTACCTGTTTTGCAGATGAGGACAGATTCTGTTTTGCATTTTTCCTTCACTATTAGGTGCCTGCTTAATACCGAAAATGCCACAATCTAATACTGCATGATGTTTGCAGGATAACATTGTTAATGTGTAAAAGATACAACAAAGTGAGGGACAGAATTTGACTGTACCTTTCCTTCTGTGTCACATGGAGTGTGGGTTTGAAAGTAATCCTTCTTTGTGCATGGGGGACGATCCAAGCACTTCTCTGATCCTTCATCTGAAATTAAAATAGAACATAAAGTACGGTTTCTAGTTATACCAAGCATTCACATCAAAATGCAAAGCATTTTATCAAGGAAATAGTACTTTATTCTTCAAAAGCAGATTATACGTTAGGGACTAGGCCAGGATGTACTAACGCATATTCTAGCAGACACAAATACATCCGGCCCTTATTTTAAAAATTTGCCTTACTCATTGGGATTCAAGTGCAGACACAAGAGCCTGAAATGTATTTGCCTGAATTACACTGACTCACAATAACCGAATTATTAGCCTATTGTACGCTTGTGGGCTTTCCCAGGGAGTGTGTGAAAGGTATGGTTATAGAAATATTATGTAAATCCAAGCTTGACCAGCAGCACGATGGCCAACTTCCTAAGGAGCTTACTGTAGTGCGGGGCCTTGGCACAGGCCAGCACTCGGCGTGTCAATCAATGGCCACTCAGAAACATCAATCATGCATTTACTGCTGTGGCACGTAACTTCTAGGACAGGCGTACCAGGTGCTTGTATTGCTAAGCGCTTAATGTGCTGAACTAAACTAACATGAGCAAATTAGTGGGGAGTCCTATGATCACTCCTCTGCTGGCTCACTTTATGACAAATACACCATTCCTCTGTTAACTTTAATCAAACCAAACCTAATACATCAAACTAATTACCTTGGGAGGAGGGTGTAAAAACCATTACACAAAAAACACAGCAGGAGGTCAGTGGTGGGGGAATACCTGTTCTTTGGGTGGTTTGCAGCCCAAATGGGGCTTTCAGACAAGGACGATTTTTATTTTATTTTTTATAACTGTGTGGAAAGTGTACGATTGCTCCGCAAACAGTACCTCAGGTGGTCACCTCTTCCTGCAGAGCCTTGGGGAGAGGCGACAGATATATGACCCTCGTAGGGGGTTCTGCAAGTGGTAACAGGGGTCGTTCTGGACCTGTCAGGGCTAGTAGGGCTCTCTGCTCAGGCAAGAGCGGGGAGCAGCGGGGTCATGGGAATTGAATTTTCCTACAGGGTTCAGGAAGGCATTGGGAGTGTGTGATCATCACCTGAGTCTGCTCAGTCCTGCTTGAAGAACGAGGCACTGAGGGTGATTTCTTCATCTTGTCAGCAAGCAGTGTTCATGGTCCCTCTCCATCTTATGATAACTTGGGATGACATTTGAATGGCAGTCTAAACTTGCTTCCCTAGTGCCCGTCTTTCATGAATACCTGGTAACCGGGACACATGCTGGATGGCCAAGCCCTGCGCGTGGTACTGGCTTTGTGATTGGTGTCTCTCGCCTCCTTTGAAAGGTCCAGGCATCGTCAATGGGGTCTGGTATTTATTATGGATGATGTGGGATTGTGTCTGGCATGCCCAACTGCTTGCCCTGTGGTGGAGTGTGGGTCTGACGGTATTCCCTAAGGAACCCATAGATGGCCTATTCCAGGGGTTTGTGGCTGGCATGATCAATGTGTAATACCTTGTTCAGGGTGCACATAAAGCGCTCCACCTTCCCGTTAGCATGAGGCCAGAGAGTGGTTACCTTGGTGTGGCAGATGCCCCAGGATTGTAGGTACTGTGAGCTATTATCTCTGGAAGGGTGGATTATTGTCTGTTTTGGGTTCTTTCATGAGCCCATGTGTGGTTATCCTCTTCTCCATTTTCGGGATGACTTTCATGGCTGGTTGAGACACAACTAGCTCTATTTCAGGGTACTGGGTATAGTCATCTATTAAGACAAAGGTATATAATCTGTCAGGGAGATAACAAAAGCCTAGGCTTGTTCATTCCCAGGGTTGCTGGGAGCCAAGTTCAGGGAGCATAGAGGCTGGTGCTTCCGGCCAGACACTTGGCACTACTGACAGGACCTCACGGCAGACTTCACCATCTTATCTAGGACCATTAACAGGTGAAAGACACAAGAGCATGATGTTTTGAGATAGAAGTGATTATTATGCATCTTTTACATTCAGGAGTTTCAGCTTCAGCCAACACCCCCTTGTCGGCACCAATCAAGCTTAACATAAGTATTTGATAAACAAGCTCAAGTCCAAGGTGGAATTTGCCACAATTTGGTTTAAACTATGAGGAGGAAGAAGAGTGTAACTAAATCAGATGAAAGTACTAGTAAGCAACCCCTGGCACATTTCCTAGTATTCTCTAGTTATATAAATATTTTAAAGGAAATATATATATATATATATATCTCTCTCTCTCTCTCTCTCTCTCTCTCTCTCTCACAGTATATATATATACATATATATATATTTATTTTCACTGAAAAAGTCCAAGGTTACAACTACATTATAGTTAGATTCTGAATTTACTCGTACAAAACCATAGAAATTCAGCAGTTATAGTAAGTTCTTTCAAGTAACTATAACTCACGCCTTCGCCATGCACAGTTTTCTTATCAATAATTTTATTGCAAATGTTGCAGGGATAATATCAAAGAGGCCATACATGATCTCATCAGTGATATAATATGTGGAGTAATTAGCTGTGCATGGCAAAGGCGCAAGTTATAGTTACCTTAAGGCGCGAGTTATGTTTACTTGAAAGAACTCTAACTATAACTGCTGAATTTCTATGGTTTTGAATGAGGAAATTCAGAACCTAACTATAACGTCCCTGTAACCTTTGTTTTTTTCAGTGAATTTCTATGTTTTTTTGTTAATATAAAGTAATTTTAATTACTATACGTTATTCCAACCCCGCCCCACATGGCCAGACCTTGCAACAAAGCCCTTATAATCACCCAACCACTTGCCACACATGGCCGTTGGCCGTGCACTGTGCAGGTTGTGCACAGGGCCCGTCTCTGTCAGTGGATCTGTGAGTGGGTGTGTGAGTGGACACATGAATCTCTGAGTTCATGTATGAGTGAACGTATTAGTGTATGAATGATCCTGTGATTTTCTTTCAATTTTTTTTATTTTCGTGAATAATTCATGAAAATTCGTAAAATTTCATGAATGTCACACATGGTGATTACAAATTATTTTAAACCCATGATTTTCTCCTAAAATACACCTATATCACACCCCTTGGGTCAGGGTACCTTCAAGCTGACCCCTTATGCCACTTTCAATTAGGAATTTCACCCCCGGGGACAGCGTCTTGTGAAATAAAATGGTGGCACCAAATTTCTAGTCAGGTTGCTGTCAGGCACTTTCAGCGCTTCTTTTCGCATGTGTATTCATGAAAATTCCTGAATGTTCATGAACTATTTATGGAATAATCGCAAAGACCCTGCAGCCAAAGATATACAAATTTGGATTTTCATAAATTTCTCAAAAACTACTGAACAGATTTACACCACATAAGTGAAAGCATGACCTGAGTACCAACAGCTAGCTTTCTGCCAAACGTGGTGTAATTCCGTCCAGTGGTTCGGGCTTTAGACATGTCTAAAGGTCCTATGGAAATTAACATGGGAAATGCAACTTTTTGACCCCCCCACCCCCCCTTTTTTCTTGGCTTCCGCTTGACGATCTAACCAGAAACTTTTCATGCACTACAAGAATCACAGGCACACTTTTTTGGAAAATTTCATGAAGATTCATCAAACGGTGCCAAAGATATAGGCAAGTCAAAAACTGCTTTTTATATGGAAACATAGTCCTAACTATAACTACCTAATAGCGACCGCCACTAAGTAATATACATATATTTTTTTCACTTAAAAAAACAAAGGTTACATGGTAAAGGCCATGCACAGTTTTTTCAAATTTTACTGTTAATATTACAGTGATATCAATGATGTTGTCAAAGAAGTCATCATTGCCGTAATTTGTGGAGTAATTAGCAGTGCATGGCGAGGGCACGAGCTATAGTTACTTGAGATAACTAACTATAACTGATGAATTTCTATGATTTTGTATGACTAGAATGTGAGCCTAACTATAGCGTCCCTGCAAACTTTGTTTTTTTTACATGAATTTCTATGTTTTGTTTAAATTCTGTTTCCTAATTTTAACGTCACTGTAACCTTTGTTTTTTTCAGTGAACACCAATATGCACCCAGCTTTGCACCATGCATTGCCTTTGCCCGTGCACAGCATGGGTTGCTCGCAAGGGTTGGCCTACAGCCAGTCCCTGCAGCCAACCACCTAACCCTACTCTGCACACAGCCCTATGGCCGTGTGCAGCCGGACTTGGTGGCAGCCGATCTCTCTAGGTGTGAGAATAGCTTTAAGAAGATGTATCTGGGGGTGAGAGTGGGTGTGAGAGTGTATGTCTCAGTGTGAGAGTGCATACATCAGTGTTTTAGTGGGTGCATCAGTGTGTGCCTAAGTCTGTGAGTGGGTGCATGAGGGTGTCAGTGGGTCTGTGAGTGGGTGTGTGAGAGTGAGTGGGTCTGGGAGTGGGTGTGGGCCAGTGAGTGGTTGTGTGAGGGTCTGACTGGGTGCACAAGGGTCTGAGTGCATCTGTGAAAGGGTGCGTAAGTGTCTGAGTGGGGGTGGGGGTGGGAGAAAGAGATTTAAAGTGATAAAAAGAGTAACATGGAGACAGTTTTTAAGGATTTGATGTATGATATACTTAGAATGAGATATTTATGCACAATTTTAAAAGAAACTGTATTTACCATTTACAAAGAATGAGATCACCTTTTATGTGACCCATAAACATTTTTACTTAAAAAATAAAAAATAAATAAAGATGGTAACGAGTCCAGCTGGACTCAAACCTTCCATGCTCAGAGTTAAGTTCTATTCAGATTTTTTTACAAATTTTTTTTTAAGCCCTTTAAGGGCTATCTAGGACTGCGAGGGAGCCCTTTAGGGCTCCCCAGTGGTCTCAACCTGTTGTTTTTTTTTTTAAAGAACATGCCCTTTACAGGCTATCTGGAACCACGGGAAAGGTCTCAAGGCCTCCCTGCGGTCTCATTTCTTCATCTAGCAAGGAGCTGCTTTAACAGCCAACCCAAACCTTTCATCTCTGTTCCCTGCACGCAGGAACAGAGATGAAAGCTCCACTGTTTGACAGCGGGACCTACTTGACAGGTCCCGTTGTCAAACAGCAGAGTGTTTGCTGTGGCTTCAAAGCTGCAGTCAAGCCACAGCAAACAGCTATGTCCTGGGGGTGGGCACCCTGGAACATAGCAGGAGCCAGACCTGGGGGTTGGCGGTCTCCAGGGCCATCATTGGCTCCCCGAGGTCCCCCTCCAAGGTGAAGAAAGCCCCAGGGAGATGTTGGTCCCAGGGCTAATGGGGGTCCAAAACAGACCACCTTTGTATTGTTCACTTTTTGTCCCAGGGAGGGGGTGGTCCCTGGGGCAGTGGGGGGTAGAGGGACACTCAGACCATTCACACAAAATAAATGTAGCCCTGGCCAGGGAGGTGGTGGTGGTCTCTGGTGCTGCAGGGGCTGGGTGACCCCTGTATTATAAGTGTGAAGCCCCAGGGAGGTGGTGGTCCCAGGGGCCATGTGCCCCCCCCCCCCACAGTTAATTTTAATCAAGCCCTGGGGAGGTGGCGGTTCCAGGGGCTTGGGAGGAAGCAGGCGGGCCTCCCCACTCCATTAAGTATTTTTGCCCCAGGAGGTGGTGGTCCCAGGGGCACTGGGGGAGAGGCAGCCTCCCGGCACTTTATTTTAATAATGCCCCTAGAACTTGGCTCACCTGGGTGCTTAAAGTTTTGCCAGATTCGTGGATCCTCTGTGACTCTCGTGAACATTAAAAAAAAAAAAAAAAAAAAAAAAAAGTTTTTTAGCCCTGGGTTGGTCCCTCTGGGACCCCACCACCAGTGTTAAGTGGTCAGGGTATCTGTACCCTAGCCCCTTTTCTATATTCATAACTTTTTTTGTGGGGCTCAACATGGCTTATCAGCCAATCAGATCTCAGCACGAGATTAGGAAGGTTCACAAATCCTTTGCATCCCTAGATATACAAATTTGGATTTTCCTTAATTTATCTAAAACTACTGAATGGGTTTACACCAAATAACAAAAGGGCTCTTTCTGGACCAAAAGTTATCATTTGCCAAATTTGGTGTAATTACATCCAGTGGTTTTGGTGCTATCGCTATTCAATATTTCCTATGGGAATTAACATTAGAAATGCTCTAAATTTCACCCCCCACCTTTATCTCGGCCCCACCTGGACAGATCACCCATAACATTCCAGGCAGCAGCTCACATGACTGTCAAATTGTTTTGGAAATTTTCGTGAAGATTCGTCAAGCTATGCCAAAGATATAGGAAAGCAAAAAACTGCTTTTTCTGCAGAAACTAGGTCACTTCAACTCCCACACATCCTCATGGGAAGCACACAAGTAAAGCCTAGTGAGGCCTTGGTCCGAATGCACTCCCATAAGCACCATAAAGAAAGATGAGTGCAAGCCTACCTTTCTAGCTACAAAGGGAAGTTCTCATGCTTTTAGGTGCACCTGCTGCCGCAGTGGCTCCTTCAAGTCAGCATTATTCTTGGCAGAACACTTTTTACAGTTATTAATAATGACAGCGCAATGTAGCATTCTTCTGGGAAATGCATCAGACAGATGGGCCACTGAGGTAGGCAGTCATCTGTAAGGAGCAGGCTTCCCTTCCCCACTTTGCCTCTCAGTGTTATACATTCTTCCATTACCTTTGATAAGAGACAGAGGGTTAAAAATACACTGCGCTGCTTAGAAAATTTTGCAGTAAAATCGCAATTCACTAAATTCTGAAACGTTGGGGGGTCTGATTGATGACACCTGGCAGGCCTGCAGGCATTTCCTGAATGGTGTTCTGGAACACCTCTGCCATGCTTGATATCTCAAAGTTAAGTCGGCGGGATCGCCTAAGGCCTACATGGGTGGAAAATGTAGTTATATACCTTGTGTCAGGGTGTAGAGGTAGTTGGAGGTATCCCGAAAGTTGATTACGTGCGGCGACGCAGCTCCATCTTCTCGGAGCTGGGGTGGCCTCACCTGCAGGGCCTGTGGCCCTGGGGGGTCCAAATACTGCTCTGGTCCTCCTGTGGCAAATTCAGGGGCCGTCTGGGCTGCTGCTGTGATTGCACCCAAGTAGGTACTGGTTTGTTCCCCCGGAGACCCACAGAGTGCACACCTAGCCTGCGAGCTGCTGCGGTGATCGCACCCAAGTAGGTGCTGGCTTGTGTCCCTGGGGGCCCATTGAGTGCACACCTCGCCTGTGCATCAGGAAATGTCGACGGAAACTGCTGTACTTCTTTCTCCTCACGAAGGGGTGGGGGGAACAGCAGTGTTCGCTGCACCCTGTGGGTGCTGGAAAATTACACAGCACTCTTCAAGTGCTTTAAAAGGCCAATATAGCACCTCCTGCACACTGGTCCCAGGAGATACCAAGGAGCAGACAAGCAGCGCTCTTCACGTGCTGGGCTCCATGGGGGGCACTCAGGAGGACACGAGGATAGGCAGCAGTGGACAGGGAGACCAGCACCTAGGGGCGATCTCTTCTAGGTAGGGGCTCTCTCTTCAAACAGTCCAGCAATGTCAGCAAAGTCCACGTCTAGGGAGTACTGGCAGCAGGGTAACAAGCGGAAAGGCAATCCTGATTAGTCGTTTGTGCCACCCAGCAGAGGCCAGGCAGCAGGGCAGCATGCAGAAGAGCATTCTAGATGAGTCCTTTGGTGCGGTCCAGCAGTCCTTTTGAGAGAGGTTCAGTCTCCAAAACTGCTCTAGAATTGTGTGGGAAACCCCCTGTACTTATACTCATTTTGTGCAGCCGCCACAAAAAGGGGAGAATGGGTTCCAATCACTACTGACCGGTTCCAGGAGTGTCCCTTTTCTCCTCCAGCACAGGCTCCAGACATCAGTGGGGGAAAAGGAGCCCTATGTGTGAGGCCAGGGCACAGCCTTTACAAATACAGGTGTGCACCGCCTCTCCCAGCCCAAGAAGACCATTCAAGGTGCGCCTCTGTGACACCTCCACCCTCCCTGTGTACAGGCTGTCTGAAAGGTATTTACAAAGTCCAGCTGTCACTCTGCCCCAGAGGTGCAGAGAAATGCCCACTTTTCTAAAAGTGGCATTTCTATATTGGTAATAAGAAATCCACCTACACCAGTAAGCAGCATTTCTCACTAACATTTCAACCATACCAAATATGCCTATGCTACCACTCATAGATTAGACAATACCACTTAGGCATATGTTAGGGCATTCCCAATGTAATACTACGAGAAAGGCAGCACTCACAGTAGTGATAAACCACATAGGCTGTTTTTCACTAACAGGACAGGCCACACAACCAGGCACATGTCCTGCCTTTTGCTCACACAGCACCCTGCCCATAGGACTAGCTAGGGGTGACTTATATATAGTAAAAGGAGGAGTTACAGGCCTCGCAAATAAATTTAGGTGCCAGGTCCCTGTGACAGTAAACTGCGGTAGCAGGCCTGAGACAGGTTTGAAAGGCTACTTCTGTGGGTGGCACAAGCTAAGCTGCAGGCCCACTAGTAGCAATTAATTTACAGGCTCTGGGTACAGGAATACCAGTGCTCAAGGGACTTACAGGTAAATTAAATGTGCCAATGAGGTGTAAGCAAATCATACAAAGTTTAGAATGGAGAGCCCATGCACTTTAGCACTGATCAGCAGTGGTAAAGTGCCCAGAGTCCTAAAATCAACAAAAAGGGTCAGAAAAAATAGGCGGAGGACGGCAAAACATTTGGGGATGACCATGGGCCAGATTTTACAGGATATTTGTGAACTCACTCTAGACACTCACATAAAGGGAGCTGAGTTGTGCCCTCCGTATCTTGATGGGTCTTCCTGGGCTAGAATGGAGGGTTGTGCCTGTCCTTACACAATAAATCCGAACGGCACACGTTACGATTCGGTAAGCATCAATAGCTCGTAATGCATTAATTGTTTTAAAAGTCCACAATTATGACAGTCTCCAGAAATTCAAAGTGTTCTTTATTCTTCTTGAAAGTTCCCGTCCCAGTCAACATGTGTTTCATCTGGGGAATAACCCTTGACTTCTTCAGGACTTTCTTATCATGAAATAGACAATCCCAAAAGCGAGGTTTATGTTTCTGATAACCATTGAAAAAGAAAGGGGCCCTTTTGATGTTTTCTGACGTACTCGCGGACTGTAGGAAGTAAATAGAAGGATACGCGTCCATATTATTGGGGCATCCAGATAAAGATCTAGCTTACTTAGATAAGTACACACAGCCAGATTACATATGGCAGTACAATAATTATTTCAATGGTTATCTGGTGTGGTGTCCGTTTGTAGTATTTTCACTGTGTTACTGTTTGTGTCGGTACAGAAACTTTACACATTGCCTCCAAGAAAAGCCTAACTGCTTGTGCCAAGCTACCAAGTGGGGAGCAGGGTTTATCTTAGGTGTGTGACTCCCTGACCCTGACTAGAATGAGGGTCCCTACTTAGACAGGGTGTAAACCCACTGCCAACTAGAAACCCCATTTCTAACAGATATTAAGTACTGAAAGCAATCTTGAGTATTTGGACAGAATCGTCTCAGCATGACAATTTCAACAGAAGACTGTACACCAGATACTAACCTATGTACATGTGCTTGATTAGCTTCAAAAGATGGACTATCTGCAAAACGTTTTACCACAGTAAGAAGGCTGCAGGTAGTATACCCTTTAGCATCTTAATACTTTGCTTTTTTTAATGAATACTCTGTAGTGTATTTCTCACATGAGCTTTACTGTCTGCAAACATTGTGGTACAGAGTAAATTCTCTCAATAGAGAAATCACTGTTTACCGTATCACTTTTCTACTCATATCCACTTTATTTCTCAATGGTGTTTCATTGACTGTCAGGGGTTTGAAGTAAAGATTAGTAGGGCATTAGTTATATAACCGGGTATCTGAAGGAACTTGGTTTTCCCTAAACAGTTGTATACAGATTAAACACTGTGTATATATTGCACCCATTCATTGGTGAAGGATGGAAAGTTGGGCGGCGTTTGAGCAGGATGGTGCAAAGTAAAAAGGGGGTCCCACAACACTTTTACTGCAATGCATTTTTAGTCGCAAAACCGCTGGACTGTAATGAAATTTCATACCAATGTAGATTAGACTATGTAGATGGTTAGTGTAAGTGATGTTATGAAGTGGTTATGAAGTTAGAAGGGCCAACAACTTAGTAATATCTGGGTAGCACAATACTTCCAAAAGTATCAAGAAAGCTCAAACATTAAACTAGACAGTATATGTAAAGTTACAGATTTACTACATGAACAATTGAAAAACCCATTTATGGTCACATGCTAATGAAAACCTATGCACAAATACATAAGAAATAGAATGCATCTTAATCTACTTAAGTTTTCTTTCCATGCTCTATGGCTCACAAAATAAAACGATGCTCACAAGCCAAACATGCATGGTAAAGGCATGGATTTTAATGTCATACGACTCTATCCTTCAAGTTAATACTGCAGGTTGGCTCAAGTTACTCTTAGACGGTGCATTTCTCTAAAAGTTTTCTGTGAGTAGCTTTGATTTACTCCTGAAATTCAAACTGAATAAAAGTCACACTCGCTCATGGAAAAAAACCTGACTAGAACTGGAGAGTCCTCATTATAGGTGGGTCACTAAAATCCCCATCATTTCCCCACCCCAGAAGTACCTTTACCAGCGCCCTGGGTACTCTAGGGTGGGACAATAGCAGGTATTAAATGTTTGTGGGAAGTAACGTGATAATCTGTGCTTCTGTTCCGATTCCTGCATGTTTTCCCAAGGAGGTTCACACAAATTTCAACTGCAGAAATCTCTGTGTGAAAAACAAAATGTATAATTCTTAAGGACCTGATTCCCAGTTTCTGGGCTCATCGGGATTGTGAGGCCACTGGTAATGAGGACCGAAATTTTGCAAATTTCACTTGCAGCTTCGTTAATGATCAACTGACTTTTTGATAATTTCCTTCTCTATCAACGTATAAGACTTTAAATTACTGTTTATACGACTTCAATGTTTTGCCTTTGAAAACACTGTATAGATTTCAAGAACCATCCCACTTTAACATTTTCTAAAAATAATATAGCAAACAATAATAGCAAATGCAATGTAAATGGTAAATGCAATAACTAATACTTTTATGCCTCCCAACCAGTTAGAAACCAATGTTTGTGCAGAGAATCTATAATTCGAAAAAAATACTTTCGAGTTAGATTGCCTTTTGAATTGAATTAGAAATAATAATATTTAGTTTGCATTCTTGAAAAAGCATACCTGCGTACTCTTTTGCTTCATCGCACTTGGAACACTCTTTAGCGCCTTTATCGGAATATGTATTTCTGGGACACATTTTACAACTGGGTGAACCTGGTTGATCAGAGTATGTACCAGGTTTACAAGGAAAACATTCCGATGTGAAGGAAACTCCTGTAAAATAAACACAGACACCATGTAACGCTTTCTAAATAACAGCATGAACTGCTTGCACATGTGCACGGCTCAAGATACAGAAATGGCAGGGCAGGACCCAGGGGTGGACAGTGTCCCTATTGTAGAGGGGCACTTCTTCACGCCCAGCTCGAGGCCAGGGAGTTCAAGATGAGTCATGCCATCCCCCTTGTGACCCTAAGCTAGAGGTGGGAAAGCCAGAAATGTGCAGAGCCGAGCCCTGAGCCTGGCTAGGCCCCTAGACAAAGCATAAGCAGATCCTTCAAAATATTTGACGTTTAAATTACACAGCAAATGTTAAGTAAAAAAAAGACTTTCAAAATGTAAAAACATACGGTTCTTACATTTGGAAGAGTTTTAATTTAGCACATCATTTGACAGCAGCGCACTGAATTTCATTTATTTAAAGTGACATTTTTAAGCATTTTTAAACATTAACTTGGAAACATGCATTAACTAAAAAAGCGATCCTGAGAGATGGGTCAGTTGTCATGAGCCCTCCAACATATGGCAAAAATTGGTGCTCTAAATGGAGAAACATAATATACATTTTTAAATGGGTGACATTCAAGTTTCTCTGATGTATATCGATCAACGAAAGCTACCTCACTCTATCACACAATTTGGTGTATTGGGGGAAGGTGGGATACAAATCCAGCTACCCTGGTTCACATGATGAAAATTTGATGCTGGAATGATATTGTCTTCTCTGTCTCGTTTAATACCGAACGACTGAGACTTCTGTCAAGATCTAAAGAGTACAATGAGTCAAATACAGAGACTGACAAGTGAATAACCGGAGCAGCAGCCCAACAGCTCTGTGAATACAATTACAGACTAAGACAAAGAGGTGTTGAAGAGAGCACAATGTTTCAACACGTCCTCGGTGAGACACACTGATGTGCAGAGCTCAGATGCAGAGGTTAATGTACATGCGTTTGAACTAGTGAAAAACGTTTTAGATGGAAAACACAGTTTTCAATGTTATAGTTGCATTCATTGGTCCGTGCTTATCAGTATTTACATTTCACATACTTGTATTAAGCAGGGAAAGAGAAATGTCTGTTAGACCTGACAGCGTTGTAGTGGTTATCCCCCAACTTTTGCCTGCCTCCCTCCATTTCTCCGACACTGTTTTTGCTGGTTTTAGGACTCTATGCACTTTACCAAAGCTGACCAGTGCTAAAGTGCATGTTCTCTCTCCCTTAAACATGGTAACATTGGTTCCTATCCAACTGACATATTTAATTTACCTATAAATCCCCAGTAAAAGTGCCCTATATGTGCTTAGGGCCTATAAATTAAATGCAACTAGTGGGCCTGCAGCACTGATTGTGCCACCCACATAAATAGCTCCTTAACCATGTCTCAGGCCTGCCATTGCAAGGCCTGTGTGTGCAGTTTCACTGCCACTTCGACTGGACATGTAAAACTACTTGCCAAGCCTTAAACTCCCCCTTTTCCAAATGTAGGTCCCCCCTAAGGTTGGCCCTAGGCACCCCATAGGGAAGGGTGCTATATAAATAAACAGCAGGACAAGTCAAGTACTTGTGTTTTACATGTCCTAGTGAAAACTCACAAATTCATTTTCCACTATGTGAGGCCTGCTCCTCTCATAGACTAACATTAGAACCGTCCTAATTTACTTTTAAGTGACAGATTATGCTCTGGAAGCAGTAGCCCTGTCATGTTTAGTATGGCCAGAATGGTAATAGAAAATCCTGTTTACTGGTGAAGTTGGATTTAATATTGCTATTTTAGAAAAGTCATTTTTTACAAAGTGGGCATTTTTCTGCACTTACTGCCATCTGTGCCTTTCAGCCCATCTCCAATCCATGTCTGGTTTGTGCTGGTTGACACTTCCCTTGTGCATTCCACCCAGACAGCCATAAACACAGCACACTCAGTCACATCTGCATTCATCTGCATACTGAATGGGTCTTCCTGGCAGACAGGAGTGGGTTAAAAGGGGAACTTGCACACTTCAAAACCACTCTTTGAAGTTTCCATCACTTCAAAGGCATTTTTGGTTATATATACTTGGTCTCTGAGCCCCACCAAATCAGACACTTCTGGATCTACACCTGGACTCTGTCAGGCTACCCAAAGGACTGCTTTGCTGAGAAGGACCTGCTGCCCTGCTTGTTGCCCTGATGCCTGCAGGCCTCTAACTCTGCTGGAAGGACTCTGTCTTCCCCACAAGTGCTCTTCAAGGGCTTGGATTGAGCTTGCCTCCCGTTCCGAAGTCTCAGGGCCACAAAAACTTCACCCCAGGGAAGAAACATCAATGCAACACCTGCAGAAATCAACAGAGCACCTGCCTTGTGGCTGAAAATTTGCCTAATCGGCTACCAGGTGGAAGCAGCGCCTACTCCTTCATACCAGCACATCAAGGATTTCCAATGCATCGTCCCTGGGCATCAAAATACCCACGCATCGTAGTGAGGTACTAAGGCTGCGCTCCTGGAAATTGATGCATCACCTTGCAGCATGGGAAGAAGCAACACATCATCTGTGCCGCCCCGGAAAATCCGACGCACTGCCTTATTTTTTTAATGCATCTCCTCCGCTGTGGCCTCCCGTGCGTCCCAGGTACTGTGTGTTACAAGGAAACACCCACTGACTCTTAAGGTTTGAGACTCCTTTAAACAGGAATATTTCAACTTGTGCATTTTGGATTTTTGTCATTTTTATCTTATTTTATTCAGATAAATATCAATTTTTCTAAACCTGTGTGGTGTATTTTTGTGATTGCACAAATACTTCACACATTGTTTTCTAAGTAAGGCCGGCCTGCTGTGTGCCAAGTTACAAGAGTGTGAGCACAAGATAAATTGGACTGTGTTGTGACTTACCCGGTCTAGGATTGTGGTCCCTACTTGGACAAGGGTGTATACCTCTGCCAACTAGAGACCTAATTTCTGTCCTAATTTCTAATTTCCTGTCTGTCTTTTATTTTGACAAGCCATTCCCCTTGGTCAAAGTTCACACCAGAGCTAGGCACTGGACCCAAGTCTAGCCCCAGCCTTGCTTGACTCACCCTCTTTTACCTTGTGCCAAGGTTGTACCTATAACAGCTAAGCAAGGAGCAGTCATATTATTTGCAGACCATAACTGTGTTTATTGATGAACAAACTTATGTAAAACAGCACTAATGACAAGGTTTCTAACTTCGGATATTGCATCTCACAATAGTGGGGTAGGTTTACTCTGTCTCTGGTAGCCCTTTAAGCCAGCAAATAGTGGACATTGAGGTTAAACATCTCCAACCTAGGAATGAAAACGGAACCAAAGAAGGCACTAAAAAGGAATTGGTTTTCTTTAGAAGGGTGAGACTTTCAAGTTAGCATGTGAAATTCCCCTCTCTGCAGTGTCACCCCAAAACATTTTGCCTTTTACCCTCCACTTTTGCTGAATTAGTTTTTGTTAGCCTTAGGACCCTGAGCACTTTACCACTGATGACCAGGGTTGACGTGGATGTGCTCTCTCCCTAAAACATGGTTTGATTTATACATCCACCATTGGCATTCTTTATTTACTTGTAAATCCCTAGTACAGTGCACTACTTGTGCCCAGGCCCTATAAATTAAATGCTACTGGGGGAACTGCAGCACTGATTGTGCCACCCACACAAGTATCCCCTAAACATTTCTCAGGCCTGCCATTGCAGCTTGCATGCAGTATTACACTGCCATGTCGACTTGGCATTAAAAATCCCTTGCTAAGCCTTAAACTCCATTTTAATTAAATAAAAGCCACCCCTCTGGCAGGCCTTAGGTAGCCTATAGGGCGGGGTGCTATGTTATTAAAAGGCAGGACATATACGTTTAAGTTTGACATGTCCTGGTAGTGAAAAACTCCCAAATTCATTTTTCACTACAGAGAGACCTACTCCTCCCATAGGAGAACATTAGGGATTCCTTATTATAGTCAATAAGCTGAAATTCCTAATTGAGCACTTAGTAGTAGATATGTCATGTTTAGTACCTATTAAATTGTAATAGTAAATCCTCTTTAATGTTAAACTTGGATTTAGTATTACAATTTTTGAAAATGCTACTTTAAGACAGTTGGCATTTTTCTGCTCTTAAGCCCTACGTGCCTGCAGCCTATCTCCAATACATGTCTGGGAAGCAGCTGGACTTTATGCATTCCCTCTACACAGTCACACGCAAAGGGAGCTTAGGTGTGACTGATGGACCATCAACATCCTGATAGCCCATCCTAGGCAGGATGGAGGGAGGGAGGGGCTGACACATCTGAAACGGTAGTGGTCTGCTTCAACACAAAGGTCTGCATAACCCCTATAGTGAGTCTGGAGCCAGGATAGGGAGAAAGGACTTCTGCGCACTTCAAAGACCCTTTCCTTGAAGTCACCCCCACTTCAAAGGCAGAACTGGGAATACCTACTGGACCTCTGAACCCTACCAACTCAGTACAATAGCTGACCTGTGAAGAACTCTGCCAGGAATAAGGACTGTTGTGCTACTACAAGGACTGCCACTCTGGAATGCTGCTCTGGGGGAACTGCTTTTCTGCTGTGCTGCCCTGCTGCCACTTACCCTGCTGAGGAAGGACTGAGCTGATCTCACTTGAACCCAGAGTGACTCCAAGGGCTTGTTGGCTTTCCTCATGTACTTCTGAAGTCCCTGGGACACACAAGGCTTCAACTCATCATCACACCCAACACCTGGACTTTGCTGGCTGCAAGTCTTGCTCTGCCAAATGGTGCTAATCCAGTCCTAGGCCCTGGAAAGTTGGTATAAAGTGTTGCAACTGCCAGAAGCTGTGAATCGATGCTGTTGCACCAATTGGAAGGGTGTATCTCCATTGACACTGGCGCATTGCCCCTGCTGTGAGGATCCATGACATCACATCCTCGCTCCTACAGGGATGGGGAGCATTGCATTGCTGACATCTTGATGCATCGTCTTCATTCCCAATGCATCTCCAACTATGGGCAGCTCATAGCCAACTCACTGCCTCCCTTGCTCCTCGCATTTTATTCTCAATGTCGACCCATCTCCAAACCCAGGTACTGTTTCAGCATACAAAAGCTGGTCTCTGTATCCAACCCATGCTCCATCGCAGTTGGCCTGACTTAAGATTCAGGCCGTCTAGCGAGACCAGATAGCCCCCGGCTGGCACTTTGTGCTTCTAAGCACTACAACTAAGTTTTTTTGTTTTTTTAATTCATATCTCGACTTCTACTTATTGAATTTTGGCTGTATTGGTCTCATATTGTCCATACAAATATAATCTATTTTTCTAATTTGGTGTGGGTTTTTTTTGTGGTGTTTATGCTGTTTGGAGTGCTGCACAAATACTTAGCACATTGCCTTTTGAGTTAAGCTTGACTGTTCTGTGGCAAGCTACCAGAGGGTGAGCACAGGTTAACCTAAGGAGTTTGTGAGTTACCCCAACTAGGATTGTAGTTCCTGCTGTGACAGGGTGTTTACCTCTGCCGACTAGAAACCCAAGTTCTAACAGCATGTATTCCTGTATTCCTAGATCTTTTATTTCTCGATCATGTCCAGATGTGCCTAACAGGTGAGTGGAATACAGACAAAGAAAAACAGACCAATCTGAAATTATCCTTGCAGCTCCACTGGGTGAGCATCTGTGGTCTCCCCATGAATACCAAAAATAGTAACATAATACTGAATATATTCATAGAGTCCTTCCCTCATAGACAGTGCAGAGTGTGTTCCATTGTTCTGTGTGCTTTTATATGCTATGAAGCCTTTATATGCTCTCTACCTCCTCCTGTATGTCCCTTGTCTTCACAATTCTCTATGCCCTCTCATCCAAGTGTGAGTTCTTTGAACTCTGAACCACCATATTTGCAGTCTCAGTGCTGACAGCTCCAGTTGTTTATCCCATACAACACTGTATACAATACTCCACAGAGTCAACCCTTGCTAATTATTAGGCAGCTTTCATGTCAATCTAAGTTGCCTTGTTCTTATTATTGGTTCTTCTCCCTTTCTTTGTTTTACATGTCCATATGAGCTTTTTGGTTTCACCGTCTCTATATTCATCATTTGCCCAACAAACAATTGCTCCCAAAGTGACATAAATGGCTTCTTATTACTACTGGCATGAATATATTTTATGTTTTGGATTATTCTTTAAATTGCATCAAGCTTGCAATAAGTGTGACCCTATAATTTTGGAATCACAAATTGGCCTCGAGTTTACATTGGGAATGGAAGGAAGAAACTAATCTAAGACAGCCAAGGGTCTCTCAACGAGAGACATTTGTTCCTGTTGGCCGAAGCCAAGTTGTTGCTAGCAGCAGTTGTCAGGCTACCTAAGTAGCAGCTATGGTTCAAGAAATTCCTTGGTTCTAATTAGCAGCCTGGGGATGGAGGAAGGGAGGATAACAGAGCGACAGGCCAGCAGCATTAAGAAGTCTGCACTTCTCAAAACTCAACCATGCCTAGAGACCACTACACCAACCCCAGGCAGCAGCAAGTCCCATGCCTCAGACTTTTTCCATTCTGCGCACAGGGCAGACCCTGCACATAGACAATATTTGTGTCTTAGTTGGATTTTCCTTGGAAAACAAGTATCTGCATTGCAAACCAGTATCACATGTGTACACATACAACAGTAGCATAACTAAACTTGAGGGGGAACCCATGCAAAGTACATGGAGGGGGCTCCCCCACCCAGCCCACCACTTTTGCTGAGGGCTCCCCTCCCCCCAGGAGCTGGGAGACCTCCCTTGCACTGTGGGGGCTGATGGGGCTTATGTGGGCTACTGGCATGCAAGTGAGACGGATTGGCAATGCATGTTGCTCTCTGAATTTCATCTGCTGCTCTCTAATCTTTCCTCTGTGTTTCATGACCCCACTCCTACATGGTCTCATACTTAATGTTTTGTGTATTTTGTGTCCCTTCTTTGCCATACTCTAATCACTCAGCTACTTTCCTTGAACTCTATCTGTGGACTCAGTCAGCTCTCTTTTTCTGAACTTTCTGACCCATTTCGCTCGAAGAACTCAGGAACCATTTTTGTGTTTGCCTTGAGGTCCTGGCTACTTATTAACTCATGAAATACGCTTTCCACCCTCATTTCTTTTTATTAACTATTTGTTGTTCTCCGTCTGCATTTGATCCTGCTGTGTGTTTCCCCATGTGTGATTTTTCAGGTCTACCCAACAAGCCCAAAACCCCACAACGTTTTAGTGGCACTCTTTTATTCCTTGAAATGCTCAAGGGGAGTTGGTTTTTATTTAGTTTCATCCAGGTCTCACTGCTCCCACTAGGTCTCATGCTCGGCATGTGTGGGTCTTGAATCTGAAAACCAGTGTTGCAGGTCATGCCATACAGCCTCCTTTCTCTCTAGGGATGGGACTCATCTGCCACACTTCTTTCTGCTTCAAAACTGGTGGGCTCCAGTTGGCTGGGACTGGACTACTATTCTGCACGCTGTTGAGTGATTCTTTCTAGTTACCAAACATGCACATTTCACTTCTTTCCTTTTCATCATCGTAAACTCTGCAGGTTTATGTGACTGTTTTCATTTTTCACCATGCATCCTTTTTTGCTTTTTCTTCTGAATTTTCCATATCAACATGGTAAGGTTTTCTACCACCTCATCTAACTCATGTGCATTACCATTTTTACTCTGTAACCAAGTTCTTCCAAAGTTCCTTTGGCTTCTGCTAAATGTGTTTCAACCCCCAGTTTCTTTCTATTGCCTACTGCCCACTGTCTTGCCCACTTCTCCTGGCAAGTCTGACTTCCACTTTGTTTGTTTTTTGTTCTACTGTTGGAGTTTACTTCTGGTGGGCTTAAGAAAACCTGCTGAGAAGTAGGCATTGGCACTCGCCTTCACTTGTGAGAGAGTGTTCTTTCCTCATCTCTTTGTGGTGGTCTTCTGTGACTGTTCCTTAATTCTAGTTTATCAGCTCAATTGAAGGTAATACAACAGTACTCTAGCAGACTCCTCAACTTTCCTCACACCAAAAACAACCACCACCACCTTTGGTTCTTGTTTTTTTTTGTTGTTTTTTTTAGGAACTACATCCAACAGATCAATTTCACATCCCATTTTTAACACACTAATAGTGAATATATCTTTAGTCAATATTAGTGTAATAAAAATGGAGGATGTAGCCATGATGCCCATAAGGTCAAGCCACACATTTGTTCTTCAATGATCAGATTTATTGAAGAATATTATTGGATCCCTGGATAGAAAACAACTTTTTGTCAGTTAACAGAGTTTGCCAATTGTCACTGTAACAACTTTATTATATAGTTAGTGTCACTGGATGGGTGGGAAAAAAAATACGCAATCAAAGGTCAGGAAACTATCTGTTGTAGGTTAAGATTTTCTAGCCAGATTTTGTTGTAGGAGGGATTAGAAATCAGAAATTAAAAATCAGATTTAGTTCACTAGATATTTCACATACATAATTTTTTTTTAATGAATATGTAGCACAATCTGTCAGTTAGTAGCCCGCAAAGTAAAAAGTGGTAAGTTTGGAATTGGACAACCACTTTCTAAAATTTTAGTATCTCTTTTTATATAAAAATTAGAAAGATTATTGACTAAAATACAAACATAACCCACGAATACTGATATTGTGCCTCTGTTCATCTTTTTTCACAAATGTACATTGAAATATAGATGAACTGTGAATCAGAAAAGGCTGCTGAAGGATAGTGTATCTTCGCTTTCCATATATTTTTCTTCCAGGTCCAACTGCATGGCCAGAAATTTTGGCGAGCTAAAGACAGGAGTATAGATAGCAGAAACGAGGTTGGGGCCAGTTTGCTAACCATGAGAGGACAGCTGAACCTATACTCTCCTGGTAGGTAAACAGACATTAAGGAATTTGTTTGCTTGCTAAACATTATACTCAAAATTAGAACACTATTATTTTGTTTTTTATACCTCACAGATACCAATTGCGGGGTGAGAAAAAAAAAATCAATAGGACAGATACTATTAATCTGCAAAGAAAAAACAAAAATGGAAACTAGTACTACCACATGGTGAGTGAATTTAACCCAACCAATGAATATGATAAGTTCTAGAGTGTCAAGAGGAAATTTCCTTTGGGTATGAAAATGAGTAGGTTATAAACCGAACATAATACCTATTTTCTTTCTACATGGAGTTATTTTAGGGAGACTATGAAATTCCAATCCTCTGAATAATGGTGATTTCACAATACTTGAGTTGGATAGTAACCAACCCAGCTAATTTAATGAGGATCAATCTTTAATTTGGCTGGAGTTTGGGCTTTATTTGTTATCATTAATTTTGGGTAGACAAAAGTTCCTTTTGAGCATGCTCATCTTACATCTATTGATCCCCAACAGTTACAGTTCACAGGATTATATACCTTGTTGAGGCTTCTCACCAATGCGTTTAACCCCACTCTTTGGAACAACAATATCTTCTGATTATAAATAAGCCTTCTCAACTAAAAGTGATTCTCCCATTGTGATCTGGAGTTAGTACATACAACCTTTCTCCACGTTGTTTAGGAGCATAAAAGTTCCATGGGGTCATACATCAGATATCTTATCCTAGATATTAACAGTTTATATTAATTTTATTAGGCAAAAGGCCAATTCCGTAATATAAAACAGTCAAAAAGGTGAATTAAAGCTCTATGATTTTAGAGAAAAAAGTGAATGATAATGAGGTAAGTGAATTATTATTTCTGCATTTATTGACTTCTAGATCTCATGTATAAAATTTGTCTGGATTCTAAGCATAGATGAACTTCATTGAAAAGATAATGATTTAGTGATGAAGTAACATTGAGACAAGAATCACCCTTTAATATAACTGATATAATAATTGTATATATTTGTAACAATATACTACAAAGATAAGGAAGGACACATTGTTAAATAGATTATTATAAACAATCTGAAGTCTGTTTAATCAAATAAAGATTAGTTTCCTCTCTCTTGGAAAGGGATCATACAACGGTAATGATTGAATAAGATTCTAAATGATTGAAATTGTGTTTGGAGTTGTTAAAAATGTCCTGTGCTAACTGATGGTCCGAGTCGTATATCAAAAAAAATGTACGACTTAATTTATTGGAACTGGCTCTTCATAAGAATATTTTAATTACACTTAAGCCCCCAAGAAGACAACAGAATTTGATATTAAGCTTTTCTTAAGAGGCAAAAACAATATTATTCACTAACATTGTTGGGTATCAATGAACATACTTTTTGTAATATTTATGTGGTTTGTGTATTTTAAGAGATGCTTGTAATTCTTTTTGGCCTTGAAAAGGAAGGTTACCTCACAAAACGTGTTGGCTGGTTTTGGGATTATGTTTGTTTGGACATTGCACTGAATCAATATAACCAGAATGGATGTGTGAATAAAGAAACTACTGTTCTTTAATGAAACTTCATAGTATGACATCTTTGGTGTGGATGGATTACAACTCCCAATAATTATTTTGCCACCTTGGAGGACAGGGGTAGTAGAGCAAATGCTGGCATCCTAATTTGATTCCTGGTGACCACAAAATGATCCCTGGAGAGTGTCTCATTTTCATTGTTGTATTTCCATTGATGCACAATAGAAAATTTTTGCGCTGGGCAGGAGAGTTGCACTTTATGTGTGACAGGTGCCAAGTAAGGTTCTAGGGAAAATATAACATTTATTAGTTATACAGTGTTTTTAGGCATCCAATAAGCGGACACCAGCCAAATCACCTAGAGATCCCTTTAGTTAATTTGCTATCCACACACGAGGTGCCTTCCAGCATAGAGGATTCCCAGGATTTTTGCAATTGAATGGCAAATTTCCTTCACACTAAAATTCTTACTATTTACAAAGAATTTGACTGCCTTAACTCGGAGTCCCATATTGCCTTCCAGCTGGACATAAATGCTAAGTTAAGTCCATCAAAGACTAGGATCACTAGAGAGCGCCTGACAGCTCTCTTTTCTTGTTTTACCTCTCTCACACTTTAACTGATGGAGTGTTACCTCCTCATCACAAAATCAGGCTCTCCTCCTAAACCTTACCTTCTCAAAATTCGTGAGTTAGAAGCTAACATCTTACAGTAAACCTGAAAAAGCCTATTACCTCTGTTTGCTACCCTCAACCTTGGAAAAAGCTACTGTGAAGCCTCTTCTTAAAAAACTATTCTCGACCCCTCCGATCTAAGCAACTATTGGTCTATTTCCCTGTTGCCTATACCCAGTAAAATATTGAATAAACATCTCAATGCCCAGCTGACAGCTCATTTCAAACAACATCAACTGCTGGATGCTTCCCAGCTTGGATTCAGGAATAACCATGGGACCAAGACTGTATTGGTATCAGCAGTCAACAATGTTCGATCCATGGTGGATGCAGGGCAGGCTGCAGCCTTAATCATTTTGGATCTGTCCACAGCTTTTGATACCATCTCACCAACCCTGCTGGTTGATCGCCTGTAGGAACTAAGGGTCTCAGACTCAGCACTGAAGCCCTTAGCATCCTTTCTGAGTGATAGGCTGCAGACAGTTATTGTGGATGAGTTCTGATCGGAGTCCATGGCTCAGCCGTGTGGGGTCCCTCAGGGCTCTTCATTGAGCCCTGTATTATTTAAAGTATATAATTCCTCACTGGTGAAGCTTATACTGTCCTTTGGGTTTCAAATAATTGTGTTCATCTCTAAGGACATGGAGGCAATTGCCACCAAATTTAAAAACCACATGCAGGCAGTGGCCAACTATATGGGAAAAAAACTACCTCAAACTTAATGGAGGCAAGACTGAGGTCTTGATCCTTGGCAGCCAACCATCCATATGGACCCATCTGTGGTGGCCCGATATTATGGGTGCATTAGCCACACTGACAGATTCTGCAAAGAACCTTGGAGTACTGATTGACAAAAACTTATAATTTGACCTTCAGGTTAATTGGACAGTTTCGACCTGTTCTTGGATGTTCAGGACTCTTAGGAGTGTGTTTCCTTATATTTCCCTCCTGGCATGTAAGTAAGTGGCATTGGCACTTATCTCATCCAGGTTAGAATACTGTATTGCACTCTACCTGGCTACCAACAGGACTGCTATAGCCAAACTGCAAAATGCTGCAGCAAGATTGATTCTTGATGTTCCCAAATCTCAGTCAGTTTCAGCGGGGATTCTGAAGCTCCAGTGCTTACCTGTGAACAAATGTATCACCTTTAAAGCTTCATGTATCATTCACAAGACAGTGCACATCATTGAATCGGGAGAAATTGAAGACATTTCAATGGTATATTCCCTCCAGACAGCTTCAATCCTCAAGTCAAAATCTTTTAATAATTCCTAAAAAAAGTCCACATCCGGCCTATAGAACTCCTGTGCTTGCTCAATCACCAGTCTTCAGGCTCACGCTCAATTCCATAAAGCCTTAAATCCTGTATTTTTACTCTTCAACGGATGCTCCTGTGCTTGTTGCGTGGAATTCATTTTCCCCCTTCATCTCCCCTCCTTAGGACTAACTGCTATCAACGCCTTGACGCCTTTGGGCATTTGTTTGCTGTCAATAAACTTTTTACATTTCATTTAGTTGTAAGAGTAGGCTAAGTTTCCAACATTCTCTTACCACATCAAACACGGTGCATAGAAGTTAGGGATACAGCTAGAATTCTATAAAATGGTAACATTTGTAGACAGCAACTCAACTTAAAAAACAACCTACTTTTATTGTGATTTACCTTCAATTGTGATGTTCTTCAGCAGGACAGGTTTCACCACTTGTGAACCCATAAGAATACCAGTTGTTCTCCAGTACAAAATGTTGGTCCCTGCTTTTAAAGGAACCTGCAAAAGACACAAACATACCGATAAACCACAACATCCCAAACCATGAGGCTCTGTAGATTTAACAGACATATACAAACCCATAAAACATTTTCTGTATTTCGCAGAAATTACAACATAATGACAGCCTTTGTAGAACTTCACCACAATTGCCCACTGTGTAGTTAGTAACCTCTTAATTTGTGGTAAAGCACAACCATGGCACTGAAATTGCAATTAGGGCACACAAATAGCTGAGCATTACAGGAGAAACTCTACATATCTCAAAGGTTAGCCAGTGCAATCCGCGTAATCAACAATCTATTCATGAAAGCTGATCATTCTAATTGCAATGAAGTCCCACTGTTAGCTCTGTCTTGCTGACACTAGCTTCACCAATCTCTGGTCATTTTTAGCCAGAATTTGATTTATAAAAAAGAAGACCCCATTTTATCTGAAACTCTGTACATTAACAGCATAATTACTGTTCTCCTTTTTCTTTGCTACATTCAATCAAATGAGCATTTCATTGTCACTTACTATTTTCAATAAACCTTTGCCAGTTGTAAAAAAAAAAACTGTGTTTTCATCTTAACTGCACACAAATAAATATGTATTATAAAAAATGCATAACTGGTACAATCCTATACTACCACTTCAGCATTCTGCTGACATTTGAAAATCCTCAGCCTTCATGTTTATATATTGACCACTACCCATTAACTATCCCGTATATTGCCTAAAAAAACGTATGTTGAAAGTGAGTAAAGTTGACCAATATGATAACTGTGGTTTTGCCCTCACCTGGCATTGCCTGAGAATGCTTAAAATTAGATGTGTTTTAGAAACGTATTGATTATGTTACAAGTGTGTAAAAGGCTGTATGACTGCATGTCTAACTTTTTGGACTACACCTGTGCAGCACTGGTAAAAATGGTCATTGTGTGCTGCCAGATGATGGCGAGTATTTGATGCTGCAGGTGTGCATGTATGATGGTTGGTGTGAGTTTTTCCAATGTACGTGTGTGAGTCTATAATGGTGACTGTATGGGTGTGTGATGTTGGTTGTGTGGACATAATGGTGGATGAGCAGGCATATGATCATCTGCTGGTGTAAAATGTTGGTTGTGTTGACATGATGGAAGCTATGGTGATGTGTTGGAGGTGTGTCAATAAAAGATGGTGGGTGTGTTGGTGTATGATGGTGGCTCTGTTGGCATTTGAAATTGGTTGTGTTAACAAATGATTATGGGTGCATAGGTGATGGCTGTGATGGTGGTGGTTCTGTTGATGTATATTGAAGGGTATTTAAACGTATGATGGGTGTGTTGGCATATGATATTAGTTGTGTGAACGTGATAAAGATGTAAAGATGTATGAAGATCAGTGTGTTGGGGTATTATAATGACGTCTGGACATATGATGGTGGTTTTGTTAATGTATGGAAGTGCTAGCATATGCTTTTGGTTGCATGAATATATGATTATGAGTGTATTGGAGTATGTTGGTTTGTGCGTCTCCTACAATGGTTGTAGTGTGGATTGAAGGCAGTGGGCATATTGGCGTTTGTAGTGATTGTATACATGGATGCTATTTGATGTGGAATGTTGCCGGTGTTGCCATGTGTTGTTGTATGATGGTGAGTGTGATGGTATTGACAGTAGCCAACACCAGACCTGTTGGCTTTGCCCATGTTTGCACAGGCATTACATTTGTGAATCCTCTGATGGAGTTGTGAATCCACAGGGGATTCTTGATCTAACAGTCCAGATATCTCTAAAATGTTACTGCTTAATACCCAGACCAGAACATTTTTTAAACACTCATTTTTTTAAAACTAGTACATTGGTTTGCACAAAACTCCATAAAGGCACGTCCTTGAGTTAAATTTTATTTACATACTAAGTTCTGTGTAATTTTGTTTAGCTGTTTTTTCTATATGAGGAGCAATAGATGCTCTCAGTTTTAAAATGGGAAATATCACTTTTAGAACTTCTTCCCCCCCCCACTGTATTTTTAAGCCCACGCTTGATGGAACTGCACAAAGCTAGCCATGAAAAACCCACAGTGAATGTATTTTTTTTTAAAAGTTTTGTGAAGATTGGAATGGTGGCAAAGGTATTAAGAAAAATAAATGCCTTGTCTTAGGGAAGTCTGACTCAACCATTACTACACTCTCTACTCGAGGACCACTAAGTAACTTGCTAGAAGACTGAAAACCATCCAGAACTCGGCAGCCAGATTCATCCTAAACCTCCCACACAGAACTCGCATCACACCACACCTCGGGCAGCTACACTGGCTCCTGATACACAAATGTTCTCCATTGAAACTCCCCACATACACATTAAAGGCACTACATAGCTCAGGCCCTATGTACCTGAACAGTCACATCTCCTTCCACCAACTATCCAGACACCTCTGCTGTGTAAAATGGCTACTCGCACACATCCCATGCATGCACAAAACAAGATCAGAAGGCCCAGAGTTCTCTTACATCACTTCTAAAGTGTGGAATAACCCCCTACTCCACATCAGAACCACCTCCAAGCTGAAGACATTGTTTTTCAATTAACAAACCTACTATAGGTAGGGTTAGGCTAACACGTGCTCAGCATTATGATCCCCGTGCAGATGACTTTGCACAAATACACATAACATAACTACAAAGGCAATATCCACACCTCTGTAAGATATGTCTATGCACAGCATTAATCATTAATCCCTTATGTTATGGGCCTGGGCCTACTTATAAAGCCATCGAATGTTCCTGGTCACATCATAAACTCACTGGTCAAAGGGCAGGTGGTTTGTGAATGTAATCTGAAGCCCGAGATGACAATATAAAAGTATATTACACGTGTTACTTTTTATGTGCTTTTTATATTACATGTTTATTTGTATTGACGTTAGCATGTCAAAATTGTTTGTTCCCCAAACATAGGCACTTTTACACAGAAGGTGAAATGCAGAGCTCTTTGGTTGCCTATGTTAAATAGAAGAAAACAGTTTCATTATGGAGTTCGGGGTGTATGGATACATGCTCTGGGTGTGCAAATTCACACAAAGGAAAACCAACTTCATAACTTTAATTTGTCTAAGCTGAAGCCAATAATGTTAAATACCAAAGGCAAAATGTTCAAAAAGTATTTCAAAGCTTTCTATTGATCAAGAAGGTAGCAGGCAAATTTTATTTACTGTTCTCAGTAAATGAATACGACTTTGCACAAGAAAGAATTGTTGAGACAAGCACATGTTGATCAGGTGCCGTGCACGCGCTGAACACATCTGACCATGGGACTCCAATGTAATTAACTATCTTATTCTGAAAAGACACGAGTGTTTTCCATCGATAGTTGAAAAAGTAATTATACATTTGAATCTCTCCAGGCCAGGACATATCGAGCTCACATTATCTTTAGGTTTGCAACAAACATAATTTACTACAGACAATTTCATCCTATAGCAGAAAAGATGCCCATGAGTCACAATTTGAAGCGGTTTTTATTTTTTTTAAATGATATGAGAAGTAAAACAACCACCAGAAATTGCAAGTTGATGTACGCATACCGAATGTTCTTCCCAGTCTCCGTGATCAGTAAGTTTAATCCACTTGTCATTCGAGGACTCCAGATCTTGGCACTGATCGTTCTGAATCTGAGAATTGTAAACAACAACTATCATTAAATACATGTTTAGCCAATTTGCATAATTAAGAATGTAGTTATATTTCGAGCTGTTTCCTTGAAGTGGCTGACCGATCCGTGATAATACTATAGCACTTTCTTCAACAATAACTTTGCTACTTTTTATAATTTTATGGTAATACAACTATAAATGGTAAAAATCCAACTATTCTTTCAAGAAGTATATTCATTTAAAATTCCTATATGTGCTTAGTTTTCTTCTTTTTAATAATGAGAATTTGCAAAGTATCTCTGTGACTCATATGCTATGGACCTAACTATAAAACAAAATGAGAACTTCGGGAGTGGAGAAAGGAGGCAGAGTTCCTCCTCCAGGTATCACCTTTAAGGCTCACACTCATTTTTGACCCTCTCTTAGTCATAATGTTAAGTCCGTGGTTGAACCAACATGACATGAAATAGTTTGAGTACATTTGCGTGAATGGCGTCTCTTACTCTATGTGGGATGTAAAGTATCTTGGTAGGCAAAACGAACAAAAGTGGTGAGAAGAGATTGTCAAGGGCTTTGGGTGACTTGGAATAAGCTAAATTACCAATCCTGGGCTAGGCATACCCTTGCCCTTTCATGGTTCCATTCCAGCAGGGGCATATGCAAGCCTTCCTAACCTTTGTGCTGATTTGTGAAAAAAAGGGGGGAGAGGCCCCAATTATATGACTGATGCTGGCATTTACGACATTCCACCACCAGATGCATGCACGTGTCACCACACATGCACACGCAAGCAAAAGGACAAAGACACTACTTTCATTTTCTTTTCTCTACCAATCTAAGATGTTGGATGTCTGTCTACTCGATCGTTAGAAAAAAAAAATGTTATTTTTTTCTTTTCTTCCTGGAGTTCTTGGTTTTTAATGTTGAAGGCCCGACAGCAACTGACAGCTGCTGGCCCTGAAAAAAAATAAAACAAGGAAAAATATTTAATAGACTGCAAGTGTGGAGGAGCAACATTGTAGCGGGTTGGGCGTATGGGGGAAACAACCAAGAGTTGACAGAGGGTGAGGGAGCAATGTAGGCAGGCAAAAGTGCTCTAATGACTGCAGAGCAGCATGGTAGCTTCTGAGCTCTCAAAATAAAGTTAGATAGATTGTTAGATAGATAGATAGATAGATAGATAGATAGATAGATAGATAGATAGATAGATAGATAGATAGATAGATAGATAGATATTGATTTCTGCTTTGAACGCAAAGAGTGGAGAAGATACAAATGGGCAAGTGAGGTATTTGAGGGGGCATTGAAGCACACGAGAGAGAGAGAAAGAAGAAAATACATGGTCTGTCATGCTTTAGGAAAAAGAAAGAAGGATCGGCAAAACCAATAGATCACGCCTATGTGAGAGCTATTGGCTTCACTAATGTCTTTAAGCCATTTTGTACAGGAGTCAGTGGTACAGAGTAGAGCCATGTAGAGTGGCATAGAGTAGAGGGGCAAGGAGTGGAATTGCGTAGAGTGGCAGTCTCTGGAGTACAGTGACATAAAATGGCAGAGTGGAGTGGCATAGAGTGGAGTGGTGGAAAGTAGAGTGGGGTAGAGTAGAGTGGCATGAAGGGGAGTGGCATTGAGTAGTATGGCTGAGTAGAATGTCAGAGTAGCATGGCAGGGAGCAGAATGTTGTAGAGTGACAGAATAGTGAGAGATTGGTGTAGAGTGGCACAGAGTGGGGCAGAGCTGAGTAGCATAGAGTGGAGTAGCATAGACTTGCTTAGAGTAGAGTGGCAGAGTATACTGAGGTAGAGTGAAAGCAGAGTGGCATAGAGTACAGGGGCACTGAGTAAAGTGGTGCAGAGAATGGTGGCAGAGTAGAATGTCAGAGTAGCAGAGAATAGTGACAAATTGATGTAGAGTGGCAGAGTTGCACAGATTGGGGCAGAGTTGAGTGTCATAGAGTAGAGCAGCATGGAGTAGACTGGAGTGGCATAGAGTAGGCTGAGGTAGAGTGAAAGTAGAGTGGTGTAGCGTACAGGGGCACAGAGTAGAGTGGCGCAGAGTAGGGTGGTATGGAACGGCATTGTTTGAAGTGGAGTAGAGTGGCATAGAGTGGAGTAGACTGGTGAAGAGTGGCATAGAGTGAAATGGAGTGGCACAGATTAGAGTAGTATAGAGTAGAGTGGCATGGAGCAGAGTGGCGTGGAGTTGTGGATGTAAGTAACTAAAGTCTCAATAGAGAGGGCAGATAGGATAAAAGCAACATAAAAAAGAAGCTGTATGCCTGTGTCTACAGTAGGAAAGCACATTGCACATTCCAGAAAAATACCGAAATGCAGATAAAGTTAAAAAAAATAATGCATTGCAAAAACACAAGAAAGAACAAAATGAGGAAGTACACATGCACTTGGTCCATGTTTCAGGAAGGAGCTGAAACAAGAAAGGAAGGGAAGTCTACGAGAGCTAAGCAAAAGAAAGATTGCAAATGAGAGTGACAATGAAAATAACTAATGGTATGCTGTGGAATGGTTGTAAGCCTGCAGAATTGTAAACTTCTCACAGCACAGCGGCTGTGTAGGGAAGACCTATAAAGGAGTTTCCTAAATGTGGGATGTGAGCAGTAAACAAATACAAATCAGTCAAACAAAAGGATGGTAAAGATGCAATCCTTCAAGGGAGCCCCACACAAGAAGAGGAATGCAAGCCACTGAACAAGATGCAAGCAAATGAGTGACAGTAAAGCCAACCAATGTTAAGAAATGGGCAGACTTCAAGACCACTGTAAAATTTTGGTATGGTCCACAAAGGGCCGTTGCCTCCAGAGAGTTAAAAGCTGTCTTGTGGGGAAGAACTAAAAACGTATTGAGTGTTCACGGGGAGAAACGCATTACTGAATTCCACGAAAAATGTATAGGACATACTACTGCAACCTTTCATAATTTATTGAGTGCAATATTGACTGCCCGACAGTGCATATCAAGAGCAAAAGAGAGAATACCAACAACAAGCAATGATTGTGATTTTTGGTCAAGGTGTCTCCAAGGAGAAAAATAATAGGTCTGCAGACAATGTTCCTTCTGGTCTTAGATAACTTTTGTAACTTTGTAAGCAAACAATTGAAACCCCCACATAACTTTATTACAATGACAAAATATCTTAGCTTTTTAAAAAGCTTACATGTATTCACAATTTTATTACAAAACTGCCTACCTATAGGAAACATCACATCACTATAGGTACTCTTTTACCCTTGGGGAGCATGAAAACAGACAATGATTTACTGGGCACAGAGCAGAAAGTAGAAAAATTGCTTAGCAATTGTGATTTTGTTATTGGGTGGATGAGAGGGAATTGCAGAAAGGGAATGAATGATTGGCAAAATATAACCAATAGGAGAAGGCTGACTGAGCATGTATTTACCTTTATAGATCATAACATAGCAGTTTGCCACAGATAGTGAGAGGAAGTAGAGTAGAAAGATCCCATGTTGAACACAAGCTTCTTTAACAGGAGCTTCTAAAATGTATGAACAGTGGACCTTCTTGAACTTGTTATAGTTAATCTTCTGTGCTTTCTCTACTTTAGGCTACCTGGGACACATGTGTCCCCCTTTTCCAGAGCTACACCAATAGTAGCCATAAAGTTTGTTATAAAAGTACAGTTTTCATTGTAATGCAACCCATCTTGTGAAACCTCTTTTATGAGGCTGAGAAAATAAAGTTTATGTTTAATCATCTACTTCCAAGTGGCACAGGCATGATGTCCAGTTGAAACTTGTAAGGTACCACACCACAAACTTCGTTACCTCTAGGAATTATAAGAATAAAACAATTTACACATATTTGCTCAATAATTTACTAGCTGAATTTTCCCAGACTTACAATTGCAATGCAATTGCAAGATTGCTCAGACTAGGAATTCTGATGATGCCAGCCATATATGCACAATCCTACGGACTTCTTTTTGGAGTTGATGAGCCATAACAAAATTATTTGATTGTTTCCCGATCACCCGATTTTTTATAACAATGAAACATTTTTAACACTCTTTATGCATTAAATCAGTCCTTGAGAGACAACAGTATCATATCAAAGATGCCAAAGATCAGTCTTAAATACTCACTGTGGGTAAATTCCTTAATTCACAGCTGAAATTACAGGAAAATGTCCAGTAATGTTGAAACGTCAAGGTGCATGTAATGCAATGCAATATTAGGGGACAATCAAATGCTTTCTTTCGAGGAGTTACAATGGAAGCTCAAACTTCCCCGTACTTAGTTTTTCAAGTATTGTCAGTTAAAAATGATCATTACAAAATTATTTTCCATATTGAGTTTATGTGAACTACATCCTATTTCTGCTTCCTTACTGATTATTCACACTATTAGTGATTGGGATTCGACTCTTCAAGTGTCTTCTCCCACCAGTGCTTGCCACATTGTCAACAAGTGGAGTGAGGAATTTGGGGTGAGAGGGGTCTTTAGGAGTTGAGTCCATTACATGTTAACTAATATCATCCATTATTTTAAACCTGCAAATTTCCATATGGAGAGTTACCAAGAGCAGTGGCTATTCAAAGATGGTTAAATCTAACTCTAGCTGCCCCAGGTGCAATTCAGAAGACTCTGGTTTGAGACAAAGTCCAGCACACTGCCCAGTAACTCTGCTATTTATTGGGAGGCATTAATGTCAAAGAGTAATGTTATTCCCCAGAATAAAATGGGAGACCCTTACATTCCCTTGCTTTAAGGGTGTTTCGGAGTGCCAGATCCCCACCTTTACTGTTTGGTGGCCTAATGCCTTTTTTCTTAACACTGGTATCATCCTAATGCTAAACCTCCCTACCTGAGGTCTGAGAGGCATCAGGTGGATTTACTTCCATTGCCTTCCTATTCTCCCATAAGGCCAACCTAGAGAACCCAGGAACATCCATACTCTTTCCACAACTTGCTGGGCATGATCAAGGCTTCAGCGATACCTAGGATATGACATCCTTTACTCACCTGATATCCCCCTTGAAGATTTTTTTTTAAATCTGTTTATTAAACGTAATGAAGAATATCAGTGCATTTATCCTTTAGAATTAGTACGACATTTACACATATATATGATCTTATACAGTGTATTACGTGTATCCCCCTTACCAATGACACAGGAAAGACAGGTGCAACGCATATTCTCCACACACCAAAGTAGGCCCCTCAGTGACCTCTTCACAAATAAACTATACCTACGTTCCATATTTGAGGTTGAGGGAATGACCTCTTCGATGGATCAATTTGTCCTCCTCCACTTATACAGTACACTGAGAGAAAAATTGCCTACCTTCACTGAGGAGCCACCTGACTTCTCCCCTCTCACCATAATGATATGCAGACAGCACTGTGCCAGCCTTGAGCTGCATCCCCTATGTTGAATTGTGGTGTGAACTGCTGGGGAACAGCATCAATTCCTCCATCTCTGATATCGTGTGGCAGTTCTGCTGCCTTCAGACCAAGTTGGTGTCAATCAATGGTCAACACAAACTCTTACATTGCAAGTGCTTGCACTGCATGTACACCAGTCCCAGTCCCTCTCCAGACTTGACCCATCACACTCGATCATGCTGACTTTGCACATCTCACATGGAATTGCACCAATATACAGGAGTACTGGTGGTATCTATTTCACAAACATATCTGCTGTGCATGAACATGTTGTTGACCCTGACCCCGTCATGGCACTACTGGGGTATGTCAAGCCTCTTGCTCCACACCACAGAAGATTTACAGCTATGACTCTCCTACTTGCTAACCAGCACATTGCAGTACTGTGGAGCAGTAGCAGAAAACCCACCATTGATAGCTGGCTGAATGACCTTACTTTCTGTGATACCACAAGTAAACTATACGCCTCAGTGCCTTCCATGTCTTGGCCAAAGGATATTTGACATCCTCTTCGCTCCTATTTACTGACTCGTGCGGAGGCTGGTACGACTTGATAATGTGATTGGTTCCTGATCTTGGCTCCTTTTCTTCTCAACAGCTTGTGTCTCAAGATGGATTGTGCATAGTATGTATATCTATTTTGTTTACTTTTGCCACTCCTTTACTGAATATTGCAGATTGTGGATAGTTGTGATGTTTTTTGTGAAAAGCAATAAAATTATTTGTAGAAAAAATACAAATGCTGTTTGCTATACCCATATCGAAAAACACAAGCTTGTATAAAATTCAGGCTGTGTTTTAATGATTAAGCTACTGATTCAGTCAGGACTCTACATAGTTGCAGTTGGGTGACTCCTGCTGGTTTGCAGTAATTTGACAGAGAACTCCCCCTTCATTTGCTTAATGGCTTCAGGACTTCTTCTATTGCCTCCCTTTTGAAAACAAAAAATCCTGAATTGAACAGTCGTTCAATAAATTTCGAGCTAAATGAAAGCCTTCAGATATAGGATTACAGATATAACCAGTTGGGGGAAGTCACAATGCTTTTACCCTGAGTTTGCATTGTTTGCTTTGTACATGTATCACCATTGTTGTTCTTAGCTAATGTTCAAGTTCACTTACATTCCCTCTTTGCAGGTCCAGCTATTGCTTATCAGCCATTATTGTATTTTTCTTATACCACTGCACTCCTTAGTAATAAAAAAGTAAAGAAACCATGCTTCCACTTTTTCAACAGCAGCAAGGCTTAAATGATCTGCTGAAATATACATTTTATATTTAGCAGTTTTGTACAGTGCTCATTCACCATAAAGTAATAAGAAATAGGGTGGTTCACACTTTAACAGAAAGCGAAAACACAATAACCCAATTACAGAGATCTAGGATTTTATGGATGGGAGATTAGGTTGAAAGAATCAGTAGAACATTCTAAGTATAGCCAGAAAATGTGTTTAATAGATGAAATGTGAAAGACAGGAGAGTAGGTTTTGTCTTATGGTTAGCAGAAAGACCCCAGACGATAGCTGCAGCTCATGTAAAAGACTGATTTTGTGCTTGAGAAGTTCTAAATTTTGGTACTTCCAGGTTCCAGTCTGACGCACCTTTGTTTCGGTAAGTGAGAAGGGTGGACAGGTAAGGAGATTTATTCTGGTGCAAGGGTTTATGTACTAAGTACCCAAAATTGAATCTAATTCTTGCTTCCAATTTAAATTGGCAGTCAACTTAAATTGGTTTAGATTGGGTGGTGTGATGTAACCTCTTTGAAGAAGAAATTAGACAGCCTGGATGAATAATGCAACATGACCTTGAGTGAGAAGCAAGGATTGAGGCACTTTTGCAAAGATGACATTTCCAATGCCTAAGCAAAATATAAATCAGATAACTGGACCACTAATTGGAAAACATGTTTACTGTTTGCACAATTCCATTCCTAGCAAAATCATGGGTTACGTTTTCTGAAATAAACCCTTAGGAGTTCACTGGGCTTAAAAACAAGTCCTAAAAGTTAAACAGAAAATGAAAAATAGGTACCAACCAATGAATTCTTTACCAGCATAAGCACACAGGATTGTACTTCTATGTTCCATTTTAAGGCATTATAAATGGCACGCAAGTACCCTACCACTGGACAGCAGCAGATGTATGCATGATGCATGCTAGCTCATCTATTCCAGAATGTTCCATATCCTCCTGTACAGTGCTTAATTTGTTAATAAAGACACAAATTAGTGCCAGCCACCATTTTGTTTAGAGGAATGATGAGGCAGTGTAAGCAGGAGGGATGAAGACCTGCAGTGCCACTAAAGCCCAGAACCTCCAATCACTTGTTACAGCTGTCCACACATCGACTGAACAGCCAGCCACACCAGTGATAGTATACACAATGACATTGAGAGCAAGAAATCATCTACATCATTTTCCATTGAGGTTCATTTAAATAGAAGAAAGATTGAGAAAACAGTGAAATGGTGAAAGACCACTGTATTTCCTATTGCTCTATTTCTATATTGAAAATAAAAGAAGGACCAACCTGTTGTCTGCAAAGTAAATGCAGCTGCAGACCCTGCACTGTCTCCACTGCCTAGGGTGGGAAGTGGCAAAGAACCATGATGGCTGGAGATACATGTTGGGGTTGCCCACCGGCAACAAGTAGGACAAATTATTCTCTGCTTGTGCTGTTCACCTACTCCAGGCAATTACTACGCCATTACCTCACACCCTGTGACCAGTCGCCTACATCATATCCTACCATCGCTTGCATGCAATCCTCTTACACCATTAATTCATCCCTTCCCCCGAACTACTTCATATCACTATACTCCCTCAGTTTATAATGGCTGGCTGACAGTATTACTGTTGCTAACATTTTTAATGCATCCAGCGTGGAGTGTTTTGCATACTCTTCTCATCAGGTGCTACATGTACATAAGTGAATTTTAAACCACCACAACCAAGATGCACTTCTAAGCATGGAATAGTTTCGTCAACCAACATTTCATTCTTTGGTATGCTAAGGATTATAATAACTATCTACATCAAAATAATATCACATTAGAGAACAATGGTGTGGAATTGTTCCGTTTGAAAATAAAAAAATAATACAAGGATAAAACCAACCTTTAATTTAAATCCTGAATCCCTGTTATTTATGGAAAATCAACAAAAAAGTCCTCACAACTTACAAAAAACTCGAATAAGATGTTGCTGTCGACGTATTGATATAGAAAGGACACCGAGCCAGGTTTCTTTAAATGCACCACGTAGACTAGTGACACTGTGCAGTCGTCCCTGTTGGATTCTATGTAGTTTCCGTGAGGAATCCAAGAAGAACTGTGGAAACAAAACGTAACATTTGTTTGGCTCTATACTATGTGGAGTAGTTTCGATTACCTGCTAAGATTGAATGTTTAAATAGAAAAACAAAAACAATGGACTCCATGTAATTTTAAAGAAAGTCATCAGATTAATTATTTTTTGGAATAAGGTTATCTTAAAAGCGCAACAAGGCTGCCACCGGGGGCTGCCGGCACTGCCCATGCCAAGTGCATGGGCAGTGCAGGGGCACCCATGGGGCCCCCGGCACCTCATCTCCGCCAGCCTTTGCATGGCAGTGGATCTACCATGCAAAAGCTGCAAAGCTGGCAGGCACAGGAGTCGTAATCCTCAGGGTGACGCTGCTTCCAGTGCTGCCCTGGTGGATTAAGACTGCCGGCACTGCCAGGCCGTCGGCTGGCGAAAAAGTGGCTGTGCCGGCGGACGGACTGTGGTGCTTTAGCCACGGTCATAATGAGGCTGTCCGGCCACTGCATTGGCAGCAGTCCGATCGCCACTATGAGTCTGGTGGTCCTAAGACCTCCAGACACGTAATGAGGGCCTCAGTTTTAAAGTTTTTAGGGAAAATAGCACCTAAAAGCACAAAGTGCTACTCCCAGTCATCTGCACACACTAGATCGATGTAAAGTCAAAGGTTCACACCGACTACGAAGGAGAGTAGATCGTATACAGGGACAAGGTTAGTCTCACTGAAATAGTTACCTTCTAAGACTGACGTGAAAAGGTCAGTTCAAGTTGAATGAGCTTACGAAAGGAGGCTGACCATCATGGGCATTCGCTGCTATAGTGTGAAGAGCAGGTTAAGTGTCACGAACTGTCACTGCTGTAGCTTCATGTTAATGGTTGCCACGTGCTGTCATTGCTTTAGCACAAAGTGTAGCTCTCACTTTTCTAATCGTCACTGACAGTCACTGTTGGCATGGAAAGCAGGCCTTACCACAACTTCACGCTGGTGATTGTCAAGGATTGCAGAGTGTTGGGCTGAACTGGCCCATTCACAAGGAGCGCAAACTTCAGGATTTTCAACTTTTCTCGCAGAGGAGCACACTATAATGCCAGTAAAGGGGCCAGGACTTGGGGGGAACCTCTTGGGGATTAGGATCTCACTCCAGCAGAGGTCAGCAGGGCTCAGACAGGTCCAGTTACAAGTCTAGTTGCAGCAGGTCAGCTAGTCAGTTGCAGGGTGACCTTTTAAGGCTGTTGTTTCCCTGTAACTCACACTGGAGGTCAGCCAACTAAATACTGGAGAGGCCTGGGATTAAGGCAAGCAGATCGAGTCTTCCTTCCTAGACAGGAAGGCAGTCCTTCAAGCAGTAGGGCACTCCTCATTCTGTAACTTGCGCAGGTCCAGGAGTGTTCTGAAGAGTGGTTTAGAGGCCCAATATTTATACTGGGTGTCAGTCTTTGTGTTTGATGATTCCCTGTCCTGCCCCTGCCTCTGGTTCGGGAATGTTCTTCTCCTGTCAAGGGTCCAAAATATCTCCGAGTCGACAAAAGGTCTGAGGCCTGGTGTGGTGTTCTGTTGTGTGTGCAGGAGGCTAAGCCATTTGAAGTGTCTGTGGTGCCATGTACATCCCCCAACCCCAGTCATCCTGCCCCTATGTGCTGCTGTGTAGAGGCAATACACAAACCCCAACGGAGGAGTTATTCAGTCATGTTACACAGGACACTGGTAAAAGACACAAATGGTTAGGACAAGAAAAAACAAATATCAACATTCTTCAGTTGCAGTGCGGAATTCTAACTTAAAATCCGACTTCACCATTAAAGAGGATTTTAAATCACAATTAATTTTGAGTGCAAACAGTATATTTCTATACTTCCCCAATCTAACATTAGTACTTATTTAATTTAATGAGGTAATCCAGTGTTAGTCAATGGGAGATATAAGCCTTGCAACAGGGAAAAATGACTTTAGGAGGTAACTACTGATGCAGTGTAATTAAAGGGTCTACTTCCAAATTTAGTGAAGAAAGTTGAATGGCTTGCCAAAATAGTTCTCTACATTTATGAGGGAGACAGCATGATCATATCGAATATCATGATGCTGTGAAGGCTATTTTTTTTTTTTACCATGGAGAATCAACAAGTGCTTATCTCCAATTATCTTATTTTGTGGTGTAAAAGATTGTTGTGTGTTTATATTTTTGTGAATCATTAATAAACTGAAGAATGTATTTTTACACTTGGTTGCACATTTACACACTGATATACTACTATTGTATTTGAAACAAATTCGATATAATGTATAGAAGTGTGTTCTTTTAATTCTTGTAAAACTAGGCCTCAATTTAGGAATAAATGCTATCTTGCCCAAGATGGAAGTCACCCTTGTCACTCATATTTTACCACCCTGCCCACTTTCCTTCTGGCATTTCTACAGAACAAATTCAAGCTGAGACATACTTATTTCTACTAACATTTTTTATGCTGCTCTTGATACATTTTCCCCAGCTCAGTAACAAACAGCAAGTATAACCTCAAGGTCTTTCTGCCGGTTCACTGTGCCTCATTCATTCATTTAACATGCTGTTATTCATGTACCTAGTTTGTTCCAGCATCTCCAGATGACATTAGCATAGAGGGTTACAGAATAATTACTCATGTAATAGGTATCACTTAGGTGTTAAGGCAATATGATGCTTATTTTTCATGTGCTCAGGTTTGCTGATGAAATGATACACTTGCTCACACCACAGTGATTCTGCAGTTTTTGTTAAATTCATATGCAAAAGTAATGTATAAAAACCCTCAGTTTTGGGGTTGAGCCAAAAGACTTTTCAGTTCTATTAGGGATGCCGTCAATAGATTTACTTGTGTTGATTTTCCTGGTGGATTTTGCTGAGGACCTGACTTGCAGTGATTTTCCTGAAGTATTTAGATAGTAAGGCCGAATAGGGCCGAATGATTCTGTAGATTGAGTGTGCTTTTGGTGTGGTATTGAGGTGACGAGTGATGATTGCTTTGCTGTATGTGAGGCTTTCAGTTACATGAAGATGATTTGGGATTCAAATGGTGGTTTGAGCACTGTTGTTTTCATGTACTATTGTTATGTGTGATTTGAGTAAAAAAAAGTTCATTTTGGTTTTATGTTGATTAGTTTGCATATCAGATTTGCCGAAACCCAAGATCAAGATACTGTGATCTCATTTGTCTGCAAAAAGGTAGTGTGATTGAGGAGGCGCTATAGGGCATACAAATGAAGTTTCCTAAATCCACAAGCTTTCCTTTTTAGCAGTTTGTATCTCTAATTTATAGTCTCTTGCTCATAGGTGCAGAGATGTAAATACAGTAATCAAAGGTAGACTGTCGCTGGGCAGTGGTCTGCCTAGTGTTAGTTCGACAAGTGCAGCAATTATACTATTCCTCTTTCTCTTTGTGAGATTTGTCCTGCTGAAGTTCCTCCTATTTAAGTTGAGTAGACAAGATTTATTTTGGTTAATTTAATGTGTGTTCATTGTTGAGAAAGGCTGTGCAGTTGTTCTCTTGTTCACACGAAAGTTGCACTGTGATTGGCTAGTCAGCTGAGAAGTTGCACCTTGAATGGTGAGACATCACCACAGAGTCAAATCAAATTGGTTGGTTACTGACAGAACCATGCTTTGATTGGGTGAACTTTGTCAGTGCCAGGCTGGGGTTGGTTGTTGGACACCTGCATATTTTATGTGGTATTTGGATTAGTTTACATGAAAATTATGAATGCTGTGTTGGAAAAACCTAAAGCTACTAGTGTACCTGCTATGGAGGGTCAGAAATTATCTGCTGAGGGAATGCCTGCATGTGAGATGATGACCAACACTGGGTTTTATGTGTATACCTGGATTTATAAATGACATGAATACATCCTCTTCTGACCAGGACTTGCAGTTTCCCTTAGAGGGTACCTTTAACATTAGAAAGACAGATTTCCTGAGACAAACTATGAATGATAAAAAGCAGTTACCCAGACCTGCACAGCTTGAGGCTTTGCACAAAAGATACCTGATGGCTACAGAGAAGAAGAGGAACAAAATGAAGAAGCAGGTTAAGGGTTCAATCAGACAGTGGCTTGAAGGCACGTGAGTTTGACAAGAAAGGTGTTACAGGGAGGATATGGTGGAGGGAGAAAGAGTTTTCTCTGCAATAGTCAAAGAGATGTCAGATGAAAAAAATGCTGAAGAAGAAGTCAGAGAGAAACAAAACCAAGATTCAGATGAGGGGGATAATCTTTTAAACAATCTTTTGAATTCCAGATCTCCTCCATGTACAGATGGAATACATTGACCATGTCCTGTAGTATCTGATTAAGGTGCAGTGGGCAATGGTAGGGGTCTACAGACACAGGAATCAACCTATCACCAGCCCTTACAGTTGGAAATGCCTGAGCGAGTGTCCTGCATGAGAATGCAATTATGGCTTTGATTAGGTCCAGTAGAGATGTTACAGTTATTTCTCCAGATCTGATTGACATGCCTGTTACTACTGCTGTTATTAAAGAATCCCCTAAAGAGAGACATATTAATGATGAGCTATTTAAAGTTGAATTTAGGGAAATTTTACAAGGAACAATTGACCTGAACACAATATAGTCAAATAATGTTGTACTTGATCAACAAAGCAGCAAGATGTGCAAATGAGGCACATGAAAAGTTCGAGGAATTGGTTGACGAGTGTGTGATACAATGAAAAATGTGAGAAATAAAAATATAAAATGGATTCTAATAAATAATTAAATAAAGGAAATGGGTTTAATAACAGTAAGAGCTCACATCAAGGATCTGCTTAAAATGACAAGGGAATAGAGGGATTTGAAGAAACACAGAGAAAGATGTAAGAAAAGAGTTACCACCAAAAAAGCTTCAGCAGCAGGGGAGAAAACAAAGGTGTCTGTTAGTGATTCCAAAGTAAGAGCAGTTTAAGAATTTCACCTAAGAGAAGCACAGCACATAGAGAAAACTATGTGCATGTGCCTTGGACAAGAAGTGATCTTCATGCTTCTACAATGAAGTTCCCAAATTGTGAGAAGAACCTGAGAAGTGGTACAAAGATGTCCATAGGTTGAAAACAATTTCAACAATGCTTTCGACTGACTTGAATTCACTGTTTGAGACTGTAGTTCTTAGTGGCCTGTGGTGTGAGTGTAAAGTTGATGGTGCTTGGCCAACTACTGAACCATGTAGAGTATAATAATGCTCCTTCTGAAGTGGTTGCTGACAAACACAAGGAGTTGATAGTGCATTTGAAAAAGAAGGTGCCAGGGAAAAACCTTAAATGGGCAAACATTTTAATATCTTTGCAAGAGCCAAAAGGGTCAGTGCATGGTTACTATGAGAGACTCATGACTATTTTTTTTTTTTAAACACAGTGGAGCCAAATATCCAGGGAGAGATAGTGTTAGCGGTTTTGTTTCTGCTTTTGTTAAGAGTTTGCACCCTGAGCTTTGTTCACATATACAGCAAAGTGGGATGTGCTGGCATACAAAAGGTAAAGATGAAATTTTAAATATGCTAAGTACAGTAGTAATTGCTTTGATGCAAAGCAGAAAAGGATCAACGAGAGGCTGATAATTGGCCAGACGAAGCAGTTTGAAAGAAATAGTAGGAATCAGTTGGTGGGTTCTGATTTGGGCTATTTGCCATTTGACAATGTAGGAGTTAATGTAAGGGATTGTGAACAATTCTGGAATTAATGCAAATACTGACATGCTCAAGAAGACCACTGCTTGTCATTTCTGTGGTAAATCAGGCACTGGGAACTGGAATATTGACAAAAACCCAGATTTAATTCAGGATGATTTTGTTCCTCAGGTGCAGATTAATGTAAATCAGGTGTAGACACAATCATTAGCCCCAGACCAACTAGCTCCTAAGCAGAATATGCAAAGATCAGATAACTTTTTGCATGAATATGCTAATAGCCCCAGTGGTGGAGCAAAATATGAAAAGTAAAATGCCACATAGGCCAGGATACCACCCGAATCTATTGATATGAAGTAATATTTTCCTTCTGTTTCTCCAGCAAATTATTTTCAAAAGTAATGTCGGGGGGAGTAGGATTCTTAGTTAGAGCAGCCCTGAAGGTAGACCAGATTGGCCTATATATTGACAGTGAAGTCAAAGGCCGTCTTGTTTCTTTTTTGATAGACACTACAGTTCATTTTCATTTTATAGAGGTTCCAAATCTAACCCTCTCAGAAAGATGCAGGCATCAGCAATAAAAAATGATAATCAAGTTACAGCAGATACCCCTGTTAAAATGGGGGGACACGAAACCTACCACTGAGGATACCCCAAGAACAACTAGTTGAGTTCTGGGTATAGAATTATATATCTACAACAATGTCTCAACTGGAACCATTCAAAAGTATCAAAAAAAATAAGACATACAATGAATCACTTTTTCTATAAGGGAGTACACAAATGGATAACTATATTTTGGAAACAGATACCACTGAGAATCAAGTGTAGAAGGGGTACTCACCCCATTTGCTCAGGATCCATAGTGGGTAGGGCCCAGGGACATCAGGCGTAAAAGGCCTCAACCACCACAGTTAAGCCCAGTAACTCCACCATGCCTCGTGGCCCTCTGAAAGGGGTCCTGTAAACTCCCATCAGGAATATTTTCTATTGATTCTTTTAAGGCAATGTTACAGCCAAAAGATTTCTGTAGTGAAGTGTGCTGCCCATAAGGCTGTGAAATATATGGTCGCACTTTGAAATAGGTATGCAGATCGAGTGACCACATACTGTGGACTTGAAAATGAAAATGAAACCATGATTCAAGGAGCAAAACAAGATGAATCAAAAGAAAATTCTGGGGTAAATGCAGATGTGAGTTATTCCTATTACATCTAAGTCAGACTTCTCTAAGAGAATTGAGAAATCACCAGGAGGAAGTGGCAGAGGTATTACAAAAGGAAATGGGACATGTTGGGTTACAATAAAAAATATCAGGACATTTATATCACTTTTGAGTATAAATACACCTTGCCAGATGCAATGTTCTGTTGCATGGCAAGGTATTTGCATAATCAGTAACTTGCAGGGAGAGGTCTTATGGTACACACATTTAACAAATATTTGGCCAAGCACAAAATTTAGAAATGTTGCAGAAGATTTGTGACAAGTCAACATAACTTTGTTCGGTTTTGAATTAAAAAAACACAAAAGTAAAACACACACACTAGTTTCAGATAAAAACATTCATTAACAGAAAATTATAAATCCCAAAAAATGAAAAGCTATGGCATCTTAAAATTATTAACTTCAGTTCACCCAGTAGCTGCATAACCAACTCCCTCACTCCCATTACTTCCCTGCAATGCCTCCGGCTGTATTTTGTTTAATGGCTTAGTATTTGCCCTTATCTTCATATCGAAAAGTTTACAAAAAATAAAAAAGCACTGTGCTCTGTTTTGAAAACCTATTAATAGGCAAAGAATTAACAATCTCCCCCAATCATTGTGTGTCAGGTACTTAAGCAGTCAGTGAACCAAATCAAGTACAGATCTTTTTAGGAGAGATCTGTGGTGGTTATTTGTCACGGTCTAAAGAAACAGCTTCAGCTCACCCCCTATCATTACAGCAAGACGTGCTTAAACACTATCTCGGGGGGGGGAGTCAACTATCCATCTATTGCCTTCAGATAGTGCTGAGCATAAAATCTTCAGGCTACATTTACTCACATCCAACAGAGATTCAGGTCAGTAAACAAATTGTGGACGAGTCAACCTGTGATTTGTGTACTTATATATCGGTGCCAAGGAATATCCAAAGAGTTGTATTAAGTCATAGTCTTTCAGAATGAGTCTATTAAAAGATGTCTCCTCCTGAGTCCATAACCTATGCCATAACAGAAGTGTGCCCGCCCTGATTAAATCAGCAAGGTGAGATAACCCATGATCTCTGAGGCAAATAAACATAGCACAAGAGGGAAGGAGGAGGAGGAAGAGTAGGGGGGGGAGGAGGAGATTTATTGAGTGCACAGCTACTCCCGAAGGAACATCCTGGCACTAGCAAGTAGCGTCTGTCAAAGTAAGATTGGACCGCAAGGTCAGGATTAGGCACTGAACAGATAGGTTTTTAAATCTTTTCTGAAGATCTTTTCCAAGAAAGCAAACCATAAACTGTACGGCAACAAATTCCACAATTCTGCCGTCAAGAAGGTAAAATATCTTCCACCCCACCTAGCCTCTGTGAGTCAGACCTGAGAGAACGACTCTGCGAATAAGCCTTGAGTGTACGTCTCAGGTAGAGAGGTTCCTTGTTCTCAAAAACTATGTAGGCAAAAATGGCAGCCTTAAAACTAATGTGGCTGGCCACAGGGAGTCAGTGTAGCTGGTGAAGGTGAGCAGACACAGATTGCCACACCAGGATTCTGAGAATGAGGCACACTGCAGCATTTTGGATTATTTGCAGCCGATACATCAGGCATGCTGGAAGTCCCAAACAGAGACTGTTAGCATAGTTCAGTTTGGAGGTGACAAGGGCATGAGCAATAGATTCACAAAAAGCCACAGGCACCAATCTCAAACATTTTAGTGTGGCGAAACAACTGGCTGAGACTGCCTTGACCCAGATTTCTAACACAAGATATCAGGGGATTTATGTTTCTGTAGCTCCAAATACCTGTCACATATGTTGCCATTTAAATACACTTTGAGACATAAATTACACTCATTTGTCTAAAGAAAGCCATGCAATCAACCTTTAAAACCCAAATGACGCCTAAATGTGCAAACTGAATCCCCTTCCATGCCTAATACAATCTTCTGAATCAGAAGTACCAATGCACATACATGTATACATAACTATCAGGCTTGTGTTAATGCATGCAGGCCTAAACATAATCTTTTCTCCTAAATGACCTCAAATTCTATTGAAAATTTACATTTTAATGTCAACCCTCCAGCCAAAGAAAGTGCATGAACAGCAAATAAGGTGCCTGCATAAAGGAACACTATTTTCAAAGACTCTTGAAATTGTATGTGCCAGAAAATCAATGTGTTTTCTTTAAGCCACAAGGTGGATCTTTCTTCCACTCGTCCTCAGGTGTTACAGGGAGACATAAAACTCACACCGGTACAACATCCAAAGCCATCCAAAAGTGAACATTGCATCTAATAAAATGAAGGCATAACTAGCTGAAAAAATAACAATACTTAACCTAAAACTTCTGTTGTGAAAAATGAGTGGAAGACCATATCAAACATAAGCATAAAGGAAATGCGGCTGCTTCAGAGATGCAATTTCTGATGGCATAACGAATACGGCTTGGGTGAGATTATAACCTATGGGAAGAGTCGTACAAATCACCTTGTTCGATAAAATGTAGAACATGGTGTTTGACCACGTGACGCTAATCAGAGTAGTACATCTACGTTTTACTAAAAGGATTTAAAGGGCACTCTGTTCAAAAGAAAAACACAACTCTTACTTGTCACAGGTAACGGGCGTTTCAGGTGCAGACCCAACAGGAGAGTCCATAAATGTTGCCAGATTGGAGAACCCTGCCGGAAGTTCATCCCATTCATCAAACTGGATACTAGTGCCCAACGAGTAGGTACCTGCAGCACACTTACTGCAGAGCTGCTCCTTCATGTTTAGATATTCGCCAGAAAGACAAGAAAAAGCTGTAGACACAAAGCAGATTGGCACATCACTTAAGGGGAAAGCATTTGTAAAATTCAATTAATTCAATTGTAAATTATTAAAATGCATGGTACTTATTGATAAAACGTAATGCATCATGGCTTACTCTCAAAGTATAAAATAATAATTTTTAGAGCTGTCTTACTTTAGTATCCCAAACATGAAAATGGTAATCAGTTTTAAAAACACTTCAGAGCCATACAAAAAGCAACAGTGCACTAAACAAATATTGATATCGTAACTTACCATCACATCTATGGAACAAAAAATGGCGCTCGCATAACATCATAACAGTTCAAGGCAAAACAAATACTTCTTTCAAATGTGTAGCTAGACCAAGAATATATCCTTTATGCTCATTCAATAACAGGTGAAATTATCTATGAAAACCCACCTGGTTATCGTTCATCTTGGCAAAAAAAAAAAGCACTGTGTATTAAGCCAAGTGGTTAATAGCAAGCCTTGAATGTCAGTAAACATAATAAACAGCACAACTTTGAACAAGTTTGTAAACACACTCTAACATGAACCTCTAATATACATTCTCTCCAACTTCTCTATGATTTGGAAGGGTTGTATGATGGAAAATGCATGCTATTGCCATGCGTCCATTACCATGCATTGTCTTTATAACACATATCCCTTTACCACCGAATTTCAACTATATATCAGGTAAGTTAAAGCTATAAAATATATATATATATATATATATCCAACACCAACATTTGCAAAACAATTGATTCGCATGCACTCCAGGAGAGTTATATATAACTGAAAGTGTAATCTGTGTACCGAAAACTACCTTCCTGCCAAATAAAGTATAATTCCGCCCAGCGTTACGGACTGTAGTCATGTTCAAATCCTCTATAGAATTAATATGGGACACGCATGGTTTTTCACGCCCCCACCCCCTATTTTTCTCAGCCCACACTTGACGGATCACCCCAAACCAGAATCACCGGCACACACTTTTTTGGGAATATTTTATAAAGATTCGTCAAAAAGACACCAAAGATATATGCAAGTCCAAAAATGCTTTTTCTATTGAAACATGGTCCTAACTCTAACTACTGCATGACTCATAACCCCTAAACTCACCACCCCATAACCCTAAAAACATTCTTACCAGGCACATACCATTACCCACCCCTAAACCTTAAAACACCTCCACACCCTTACCCGCACCAAAACCCTAACCCCTCCAAAACGCAAATGCCCTTACCCACCCTAAACCCTAAAAATACAAATACCACTCAAATGCTCTTACTTACATTAAAAACCTCAAGATACCTATACTACCCAAATAACAGTACCCACCCTAAACCCTAAAAACACACTTACTACTCAAATGCTCTTACTCACCTAAAAACCATAAAAATATTCATACTACCTAAATACCTAACCATACCCCAACTATATATATATATATATATATATATATATATATATATATATATATATATATATATATACTGTATATATATATTATACACACACCCACACTTACCTGATATATACTTACAATTTTGTTGCAAAGGCATGCATGGTAAAAGCATATGTGTGGTAAAGACAATGTGAGGTAAAGGTAATGTGTGGTAAAGGCACTGCGTTGGATTGACCGGGTTGTAAAGGTTGGTTCCTATTTGTAAGACTTGGTAAACTTGATTACATGGGTCTTCGTTATTCTATGCTAACAGTGCCCCACCGAGCATGGCAGAAGCAAGGCCTAATTTATTTTCCTGCTCAGCTAGCTCACCTCCCTGTCCTTAAATATTTAACGTGTCTGAGTAACTTGATTTATCAAAGTACACCTGCCTCTCACCAATAAGCTTCTCAACTTTCTAAAAAGCCACGTCACTACCTCCCAACAATTGTGAGTAATAGGCTTGGCTTCTTAGATTAAAGTTTATTACAATATTTGTTTAACTTAAGCAACGGAACCTATCATCATAGCATTTTAATTAACAACACACTAAACCCTCATTTATTTCCTTTTCAAGGTGCTTTTCACATCCATAGTAACTATTTTAATTGCCACAAAAGCCAATTTAAGGAGCACTTGCTTTTGATTATGGTAAGTCAGGCGAGGAAGGTGGCGAATGCCAAGAGGTGCCTGCACATCTGCAAAGAGTATATCAACTGTAAGATCAGAGCAAAGTCACAAGTTCAAACAATATGGTGTTGGGCTAGCCAAGACACCTGCCACCACAGGTGTCGGAGGGCCACACACTGAGGAGTGGGTGGTTACCTATATATTGAAAGAAGAGTGGCCAGGGCACACCAGTATCATAGATCCTGAAAATGTTTAAGAATTTTACTTCAAGTCAGTTCTTGGAAGAAGATGTGTGGAGTTTATTAAAGATGAGGGTGTAACGTAGAAGTCTCAATCAAACAGACTGCGTAGTACAAAAAAAACATGTGTCCGGAGCAGCCTGAAGGCGATCAATGTTCAAGGTGTATTCTAACGTCTAACTTCTTTGTGCGACAGTGATAGAAACAATCCGAGACAAAGTGCAATGGTGTTGTGTGAATTATATATAGTCTGCCCAGAGTGGGACAATCTCACCTCGCATGATGTTGCCGATATATCCCACTCTGGGCAGACTTGGTTGCCTCCCCCTTTTTTTCTTAAACGTGATTTGATCAGCTATCTATGAGACTTTTGAGGCAATCTCAGTACATTCCGGTAGTCACATCCACTATACTCATCCCTATATATAATTCACACAACACCATTGCACTTTCTCTCGGATTGTTTCTATCACTGTCGCACAAAGAAGTTAGACGTTAGAATACACCTTGTACAATTCCATTATACCGACCTATATGCATTATTTATCTGTGTTTCCACAGCCTTGACAAAGGCTTGAAGACGAAACACGTGTTGGCTGTTTTGCTGTATGGACTTATAGTTACATTTGAACACACTATTGTAACTCTGAACATTGATCACCTTCAGGCTGCTCCGGACACATGGTCGTTTTGTACTACGCAGTCTGTTTGATTGAGACTGGCTGCTTTTGATTATGGATACACTTTAAGAAAAATATTAACAAAATGTTAGCTCAGCTGTTTTTAATCAACAGTTAAGTAAGGTTTCATGTAATGTTTTGATCCACAATGTAATTAATGACAGTGTTAGTGAGATACTATTTATTACCACTTTTTTCCCATGGGATAGTAAAATTTGGATAAAAGCTGTGAAAGATCTGAATCTCTAAGAGCAACTCAGAAGCTGCCCTTGATCTATCAAAGATACTCCATTTCCAAAGTAAACAAATAAATAATCCTGGGAGCTTTCAGCCTAGTCTGTGCTTAATTTTTAAATAAAAATGTGACGCTGCCCAAAGCTCTCCTCTGAAACACGCAGTTGCTGCAATTAAATGTGCGAGCACTGAATACTGAGGCAGCGTAATACTAGAGCCCTCTCAGGTTTCTTTAATCCATTTATAGCCACTCCCTGTCCCTTCAGCACACTCCTGCAGCTTTCTCCCTTTGTGACACTTTTTCATTTTTGTCTTCCTCAGCCTTTCCCCATGTGTGTCTTTTGATTGCATTAAATGCCTGATGCAGACAAATAAGTGCTGGCCCTCAAAAATAAGTGCTGGTGCCTTGCACCGGAAACCACTATCTCAAATTAGGCACGGAGCCTAGTTCATAGGTGCAAGTTCCATGTAACTTTCTGGAACAATTCACTCGCCAGCAACTGCAGGTCTTCATGTAAAATATTATTCTCAGGCAGAGTCAAATGTGATGTGGCTAGTGGATACCTGTAGACTGGAGAGAGAAGGCAGTAATTTTAGTGTCCCTACATCCTGGGAAAAATTGAAATTCTGGAGAAAAAAGGAGGAAATATTACTGTTCAGTTCCTCACTTTTCCCTCCTATTTTGACTAACGCAGACCTGCCAACTTATTTTAAAAAATGTCACTGTGTGAGTAGGGCTTGCAGAAGGCAAGGTTTTGTGCCAAGCGCTAACTGGGACTCTGCCCTCCATGAAACCCACTACCACTCCTAAGAAAAGAAGAAAAAAAGGGTCACAGAGGCTTCGCCGATGTACTGGTGAGTTTTCACACCCTTTATGGACATCGGCTGCTTACAGCCTCTAAAGATAAGATGTGGTTTTCTTGTGTTTCAGGTGGTTGAATTGGAAGGCACCTAGTCTGAGGATTGATTCCGTAAATGGTGCTGAAACCAGAAAGCAGGCAAGCACATATCCTCTTGTTTTCTTTTTTGGGTTGAGCTTGCAAAAGCATGTGCTAGCACATGTGTCTCAATTGGGAGACATTATTGTTTACAATAACCGGCTAGCAGCCCACCCAAGGCTTAGCATTTGCTGGCTTCTGTGCCACTCTTCTTTACATTCTTATAATTGACCACTGCAGGCCAAGTTTCACTTCCTTTCTGTGGAGGAGGGACCAAGAACAGATTGATTCAACTTAATCAATTCATGTCCACTCCTTCCGACATTTTTGCAGTACTATTTCTTCTTCCCCGTCCCACTCCCCTGTCCCATCTGTTGCTTCCTCCACAGTGCTTTTTTTCTGTTTTACTATACACCAAATATTCCAAACTCACAGGCGTTGTCAGCCCCATCATTCCAATTAATAACTAAATATCCTAGTGGTGCACCCATGTTTGTTCATGTACCTCCTTAAGTGGCAAAGGAATGCCCAGAGGTGGGTTCCTTACTCACTGTGCCACTGGAATCAAGCTACAACTGGCTGATAAGCCCTTTTCAGGGTGAAACCAGTCCAAGGTTGATTGTATTTTGGTTCAGGGAATACCTGGCTTGGCAGTTCATGCTGGACTGCTCCCATGAGGAGCAGGGTCAAGGCTGATTTACATACAGCTGGGTCTAAACTGAGGTGCCATGGTGAGCAAAAGAACAATCAGTTGGGATGCTACCCTGAGCGATTGCCAGTGGGTAGACAAATTAGAAGCATTCCTCTCATCAGCTTTTGATTGTTTCACGACCTCTGCAACGGAGTCAGCTGAAAGCTATCCTGAAGTCAGACACAAAAATCTAAATCCTGTAACTGCTGATTTTGCAGACTTCCATGGGTGTGATAATGAGCATCATTTGAGAAAGAAAGGTGGAGCATTCATTGTTCTGAAAAGCGCTTGCTGACATAGACTGACATCTTTGCGGCATATAAATATTTGCTGTCTCGGTTACTACACTTAGGTCCTGATTTACATTTCAGTGGAGGGGTTACTCCATCACAACTGTGACAGATATCCCGTCCACCGAAATATAAATCCCATAGGAAATAATAGGATTTATATTTCAGCGGATGGGATATCAGTCACTGATGTGACAGAGTAACCCGTCCGCCGAAAACTAAATCAGGCCCTTTGAAACACCCATTTTAACCCCAGAATAAACAACAACGGCACCACAAAGTGGGTTATGTTTTGGTGTGCATATATATTTAGATGATGTTGCAAGGATGAAAGGCGTATCCTTCCCCGAGATTTGAAGCTTTGATCTTCTAGTTACCCACACATGCACCATGTGCTCAAACCAATTGAGTTATTTTCAGTATCTAATATAGATTATCTGAGGTTGTATGTTACAGCTGCAGTTTTTAGCCAGGATTCGAACCTGCAGCCTGCTAGTCAATACTTTTCTCAGGGCTGATGTTTAAATTGCGGAGATATCCGGCCTACTAAATTGTCGACAAGCATCCAGTTAGACCTGGCATCCTTGACGTGGTTTCCCCTAAACTTTTTGTCTCTTGCTGGACTCCCTCTCTGCTGTACTGACCCGCTGCCCTCCTTGTCTGGTAGTGTGAAGGACTGAACCTGAACCTGAACCTCTCCAACCTACTACCAGAGCGACTCCAAGGGCTTGCTGGCTTGTCTCCTGCTCTTGTGAAGTCTCAGGGACACAAAAGATATCCACACACCTGCTACAGCTCCTGGACCCTTCTTCAACCAGTTCCTGACCTGCCCAGTCATTGGACCTTGAAAGTGGTTTTGTGTCTCTTGAAATCAAGCTTTTCGGCTCTTTGCAACTGCAAACCAGCCTGCTTCCACCGTAACCCTGCCGCATGAAGAACCAGTGCAAGCTGTAAGTCTGTCTCTTTGCACAGCAAGCATCGCTGCTAGTGACCATGAGACGTCAGCCTTACTGTCCGTGACACCCAGCCAACACTTTTCATCAGCGGACCATCACCAGCGACACTCTCCTTGCTCCCAGCTAATTCCTTCCCCGCGAACAGGACTCTTGGCTCATGTTTGAGAAGGTAAAACTTCAGCAGGACTTGTCTGGGACTGTATCCAACCCATGCCACACTGCAGTCAGCCTGAACTTTTGATTTTCACCCGGTCTAGTGTAACCAGATAGCCCCGGTTGGTACTTTATGCTTTAAAGCATTGAATTGCATTTTAATCTTTAAAAACTCCAATCTCGACTTCTACTTACTGGATTTTTGTTACTTTGGGCTTGTTTTACTCACAAATGTAAGCTTTATTTTTCAAACTAGTTGTGGTGTTTTCACTGTTTTACTCTTTCAAGTGTTACACAAAGATTTTACACACTTCCTCTTAAGTTAAGCCTGTCTGCTCTGTACCAAGCTACCAGAGGGTGCAAAAACAACAGATGATGGACGGCATGCAAATTAAATCAAACATTCACCCCAGTCACAGATCTGGGTGTAATGCAGCAGTTTTTTTGTTTGCCACGCCATTCCAGTTTGGACCCAGCCATATGCAAATTAGTCTTGACCCTGTTCCCCATGACTACCAGAGGGTGAGCACAGGTTAATTTAGGGTGTGTCTGCGAGTTGCTCTGACTAGGATTGTGGGTTCCTGCTTGTGTGGGGTACATACCTCTACTAACCGAAAACCCAACTTATTTCGATTTTTAGAGTTTGGTGTTGAGCTAACCCCAGTGTCTTCACATCAATGTTGAGTAAAAACTCAGCTTCAGGTAATTTCACAGAGCAGATAAAACAGTGCCCAAGATTTATGGGAACAACAGCGTTCTAACAAAATTACCTAGTGTACAACTATCCAGTCATTTTAAACCACTGCCATAGATTCAATGCACAATACATGTTTTGGGGTGACAGTAGGTCACAGTAGGCAAGATAGATCGATGAATACCCATCTTTTAACCCAGAGACCGAGATAAGATGCTTGAATACTTTTGGGTCTAAATGCTATTAAAAAGTGGGACTCACACAGCGATGGAAGAGTGGTACTGGTGGGTTAAGCTAGCCGTAGAGTGGGGTCTTACAAGAAGGAGACTGTAAATGTGGTACACAGAGTGAGTAAAGGGTAGAAATGGTCCACAATCGATAGAGTACAAAATTGTACCAGGCAATGGCAAAGCCAATTTGTCTCGCCTACACGAGTGCTAATGGCTTTGGCAATGATTTGAATCCATGGTGTACAGCAGCGCAGATGCTTTGCAGTGTGGCTAGAACACATTTTTAAAAGTGCTATGAGACATCCAAGGCTAATGCACTTTTTTAAGTGCATTAGCACTAGGGACATCATAATCCTTTTGTATTATTGTTTTTATCCATGCTGCACACCAGCCACCAGCCACACTGCTGTACAACATGACTACAAATCATGGCCAAAGTTGGCAAAGCCCATGCTGTAGAACAATGTCCTTGCTGCTGTTCATGCTCAAAAGGGAATGGGCTTTGACTAGTCCTACTGGCTTTGCCAGTGCCTGTTTTTGTAGCACCCAGAGAGTGGTCTGCCCTGGCTAAGTTTGCAAGTCTCTACCCCGGGGCCAAGCTCTACTACTGATTACCTGGAGGCATCCAATAGCTGCAGCTTCCTGGGGAATGTTCTATGTGCCCTGATGGAGTCCCATGCGAGTTGGTACCCATCTGAAAACACAGAGAACCCTGTTGTGAGGCTGACAGAGATCTGCCTGGTACCATGAACGTCATTACCACAAAGTTCCAGCTGTACATATCTACCCAGTTAACTCTGCTAAAGAGACACAGGGCCTCATTCCGAGAGCTACCTGAGAAGGACTGTGCCCTACTCATATCCCCTCAGCCCCCCTCCCCGCCCAAAAAACAAAGGGTTGATGAGGCTGTCACTGATGCCCAGCGGTGTTTTCATACCTCTTTTTGTGCATCAGCTGCTTACAGCCTCCAAGAACGAGCTGGAAAGCTGCTCTGACCAGTGCTTTCTGGCCGTCTCTCCTTCCACTGAGTGAGTTCAGCTTCTCACCTGGTGACCGTGTGAAGGGAGCTGTAATCGGATATCATATGGTGGCATCGTGCGAGTTGGCAGGACTGGATATGGATAGCTCTAGCAGCCTATGGGCATCCCTCTGTGGAAGTGCTGTGCAGCTCGATGAGGTTTGGTTTGTAGATACGGAGAACGTTTGCACCGCTACGGGCATCCCTCAGTGGAAGTGTTGTGCATCTGTAGGGGATCGGTTTCTGCATAGGGATAGGATAACTCTAGTAGCCTGTGGGCATCCCTCAGTGGAAGCGTTGTGCAGCTCAGAAGGGGTTCGGTTTACGATAGGGACAGCTCTAGTACCACTATGGGCACACCTCAGTGGAAGCGTTGTGAAGCCTGGTAGCGGTTTGGCTTCTGGATAGGGATATGGATAGCTCTAGTAGCCCTTGGGCATCCCTCAGTGAAAGTGATGTGCAACTGGTAGGGACTTCGTTTCTGATAGGGATACGGATAGCCGTAGTACAGCTATGAACATCCCTCAGTGGAAGTGTTGTGCATCGGTAGGGGATCGGTTTCTGCATAGGGATATGATAACTCTAGTAGCCTGTGGGCATCCCTCAGTGCAAGTGTTGTGTTGTTTCCGAATAGTTTGCTTTGTGCACCCTATGCCACGTAAAAACGCGGATTCGTTTCTTAGCTAAGATCACTTCTTAAAAGCAATTTTAACACAGAAGCATTTTATTAGAAGTCAGAGTTTCCAGCTCCTCAGAAAGTTAAAAACCGCCACTGTTCACAAGAAAGGTTTATTATAAATAAGAAACGGGAACATGGGCTGAAAACCTTTTAACAATTAATTAAAAAGAATGGCATTTTCCTTCAAAGCACTAGGGTATGTAAACGCGGCCTCCCGCATGTGAGACATTCTAGCTTCCATAAATAAGCGAAAAGGGGATAATGCGGGTAGAACTGGGGTGACAAGATTTTATATGCCACTCCCATATTATACCCATTTTCCTCAAGAAATCCAAATGTTTTTAGTTCATAAACATCCGCCCTTTTTAAACTCATCAGGAAACAGGTTAGGAATATGAGGACAATAGGACATTCTGATATTCATTTATTCCTCATAATCACTGCGTGATTTATGCTGAAAAAAACACAAATATAAACGAGGGCCAAGCCTGCACTGGCGGTGAAGTTTGTATCCACGATGCATGAGGATTCTTCCCTTATTTATAATAAACCGCACATATCGCGGTAATTTTAACCCCGTGTTCACGCTTACGAAGTCAAAGATTGTGCACCAAATTTAAAGAAAGCCACATCTTTTAAGAAGCGTTTTTCTGACCTGTTTAGTGGACGCATCTACAAGCATTGATTTGGCAGATTCTGTCTGCAACCAGCACCTTATCGCCATTATCAGCTCATTATCACTCGTAAACACCGGATCAGCAGCAACTCTGATATACACTTGTGGCTCACCATTAGAAAGTTTAAATTAGGGTGTCTGAACTAGTCTGTACATTAAAACCACTTCTTAGCTACAGAATTTCTTGAAAACGCATTAACTAGATTGCAGCGCTTCTGAAACATTGAGACCAAACATCTACCTGCTCTCTCCCCCCCCCCCCCTCCTTACCTCCCCCCACTATTAAATGCTTCTCCCATCAGGTTCTAGGTAGGACCAGTGTACTGCCATTTGATAAAGTTTGTTTTGACCAATGACTTTGTGTTTCACCACTGCGCATATTAGTTGCTCAATGTTCACCAGTAGCACATGGTATGTTTTGTTCAGTTGAGCCACCTATGGGCTTTGACATGGCATTAGCCATTACTTTCTGTATTCAGTTGAGCCGCCTATGGGCTTTGACATTGCATTAGTCATTACATTCTGTATTCTGCCTATTGGCTTTGACATGCTGTATCCAGTCGAGCCGCCTATTGGCTTTGACATTGCATTCCTATTGGCTTTGACATGATGTATTCAGTTTAGCTGCCTATTGACTTTGACATGCTATTAGATATTCTGCCTATTGGCTTTGACATGATATTATATATTGCATTTTATATTCAGCTTAGCTGCCTATGGGCTTTGACATGATATTATACATTGCATTTTGTATTCAGCTCAGCTGCCTATGGGCTTTGACATGATATAAGACATTGCATTTTGTATTCAGCTTAGATGCTTATTGGCTTTAACATGACATTGCATTTGATATTTAGGTTAGCTGCCTATTGCCTTTAACGTGGAGTTAGACATTGCAGTTGAGAATCCAAGCTGTATTTTTCCAAGCTGTGTTTTTGCACCAGAGAACCAAGATGTTTTTCTCACAGTAGACTAGACATGATAAGAGAGAGTACATGGGTGTTGTTCTCTCTGCTTGAGCTTGGGAACAGGAGTAGTCTTGGAGACCTGGCCAGTCTCCAAAAGGCTTGCTCAGTTTCCCAGGTCTGAGAGGAGGGGGCACACCTTTGTAACGAATGTAACAGGCTGCAGAGGGTCAGATTCGAATCTGCCGGACCTCGTGCTGGAGCTTGGCGCAGGCTGCCAGCAATCCCGTGTGGGTAGATGAATCTCTCTTTCTCGCGGCTGACAGGGGTCATCAGCTTGCAGACCTTAGAAAGATGAAGCTGTAGATAGTTCCCACACGGTGAAGTATTTGTTTTGCTTTGCATTCAATATCTTATAAATATAACCTGCTGTGTATATTGCAAACTGATATATTTTGTTTGATTAACGCGGACTTGAAAGCTACTAATTCGTCATGCATAAAATATTGTGGTTGGGGAAGAATTAACAACAATAAAAGTCTTCTTTGACCTCAGAAGTGCATTTCTGTTGTGTTATGTTAGTGCTTAGAAACTAAATAAGAGGAAAGCACTACAATTGGTACCAGAAGTGGGGTCGGTCATTAAGAGGTGATTAAGAAGGGGTTTGACGAGTTAGTAGATTTCTAAGTGCACACTTTAAAAGTGTAATTGTTTTTTTGTTGTTTGGAGAGTTACAGAAATTGTTTTTTGTTGTTTGGAGAATCACAGTAGCACGGCAGACCATGTCATGTGTTGTTAAACTGCCTGATGGTGCTACGAAAAACTGTGAATTGTTTGTTGTTTGGAGAATCACAGTAGCACGGCAGACCATGTCATGTGTTGTTAAACTGCCTGATGGTGCTAAGAAAAACTGTGAATTGTTTTCTGTTTGGGGAATTACAGAAGAAAATGCATGTGTAGAAAATGTGTGTTTTGGAAGTAATGATGACAGAAAGGTCTGGATACCTTTATCTGCTTACAGAGAAATGCAGGAGAAATGTAGGAAGTTGGAACATGAAAATAGGAATTTACGTGAGCAAATTAGCCCGACTGAAAGTTATAAAAAGGCTGTTTTTGAAGAATCTTTCTTGTCCCATTCCAGTAATGAGGGGGTTAAGACAGCTCCGAGCTGCACTGAGTTTTCGTGTGAGCCAGGGTTTTTGGCACGAGAGAGACCAGAATGTGATTTACGAGTTACCGTTGCAAAATGCACAAGTAAAACGAAAGATTTTAGAGCAAGAGCCGACTTTCATTAGCTTGTTTGATTTTTGGAAAAAGAATATCCCTCATTTGAGTGAAATCCTAACACTTTTGTATATGGTCACTGTGAAAAATGATATGCAGCTGCGCGCTTGTGATTTGGCAAATGAAATAATGCAGACTTTTGGTTTTTGCGCAGTGCAAGAAGGAAATACTTATGTACACGTAAATCAGGAACAAGGAAAGAAAATAGTGCCCCTAGCTAGAATCATACAATGGATCTGGTACTTGCAAGACAGGGCTAGAGTACCACAGGTAAAAGAATTATCAATGAAGTTGTGTGCACCATTTGAATTCGTGTCCACTGAAGATAAAAAGCATGTTTGTTTTACTAATGATTCATTGACTGAAATGTTGTTTTCTGGCACAGTAGAAGGAACAGCGTTGTATAATGTGTGTCAGATTTTAAAGCAAGAGCTACGTGAGATGTGTCATTTTTACGCTGATTTTTGGTTCTTTGATAATGTTTTAGCCACATGGCTTGTACCTAACTGGTTCAATTACCTTGCAGATGTTAATGAGAAAAATTCAGAGAGAGAAGTGTACACCCAGAACAATGGCTTAGTGGGGATGGCTAAGTGGGTGCCCCAGAAATGTGAACAGCTGAGAGAAAAAGCCACTTACAGGTGGGCAGAGATGAGAGAGATGCACATTCCCCTAGATTTGATAAAAACTGTGCAGCACGCACAAAAGCAATCTATCATGCAAGCAGTCACAGAGCAGTTGGGGAGAGGAAAGTTACCAGAACAGAAATGGCAAATTGATCAGGTTTTAGGGAAAGTGATTGTTGCAAATTGCCAAGGAAAAATCGAAATTATGCTGATACCTAGAAAAGAATCTGATTCATTCATACAAATTGGAGACAGAATGGCCCAACTTGACAAAAATGCAGTGAATGGAGGTTTGGTAAAGAAGGAGTCTGCCCCAGCCCTTCTGACAGTGCAAGAAAAGGGAAGCTGTGGCGCAGCAGATAAAAACCTCAGTGCTGATGTGTGGGCTGAAGCCCCAAGTGACCCTCCAGAACCTGCAGAAAATATAACAAAGGGCCCCAAAAACGTCCTGCTGATTATAAAACAGGGAAAGAAAGAGGAAGGGTGCAGTTTAAATGAAAAATGTTATTTGCAAGAAAAGTCATACTTGTTTCTTTTGCAGATCCTACCACGTTTCGCCACTGTCCCTGAGTGTGCTGTGTGGTCCCCCTTCCGGTGTGTGCGTGTGGGGTCGGGGAAGGGACCGAATCCCCAACCTGAACCTGGCTGAGTAAAGTGCCAGCACCATGGATCCATTTTGCGCAAACTGCGCCTTCAGTTCAAGTTCAACTTGTTTGATTGCATTCTTCCACCGGAACTAAGCTGTGTTTTTTTTTTTTTTTCCTTCTCGTATGGAACTCTGACTTTTGCTTATCTTCCAGCAAACCTTTCAGGTGGACCGTGCCTCTTTACATGAGCAGAACTCATGCCACATCAAATTGCTAACACTGTTGAATTAGAGACTCATTCAGAGTATAAAAATTGCCCAGTCTTCTCTATGTAGATGTATCTGATGTGAAAGGTTATGAGATCAATGTGTTAATGCACTTCTATTGCTTTACAGGGATTGTTTTGATCATTCAAATCTGACGTTTTTTGTTTTTGTTTTTGTTTGAAACAAGAGATATGTGAAACAAAAATTCATTGGTCAAAGGGCGGAATGTACTGCCATTTGATAAAGTTTGTTTTGACCAATGACTTTGTGTTTCACCACTGCGCATATTAGTTGCTCAATGTTCACCAGTAGCACATGGTATGTTTTGTTCAGTTGAGCCGCCTATGGGCTTTGACATGGCATTAGCCATTACTTTCTGTATTCAGTTTAGCCGCCTATGGGCTTTGACATTGCATTAGTCATTACATTCTGTATTCTGCCTATTGGCTTTGATATGGCATTAGCCATTACTTTCTGTATTCAGTTGAGCCGCCTATGGGCTTTGACATTGCATTAGCCATTACATTCTGTATTCTGCCTATTGGCTTTGACATGCTGTATCCAGTCGAGCCGCCTATTGGCTTTGACATTGCATTCCTATTGGCTTTGACATGATGTATTCAGTTTAGCTGCCTATTGACTTTGACATGCTATTAGATATTCTGCCTATTGGCTTTGACATGATATTATATATTGCATTTTATATTCAGCTTAGCTGCCTATGGTCTTTGACATGATATTATACATTGCATTTTGTATTCAGCTCAGCTGCCTATGGGCTTTGACATGATATAAGACATTGCATTTTGTATTCAGCTTAGATGCTTATTGGCTTTAACATGACATTGCATTTGATATTTAGGTTAGCTGCCTATTGCCTTTAACGTGGAGTTAGACATTGCAGTTGAGAATCCAAGCTGTATTTTTCCAAGCTGTGTTTTTGCACCAGAGAACCAAGATGTTTTTCTCACAGTAGACTAGACATGATAAGAGAGAGTACATGGGTGTTGTTCTCTCTGCTTGAGCTTGGGAACAGGAGTAGTCTTGGAGACCTGGCCAGTCTCCAAAAGGCTTGCTCAGTTTCCCAGGTCTGAGAGGAGGGGGCACACCTTTGTAACGAATGTAACAGGCTGCAGAGGGTCAGATTCGAATCTGCCGGACCTCGTGCTGGAGCTTGGCGCAGGCTGCCAGCAATCCCGTGTGGGTAGATGAATCTCTCTTTCTCGCGGCTGACAGGGGTCATCAGCTTGCAGACCTTAGAAAGATGAAGCTGTAGATAGTTCCCACATGGTGAAGTATTTGTTTTGCTTTGCATTCAATATCTTATAAATATAACCTGCTGTGTATATTGCAAACTGATATATTTTGTTTGATTAACGCGGACTTGAAAGCTACTAATTCGTCATACATAAAATATTGTGGTTGGGGAAGAATTAACAACAATAAAAGTCTTCTTTGACCTCAGAAGTGCATTTCTGTTGTGTTATGTTAGTGCTTAGAAACTAAATAAGAGGAAAGCACTACAACCAGCACAGTCTAGCGTTGGTCTTTGTCGGCGCCACCCATGGCCGTCTTCTTCAAGGACTCCCTCTCTACCACCATGATTGCCCTCATCTCGCCCTAGCCCCTCTCACGTTTATTTTATAGCACCACGTACCCCAGTGCAGACTGCCAGAGAGCTTTACATCACAAACATATTTAAGGGACAATAAGCGATATGTTTGTGTAAATCGATGTATACAAAATGTTATGTACGCCAATGAGGACTACAAGGTGTAGTACTGACGTAATCCATACTGGTGGGCATTATATGTTGTTAAGAGTGCTCAGTCAGGAGAAACAGATATGGAGATTACCTTTTCATGATGCACAGTTACCAAAGTATGGTGCTGTTGTATCTTAGGCTGCAATTCGCAAATGCACACACCCTTGCATCTTAGTTCAAGAGGTGTGTTTGAGGTCAAGCTTAGGTTTTTACAAAGGAAGGATACCTTTCCACCACAAAATTCTATGCGTTAACACATTTTTAACACTAGCACTTTTGTATATCTGCTGTATGATGCAGCACATAAGCAAGGGTGGAAAGGTTTGGTGAAAATACATCTTTTCTCCAACATTACTCCTGCCTCGAGAAGGTGTACTCCGTTTTTTACCAGTGTGTATCGCTTTTATGAAGCATATTGGGTGCAAAGTGTTAGTAAATCTGCCCCATAAAGGTAACACAATGTTTGGGGTGTCACACTAATAAAACTGTATTGCTACCCAAACTGACAATTTTAGAATAATGAACGATTGAGGGGGATAAACAACAAGGTTCTGAACTTATGCCTTTCAGTTTGCATGCAGCTCTCTAATTCCAGTGCATAGCTCCATGTGGTATATGAGAAGATTGTTACTTATTGTTGGACTTCTTTGCTTATGCAGGGTCATCCCCAATCTTTTTGCCTCCTGCCTCCTATTTTTTTCTAACCTGTTGCTGTTGGCTTTTGAACTCAGAGCACTTTACCACTGCTAACCAGTGCTAAAGTGCATATGCTCTCTGTGTAAATTATATGTGATTGGTTTATCCATGATTGGCATAATTGGTTTACTAGTAAGTCCCTAGTAAAGTGCACTAGAGGTGCCAGGGTCTGTAAATCAAATGCTACTAGTGGGCCTGCAGCACTGGTTGTTCCACCCACACAAGTAGCTCCATAATCATGTCTCAGACCTGCCACTGCAATGTGTGTGTGTGCAGTTTTAACTGTAAATTAGACTTGGCAAGAGTACCCACTTTCCAGGCCTAAACCTTCCCTTTTCTTACATGGAAGGCACTCCTAAGGTAGGCCCTAGGTAGCCCAAAGGGCAGGGTGCAGTTATGGTTAAGGTAGGACATATAGTAATGTGTTTTATATGTCCTGACAGTGAAATATTGCTAAATTCGTTTTTCACTGTTGCAAGGCCTGTCCCTCTCATAGGTTAACATGGGGGCTACCTTTAAATCTGATTAAAGTGTAGATTCCCTTTGGGAGCGGATGGACATGTGGAGTTTGGGGTCTCTGAGCTCATAAGTTAAAAATACATCTTTTAGTAAAGTTGATTTTGAGATTGTGTGTTTGAAAATGCCACTTTTAGAAAGTGAGCATTTTCTTGCTTATACCATTTCTGTGACTCTGCCTGTTTGTGGATTCCCTGTCTGGGTCAGTTTGATAGTTGGGCTTGGGTGTAGTCTGCATTTCCTGATGAGCCATCTGTGCTAGGAGGGAGGGGAGGAGTGGTCACTTACACCTGAAAGGGCTGTGCCTGTCCTCACACAATGCAGTCTCCAACCCCCTGGTGAGTGTCTGGGGCCTGGCCTGGGCAAGGCAGGATTTCACATTCAAAAGAGACTTTACTTTGAAGTAGGCCTACTTCAAAGGATAAATTGGGTATAAGAAGGGCACCCAAAACCAAAGACTTTAGAACACCTCTGGAAACAAGAGGAAGCTCTGCCTGGAGAAGAGCTGAAGAGCTGAGGAAGAAGAGCTGCCCTTCCTGTGACTGTGCTTTGTGGAGCTATCCAGCAGTTGCTGCTTCTGCCAGAGTAAGAGGGCAAAGACTGGACTTTGTGTGCCTTCCATCTTGTGAAGAAATCTCCAAGGGCTTGATTTAGAGCTTGCCTCCTGTTGTTTGAAGTCTCAGGGACAGCAAAGACTTCTCTCTGCCAGCACCTGGAGTCTCTGGAGAGACTCCTGCTCTGACAAGTGGGGCCCTATCCAGTCTCTGGGCCCTTGGAAGGAAAGCTGGTGGAAATCCAAGGAAATCGACTTCGGACCGACGCCGCTGCTGAAACCGGTGACACCGCCTGCAACCAACTCCGTGATCTTCGCTGGAATGCAAATGCGACAACCTTCGCAGGCCCGATGCCGCTGCAGCCCCGCTGAAGTCCGCCACTCTAAGTGCGCGGATTCAACGTTTCGCACAGGCGCCGCGATCCCCAACTTCGCGCATCGACTTGTTTTCACTCTTCACCAAAGGTACTGTACTTGGGGTTCTACGCGACTCCGTGTCCAACGCCACTGGTGTCGGCTTGTTGGGAACGACTCTGTCACGACGCTGTGTTAACACCTCATCGAAGCATTTTGTGTTTCTTAGCGCTATTTTTGAGTTTAATCTTTAAAAATTCATAACTTGACTTGTGTATGTCGGACTTTTGTTGTTTTGGTCTTGTTTTGTTTAGATCAACATTTCCTATTGTTCTAAACTGGTGTTGTATCATTTTGTAGTGCTTTCAGTAAGTTACTGTGTGTGTTGGTACAAATACTTTACACCTAGCACTCTGAAGTTAAGCCTACTGCTCTGCCAAGCTACCAAGGGGGTAAGCAAGGGTTAGCTGAGGGTGATTCTCTTTTACCATGACTAGAGTGAGGGTCCTTGCTTGAACAGGGGGTAACCTGACTGTCAACCAAAGACCCAATTTCTAACACTTATGAACTCTAAGTAGCAAAAATACTTGTGACAAAAGCAATAACCCACTGACATATCTACATCAAATACTAATCTGTGATCTGTATGTCACACGTTGGGCTTTGCAGCAGGGACACTAACTCTCTATGCTTCTATATCATGAGTCAAAACTACACAAACAACAGATTTCTCCATCAAATGATTGACCTCAAGTTATCATGCCGTGTAATTTTCTCCTGAAAATTGACATGCACACAAAGGTCATGGGGAGACTGTTCACCATTAATCTAAATCACTTGTTGCTGCTGGAGCTTTTCCGCCTTGGCTCTGGAATGCCTGGGGCCCCTTTGTTGGTCCTAAGGCTGCATTATGTGGCCTCAAGAAAGTAAAGGAAATGCTCCATACACATTTGTAATAGTTTGTCTAGTAAATGTACTTTTCCCTTTATGAATAAAAAGCAGTGACTGGACAATGATCTATTGAGTTTAGTTGTTAGAGGCAGTAAATAGAGATTAAAAGATCGCACCACCTCCACTAAGTAGACCTTGGACTGCTCTGCTTCACCAAAACAATAATGCAATCGAGTACTTGGTTCCCAGTAAGGAAACGATTATGGACCTATCACTTGCAAATGACACTCATCCCGCACAACTCAATTTCTTACATGTCTCAACACTGTTATGAAGTGTAATGGCCAGCACAGGCTCAGTTGGGTATCCAGGCTTCATACAGGAGTAATAGTGCAAAATTACAGAAAAGCTGAGACTGTCTCCCCAACTCTATGCCATGCTCCCAGCATGCCCAAGCTCTAATAGCACATGACAGATCTGTAGGAGGAACAAAGTCATTACCCAATATCCACACTTAGAGGGAATGTTCCATAGCTATGCACAGGGGCTCTGCATACAAGGTGAGTTCCGTTTTTGCCATAACAATCTCAGCTCACTTAGTTGCTTTGCAGTTGCAAACACCAGAAATATTTTGTCTCAAGGAGGTTTCATTCTTCCTGACCTAACTTCTCAGGTTTAAAAAATACCAGCCTCCCAGTAGGGCTTCTAACCCGCTTTCCCTTGTTAGCGCATCAGACCTTATTAAGTAAACTTACAAGGGAGACGCTACAAGGGAGACGCGAATAGGCCGATGGACCTTTTGACTGCGCTTCGAGTTTTCCCAACATATAAACCAATACCAATACAAGTCAATGGCAATAACAATCAATGACATCAATAATCAATAGGAGCCTTGCGGCCATGAATAACCACACCTTTATGTAAAAGTTAGAATGTTTATTTCCCTATATTAACAATGCTAATGTTACGTAACAATCTCAAAACCAAATGATAAACACACAAAAATAGGACTGGCTGACCAAAGCGGCAAAAGAATCACAATCTAATCAGAGCTTGAGCTACTACACATTCGACGGTTACAGTACAAATTAATAGAAATAATAACTGCGCAAACAATATTACATACATTTATATTCAGCAAAGAAAAGACATCAACAGATACTACTTCTAGTGGACTTCATTAGTGAGAACCCTAACTAACATTAGATTAGAATTAGCATGTTTGGACTTCATGCAAAACAATTTAGTCACACGAATTTGGAAAACTTCTAACTATGGCTCTATTAAAATTAGTGGTTGGTACCTAGTAACAAAAGCAAATAGACAAAGAAATCAATAAGGTTATCAGTAGATCACTCCTCAGTTTGGCTCAGCAAGCTGTGACAGTCTTCGTCATCAGGACATCAGTCTGGTCAGAAAAGCATTCAGGATTCAGCATCAAAGTTCAGAAAAAGCAAAATCTCTTTAAGCAATAAAGTTAAGCATGGCTCTTCTCAGGAAAAAATGGGCAAAAATGGTGTCTCCTCTCAGTGCATTTCAGCTAAGTTAGATTTCCTAACACTATTTCCCATATCCCTATTGGATAGAGAATCGCATGTTTACGGTTAGTCCAATGAAACTAAAACTTCAAATCTATACTTCTACTAGTACATGGTTCACATGTTGATGATTGTCTCCTCGTCTCCTTTTCCTATCTCATGGCTTATCAGATATCAATGTTGTTGCAGATTATACTCCAGTCAGTACGTTCATTGTCTTACCCTGGGAAGGCCAACCTTACACACATTACATTGAACATTGTTTCACTAGCAAATACATCATCTCCTAGCAAGCAGTTCTCATGAGAAAGACTTTTAGCTACAAGCACTTGGCCAGCACAGTTGGAAAATCACAATTTAATTCTCAAAGCATCCATTTTATAAGTCGATTAGAAAATGCAGCTTCACATGAGGCCGTGCAAGTAGGCCAAGACCTCACTAAGTTAAGGCCTACAATTAATAAAGCGAATATGTCAACACCAGGGCAGTGCGCACCCTATTGGCGACTAGAATGCAAAAGCCCAGCACTCTCAAAACAACGTAATTTATGCATTGTGCTGATATGTTGTTGTTTAACCTTTTGCATTGCAGAGTTTAATCCTGAAGACTTATTTTTAATGTGTTTACAAATACTGTTCATTTGCAGTGTATTGCTGCAGGCTTTCAGAGTGTGTTAGGGTGTGGTCCCTTTCCAGGGCCTTCCAGAGACTTTCCCTGCAGCATGCCTGGGTGTAGTTGTGGGATGGGCTAAGACTCTATAAAAGGGAGCCAGCCCAGCTCCAAGTGCTCACTATTCAGAGGTCCCGATGCACAGCTACTTCCTGAGCTCCTGTCCCGGTGGCCTATTTGATCTTCCAGGCGTCTGCCCTTCATTCTTCATTGGTGATCCTTGCTCTGGACGGTAAGACGGTGGTTGGGCTGGCCTCCCGACGCCATTATCGCGAACTTTCATATTCTTGGCCTAATTCTTTAATGATTAACAGATTACTTTGCGCGCTACCATTTCTTGACATTTATATGGTGGCTTACGAATCGGCAAGACACGAGATTCGTTTCATGTTGATTTAATCTTGTTATTCATTGCGCGCTACCATTTCTTGACATTTACATGGTGGCTTAAGAATCGGCAGGACGTGCGATTCGTTTCATGGTGCTTTAACCTTGTTGTTCATTGCGCACTACCACTTCTTGACATTTACATGGTGGCTTACGAATCAGCAAGACGCGCGATTCGTTTCATGATGATTTAACTTTGTTATTCATTGCGCGCTACCATTTCTTGACATTTACATGGTGATACTCAAATCGGCAAGACGCACGATTCTCTCCTCGAGCTTAATTCATGTTGTTCATTGTATGCCACTATTCTAAGACATTTATTAGGTAGTATTTGAGTTGACAAGTTGTGTGATTTGTTTCCTGAATCCATATATTGTTATTCATTGTGCACAATCCTTTTATGGTGTTTACTATATTTATGAAAATCTGCAATGTGCGCAATTTGTGTTGAAACATTTCAAGAGAACACAAAAGGCCAGAGTTTCTAGATGCAATATTGCATGGTCCTAGTATGTATTCTCAAAAAAGGATTCATATAACTGGTTTAGAACTTATTCAGAATGTTTTCCTGATTCTCATGTAAAGGAAAGTAGTTGAATTTGAAAGTTTCATTTAATCCATCTTGATTTACTTACAGGTATCCGGGCATCTTGAAACTTAGTCATTTTAAGCCTAATTCTTAGGTTGTTCATGTTTTCAGAATGACTAGGCTTAGAGTCATAGGGGGTCATTCTGACCCCGGCGGTCATGGACCACCGGGGCCAGGGTTGGAGGGAGCACCGCCAACAGGCTGGCGGTGCTCCACAGGGTATTCTGACCGCGGCGGTTCAGCCGCGGCCAGAAAAGGAAAACCGGCGGTCTCCCGCCGGTTTTCCGCTGCCCTGGGAATCCCCCATGGCGGCGCAGCTTGCTGCGCCGCCATGGGGGATTCTGACACCCCATACCGCCATCCTGTTCCTGGCGGTTCGCCCGCCAGGAACAGGATGGCGGTATGGGGTGTTGTGGGGCCCCTGGGGGTCCCTGCAGTGCCCATGCCAATGGCATGGGCACTGCAGGGGCCCCCGTAAGAGGGCCCCACTTAGTATTTCAGTGTCTGCCTTGCAGACACTGAAATACGCGACGGGTGCCACTGCACCCGTCGCACCTTCCCACTCCGCCGGCTCAATTCTGAGCCGGCGTCCATGTGGGAAGGATGATTTGCACTGGGCTGGCGGGCGGCCTTTTGGCAGTCACCCGCCAGCCCAGTGCAAATCCCAAAATACCCTCAGCGGTCTTTCGACCGCAGAGCGGTATTTTGGAGGGGGGAACCCATAGTCTAGTATTGATTTCATGAGATGTAATCTTCATATTGTGTGTTTTAACCTTTTTCTTACTACAGGTCTCCTTCCCAGCTGTTCCCTTCCTAATCACCTCTTCCCCTCTTGAACTCTCTTAGCCTCTGTGATTTATCTATCAGAGTCTTGGAGCTGTTCAGTGGTGGACGTGTTGGGAACATGCGCAGACCCCGAGGATCTGGTGACTCTGACATAATATATAATACATAACCCTTAATATGACATATTACTACATTAATCAAACATAAGCTCATCATTTCATATTAATAAGCCATTAATAATTACAGTTTGTGAACATTGATGGCCACTCTGGTGGGCGCACCTTCAAATGCGTGCATTATCTTTCTCTACATTATTATGTTTTCTATGCAAATTCAACACTGAGAAAACATGAATAATCATAATTAATTTCATTAATAACTCTGTGTTAACACCCTCAGCCATAACACAGGATCTGGGACAGGCAGTCACGGTATATAAACTACCAAGGACAGGCTGAACATTGTCTTTGCAGCAATTAATCCCCCAGAGTGGGTACTTTATGATGCCACCGAGAGTGAATGTTGGAAGGCATATAGTGTTCAACGTGCACACAACTCATGAAATTTCAAGGCATATTCTGACATGCCATCTAAATTCTCTCAACAACATTGGTTCAATGTCTTTACAAAATTCCACTCCTCTTCAATAGTTCTAAAATCTTGAAAGCGAATGACAATCTAGAACTCACTGAAATTCAGCAGTTAATGGCATGGTGTAATGTGTATTATCATGTGTTAGCTTGTGATCAGTACCCGTGAGGAGTTATGGTTATGAGGCTTACCAAAACTTGTGAAATTCAGCTGTTCTTAGAGTTTTGATTGCAACCATAGTTTCCCTTCCATTAACGTTTTTATCAGATGTTCAACTATAATTTAAGATGCACTGTTTGCATCTAAGTGATCACCACTCCACCTTTAATAAAGTTTGATCACTGAACATCTTACTTTTGCAAAGCAAACGTCTGTGAGGCCTGGAGGAAGGCTGTGCACCCATCGAGGCTACTTTACAAGATGCTACCAGACCACCAAGCAATGCAACTGACAATATACTACAAGTTTGAAAACCTGCAGTAACCTCTCTGAGAATTGAAACGTGTGGAGGTCATCTTAGATATTCCAAAAACTTTCCTTTTGTTTCCACTGCACCCTTGCTAGGCTTCAAGCTTTGAAGTTGCTGGCGCTAGGACCTTGTTTTTTGGATTCATGATTTGAGTTCTGGAGTGAACTTCTATTTCATAAATGATCACTGAGAGACATTCTGGATTTTGAGAAGAGCATTATTGATTATCAATTTAGCTGGAAAACAGACTTTGAACTGTAATTTGAGAAAATGCATTAATGGCCAAATACCTTGGAACTATTGGATTAATCAGTGAACTTGAATTCTTTAGTAAAGCAACAAAGGGAATTCCATCAGCAAGCATCTTTGGTTATGCTGTGTATATGGGAACAGCATTTAACATATTACCCGCATTAGAGAAGGGATACATATTTACTGAAGATTAGGAATTACATGGAGCTAATGAGTAATTATTTTTCAGTTGCACTACAGACTACTGAGAGGATAAAACATATCTATATCAGGAGGCATCTCTATGTAAACTTGCAGGTAATTATCTGCTTCTATGGAGGAAGGGGTGTTTATGTTTATGCAATTACGTATATATCGAAACATTTTATTGATTGGGTTTCACATGAAGTCACATCTCATTGGGTGATTCAGAGTGTGGGGTACATTAGATGACCAGAACATCACAAGTTTGCAAAGCCAATGGGGTGGCTTGTCTTAGATCAATTGGCCTTGACACTCCCTTTTTCACCTGGAACGCAGCAACATTTTCTAGTAAAAAAGAGGAAGCATTGGAAATTTGATGCTAATCCTTTGAACCACTCTCATTAGCCATTGTCTCCTCTTCTCTCAAACGGATTCTGAAGTAGGTGACTTTCCTAAAAGACCAAATAGCCTGTAGGAGCAAGGTGCCATTGGCACAAAAAGTGGGGTGAATTTCATAGGAACACCCGAGGAAACCGGGCTCTAGAGCCAAGTGTGGGAGGTATGGGGGTCACACATTTTCTCCAGGAGAGGAGACTCAACTGTACTTTAAGAGTCGGCCCAGAAAAAGTTGATAATGTGAAGCTGGGCAGCCCTGGGATGCTAGAACACTGAAAACTAAATGTGAGGGATGGAGTTCGGCTCTCCTCATTTAGTATTTAACATCCCAGAAGCCCCTCCTCTTCTACCCGATCCCTGCAAAGAGCTTGGACTGCTGTTGAATGCATGTGTACAAGTGGGTGCAAAATTGCACAGAACATTACTGTACTGAGTTGGAACTTAGAATGTTAAGGGGAAGTGGAATGTGTGTGGGTAGTTGCAGATGAGACAGCCAATCTGTGAAAGCAGAATTGATGCTGGAGTAAAGTCACGTTCTGTGCTATTATGTCCTCCATTTTATTATGGCCTGGTGAAGAAATAAAGCAGTTATTTCTGGATCATATTCAGAGATTCAAGCCACTGCTTTTAAAAATAAAAAACAATATAAGGGGGGCACGATAGGGATACCCTGCCCCACAGGTCTGTGGGGTGACCCAAAAGAACTCCAAAATAAAAAATTGAAAGTGTGTTTTTACCACGATCCCATGGGACTTCCGTAGGATAGCACCAAGCAAAAAAATGATGGTCTGCCATTTTATTTTTATAAACGTTTTGGGGAGGGGAGGAGTGGGTATCGTACATAAGGGGTTGGGGCATGCAGCCCCCCTTCCCAAGGTGATGGAAGTTCCTGGGACCCCATTCCCTGGGGCATAACTGAGGAAAGAATATAAGGGAGCGGCCACCCTCCCTGAGCCTTAAAAGGCTCCCACCCCCGCGACAGAGTAGTTTACCTGTTTGATCCCACCCGGCGGGAGCATTTTTAAAACCTACTGCCTGCAGCAACGTGGTTAGGGAAGGCAGGCCTGCTCCCTCTGCCAGGAGATTTAAACATGCTCCTGCTGGGTGTGAACAGACTTCTGATTCCCTGCCCACATTCCTGTGGACAGGGAAGCAAATATTGCTCCCGCCTGGAGGGAGCAAGCATAAACAGCTGCTCCTTCCAGCTTGGAGCAATGCTGACTATTGCACCAAGCAAGAAACCTGCTGGGGCAGCAGGTCCCTGGGGCTCCCCAACATGCCCTCTTCCCTGTAACTAAAATGTGTCCCCGGGATGAGGTTTTAGGGGCCTCTTAATGCTCAGGGATGGTGGCCACACACCGTCATCCTGTATAATTATAATATGGCCCCGGGGAATGAATTTGTCTTTGGGAGGGAGACCACGCATACTCCTCTCCTAATAATATATATTGTTGACCTCAGGGGATGGGGCACCCAGGGCTAATTGTAGCTAGGGGAGAGGGCTGCCCAAAATCTTCCTCCGGCGTGGGGTTGGCTGCATGCGGGGTTTGGAAACAGGATCTGACAGCAGGCCATACCATGAAACGGACATCCAGGATGGTTCTAAAAAGGGTATTAACATTTCTAAAATATCGCTTTACATTAAAAAACAGAGCATGGCAGGGATGCAAGTTATAATTAGCTCTGCTAACTGTAACTGTTGAGTTTCTGTGTTTTTGTTAGTTGAAAGCTTAATGTTGGTATTGACATGTTTACCCAACTATAACATCACTTTAACCTTTGGCGTTTTCAGTTTTTTTTTTTTTTATCAGATCTCTTTATAACACCCAACTATACCTATACTTTTACCTTTGGTCTTTTCAGTGAATAAATATATATATATATATATATATATATATATATATATATATATACACACACACACATAGAAACATACACACACACACAGTATGTTGTGGCTTTGATTTTTGTAAAATCAAACAAACTGAAGCTACAATCTTGATGTTAGTTCTATGTGCTCATCTGAAAGACACCAGTGCTTAATTTGTGGGGGGAAAAAAAAATTACATGAAAAAATAGGTGCCAGGGTCCTCAACAGGAGGCCATTGCAGCTTCCACCACCCATTACCCCAGCCAGCGTTGCCAATGACAGTACCATCACAACTACTAATCATACACTAATAGAAGTGAGACAATTCAGACTACTGCAAGACCCCAAATCTATAACAATGACTTTGGCTGCAGATATTAGTATTTTTCTATTTATATTAAATTGATAATCAACTGTTGTTGTGCTTGTCTCTAAATTAGATAAAAAGTGCCACCATGTGGCAGACTGTCACAAATGCCAGTATTGACACTTTAGTGCCGGTGGTAAGTACTGGCTCAAATTAAGCTTTATAAGGCATGTAAAAAAAATGGATGGAAACTGATGTCAGCACACCAATGGGAGATCTTTATGCCTCCAGTGATGTCAAGCAGTGTTGCATATGGAGTCATGTTGGTGCCAATGCCTCCTGTCGATGTGGGAGAACTATTGACATTTAGGGATATTAAACAGGTGAGGAATCCATAGGTACATACTGTATCCACCAAATAAAAAAAATTTATTAAAGGATAAAAAACTAGCTTTTTTCACAGTGTGTAGGAAGTGCATTTTGTTAGACCTAGAACGCCTTGTTCGAATGCAGAAACCACATCTCTTTTCCACATAATGAGCTCCAGACAAGTCATATACACATATGCATATTCTCATAATGCTGCCAATTATCCACTTCATCGAATAAGTTACATGTTGGTGCAATCATCACTTGTGTTTGTTGGCCATTGGTCACAAGGAAGTGCCAAATAGCATGGGGGTTCATTTAGAGCTTGATGGAACACGAATACTGCCAGAGATTGGCAGTTTATTGCCCAGGCCCTCACTGGCTTGCCTGCCAAGTTCTATATGATGCAATAGTTTTCTCACTTATGCAAATCTCCTTTTTCAATGGCAAACATGATACATGCATTCTATACACAGGGGTCTGTAATTATTCTCTAACACGCTTCAAGTCACTGAGCCCACTGGTGGTCAGTCACTTGCTTCTGTGTTTCAAGGAATGTTTGGTAAAGATAAGGTTGTGCTATGATAGATGGGCAAAGTGTATTTCAAAAGGAACCATGAGTTAAATGCAGCACTTGAGGGTGTGGTGCAATGCTGGACTCTTATAGTGAGAGACAAAGCCCCTTTTTAGATATAGAGGAAGGGGAGATTGCTCAAGTAGTTCTTGTACAAATGGGAACCAAAACCTTTTGGTAATCCTTGTCCCACCACAATCGTGTGTTCCCCCTGACTTTTCAGAAACTTGTGCAAGAATGTGTGAATTAAATATAATGGCAGAAAGGCAGACACATATCCCTCATATTAAATTTTTTGAAATTTGAAGCGCCCTTGTCCACCAAGAGGTGGACAAACTACATGTGTGATTGCATTTTAATTTTAATAAATTCACCACCAGATGATTAATGAAAAAGGATTGTTGCCCCAGTAAAATGTTTATTCATCAAGGGGATTTTTCATCCCACTGAGTTATTCCAACTGTGCACTTTTAACTGATAGATGTGTTCCATTTTCTCCTAAACGTGGCTATCTAGGGGATTGTTCCAAAGTTTGACTGCAGAATGTACTGTTGGTTAGGTGATGATTGAGTAATATCAGTACCAGTTAAATTGTCAACAATATTGTGGCTGTCCTACTTGTAGATCAGACGTACAAGTGCTCAGTAGGACTGGTAACGCTCTCCAGAAATTTAACTTCACTCTACTCCACTTAGTGCTGCTAATTATGAACCTTCTAATTCTTGTTAATTACCTGAACTGTCTGGTAAATTTGCATTCTGCTTCTACTTTTTAATATCTCTTTTGAGGGCAGTAATCTCATTTTGTAAGGAGCGTGCAATTTTAATAGAGATGAATAACATTCCTATGAACTTTAAATGTATCATGAACTGTAGCTCCTCTACCATTATAATTGTCAATGAGATCAAATAACTAATTTATCACCTCCTTGAGTTTAGAAGAGGACATACATGTAAGTATTAAATACATATGTTAAGGCACTAATTTCTCCATGAACATTCCAATGCTCTTTGAGATGTTGATGGAAAAGCCCAGTTCGAGCAACGGACGAGTTGTTACCTGCAGCTTATGCAACACCAGTTCTGAAGATCTAGCTTTAATGAGCCAATCAACTAGGTGAGAGAATACTGGTATTACTAACATTCTGAGGTGGGCCACTACCACCACCATCACCTTTGTGACGACACAAGTAGCAGAGATGAGCCCAACTGGAAGGACTGCAAACTGGTCATTTTGGGATCCCACAGTGAAGTGAAGATACTGCCTGCGGGACTACAAAATAGAGATATAAAAGTAAGCATCTTGCAAGTCGATAAACACCTTTCAGTCTTCTTTCTCCAGGGCAATTAGCACATGAGCTAGGATCAGCATCTTGAACTTTTCCTGCTTGAGAAACCAGTTCAAAATCTCGAGGTCCAGGGTTGGCGGTAAATGATCCTCCATCTTGGGCATCAGGGAAAACCATGAAAAGCATTTTTGGTTGGGGTGCAAAGGGTAGAGGAAAATCTTGGATGAAGCACAGAGCATACCCCTTTTCCATAATATTTAGCATCCAAAGGTCCGATGTTATGGGCCTCCACTGATGCAGAAACTGGGAGAGCCGTCCTCCCACTTATAAAGCATGGGGAAACTAGGGCTTCTTCCCTGTATTGATAGTAGAAGAGGAAGACGATCAGATGGAAAATAGAGTAAGGGGAATGGCCCGCTGCCTACCTCCACCACACCGCCTGTAGGACTTACAGAGGAGGTCAGTGGATTGCTGTTCAAAATGAAACTCCTCAGAGAAGCCTTGAAATCTTTTTAACTGCTTATAATTGCTATGCTGTAACTGAAGGCCCAAGGAATGAGCTGTGACCTTACTGTCTTTGAAATGTTCCGACGCAGAATCTGCCTTGGATCCAAATAAGAAAAAGTCAAAGGGCAAATCCATAAAGGTGCTCTGTACATCCTGCAAAAATCCAGAACTTCTCAGTCATGCATGTCCCCAGGTAGAAATAGAAGCGCCTATTGCCCTTGCCACAGAATCAGCCCTATCCAGCCCTGACTGTATAACCTGGTGGGCTGCAGCTTTCCCACTATCCATGAGTTCTGAAAGATGACCCTGTACACCCCCAGGCAACTTAGGAATAACACAGTGTGTGCTGAATTTAAAAATCACCCCAGCAGACAGGCAGCAGTAGGAGATTTAAGAGCCATGCTTCCAGACAAGAAAATCTTTTTAGCCAATTGCTCTATTTTCTAGGACTCTCTATCAGCAGGCACGGTAGGGAATGAACCTGGTGCCAGCTTTGACAAGCACGAGGTATGAAGAACCTGAATCTCTGGTGTAGGATGAGTAGACAAAAATAAAGGATCAGCAGGAGCCACTTTATATTGTCTAGCTATGGCCTTCAAACAGCTGCGGCTGTCATTGGTTTCTGCAAAATATCCACAATTGCATGTGTCAAACCCTCATTGAAGGGTAGCAGATGCTCAGAAGACCGTGAATAAGTATAGAGCACCTCCAATAAAATTTTAGATTTTAGCTCAGAGGAAAGAAAATCTCATGTTTCTGCAGCTTTCCTGATGATGGAATGGAACAGAGTGAATTCAGGAGCTGGAGACAGCAATTGCCCTTCTGGAGATGTATCCAAAACACGTACCTCTCTTAGCTCTTCAAAATCGGAGTCCATTGAGTACTGCTCAACAATCTCTCCCTTTTCTTGGGAGTCTCATCCCCAAAGAAATATTGACCTTCCTCATTCAAACGCTGGGCCTTTCTTTTAGAAAGTGAGAAGGTTGTGGTATCAGTGACATAGGTATTGGCGCCATCAGCAGTTTCATCAGAGATGTCAGAAGGGTCATTGTACTTAAAGCTTGGGAAGTGAGCGCCCAAAGTAGTCAGTACCAGGGTTGTCACTTGCAGAGTCACTAACACCTCTAATGGAGGAAGTACCAAAGAAGATGGTATATTTTACCTAGGAACCATCATCAGCGCCAGGGTATTGGGGGCCATTGGTATTAATGATAGAAAGGGTGCCTGTTTCAGTGGGTTTGGCGATAATATGGACTAGGATGCTCGAGTGGGTTAGAATTAGTGACTTTATTTAAACTTCTTTAAAGATGTGAGAAAGTCTTCAATATTATATGGGTTGTGGACCCTCCATTATATAATGTCTCTTCTCTCCTTTCCAGGTCCCCTCTTGACTGGTGAAGATATTCTTCTTGGGCTCCCAGACGCACCAGAAATGAGAGGAATGGAGTTATGGGTAAGTCGGGATGGTGTACAGGTATAAGTAGTATTAATAATACAAGAAGAAAAGGAGGGAGGGAGAGAGAGAGAGAGAGGGAGAGAGGGAGAGAGGGAGAGAGGGAGAGAGGGAGAGAGGGAGAGAGGGAGAGAGAGAGAGAGGGAGACACCTTGTGAAAGTGTGCCGAACTTGAAAATCAGAGTGTACAAGAAACAGTCACCTCTTAGTGTCTTCTTACAGATAGGTTTCTACCCCTGGGTGCTCTTTAATTCTTTCTGTTTAGTGCTCTTAGGATTCCTGATCTCTGCTCTTTCCCCTATGGGGAGGGGGGGTTCTATTCCTTCTTGCCCTTCTTTCACCTTATAAATGTCCCTTTCTTCTCCCTTTCCCTCCAAATTCCCCCTCACCCTCTCCCTGTATTATCTCTCCCCTCCCCTCTCCTGTTGTCACTCTCCCCTGTTTCCAGAGGTTGTCCTTTATAAAGGACCGTACCTGGTTAAGCCACGTCCAGTCCGCGTCCTTCGGGTCTCCTCTTGGTCTCGCTTCGACCTTGGTCCTTTGCCTCCAGGATTTCTCCGGAGTTCAGTCTTCTTTCGGTGTCCTCCGGTCGTTCGTCCCGTCTTCTTTCTCCTCTGTCGGCGTTTTCCTGTCTCTCCGCACCCCGTGCACGAAGTCCGTTCTCCCTTTCTACTCTTTCGGGAACACGGATATCCGGGTTTCCTGGGAGTTTGTCGGCATCGATGTTGCCATGACGCCGGGGCGGGGCGTCATCCATGAAGGAGAATCGGGACACCGTTCCCGATTCTGTGACGCGAGTAGCCGGAATATCAGTCAGCCGGCTACAGTGCCCTTCTGGTAAGGTGTTGAAAAGCCTCCCAGGGAACAAGTCAAAGGGCCCACAGGTCCTACAGAAACACCAGATAGTGCCATCACACAATTAAAAATACATAGCATTCAAAAAGTGACTGGGATTCGAAGCCCGAGTATTAAAGGCTGGGTTGAGGAACTGAATTTGAAGGAGGTGGCATGCATAGTATCACAGGCAAAGTTGGAAGTGGCACTGGCATCAAAGGCGACATTGGAAATGGCATGACCTCCTGAGGCTATTCCCCCGAGACTGGTTGTGGAGATATTGACCTCAGTGACTTGCCCTTTGATGAGTGACATCGAGGCTCATGACACGGCTTCTTCTTATGCTTCCTCTGTGCCGACTTCGAAGAAAAAGGAGACCGAGACCAGAATCTTTAATGAGACTTGTGACAACCACTTTGCTCATCCTTTGCTCTGGCCAGAAACAATTTCAACTCATCTCCTTCTTGGCCTTGGGATTCATTTTCTGGCACCTAGATTAGACATCAACATCATGATCCGAATGAAAACACCAAAGAAAGATGTGATGAGGATCAGTAATAAACATCTGACCCCCATAGTCTTTGTAGGGTTTACGACATAATTACTGAGTTGGCAACATTGTTAAAAAAAAACTGCACTTTTTAAGAGGAAAAAACATTGAAATTTGACCCCTAAGGAGAGTATGAAGAAAGGTTTCACATTGAATGCGCGGAACAAAGGAACCGGCTTCAGCACATTGCAGGGGCTCTTTATGGCTACAGTGCTGTCACGAGGTTTCCCGTGAGGAGTCGTGTTTGTGCCAACACCTCCTGTCGACATGGGCAAGCAATCGAGCAAGTTTCAGTGGAAGCTGGTGGTTGGAGATATTCAAAAGGTGAGGAATTCGCAGGTAGATGTATCTATCAGAATGATGGTTTTGGTGTGGTTGATTTCAAGCTCTACACCTTTGTAATACGTTTACAATACTTGCTGTCTGATAGGATAACACCTAACCTGCCTCACGCTTTAAAATGAAAAGTCTACCCTGCTGGGCCTCTAGAGTGCTGGTTATGGGTAGCTGACCTAGACCATAAAGACCCTGTTATAGATACCATTACGATCTGAATCAAACTCCTATGATGATTCACCATTCTGAGTCCATTCACAGAGGACACGGGTACTGGTGCAGTCCGAAGCTGTCAATTGACATACGTAGAGGCAGATATCTGTTTTCTGTTAACAAAAGCTGAATTACACCTGAATCCTACATCTTCAACTGAGATAAACTTACTGTGAGTTTGGGTGGGTCTAAAGAGGTGTAAGCCCACAACAATGGTGACTCTTAGCCAAAACAATTGAAACTGTAGTAAATTAAGGCTTACACGTAGGCATGGTGGATTACAAGTGGGCCAAGAGAAGTCATGGGGCATTTTTGCCTCGCAGAGAGAGGCTTTAGAAGTTCTGCTGATGTATGCAAGTACGGCAGATACCTGTAGTTCCCATTACATTTAAAACAGATTATCAGCTCAAAAACGAGGATGCAGCTACTTTTGGTGTAAATCAAGGATCTTTTGGCAGGTTTCAGCAATGCAGTTAATGTTTCGCTGACTAACTAAAGGTGACACTGAAAACATTAAGATGCTAGTGTTGCATTTTTCTGATTCTGTTTTAGAATGTTCTCACTAGAAGTAAATAAGCACTGGCAAAGCCAATAGGTCTAACTTCTGAATGATCAATTGGCACGGTCTATTTTTTTAGCTATGTCGTAGAGCAGCATAGCTGCTGAGCACCATGGTTAAAAGTTTAAAAAAAAAAAAAAGTGCTATGACGCAGTAAACACTGGCCACTTTATAGTGCCTTTTTACTTTTTGCAACCATGTAGCTGTACAACATGGCAAAAAAAACACTGACAACATTTAACAACGCACACTCCGGGGGTGAGCCTGACAGTAGGGGCAGACTACAAGGACCAGGCAGCAGTGCGGCCAGGAGGCCAGCTGCACCGCACCAAGTCACTTGCGCCCAGAGGTGCTTTATGGAGGCACGACTCCCGCTGAGTGGGACGCGCCCGGGCGAAGACTGGGCCAAGAGCGGGCCAGTCGACGACCAGAGGAGACTGGGCTGACCCTATCTCTTTACACCGTTTTCCATCACAAATCTTCTGTGTAAGTTCTACTCCCAATAAATCACTTTGGACTCCCTGAGACTTGGGAAATTCATTATGGAAAAGCGTAAATTACAGGAAAATAAGGGCTCATCCCCGAAGTCCCAAAAAGGAACTACGATTGACTCCTTCTTAACTCAGCCATGGGAGTGATTGCCAAAGAAATTGACTTGGCTGACAGGCGGTTACAAATGGACCCAGGGGAGGGCCCAAGTGGTGTTCCGCAAATCGACTGTTTCTCTGTTATTGGATTTGCATCCTCACCCCACATTGCTCCATGATAAATTGAATCTAGGATCCCATAATACTCACTAAAAGGAGGCGGCAGTCAGGGATGACCCTTCAGCTGATACATCAGTACAGGTCCCTCTAACTACTATAGCCTGTGCACTGGAAGTTTAAAGGAAGCAACCGACGAAGCAAACAGTGACAAATGACACCTTCGGAAGTAGGGTGGGGGATTTGGGTGTAAACCAGGCTCAGGAGCTGCCCTCTCTGGATTGGGACTGTATCTAGGACAAATTTAAGCGCACAGTTGAACAGTGTGTGGCCCCTTTGATGGAAAGGCAGCACACATTGGAGTTGTCTGTCCTTATCTTGAACAGTTCAGTACCTGTAGTTACTGCTGCTAGGAATTCCACTCTGGGTTGTAAGATGAGTGTGGAGCCTCATTCGCTAGCGGAGCCCGTGAGTGATACGGAGGCCAGGGTATGGGGGTCACCAAACTCCTGGAGCTCTGTCTAACACCCTGTCTAATGCCCCTTTCTCTCAGTTTTGCGTTCCTGGGGTCATCGACTGGTGACATCAGGTTTCCCCATCTCAGGACAGTTGTGGGGGCAAAGGTACGCTATAAGCAAACTGCTGGCTGAGTTTTTAGGGATGGCGGTGGGGTAGCCCCTCAACCCAGACCCTCAGCCCAGCCCAGAGATTGCCCTGTCTGAATTTATAACCAGAGTGCTGCCCATGTGTGCAGTATTAGCAGGAGTCCTCCATCTTGAGATACCCCGGGTTGAGGCAACTCTGCAGAATAAATTCTGTCACTGGCTGAGTCAAAACCCAAATTTTTATCTTATGGAATAAAGGGATATATTATTTGTGTGAATAGTTGACTGGATCATTCCAATGAATAAGTCTATTGAGGGAGATTGTGTGGTGATTAACTGTAGAACACCTGATATGGCGAAGAGGCTGATCCTCACAGCCAGGCAACCACCTAACTTGGGATTGGGTATTAGGATTTTGTCTTTGAGTTTCTTTTATAAGCCTGTGTCCCCGCTGATTCCTAGGGGCTCTATCCACCTTGAGCAGAGACTCAGATTCTCTCCTTTTCCTGAGCTGGGTGAAAATGATTGACAATTTAATACTGTGCCCATGGGGGTTTTAGTTGGAAACAAATTCGATGATGACCGCCCACAGGTGGAAAACACTTTATGAGCAGGCAGGGAACTTAGTTTCCTTTCATAGAGTTGTGCGGGTCTCAGGACAAAATTGTTGATCCCCAGTGGGTTACGTTTATCTCCCAGAATGATACTATAATGCTCCAAGAAACATGGGTGCAGGAGCTGTTCTGTGTGTGGGGGTGATGTGGGGTGACCTCAAGACTCATGTTGTCCCAGCAACCTCTTCTCCAGGTTTGAGAGCTAGGGGAGGCTTGACCATCTTACTCAGAGTTTACGCACAGTTACGAGTTGTACCGATGGGCACAGTGGGATACAGATTCTATGGGTTGTTCTTTCAGCAGATTTACACTTTTTTGTTTGGGAATTTCTATAACTCTGTGTGCAACACAGGATGTCAGATCAAGACCCTATTCCAAGTATTATCAATTATGGAGGAAAGGGCTGCTCATAAGCTGGGTTGTTTTAACGTTTTCTTAGAGGGGGACTTCAACGCTAACTAGGTATGACTCCCACTGTCACAGATCCTTTTTCTTGGGAGATGGGGCATTGAATGTGGTGCCTCCTGACCCTAGAGGTAGGCAGCTATCAATGAACTGGGGCGGGCTGGCTTATTTAATACATTGGAGAGGGTGGCTAGCCCTGACCTATATAAACCTACATTTGTAGGGTGGGGTAAGGGGACTATAATCGATTATATTTTTACCTTGCGTAGTTTGGGAGATTGTTTTCACAAAGGGACAGACCCATGGCTCCCTGCAGAGTGACCATAATGCCACTGAAGCCAGGATGGTAATCCTCGTTCCCAGCCCTTAGACTGTGGCGTTAGAAGTAACTGGGTTGATCTCAAAGGATCAGGGTAGGAGGCTTAGCTGGCGTAGAATCCCGATTCCTCCTTTATTGGTAGGGGTCGTTAGGAGTTGCAGGAATGTGCTTTTTAGCTCTCTTCTATTGTACGAGGCTCCGCCGGCTGCCATTTTGGCAGATTTCCAGATGCTGAACAGTACCATTAGATCCATTATGTTGGCTCTATATAAATCCGCAGGGGAACCCAAGAGGAGTGGTTTGATAAAAATTGCAGAGATGCAAGTAAGCATTTGCATGAAGCCCTCAAGGTCAAACCTAGGGATCAGCAGTCTATCAGCTTAGCTAGGTTTGCCTATAAAGAGGCAAATAGAAAAAGAAAGCAACGCCTCCAGGAAGTGAGGTGGGGCAGCTAGTGGGTACTTGTAAGCTGGGGGATGTGAGGAGCTTCAGGAAGATAGTGAATGTTAAACCTGCATATCTAGTTTCCCCTGAGAGTGTAGGGTCAAATATGCCCGCCCAAAAATTGGTTGCCCATTTTGAGAGGGTCTACTCCTTGGATAGCGTGGAACAACTGGCTGAGGAGGAAGATGCAATGTCTTTCCCCTTGGGTCTAAATTTTAATTTGGAGGAGGTTCAAGAGGCCATCATGGGTAGTCCCTCTAACAAAGCACCTGGTCAGACAGAGTTCCTATAGGTTTATACAAGGACAATGCTAGCTTGTGTGCTCCACTGCTGACCAATGTACTTAATGCCTCTGCACAAATTGGTATCCCTAAATCCTGGAAGTCAGTGGTCATATTCCCAATATTCAAAAAGGGTTGCAGGCAAGAACCAGGCTGTTATCACCCTATTTATCTACTTGACTCCACAGGTAAGATTGTGGTGCACACTGTTCTTCTTCGTATTGAACAGTGGATTCAAGCGAATAATGTTCTCTGTCTGTTTCAGTACAGATTTAGAGAGGGTAATGGGACAATAGAACAGTGTCTGAATCTCAATTTACTAGTGGGTAAATATGTGGTGGCCAAGAAAGGAGCTGCGTATCTGGCCTTCATGGACCCAAGCTGTGCATTTGATAGGGTTAATCGTTCAAAGTTGTGGTCAATCCTGAAAGGTCTTTGGTTACCCCAACTCTTCGTAAACTTTCTTTGGGCTTTACATACGGGTGTAAATGCTTCAGTAAGATTTGGTCCGGCAGGGGAGTGTTCCGATGCCTTTAAATTGTCAGGGGGCGTTAGGCAGGGGTGTGTCCTGGCACCAATATTATTTTTATTGTATATTAAAAGCCTGAATTCCCACCTTACTCCATGGTAAAGGCTTTTTTTAAATTTAAGAACACCTCTATGCCTTCCTTACTATATGCTGATGATGCAGTTATACTTTCCCGTACGATGAACGGCCTTAATGTTTTGGTGGATTTGTATGTTGATTTTATGGGTGATTTAGAACTGGATGCAAATACCTCAAAAACACACTTTATGGTAAGCGGAATCCAAAACGTAGACCCATTACAATCAAGGGGCAGGCTGTGTCAAGGGTAACCTATTTTTCTTACCTAGGGGTTATGTTTGACCTGCATTGCAGTTGGACCCCACGTCTTGCAAATCATTGTTTGCACATCGATCAATCTTGTGGGGCTCTTTTTAGATTTGCCCGGATGGTTGGGAGCAAACTTGTCTTACCATTGTTCCAGATATATAATATGAAGTGATTATCTGTACTCCAGCATGGTGCAGAAATTTGGAGGTACTCTAACTGCAAAACTATTCAAGGTGAAGAAAATCTCTTCTGCAGGAAATTATTGGGGGTAGGCCCCACTAGTCCGAGTTTTTTATGCATGATTAGCTGGGCTTGGATTTTGCAGAAGATCATGCTAAAATTGCCCCTATGATGCTGTGGATTGTAGTATAAAGTGGGGAGTGTACTGCATTTAATAGGGAGCATATTGAGGACTGCCTTGGGAGCGAGCTACGCCATAAAATTCTGTGGCTTAATTACATTTATCTATAGCCTTGTCACTGGGGAGCCCTGAATTATTTTATAACCCGGAACTGCTAAAATGGGCAGACAAAAAGCTTGTAAAGGAGTTATTTCTTCAGCAAACTAGAGAGAGCAGAGAAAACTTGGTTCCGGGTAGTCAGTCAGCCAGGGCTTTGATGCTTCTAAATACTAGCCCTGGCCCAAAACCATATCTCTCTTTCGTTTGAAACCCATGGGAGAGACTCCTCCTCACCAGGTCCAGATTAGGCCCTGTCTAATGTAGCCTATGTTTTCCCCTCGGCCAATATGAGCCATCTTCGATTAAGGTCTGTCCTTATGACAATGCTTCGCTCCAGACCCTAGAACATCTGGTATTTTTCTGTAGTTATTACAATCCACCTAGAAGAAAGGTTTCTGCTTCCTGTTCTTAAAGCCAAAGGTTTTTATCTATACCGGCCCTCTTTTAGATACTTACAAATGATGAATGAACCTATTGTTGCCATGGCAGTTTCCAGTTTTCCGGAGTACACTCCGCTGGAATAAGATATGAATTTTGGGTTTTAATTGTCTGAGGTTTTATTTTCCTCTTAAAAACTTTCAATTTTTTTTAACAGTATGATGCATTTTTTTTTTTTTATTGTGCCTATCTGCCTTTGGTATTGATGAGATTGGTGGATTTTAAGCTTGTGGTTTTTAATGTTTTATATGAATTGAAAATGTCTGTTATATTCGTGTGATTTTATGATTATTTTTATAATCTAAATAAAGGCTTTTCAATCAATCAACACTGACAAAGCTCAGCTCTACTATTTAGCCTTCCAATATTTTGTTTTGAAATAATTCTATTCAACCACTAGAGGGTAGAAATGCGCTATTTAGAACACGAAAAAAATAAGAACTAATACCGCAATCACAGTGCTGTAAAGGACGGACACCAATTAAGATTTATCCAGTGCTTGATTTGAGCCGGTGGTTTCTGGTACACAACACCAGCACTTAAGTGTCAACACCAGCTCTTGAGACAGTCTACGATGTGGTGATCCTGTTTGTCCAATTTTGAGATAAGTCACTGGCAGCGCTTGCACGGGCACCGGGTGTGGCAAGCTGCAGTAGCCTCCAGAAAAAGATGCCTTTACAAATTAAGGACTGGATACATGTACTTGATCCATGCTCCCCACAAATAAACAGAAGTGATGCAGGAAGTGAGGTCTGAGGTACCTGCTGAATTTGAAGGCAGCAACGAAGAGCGATGGCAAATAATGGGCGGGCTAAAAGTCCCTTTTTATAAAGTTTTTTTCCATTATTATTATATGTAATAGATCGTTGCAAATCAATAGTGCATGTTCGCTGCCTGCAGACGAAACCTAAAAATGTGAGAGGAGGAGAGTCAAAGGATAATCGGTATTTTCACAAATTGCAACCTTTCCTATTGTTATCACATAAAGGAATATGAGAACACTACACTGTGGTTTGTAGTTTAAAAATATATGCAAGCGATTCAACCATGTCTAATGCAAGTTACACGGATCAAAGTTTTTACATGTACGAGTATAATGTCCGGAACGTTCCGTTTATGTCCACCATTTAGTTCCACTGAGTCGGGCTAGTCGTGGGGTTCCAAAATGCAGCAAGGTGGTAGTAAGCAATCGAGTCAAACAGAATACAGGCAGAGGCAGCCGTAAGGACGCGTTTGTCTGTGTACCAACCAGTACGGACGCCTAATCCTTAGTCTGTCACTTCTAAGCGTCACGGCATAAATGTCCACAAAGGAGTAGATATTTTACTTAGTACAAAGTACTATTATTTAAACAATCTGAAAGGTTGCTTGAACCATGTCATAAGGGATTGCAAAAAGTACAAAATCGGCTCTGGATAAAGCAAATGGAACTGACCATTCCTCTTTTTCCATGCAACAGAAGCAAAACACTTGAAAGGTGGCCTTTGCACTTCCATGCATAGGTACCAATTTCAATATGATATTTTAGTCACTAACAGTCAGACGCTTAATTTGCTGTACTACATTAGGGAATTTAAATGATTTGGCGCTTACATTGTTTAAAGCAAGGCTTCTAGTTTCAAAATATACATTTTGTTTTCTAAAATAAGAATTATTTCCCTTTTCTAGTACGAGGGTTTGCTTATTGGCTTGATCGCCGTGACGCTGCAGCTGTGTAGAGTAGGGTAGAATTGTGAGCTCCGCCCTTGTTGCAGTGTTAAGGAGCTCATTCAGGGGGGGCTTCTGCAACCACGGTGGGGAAGGGGAGGAAAAACAGCTGCAATTGTGACTTGTTGATAAACAAAGTTAGGCACTGATGGTTTTTTAATGAGCCAGCAGGAAGCCCTCTTTGCATAGCCGACACCGTTAAGTTTCCCTGCTATTTGACGAAAAGACAAGCACTCATGGGGTAAAAAGCCATTGCGGAAACATTAACAAACCGCTAATAAGGCACCAACACATATTATTCCATGAGTCCGGTTGCTTTTGCCAGTTCTGTGGCGGAGTGCCATCGTGTCTGATTAATTCTGACCGCCATAGCAGAACTCTAAATAGAAAGCCGACACGGATAAAACAGAACATCAGTGGGGAGAGCCCACATGGGCATTTCAAAGTCCATCCTGATGTTTAACAGATATGCTCATAATCAATAGGTCTGGCATTCACATGCTAAGATGCGTTCAAGCTTGTGTTTACAGGAACATTAAAGCCGGGCCAATTGATTGTCCCATAATTGTTATTATGTATCACGAATAATGGAACTGTCATAATAACTGAACATGAAATTGTTTACTGCGCTGAGCATGCAGTAGCTTTTTTTTAAACCTGAAATTTAGGATTAAAATTATTTCTGAATGTGAAGGTTTTAAATGATGCATTGAGTGGTAATTGATTAATTAATGATGCACCTGAAACGACTTTACGGCTTAATTTTAGAATATAATTTATGCTGTGAAGTAGTTAAGGCACATTTTTCTTACGAGGCGCTGTTAGACCTGGCATCTTTTGGTGTCTTTCCCCTGTCTTTTTGCCTTCTCACCTCCTGTTTTTATGGTATGCTGGACTCTATTTTTGCTGGTTTATTGTTTCTGCACACTTTTTCATTGCAGATCAGTGTTAAAGTGCAAGTGCTCTCTATGTACATTGTACTGATGATTGGTTTTTTCATGATTGGAATATCTGATTTACTGGTAAGCCCATAGTAAAGTGCACCATGTGTGCCCAGTGCCTGTAAAACAAATGCTACTAGTGGGCCTGCAGCACTGATTGTGCCACCCACATGAATAGCCCGGTAACTAGGACTCAGGCCTGCCACTGCAGTGTCTGTGTGTGCAGTCTTGCACTGCCAATTCAACCTGGCAAGTGTACCCACTTCCTAAGGTAGGCGCTAGATAGCCCCATGGGCAGCGTGCAGCATATTTAAAAGGTAGGACATGTACTGGTGTGTTTTACATGTCCTGATAGTGAAATACTGCCAAATTTGTTTTTCACTATTGCCAGGCCTACCTCTCCCACTGGTTAACATGGAGATTACATTTGAATTCTTCTTGAGTGTAATTTCCCTATGGGAGCAGATAGACATATGGAGGTTAGGGTCTCTAACCTCACAATTTAAAAATGTATATTTTGGTACAGTTGGTTTTTACATTGTCTGTTTGAAAATGCCACTTTTAGAAAGTGGTCATTTTCTTTGCTTAACCATTCTGTGCCGCCTATGGAATTCACCTCTGGGTAAGACTGACAGTTGGATTGTTTGTGAATTCCCTCTAAACAGTGATAAAAAGAGAGCTGTAACCTGCATATCTGGATATCTCCTGGGCTAGAGTGGAGAGGGAGGAGCTGACACGTGCACCTGAAAGGGCTGAGCTTGTCCTCACATAATGCAGTCTCTGACCCCCTGGAGTGCATCTGGAGCCAGGCCTGGACAAGGCAGGATACTGTGAACAACAGAGATTTTCCATTGAAGTTTGCCAACTTCAAAAGGCAGAAAGGGGTATAAGTAGTAGACCCAAAAACCCAGATTTTTAGATTACCTTTGGAGAAGAGCTGAAATTCTGGAGAAGGAGTACTGTTTCTTTGCCTGTGATTGTGCTTTGCTGGGTTGGCCTGCAGTTGCTGTGTCTGCCTGAAAGAGGACAAAGACTGATATTGATGCTTGTGAAGTGTCTCCAAGTGCTTGGACTGAGCTTGCCTCCCATATTGAAGTCCTGAGGGCCATCAAAGACTTCCTCTGTCAGCACCTGGACTCTCTGCTGAGACTCTAACCCTGCCAATTGGTGCCCACTCCATTCCCATGGCCCTCAAAAGGTGAAGCTGGTGGAACCAAGGGGGAAATCCACACACAGGAGTAGTGTGGGGAAACATTTGATGCACCACCTGCAACGTAGCTGTAAAAACAACAGACCACACCACCTGCATCGCGGTTGAGAAATCGACACACCACCTGCATTGTGCCTGGAAAATCAATGCATCACTTGCATTGCGGCTGGAGAAAAAAATGCAACACCAGCTTGCAGCTGCAGAAATCAACGCAAGACCCACGCAGTGTGGTTCCTCATCAACGTGTGGATTTTGCACACAACATTACTGGGCGTCCAACTCAAAATGAACCTGGCCAGACCCAAGGTGCCCGTCTATAAATCGACGCATTGCTCTATTACGGGAGAGAAAAATGACCCCCTGCCTACCCGTTTGGAAAAGAAGAATCATGAATGTGAACACAGAAACAAAATGTTTTTCTGACAACACAGGAATTATTCATTCCAGCTTTTCAAGATTTTGTGTCCTTTTCATACAAAGATTCTTCCCACGGTCCATCAATTTGGATGAGTTCACTATTTGGGTAAGGTTAGCACCTCCTTAAAATGTCTGAATACACCAATGAACCTTTGAAAGGTGACATCTGAAAGGTAACCCATTAACTGTGCAAAGTATTTATCACGTCATTTTTGCAGTGTCACTAATTAACACTAAGCCCTCATATAAAATTACTCTGCCTATCCTTTCTTTCCATATATTTCTCTTACAATCTACAAATTGTTTCCTCTGCCTCCCTATTTTATTTATTTTACCTTCTCACTTTCACTAACTTTCTCATTCATCTCAGCACTGTGCTGTAAAATAAGGTTTCTTTTGAATAAATGCACCCTTAGACAGTGGGCTCTCCCGTGACCTATTCATGCATTTTTTTCAACCCCTTTCCAGACTACCCTATAGTCTTCAAAAAAGGATAAATTACATAATCATGTTTACATATGTAGGCTATTTGCCCAATTTTTCCAGTGCCAATGTATGATGGTTAGGAAAAAATCCTCCTACATTATATATATATATACACATATATATACCCTGCCCAGTTGCAGCCACAACATGCACTGTAATTGCCTATGGCTACCAGCTGTCGTTTTCCTCCTGATCAACAGTGGTGGAGTTTGCAGTAGCAAAAGGGGTCCAGCCACTTTAACTCCAGAAGACTTCAGACACCAGCACAGAGCTCAGAACACTAACTACTGAGCTTTGGAGCCACTCTTTTCTCTGAATTGAATATGTAAAACCTGGGGTTGGATAAAAATTCACAATATGCTCCTGATCTGTGTTGAGTAAAAGCACATAAAGATCAATATATTTCTTTTGCAGCTAAACCCTAACTTAGCAAAGGTGTTAAACACACTGCAAAGTACCTTGAAACACAAGTGATTAAAGTAGTATTAAAATCCAAACATATTAGTGAAGAGGAATTACCATAAAAAGCTGAAGTCAGCATTTCACAGGACACATTTTTCATGATGCACTGGAATACACTAGGGGTTTATTCTGCTACTAGTCCATTTTTTAAACTGTTAAACAGACAGTCTTCAGTACAGTCATGAGTTGAGTAGGATGGTTTTCTAACATTCTTATGCCACTATCACCAAGGGAGTAGTCAGAAAATCAAAGTATCCCCTCCACCACTAGAAACATGCCTCTAATAGTTACACATAGCATGCAAACTGAGCAAACACAACCCTTCTTGCAGTAATTCCTTTCAGCCTTCAATCTTCCTTCCATGATCTATCTATCCATCCATCCATCAACCCTTCATCTAATCACCTTTCTGTCCACCCATCCTCAACACATCTATACGTCCATCTTTTCACCCACCCACCTTTCAATATATTCATGTATCCAGCCGTCAGTCCTTTAACCTGTCCATCTGTTCACCTTTTTCCAACTATCCAATTACACTTTCTTCTGTTAAACCTTTCACTTTTCACTTTTCATCCAACCTTTCACCCATCCATCCATCTCATCATTTCACCCTTCTATCCATTCACTCTTCTCCTCCACCCTTTCTTCTTTTATTCATGTTTTCTTCCTGTTAGAAATGGGGTCTTTGGTTGGCAGTCAGGTTACCCCCTGTCCAAGAAAGGACCCTCACTCCAGTTAGGGTAAAAGAGAATTACCCTCAGCTAACCCCTGCTTGCCCCCTTCGCAGCTTGGCACACGCAGTAGGCTTAACTTCAGAGTGCTAGGTGTAAAGTATTTGTACCAACACACACAGTAACTCAATGTAAACACTAAAAAATGACAAAACAGATTTAGAAAAATAGGAAATATTTATCTAAACAAAACAAGACCAAAACAACAAAATCCACAAGTCAAGTTATCAATTAAAAAACAAAAAGAGTCTTCATGTAGTTGTAAACACACACTAACACTCTTAGCATGAAAATGTACCTTGGGTGCGTCAAAAATAACCCCGCACAGGTGAGTGTGTGTCAAAAAGGGCTTGCGATGCGTCGATTTCTCTCACAAGCGAGGCCTTGTGACGTTTCTCCTTTCGTTGGGTCGTGTCGATTCTTCTCTCCGCAGGAGAGCGATGCGTCCATCCGGTCAGCACTACCGGGTCCGGGCAGGCCTTGCGTTGTTTTTACACGCCCAGCGGTACTTGCGTCGAAAATCCAGCTTCACGATGATCTGAAAACCATACAGAGCGGATTGCGATCTCCCAGCCTCCGTCAGCGATTCTGCATGTCGTTTCTCCAGCTCCGTGCCTCGATTCTTCAGTCGCGTTACAGGCGAGCGTTGATTTTCAACCGTGAAGCCGGCGTCGCATCGACTTTTCAGCCGCAGATCGGAGACGCGTCAATTTTTTCCCTGCACAACGTTCTGTGCGTGGATTTCTTCCTCTTAGGCTGCCAGCTTCTCCTTTCAGGGTCCGAGGAACTGGATGGGCACCACAGGGCATCCAGAGACTTCAGGTGCTGGCAGAGAGAAGTCTTTGCTGACCCTGAGGCTTCAAACAAAAGGAGGCAAGCTCTAAATCAAGCCCTTGGAGATCTTCACAAGATGGAAGGCACACAAAGTCTAGTCTTTGCCCTCTTACTCTGGCAGAGGATAGCTCCACAAAGCACAGTCACGGGCAGGGCAAATCTTCTTCCTCAGCTCTTCTCCAGGCAGAGGTTCCTCTTGGTTTCCAGAAGTGTTCTAATGTCTGTGGTTTTGGGTGCCCTTCTGATACCCATTTTCTCCTTTGAAGTAGGCTGTAGGAAGTTGGCTCTGTATGTGCTATTTCAAAGTAAGGAATAGCATGCACAGAGTCCAAGGGTTCCCCTTAGAGGTAAAATAGTGGTAAAAAGAGATAATACTAATGCTCTATTTTGTGGTAGTGTGGTCGAGCAGTAGGCTTATCCAAGGAGTAGTGTTAAGCATTTGTTGTACATACACATAGACAATAAATGAGGTACACACACTCAGAGACAAATCCAGCCAATAGGTTTTGTTATAGAAAAATATCTTTTCTTAGTTTATTTTAAGAACCACAGGTTCAAATTTAAGATGTAATATCTTGTTTGAAAGGTATTGCAGGTAAGTACATTAGGAACTTTGAATCATTTCAATTGCATGTATACTTTTCAAGTTATTCATAAATAGCTATTTCAAAAGTGGACACAGTACAATTTTCACAGTTCCTGGGGGAGGTAAGTTTTTGTTAGTTTTACCAGGTAAGTAAGACACTTACAGGGTTCAGTTCTTGGTCCAAGGTAGCCCACCGTTGGGGGTTCAGAGCAACCCCAAAGTTACCACACCAGCAGCTCAGGGCCGGTCAGGTGCAGAGTCCAAAGTGGTGCCCAAAACGCATAGGCTAGAATGGAGAGAAGGGGGTGCCCCGGTTCCGGTCTGCTTGCAGGTAAGTACCCGCGTCTTCGGAGGGCAGACCAGGGGGGTTTTGTAGGGCACCGGGGGGGACACAAGTCCACACAGAAATTTCACCCTCAGCAGCGCGGGGGCGGCCGGGTGCAGTGTAGAAACAAGCGTCGGGTTTTCAATGTTAGTCTATGAGAGATCAACGGATCTCTTCAGCGCTGCAGGCAGGCAAGGGGGGGCTTCCTCGGGGAAACCTCCACTTGGGCAAGGGAGAGGGACTCCTGGGGGTCACTTCTCCAGTGAAAGTCCGGTCCTTCAGGTCCTGGGGGCTGCGGGTGCAGGGTCCTTTCCAGGCGTCGGGACTTAGGTTTCAGAGAGTCGCGGTCAGGGGAAGCCTCGGGATTCCCTCTGCAGGCGGCGCTGTGGGGGCTCAGGGGGGACAGGTTTTGGTACTCACAGTCAGAGAGTAGTCCGGGGGTCCTCCCTGAGGTGTTGTTTCTCCACCAGCCGAGTCGGGGTCGCCGGGTGCAGTGTTGCAAGTCTCACGCTTCTTGCGGGGAGTTGCAGGGGTCTTTAAAGCTGCTCCTTGAAACAAAGTTGCAGTCTTTTTGGAGCAGGTCCGCTGTCCTCGGGAGTTTCTTGTCTTTTTCGAAGCAGGGCAGTCCTCAGAGGATTCAGAGGTCGCTGGTCCCTTGGAAGGCGTCGCTGGAGCAGAGTTCTTTGGAAGGCAGGAGACAGGCCGGTGAGTTTCTGGAGCCAAGGCAGTTGTCGTCTTCTGGTCTTCCTCTGCAGGGGTTTTCAGCTAGGCAGTCCTTCTTCTTGTAGTTTGCAGGAATCTAATTTCTAGGTTCAGGGAGAGCCCTTAAATACTAAATTTAAGGGCGTGTTTAGGTCTGGGGGGTTAGTAGCCAATGGCTACTAGCCCTGAGAGTGGGTACACCCTCTTTGTGCCTCCTCCCAAGGGGAGGGGGTCACAATCCTAACCCTATTGGGGGAATCCTCCATCTGCAAGATGGAGGATTTCTAAAAGTTAGAGTCACCTCAGCTCAGGACACCTTAGGGGCTGTCCTGACTGGCCAGTGACTCCTCCTTGTTGCTTTCTTTGTTCCCTCCAGCCTTGCCGCCAAAAGTGGGGGCCGTGGCCGGAGGGGGCGGGCAACTCCACTAAGCTGGAGTGCCCTGCTGGGCTGTGACAAAGGGGTGAGCCTTTGAGGCTCACCGCCAGGTGTTACAGCTCCTGCCTGGGGGAGGTGTTAGCATCTCCACCCAGTGCAGGCTTTGTTACTGGCCTCAGAGTGACAAAGGCACTCTCCCCATGAGGCCAGCAACATGTCTCTAGTGTGGCAGGCTGCTGGAACTAGTCAGCCTACACAGATAGTCGGTTAAGTTTCAGGGGGCACCTCTAAGGTGCCCTCTGGAGTGTATTTTGCAATAAAATGTACACTGGCATCAGTGTGCATTTATTGTGCTGAGAAGTTTGATACCAAACTTCTCAGTTTTCAGTGTAGCCATTATGGTGCTGTGGAGTTCGTGTAAAACAGACTCCCAGACCATATACTCTTATGGCTACCCTGCACTTACAATGTCTAAGGTTTTGCTTAGACACTGTAGGGGCACAGTGCTCATGCACTGGTACCCTCACCTATGGTATAGTGCACCCTGCCTTAGGGCTGTAAGGCCTGCTAGAGGGGTGTCTTACCTATACTGCATAGGCAGTGAGAGGCTGGCATGGCACCCTGAGGGGAGTGCCATGTCTCACTAGCACACACAAGCTGGTAAGCAGTGGGTCTGTGCTGAGTGAGGGGTCTCTTGGGTGGCATAATACATGCTGCAGCCCTTAGAGACCTTCCCTGGCATCAGGGCCCTTGGTACCAGAGGTACCAGTTACAAGGGACTTATCTGGATGCCAGGGTGTGCCAATTGTGGGATCAATGGTACATTTTAGGTGAAAGAACACTGGTGCTGGGGCCTAGTTAGCAGGGTCCCAGCACACTTCTCAGTCAAGTCAGCATCAGTATCAGGCAAAAAGTGGGGGGTAACTGCAACAGGGAGCCATTTCCTTACATAGGCCTACTTCGAAGCAAAGCCTCTCTTGATTGTGAAATCCTGCCTTGCCCAGGCTAGGCCCTAGACACTCACCAGGGGGTTGGAGACTGCATTGTGTGAGGGCAGGCACAGCCCTTTCAGGTGTAAGTGACCACTCCTGCCCTCCCTCCTAGCACAGATGGCTCATCAAGAAATGCACACTACACCCAAGCTCCCTTTGTGTCACTATCTAGTGTGAGGTGCAACCAGCCCAACTATCGAACTGACCAAGACAGGGAATCCACAAACAGGCAGAGTCACAGATATGGCATGAGCAAGAAAATGCTCACTTCCTAAAAGTGGCATTTTCAAACACACAATCTCAAAATCAACTTTACTAAAAGATGTATTTTTAAATTGTGAGCTCAGAGACCCCAAACTCCACATGTCCGTCCACTCCCAAAGGGAACCTACACTTTAATCATATTTAAAGGTAGCACCCATGTTAACCTATGAGAGAGACGGGACTTGCAACAGTGAAAAACGAATTTAGCAACACTGCACACACAGACACTGCAGTGGCAGGTCGGAGACATGATTACAGAGTTACTTATGTGGGTGGCACAACCAGTGCTGCAGGCCCACTAGTAGCATTTAATTTACAGGCCCTAGGCACCTCTAGTGCACTGTACTAGGGACTTACTAATAAATCAAATATGCCAGTCATGGATAAGCCAATTACATACACATTTTGCATAGAAGCACTTTCACTTTAGCAGTGGTAAAGTGCCCAGAGTAACAGAGTAACAAAAACAATAAAATCAGAGTCCAGCACACATCAACAACCTGGGAATCAGAGGCAAAAAGTTAAGGGAGACCACGGCACGGATGAAAATTCAAACACTTCCGCTTTGTCATCCTTCCTTCCACCTCGCTTTGTTTGCCTTTTCTATGTATCCATCCTTTTTGACTCATCATTACTTTTTCTTTCTGAACTTTCTCTCTAGTGCTAATTAAATCGATTCACCCCTTTCACTCACTTTCCACTATTTTAATTACTTTTTTCTGTTTCCATCTCTGTGCATGCCAGCCACGACCTAAAATCCAATTTCATGTATTCAGTAACAGCGATTTTTATAAGAATTTTATCCACATACCTGCAGACAGAAAAGGTCGATACACAGCTAATTTACCCATTCATCTGGTTGGTGGCAGCCCCCGTTTAAGCTGCTAAAGTGGGGCTTCCCTACGCAACTGACAATCACCTGCACCAACCTCCATTCCTACCACCTACAGTATATTTGGTTGTATTGAGCTGAAGTTTTTCTTGGTCAATTTATCCAAGATTCAAGGTTGATAAAAGGTTACCAACCTTCAAGATACCTGGGCACAGTCCTACACTACAGCACATGCAGAGGTAAAATAATTAAGTACTTTTTTCTGAAACAATATATAAAAAAAAAAAAATCACATACTGCATTCCTTTCCCCTGACAGGGTCAGGTAATCCACTGCAGGCTGGGGCTTTATTCGGTACAGCAACCCGCCACCTGGATCCAAAGCTGTCGCATTCTGTATATTCATAGTGGTAATTTGCCTATGAAAGACAACATCATACACATGACTACCATGAAGACCAACATTAGCAACATTTTCAATATTTACATTATTATTGAAGCTAACATTAACTTTTGAGGCATTTTTGATATATAGCTTGTGGGCATTATTGAAAAAAAAAAAACATAGTAGCACCAGTAGCACATATCCCATCCACTTACAACCTACTTTGCAGTCTGCAAACAATAGACTTCAAGTGGAATCACACAGAATACAAGCAATGTAACAGCTGTCTGATGATATACAACAGTACCTAATTAAGTTAGTTTGCTCGAAGTTAGTTCAATGTGTTTGATTCAATGGCTTTCCTCCTCATTAATATTTTGTTAGCTCCTGCAGCATTTCGTTTTTAGCATCCTTTTGATTGGATAATGTGTCTCCTTCCTCTGCTAACGTCTGAGAATTGCTATTTTATTTTCTGACTAGCACTTCATGGGATCAAGTCTTTGGCTGTTTTTCTACTCCTGCCTCTCCCCACTTTTTCTGTTTTTTTTTAAACTTGTAAGGGACCAACACCTGCTCACCTCTGATGGGCCACATGCTTCCCATTGTTTCTCTCCCATCCCTTCTGGATTTCTTTATTTTTCTTTGCTAGGCCCTATCAGCTGCACACTGCTGTTGGACCACTTGTTCCACTCCATTGTACCCCACCTCTTGTTATGATTCAAGACACCCTGGACTTGACAGTACAGTCATGGTTTTTCAAGATCTGTCCAATAACATTTCAGCAAATTCAGTACATGTCTGGGTTTTAAGCAGGGGCAACTGAAAACAGAAAGAGGTGAGATTTCATGTGCTCCAGCCCAGAATTAATTATAAGCTTCTAGCTAACAAGCAATTTAGTTATCACGGATGATACAATGCGCAACAGTTGCATTTAATTTCACATACTGCCTCTTAGTATATGTTTTCTAGGTTTGTGCGAACCATCAATTATGCCATTCAGTATCCCATGGTTGATGCTAAGCTATACTCTTACTTCTATGTTTGTGGAATGTCCCCTTTTTGGTTTTCTAAATTGGGTCACCAACCCACTCTTTATTTTACGTTATGAGGGCACACCAGTTGTATGCTGCGACTAGACCAGGGCACTCACTCCACCTTCTTATGTCTCTGCCTTAACAATAGCATCTTCATATTTAAAGACAGGTGGCAAAGGCAACTCTCAGGAATCGTGATGTGTACCTGCTTCACTCTAGCTATGCAAATCTTTTCATGGGTTGGTGCAAGGAGCAGATGATGTGAACCACAGAAAATGAAGACATGACCAAACACATAATCTTGACATAAATTAGTTGTCATCTGGAATGGGAGCAATAGAGAAGGCAAAAGTTTAAAATTTAAAATTTACCTTAGCTATCAGTAACACCACAGTTGAATTTTTGGATTTTAATATCCAAGTTCAAAAGAGAAGTCTAATAATTTCACTTCATCGCAAGCCAAGAGCACTCAAATAGAGCATTCCTTACTTCTCTCCTAAACCTGATTGCTGCACCAACACCATGTATAGAGAAGAAAAACTAAAGATTGTAGGGAGCTTTGTTCAGGAAAAGGTACACCAGATATATTTTCAAACAATCTTATAAAAGGTGCAGACAACTTTGAGGTGAATAATTGTTTACCCCCTCTAAGAGTAAAGAGAAGGCAACACTCAAGAAAAAACGAAAACCCTCTTCAACGCTGAATCCAACAGATCCAGTCAAATTAGATCTAGACGTTGGCATATCATGAAGGCAGACAAAACAGTACGAAAATCCATCAGTCCACATGCTTCAATTACCTACCACAAACAACGATCACTTAAAGACATGTAGGTGCATCATCTCACAAACATTAATATAAATTGAGTGAACTGTCAAAAATGTTTTTTTCACTGTGTACATTATAAAGCATGTCAAATGAGTAGAAAACAAAGAACATATTTGTTATCCTGCAGTAGAGAGAGGAAAATAAGCAAACCTATCACCTGTGAACCTGACTTTGCCTTTACTACAATCTCCAGGCAATCTTAAAGTATGTCAGAAACACCATATTCCTAATGAGAAAAGCGCCTTAGAACATTTGAGAGTAATTAATTAAAAACAGTGATCAATCCTATCCCATTACAAGGCATTGTCAGGGTACCCACAATCAAGCATATTGATCAATTGATTTTTTTTGGCATTGACAGGATTGAATACAGAAGATGAGACCCTGAAAGGAAGATAAGAAAACTTTTGTCTAAATACATAAATCGAACTGAGCATGATATACCCCCATGGAATGAATAATGAAGGAGAAATATCTGCTTATATTGGATGAGTTGTGGTTGTACAATCAGGTTTTTCTTTAAGAAAATACCATTAATATCATTGCAAGATGGCCACTATAGCATGTCCATTCTTCATGACATCATGATGCACACCATAGTAAATATCTTGGAATGATGTTTTCTAAAAAAAAAAAAAAGAAAGAAAAAAATGCATTCTATGGTGGCCACCAGTGTGTAGGTATATGTTGTGACGTCATGTGCAATTGTAGACAACAAAAGCCATTTTGTAATGGTATATCCCCAAAGAAAAAAGGTGCAAGATGGTCACCATGGTTTGTGCATGTGTCATGAAGTCGACAATGCATACACATGCACTGGCTGTCATTTTTAGATTTTTGTTTATTTTTTATACTATGCCAAAGCAAACAAGTACTGGCAAGACCCTTAGCTTGCTACTCGTTTCAAAGATGGAACCACTTGGATTTGCCAGTGCTTCTTTTGTTTCCCTTCCTCCTTCAGAAGCTTGCTTCCACACAGTCAAAACACCTACCCCACAACACTAGTAGATTGATGACTTAGCAGAAATCAATCGTCCAGAGCACCATAAAAGACACATGGGTAAATTACCTAGGCCTGCAAACCGAGATCACATAAATGAAACAGGTAATTATGTAAGGTAATAACGAGTATAGAAAACAGTTGTTGAAGTTCCTATTTAGTTGGGGAACTCAAAATGGTAACCGGTGTGACATTTATTATGATCGAATTGTGAAGACAGCCATACATCCTCTCTACAACATGCAACTGAAAATCAAAGAAAGGCATTTAAAAAAATTGAGAAGCATGAACACACTAGCATGAGTTAGGCACGTGAAAAGTGTGCAAAACACTAATTTTCACAATATGTAAGTTATTTGATCTGAAGGCACACTACGTACAAAATTAAAAGCATATTAATCTTAAGTGTTCCACACACAGATTTAAGATAAGGATTGAAAGGCAGTGACAATCATTAAAGCATAAAGTATGCAACTTTAGAAGAACGTACTGTAAAAACATTATCCAATTAGAAAAGGTATTAGGCATACCAGTGCAAGTTTCAAAACCAACACGAAACGGCTATGTGCATTAGAAAATGCAAAAGAGTAATAAAAAATGCACGCTACTATAGCTAGAAATCAATATGCCAATGCATCTTTGCAGAGTTTAAAACAAACAATCGTGAGCAGGAAGAGGGATGTATGAAAAAGGCCTTTTGCGAATCGGAAATATCGATTTTTAAGAAATCACTATTTCTGATTTGCAAAATGCAATGTATCACATTTGTGATTCGGTAATAGCGATTTCTTAAAAATCGCAAATGCCATTACCGAATCGCAATTTGGAAATGCAAAGTCCAGGGTGCTGGGAGCCTAAGGCCCCCTCTGCTGCACCCCAAAATATTTTTTTACAACATTTAAGGTGCACACATGCCAAAAGGGTTTTCAATGCATTTTTAAAATTTGCACATGGTTACCACCAAGTTCAATTTGGTGGTAAATAGCGATTCCTTAATGCCCAATTCGCATTAAGGAATTGCTTGTTACATGTGTTTTAGAAATCGCAAATAAGGAGTCCTTATTTGCGATTTCTTATTTAGAGAGTCGAAATTTGCGACTCTCTAAACAGGGTCGCAATTTTAAGGAATCAATATTTTAGCCATTCCTTAAAATTGCATTCAGAATGTCTTTGATACATTCTGAAATGGCTTTTTGCATTCGCACCGTTTGCGAATGCAAAAAGCTTTGATACATCTGGCCCTTAGTTTTAAGGATCAGGAACTATCTACGAACTACAACAATAAACAACTGTTAAGTGGCTGGTTTAAAGAGTCTTAGGACCCGATTTAGAGTTTGGCAACAGGGTACTCTGTCACAACTACAATTGATTACCTTGTCAGCCAAACTCTAATTACGAGTCAACTCCAGGTTTAAGCTAAGTAAAATTTACTGCGCTGGTGTAAACTTTCCTCTGACAGTAGGGCAGACAGAGGTAAACCATCCAACCCTCCACTCTACCTACAGTGGGCAGTCAGTGACTTTTGTTTAATCTTTGTCAAAACTAGGAATATTTTTTTCTGAAAGTCATCTACTTTGATGCTCCCTCACAGCAGAGTGGTGGTGTACTGTTGTTACTTAATTTTGATATTACTGTACTGAAAACATATTTACTCATGCCAGCAGCATGAAAGCAGCGTTAGGATTGGCCACAGGGCAGGGTGGGAGCCTGTGCCTGCTGTGAGGACCGAAAAGCGGTGAAGGCGGCAAGAAAGGCAAGTTTTTTTAATTATTGTTTTTTTGGTTTGTCCCTCCGCATGCCACCTCACCCCTCCCCCCACAAGCCATGACTGATTACATTCCAATTGGACATATTCTTTAAGCCCTCCCAGCTCCTTCTTTGATCACAGAGGTCCCTGGGTGCTCTTCTACAATTACCTCACGTCTTGAGGTCAGACACTTTAGTGGGGTGATTTCTTAAGTTCACCACATCAGCTATATGTTCGGTTCAGGACAATCTCTGTTCTTGGACTTTGTGATTTCAGCTGAGGCATGAAGGGAGCACAAACTGAATTTATAAGTGCAGAAAAGACATTAACTGAATTTCGTTCACGTTCATGGGAAAAAATGCAGAATAAAGGGGAAGTTGGTGGTGGAAAAGTACTTTTTGGCTGCAGTCACCGAGATGACTGAGCTCCATTTTGGAGATAAATGTGTTTTAGCATCGATATCTCAACAAATTGATTCTTATGAGAACATAGTGGTGAACGGGCCTACAAAATAACCTAACCTAAAATTACATATGTGATTTACCAGTATTAAAAGGCCATATCGTGACACACAGGAGAGGATTAAAAGAGTTATTATTTGAGCACTGACATGCAGTATGTGGCATTTATTTATGAAAACGATGCATGCTATCAAACTCCAGAGGAAAATAAAAAAAAATCAGACGACATGAGTTCTAACGAGTTTACATCTGACCATTAGATAGGCACGAGTTTCCATATACCAGTAAATGCGATGCAAGTGGAATCAACATCAGAGTAATAGCCAACAGTTGTCAATTCTTTTGTTGAGCTTGCAAATGATATGTCACTAAAACAGACCGCGTTTTAAAAGTTCTGTACAATGCGCGACAGAAGATATGGCGTTTTTCATTAGATTATTTACTATCACAGATTTTGCTGTGTGTACGCAGACACTAGTCTTGAGGATTACTAGGGCTCATTTCTCTATATTCAACAACTATTTTCAGTTCCAGTGCAATCCTTAGTATCCATCTCTGAGTGCCCTCTGTCCTGTTTTTGTTCGGGTGTCCAAGGATTGCAAATAAACTGCTCTCAGCAGGAGAGCATAAGACAGAATGACACAATGTCCACCCATGCATCTTGATAAATCCTTACAAAGGCTTAGCCATGATAAAAAATGGAGTCCATGGCAACAAAAGGATCTCAATTAACTAACAGAATACAGAGCTTAATATTTTCTCTTGAGTTATGTTCCTCTCATAAGGTTTGCTTTTGCTAATAGATTTGCCAGCAAAATGTCCACAAAGCCAGCTTTAACCCCTTGGGTGTGGGCGTCGGCCACTGGCCGACGCCCGCACTACCTCCCTGGTGTGGGTCACGACCAGTGGGCGACACCAGGGAAGGGGTTACTATATCCTCTGGTGAGTCGCACCCGAGGATTTATTTATTTATTTTTTCTCCCCGGGAGACACAGAAGCTTTTCCGTGTCTCCCCCTGTCCCCCACCCGCCCCTTTGTGACGTCAGCGTGCCGCGAGGCGCGCTGACGTCACTTTGTTGATTTCCCAACACGTCGGGAAGGCCTCGTAAGAAAGGGGAGACTCTCCCCTTTCTTACAAGGCCTTCCTGAAAGTGTTTCCTGGACCCCGATCACAGCACAGCTGCGATCGGGGGCCAGGAAACACCACTAGACACCAGGGATTTCACTTGGGGGGGGTCGGCCCCCTCGGAAAACACCCTCCCCCCCCGGCATATTTTTTTTTTAAAAGGTAGGTGCCCCCTGGGGGGGGCGCGATCTCTTTCGATCATGCCCCCCCCCCCCCCCCGGTGCTAAATTTTATTTAAAAAATTTTTTTTATACAAAAAGAATTTTTTTAAAAAAGAAATAGACAGGGGGTCGCCCATGGGCAGGGCAACCCCATGTGGGGCAATATTTTTTTCAAGTAGTTGTAGGGTTTCCCTGGGGGTCATTTTGGCCCCCAAGGAAACCATACAACTACTAAAAAAAAATATAGATCTATATATATATAGATATATCTATGTAGATATATCTACATGGATATATCTATAGATAGATCTTCTCTCTCTCTCTCTCAATATATATATATATATATATATATATATATATATATATATATATATATATATATATAGATCTATCTATAGATATCTATGTAGATAGATATATCTATATAGAGATAGATCTATATATATAGATCACTTTTGTCAATACATGTGTGGTTTCCCTGGGGGCTGCGATCGGCCCCCTGGAAAACCAGACCCACATATAAAAGTGATATATATATATATATATATATATATATATTTGCCACCAGTTGTCTTGCAGTTGCAGCTTGTGTCTTCAAAGCAATGCACATACTTCAACTGACGCATTTCACCTGTAGCTTTTAGGCAGCAATAAAAAAGTCAAGTAAGTATTGTGATTATGTTTCTGCTACAAAAGGATCAGACTTTTGTGTAATGGCAGTTTTAGTGCCATAAAGAAGCGCAGAAGGTTTATATGCCTACTGCAAAGAGCAAATCTGTATTTTATGTCAATAGCTGAGTACATTAGTAAAGTCAGCCATTACTTGCGCTATAATGCAAATGAAATGTATGTGCGGGACGGCTATGGAGAGATGAAGGGCACTTTTGCTGGGTGGTAATGAGGCAATCCGAGGAGGAGGGAGTGGTAGCACCAATAATGATTGTTGGACTGGGCGCAGGAGGTGCTAAAGACTGTGACGAATGGTATGTGACAAGGTGTTTTTTGAGTGTCTTGAAAGAACGTGCTGATTGAGGGAAGAAGCACAGGTAAGGTGGCCTCTACTGTTGCACGTATCTCACACACACCATCGATTTTGTGACTGTCTATGTAGGCTAGTGTTTTAGAGCAACAGTTTAGCCAATAGCAGAGATGGCACCTTGATGGATGACTGCTGCCGTCACTCGGGTTATAGAGGACAGCTCTGACATAGGATCAGAGACAGACATCTGATACTGAGGCAGCATCTGAGGGATAGGACAATGGCGCAGACTCTGGGAGTGATTTTTCAGTCGGAGGAGTCCCATTCGATAACTCCTCTTCCAGTAAATTATGAGGGAGGTGATGAGGACAGTCCTGCTGTCCCTTTGCAAGTACAGTCTGTGCAACGGGGTAATAGTGGGTTAGCCCAACCCAGAGAGCAGGTGAATGCAGCGGCAAGCAGAGACAAAGAGCGCTCTCTTGGGAGCTCCCCAATTTAGTTCAGCCCCAAATTCCACCGCCCAAATCATATTGTGGAGACATCAAAATTATCTATCACAAAACAAACTGGTTTTGTAAGGCAGGCACCTGTGTTTTTGGTCCTGGGTTCGGCGGCCATATAGAGAAACATACTAAGCCCAAACATTTCTGGAAACTAGAGATTCGGGGGAGTCCACAGAGGTGTGACTTGTGTGGATTCCCCAAAGTTTTCTTACCCAGAATACCCTGCAAAGCTGAAATGTTGAATAAAAACTATTTTTCTCGGATTTCTGTCACACAAACTGCAGGAATATGCTGGGATCCTCAAAATTCCTACCACCCAGTGATTCCTCACCTATCCTGATAAAAACACTACCCCACTTGAGTGCCTGCGTCAGGAATGGATCACCCCAGGGTCAACAGCTGCCTCATGTAAGGACCAACTTTGACCGTTGTGTGATCTATTCCTGTTGCGGGCACCAGGCCTACCCACACAAGTGAGGTACCATTTTTATCAGGAGACTTGGGGGAACACTGGGTGGAAGGAAATTTGTGGCTCCTCTCAGATTCCAGAACTTTCTGTCACCGAAATGTGGGGAAAAGGTATTTTTTTAGCCACATTTTGAGGTTTGCAAAGGATTCTGGGTAACAGAACTTGGTCAGAGCCCCACAAGTCGCCCCATCTTGGATTCCCTTAGGTGTCTAGTTTTCAAAAATGCCAAGTTTTGCCTAGGTTTCCCTAGGTGCCGGCTGAGTTAGAGGCCAAAATCCACAGCTAGGCACTTTGCAAAAAACAGGTCTGTTTTCTTTGGGAAAATGTGATGTGTCCACGTTGTGTTTAGGGGCATTTCCTGTCACGGGCGCTAGGCCTACCCACACAAGTGAGGTACCATTTTTATCGGGAGATGTGGGGAGACACAGGGTGGAAGGAAATTTGTGGCTCCTCTCAGATTCCAGAACTTTCTGTCACCGAAATGTGAGGAAAAAGTGTTTCTTTTTAGCCAAATTTTGAGGTTTGCAAAGGATCCTTGGTAACAGAACCTGGTGAAAGCCCCACAAGTCACCCCATCCTGGATTCCCCTAGGTGTCTAGTTTTAAAAAATGCACAGGTTTGGTAGGCTTCCCTAGGTGCCGGCTGAGCTAAAGGCCAAAATCTACAGCTGGGCACTTTGCAAAAAACACGTCAGATTTCAATGTAAAAATGTGATGTGTCCATGTTGCGTTTCCTGTCGCGAGCATTAGGCCTACCCATACAAGTGAGGTACCATTTTTATCGGGAGACTTTGGGGAACACAGAATAGCAAAACAAGTGTTATTGCCCCTTGTCTTTCTCTACATTTTTTCCTTCCAAATGTAAGACAGTGTGTAAAAAAGACATCTATTTGAGAAATGGCCTGTAATTCACATGCTACTATGGGCACCCCGAAATTCAGAGATGTGCAAATAACCACTGCTTCTCAACACCTTATCTTATGCCCATTTTGGAAATACAAAGGTTTTCTTGATACCTATTTTTCACTCTTTATATTTCAGCAAATGAATTGCTGTATACCCGGTATAGAATGAAAACCCATTGCAAGGTGCACCTCATTTATTGGCTCTGGGTACCTAGGGATCTTGATGAACCTACAAGCCCTATATATCCTCGCAACCGGAAGAGTCCAGCACACGTAACAGTATATTGCTTTAAAAAAAATCTGACATTGCAGGAAAAAGTTACAGAGTAAAACGTGGAGAAAAATTGCTGGTTTTTTCAGCTCACTTTCAATATTTTTTTATTTCAGCTGTTATTTTCTGTAGGAAAACCTTGTAGGATCTACACAAATGACCCCTTGCTGAATTCAGAATGTTGTCTACTTTTCAGAAATGTTTAGCTTTCCGGGTTCCAGCCTTGGTTTCACATCCATTCCTGTCACTAACTGGAAGGAGGCTGAAAGCACCAAAAATAGTAAAAATGGGGTATGTCCCAGTAAAATGCCAAAATTGTGTTGAAAAATGTGTTTTTCTGATTCAAGTCTGCCCGTTCCTGAAAGGTGGGAAGATGGTGATTTTAGCACCAGAAACCATTTGTTGATGCCATTTTCAGGGAAAAAAACACAAGCCTTCTTCGGCAGCCCTTTTTTCCCATTTATTTTTAAAAAACGTAATTTTCACTGTATTTTGGCTAATTTCTTGGTCTCCTCCAGGGGAAACCACAAACTCTGGGTACCATTAGAATCCCTAGGATGTTGGGAAAAAAGGATGCAAATTTGGCGTGGATAGCTTATGTGGACAAAAAGTTATGAAGGCCTAAGCGCAAACTACCCCAAATAGCCAAAAAAGGGCTCAGCACTGGGGGGGGAGGGGGGGAGGCCCAGTAGCTAAGAGGCTAAGGTGGCGCCTGCAGTTACACCTGGCTCCAAATTCAGAGGTGTCCTATTCTGAAATGTCTTATGGGTGTAAACGCACCTGCGTCAGAGTTCTTTGTTTGCCCAGCAATTGTCAGGCTATAATAAACATGTCAAGATCACATTAGTGCTTAATGTACCTGCTAGACAGCCGAGTTTTGTCTAATGGCAGCTTCGACTCATCATAAGTAGTGCTGAGGGTTAATGTGCCTACTGCAAAGCAGGCTTAACATCGAAATCACACAATTGCATTTTATTTCGATAGCTCAGTAGTTTGTTGCTTGTGTACAGGGATACTTTTTTTACTTGCAGTTCATAAATTTGAAACCTTCTAATATAGTACTGTGAACCATGAACTGGCATCAAAGCGCTGTATGAAAACAGTACAGCATAGATTTAGAAGCTTGTTTTTCCCCAGTCATTCATTCTCTTAAAGTTGCTAAAATATTTGTAAAACAAATGTCAACCTCCGGCTTACGTTTTAAGTCTGTAAATCTCCAGATGAAGCACTCTTAAAATATAATGCCTACTTGTAAGGATGACATGTGGCCCCTACACCTTGTAGTTCCCATTGCCCTATGTAACATTTACTATACATTGAATTACACACTTTTGTGATTAATTGTTTCTATATGTGTGTGTGTGTGTGTGTGCGTATGTGTATGTGATGTATTGTGCACTGGCACTCTACATTGGTTTGAGTAGGACTATAAAATAAGTTGAATACATGTGAGAGAGGTGCTATGGAGAGGTGAGTGGCATCCTTGGAGGGTGGTAGCAAGGGGATCTGTGATGAAGCAGGGCATTGGGGGGGGGGGGAAAAGATTGTCGCATAGAGTGCCACCAGGTCTAAAGCCGGCCCTACAGCGAGCAGGCCTTACAGCGACCCATACAGGCTTTGTAAATGTCACTAAAGCACATTAAGTAATGAAATACTAAAAATGTTAGTAACATTTTAAATTCCCATTATAGGTACTCATTTTCAGAACTAGTGTGTTAATTGAAACAGCGTATTCCCCATCTATTTGATACAACAACCAGTGGATTTGGTATTACTAACAACTAATGCTGGGAAGGTGTTTCGTGCATTAACCTTTGATTTCTGAAGCTGCTACTGAGTCTACCAAGCTCCAATACTGCCTGTCAGTTTCTAACTCTAGGTGCCCTCCTCACACCTTCTTTTCCTTTAACTGTCCTTTTGTTGAACGACATCAGCCCATCTTAACATTTGGTATATATTGTCACATTTTACCACAGATGGCATGTAACATGAACCCTGACATCATTTTTAAGTTTGGGCTAGACAGCACATGCTCTACCTCGAAGAGACATGTTTTATATGCTTTGTGGCCTTCAGCCCGCCCATAAGCTTCCCATTTGCTGGCTCCACTGTCGCTCTTCTATTTTTACTCATTCGTCCATGGCATGCATGCAACATGCCTCTTCCTGTACCCGAGAGCAGGGACCAAGCACTAATATTCATCCTCTGCTCCCTTTAAATGAACTTCTTTTTTCTTTTTTTTAAGATCCCTAGAGATTTTTAAAATTTACTCCAAGCGCCGCTGTGAACAGGGCTGTAAATCATGTTCTTATCTCCCCCTCCCTTATCGCTGCTTGCACCTTCCAACATATCAAGCTCTTCCTTGCATTTTGTGGTGATGTTTTTTGTTAGCAATCACACAATGTTGAGCATTCTGCCGAGACTCAAGCTCAGTTATCCAGTTTAAAAGTCACCCGCTCTAGCCATTATGCCACATCCACATTAAAGGGACTGATATGCCAGCCAATTTAATGTTTTGTTGCTAACTCCATGCTGCAACATCTTGCCTAGAGTGAAGTGTAACAGTCACAGAGAAGCCTCCTAGGCACTCTAGGCCTTCTGCTTGGTAAGCCCAGGCCATGCAAGGGTAAATCCCTTTGATGTCCATGCAGATTTCCTGCTTGAAACCTGTTGCCCCCCTATGCCCTGCAGTGCTAAACTCATAGTGCTGCGTCTGGTGCAATGCTGGAATTCTTGTGCTGTCTACACTCTACTGCCCTCCCTTCCATCTCTACTCCCCTTTCCCCCAGATTCTCAGTGCTTTCAGGCAAACCTAGAGTGCCAGAAAGCACTGAATGCAGCTCTGCAGCCACAAGCAAGGGCACCACATCCTCCAGTCATCACCCGTGCCTGTTGTTGTTAAAGACCACCCAGCATGCCAAAGCCCCAAACTTAACCAACACTGCGACAAGCAACCACTTACAGGATGGCATCAACTTCAGTGTGCCATCATGACCCCCCTCTGGAGACTAGGGAAGAACTCTAGTGCAGTCAACTTCACTAACTCTGGGCCCAATCTCAGAACATTGCCCAAAGCACTGCCCAATATCCAGAGCTGAATTAACCCCAAAAATCAATACACATGTCCACAATACTTGTATAAATTAGCCAGGGGCGAAGGAGCGGAGCATGGGCCACACAGTGGCTTACTTGGACTGCTTAAGGAAGCCGTTTTTTTTTTATTTTATTTTTTTTACAGAACAAATCTCGCTACAGACCTGCACATTTTTCAAAAACAACCGGTTTCCAAATCTTTTGCTGAGAATTACATTTAACAGAATGCATGTGTGTGGTCTTCTGCATCTCATGCAGGCAGCAGATGTGGCTCAAGTGTGCTCAAAATGTTTCTCTAAAACCTTTAACTATATAACCCTTGCTCCATTGTTTCCTTGTAGTTCACAAAGTCTAAAGATTTTGGCCTGCCTTTTCATCTATCAGTTCTAGTATTCGTGTGCCAGTTGTGTACTTTATAGCTGTTTTTCTTTCCTGAGCCAGCTGGGCATGGATTGCTCGGTGCTCCACTACTGTGATGAGCTGGCAGCAACCTTTGTTTGAATGTCTCTTCGGTCATGACTGCGTTCTCTTAGGCTGAAACTGGCACTTGTTTGTTTTCTATGAAACCTTTCTCTAGGTTCCTGTTGTGATCTTAGCACATCTATGCTAATTCCTCTTCCTCTATGTTTAAATTTAACGTGTGAAGGGTTGTCACCAGAGATCTAGTGTTTGTCCAGCAATTTGGGGGCGTTTTTTATCTATGGCCTTTAGCACGAAAAATTGGAGACCTATTGGCTTTGCCAATGCTTGTTCATTTGGTGACCTTTACAACATGAAACCCAGATGTCAAGATTTCTGCTCCCCAAACACTGCTTTCAACTTGCCTGCGTGAACTTAGTGCCCAGACCACTATCACTATTTTTTTTTTTAAATCCTCATTGTGGCCAATCGTCTAAAGTGACAACTGTATGAGAGGCATTAATATAATCAATAACAAGGCCTTCTCTGCCTATCAGCTCCCATGTGAAGCAGTTTATAGTTCCATTAAAGGGTTCTTCACTGATAATAGATCTTTTAGAAACCCAGCACTCTCTGCTATGCATCACTTAGTCAATACTGAACCCAATTTACAAACTTGGTTTCAATTTTAAGCCAGCTCAACTCGACTGGATGTCATTCTTATGACCTTTATCAAACACTTTAATACAGTAAATAGCGACCATACCTATCATACCTTTATTTCCCAGCTTCCCTACTCAAAGGAAGTGGGCAAAAACATCTTGCAGCATTGGTTACAATAGTAAACCTGCTTCTAGAAAGGAATTGCAAGAAAGTCAATGATCTCTCAAGCTAAAGCAAGTCCAGGTTTTATTTCATAAACATTCCAAAATGATAGAACATTGTCTGATCTGAAACACAAGCATCACAGTTGCACTGCATCAAACCCATTACATTTTCACTAATAGTAGGGGAATTAAATACAACATTTCAAATGGCTGCCCCAAAATATTGAGTATTACCTTAAAACAATAACTATATTAAATTCATTCGAGTTTAGTGAGCCAGGACTCCATTGCTTAATTAGTACCAAATTCTTTAGAGGAATTTGTCACAATTAGATGAACAAGATATTGGTTGCAAACACTTGTCCCTTATTTCCTGTTTGCCAAGTGCCCAGATTGTGCAATGCAGGCTAGCAGGGATACCATTACTATGTTTTTACATTTCAGCATTGCTTTTGGGACACAGTATCTCAAAGAAAGGGCCATCTCCATAATAACTCGACCTGTTCCCTTCACGATGATCCCGTTAAAGAATATATATTTTTACTTGCCTTGTTAAATGTTCTGTCAAAGCCATTTTATTTGTTCAATAGTTGCACAGGCTGCACTTTTATTTTTCCTTAAACTTCTCAAATATATATCTTGGTCTCCCTGAATGTCCCTTTTAGAAAGGTTTACAATTTACTCGACCCGACTATCTAAAGTCCAGTGTTGTTGGTCACACCTTGCACTTTGCCTACGATTGTGCTATTCATGCCTGTGCTACATTAAACCGACCATTTCGGAATGATATATCTACCTTTAATTGATCTTTCTACGGCTGTTTCCGCGCTCAGTATGCTAAGTTTATATAATTTGCTCTATATTTTTGCCCCTTATGGTCTTGCGTAACAGAGCCCCGTGATGTATAAAATGTATATTGATGTTGCACTTCTGTTGTACAGTGCTCCGGCGCCCCTGGGCCCAGGTTTGGGTTTTGCAAAACTATGCAAGCAAAACAAAGACAAAGAGCTTCTGTGAGGCGTTTACATCATGAGTTTATATTTCAATAGAACTTTGGACTGTAGAGATCAGAAGATACATTTATGATAGTCATATTTGATGCGAATGTATTTTCTAACAACGAATATGAAAAGTAACAGAAAACGTTTTAAACAATTTAAATCAGTTCACATTTAAATACAATTAAATTACTTTAAACAGTTTTATCTTGAAATTGAACTGCCAGACATACTGCATTGTTTAGGCTACATCGCCAGTAGCTTACACTCTAGAGGCTAATATAACAATATAATTGTGAAGAGCCCGGCTAGCCAGATAACCGGACTGAGCAGGGGCGAGACATCACAAGGAGACAAGGTCAAGGGCAGTGGAATCACAGACAGAAAACACCTTGGGATTCGCCGGGACAAACGCACGAGCAATATTTGTGAGAAGCAAGAGAGATGCATGATGCATCACACACACTTCCTTGTTGTGTCAATCTCAAAAATGTCGAAATTAAGAAACTGAGGAGTACAAATGAAAAGTTTATAACGATCATTAATGGGAAGTTTGGAATGAATGATGTGAGCGTCCACACAGTAGCTTTGAAGAATAACAGAAACATCAAGGAGGCAGAATCCAAGAAATACTTCACAAAGGAGCCAGCACTATGCACTGATAAACTCTTTGTTCCGAGACATTTTTTTTTTTTTTAATAAATCGGCCCTACGGGACTGATCCATCGAATTTCTCAAGGAGGTTCTGTATTCAGCTTGTCTCATACCTCACCCATGGAGTTTGAAGACACTGCTGTAGGTTCAAATCTCACTGGGAGAACTGGGGAAGGCCTTGGATGTCTCCGAGTATCCAAGCATGTTAAGTCTAGTGCGCGGGCGTGCAAAACTCTGTAAAACTACCTGGCAGGTCCCGAGTAGTCCTGGGTTGTGCCAGTCTTCAGCAGAGGTATACCGGCAAGCTTAATGCTTCAAAGAGGGAAACTACCTTTAAGAAACCGTAACACACAGAATGAAACTTGTTTGAGTTCCTTTTTCTGTTTGTTCAATTTAGGTTACAACCTCCTTTATTTGATTTTTCATTTTTTCTTATGAGTTTCCTTTTGCCATTACTTTTCTTTAGCTGCCTTTCAGATTTTGATGATTCTTTTTTGGTAAGTTCTGATTTTGTAAACGTTCAAGGCAGTTTTTGTTATCCCATGGCTGAGGGATTGTAAGAGTCATTGTTATTTTCCACTGGCTACTGGCGTGATTCATACCAAATGATCCTGTTTTCTTTTTTTAGCACTCAACTCTCTCTTTATGGTATGGTTAAGCAACCATTGCTCACGCCAAAGGTGGTGTGGGGTTAGAAACTCAAAAACAGTGCAACACTTTCCATAGCACTTAGCAACTACATAGTCAAGGTAGTTCTTTTTTGAGGCAATTACTTTTCTTACAGGTTAGTAAAATAATGACCCAGCAAAAAGAAACACAAAGAAAATAAGCTTTTTACGGTCAAGCGACTAGCTTCTTGGGGCTTTTTGAATGCTGCTTTGCATTAGGTGCTATATTTTATTTAAACACTAAGACCCATATTTATGGGCAATTGGACATTTCCTTTTATGAAATACAGTGCATTCCTATCCTTTCCCCTGAGCTGGCGAACAATTGGCTGCCTAGCACCAACCCAGACACCATTGTACCATGGTGCAACCATGCCTGCAGGATTGATTTTGTGCAGTAAGGGGCACCTCCCTACACAGAAACAATGCAGAGGCATTTTCCTCTTTCTATGTGTGTTGTAGAATGCAGCACACATGGAAAGAAGAAAAAGCGAGGAGAAATAAAAATATTTCTCCTCGTTACACCTGCCCTGAAGCGGCGTAAGGTTTTGACACATTCTCACATTTAAAAGTCCTTGTAAGTCTGGGAACGTGTCAAAACCCAAGGGCGTTGTGTGGAAAAAACACATTCTAACACCCATGGAACGCAGTGGCGCAGAGTAAGGCAACGCAGCGACTTGCACCAACTTGCCTTACTCCATATCTATAAGCAATTCAACGCTACGCAAAGTGGCCTTGTGTGGCCCCTTGACATAGTTGAGAGGTTTGCGCCACTGCTGCATCATTAAAAGTGATGCAATAGCAGCACAAGACACTCATAAATATGCCCCATAGCCGCCTTTAGTTGAACATTGAACCCTATGACCAAATTTATTCTATTCAGCTGCATTCATATCTTTTAGGAAGCACTTGGCTTGTTAGATTTTTACACAGAGTCATACAAAGCAGTTGAGCTTCTTATCACAAGAGAATATAACCTGGTGCAGATTTTTTGAAAACAAAATTATACCTTATTGAGTGTGCCAAACTATGTTCAAATCAGGAACAGATATTTTGAGTAAGGTTTTGGCTATCAGACTTCTTTTTCTGGTCACTGGGCTAATTCATGATAACCAAGATGGAACCGTCTTGGGTTTGCAATTCAGTACTAAATTAGGGAAAAGTCTTCATATCATGGACCACACAAAAGATTTATCGCATCATCTGGCATCGACATCCTTGTGTGCCGTGGAAGTCATTGATTTGATATAGCTATAGTCCTTGTTTCTAATGCTTTGGGCAAAGGCATTTGGACCATTATATGTTTAAGGAAGGTGATTTATTTATTCTAATTTCATTTCTACGACTCATACGGGACAATACTTCTAAATCATGTTGCTGTTTCAAAGGAGAATGAGGTGGTGGTGCCCAGCTTCTCCAAAGCTTTTTGCCTTGTGAGGAAATCTCTAGCTGATATTCTTAGGTGTGAAGTGGAAGGATTTAGCTTTCGAATTTCAAGAGTAGATCACTTATTCTCACTGTTAAGCAGAAAAGACTTCTCTATATGTATAAAATAAAATATAAACCATTTGTGTCCTGTTTGAAAAAATTGGGTGATTTCAGGGTTGCGACTGGGTTCTTGATAAAAAAGGCTTAAATTCTTACTTCAGAGCTGGTCTTGGACTGTGCTATGTAGATTATAATCTGCTCTTTTTAGGTGGAAAATGTTTAGTTTTTCCGATCTGAGCCTTAAAAAGGTGCATGAAGAGAAGGCACTATGGGGGTTATTCTAACTTTGGAGGAGGTGTTAATCCGTCCCAAAAGTGACGGAAAAGTGACGGATTTACCACCAGCCGTATTACGAGTCCATTATATCCTATGGAACTCGTAATACGGCTGGTGGTATATCCGTCACTTTACCGTCACTTTTGGGACGGATTAACACTCCTCCAAAGTTAGAATAACCCCCTATATCTAATGGGAAAAGACTCTCAGCATTGTGTATATGGTTTGGGGTAAAAATGATACAACTATCTGAAGTACTTTTCCTGTTCAGTACGATACATTGAAAATGTTTTATATTCATGGCAGATTTTCCGTTACATACACTAGTGTGAGGAAGATCTAGACCAACAGTTACACTTGAGATATTGGAGATACCATATGTGTGAGGGATACGTAACTCCCAAATACATAGTTATATTATGATGTGATACTGTTAAAGGTTGTGACTCACTGATGGCATGGGGAAATACAGCCTTACAAGCTACATAAAGGTCTTGGGGGGCATGTGAAGGGGTGGGAAGGAGTGGGTCACTTCTCTAACTAGACTGTCAGTATTGCATAGGAGGTGTGCAACTACAAAGGTTGATTGTCCACATATACTTCAAGGGTCCCATTGCTAGTGGTGTCTGGGATTTTGTTATGAGTTTAATTAAGGCAGGGTAAAATATCATCAGAATGACGTGGATGGCCAAGGGTTTATGTGGCACTTGTTAGGAGGGCAAATTCAGGTTGTACGCATAGTTATGTGTGGCATTTTGTTATAATGCCCAGTCGATTTCTGAAATATGCCAGATTGCAAAAGATGGATGTCTCTTTTACATTTCAGACATTGCCCCCCACCAATTGAAGACAACTAGTAATGCAAACCAAATCGAAGTTGAACAGTGGGATAGGGGCGATTTAATGGCTGAGCAGTGGAGGGAGAGTGGAAGAATGTAAATAAATTGTTAAATGGCATTAACCTTAAAATGGCTCAATCAGATTGCCTTCAAAAGTTCTATCTGCCACCGGAAGACATTTGTAAATTATATAGAAATAAGAGATTTTTTGCTCAAAGTTGTGATCATACTTATGTCCTGTTTTTATACTCTGGGGTGATTAGGATATTTTGGAGACGTTTTGTAAGAAATCTGTCATGAGGGTGAGAGGTTTACATTTTCGACCATCCAGCTTGCTTGTTTTTTTGGGTAGCTCATAGAGCATTCCCCTTCTCCTGACACAGACTCTTATTTATGCAGTATTAGCTACTTGCCAAACCGCCTACTGTGAACACACACCAATCTAAAGTAATCAGGCACGTGACATCAAAGTTAACAGGTTCAGGAGACTAGACTGGAAACTAGACTACTGCTATAGGTTTGTTACTGACCTGTCCAAATAAACCATTCTCCAAAACCTTTTACCACTGCTTCCAGCAGCACTAAAAAGTAGCTGCCACAACCCAGCCCTTCACAAAACAAATAAATACATTATTTTCATGTTCACAGTATCTAACTATTAGTCACCTTAACCCACCAAAAACTCAACAAGGCTTCTTCAGGTGATCTCTCATTAAGAATAATGCACCAGCTCATAACAGGATGGCATACACACATACAGACACAAGTCCACACACCATAAAAGCCTACATTTCTACTATCTAAGAATGTCAATCAATCAAATCAATCGAACAGGTTTTGTAAGCGTGACTAATCACCCTTGAGGGTATCCTGGCACTTGCAAATCTCGACAGCTCATTCAAATAGCCAGGTCTTGAGGGCTCTATGGAATTCCAGATGAGAGGTGATGGTCCAGAGATACATGTGGAGGTTGTTCCAGGTTTTTGTAGCTATGTGGGAGAAAGCAAATCCTCAATTTCTGCTTCAGTGGATGCTCGTATTGTGGGCAAGAGATAGGGTGGTGGAGCGCAGTCTTCTCCAAGGTTGGTGGAAATTCAGGCAGTGGTTAATGTAGGTGGGTATTTGGTTGTGAAGAGCTTTGTGAGCATGGGTCAGCAGCTTGAACCCCTACCTCTTCTGCATGGAGAGCCAGAGGAATTGCCTGAGGTGTGGTGTGTTGTGTGATCATTGGGGAAGGTTGAGGATGCGTCTGGTTGTGGCATTCTGTATGCTCTAGTCTTGTTGCATGGTGATAAAGGCCTGTATCACGGTGTGTCTTGTGTGTGGGTGTAGCCACTTGAAGATCGTATGTAGCATGCAGAATAAGGAAGCAATCATAGGAAACAGGGTTAATCTGTGATGCCATGGTGATTCCATGGTGAGCCTGTTGTCATATGATTGTGAGGTTTTTTGCATGTTTTGGAGGGAGTGGGAGAAGGTCAGAGTTCTGAAGGCCACCAGTCACTCCATGTGTTGCTGCTGTTGAACTCAGAACTTCAGTATTGTCTGTGTTTAGCTGCAGGCAATTTTCATTCATCCAATTCTGCAACACTTATCCTGCATCTGTGCAAATTGGTTTTGATGGTGGTGGGTTGTCGGTGAGTGGGAGGATGAGTTGGATGTCATCTGTGTAGAAGATTATGTTGAGGCTGATGGATTTGACAATGTTGGCTACCCAGTCATATATGTGTTACAAAGAAGGGCCAAGAGATGATCTTTGGGGGACCCTGCAGGTGATATTTTTGTATGTCTTTTTGTTCTCTGGGTTCTTCCATTGAGGAAGGAGATGACCCATCTGAGTGTGTTCCCTTGGATGCTGATATGGTGGAGTCTTTTGATCAGTGTGTGGTTGGATACAGTATTGAGCGCTGCTAGGAGGTCGTGGAGGCTCAGGGCCACTGTTTCTCCTCGCTCGAGGAGGGTACAATGTCATCCGGGCTGTCTTGGTGCTGTGATAGCTGTGGAAGGCAGATTGGTAGGCGTTCAATAGCTGGTTCTGCTCCAAGTAGGTCATGAGTTGCTTGTTGATGATTTTTTCCAGTACCATAGCTCAGTAAGGGGGTAAGGAGAACGGCTGGTAGTTTTTCAGCACACTGGGATCTGTGGTAGGTATTAGGAGTAATGGTTTGCCTTTGGCTTGTTCGCAAGCATCGGGGAAGGTTGCAGTGGTGATGGAGGTGTGGAGTAGAGTAGTGAGTTCCTGGCTGACCCTTTGGTTTCTCAGATTGAAGATGTGGTGCGGACAGGGGTCTGTGGGTGCTCCTGAGTGGATGGATATCATGGTGGAGGTGGTGTCCATGGTGGAGAGACGGTTACAGGTGATTAGTCTGTGGTTGTTGTGGATGTGGCGACTCTGTCGATGAAGTCTGTAGGTGTAGGTTGTGGTGCTATGTTCCTGTATATAGCTTCATTCTTGTTGTGAAAGAAATCGTCAATGTTGTCGCACAGCTCTTGTGACAGTGTGATGTTGTTTTCAATAGCTGCCGGTTTGGAGAATTCCTTAATGATATTAAAGAGCTTCTTGATGTTGTTGCTGCTGGGTTCGATATGCATGGCTAGTGCTCTCTTTGTTGCTCAGAGCTGGTGGTGGTAGAGGTTGAGGGACGTCCTGAAAGCTTCCCTGTTGGAGGTATCTTTTCTGGCATGCCACTTCCTCTTCAGCTGCTTACTCGTCCGTTTAGCTGTTCTGAGTTCAGGCATGTACCACCTTGCCTTTTTGGAGGATTTTCTCTGGATGATGCTTTTGATGGGCACGATGCTGTCAGTGCAGTTGGTGATCCAGGTGTTGAAGTTCTTTACTCCTTATTCCAGGTTGGTGGAGGGTCTGACGGTGTTGAGGGCCTCTGAAACTTTTCTCTATGCTTGATGGGGGGAGTGGGTTATCTTAATGGCGTTGGTGCAGGGCTGGAGATGATGAAGCAGATGCCGGAATAGTCAGTCCATTTGAGTTTGTGATGTGGCTGTATGTGCTGTGGATGCTGGAGGTAAAGATGGGGTTCAGTGTGTGTCCTGTGGTGTGCATAGGGCCATGGACGATCTAGGTTAGTAAGAGGCAGCTCATACTGTCGAGGAGGTGTGCGGTGTTTTCATCATTGGGGTCGCAGATGTGGAAGTTGAGGTTGCAGAGGAAGAAGTAGTCCTTGGATTCTAAGGCTAGGGAAGTGACGAAGTCTGCAATGGTGTTGCACAAGCTGGAATATGGGCCTATCTGACAGTATGGTAGGGTATGTCTGATGGTAGTCTTGTCATCCATGTGGAGCTTGAAGTTGAGGTGCTCCATGAGGGTGGTAGTGTTGTCGGTGGAGGTGGTGCACTGTCTGGATTCTTTGTGGACTATAGCTGTTCCTCCTCCTGTCTTGCTGGTGTGGTCATCGTGAGTGATTTACATCCATCGGGGATTGCTGTGACAATGGCTGGGGCACACGTGGCTTTGAGCAAGTTTTCAGTGAGGAAGAGGTTGTCGGTGTGAGGGTAGTAATGAGTTCCCTTAATTCGGTGGAGTGCTAACACATTGAGCGTGTATTGAGGAGAAGGCAGTGGAGTTGGTGTGTTGCTTCTGGCCTGTTGTGGTGAGAGTTTGGCATGGTGCTGTGCGGCCTGATGGTGGTCGTGCAGGAGAAGGTACATCTAGCACAGGAGAACAGTACTACCATCGAGTTCAGTGTGGTGTAGCAGCAGTGTTTTCTGGACCGCAAGGTGTTTAGGGTGTGGAAGGTGGCAGCATTCTAACTGTGGGTTGACTTTGGGGCCGGGGGTCCTGGTGGTGGGCGCAGTACAGGCACGGATGGTTGTAGACGGGCTTGCCTTTAGCGTGCCGGTGACCGCGCTAGCTATGGCCTCCGATAAGTAGGTCTGGGAGGAGGGAAGGGTGCTGTGAGGTGGTGTGCAGGGCTTGGCGGGAGGCAGAAAATAGCAGGCATCAGGAGGAAGCGTCAATGAAGGGGAAAAGTAAGAAGAAGGCATACAAAAATAGGGACAAAAGCAAGGAGAAAGCAGTGAAAATGAGGGAAAGCAAGGAGACCGCAGTGAAAATTAGGGACAAGCAAGGAGAAGGCACACAAAAAATGGGTGCGAAGCAATGAGAAAGCAGTGGAAACGAGGGAAAAGACAGGAGAAGGCACACAAAGAAAATGAGGGGAGAATCAAGGTGAAAGCAGTGAAAATGAGGGAAAAGCAAGGAGAAGGCACACACAAAATGTGGGGAAGTAAGGAGAAGGCAGTGAAAACTAGGGAAACACAAGGAGAAGGCAAACAAAAAAACAGGGTGGCAAGGATAAAGCAGTGAAAATGAGGGAAAAGTGAGACAAAGCTACACAAACATCGAGGGAAGAAGCAAAGAGAAGGCAGGAACAAGAGTGATGCAGTAGCAAGGGGAGAGCTGGGCCTGGGACAATAAATACAAATCTGAAAACTGTGGAACTCCAGGTGCTCATTTCTTTGCCTTACTTAACTTTCAAACTTCAGTAGAGGATATATGTCCCATTACAAATTCCTACCACTGAAAACCTTTAACCTTTTCTAGGATCGCTGCAATTTCTACATTCAGTAAAATTGTGAGCTGAACACAGTTGATTTAGTTTTCTTTAGTAATTATTGTCTTGAAGAAATGGTGAGAAGAAACGTTTTGTTCGTTTTAGTCTTTGGTTGTAACCAAGAGTCAGAGGAGCAAACTGCGTGTGGTACACTTTTACACGCATTTTAACTCTTAGCAGTCTAAAATAAAAGAATCGGTCACTTTTTGATTAATATTGTCCACAAATGGCGCATACAACACGTCATTTAAAAAAAAAATAAAAAAAGAATGCTTGCTGCTAAGAAACCTACACTACTAAATCAATACCAGCTTTCTACAAGTATCAATGCTTCCCACATTTCAGTCAATAACGTGGTAACCCAATCCTTCTTCCCTGGATATGCTCCTGTCCTGCCAGGGGTTTAAAGGAAAAAGAACAACATTTATGGCCAACTGGGGCTTTTACTTAAAATGTTTAGTTACAGCAATAAGTTCATCTTTCCTGTGAGAAGACCGCACAATATCACCCCTTCTCCAGACGTCTCAGAAATAGGTTTTACGTTTTAGACAGGAACACATAAAATATAAGACACGCTATATAAAACAATCCTTTTTTATATAAATATGTTTATATATTCATACAGACACAGTTTAAAAGGACACAAATTGAATGCACATGAGTAACCTACATATATTTTGATAAGAGATGATTGTATATTGGAGCATTACTATACGGTAATTTGGAAATACAGTCTTTCAGAAAGTGGTAACCTCGATGGGACTTATGAAATGAGATTTAAAAAAGCGTTAATGCTCTCCAGAGGCATCCTGAGCATGTTCCTTTTGTTCTCATGGCCTCAATTGCTCATCTGCAAAGTGACAACAGTGAGACTTTAGGTTTCAGTACACTTACTGCTATATAAATAAAACACAATTGCTTCAGCTCTACTGTACAAATTACCTCATTTTGTAAACCTTGATTAACCAAAAGCAAGTGCATGTTCCAGAGGCTACCGTTTATACTGAATAATATCGACATACATATTTAATTACATTCTGCGTGGCTCGCATGGTGTGGGCAAAGAGGCCACTGAATGACTTACAGGTTTACTGTCAAATACGGTGTGTCTACAGACATCACTGCAACAGCTGTGCCATGTCTCCAGCATTTTTAGTGTAATTCATTAAATTATTGACAGTAGTTGTGAGCGCCTGTGTTGGATTGGACAGGATACATCATTACAGCGGTTTAATTCATTAACTCATCCAGAGCAATGCAGTGCAGATGACTGAGGAGGCCTAAATTCAAAGAGTTTATCAGTGAAGGTGTAAAGCTCACACACCCCTACCAGTAAGTAATTAGACCTGTGGTCGTGTAAATAAACGTGTTTAAGCCGCTGCTACACTCAATGTGCAGAGTAACAAAAGTGGCCATCTGATCTCTTGGGCTGCGTACTGCCCCTCGGAAGCACTGACAGGCTGTGCTGCAGACCTCCCCGACCTTTGAAATGGCAGGGAAGTATATTCCACCACAATGGGGGCTGCATCCTCACACAACCCTCTTCCCTTTGAGGGCCCTCAGCTCCTAACCCCGTGTAACGCCCGATGGTAGAATACACATTAACACATTCCGCCAGCACAATCCTAGAAACACGGACTGTGTGGACACAGGGCCCCCAGGCACTCTGTTGCAACCTGTGACCGCAGATGGAAGGACACGTTATAGGGTCCCTGGGGGCCTCCAAGCCTAAAGTCAGTTTTAAGCGCAAACGATACCCTTTCCAAACAAGAACCTAGTTATTAAGCTACTGTTGATCTGAGGAGAAAATGATTAATAGAGCATGATAATGGCTCAAGTAAGACGTGTTTGATATTTTTATGATATATTAGAGTGGTTTTTCTCATTATATAATAATTAGCCGCTGAGATGAAAAATGGAAGGAAGGGCTATTTTTCTAGGTCATTGCATTAAATCTGAGATGCAGATCCATGACACACGCGAATGAATTCACCGGTGAGACCTAGTTTCACGTGGCTTCTCCTGTAGTTATGCTTATCTTATACTTATCTCGCCCAATAAGGGTCCGACTAACAGGACTAGTCTTGTCTTGTTAGACGGACCCTCCCCGCCCCAGACGTCATTATTTTCTTAAACTGTTAACATATTTTGCAGGCAGTGGCATCAAATAAAATGGACAAATTATGTTGTTTAACTGTTCTGCTATACTTTCACTGTGTAGGATATTGAGTAAATTAGCTGGTTAGTTTTGCATTTTAAATTGTGTAAGTATGCATACATTTGATTTTCACAGCGTGAACCTGGCTGCAGGGCATCAAGGCACTCTGCAACCGAGGTATTTTACAGGGGGCAGATAAAATGAAGATCGGCGGAGGGAGTGATGAGGGCAGTTTACAGTGAATGTCAGAGGGGTGCCCAGGTGGAATGGCCCTGCATCACGGAGAAGTGCTTAGGCGACCCTTGTATGTACAAACTCTGTGCATGAATGAAGAGCGGTATGCTTTCGAGACCTAACAGCTTATTCAATTGCTTAAATCGCAGAACTACAGGTCAGAGGCTTTAACTTTACTCAGTTGCCTCAAAGGAGCACTTCTATAGACTTATGGATTGTGCTTGCAAAAGGCACTAATTCAAGGCTGGTGTTTGTGCAACACACTATTAGGGAAAGGCTATGTTTCATACAGACAGCCAATGGGATCACATTGAAGAAGGAGGAGGGGTGGACTACGGCAAAATGTCCTTTCGCTGAAAGCACGACAAACCCTTCCAACGACCCTCCACAAATAGCAACATAATTATATACATGCAAGCAGCACATACAAAGAATTCTTGCCAACCTATTCTGCATGATAAGCCAATTCGTATTCATGTTTTGTCACTAAAATCTGTGTAATTATTTCAACATCAAAGTACCAAGTTTAATCAGAGTCCGGTGGTTTGATTTATTATAAGAGAGACATGAAAACGGAGAGGCGGGGATAGTGGAATTCGGTACTGGTCGTGCTTGATTATTTGGAAATTATGAACCTATCAAACACTTGCTAAACAATGCTAGATTTTCTTTAACAACGATATGAAGCGTTTGTATTCCTAGTGTGATACAGGACATACCCATTAAAACTTCACTGTTTCTTTAAAACAAGCTGCATTACATTGATAAATATAAATAAAATTGATTTGGGCCACATAACTTTCCTTTCACCTCTCCAAACGACACTTTTTCTTTACAAGAAGCTCAGAAAATGTTCAGATTATTTTCTTTGGTCCCTTGTGTGCACCCTTCCATCTAAAAATCATGTCTATACATGCCACTGGTGGCTGCTAGAGTGTCCTACTGTGCTGAGTGGGTGTGTAAGTACCCTGTTGTGATGAGTGGTTGAGTGACTGCTATAGCATGTTGCCTGGTTTGGTGAGTACTCACATATGATGCATTGTTGAGTATTTATCTTGACGCAATTTGTGTTTGATTTAGTGCTCTGGCCTAGTCTACTGTGCGATTGGGTCACTGCAGCAATCCATTCAAACCTCCGTTTGCACTAATATGGTTCTGTGACCTGGTAGTTCAGATGTTTAAGCTGATGCCCTGTGATATTTTTCTGCCATTCGCAGCAAAGATAATGTTTCTTTATAATCAAGTCTTTCCCGATTTCAGAGTCGCCATTTAAAGGCTTACGTCTATGTTTTAGTAGAGACAAAACATTCAAAGCTGCTCTTCCCGGAGGAATGAGACTCTTGTGAGAGCATTCCTCACACTAAGTGGCCAAGCACATTTCCAGACGTGGGTCCATTAGTTACTATGCTACTGGAACCAACCTGCGCTCAACTGTCGAGCCACAACCAGGGCAAAAATGGCCATAGAATGCTAGTGTTCCAAGTTCAGGGAGGATACAGGCTGGCAGTTCAGGCTAGAAAGACCCTTCTCGAGCAGGATCACGGCTGATTTGCATATGGCTGGGTCCAAAATGAGGTGTGATAGTGGTCAAAAGAGCGATAAGTTGGAATGTTACCCCAAGTCATTGCCAGTGGTTAGACTTTTTGAAAGCATTTCTCCCATCACCTTTTGTGTGTTTGCCACTGAGGGAGTTAGACACATCAGCTAGGATGCAACTCTTGTTTGAGACATTCACACAGGTTCTTTTTGTCTGAATCACTGTTGCAGTTTCCTCTGATATGGTCTGAAAGGGCTGTAACATGATTTGAACTGTGCAAGGCTGTTAAAGATGTAGGACATATGCATTAAACGTGAGTATTGAGAAATGAAATATTAATGAACATTTCAGTAAAGAAGCAGAAGCGAGAATGTGAGAGTTGAGAAAAAGACTAGATAGGCAAGAGCCTCGCTTGTGGCCATCTACTTCGAACCAAATTAACTTTGACCAATCATTAACAAGGCAGCCATTTGTCAACATTAACTACATTTAAACATCCTTTATTGTACTGTGCATAACGTTTGGTAGACATTCTAGTTTTGCTGGCATGGATATTAGGTGAGGGTTTGACATACAATAAGGTATCCAGAGAGCACTACAAGTAGGGGTATTGTATGCAGATTATAATCTAAATCAATGTCCTGTGATCACCCAGAGAAGGGCATTGTGTCAGTCATTGCTTGCACCCAGTCATATTATTTCTTCGTCTTCAACATGTCCTGAACTTACTGAAATCACAGGTACTAGCTGAAGGGACCAGCGAAAGTCCATGCTGTTCTCCCAGTGCTCTTTGTACACGGCAAATGCAAGCGCTCAGGTTATGTACCCACTCAAAAACACACTCAAACATCTTTTCCTGTATTGGTCTCTCAAATATGTTGTTCTTCGCGAGCTTCTCTCACCATACTCCATTAGACAGGGAGTGCTGAAGGTCACAATGGGGTAACCTGGAAAAAGGTTTACACTTAGCGGAAATAAAGGTTGCCAAGTCATACTAATAGAAATAGAAATACTTCTGAAAGCAGCTTAAAGCATGGATTTTTGAGATCCCTGATACACTATACTATTCTCTTACCCTGTAAGTATCAGGCTTTTCGATATCAAGTATCTCTCTTAGCAGTTTTCCTTTGATTCGCTTCAGCGCCAGGATGCACCTTTGGGAGTGACAACCGCACTATATAAGTAGTGATAGAAATGTCCTGTGCTCTGTACAATCTTGATGTCTGCCGCAGATAGCATGTATTATGTACAGCTCCTGACCTGTGGGCTTTCCTTAAGTGCAGCACACACAGAATTACATTTATAGCAATATACAGATTTTTAAGACGGGCTAGAGAGATAATCCGGCTAATTACCGACCTACAAGCCTTATTGAAACTGCCCAAAAATCTTTAGCAGACAGATTTTAGCAGGACTTCAGGACTGGATGCATGAGGCGAAGGTTATCTCCCATTTGCAAGCTGAGTTTAGGGAAAATACCAGTAAAACCGAACAAGTCTTCTACTTCTCTTTTGGTTTGGAAGACTATCAAATTGAGGCATGAGCATTTAATTGTGGCCTTTGTCGCTTTAAGGGCAGCTTTCAAATTTGTTCCTAGAGGCCAGCTTTGGCTAGCTCGCCACAAAATGGGCTTGCCAGATCCACTGCTATCCCTGATTGTCCGATTGTATAGCAACAACTTTGCACTGATTAGATGGGGGAGGGGGGACAGAGAGGAGTTGACAGGTAGAATTCCAATTGAAAAAAGGCGTTTGTCAAGGCTGCATCCTAGCTTCAACCTTATTTACTCTTTATATTAATGGGGTAATTGAGCATTTGCATGATTGGAATAGAGACTCTCTTAAATTGAGCCGTGAGAAGATAGATCCCAGCCCTCTTTTTTGTCAATGACACCCTCTTACCATCCAAAATGCTAAGGGGTCTCCAAACTTTGCTAGGGAAATTCTCCAGTTTCTGTGACTCGTTTGGGCTAAAAGTAAATATTAATAAAACAAAGTTCAACGCTTTCAATCCGTGTAGGTCCTTCAATGGTAAAATACATATACAAGGTGTCCCCTTGGAGGAAGTGAAGGAGTTTGATTACCTCGAGGTTCGGCTGACAAATGCTCTTTCCTGGTCAGTGCAAAACCTGAAAAGCAAGGTGCTGGTGCAACATAGGACTGGGACTATAATGAGGGCCTTAAAATCTTCTATCTTTCACCCCTTGTCACCAGCACTGTAGCTATCATGTGCAAAAGCAGTTAGTGCAGCTTTATATGGTTCTGAGGTGCGGGGAGTTGGTGATGTATTCCAGTTGCCAACAACTGAGAATAGATGTATTCTTTCTTTTACAGGACTCACACAAAATGCTCCTCTGACCCCTCCCAGATTCGATTTGGCACAATAAAACATCTCAGACAATGCAAATTTCAAACCCCTTTTATATTTGTTAAGGTTGTGGTAGACTAATGATGTAAAACATCAATTAGCGCTCAAGGAGCTCAAAGATTTGGGTATTGGAGTTAGGACACCTTGGATCAACTTTGTTAAGATATGGATCTTCAATCTTGATTTGAATGAGCTTTTGAATAATCCAACCTCATGTAGTAAGGGAACTGTGGAACATCTCAAGAGCAGATATTGGACCTTTGTTAGCAACATCTGTTATCTGAAGTCTTCCTTGGGTAGCTTAGCAGATTTTTTTTAATGTAAAATGAGTACCCCAATTGGAAGAATTCTTTGATGTGAAAAGCCTATATTTGAAATTTTGATATGGAATCCTACATGTGAAAAAGTTATTAGTACCTGGAGTACGCAGTTGAGAATAACTCCAAGATACCCATGTTGTACATCTCCTCTCTAATCAGAAGCACATTTGATGTTCTTTTGCCCTGCATACGCAGGTATTAGGAAACCTTGGTTAGTCTCTGTGTGTAGAAAACTGGGAGTGAGGAATTTGTTTCATGCCCGTAGGATTTTAACTACAGACAGCACTGATTTATATGTTTATGTTGTGGCCAAATATTTGTATAAAGCCTGGAGACTAAGGCACAAGATCTGTGTGGACCAATTGTCCCTATGTGAGGACTGCTGTTATTTAATACATGTATGCTGTGGCAAAATATTTAGACAAAATCTGGGGACTAGGGGCCTCATTAAGAACCTGACAGTCTCATGACTGCCAGGTTCACGGTGGTGGTCAGACCTCTGCCAATGCTGTAGTCCGAGCACTACATTACGACCGCCAGACCACTTGGACAACTAATCTTGGTGGTGTTGGCAGTCCTAATCTGCCAGGGCAGCGCTAGAAGCAATGCTGCCCTGGGGATTATGACTTCATTCTCCACCAGCGATTAAATGGTGGTTTCACCGCCATGAGAAGCCTGGCGGAGAATGGGTGCAGGGGGCCCCCCTGGCCAGCACCGTCACAACGTTCACTGTCTGCTCTGCAGAAAGTGAACATTGCAAGGGTGCTGGTGCAACCCTGCGCACTATAGAATTGTCGCCAGCTCGATTACGAGCTGGAGACAATGATGTAGGCTGTTTCCCGCTGGGCCAGTGGGCAGAAAGTGAGGTTTCCGCCCACTGACCCAGCGGGAAACTCATAATGTGCCCAGCGGGGAGGCAGCCACAATGATGGCAACCTCCCAGTCGAGATTATGTCGGACGGGCTTTTCCATCTGCCAAAATCGTAATAAAGCCCTAAGTCTGATGATCTGTGTGGAGTCATTTTCCCTATGAGATGAGCATCAAGGTCTGCTGATGTTTAAACATGCTATAACTCCATATGCTTGCTGTATGCAGTTACGAGGATGTTGATTCTGAATTTGCATGAAGGTACTTAGGGTCCGATTTAGATGCCGGCGGTAATGGTCCAGCTCTTGACAAAACCGCCGGATTTGCCGTCCGCTGCCTTGGCGGTCTGCCAGTCCAATTTAGACCGCAGAGTCCCTCCGACTCCTCCAAGATATTGGATGGCTGCATCAGGAATAGGGGCTGATAGCAGAACTCCAGCCACCTTTATCACTCAGCAGATTTGGACGTTGCCACCAAGCCAACTGTGGTGATCCAACCTCCACATCCAAGTTGGCAAATTGGGGTGGGTGAGTGGAGGAGGATTCACCCAAAATTCACCTTCTCCCATGTTTCTGCTTCTGTTTTCAACTGGACAACACCTTCCATCCCTGTTCTTTGGGTCTAGCAATAGTCTCTCACTACACCGCCTGCAGGATTATAACATGTAAATAGGCTCTGCAGTAATCCCCCAGCCTGACAGCTAGGAAGAGCACTCTGTCATGGCAGTCTTCAGCTCTGCGGCAATACATCTAAATACAGCAGGTGGAACAATGTCAGCTTGAGGGTCTTTTTCGAGTCCACTGCAGATTGGCGGGAACACCACCATGATGTAAATCAGGCCTTCAGTTTTGACATAGAGTTGTTACAGTGATTTAATTGTCTGATGTTTAAGCTGTATTTCCACTTTGCTTTATGTATGATAATCAATTCATTTTTATAATTGTTGCTAAATTCAATTATTGTAGTTTGTTATTTGAATTGTGATCCTTGCACATATGTTTCTTGCACCTTACCGGGATGTTGGATGAACTTATTGTGTTTTTTTGATAATCTTTTATGGCCTTGACTGATCAAAATAAATATAAATACACACACAAATATATATATATAAATACCAAAGGTAACAGGGACATTATAGTTAGGTTTTAATTTTACAGGCACAAAAACATAGAAATTCAGCTTTTATAGTTGGTTATTTAAAGTAACAATAATTAATGCCCTAACGTAAATATAGTTTGCGCCCTCACAATGCACAGTTTTCTCATCAATAATTTTATTCCAAATGTTACACTGATATCAGCAATGATGTCGTAGAAAATATCATGAGTGATGTAATATTTGGGGTTAGTAGCAGTGCATGGCAAGGGCGCGGTTATAGTTTCTTGAAATAAGTCTAACTATAAAAGCTGAGTTTCTATGTTTTTGTTCATGTAAAATCTGAACCTAACTTTAACGTCCCTATAACCTTTTTTAGTGAATTTCCAAGGTTTTAAAAAAAATTCTGTTTCCTAACAAGAACGTCTCTGCAAACGTTTTTTTTTTTAGTGAACTTCTACGTTTTTTTTTTAACGTTAATTAAGATACCCATTGCAAAACATTGTGTGTGTGTGTGGGAGCGGGGGAGAGACATTGCCCTCCAATGTCTGTATGCATGCCCCCTTTTCCCTCCTTTTTGCCCACTATGTTCCTTAGACCTGCCACTGCCACTCCTATCTATTCAGAGGGTTGTTTAGAGCTACCACTGCTCCCTCCCACCTGCTTAGCATGGTCAGCTGGCTTCTGCCTGTCCCTGCCACCTCCACCCTGCCTGTGTGTCTGTTGGACTTTTGTGCTTATGCAGGGTTATCCCCAATCTTTTTGCCTCCTGCCTCCTATTTCTTCTGACCTGTTTCTGTTGGCTTTTGAACTCTGAGCACTTTACCACTGCTAACTAGTGCTAAAGTGCATATGCGCTCTATGTAAATTGTGTGGTTCATTGGTTTATCCATGATTGGCATATTTGATTTACTAGTAAGTCCCTAGTAAAGTGCGCTAGAGGTGCCCAGGGCCTGTAAACCAAATGCTACTAGTGGGCCTGCAGCACTGGTTGTGCCACCCACATAAGTAGCCCTGTAATCATGTCTCAGACCTGCCACTGCAGTGTCTGTGTGTGCAGTTTTAAACTGTGAATTCGACTTGGCCTAAACCTTACCTTTTCTTAAATGTAAGACACCCCTAAGGCAGGTCCTAGGTAGCCCCAAGGGCAGGGTGCAGTGTATGGTTAAGGTAGGACATATAGTAATGTGTTTTATATGTCCTGACAGAGAAATATTGCTAAATTCGTTTTGCACTGTTGCAAGGCCTGTCCCTCTCATAGGTTAACATGGGGGCTACCTTTAAATATGATTAAAGTGTAGATTCCATTTGGGAGCGGCTAGACATATGGAGTTTGGGGTCTCTGAGCTCACAATTTAAAAATACATCTTTTAGTAAAGTTGATTTTAAGACTGTGTGTTTGAAAATGCCACTTTTAGAAAGTGGGCATTTTCTTTCTTAAACCATTTCTGTGACTCTGCCTGTTTGTGGATTCCCTGTCTGGGTCAGTTTGACAGTTGGGCTGGTTGCACCTCTCACTAGACAGTGGCACAAAGGAAGCTGGGGTGTAGTCTGCGTTTCCTGATGAGCCATCTGCGCTAGGAGGGAGGGGAAGAGTGGTCACTCACACTTGAAAGGGCTGTGCCTGCCCTCACACAATGCAGTCCCCAACCCACTAGTGTGTGTTTGGGGCCTGGCCTGGGCAAGGCAGGATTTCACAATCGAGAGAGACTTTCCTTTGAAGTAGGCCTACTTCAAAGGGCAAAATGGGTATAACAAGAGGGGCACCCAAAACCACAAACTTTAGAACACTTCTGGAAACCAAGAGGAACCTCTGCCTGGAGAAGAGCTGAAGAGCTGAGGAAGAAGAGCTGCCCTGCCCGTGACTGTGCTTTGTGGAGCTATCCTGCAGTTGGTGCTTCTGCCTGTGCTAAGAGAACAAAGACTGGACTTTGTGTTGCCTTCCTTCTTGTGAAGATCTCCAAGGGCTTGATTTAGAGCTGGCCTCCTGTTGTTTGAAGTCTCAGGGACAGCAAAGACTTCTCTCTGCCAGCACCTGGAGTCTCTGGAGAGACTCATACTCTACCAAGTGGTGACCATCCATTTCCTGGGACCCTGAAAGGAGAAGCTGGTAGCCCAAGAGTGAGAAATCCACACACAGAATGCCAATCGGGGAAAAGATCGACACAACTCCGATATGCGGCAGGGAAATCAAAGCGCCGCCGGCTTCATGGCTGAAAATCGACGCTCGCCTGTAACGCGTCCGAAGAATTGACGCACTGAGCTGGAGAAACGACGCGCAGCATCGCTGACAGAGGCTGGTGAGATCGCAGCCCGCCCTGCGTGGTTTTTGGATCATCGTGTGGCTGAATTTCTGACACAAACACCGCTGGGCGTGTAAAAACAACGCAAGGCCTGCCCGGACCCGAGAGTGCTGACCGGTTCGACGCATTGCTCTCCTTCGGAGAGAAGAAACGACGCGCCCGACCCGACGAAAGGAGAAACAATGCAAGGGCTCGCTCGTGAGTGAAATCAACGCATCACAAGCCCTTTTTGAAACACACTCGCCCGTGCAGGGTTATTTTTGATGCACCCAGGGTACATTTTCACACTAACAGTGTTAGCGCATGTTTAAAACTACATGAAGACTCTTTTTGCTTTTTAATTGATAAATTGACTTGTGTATTCTGGATTTTTGTGGTTTTGGTCTTGTTTTGTTTAGATAAATATTTCCTATTTTTCTAAACCTGTGTTGTGTCATTTTGTAGTGATTTCTTTAAGTTATTGTGTGTGTTGGTACAAATACTTTACACCTAGCACTCTGAAGTTAAGCCTACTGCTTGTGCCAAGCTACGAAGGGGGTAAGCAGGGGTTAGCTGAGGGTGTTTCTCTTTTACCCTGACTAGAGTGAGGGTCTTTGCTTGGACAGGGGGTAACCTGACTGCCAACCAAAGACCCCATTTCTAACAGTGTCCAAGTTCCTTGTCCCTATCCCCTCCCTCCTGTCCTTCATGGTCCATTTTGCATCCACTCCCTTGTGCCCTCCATGCTCTGTTATGCTGCAACTGCTCCTCCTGCCTGCCTTGTGTGGTCTTTTGTGAAGCTCCTACCCCGGACCTCTTGTCTATGTCCAGATCCTCACACCCTTCTGTCCTCCATGGTCCTTTTAGTATGCGCCCTGCCTCCTCCCTCTTGCCCAGCATGGCCGTTGTGCTGCCACTAACCCTTCTGCTTGCCATGCATAGCCTTCTGTGCTGCCACAGTCCCCCTCACATGCCCAGTATGGTCAGCTTGCTGACCCTAACCCCCTCTCACCTTCTATCCATTGTCTGTGTATGCCATTATAGCTTCACTGTTGCCCTCTATGGTGTGTTGTGCTTACAGTGCTCATCTTGCTTGCCCACCATTGTCAGCTTGCTGCTCCTGCCTTGCCCCCTGCCCTCCATTTTCCATGTGCAGGCCCCTACCCCTCCATCCTGCCTTGACTGTTCCATTTTCGCTCTCCTGTCCACTCCCACCCGCCCTTAATGGTCCGTTGTGCTGCAACTGTCAGTCCTGTCTCTCTGGTATGGTCATCTTACTGCTCTGGTCTCTTTCCCGTCTGCTCTCTGTTGTCCATGTGCATGCCCCTGTCACCTTCTTATTGCTTTCCATGATCCGTTGTGATGCACTGCCATCCTGCTTGCCCTGTGTGGTGTATTGTGCTATTGCAACTTCTGAATCCTGCCCTGTAAGGTCAGTTTGGTGCACCTGCCCATCTTCTTCCTGCCCTCTGTTATCCGAGTCCATGCCCCTACCCCATTCCTCATGCCCTCTGTGATCCAATGAACCATACTTTCCAACATTATGAACTTGGTAAGAGGGATATTTTGAAAAAACATCCTGGGGAATTGATTTTAACCATTGACTTACATTGAAAAAGAAGAGATTTTATGCAGGAGACAGATAAAATAAAGCCCTTTTAGGCATAAAAACATCCAGAGTCTTCTCCCTGAATTGTGGTGATTCCATATTAGTTTTTATTGGACTCAGGAGATTAGCTTACCCCTTTGGATTGCAGGTCTGTGCCCTGTCACATAGTGACTTTAAACCAACTTAGCGTGCTCTGTTTTAGTCTGTTTATTTTATTATTTCTTTTCAGATGGCTGCCACGGCTTACAGATATAAAAAAGTTTTGATTTGCATTATCAGTGTCACTCTGTGAAGGCGTCTGTATCAGCATCATGATCAAGTGATGTACGTTTGACAGGACCATAATGTACACTAGTTGGGGACTGTTTACATAATTGCCACCACAAGTCTGCCTCCTTATCAATTGTTTGGGAACATATCTGCATCCGGTGCCCTACATGATCTGTATAAATACATCTCACACGGACAAGGTCATTAGAGGGATTCCTTCCCGATGCCATTTACACTGCATCACCTTGCTGCAGAATTCAGCCTTTGTGTCACCATGGAGTTTGAACTAGAAATCTCATTCCAAGGTAACGTGGGTTGGGGGGCGCTTCTCATGGACAAGGTACTGGCAAATTAGGTTTGTCATGCCTAGCTCTCATTAGTTTAGAGATTAAATTCTCTATACTAGGTATTTTCTATTTCATGTTCATTGCAAGATCTCCACAATTATAGCTCTTTTATTGTTTATTATCCTAAACATTGCAGCTCATGCATTTTACATTAGAATGCAGTCAACCTATTAAAAACTCTCCTGCATCTCCTTCATTGCCCTTCTGCTACTGAGACTTGTTGCTAACATGAGAAAAGGATAACGTCCGTTCCACCACAACATCCCTGCGATGTCGCAATCTAGAGTCTATGCGCAAGGCTGCCAGAAATCACCTTTTACTGTTTGGCTTTTTGGTGAGGTACTGCTTGTGAGCCGGGATTGTTGGGCCGACAGTTGCGACTTGTTATAGGAATGGCTTAGTCGCCTACAAACAAATTAGCTGTCATCCCTAAACCAGCAGTCACGCCTAGGAGAGGGAGTCCATCTACAACAGAATCAGGTCTGTTGGCATGTATGATTGTACTGCCACTGCCTCTTTCTTCTGCCCTCAATAGTCTGTTAAATTTTCACAGCCTCTCTTTCCTTCCTGCATGGTTAGTTTGTTGCCCCTTGCCCCACTGTCCGCTGCCCTCCATGTACTGTTGTGCTGCCACTGCCCCTCCCGCCTGCCCAGAGTGGTCAGCTTGTTCCCTTTGCACCCTCCACCCTGCCCTCAATTATCTAGGTCCATGCCCTTTATATCTGCCTCCCCACAGTATTCTAATGAACAATTAGATTGTTAACATTCTATATGTATCACAAATGTGTGGCACACCTAACGTTATCTTGATGTAATCAAAACTGCAATACCTAAAACATTTCCTTTAGAAATTATAACAATCAGAGGGTCTTATTCCCAAACAAATTATTTTTAGTGCTCTAAAAAAATAAAATGAGAACATATTTTCTGAGATGTCAAATAGCCACAAAGCACTTTCAAATTATTTGCTATCTTTATGGTTTTTTATCCAGTTGATAACTTGATTATATGTTACACTTAGGGGAGAGGATGTGGCATTATGGCCAGAGCTGCAGACTTTGCAACTGTGGAACCAGGTTCATGTTTCCACATCAGTGCGACATCCTGTGTTTCTGGGCATATCACCTAATCTCCCCATGCCTAAAACCAAAATGAATATGTCCTGGTATAATGTAACTGATGCTCATGTAAAACACGGCAATACATTAGGGGCAAGTCTGCGCTACATAAAACTGCAAAAACACAAAGAAATTAAGAGTTTTGCACACTTCTGTCATTGAGCTATATGTGGGCTATATTTGGGTGATATTTGTGCTACATTTGGGCTCTTTTTTCTACGGTGGCCAATTTGGGAGACTTATTAGTCATGAAGCTCTCCAATTTCCTCATTTACTGCAGTATCCTCAGTTGAAAATGCTTTCAGTTTTCCCCTTCGATTCCATCAAGATAGCATTCAGATGTGCCACACTTTTGGCATAAATGCAGAATGTTAGCATTCTAGTTCCTAATTAGAACATTGGACTAGAGCTGCTGATCACTAGGGAGCTAACCGGTAGTCTGCTGGTGTTGAACGTTCATGTTTTTGTCTGCATGTCAGAATGTTTTAATGAAATAGAAGAGAAGATATTTGAGAACTCACTTAGAACATGCCATAATTATTCTTGCAACAGCGCTAATCATAATTTCTATGACAAAATTAACCCCCTCATTGCATTCCTTTCTAAATTCAATGTTTTAAGCTTTACCAGTTTGATTCAATCAAGATGGCTTCAGGTATGCAACATTTTTGTCATAAGTTGACTGTTAGCACTCTAGTTGTTCTTTAGAACACACTGAGGGGGTTGCAGTAGAACACAAGGGAATCTACTAACAGGCTGTTCCTGATGGAAGTACATGTTTTACTTAGAATGTTAGACTTCATTCTAATATGGCTGAGAAAGACAGTGTGAATCTACAGAAAATATGCTCTCATTTGAACTTCTGGAGCACCTTCCATAACCTATATGGGAAAATCATAAGAAAACAATTTTCTATCAAACATGACTCATGAAATCCCAGCAAAAGGCTTTTTCACAGGGTAAAATCCCCTTCGAACACACTACAATTCCTAAAATTAGTATGGTACCATCAACTAACGATGTGTTCGGCTGTAATCGTGTCTAGAGACCCAATGGGAAAATGTATAGGGAAAACGTGTTTTAGGACCTCCCTTTTTCTCGGCCCTCACTTGACAGATCAACCCGAAACTTTCAAGACAGCAATAAATATACTAACTTCTGGCGGCCACCAGTAGGTATAGTAAGGACCCAATTTCCATAGAAAAATGTTTTTTGACTTGCCTGTATCTTTGGTACCATTTGACGAAACCTCCACAATATTTTCCAAAAAAAGTGCCCTGGTGATTCTTGTTGTGCATGGAAAGTTTGGGGGAGATCCGTCAAGCAGGGGCTGAGAAAAAGGGGGGGGGGGGGAGTCAAAAAAGTAGTGTTTTCCATGTAAATTCCCATAGGATCTTTAAACACTACTACAGACCGAACCACTGGACGGAATTACACCAAATGTGACAGAAAGCTAGATTTTGGCACGCAGATAAGACTTTCACTTAGTTGGTGTAAATCCGTTCAGTAGTTTTTGAGATACTAAAGGAAATCCAAATTTGTATATCTGGGCTTGTGAATAATTAGCTAATTTTCGCAAATGTGCGTGTAATAAGAAGTGCTCTAATTGGCTGACTGCAACCTGACTAGAAAGTTGTGGCCAGCCTTTTATTTCATAGGACCCAATCCCAAGGGGTGAAAATCCTAACTGAAAGTGGCATAAAGAGTCAGGGCGGAGGTACCCTGAAGCCAACGGTGTGACATAGGTGTGTTTTAGGGGCAAAATATGGGTTTCAAATAATTTTGCATTACCATGTGCAATGTTCATGAATATTCATGAATTTTTCACAAAATAAATTGTGAATATGAAAACATTTGAAAAGAAACCACAGACACATTCATAAACTAATTCATTCACTTATACATGCACTCACACACCCACTCAGACCCCTATGTACCCACTCACAGACCCACCCAGACACAGATGCACCCACTGAGACATTCATACACCCACACAGACCACTCAGAGCATCATGCACCAACTTACAGACCCACTCAGACACTGACACACCCACTAAGACACTGATGCATGTACTCCCACACCCAGACAGAGACTCTCACAGCCACTCTCACCCCACTCTCACCCCAGAAACACCCTCTTACACCTATTCTCACACCCAGAAAGATAGGCTGCAGCCAACCCCCTTCACCCATGCGTGGCAGTGGTTGGATTAACGTATAGTAATGAAAATTACTATATTTTTAAAAATCCATAGAAATTCACTGAAAAAAACTAAAGGTTACACGGATGGAATAGTTAGAAAATAGAATTAAAGAAACCTTAGAAATTTTACATTATAATTAGGTCCTGAATTTACATCGACAAAACCAGAGAAATTCAGCAGTTTTTGTCATCTGAGCGAACTATAACTTGAGCCCCTGTAATGCACTGCTTATGACATCACATAATACATCACTCATGACATAGTCAGTGGCATCACTCATGACATCTCAAATTGAATATGTACTAAAATAACTTGCTTTATTTATATTTTAGTGGGGATTTCAGCATAAGTGCAGAAGTGCACACACCCAGTGGTATGCAGGAAGGTGCCACAACCCCAGTGTTTGAGGGAGAGGAGCATACACAGGAGTTTCCCTGGAATAGAATAAGTGACTTAGGTTTACTTTGTTAGTCATTGCTTCTCCTCAACAAATGGACAAGGCCTACTTTTAGTCAACCGTATCTTCCTGATTCCCCAGATCATCTTTTTTCAAATTCCTTTTGTCCTTTTTCTGCTTTTTGCCCACATGAAGTTGTCCCAGCACGTTAAATGGATTTGCTAATTTAAAGGGTTTCCCCTTGCCCAGGTTATTAAGAAATGCAAGCTTAGAGCTACTAAATGATAGACAGGATTAGACAGTGTTTGTTTCCTCCTTTCCAAATGTTCTTTTTGCTTTAGTGCATTGCTCTTGGACCCCTTTTGGGTCTCCACTTTGATTTCTTGTCCTTTGTGTGTTGCTGGTTATGCTCATGTGCCTTGGAGTAGGAGTGATATATTGTCATTCACAAATGATTAACCAAAATTGAGAAAGAAGCCAGTGGAATGGTATAAGCAGACAGAAAGGTTTTTGAAAGTTTCCAAATGCCTGTGGGAAGGTTTGAATAACTTGTTCGACATTGTGGTTCTGAGTGATATCTAGACTGAGAGCAGGGGTTTTGCAGATTGGCTTGAAAGCGAACCTCCAGGAGATCCAATAACAGGTGCACCGTCTGAAGAGGTGGTGAAAAAGTATTTCAAGCTAGTGTCTCCAAAGGATACTGATTGGGTGAAAAGTGATAGAACAACTCAGGAAATTAAGGAGCCCATTCATTCTTATAACGAAAGATTGTTGCAGGCTTTCAAACATTACAGCAGTACAGAAACTATAGGAGCTAAAGATATGGGTCATTTTGTGTTTAGATTCTTGCAAAGATTGAAACCTGAGACAAGTGAAATGATTCAGTAACGTTTAATTTGTTGGTAGAACAAGCAAACTGATGAAATCCTGTGGTACTCAAAGTATTGCAGTGATGAATTAGAATTAAAGCACAAGAAATTGAAAGAGAAGGTTATGCGATTGAAAGCTGCACAAAAGGCTAGTCTGAGTCTGCAGATGGTGTTTAACACGGGTGATATGTAAAGATTGCAACAGCAGGAAGCTAATGGTTTCAAGAGGTAGATGATGTGGTGTTTAGATAGGCCAGAGTGGAGTTGTTGTTGATGTCCAGACTTTGAAGAGAACTAATCCGTGTCATTCTTGTGGAAATTTGGGACACTGGAAGCAGTAGTATCCTCTTAATGTGAACAATAATCAGATTCAAGATGGAAATGTGATTCAGGTACAAGGTAATAATCAAGTCCAAATTTAGAGAGTTCGAAGATCCCAAGTGCAGAATGTAAATGTGCCCCAAGGACAGCAGACCCGCAAAGCTCCGATGGCTCAGCAGCAAACAGTTGCTTTCTGTCAGAACCTAAATCAGGTTGCAAATGTAGATTCAAATTTGTTGAAAACCCAGTATCCTCTGCTGAATTTGAGTGATGAAGAGAATTTGTTTCGGAAATTATCCATGTAAATTACTCAGATGATTAAGATTGCATGCTAGGTGTTTCCTTAGAAGTAGATCAACATGGTTGACACTTTGGCTACACACTCTACTGTCAGATGAGCAGAAATACCAACTTTGCCACTTACAGGAAGGGAAATTCAGGTAGTAGGAGTCACAAATAAACCATTGTCCAACCCAGTAACAGCATCTATTCCTGTGAAAATATGTTCATTTGAAGATGAGCATCAATTTGTGGTGTGCGATTCAACTCCTGTGAGTTTGTTAGGTCGTGATCTGTTTTGTAAGCTAAATTGCTCTATTTGCTACACACACCGTGGAATTGCAATCCAGACGAATGATGAGGAAATACCATCTAAAATTGTGAAAGAGTAACCGACTGTCACATTGTACCCAATGCTCACATGTAATGATTTGGCTGAGGATCTGATAGACACTACGTCACCTGAAGTTTGGGATTTTTCAGGAAAGAAAATAGGTTTCATTAAATGAGTTGAACCTGTAAAAATAACAGTGAAGCCAAATACAGTGTATCTGAAAAGTCCCCTGTATAACATGTCACCCAAGATGATTGCAGGAATGATTCCCTTGATAAACTGTCTAATTAAATAGGGAATTCTAAAGGAGATAATGGGAAGTTCATGTAAGTCTCCCATTTTGGGACTGTGGAAGGCCAATGGAAAATATTGCATAGTCCAGAACCGTAGAAAAATCAATGAAATTGTTGTCCCATGTTGTCCTGTGGTACCGAATCCAGCAGTGGTTTTATTCTAAATTCCACGTGAAACAGAATGGTTCACTGTTATTGACCTGTTCCAAGCGTTTTTCTCCATACCATTGCATGAGAAGAGCCAGTTTCTCTGTGTGTTTCAGTTTGCTTAGTCATGTTTTGCATTGGTGCTGAGTTTCACTGAGAGCCTCTCAATTTTTAAACAGATATTGAAAAAGAATCTGGAATCCCTAAAAACGCCCTATCATTCAGTTTTGGTTCAAAGTACTGATGACCTACTTGTGATATCAAATAATCAAGAAACCTGTAGGAGAGATATGACTGCCCTTTTAAATAATTTAGGAGAGAATGGACAGAACGTTTCCCCAACACAATTACAGTACTGTAAGAGAAGTTCTGGATCTAGGTCACCATATTGACAAAGGTTTAAGGAAGGTGTCACAAGAAAGGATCTGAGCAATTTTGAAAATGAATCCCCCTAACACTCAGAAAGAAGCCAAAATGATCCTGGAGATGGTTGGCTACTGTCACCAGTGGATTCCATACTTTTCCGTTTTGGCCAAGCCTTTATCCAGACTGACACACAAGGATGTGTCTGATTCATTGCCATTGGATGACAACTGCAAACCTGCCTTCACAGAGCTGAGAGAAAATCTCTGTTGTGCCCCTGATCTAGGAATGCCTGGTGATAACAAATGGTTTTCTTTATATTGCTGTGAGAGGGAGGGATGCGCTCTCAGTTTTGACTCCGTTGCATGGAGGTGCAAACAAGCCTGAGGCTTATTTTTCCACCACTCTTGATCCTTGGGCTTCAGCTTTGCCTGGTTGTTTAAAGGCAGTTGTCACAGTAAGCATCAGCATTGAACAATGTGAAGGCATCGTTATGGGTCATCCTTTGAACGTTTTTGTGCCCTACTCCGTGGCAATATTATTAACCCTAACCAAGACTCAACACTTCATTAGTGGACGGTTTACTCGTTATGAGCAGGTTATCCTTGCTATTCCCAATATTACATTGAAGAGATGTACTGTGTTAAATCTTGAAAATGTACTGCCTGTTCCTTTTGAAAATGTTAATGATTGTATTGATGAGAGTGAGCATGACTGTCTCAATGTCACTGAACTATGCGCCAAGACCTGATAGTCAAGATATTCCCCTAACTGAAAATGACTGTGTCATATTTGTTGATGGCTTCTGTTTAAGAGATAAAGATGGTACAGTGAGGGCTGGTTATTCCGTATGCATAGTTTCAGGTGTGATTGACGCTTTATAGCTTCAAGGAGTCTTTTCTGCCCAAGTAGACAAATTAGTTGCTCTTACTAGAGCATGCTGTGTTTTGGAATAGCTGAGAGTGGCAATTTTCATTGATTATCAACATGGCTTTGGTTTTGTTGGTGAGTTTGAACAGTTATGGACTCAGAGAGGCTTTATGACCTCTTCTAGATTGCCTATTAGAAATGGGGATAAAGTCTATTGTTTGTTAAATGCATTACAACTGCCCACAGAAATTGCTGTTGTGAAATGTGCTGCCCACCGAAAGTCTACTGATCATGTAACATTGGGAAATACGCATGCAGATTAAGGGGTGAGATATTGTGCCCTAAGATGCACTTCCTTTAATGAAGAGTGGTACAATGAGACAAATGATGAGACAAGTCAGAATTTCCTGTTAACTGCTATTGATATGTGGGTGGTAGTTAAGAGATTGCAGGAAGAAGTGACAGAAGAGGAACAGCAGAGTTTGGTTAGAGCAGGTTGCGTTAAAAGAGATGAAGATGATATTTGGGTTTCAAGTGACTGAATAGCTGGTTGCCAAACAGTTTATTACCACCCATGCCTAGACACTATCATGGACAGGCTCACATACGTTGTGGTGCAATGATCAGAACTTTTAGACAGACATGGTTCAACCCCAGACTGATTGCAGAAGTTCTGTGTCACAGATGTATCACATGCTAGCAGATAACCATAGAGAAATGTACAGTAGTTACACTGAGTCACATAGGCAAGTCAGGGGGACCCTTTAACAGAATGCAAATAGACTTTATTGAAATGCCTGTATGCAATGGGCTGAGATACATCTTGGTCGTTATGTGCATTTTCTCTCATTGAGTGAGGCTTACTCAACCAGGAGAAATAACAGTCTCACAGTAGTAAGGCACTTACTTCAAGAGCTCATCCATAGGTTTGGATTCCCGACTTCTCTAGAGTCAGACCGAGGGACACACTTGAGGTCCTGAAATAATTATGTGTGCAATTGCAAGTTGAACAAAGATTACATTACAGTTACAGACCTGAGGCGTCTGGACTGGTGGAGCAAGTTAACGGTGCTTTGAAGTCCAGACTGGCAAAAGTATGTGCATCCATCACTTTGAAATGGACTGGGGCATTACCTCTTGTTTTGAGGAGTATGCAAAGTACCACTGGCAGAAAGACTGTTTTTTCACCTCATGAGATTATCATGGGGAGAGCCATGAGATTGCCAGCTGTGCCTGCAAATGCGCTTGTGATCATTACAGATGACCTGGTGCTGGATTATTGCAAAGGACTGGCTGATGTGGTTCATTCTGTGTCTTATCAGAATGGAGCAGCTCCTATTCGGTAGCATCAGGACCTCTGCCATGACCTATGTCCAGGAGAATGGGTCATGGTGAAAAAGCATGTGAGGAAATCCTGCTTGGAACCACGTTGGAAGGAGCCCACTAGGTAGTGTTGGTCACTATCATAGCTGTGAAGTGTCCTGGTCTCCCTAACCAGGTACATGTGAGCTAAACTTGCAAAGTTCCTGGTCCTCTAGAAAATACAGTACCTGTTCCTGAAGGGTTAGTTACAGGGAGTTAAAGGGATAAGCTTATCAAGCTGTTGGGGATGGACAAGTGGCTGCTACAGCACAATTTTGGTCTGAGGGCAGTCTGAGCAAGTCAACAACAGTGGTTGGTACAGAAGGGTTGAGACAGGATCAGTTGGCTCCTATAAGCTCAGATGCTGACTAAGGACAAATGCTGTAGGCCAGATATATGCCAGGCCTATTTTTTGGCTATTTGTGGCAGTTTGCGCTTAGGCCCTCATAACCTTTTGTCCACATAAGCTACCCACGCCAAATTTGCGTCCTTTTTTCCAACATCCTAGGGATTCTAGAGGTACCCAGAGTTTGTGGGTTACCCTGAAGGAGACCAGGAAATTAGCCAAAATACAGTGAAAATGTATTTTTTTTTTATGGAAAAAGGGCTGCAGAAGAAGGCTTGTGGTTTGTTCCCTGAAAATGCGGTGTTAAAATCACCATCTTCCCAGCTTTCAGGAACAGGCAGACTTGAATCAGAAAACCCCATTTTTCAACACAATTTTGGCATTTTACTGGGACATACCCCCTTTTTACTATTTTTTGTGCTTTCAGCCTCCTTCCAGTTAGTGACAGAAATGGGTGTGAAACCAATGCTGGATCCTGGACAGCTAAGCATTTCTGCAAAGTAGACAAAATTCTGAATCCAGCAAGGGGTAATTTGTTTAGATCCTACAAGTGTTTCCTACAGGAAATAACAGCTGAAATGACAAAATATTGAAATTGAGGTGAAAAAAACAGCCATTTTTCTCCACGTTTTACTCTAACTTTTTCCTGCAATGCCAGATTTTTAAAAGCAATATACCATTACGTCTGCTGGACTCTTATGGTTGCGAGGATATTTAGTGCTTGTAGGTTCATCAAGAACCCTAGGTACCCAGAGCCAATAAATGAGCTGCATCTTGAAATGGGTTTTCATTCTATACCGGGTATGCAGCAATTAATTTGCTGAAATGTAAAGAGTGAAAAATAGGTGTCAAGAAAATCATTGTATTTCCAAAATGGGCACAAGATAAGGTGTTGAGGAGCAGTGGTTACTTGCACATCTCTGAATTCCGGGGTGCTCATACTAGCAAGTGAATTACAGGGCATTTATCAAATAGACGTTTTTTTTTTGTTTTGTTTTTTACACATTGTCTTACATTTGGAAGGAAAGAATGTAGAGAAAGACAAGGGGCAATAACACTTGTTTTGCTATTCTGTGTTCCTCCAAGTCTCCCGCTAACAATGGTACCTCACTTGCGTGGGTAGGCCTAATGCTCGCTACAGGAAACGCAACATGGACACATCACATTTTTACATTGAAGTCTGACGTGTTTTTTGCAAAGTGCCTAGATGTAGATTTTGGCCTCTAGCTCAGCCGGCACCTAGGGAAACCTACCAAACCTGCCCATTTTTTAAAACTAGCAAAACTAGACACCTAGGGGAATCCAAAATGGGGTGACTTGTGGGGCTCTGACCAGGTTTTGTTACCCAGAATACTTTGCAACCCTCAAACTTTGGCCCAAAAAACACCTTTTCCTCTCATTTCGGTGACAGAAAGTTCTGGAATCTGAGAGGAGCCACAAACTTCCTTCCACCCAGCGTTCCTCCAAGTCTCCCGATAAAAATGGTACCTCACTTGTGTGGGTAGGCCTGGCGCCCGCGACAGGAAATGCCGCAAAACACAACGTGGACACATCACATTTTCCCAAAGAAAACAGAGCTGTTTTTTGCAAAGTGCCTAGATGTAGATTTTGGCCTCTAGCTAAGCCAGCACCTAGGGAAACCTAGCAAACCTGCGCATTTTTGAAAACTAGACACCTAGGGGAATCCAAGATGGGGAGACTTGTGGGGCTCTCACCAGGTTCGGCTACCCAGAATCCATGCAAACCTCAAAATGGGACCAAAAAAACCACTTTTCCTCACATTTCAGTGACAGAAAGTTCTGGAATCTGAGAGGAGAAACAAATTTCCTTCCACCCAACGTCCACCCCCCCCCCAGGTTTTCTGATAAAAATGGTACCTCACTTGTGTGGATAGGCCTAGCGCCCGCAACAGGAAATGTCCCAAAACACTATCTGGACACATCAAAAATACCTGTTTATGCGGGGGGCACCTGCAATTTTGGTTCTGGGCTCAGCAGCCATCTAGGGAAACCTACCAAACCCAAACATTTCTGAAAACTCAACACTCGAGGGAGTCCAGGGATGTGTAACTTGCGTGGATCCCCCAATGTTTTCTTATCCAGAATCCTCAGCAAACCTCAAATTTAGCTAAAAAAAATAAATAATCACATTTTCCCCACATTTCATTGAGGGATCACCACACGGGACACATTTCCTACCACCCAACTTTCCCCTCAGTCTCCCGATAAAAATGATACCTCACCTTTGTAGGTGGGCCAAGTGCCTGTGACAGGGAAGAGCCAAAAACATGTCAAAATTGAGGGGGAACCAAGGCGGGTCCAAAAGGGCGGTTTGAAAAAAACATTTTTAGTCTGACAAATGCAGCAGAATTTTTATGGGTATAGATGAGACAATGTTGGGTGGTAGGAATTATGTGTATTCCTGCAGATTCCGGAAGGTTCCATCACAAAAATGTGGGGAAAATGTGTGATTTCAAGCAAAGTTGGAGGTTTGCAGGGCATTGTGGGTAAGAAAATGGTGCGGCGTGCATGTGAAGCACACCACCCTGGAATCAACCAGATGTTTAGTGTTCAGATGTGTCTAGGTCTTGTGGAGTTTTCTACAAGGCAGCGTCCCAAAGTCAAAAAAGTGCAGCCCTCACCATTCCAAGTGAGACGATTTTGAGAGTAACCAAGCTCTCATGGCCCAAATGTAAAACCAAAACCCAAAATAATCAAATGTCCTCTTGCTTGCTGTGGTATAAGATGTTTTAGTGTGCGGGGGAGAGCTCAAAGACTGTTACCCCCTTCAGTTGGGGTGGGGGCATAACCAGGCCCATACTGGTTGATAGCCACCACCCCACTATTTTTTTTTTTTTAAGTTCCCTGGCATCTAGAAGACTTTCTGCCCCCCCGGGGTGTGGATAGGGGGTAATTGCCCAATCTGCCCACTGGTGGGCAGTACAACTTTTGCCCAATTTATTTCAGGTATTTCAGGTGGGGGTATGGCTATACCCCCACCCCCTTAATTTGAAAAAAAAAAAAAAAAAAAAAAAAAAAACTTCCCTTGTGGTAAGATGGGCCTTTCAAAAATATGCAGATCTGCCCCCAAGAGGGGCAGATATGGCCAACAGTAATGTGCCCCCATGGGGAGCAACCCTTGCCCAAGGGGCTGCCCCCCCAAACAAAACACACACATACACACCCACCAATCCCCGGTGTCTAGTGGTCTCTGCCCCCCTCAGGAGCAGATTGGCCTAACAAAAATAGGTTGATCTGCCCCCAAAGGGGGCAGAAATGGCCTAAATACAATTTGCCCTCCAGGGAAGCGACCCTTGCCTAAGGGGTCACTCCCCATACAGAAAAACAAAGTAAAATATATATATATATATATATATATATATATATATATATATATATATATATATATATATATATATATATATATATATATATATATCCATCCCTGGTGTCTAGAGGTTTCTGCAGATCAGCCTAATTATATTTGGTCGATCTGCCTCCGGGGTGGGCCGGCAGAAAAGGCCTAAAAATATTTTGTTCCCCCAGGGAGTGGCCCTTGCCCAAGGAGCCGCTCCCCTTATGAGTAAGCATAAAAAAAATTCCCTGGTGTCCAGTGGTTTCTGCCCCCCCCCCCCCCCGGGGCAGAAATGACCTAAAAATAATCTTGCCCATCGGGGTCGCTCCCCCACATATAAAAAAAATAAACAAACAAAAAAAAAATTAGCCCTGGTGTCTAGGGGTTTTCTGCCCCTCCCCGGGGGGGAAGATTGGCCTAATTAATGGCTTAAAAATAATTTGGCCCCCTGGGGAGCAGCCCGTGCCCAAGGGGCCGCTCCCCTTATTTGATAAAAAAAAAATCCCTGGTGTCTAGTGATTTCTGCCCCCCCCCAGGGGCAGATCAGCCTAATTATATTAGGCCGATCTGCCCCCGGGGTGGGGGGCAGAAATGGCCTAAAGATCATTTGGTCTCCCGGGAGCGACCCTTGCCTGAGGGATCGCTCCCTACACATAAACAAATTAAAAAAAATAAAAACTAGCCCTGGTGTCTAGGGGTTTTCTGCCCCCCCTGGGGGCAGAAATGGCCTAAAAATAATTTGGCCCCCCGGCATAGCGATCGGGCAGAAGAAATGCTTTGAGAGACATCAAAGGAGAGGGAAGGTCTTTCCTTTCATGTCCCTCCCGCCCCACCTCCAAGCAGGAAGCAAATGCTTTTGCCTTTCTCTTTCGGGATCGTGCTGGAAGTATGCTTCCATCGCGATCCGAGGTGACCTCTGATGAGGTCAGTGTGCGATTTGCGCGCGGACGTCATCAGACGTCACTAGGGGAGTGAGATGGGGTCGGGAGTGGAAGGGGAAGCGATTCCCCTTCCATTCCCAACTAGGGTGTGGGAGGGAGGCCCACGGGGAGAGCACTAGCGCTCCCCCGTGGGCCAGGTGCAGGAAGAGTTGGTCTCATCCAAGGCACACAGGAACCGTGTGCCAGGACGAGACCAGCTCACCCGCGGCACTGAGTGGGTTAAACATTTGCTGATAAAGAAAAAAACTCTTTATGAACTTTCTGGAAGATCAAGGAACTATTTTGTGAATAATTTGAACTTTTGAAAGATTAGTTTTGGAAGTTGCTTTGCTCAAAATAAAAAAGGACTGAAAGAGATATGTTTGCTGCTGCATTTGCATTTTTACATTTTGGTTTTGTATTTTTATTCTTGGTTTGCAATTCGAGACTGCATGGAGTCTACTGGAAACAAAAAGAGTAAGTTTAGGTACATATGCGTAGGAGTATTAGTTGTCACAGTTATCCTGATCATGTTATTATTGATCGGATTGAGTTTACCCGCACCTAGTAGTTCAGAGAAGGTTAGATCAACAATTGCCTTGAGTTCTGTAAGCACACTAGAAGGTAAGAAAACTTTATACAAATTACTCTTTGAATATGTAGAAACTATGGAGGTTAGAGACGGTTATGTTTGTACCCAGTTGCCGTCATCAATTAGTGAATGATTATATTTGTTGTTTTGTAAAATAGACCTTTGGCCATTTACATGAGAAATATTATAAGAGCATGACATCACTTATTGTGACATAACTACTTGTGATGTCATTGTAATTTGCATATGATAATTAGTCTCTCCACTATTTTCCTCACAAATTGTGCCCTGGACTAAGTTTCTCGTACTTTGACACTTTAACCACAGAGAATTAAGTTTCAATAAATACACTATTTAACCATAGATGGTGGGCAAGTCAACATATGGACAGGGAGAGCTGAAAAAGGGCTGCGCCAAGGGTCTCGCTTGGTTATAAGAGCCAGAGCACGAGCCCTGAAAACTGTTGCCATGGAAATCATGGAAAAAGCATCATAAAAAAACATGACAGCCTTATTACGTCTAGTGGAGGCTGCTGACTTAAAGTGGTGGGGCATAAATCTGAATATTATGAAGAGGCTTACCTTCACAATGGAAGCAGTCAGAGGCCCTAGGTTAGTCCTGCTGCCTGCTTCTACAGATGTAAACATAGCCAGGAAAAATAAGCCCGAGCTCCCCAGCCAATATAAGCACTGCTCTTATGCTGCATATAATACTAAACAGCATAAGAGAGTGCAAGGATTGGCTTTGGCATGCAAGCACAACGCTCCACTGAAGGCCAATGAAGCAGTGTCTTTGCTGATGCAGCTCCATGGTAGTCTTCAATGTGAAGCCTCAACTGCGGACGTCAGATTGGCCACAGCAAAAATGCCGGCCAATCTGTCGTGCACAGCTCAGTTTCAGCCTCAGCTGCTGGTCCCACCCACGTCGAGCTCTGTAGCCCTCCCATAATGGGATACAATGAACAGAGGTACGGCAATACGGGGTAATTTAATTTGTCAAAAATAGCCTACGACTGTGACGGATCGCAGCAGTAGGGGGTCAACGCCCCTGAGCCCTTATGAGGAAACCCAGGTTAATTAAGTCAGATTATATCTCTGAATTGAGAGGGTTTTATTACAGGTGATAAATATGAAATTAGAAACATTTATGCCCTGGTGCCTTCCCATCCCCCAAGTCAATGCCATTAGTGAGCCAAGAGGCATCAATTGTCAAATGCTCCCAATATGTGGCCAAGATTCTTTTTAAATACGGAGCAACATTTTATAATCTATTAAATCAAACAGAAGAGGCAATTTTTTTGTACAGCGCACATCCTGAGATCACATATCTGAGGGAGCTCTTGTGTGTGATTACAAAGAAAATAGAGGCATAGCGAAACATAACTTCTGCCCAGGATGACAGTTTGGTCAATCTAGGGAAATCAGGATTGATCCCATGTTTTCTGGTTTCAAATCATGCAATACACCCACTAGATGTGCATCTTTTTTGTTTACAGCCGCAAGCAGAAGCCGCTTTAAAGCTTGCCTCGTTTTAAGCAGGACAGTGCAGGAGGACCTCCAGTTGAGCTAGAGCCAGACATCCAGCTCGAGCTTTCGGTGGCTCGCCACATCTACTAAAGCACAATAAATTCCATTGCGGTACTGAACATAAAGGCGGTCATCGTAAACATTGAATACGTTGTCCGAATAAGGCCATTTATAAACGCGGTGTGAAGATGTGTTACACACGCAGACAGCTCACCTTTATCGTTGTACATGAGCTGCCACACGCAGGGCTAGGAGCTGCAGGTAATCTGTAGCCATGTGAACACACCCCTGTGGGACATGGCTCTGTTTACCGCTCAGTAACAGATGTAACAGGTCACAAATCCTATAATCACTGTCTGAGACTGGGCGCAGTTAGGTGCATGGCACGCAGAGGCGCCTCTCTCTACTTGATGGATATTGTAGCACAAGATGAATATTCTACTGTTAGATAAGTACTGTTAGTAGAATGAACTAAAAACTGGCAATGAAAAACAAAAAACAAACGCGTGGTACTGAAACCCCGGGCGGGGGTGCGAGGAGGTTGTGTGTGTGTGTGTGTGTGTGTGTGTGTGGGGGGGGGGGGCAAGAGCTGAGGGAAGTGAGGGAGGGTGAGTTGAGGGAAGGTTGGAGGGGGGGGTATTGTTACGTGTTCCTCAAGAGGAGATTCGTATTCCTAAAAAAAAACGTTTTTGTTAACACTCGGGTGTATTGGCAAAGGTCTGCGTAGTAGGCATGTTCTATAAATGTTGTGAAGTTTGGACGATCCCGTAACCGGTGTGCAAATATACAGCTGTACTTAGTTTATGTCACAGAGGAATAACTGCTTCATTTAAGTCCAGTTCTCGAGCAGTGACTCGTATTCAGTCCCACGGTAGCACGTGCTGGTTGGTATGTATTATCTCAGGTATTCAGGAGGGCACAACTGAAAGTAGTCAAAAAGGACAATGCGCTGCGGTGTTTGCAAACGCACCATCTAGAGATTAGGCACAGCGCTGACGTGTGTGAAATGGATCGTGCTGACGGCCTTCATGTCACTGGTTTACAAAGGGAGAGCTGCGAGACAACGTGATTAAAACGCGTGCCTTTTCGGGAGGCATATGTTTGAACGCTTCAGGCTAGAGTGGTTTAGGGATCTAAAGAGTCAGGTGAGCAATTTCACAGATATCAGCAAGGCCACTCGAATTATCCTGTAGGAGAGGGCCGAATTATGCAGCAAGAAAAGGCAAATTACGTGAATTATTGAGTCACATTTTATGTTAGTCTTAATTCATTACTTTATAATTTTCAGGACCGAGCACAAAAGCGCTCTGGCTACTGTTGTAATCTCTCTGTGGGCTTTTAACCACGTCCATGTCACCCCCATCACTTTCATAGGTTTGCAGGCTTGCCTTTTAAAAATCGTTGATGTCATTTGTGAAAGGCATGCATACATAATGCCTTTTCTGGTGTTTAGCCCTCCTCAAGCACACCAGCCAACTACTTTTTCTTTTTCTTTCCTGTGCAGCACGATCTCGCTGGTCAGTAATCCAGTGCTTTGCATGAATACCAGTTTAACCCCTTCGCTGCCAGGCCTTTTTATCTTTCAGGTGCCAGGCCTTTTTTGGCTATTTGGGACAGTTCGCGCTTAGGCCCTCATAACTTTTTGTCCACATAAGCTACCCACACCAAATTTGTGTTCTTTTTACCCAACATCCTAGTGATTCTAAAGGTACCCAGACTTTGTGGGTTTCCCTGAAGGAGACCAAGAAAATAGAAAATACAGCAAAAATCTGGTTTAAAAAACAAATGGGAAAAAGGGCTGCAGAAGAAGGCTTGTAGTTTTTCCCCTGAAAATGGCATCAACAAAGCGTTGGTGGTGCTAAAATCACCATCTTCCCAGCTTTCAGGAACAGGCAGAGTTGGATAAAAAAAACATTTTTCAACACAATTTTGGCATTTTACTGGGACATACCCCATTTTTACTATATTTTGTGCTTTTAGCCTCCTTCCAGTTAGTGACAGGAATAGGTGTGAAACCAATGCTGGATCCCAGAAAGCAAAACATTCCTTAAAAGTAGATAACATTTTGAATTCAGCAAGGGGTCATTTGTGTAGATCCTACAAGGTTTTCCTACAGAAAATTAAAGCTGAAATAAAACAATATTGAAATTGAGTTGAAAAAAACAGCCATCTTTCTCCATGTTTTACTCTAACTTTTTCCTGCGAAGTCAGATTTTTGAAAGCAATATACTGTTGCGTCTGCTGGATGCTTCTGGCTGAAGGGATATATAGGGATTGTAGGTTCATCAAGAACCCTACGTACCCACAGCCAATAAATGAGCTGCAACTTGCAATGGTTTTTCATTGTATACCGGGTATACAGCAATTCATTTGCTGAAATATAAAGAGTGAAACATTTTTTTTTTTAGGAAACCTCTGTATTTCCAAAATGGGCACAAGATAAGGTCTTGAGAAGCAGTGGCAATTTGCACATCTCTGATTTCCGGGGTCCCCATATTAGCATGTGAATTACAGGGCATTTCTCAAATAAACGTCTTTTTTAAACAATGTCTTACATTTGGAAGGAACATATGTAGAGAAAGACACGAGGCAGTAACACTTGTTTGGCTATTCTGTGTTCCCTCAAGTCTCCCAATATAAATGGTACCTCACTTGGGTGGGTAGGCCTAATGCCCATGACCGGAAACACAACATAGACACATCACATTTTTACATTGAAAACATGTGTTTTTTGGAAAGTGACTAGCTGTGGATTTTGATCCCTAGCTCAGGCGGCACCTAGGACAACCTTCCAAACCTGTGCATTTTTGAAAACTAGACACCTAGGGGAATCCAGAAGGGGGAGACTTGTGAGGCTCTCACCAAGTTCTGTTACCCAGAATCCTTTGCAAACCACAAAATTTGGCCCAAAAAAAAAAAAAAAAAAAAAAACTTTTTCCTCACATTTCGGTGACATAAAGTTCTGGAATCTGAGAGGAGCCACAAATTTCCTTCCACCCAGCATTCCCCCAAGTCTCCCAATAAAAATGGTACCTCACTAGCGTGGGTAGGCCTAGTGCCCACGACAGGAAATGCCCCAAAACACAACATGGACACATCACAATTTCCCAAAGAAAACAGAGCTGTTTTTTGCAAAGTGCCTAGCTGTGAATTTTGGCCACTAGCTCAGCCGGTACCTAAGGAAACCTACCAAACCTGTGCATTTTTTAAAACTAGACACCTAGGGAAATCCAGAAGGGGGAGACTTGTGAGGCTCTCACCAAGTTCTGTTACCCAGAACCCTTTGCTAACCTCAAAATGTGGCCAATATAACACCTTTTCCTCACATTTTGATGACAGAAAGTTCTGAAATCTGAGAGGAGCCACAAATTTCCTTTCACCCATCGTTCCTCAAAGTCTTCCGATAAAAATGGTACATCACTTGTGTGGGTAGGCCTAGTGCCTGCGAAAGGAAATGCCCCCAAACACTGTCTGGACACATCAAAATTATCAAATACAAAAAATACCTGTTTTTGTGTGGGGCACCTGCGTTTTTGGTCCTGGGCTCAGCAGCCATACAGAGAAACCTACCAAACCCAAACATTTCTGAAAACTAGACAACCGAGGGAGTCTAGGGAGGTGTGACTTGCGTGGATTCCCTAGTGTTTTCTTACCCAGAATCCTCAGCAAAGCTCACATTTAGCAAAAAAAAAACACATGTTCCCACATTTCTGTGTGGGAGCACTGCACCGGGACAATTTCCTACCACCCAACATTCCCCTCTGTCTCCCGATGAAAATGATACCTCACTTGTGAGGTGGGCCAAGTGTCTGTGACAGGGAAGAGACAAAAACACATTGAAATTGAAGGGGAATCAAAGCGGATCTAAAAGGGCAGTTTGAAAAAAAATATTTTTAGGCTGACAAGTGGAGTAGAATTTTTATCGATATAGATGAGACAATGTTGGGTGGTAGGAATTTTGTGGATTCCTGCAGATTTCGGAAGGTTCCATCACAAAAATGTGGGAAAAATGTGTGATTTTCAGCAAAATTGCCCCACAGGAGAGCGACCCTTGCCTAAGGAGTCGCTCCCCTTGTGTGAAATTGGCGCAAAAAAAACCCTGGTGTCTAGTGGTTTCTGCCCCCCTTGGGGACAGATTGGCTTAAGAAAAATAGGCTGAAGTGCCCCCAAGGTGAGCAGAAATGGCCTGAAATAAATTTGTCCCCCAGGGGAACGACCCTTGCCTGAGGGGTCGCTCCCCATCTGTAAAAAAAAAAAAAAAAATCCCTGGTGCCTAGTGGTTTCTGCCCCCAGGGTAAGGGGTCGCACCCTCTGCGTGAAATTGGCGCAAAACAAAAACCCTGGTGTCTAGTAGTTTCTGCCCCCTTTAGGGACAGATTGGCTTAAAAAAAATAGGTCGATGTGCCCCCAAGGGGGGCAGGAAGGGCCTAAAAACTATTTGCCCCCCGCCCCAGGGGAGTGACCCTTAGTTAAGGGGTCCCTCCCCTATCAATGTAAACAAATTAAAAAAATCCTTGGTGTCCAGTGACTTCTACCCCGCCCGAGGTGCAGATCAGCCTAATCAATATAGGCTGCCCTGCTTCCAGGGGGGCAGAACATGCCTAATAAAACAATTGCCCCCTGGGGAGCGACCCTTGCCAACAGATTAACAGGCAGAGATAAGCCAGGACTAAGCCAAGGGTCTGGCTTGGCTCTAAGAGACCATGCAGGAGCCGAGTCATCAAAATGTTAGACAGGTAAATCATGAAGCAAGCATCATGGAAAAAAATGATAAACTCTCTTTAAAATTAATAAAAGTGCATTTTTTTAACACACAGTAGGATTTCACTTTACTGTATCAGATTATATCTCTGTATAGAGAGGTGTTTATTAAAAGTTTTAGTTTTTAAACACAAACTTGGAAAAACACTCCTGCCCTGATGGCAATGCCTTTAGTGAACTAAGAGGCAAGTCAGTTGTCACGTGAACCCTATTTGTGGTCTAGATTCTTGCTCTGAACTAAACATTACAGTCTACTAAAGCAAACACACCCTGCACAGACTCACATATTTCTAAGTGCTTTCATATGCAATAATGAAGAAGAAAAATAGCACAGTGAAATAAAATATTTGCCTAGGCTCACGCAATTTGGTCAAGCAGGGAAGCCAGGGTTGAAACCAGGTTTTCTGGTTTCACAATGTGCAATTCATACTCTCGATAGATGGCTGTTTCTCTTTCCTGCTGTACACCAAAGTTCAAGGCTTTGTCTTTAATTCTTGATGCATAAGTTTGAGTGGCAGGCAGAAGGCACATGACAGATCGACTTGTTTCATGCTTGAGGGTCCAAATGGGTCCAACTCTAGTAATTTGGGGTTAAAGCGCATGATGTCACAACCACTACGCCTAGCACTTTGTAAATTGACATATATGTCCAAAATTTTCACAAGCAGACAGACCCTTTAAAACAGGCTCCTAGAACCAGAGCAGAGGTTTACAGAAGGGACAGAGGAGCAGCTCAGGTCACTATATTCACATTGCTACTGAGATTCTGCAACAGCACAAGTTGCTCCTTTTACCTATAAAGATCCAGTCATCTGACAAATTGTTGAAGAGTGGCTGTCCTCTGCAAACAGCTTCAACCCTGGTCATGTGTATCAGATACAGAGCAGGCCTAGGAATTACGTCAATGTGTCAATGGTTTTAACATTATACGCCAGCACACCCTTGGGTGGAGCCTAACCTGGATTTGGACGCGTACATGAGTAGTTCAGCCTGTAGAGCATGCCCAAGAACTTCAACAGATGAGTGCTCTCACAAGAAGTCTCATGCCTCCGGGGAGGTCTCCTTCGAATGTTTTGGCTCCACTAAAAAAGGGACACAAGCAGGTTCTTCAGCAGCATTTAAATGAAGACTCTGAAAGTGGTAAAGACTTGATTATAAAGAAACATTGCCTTTGCTGTGAATGGCAACAAGATATCACAGGGCACATTATTAAATCTCACTGGCTTTCACTGCTTCAGTGACATTTTAAAGGAAGATGGTTTTGAGGTTTTAACATTTAAAATAGGTCACAGAACCATATTGGTGCAAAAGGAGGTTTGAATAGATCACTGCACTCACCCAACCACAGAGTAGAATAGACCAGAGCACTCACCCGAACACAAATTGTGCCAGGGTAATCGTTCAATCAATTATCACACGTAAGCACCTTCCAAACCAAGCAACATGCCAGAGCACTCACTCAACTACACATCACAACATGGCACCTGCACACCCACACATAACAATAGAGTACTCTACCAGCCACCAGTGGCATCTCTAGACACTATTTTTAGGTGGGGGACACACAAGGATCAAAGAAAAAAACGGTGGAGCCACCTACAATGGATGATCATTAAGATTGCGGCATTAAGATAGGATTGTGCATGTTTTTATTATATACATTTTCACTAAAAAAAAAACAAAGGTTACAGGGACATTATAGTTAGGTTTAGAGTTTACACACACAAAACCAAAGAAATGCAGTTGTTATAGTTACAGTTATTTCAAGTAACTATGACATGTGCCCTAAGGTAACTAACTCACTCCCTCGCCATGCACAGTTTTCTTATCAAATAATTTTACTGCAGATGTTAAAGTAATATTATCAATGATGCCATAGAAGATGTCAAGAGTGATGTAATATGTGGGATAATAAGCAGTGCATGGCAATGGCACGGGTTATAGTTTCCTTAGGGCACAAGTTATAGCTACTTGAAATAACTAACTATAGCAGATGAATTGCTATCGTTTTTGTGTATGTAAAATCTGAACATAACTATAACATCCCTGTAATCTTTGTTTTTTTAGTGACTGTCTAAGGTTTTTTATTCCATTTCCTAACTATAACGCCACAGTAACCTTATTTTTTTTTTTTAAAGATTAAGCAAAATGCCCATCGCAATGCACAGTGAGGTGTGGGTTCGATGCAGGGCCTGGGTTGGTACTGGGCTGCCCTACAACCCCACACCCCAAGACTAAAGCTCCTGCCTCCCACCACCATCCATTCTATAATGCCTCTGCCCCCTCATTACAGTCCTGTGTGGCCGTTGTTCTGCCACTACCCTAAACGGCTATCTTGCTGCCCCATCCTCCTCCTCCCTACACTCTGTTGTCCAAGTCCATGCAGCAGCCCACTCCCTCCTGCCCTGCATGGTCCGATGGGCTGCAACTGCCCTTCATTTATCTTGATATCCCTGCCCACTCCTCCTGCCCTGCGTTGCCCAATTCTATCCCCACTCATTGTCCTCCTGCTTAGCTTCAGAGCTTAGCTAGCTGCCGCTACCATCCTTCCCCATGCCCACCGTGTATATACCCCTGCTCCCTCCTTTTTGCTCACCATATTCCATGGACCTGCCCCTCCTATGTATGCTGAGTGTTCTATTGAGCTGCCACTGGCCCTCCCACCTTCCTAGCATGGTCAGATGGCTGCTGCACCTCCCAACTGCCTGTCCGAGTTTGATGCCCTTATCCCCTCCCTTCTATCCTCCTTGGTCCATTTTGCTGCCACTCCTGTCTGCCCTCCATGCTCTGTTGTGCTTTAACTGCTCCTCTTGTCTGCCCTATGTGGTTTGTTGTGAAGTCCCTTCACCTGCCCTCTCTTGTTTGTGTCTAACCTCTACCTCACCATTCTGTCCTCCATGGTCCTTTCTGCATGCCCCTGACCCCCCCCCCCTCTTGCCCACCATGGCCATTGTGCTGCCACTAACCCCCTGTGTAAGGAAATGCCTTCCTTGGCATTGTTACCCCCTGCCTTTTTGCCTTTTGCTGATGCCAGTTATGATTGAAAGTGTGCTGGGACCCTGATAACCAGGCCCCAGCACCAGTGTTCTTTCCCTAAACCGTACCTTTGTTCCCACAATTGACACATCCCTAGCACCCAGATAAGTCCCCTGTAAATGGTACCCCTGGTACCAAGGGCCCTGATGCCAGGGAAGGTCTCTAAAGGCTGCAGTATGCATTATGCCGCCCTGGGGACCCTTCACTCAGCACATGCGCACTGCCTCACAGCTTATGTGGGCTGGTGGGGAGATAATGACTAAGTCGACATGGCACTCCCCTCAAAGTGCCATGCCCACCTCTCACTGCCTGTGGCATAGGTAAGTCACCCATCTAGCAGGCCTTACAGCCCTAAGGCAGGGTGCACTATACCACAGGTGAGGGCATATATGCATGAGCACTATGCCCCTACAGTGTCTAAGCAAAACCTTAGACATTGTAAGTGCAAGGTAGCCATAAAGAGTATATGATCTGGGAGTTTGTCAAACACAAACTCCACAGTTCCATAATGGTTACACTGAAATCTGGGAAGTTTGGTATCAAACTTCTCAGCACAATAAATGCACACTGATGCCTGTGTTGGATTTATTGTAAAATACACCCAGAAGACACCTTAGAGATGCCCCCTGAATACCAGTCCGACTCCTAGTGCTAGGCTGACCAGTTTCTGCCACCCTGCCACAACCAGACGAGTTTCTGGTCACATGGGGTGAGTGCCTTTGTCAATCTGTGGCCAGGAACAAAGCCTGTACTTGGTGGAGGTGCTTCTCACCTCCCCATGCAGGAACTGTAACACCTGGCGGTTAGCCTCAAAGGCTCATGCCTTTTGTTACAGCATCCCCGGGCATCCCAGCTAGCGGAGATGCCCGCCACTCCGGCCACTGCGCCGACTTTTTTCGAAAAAGCAGGAGAGGCCAATGAGAAAAACAAGGAGTCACCCACCAGTCAGGACAGCCTCTAAGGTGTCCTGAGCTGAGGTGACCCCTCCCTTTAGAAATCCTCCATCTTGAGATTGGATGATTCCCCCAATAGGATTAGGGATGTGCCCCCCTCCCCTCAGGGAGGAGGCACAAAGAGGGTGTAGCCACCCTCTAGGACAGTAGCCATTGGCTACTGCCCCCCAGACCTAAACACACCCCTAAATTTAGTATTTAGGAGTGACCCAGAACCCAGGAAATCAGATTCCTGCAACCTACACAAAGAAGAAGGACTGATGACCTGAAAGTCCTGCAGAGACGACAACTGACTTGGCCCCAGCCCTACCGGCCTGCCTCCAGACTCAAAGAACCTGCACAGTGACGCATCCAACAGGGTCCAGCGACCTCTGAGGACTCAGAGGACTGCCCTGAACCGAAGGACCAAAAAACTCCAGAGAATAGCAGCACTGTTTACCAACAGCAACATTTTTGCAACAAATAAACAACTTTTAAAGAACTCTCCCTTCCCGCCAGAAGCGTGAGACTTCTCACTCTGCACCCGATGCCCCCGGCTCGAGCTCCAGAGAACAAACACTGCAG